>NC_136057.1:248677738-249903514 GCF_964261635.1 Lissotriton helveticus | reverse complement strand
GTATTAAGTCAGCTATTATATGTATGTGCTTTAAGACTTAATTGCCGTAATAAAGCTTTGATTGATTGAAATGTTTTTGTGTAACTGGAGAGCACTGTCGGACGGTTATTGGTATTTAGTCTGTTAACATGTCGTAAAATTACTGCGGCGCAGGCATTTGCCAAACAAAAACCTTTGCTTCAAAGAAAGAGCGATAAAGTTAGACATGAGAGAAAGGATGGGAGAGATGGGGACGGCGGGAAATGGAAAGCGAGTTAGGACATGAAAGGTGGGAAAAGGGCAAGGCGGAAACGCGGGCGTGGAGGGGACAGAGTAATAATGGAGGAAGCAATTTCAAAGTAGAAAGCGAGCAAGAGAAGAGAGCTGGAGAGGTTAGGGGCAAAATGGCTCCTTTATTTTCTACACATGCCTGACCTCCAACCTTGGATATCTGGAGTCGTCTGAGCACCGCTGGACTCTCCAACACTCTTCTACAAGCAGTCGGTTCCTTCCCCGGCCTCAGCTGAACTCGGCCCGACCGCTTCCTCTTCTCTATGCAGTGCTGAGTGACCTCGGAGGAGTGTGTGAGGGCACGAGAGGCACGAAACACATTATTCATTCAGTACAGAGTCCTCCCTGACTCAGCAAACAGCAGGCACAGGAGGTGTTATCAGCTGATTGAGACATGCCCTGCGTTCTTGGCTCTTTTAAACAGTTAGTACGAACTGCCCTGGATCCAGAGATGGCGTTCTGTGTGCTGGGGCCACTATATCCCTCCTATGGTTTGAGAGCTCTTGGTACTGGGTTTCTTCGTGGATTACATTGTTGTTTTCAATGTATCGCTTTTATATCAGAGAACCAACTCTTACAGTCCTATTTTTTGTTCTTTAACTAAGTTTACTTTCAAATGTCTCTCACTTTCACTTCCTTGGTATATCTCCTTGGCTTCACTTAGGAAAACCGTATAGCCGTCAACTCTGTTTCTTATGGGAACAAGTCCCCACTGTAAGTCAGACGTAAATAATATGCAATGCAATGCAACTCTCAAGTGCCTGTCCACTATCTCTTCTTTCACCCCTTGCTTTCCTATCCTATTCTGTCCTCTTTTTCCTTTCTACAATGTTAACGACATGTAGGGGTTGACTAAAAGTCACAATGTGAAGGGAAAAAAAAGCGATTGGAACAACCTATCCTGACCCGGTAACTGTATTGCTAATGTGTTGTAAAAAACTGATAAAGAAAGTTGAAATGAAAACAATGTCTGTCCCTTTTTATTTCAAAAGCAGGTTGAACTTACAAAATCACCTCCTTTGGCTGAGCTTTCAAAGCTGTTCATGTCCTGTCCACACCCTGTCATTGAACACGGATTCAGCTTCCTTCCTCTAAACCACTCAGTCGGGGCCATCGCTCAAAAGCCTCTACTCCTTCACTGTTCTATGGTAACTTTGCACCAAATTCTTGGCTTCTTGTTTTGTTCAGAATATAATCTATTTTTATAAACCTGCATGGAGTCTTTTTGAGGTGTATTCATTGTTTCACTGTGTGAGTTTGTTGCACAAATACTTGACACATTGCCTTTTTAAATAAGCCTGCCTGTTCAGTACCAAGCTACCAGATGGTGAGCACAGGTCCTCTTTAGTGTGTGCCTAGCTTAGCCTGACTAGAGTGGCAGCTCCTGCCTGGCTTGGTTGCATTTCTAGCGCTCTATATTGCATCACTGAGCAGGGGAGTCCATGAAATGCTAAGAGCGTTTTTAAGGCACAACCTTCCTCCCAATATTCTAAGTGGAAAAAAAATAAGCCACACTTAAGAAAATCAACTTAGTATGCAGTCCTTTCAGGACTACGAATATTCTCACTATGTGGATTTTGAGGGTGAAGAGAAGAAATAGCCCCCAGCGGGGCAGCATCTATCTAATGACCTGGGCATAACAATTTATCCGCACGGACCCTCTCCCTTAAAAAAAGGGGCATACCACAGGGTTGGGGTCCCTTGGGCCACACACTCCCAATTTTTTAAAAAAACGCATTTAAAAAAAGGGGCAGGCCCCGGGGAATGGCGTCTCCGGGGCTGAAAATGGCCTTAGAGTGGTGGCCGTCTGGACCCCCTCCCTTTCAAATATAAAAAAAAGATAAACTCCCGGGTCCCGGGGGATAAGGTCCCTTGGGCCAAAATCAGCCTGGGAGGGGGGCCACGTGCCTCCCCCTCCTACAAAATAGATGTCTTTTTTTTTTTAAGCTGGCAACTCGCTGGAGTCCTCTCCCCCTTTCTCCACCACTCTGCAAACGTGCCCCCTGATGCACTGCTGGTTGGGGGATTAAGTTCCCTTGGCTGCTGAGGGTTGTTAGGGGCCAAAAAGACCTCCTGTCACCTCTAGTAAGCTTCACACAGTGGGATTGCTGAGAGGAAGGTGGCTCGGGTATTAAGGGATCTTGGAGGCCATCACTGTAGCATGATGGAAATTAAAAAAGAGAAAATACCAGGAGAAATCTATAATCATAAAGATAAACATGGAACGATGAGATAACTTGAAAGAAGAGCTATTCTAGGGGAGGTGATAAAAGTAGGAAACGGCAAGAAATTGAGAGGCAGGATGAGAACCAAAAATGTGAGCGGGTGGTTTGAGAGACAAAAATGTGAGGGGGTGCAAGAGAACTTCAAGAGTGGGGTTGGAAGGCCAAAAGGTGGAAAAGAGGAGCCAAAAAAAACCACAATAGGAAACATGGACAGAGGGTGAGGAAGACAGGGGTAGATTTAAGCACCTGCGGGGCACGGAGACCCCATGGCAGCTCCTCCACTAAGGCAGAGGAGCAGCACCCCACTGCTTTTAAGCAGTAACTAAAGAAAAAATACAATTATAATAACTCACTGTTAGGAGGGACTGCTCTTCTCTCAGAGCAGGACAGGGGAGGAGTGGTTTCAATTGCCAACTTCAAGTGCGCATGATGCTTTGGCAAGCCCCCTCGAGCCAGCCAACCAGTCTTGCGCACTTTGTATGTTCTCCACACAGGCTGCATTAAAGCCTTGGTGGATAACAGGCCTAGGCCCCCAGTCCCTGTGTGAATGCTGAACCACAGGGCTCAGATCAATTGCAACGCTGCATTGTAGTGTTGTGATTGGTCAGGGAGGCCTGGTTGCTTCCTGCTTCTTGTTTGCTGAGACGATAATTTTTTTATTTTTTACATTCATGCCACCCCCAATCCATGCAGGTTGCCACTGGGGGGACCCCCAACAATTCAATCAACCAATCAGGGGGTTTGTAAAGTGCGCTACTCACCCATAAGGGTCTCAAGGCACTGTGAGGGGGGTGCTGCTACGGGTTAGTTGTAGAGCCAGGTCTTGAGTCTCTACCTGAAGGTTTTCAGTGTGGGGGAGCGTCTGATGTTGACTGCGAGCTCGATCCAGGTCTTTGCTGCGACGTAGGAGAAGGCTCTACCACCTGCTCTGGTTCTGTGGATGTGTGGGGTCTCTGCCAGGGCGTGGTTGGTGAAGTGAAGATTCTTCTTGGGTACGTGGAAGGAGACTCTTTCGCTGAGGTATTTGGGTCCGATGTTGTGGAGGGATTTGTAGGTGTGGGTGAGTAGCTTGAAGGTTACCCTCTTCTCGATGGGGAGCCAGTGGAGGTCTCTGAAGTGTGGGGTCTCCAAACAATCCAGGGGGGCCCTCTTTGAACCCAACTCCAATGAATATATGTGAGATATGAGAAACTATGGGACCCCACATTCTACATCGGGTGGCATCATTTTGCGTTATGCAACTGACTACAAGGCAAAGAAATTACAATCATAAAAGGAAGAGAGAAGGGAAAAGAGAAGGGGAAGGAGAAAAAGAGACAATGAATGAGGCCCATACATGTTCAAATATATTTGTGTAACTGAAAAGTAATGCTGTATGATTCTTGGTATTTAGGGGCATATTTATGAGAGGCTTGCGTTACGTTTAGACCACACAAAGTGCTACATGCGTGACACAGACCATTAAGCAAGATTTATGAAGCCATTCAGACCCACTGTGAGTAGCTTTGAATGGTATAAAAAATCTGGAGTTAGGTAACGCAACGCAAATCGCGGTGTTGCCTTACTCTGTGCAAGAAAGCCATTCCCTGTGTTTTGGGGTGGGTGTTCCCACGCAACTCCCATGGTTTTAATGCATTCTGAGATTTACAAGGATTTGTAAACCTAGTAATGCACCAAAATCTTATGCCTCCCCAGGGAAGGCATGACGGGGAGAAATATCTTTATTACGCCTCGCTTTTTCTCTTTCTATGTGTGTTTTATTCTGCAGCACACAGAGAAAGAGTAAAAAGCCTATCATGATTGTTTTTGTGCAGGAAGGTACCCTGGTAATCCTGAATGCAATGGAGGCACCCTTTAACCATGGTGCAAGGGTGCCTGCATTAGTGCCAGGCTGCCAAAATGGCTCCAGTTCAAGGGGAAAGGACAAGAATGCTCCATATTAGGTAAATATGGCGCATTCCTGCCCTGTTCCAGTGACGCAGGGCAGCATAGCAAGGTAATTTCCTGTGCTGACCTGCACCACTAATTTTATAAATATGGCCCTTAGGGCCCGATGTAGGTAATTCATATTTACCACTTCTTAAATACCGAATTTTACCGATTCGGTATTTAAGAAGTGGTAAATATGAAGGGGGGAGATGTAGGTATTTCCAGATGTGTAAATACCGAATCTTTAAGATTCAGTATTTACCGAATCTGAAAATACCGAATCGGTATTTCCTATTGATTCCTATGGGCTGTGAAGCCCATAGGAATCAATGGGCAATACCGATTCTTTAATTACAGAATCGGTAATTACCGATTTTAGCAAGGGTGCAGGGGGTGTCACTTTGACACCCTCTGGCACCCCAAAAATAGGCTCGGGTGCCATGTGGCAGGCATACATGCCCCAAGGGCAGGTCTGCCTGTCATATGGCAGAGGTGTGCATGCACACATGTGCATGCACACCGGAATCGGTATTTTACCATCAAATTGGATTTGATGGTAAAATACCGATTCTGTAAGGCTTGTGGGACTCAGAAGAGTCCCACCTACATCTCAAATTTACCGAATCGGTAAAAATACCGATTCGGTATTTTACAGAATCTGTAAATTTACCGATCGGTAAATTTACCGATTCTGTAATATTCAGGGCCCTACATACCATTTCTGAATTGCCGGTCGGTAACGGCCGAAAATACCGATTTTCGGCCGTTACCGACCGACCTACATCTGGCCCTTAGTCTGTTAATGTGACGTAAAAATACTGCAGCCCTGGCATTTGCCAAACAAAAATATTTACTGCAAAGAAAAAGTGATGACAGGGGGAGATGGCGACTGTGGGAAAAGAGAGTAAGAAAGGAAATGAAAGGTGGGAAGACAATGAGGAAGAAAAGCGGGTGAAGAGGCGATCAAGTGCGGTAAGAGGGAAGCAAAATAGGAATATGAAACAGAAGAGAGACGTAGAGAAAGGTTTAGGGCAAAATTGATTCCTTAATTTTCTACACATGCTAGACTACCGTCCTTTGATATCTTGAGTCATCTGTGCATCATTGTACTCTTCATTCAGCCAACTTGTTTGTAACTATAACATCGGAGGGGTGAGTGTTGCACCTCGGGAGTGCACAAGAGGTGCGGAGCACATTACTTGATTTCTTTGTGGATTAAATTATTGTGCTAAATGCATCATGTTTATACTATACATAGCTTTATATTGCTAAACTTTGAAAATGTTTGTACACAATTTTATACTGGAACCACTGTCAGCAGCGCAGTCTGAGCTTACAACATTTGCTTAGAGTGTTCACCCTAATAATAAAGGCTTTGCGTTAATGAACCATGAATACAAGTTTGAACAGCATTAACAAATGGACACACATATTACCTTACTTGCAGACAATGCCCTTCTCTGATCCATACTGTGTTATTGTAAACTGGCAGCCAAAGGGTTTGTGCTGTAGGGTGGTGGGCCTACTTGTGTCAATGACAAAATACACATGAAAACCCTTCACCCCAAACAATCTGTCCTGGGCATTGGGCTATGGGTATTCCACATCCCTGATCATAGAACAAACTGTTCACCGTCTTAGGGCCTCATTTATCGGGTGTTGGCATAGGACAGTGCTACTAGTCAACTGGCAGGGCATTTCCCATGTCAAAGTGGAAGGGCAGGAATGCATTGTGTTCATCCAATACTTTGCATCCCTATTCTTTACCCCTGTACTTGCACTGTTTTGGCAGTCTAATGCTAATGCAGGATGTCTGTGTTTTCAGTGGGATTGTTTATGTGCAGGAAGGGGCACCTTCTTGCACAGAAACAATCCATAGAGGCATGGTCCTCTTTCTATGTGTGCTGCAGAATGCAGCACACATAGAAAGCGGAATAAACAAGGAGAAATAAAGTAATTTATTCTCATTACGCCTCACCTGGAGAGGCGTACGTTTTGGAGCATCTCCAGGTTTACATGGTCATGTTAACCTGGGGAAGCGTTAAAATCAATGGGTATTGTTTGGGAACACCCACTGTAATGCTCATGGAACGCATCCCTAGAGCAGGGTAAGCAACACAGATTTTTGTAATGCCTTGCTCCATATCTATGAGACCATTCAAAACCACGCAAAGTGGCTTTGCGTGGCCTCATAGATATGATTTCAAGGTTTGCGTCACAAAAAAGTTAAGCCACGGCTGCGCTGTGGCCTAATAAATGTGCCCCTTAGTTTTTTTGCTCTACAGCTGTTAGACTTGGCATCCTTTGGCGTGTTTCCCCAGAGTTTTTGCTTTCTGCCCTCCCGGTTTTGACTCTGTTTTTGCTGGCGTAGTGTTTCTGCGCACTTTTCGCACTGCTGTGGTAAAGTGCAAGTGCTCCTGTGGTAAAGTATGTTATGGATTGGTGTTTCCATGATTGGCTGTTTGGTTTTCTTGTCAGCCACTGGTAAAGTGCACTGAGTGTGCCAGGGCCTGGGAACCAAATGCTACGCGTGGGTCTGCAGCACAGATTGTGCCACCCACGTGAGTAGCCCGGAAAAGGTACCTCAGACCTGCCATTGCAGAGTCTGTGCGCAGTTTGTAACTGTCATGTCAACTTGGCATGTGCACACTCTGGCCAGTCCCTAACCTTCCCTTTTCTTACATGTCAGGCACCCCTAAGGAAGGCCTAAAGTACCCCTGTGGGCAGGGTGCAGTGTATGTGAAAGGTAGGACATGCCCTGGTGTGTGTGACATGTCCTGATAGTGAATTACAGCCCATTTAGTTTTTCACTATTGCAAGGCTACCCGTTCCCCATAGGACAGAAGGGGAAGTTTGTTTATAACATCTTATAAACATAACTGGCCGTGGGAAATAAGTGGGGAAGTAAAATTTAGTATGCCTGAACTCAGAATCTAACGATGCACCTTTTAGTAAAGGTGATGTTTACATTCTGTGTTTGAAAATACCACTTTTAGGAAGTATGTATTTACTTGCTCAGTCATCCTGTGTGCCTCTGCTGGAATGTGGATTGCCTCTCTAGGTTTGGGACGACAGATGGCTAGGAAGCAAGGGTTGTGAGAAAGTGCCATCTTTCTTGCATTGGTATGCCCCCACTTTTTGATGAACTGCTGATGTGCTTTGACTGAGTGTGCCCTGAGCTCCTGCCAACCAGGTACCCAGTGCCTGTGTTCTTTCCCTAAAACTGTGTTGAAACTAAATCCTAAATGGCGTCTCTGGCCACCTATCAGCCCCTAGTAAATAGTACCCTAGGTACCCAGGGCATGGTGACCAGAGAAGACCCCTAGGGGCTGCAGCACTTATTGGGGTAACCTTAGGGGGCCTGTACCCTGACACCCACACACTGCCTTTGCAGGCTGAGTGTCTATGTACAGAACTAAACAAAGAGTCAACATGGCACACATCCCTGTGTGCCATGCCCACAAGGCCCACTGCCCTGGCATACCTCAGTCACCCCTCTAGCTGGGTGCCCTATGCCAGCGGTGTGGACACAGGTGCATGAGCCCTGTGCCCCTTCTGTACCCAGGGCCATTCCTGGGCACTGTAAGTGCAGTGATGCCATTAACAGTATATGGTGCTGGAGGTTGTCATTACGAACTCCACAGCACCATAATGGCTCCATTGAAGACTGACAAGTTTGATATCGAACTTCTCAACACATTAAACCCACACTGATGCCAGTGTGGGATTTAATGTAAAATGCATCAGAGGGCATTTTAGAGATGCCCCCTGAAATCCTAACCTACAATCCATGTCTGGTCTGAGAGGCTGCCTAGGCTGCCACACAGCAGATATGTTGCTGGACCCCTGGGTGGAGAGCCCCCCCGCTCTCCTGGGCCTGCAACAATGCACATCCAGGGCAAGGTGCTAGGTCTACTCCCCCAGGATGGGCAGGGGGAAAGCTTCAAAGGCCTGCCATCCTTGTGAGCTTCTCCAGACCACTTGCTGTACTCAGCAACTGGCCCCCACCAGTTCTGACCCCCACTTTGGAGGGAAGACTGGCGGGAAACCCTACGTCAGGAAGGGGGTTGTGCCAGCCTGTGCCAACCCCACCCCTCAGGTGGGAGAGGCGAGGTGAAGCACGACCCCGGGCTCCGGCCATCTTGAAGATGGGGAGACCTGCTCAATCACAGTTAGGTTCCTTCCCCCCTCCCACAGGAGAGGAGCAGGCTAGGGGGTGTACCCACCCCAGGACAGGGACCTATTGGTCCCTGCCCTTACCCTACCTGTAACGCCCCTATATTCATTATTTAGGGGCACCCTGAACCTTCCTTCCCCAGATCCCGATAAGATAAGAAGAAAGAAGATCAAGAAGAAGAAGACCAGCCGTGCACCTGCTCACAACAGGACAACACAAACTGAATTGGCCCCAGCCCTACTGGCCTGTCGATCCTGGAACCTGCTCCTGCTTAATCCCGGTGATTCCTGCGGACAGCAACCTTGGACAACCCGGAGGACCTGCCTGCCTTGACCCTCTAACAGACTGGGACTCCCCTGAGCAGAGGCTCTACTCCAACAGCAATACCCCGGGTGCCAGCCAGGAACCGCGAATCCAGCCAACTCTGCACCCGCCAAGCCTCGCCCGTGCCCCAGTGATCCAAGACCACAAGGATGTCCCCCCCAGTGACCCAAAGTCCAGTGCCCAAAGACCCTCCTCGACGACACCTGCAGCCTCAGAACCATGACCCCCCCAACCGCGACCAGCTGAGGGTAAGCTTTCCCGACGCCAAAATACACCCCTGCACCCAGCGCCCCACGGTCCCCTGTGCCTTCCTTTGGGGTACCTACCTCTTCTCCAGGATCCCAACTTACCTCTTGAAGTGGTGGTCGCACCTGAAGAATCTCCGTCCCCGAGCCTGCAGCCTTTATTCCCTTTTTAACTTTCCCATTGGTTAACATTCAGCGCCCGACGGTTTAAAAGCACCCTGCACCCAGCCGCCCAAGTGCCGCTGGAAGTGCAACTACTACCCTACTCTACTTCCCCACTTGCCCTGAGTAAGTGGCCAGGAGCTCAGCTCCCACAGCCGTGTGGCCTGCTTGCTTGCAGCCACCAACCGAAGGCCCCCTACCCTCCATTGGATTGCATTGGGCCTACTCTCTCTGCACCGACTGCCCCTGTGCCGCTGAGGGTGTAACTACTGTCCCTTCCCGACCCTGGGGGACCCCTGAGTCTATGCCCAGAACCTTAACTTCACCAGTCGAGTACTCACCTGGAAACCGATAACTCACTTTCCTGCCATTGGATAACATTGACTGGTTTGACTCGAAAAATCTTAGTCTTAGGCAGAGACCCCAGTACTGAACCTAGGAGTACACTCCTGGATTACAAAAGTAATGAGAACCTACTTTACCTGTGACTTGAATTTCCTTCCATAGGATAACATTGCTAGTTTTTTACTGAAAAGTTTCTGTGTCAACTTTTAAAATACCTTTATATTCTTTCAAAATCATTGCAATAACCAAAACGTTTTTTACTAAACTGTTTTCAGCTTAGACCCCAGGACTGAATCTAGGATCCAGTCCTGGAGTTACAAAAGTAATCTATAAAATAATCAACTGCATTCATGTAGAAAAACCCATTGAGCTCAATGTGAAATTGTGTTTAGAATTGTGTTGACTACTGCAACCCCTGTACCTATTGTGTTTTACAAAATGTATTACATTTCTGCAAAGCAATTATCTGAGAACACTCATATTGTGAAAAGTATATGTTGATACCTGTTGGTTCTAAAAATAAAACAACTATATCTTTTGATATAAAAACAATTGGCCTGCAGTTCGGTCCTTGAGTGTGTGAAACCTTTTGCTGACTGAGTGTGTACAACAAATGCTTTACACTGTCCTCTGGTACTGCCTTACTGCTCGACCAAGCTACCACTTTGGAGAGTAAGGTCAGCCTGACTTTAACCTCTGTTACACCGCTGGGGGTTGTGGTCTCTATATACACTGTACCTTACTTTGGTCCAGTATATATAGAGCCACTTACTCACAATTTTATTAAATTTTTTTATTTTATTAAATTTGTATTGCGCTCAGCTACCCAAAAGGGTTTCGCGGCGCCAGGGACAGACTAAAGAAGAAAGATAGGTAGTTGGGTGGGTCTCTAGTTTAGGTAGGTCAGGAAAGGGCTGAATAGACCTGGGCTGCGATGGGGGAAGAGGGAGGATATTTCCTTGCACCTCAAAGGGCCTAGTCTGCCTCTGACAATGCCGTCTCCACCCCCTGCTGGGAAATCACACCAGAGAAGGCAGAACTGGTTCTGGCTGGGCACAGACACTAGAGGATCAAAGGATTTTTGGATACAAATACTGGGGCCGAGACCCCTCAACTTTAGAACTCCTTTGGATCAAGAAGACTGCCAAGAAGAAGAGCTGAAGAAGCTGTGAGAAGGGACTACCACTTTGCTGTGTTGGGCTACAGTGGCTGCTTATGTCTTGGGCAGTAAAAGGACTGGACTGAACTTTCTGCAATCTACTTTTGTGAGTTTCTCCAAGGGCTTGAGGTAGAGCTTGCCGCCTGTTCAAGAGGTCTCAGAACAGCAAAGACTTCAAGCTCTTTTTCCCTCAGCACTGGGAACTGTGTGTTATTGCTGCGACAGAAGAAATGCAACTCAACGACATCTACGATGCCATAGCCGACTCCATGTCCTGAAGGCACCACAGAGGGAACCACCGCAATGCCGCACAGCGACCCCGGTCTCACCGACGCCGCCTGCTGATGCCGCCACCGAGCCTTTGCTTGCACTGCGAACTGTGGGCACCGCACTCCGCACCTCCTCGCTTCACGATGAAGCCTGGGCACCGCAGAGAGCATCACCTCAATGCCGCGATCCTAGTCTCACTGTCAACGCCTGGTGATGCCGCCACCGAACCGTTGCTCACACCGTGACCAGTGGGCACCGCACTCCACCCCGCCTCGCTTCACGACGATGCCTTGGCCTCCCCGCCGCCGCCGCTTTACGCTGAAATCAATGCCGCTGCTTAGACCGTGAATCATGGGCACAACTCATAAAGTTACATGATGCACCGCCCTCATCCCGCACCACAGCCATGGCCTACTGACGCCGGCACCTTTGACTCCCGTTCGTCAGCGGATTACAGTGTTCAAGCAACGACGACCACGCTGCTTGCACCGTGACCCGCTAGCACCGTGACGAGCACCGCCTTCACCTGGCACTGCGACCCTGGTCTCACCGACGACATCTAATGATGTCACAGAGCCGCTGCTTGCACCGCGACCTGAGGGCACCGCATGTCGCACTGCTGTACTTTGCACCGCAGCACCCGATGCCTGCTGATTCCAACAGAAAGGAGCTCGACCTCCAACGCGAGTGACTTTAATGGCCTCGGTGCCCTGCATCTCTAACAGGTACTGTTTGCGGGTCTTCCCGACACCGTAGCTGGTCCGCGACGCCGCGACCAGCCTGAACTGTTTGGATTTGTTTGCTCACAGCGCCGTTATAGCCCTAGACGGAGCTATCGACATTAAGGAACTGTTTTTTTTATATAACTTTTTATTAACAAACATTGGCATATAAGCATTCAGCAATCAGTTTAGTATCAGTATATGCATGACAATTAGAGGAAGTACAACTATACGTTACACACAGTAAGGACCATTCAAGGAGGAAGCAAATCATCATGTTCAATACTCTGTGGGGGAACGCAAATGTCTCCACGATAGGAGATCCACGGTGACCATATGCAGGACAACTTTTTAGGACAGCCTCGGGCAGCATAAACCGTCTTTTCTCTGTACATACTCCAGTCCATACTAGACTCCCATGCCTCCAGAGTGGGGTGAGCTGATGCTCCCCAGGCGTGAGCAATGTTTCTTTTTGCAAGCATGAAGCCCAAGGTGGCCCATTGTGTTTGATGGGTGTTTAGATCGGTTGGCTCCCATATATTTATTGAGCACCAGCGCGCCTCTGGGTGAATGGCAACAGCAAGGACTGCCCACATTACTGCGTGTATCTCCCTCCAATACCTTTGAATGAATGTGCATTCCCATATAATATGCATAAAGGTACCGACTTGGCCACATCTTCTGTGACAGTCCCATTTCTGCACTCCCCATCCGCACCAGCTGGGGGCCGGTGATATATATCCTGTGCAGGATTTTAAGCTGAACTAGCCGTAATCGTGCTGGGATGGCCACACTCGAGGATAAGGTATCGCCTCCTGCCACTCCTCATCATCCATAACTACGCCATCTGCTTCCCATTTCTGTATCAACACTAAAAGAGGGTCTTCCATGTTATGTATTAATTTATTATAAATTAGTGAGATGGTCTTATCCGGGATGTGGCCACCAAGTAATCTGTCCTCTAGCGGGGATGATTCAGGAAGGGACGTGCCCCTTGAGATGAGGGGATGTAGTACTTGGCTAACCTGTCTATATCAGAAAAACTCAGAGTCAGCTAGCTCATGTTGGCTCTGGAGAGTGGCAAAGGGTTTCACCCCTCCCTTCTCCCATATATCTTTGATTTGTGAGATGCCAAGTCCCATTTATCAAACCCCTACGATGTCCACAGATTACCCAGTTGGGCAGAGTCCCAAGGAACTGTTTTTAAAGCGTATTTTAATAACTGTAGATTTTTAAGTACTGTAGTATGGATTCCTCTCGTTTTTTGTCTTGTGTATAAAAATATTGGCTATTTTTCTAAACTGATGTGGTGTCCTTTTGTAGTGCCTACACTGTATTACTGTCGGTTATGTGCAAATGCTTTACACACTGCCTCTAAGATAAGCCTGACTGCTCGTGCCAAGCTATCAAGGGGGTGAGCGGGGGTTATTTCAGTAGTGTAGCCCCCTTACCTTGTCTAGAAGGAAGCCATTTGCTAGTGCCAGGATCTGCTGAGGCAGACTTTATAAGCTTGCAAAAAAACAATACAGAAAGCTATCTAGAACAGAGTTAAATAAGGAAGCGACCCTTGACTCCACCAGGTAGGTCACTCCCCCTCTGCACAGCACTGCCTGTGTGTCCCTGTCCCAGCTGCCACTGCTGAGGAATTTCGAGGCCCTCCACCACCCGCAGGCTACCACCTGCGCCTCATCCCTGGTGGCCAGTGGTAGGCCATAGGTAGGTTTGTTCATCCTCCGCTTTATTGCTTTTTCTGTATTGCCTGTATTTTCATTGTTGTGTCTGTGATTGCTGTTGTCTGTCTTTCCCCGCTGCCTGTATGTGGTCCGTGCCCCTTTTTCTTCCCTCTGTTCCCCTCGCCGTCCCCGTGCTCTCTCTGCCCGGTCTTTCCTTCTGTACCCCTTGCTGCCCCGTGTCTCTGCCCGGTTTTCCCTTCTGTTCCCCTCGCTGCCCCCGTGTCTCTGCCTGGTTTTGCCTTCTGTTCCCCTCGCTGCCCCCATGCCTCGCTGCCCGTTCTGCCTTCTGTTCTTAGCTGCCCCTGTATTTCTGTGTTCTGTATTTTGCCTCTGTGCCACTCATTTTTCCGGTATTTCTGTGCCCTTTTGCCTTCTGTGCCACTTATTTTTTGTGCCCGTCTGCCTTCTGTGCCATTCGTTTTTTCCCTTGTTTTTGTGCCCCTTTTGCCTTCTGTTCCACTCATTTTTTTTCTGCCCCTTTGCCCTCTGTTCCACTCGTTTTTTTGTGCCTTTCTGCCCTCTGTGCCACTCATTTTTTCCTCATTGTTGTGCCCCTTTTGCCTTCTGTTCCACTCATTTTTTGTGCCCGTCTGCCTTCTGAGCCATTTGTTTTTTCCCTTGTTTTTATGCCACTTTTGCCTTCTGTTCCACTCGTTTTTTGTGCCCTTCTGCCCTCTGTTCCACTCGTTTTTTGTGCCCTTCTGCCCTCTGTGCCACTTGTTTTTCCCTCATTTTTGTGCTCTTTTTGCCTTCTGTTCCACCCATTTGTTGTGCCCTTCTGCCTTCTGTGCCACTCATTTTTCCCTTGTTTTTGTGCCCCTTTTCCCTTCTGTTCCACTTGTTTTTTGTGCCCTTCTGCCCTCTGTTCCACTCGTTTTTTGTGCCCTTCTGCCCTCTGTGCCACTCGTTTTTCCCTCATTTCTGTGACCCTTTTGCCTTCTGTTCCACTTGTTTTTGTGCCCTTTTGCCTTCTGTGCCACTCGTTTTCCCTCAATTTTGTGCCCATTTTTCCTTCTGTTACCTTTGTTGCGCCTCACTGCCCTCGCCACTGCCCCCCTGAGGGCCCACTGGCCATTCGCTGCCCCCTCCTCCCACCTCCCAGCTGCTCCTCCCTCCCACCTCCCCATATATGCTGGCCAAAGGTGGGCCTAAGGCATGCCCGTCTGCGCCCGTCCGTGCCTGGACCGCGCCCAGCGCCAGAACCCCTGGCCCTCGCACCTGCCACGACAACCGCCGCCACTATGATGCATATAGCCATGTCTGAACTGGGGTGGCTGAGTGGGCTAAAGAATGGTGATGGATTAAACCCAGATCAGTTGACTGGGGGTGAGTGTTTGATTTGCTCAAACGCTCCATCCATCATCCCCTTTTGTTTCGCTTTGTTCGCCCTAAGTTGGCAGGGTATGCTCAGACGTGAGTCCCTTGCTCACTTGGCCACTGGATTCAAGATAGCCTGGCTGATGAGGATTATGAATCCGAAACCGGTCCCAGGATGCTTGTTTCCGGTCCAGGGAAGACATGGCTTGGCAGTTCGGGCTGGACTGTTCCCATGAGGCACAGGGTCAGACTGATTTGCATATAGCCATGTCTGAACTGGGGTGGCTGAGTGGGCTAAAGAATGGTGATGGATTAAACCCAGATCAGTTGACTGGGGGTGAGTGTTTGATTTGCTCAAACGCTCCGTCCATCATCCCCTTTTGTTTCGCTTTGTTCACCCTAAGTTGGCAGGGTATGCTCAGACGTGAGTCCCTTGCTCACTTGGTCACTGGATTCAAGATAGCCTAGCTGATGAGGATTATGAATCCGAAACCGGTCCCAGGATGCTTGTTTCCGGTCCAGGGAAGACATGGCTTGGCAGTTCGGGCTGGACTGTTCCCATGAGGCACAGGGTCAGACTGATTTGCATATAGCCATGTCTGAACTGGGGTGGCTGAGTGGGCTAAAGAATGGTGATGGATTAAACCCAGATCAGTTGACTGGGAGTGAGTGTTTGATTTGCTCAAACGCTCCGTCCATCATCCCCTTTTGTTTCGCTTTGTTCGCCCTAAGTTGGCAGGGTATGCACACACGTGAGTCCCGTGCTCACTTGGCCACTGGATTCAAGATAGCCTGGCTGATGAGGATTATGAATCCGAAACGGGTCCCAGGATGCTTGTTTCCGGTCCAGGGAAGACATGGCTTGGCAGTTCGGGCTGGACTGTTCCCATGAGGCACAGGGTCAGACTGATTTGCATATAGCCATGTCTGAACTGGGGTGGCTGAGTGGGCTAAAGAATGGTGATGGATTAAACCCAGATCAGTTGACTGGGGGTGAGTGTTTGATTTGCTCAAACGCTCCGTCCATCATCCCCTTTTGTTTCGCTTTGTTCGCCCTAAGTTGGCAGGGTATGCTCAGACGTGAGTCGCTTGCTCACTTGGCTACTGGATTCAAGATAGCCTGGCTGATGAGGATTATGAATCCGAAACCGGTCCCAGGATGCTTGTTTCCGGTCCAGGGAAGACATGGCTTGGCAGTTCGGGCTGGACTGTTCCCATGAGGCACAGGGTCAGACTGATTTGCATATAGCCATGTCTGAACTGGGGTGGCTGAGTGGGCTAAAGAATGGTGATGGATTAAACCCAGATCAGTTGACTGGGGGTGAGTGTTTGATTTGCTCAAACGCTCCGTCCATCATCCCCTTTTGTTTCGCTTTGTTCGCCCTAAGTTGGCAGGGTATGCTCAGACGTGAGTCCCTGCTCACTTGGCCACTGGATTCAAGATAACCTGGCTGATGAGGATTATGAATCCGAAGCCAGTCCCAGGATGCTTGTTTCCGGTCCAGGGAAGACATGGCTTGGCAGTTCGGGCTGGACTGTTCCCATGAGGCACAGGGTCAGACTGATTTGCATATAGCCATGTCTGAACTGGGGTGGCTGAGTGGGCTAAAGAATGGTGATGGATTAAACCCAGATCAGTTGACTGGGGGTGAGTGTTTCATTTGCTCAAACGCTCCGTCCATCATCCCCTTTTGTTTCGCTTTGTTCGCCCTAAATTGGCACGGTATGCTCAGACATGAGTCCCTTGCTCACTTGGCCACTGGATTCAAGATAGCCTGGCTGATGAGGATTATGAATCCGAAACCAGTCCCAGGATGCTTGTTTCCGGTCCAGGGAAGACATGGCTTGGCATGCATATAGCCATGTCTGAACTGGGGTGGCTGAGTGGGCTAAAGAATAGTGATGGATTAAACCCAGATCAGTTGACTGGGGGTGAGTGTTTGATTTGCTCAAACGCTCTGTCCATCATCCCCTTTTGTTTCGCTTTGTTCGCCCTAAGTTCGCAGGGTATGCTCAGACGTGAGTCCCTGCTCACTTGGCCACTGGATTCAAGATAACCTGGCTGATGAGGATTATGAATCCGAAGCCGGACCCAGGATGCTTGTTTCCGGTCCAGGGAAGACATGGCTTGGCAGTTCGGGCTGGACTGTTCCCATGAGGCACAGGGTCAGACTGATTTGCATATAGCCATGTCTGAACTGGGGTGGCTGAGTGGGCTAAAGAATGGTGATGGATTAAACCCAGATCAGTTGACTGGGGGTGAGTGTTTGATTTGCTCAAACGCTCCGTCCATCATCCCCTTTTGTTTCGCTTTGTTCGCCCTAAATTGGCAGGGTATGCTCAGACGTGAGTCCCTTGCTCACTTGGTCACTGGATTCAAGATAGCCTGGCTGATGAGGATTATGAATCCGAAACCGGTGCCAGGATGCTTGTTTCCGGTCCAGGGAAGACATGGCTTGGCAGTTCGGGCTGGACTGTTCCCATGAGGCACAGGGTCAGACTGATTTGCATATAGCCATGTCTGAACTGGGGTGGCTGAGTGGGCTAAAGAATGGTGATGGATTAAACCCATATCAGTTGACTGGGGGTGAGTGTTTGATTTGCTCAAACGCTCCGTCCATCATCCCCTTTTGTTTCGCTTTGTTCGCCCTAAGTTGGCACGGTATGCTCAGACATGAGTCCCTTGCTCACTTGGCCACTGGATTCAAGATAGCCTGGCTGATGAGGATTATGAATCCGAAACCGGTCCCAGGATGCTTGTTTCCGGTCCAGGGAAGACATGGCTTGGCAGTTCGGGCTGGACTGTTCCCATGAGGCACAGGGTCAGACTGATTTGCATATAGCCATGTCTGAACTGGGGTGGCTGAGTGGGCTAAAGAATGGTGATGGATTAAACCCAGATCAGTTGACTGGGGGTGAGTGTTTGATTTGCTCAAACGCTCCGTCCATCATCCCCTTTTGTTTCGCTTTGTTCGCCCTAAGTTGGCAGGGTATGCTCAGACGTGAGTCCCTGCTCACTTGGCCACTGGATTCAAGATAACCTGGCTGATGAGGATTTTGAATCCGAAGCCGGTCTAAGGATGCTTGTTTCCGGTCCAGGGAAGACATGGCTTGGCAGTTCGGGCTGGACTGTTCCCATGAGGCACAGGGTCAGACTGATTTGCATATAGCCATGTCTGAACTGGGGTGGCTGAGTGGGCTAAAGAATGGTGATGGATTAAACCCAGATCAGTTGACTGGGGGTGAGTGTTTGATTTGCTCAAACGCTCCGTCCATCATCCCCTTTTGTTTCGCTTTGTTCGCCCTAAGTTGGCACGGTATGCTCAGACATGAGTCCCTTGCTCACTTGGCCACTGGATTCAAGATAGCCTGGCTGATGAGGATTATGAATCCGAAACCAGTCCCAGGATGCTTGTTTCCGGTCCAGGGAAGACATGGCTTGGCAGTTCGGGCTGGACTGTTCCCATGAGGCACAGGGTCAGACTGATTTGCATATAGCCATGTCTGAACTGGGGTGGCTGAGTGGGCTAAAGAATGGTGATGGATTAAACCCAGATCGGTTGACTGGGGGTGAGTGTTTGATTTGCTCAAACGCTCCGTCCATCATCCCCTTTTGTTTCGCTTTGTTCGCCCTAAGTTGGCAGGGTATGCTCAGACGTGAGTCGCTTGCTCTCTTGGCCACTGGATTCAAGATAGCCTGGCTGATGAGGATTATGAATCCGAAACCGTTCCAGGATGCTTGTTTCCGGTCCAGGGAAGACATGGATTGGCAGTTCGGGCTGGACTGTTCCCATGAGGCACAGGGTCAGACTGATTTGCATATAGCCATGTCTGAACTGGGGTGGCTGAGTGGGCTAAAGAATGGTGATGGATTAAACCCAGATCAGTTTACTGGGGATGAGTGTTTGATTTGCTCAAACGCTCCGTCCATCATCCCCTTTTGTTTCGCTTTGTTCGCCCTAAGTTGGCAGGGTATGCTCAGACGTGAGTCCCTGCTCACTTGGCCACTGGATTCAAGATAACCTGGCTGATGAGGATTATGAATCCGAAGCCGGTCCCAGGATGCTTGTTTCCGGTCCAGGGAAGACATGGCTTGGCAGTTCGGGCTGGACTGTTCCCATGAGGCACAGGGTCAGACTGATTTGCATATAGCCATGTCTGAACTGGGGTGGCTGAGTGGGCTAAAGAATGGTGATGGATTAAACCCAGATCAGTTGACTGGGGGTGAGTGTTTGATTTGCTCAAACGCTCCGTCCATCATCCCCTTTTGTTTCGCTTTGTTCGCCCTAAGTTGGCACGGTATGCTCAGACATGAGTCCCTTGCTCACTTGGCCACTGGATTCAAGATAGCCTGGCTGATGAGGATTATGAATCCGAAACCAGTCCCAGGATGCTTGTTTCCGGTCCAGGGAAGACATGGCTTGGCAGTTCGGGCTGGACTGTTCCCATGAGGCACAGGGTCAGACTGATTTGCATATAGCCATGTCTGAACTGGGGTGGCTGAGTGGGCTAAAGAATGGTGATGGATTAAACCCAGATCAGTTGACTGGGGGTGAGTGTTTGATTTGCTCAAACTCTCCGCCCATCATCCCCTTTTGTTTCGCTTTGTTCGCCCTAAGTTGGCAGGGTATGCTCAGACGTGAGTCCCTTGCTCACTTGGCCACTGGATTCAAGATAGCCTGGCTGATGAGGATTATGCTTGTTTCCGGTCCAGGGAAGACATGGCTTGGCAGTTCGGGCTGGACTGTTCCCATGAGGCACAGGGTCAGACTGATTTGCATATAGCCATGTCTGAACTGGGGTGGCTGAGTGGGCTAAAGAATGGTGATGGATTAAACCCAGATCAGTTGACTGGGGGTGAGTGTTTGATTTGCTCAAATGCTCCGTCCATCACCCCCCCCCCTTTTGTTTCGCCACTATGATGCCAGCACTCTGCACGCTCTCAACTCTGGACGGAGCCACACCTGCTTCAAGGCCGCCCTGAAGGGCACACATGGCCCCTTCACCTGCCGGAACTGCAGCTACACCAGACTCAGAGCCGACAAACCACCCACCAAGAAAGACCCCATCCACCTCCGATGCATACTACTGAACACCCGCTCCACACGCAAGCATGCCGTTGAGCTCTGGGACCTGCGCGACACAACATCCCCAGACGTTGCCTTCCTGACAGATACCTGATTTAATGACTCCTCCGCACCTGAAATCACCATAGCCATCCCAGAAGGCTACAAGATCACCCGCAGAGACTGCACCAACGGAGTCAGAGGAGGAATCTCCATCGTCCACAAGTATAGCATCAGGGTCTCGACTAGCACCTACGACGCGTTCAGCACCGCCGAACACATGCGTTTCCAGATCCACACAGACCCTAATCCCACCCTCAGAGGTACCCTCATCTACCGATCCCTGGACCCCGCCCCCAGTTCAGCGACTCCGTCGTCGACTTGATCAGCACGCATGCCCTGACCTCCACCGACTACATCTTCCTCGGAGACCTGAACTTTCACCTTGAGAACAACATCGACAACAACTCCACAACCCTGATCGATAACATTGCCAACCTCGGACTGAAGCAACTCGTCACAACGCCCACCCACACCGCCGGCCAAACACTCGACCCCGTCTTCTCCTCAAGCCTGCACGTCTCCATCAGCCACACCACCAAACTCCTCTCGACTGACCACCGCTGCATCCACTTCGCCTTCCAGAAGCCCACCACATACCACCGCACCCAACAGATCCCCCGCAGATGCTGGAGCAAAATCACCGAAGACCAACTACACGCAAACCTCGCTCTCAGCCCACCCACCGAACCCTCCAACACTGACGACGCTGCCCACAGCCTCAGAAGCTGGATCGAGGACTGCACCAACACTCTCGCCCCGCTGAAGAAACACCCCCATAGAGACACCAGCAAGAGGGCCAGCTGGTTCACCCCAGAACTCCTAGCCTCCAAGCAAGCCTGCCGGGAACTAGAAAAGAAATGGCACAGAGAACAAACTCCGGACAGCCACGCTGCACACAAGGACGCCATCCGCAACCACCACCACCACCTCATTAGGGCAGCCAAGAGGACCTCCTTGAAAGACCGCCTCGACAACAATGCACACAATAGCAAGGAGCTCTTCAACATCGTGAAGGAACTTTCCAACCCCAGCTCAAACACCAACGACATCCCACCGTCGCAAGCCCTGTGCGACTCCCTTGCCACCTTCTTCCACCGCAAGATAGCAGACATCCACGACAGCTTCAACACCCTGACAGCCCCAACAGACAGAAACACGACAGACCCTCCGCACACCATCGACCAAGACCCCCTGGCAGCCTGGGCCAGCGTGAGCATCGAAGACACCATCAAGACCATGCGCACAATCCACTCCGGCTCTCTGTCAGACCCATTCCCGCACTACGTCTTCAACAGAGCAAGCAGCTCCATCACACCCCACCTGCTTAACGTCATCAATTGCTCCCTCGAGACCGCGACCTTCCCAGAGATCTAGAAACACGCCGAGATTAATGCCCTAATCAAAAAACCTAAGGCAAACCCAAGAGACCTCAACAACTTCGGCCCATCTCTCTGCTCCCCTTCCCACCAAGGTCACTGAGAAAACCGTCAACAGACAGCTAACCCGATACCTCGAAGAAAACAGAATACTGGACTTTCCCTGTCAGGGTTCCGCAGCAACCACAGCACGAGACTGCTCTCATCATCGGCACCGATGACATCAGGACCCTGCTGGACAACGGCGAGACCGCAGCACTCATCCTCCTAGACCTCTCTGCCGCCTTCAACACCGTCTGCCACCGCCCACTACGCGCACGCCTCCACGTCGCAGGGATACGAGACAAGGCTCCGGAGTGGACCACCTCCTTCCTCTCCGGCAGAACCCAGAGCATCCGCCTCCCCCATTCTCTTCCAAAGCCTCCAAGATCATCTGCAGCGTACCCCAGGGATCCTCCCTCAGCACGATGCTGTTCAACATTTACATGGCCCCGCTCGCACATGTAGCCCGACAGCACGACCTCAACATAATCTCCTACGCCGACGACACTCAGCTGATCCTCTCCCTCACCAAGCACCCAATAACCGCCAAAGCCAACCTCCACGAAGGAATGAAGGCCTTCGCCGACTGGATGAAGACCAGCCGTCTGAAGCTGAACTCTGACAAGACGGAGGTCCTCATCCTCGGCTCCAACCTTTCAGCCTGGTGGCCGATGGCACTGGGGGCAGCCCCAACAACCACCGACCACGCACGCAACCTGGGAATCATCCTCGACTCAACGCTCTCAATGACCAAGCAAGTCAACGCCGTCTCCTCCTCCTGCTTTAACACCCTCCGCAAGATCTACAGATGAATCCCGACAGATGACAGAAAGACAGTCACCCAGGCCCTCGTCAGCAGCAGAATCGACTACAGAAACACCCTCTACGCAGGAGCCCCGACCAAGCTCATCAAACAACTACAACACATCCAAAACGCTTGGCACGACTGATCCTTGACGTACCACACCATGGCCACATCACCCCCCACCTGAGAAACCTGCACTGGCTCCCAGTCAACAAGTGGATAGCCTACAAGCTCCTCACCATGCACAAGAGGCACTCCACAAGACCGGCCCAGCCTACCTCAAAAGATGGCTCTCCTTCTACATCCCCAACCGCCAGCTACGCTCTGCCGACCTCTCACTCGCCACCGTCCCGCGCATCCGGAGAACAACCGCCGGTGTGAGATCCTTCTCCCACCTCGCCTCCAAGACATGGAACACCCTCCCACTGAGCCTATGACAGACCCAAGACCTACTGACCTTCTGGAGGATACTCAAGACCTGGCTGTTCGATCAGTAGCGACCCCCTCCCCCACCCAAGCGCCTTGAGACCCTCGCAGGTATGTGGAGCGCTTTTCAAATGATTGATTGATTGACTGATTGAAGTGACATGGAACTCTCTCTGACTTGATAGTGTCAAGCTGAAATGGGAGCAGAAGTTTCAAGTGATGGCCATGTCACTCCACAATTTATAACACAGCCACCGTGTAATAGCCAGTGTGATATAGTTCAGGTAAAAAAGTAAAAAAGGAGAGAGATCCATGATGTCCCCTAAAAAAGTGTTCTTGAAGATTTGGTCCTTATATGCACTTTCAGCTCCTGCAGCGCCCTCTCCTTGGGCACTTCTCCTGTGGGAACAGTGCAGAACTGGGTAAACATTGCTCAGCTTTTCCAAATATACCAAACATTAACTGGTTACCTGTTTACATTTGCAAGTTACAGTTTATTAAATGTAATAAGTTTAATTAAATGTTATTCTATGAGAGATGTAGGCCTTGCAGTAGTGAAAATTTATTTAAGAGTTTTTAACTACCAGGACATGTAAAACGTAAACGTACATGTACAACTTTTAAAATGCACTTTACCTTGCCTTCTGGGTTGTTTGTGACCTACACTAGGGGGACTTATATTTATTTAAAAAGAGGGTTTGACCTGGCAAAAGGTTTATGTTGCCAAGTCAAAATTGCTGATTAAAACTGCACACACAGGCTGCAAATGCAGACCTGAGACATGCTTAAAGGGCTACTTAAGTGGGTGATTCAATCAGTGCTTTAGGCCCACTAGTAGCATTTAATTTACAAGCCCTGGGCACAGGTAGTGCCACTTTACTAGGGTATTAGAAGTAAATTAAATATCCACATTGGGTGAAAGTCAGTTCTACCGTGTTTAGAGGAGAGAGCACAAGCAAGCACTTTAATAGTGCGAAGAGTTTGAAGGCCAACAAAAACAAATTCCACAAAAAGTGAAGGGCAAGGCAAAACATTTGGGGTGATCCTGCAGAGTGCCAGGGCCAACACCCATCATATCATGGGATTCAGAGGGATTTCTGTAAAAAAGTGTTCTTTTTCACACTAACTAGCATTTGGGAGCCGAACATAGACAGAAATTCAATAGATAAAAAAAACGATTTTGTATTTGCACACTTCTCCAGATATGTGTGGGTGGTCCTGTCACCCACAACATAAAGGGTTCCAAAAAGCAACATGGGGACATTAAGATTTATCCTTTAAATTTCCAATTTTGAAGTATGTTGGTAGAAGCTGTATTAGGACTCATGGTCAGTCATCACTCAGGGAAAGCAATCAATCTCAAACATTTCTAAAAATTAGATACTTGGGGGAAACTGGGTGGGGACACTTTATTTGTCCGGAATGCCCTGGAAACAGAAAACTTTGCCTAAAATAACACATTTCCCATATTTCTGAGCAGAAAAGGTATAACATCGGTAGGGATTAAGCAAAGTTTAGCAGCCAGCATTTCCATCCTTGCCCTGATATACTTGTGTCAGTGGTCCTATCAACTGCGGCAGGAAAGGCCTCAAAATGTAACATTGAGACACAAAAATATTTCCTTGGAATTTCAATACTTTTGAAATGTGGGTAGCTGTGTGTCTAGATTTGGCCTGCACCCAGGAAAGCCTTCCAATCCCACACATTTCTGAAAATTAGACACTTTGGGCAATCCACGGTGGCTTCACTTATAAAGGATTCCACTACATTTCCATCCTTGAGCATTTTCAACCTTGGGCTAAAATAGCACATTTTTTTTCACATTTCTGAGAGAGAAAGTTACAGAATATGTGGGTATTGGCCAAAGTCCTATCACCAAGCTCTCCCACACTTCTCTAGATAAAAACAGCCCCCACATGTCCGGGTGGGCATATCATACCAGACACTAACTGGTCAGCACGCTGACCATGTGAAGTAAATGTACTATAAATAAGATCTTCACATGGTTGCAGCTTTGCAGGTAGATTCATGAAAGGAAATTGTGCTCGCAAAGGGCCAGATTCTCAGAATCTGGCCCTTTGCGAGCGCAATTTTTGCATTTGGGATTCATCATCCCAAATGCAAAAATCGGTAATAGCGAAATTGCATATTTGCGAGGAATTGCATTTAAGGAATCTCTATTTGGGATTCCTTAAATGCAATTCATTAACCAATTTTAAATTGCGAATTCGCAATATTTGGTCGCTATTTACCACGAAGTCAGAATTCGTGGTAAATAGCGAAAAAAATAGAAAAAAGCACTTTAGTGCATTTTTTTCATTTGCATGTTACACACACACATGCCCTTTGGACATGTGTGTGCGCAACACCTGTGTAAATTTGCATTTCAGGGGTGCTACAGGGTGTCCTTTGGACACCCCTGGCACCCTTGAAATCGCATCCTTATTTGCGATTAGCAAATTGCGAATCGCAAATAAGGAATAACTCCCCATTCATTTCTATGGGCCTGTAGGCCCATAGGAATGAATGGGGAGTTATTCCTTATTTGCGATTAGCAATTTGCTAATCGCAAATAAGGAATGTGTAGGAATCACAATTTATTTAGCGATTCCTACATGAATCCCGTTTTGCAAGTCCTTAATAGCGATTCCTTATGAATCGCTATTAAAGACTCGCAAAACGGGTCTTTGATGAATCTACCTGTTAGTCCATTATCTACCCACAAATGTGGGGTATTGTTTGTCTTGCGACACATGTAGGAATGCAGGGTAGTAAGACTATTGCTATTGGCTCAAACTGCATTTTTTTACTCATACCTTGACATTTGCAGAACATTCCAGCCAAGAGAACATGCTGAGATCCATTCAAGCCTCATAACTCTGGATTCCCATGGGTCTCAGCAAAACCCAGAGTTGGGTAGGGTTCCATGGATACCGGCTGACTCAAAGTACATGTACTTTAGCCATCCTCCAAGGCACGTGATAGGGCATTGGAATTTTTGGGCCTAGTTTTGACATATGGGATGTCATAGGTAAACTTCCCCATTCTTTTTCCCTCTGTGGTTGAAATACTCCCTGGTGTTCGGGGCGATGACAAGACAGTCTTCTGTCCAACACCATTACTTTTCTCACTCTTTCACCTGGTTGTCTTTTGGGTAGATTAGTAGTTAGTACTCCAATCTGCCATCAGAGAGGGAAAAAAACTGGGGGCCAAAAATTGGAGGGCCACCCAATTTCAGGAAGTGTGTCCACCTCTCCAAATATATTTTTTATATGTGTTTGTCCTGCTGGTTTTATGAGCTTTTTGACATGCTTGGTGGGCAATTTAGAGCATTTGATTCCATGGAGGGCAGACATCCCACCAGATCACAAGAGAAGAAAGATAAGAAACAGAGTAGAGGCAGCAATGGGCTACACCCCCCTCAGTGGGCTTCAGTCCTTTAGCCTCCTTGGGGAGAGCAGAATGGAGGGATCATCTCCGTTTCTTGTTCCTGAAAGGGGAGAGAATGATGTGATACATTGGCCTATTGTGACATTATGTCCTACAACTCTGAAACCATCCATAATGAAAAGGGAATCCCTAGAGTGTTTTCCTATCCTAACCGGGAGGATGTGATACTCACCTACTCTGCACTGTGGAGGTAGTCCGGAGGATGTGAACATCACCTCTTCTGCAGTCAAGAGGTTAATTAAAACGAAAAGCATTGGGATTGGCAAGGTGTTTCTTTCATAAACCCTTAATCCCTGTTCTTAATTTTTTTTATCTCTTCTAATATTTGAGACAACGACTTTTTTTACTTACTGTCTGTTCTGCTGACCGGCATGTAGGGCAACAACAAAGGATCTCCACTGCTGTTGCTCAGTGCCTTCATTTCAGCTTCCACCATACGCCTCCAGGTGTTCTTTGACCTGCCTCTCTTCCATTTGCTTTCTGGGGTCCAGTGGAGAGCTGTTCTTGTGATGTGCTGTCCTACCCATTTTCTTCTTTTATGATAATGATGATGACCATGCTATCTTGCTTGCATCTGGTGAGCAATTCCTGCTTGGAGATGGTTAGCAGCCATAAAATGCACAACATTCTTATCAGGCTACTGATGTGGAAGGCTGAAAGTTTGGTGATGTTGTTTTTCGTAATCCACCTGCACTCTTATCCATGCAAGAGGACATAACACAGTTCTAGTAAAGCCTCAGCTTGATGTTGCTGCTGTACTGAGATTAGCTCCATGCATTATTCATCATCAAGGCATTTATGACATTGTTCAGTCTGCTCTTCATGCTACTGCCTGAACCTCCATCGGCTTGATAATACTGCCTAGGTAGGTGAACCTTTCAGTCCTGGCTAGGTACTCTCAATCCACCTTGTTTGGTGAAGAGTTTGGGATGTTGAGTGGCATGGCTTCTGTCTGAATTCTTTATATTGATCTTCAGGCCTACTTGCTGTACATAGATGCTGCTGTATTGCATATGCTGGCGTATGTAAGATAGCAAGGCTATTTCATCCTCATAGTCAAGGCCCTCCAGTGTAGGGAATACGGTCCCTCTGATGCCTCTGGCTTGGTAATGCCAGCAGGTAGTTTGTTCACCTTGTTAGTGAACTAATGTTAAACTGTTTTGAGCATATAAAGTCTGTCTATTGACTCTCACCTGAACTCACCTCTCATTACTTTCTCTCATTTCTCATTACCTCTCACACATACTCTGGCAGGACTCTGTCTGATTTACAGGACTATTATTGGATTAAAAAATTAAGAGTTCCTGGATGTAGTTAGGGGGCATACACCTAGTCTTCACTAAATATTATGACATTTCAGAAATGGGCAACCCTGCCAACAACATATCACCTTGTGAAACCTATAACAGTTTGAATTACACCAGATTACTTTTTAGCCCTGCATACTCAGGCACCTAAAACTTGATGCTTTAAACATGCTTGCCAAGTCTTCTCTGTGCTCTTTGCCTCACTACATTAAGGTGGTGCTTGTGTTTGGACACTGAGAGCTGCTAAGTGTCCCATGGCAAATTTCTTAATTTAAGTCAGTACTGACATCACATTGTATTCTGGGTCTTGAAATGTAGTTGTCAACATTGTCACTATAGGCTCCAAAATCCCATCAGTTAAGGGTAGTTTGGAAAAAAAAGGCAGGATTAGCTGAAGGTATTACACATAACAATCGGAAGTCTTAAGGCTGTGGATTTATTTGGTATGAGGAAAATCTTGTGTCCTGTTTTCACCACTATCCCATCCCTTTTCAGAGGTATTTATCGCTACACTTTCATTGAATCTTTAAAGCCTGGGTTGTTTGACAATTGCCCTGCTATGAATACTGACTAGTTAAAATGGGTGCTGATGAATTTTACCCAATCTGTGCTTGCCAAGATTCATGTGAGCCAGCCATTTCACCAATCTGTACTGAAAAACTAAACAAGATTGTATTGTAATATTTCCAGAATCTCTACAGTGTATAAAAGGTATATATTGAAATCCAAACACACAGCATTGGAGGAAACAAAAGGAAGAAGAAACAATATTTTACTGGCATCCCTAAACAACAAAACTCAAACTTAACACTCTTGGACCAATCTTTCTTGCTGTTACCTTGTATAACAAATTTGCATTGTGTTGTCCCCTTTAGAAAGAAATTAAAAGAAATACAAATGGCTCACTGTCTCTCACTTTCCTTTTTCTTGAATGGAATTTAAATTGTGGCTGTGCAGGTGTTTATTAGTGTTTATGTGTTTACACTGATGAGATCTGTTTCTCTTTCAGTAGGGTTTTTCAGTTACTATAGGTTAACAACTAGAACAGTTTAAATCACTCTGTATTTGGTTTAAGGCTTTGCAAGGTACGGGGCCCAAACCATTGCAGAACAAATTTGGTTTGTATGCTCCCATTCGTAAACTCCGTTCGTCCTCGACCAATTGGGTGAAAGCACCCAGGACTAGAAGAGCAAAACAGGGGTGTCGAGCTTTTAGTGTTGCAGTAGCACGGCTTTGGAATAGTTTCCCCACAGATCTGCAACAGATAGAAGACCTACTGCAGTTCAGAGAGAAAATAAAGACCTGGCTCTATCCTAGAGTTTAACACCAGTCTTTCTCCTGCTCCCAGTGCACCACGGTTTGCCTTTTGTATTTTATATTGACAGGTCTCACGTCTCTCAGTGCCAGGATACCCATCGGGTCACAGTGCGCTTTATAAGTTAACAGGATAGCCTATCTAAGATGTTGTGTTGATTAATGGTCTGATCAACACACAGTCCCCCCTTGCAGAACCCAACCAGTTCTTGCACTTGCCACTCAGAACTTATGTCATCCTGTCAGTAATTTCCTCACAGCGTTGACTTCTGTCAATCATTCATGTCTCATGTAGAGATTCTGGATTTTCCTCATGCAGCGAAGATTTATCGGTTCTTGCTGCTGTTTCCGTATCTGATGTTATTTGCTACATTGTGAACCTTGTGCCCAACATCCGACCTGGAAGACCAATGGATCACACTTTGTCTGGTCACTACCCCATGAACTGTTTGTTGTTGCGGGGATTCTGCACATACTATGCGCAGGAAAGCCGGACCTCGGTGCATAGGGGTTGTACCTTCCTACCACCTTAGTACCCCAAATCCCCAAACTGACTAGTTATAGTGTCTCATTTGTTCTCCTACATTATCACAAAGCTACAAATGATTAGACAACCCAGAATACAACACTCCCGACTCTCTCAGGAATCGCGGTAGCAAGACATTCCCTTTCGCTCACCTACTCATACTTGTCCACAATAAGGATTGTCAGAGTCACTGTATAGTTCAAAATGTTTATTTTAACTATCGTGCTCTATAATGCAGCATACGAGCCACTACCAGCAGCAAAATGCACAAACCTAACAAAGTTAGCATTGTTACAATACTATAGAATATAAAGGGGGATGTCATCATATACAGACAGTGGAAAAAGGAGCATAAGGCCTAACCACCCTCCCCTTGGTAAGTTGAAGTTTATTATATAAAGGCAGATCTCTGGGCTTTGTCAGCAGACCCCATACCTTAGAGCCTAGATGGAAGATTTACATAATAGGAACAGCATTACTCTTCTCCAAGGAAAGATCTCCCTTCAAGTGTGTGTGTGTGTGAACAACATGCATCCCTGTAATATCAAAGCACGAGTCTCCAGCAGTGCAGCTGTGTTTAGCATGTTTTGTCTAGGTGCTAGGGACTGACCAGAACAAAATTACAAGGGGCATGTTTATCGACCTTGCACATCGTGGTCAGACTAAACTCCAGGAACAGGCAGAGAACGCAGATAGCAGACTGTTCTCATGTGAAAGCCACAGAGTCTTGCAAAATAAAGTTATGTAGTAACATGCGCAATAGCAGCATCATGGCAGCAAAGTTCATGCTAACTTGGCAATGTCGACAATGACCCTGATGGCCATATAACACTGGCATGGGCAAGCCTGTCAGGAGATTAAGCCCCTGCTGACATAGCTCTCCAGTCACTGAGATATGCAAGCCCCTTGACCACTTCAAGGTGGTGATCCTTTGAGGAGCAACACCCAACATCAATGGCCAACAAACCCATCATCACACATCAACACAACCACCATCATATGTTGACACAAGCAATATCACACACCAACTTGGGCAGGGTACTGGGCAGGCTGGTGGCTCCCCTCATATCCCAAAATGGCTCTTTTGCATTGTAATGTGTACCTTGAAAGTAAAATTTACAAAATAGATTTGCTGTGGATGGATTTGTTGTCGCAAAGAAGGACATTGCTAAGTTCTGGAGGGACACAGGCCCCTTCGTCAGAGGGCTGGAGGAAGGGAAACAATCACTGAATTTGTTTTAAGAGCCTATTTCTTTGGCCAGAGGTCAGATCACAAATCTAGACAGACTGGTGTCAACATAGGGGGATTCTTGTGGAGCCAGGTGGTGAAATATTCACCTTTGATGAAGGTAAGCAACTCCGGGTGTCTTCTCATCGGAGGGAGGTGGGGACTGCTGATTATGGCTGTGAAGTTGTCAGCTGAACAGGAATGCTATTTTTCATGCAATGTTTGACTCTTTTCCATGATTATTGTAAACATCAAGAAAATGTGTTACAAGCTAACCTACTCATCATTCGACAACAAACCTTCTATTGTATGCCCACAAAATCAACATCATGCACGAAAACAACCACCATCAAATGAAGGACGGTAGAACATCAAACCTGGCTGTCACATCCATCAGCACATCAAGAGAACATAGGCATTTACAAAGACAACAGGAACAGCTCTGGATTTTTCGTGGTCAATTATGCAAACACAGACATACACAAATGCTGTTGGGGTGTTAATAGTATTAATAGTGGTATGATGGTAATGGGGGTGCTTGTGTTACTGGTGGTAGTAATAGTCACGATCATGGTATTTCTAATGGTAGTGGAAGTAATGGTAGGGTGAATGGTCATGCTGTAATAGTGGTGGTGGCCATAATGGTGGACTTTTATTGATATTTATGGTAATGGTAGTGATTACAAGGTGATGGTAATTTGCTAATGGTAATGTTGGTTGTAATTTGAATAATTAGTGGTAATGGCTATAATGGTGGTAATGATGACTGTGAAATTTGTAATGGTCATGGAATGGTGATGCTGGTAATGGTTGTGGTGGTAAGGGTGTTTGGTGTGATATTGATGGTGGTTGTAATGGCGGTGGTGTTAGTGATGTTACTGGTAGTGGTATTAGCGATATCAATGGCATCAATGGTGGTGGTGGTATTGTTGGTGCTAATGGTGATAAAAGTAGTGATGGTACCGGTGGGTAAAGAAAAGAAGACAATGAAGTGTGAGAATCAGCAGAGGGCTGTGGTAAAGAGAGCTGCGTCTACTGCAGAGCTGAGCAAAGGCTCAGAGCCGGAAGAAAAACAGACACGCGTGGCAGCAGGAGGACCACCAGGTATGAGGAGAGAAAGAGCCCCCAGAGTTATCCTATCAGAATTTAGGCACATTTTTCGCCAGACAGTTTACAAAAATAATGTAACTGAGAAGGCACAAGAGAGCCCTCCTGTTTACTCAGCATTTGCTCCAGTGCCCGCAAATACGCAGGACTGTGGAATCATTCATCCTTGGTGGGGGAGGAGTTAGGGGTACTTTAATATGTTATTCAGCTCAAAGTCTTTGCAGAGTCAGCAAACAGCACACTTGAGTAGAGATGATTGCATCTTCTTTTGCCTTGTACTTTAACAGCAGTAGGACAAAAACAGAACTTCTGCCAGTTATTTATCACTGTCTGACTGGGATTATTACAGTAGTATCTTTACCACTGGGGAGTCTCTGCACTTGCAGGGGAACCTCCACACATAAAAAGATAGGACTGCCCTATCTTTTTATGGGCGGGGTCTCCGCCATGAGTGCGGAGACTCCACATGTCATAAAGACACTGGGGCATATTAACAACCACCGCGATAATTATCGCTGGTCGTGCTTAGGTAGCTATCTCTGGTATTTTTCGCCCTGGTAGCGAGTTATTAACAATGCGTTACTCCAGGGCGATAACAATTCTAGAGATAGTGAGGTTATCGCCCTTTTGCAGGGAACATCACTGGTATTCCAGCGATGCTCCCTGCAAAAGGGAGATAACCTTGCTGATACGACCCATAGGGTCGTATCAGCATAATCCACCCCTATGTTAGGGATGGCTAAGTCAGGATTTTAGCAGAAGTTAGGTTTTGGCGAAAACTGACATTTTCGCCAAAATCCAATGTGTGCTAAAACCATGTGGGCTGCCTTGTAAATATCGTGATGTAAACATCAGCGATATTTGCAAGGTAGTCCATCTTAGGTATGTCCAGTAACACCCATTTTGCATCTCATTGGAGATGCAAAGTGAGGCGTTGGGGAAAAAGGATGCTAACATGCGATTATGCATGTTAGCACCCTCTTGTAAATAGGGCGCTAGTATTATCTCTGTTTTTTTGGCTTTGTAAACCAAAAAAGCAGAGATAAAGCCCTTGCATACATGCCCCACTATTAGTAAACTACTTTTGGGGCATATGAACAACGACCAGCGATAATTATCGCTGGCCGTGCTTAGCGATTATCATATTATCGTAGGCTATCTCTGGTGTTTATCGCCCTGGTAGCACGTTATTAACAACGCGTTACTCCACGGCTGTAAAAATTTCTGAGATAGCGAGGTTATCGCCCTTTTGTAGGGAACATCACTGGTTTTCCTGCGATGTTCCCTGAAAAAGGGAGATAACCTTGCTGATACGACCCACAGGGTCATATCAGCATAATCTAACCCCTATGTTAGGGATGGCTAAGTCAGGATTTTAGCAGACGTTAGGTTTTGGCGAAAAGCCTTGTAAATATTGTGATTTAAACATCAGCGATCTTTGCAATGTAGTCCATCTTGGGTACACCCAGTAACGCCCATTTTGCATCTCATTGGCAACAGTGCTATTATGCATGTTAGCACCCTTTTTCCCAACGCCTCACTTTGCATCTCCAATGAGATGCAAAGTGGGCGTTACTGGGCGTACCCAAGATGAACTGCATTGTAAATATCTCTGATGTTTACATCACTATATTTATAAGACTTTTAGCCAAAACCTAACGTCTTGTAAATAGGGCGCTGATTTTATCTCTGTTTTTTGGCTTTGTAAGCCAAAAAAGTGGAGCTAAAGCCCTTGTAAATATGCCCATTTTGTGAGTAGGAAAAAATCATAAACTTACACAAAAGTATACGTTTACCTTTGTGAATCAGGCCCTCTCATAATTTTCTGTCCTAAACTTTGCCAATATCTTTGATTGATTCTGAACTCTTAGGGCCATATTATCAAGGAAGCTGCAGTAGTTTATCGCCGCTTTACCGGCAGGAAACTGCCGATAGAGCGGCGATAATGGCCTTGATAATATGCGATTCGAATTTCAATCGATGCCCAGGTTAGATGTGTGAACATCTAACCTGGGCTTCGATTGAAATTCGAATTGCATATTATCAAGGCCATTATCGCCGCTCTATCGGCAGTTTCCTGCCGGTAAAGCGGCGATAAACTACCGCAGCTTCCTTGATAATATGGCCCTTAATTCTTCTTGGAACTCTGATTTATTGATGAACTGATTTTGATTATATTATTTGATTCTGTATGACAAAATCTGAAGAAAAACCTTTAAGGTTTAAGACTTCTATATCCGTTTTTGTCGGAGCAAATCAATTCTACGTGCTTCACGAAAATTGTCATTTCGAATGCTTTAATGAGACACAGCATAGGCATGGGACACCAAAATCAGTAAATGGATCAGCACGGCTCCCGTCCATCAACTGCGCAAATAGAACACGATGGAGTGTGACGACATTGTCCGACATTGTCCGTGGAGCATCTGCGTCAGCACCACAGAGACAATGAGGGGGTTACGTAGGGCGGCAGGAGCTTAAATATCTTAACCTCTCCGATGTGACTGCCTGGGGGTGTGGGTGTGGCCCTTGGACCAGCTAGCAAGTAAGGATGAGTGCTGACCCTCGCAACACTTTGTGGTAGACCCTGTACCCTCAGCACACTGGCGTTTGGACTAAACTCATTTATTAAAGAGTCAGCTACAAACTGCCTTACAGGGCAGCGTCAACCTTTGTCATCTTGCGCCCTCGTGGTTAGACCCCTCTGACCTGCCTTGCCACCTCCTTATCCTGTTCCTGTCCATGTCTTGAGGAGACGGTGCGCTCTGCACAGGGTTATCTAGGAGTCCAGGGTCCTAGTGCCTGGCCTCGCTTTGAGCATATGATGACATCATGGCATCTCCCCTCACTTGGCTAACATCTCCCCAACAAGTGAAATATGCGTCTCCCCCGTCCACATGGGATCAGAATTCAAGTGACTCTGCTGCTGGCTGGCTGCTATTTGCATTTTCTTAGACTTTTTGGATGAGATGTTCTGACTTCCTTCCGATTCTTGTGGAACGTCGTAGAGAGGGGAGTGGGTTTTCTCTCTCGCAGCACTGTGGAGCTCTTTGCTTACTCCGGTGTCACCATGAATCCGATCTTGCAAGGTCATTTGGATCTTCCTGATCCTGGCTGGGTGATTGGCTGGAGTGATAACACTTCTTGAAATGGTTCCTATTTGGGCCACTAGTACGTCTCCAGCCACTGTCATGGATCATTTGGAGGGGGCAACTCAGGTGCCTGACCACTGACTTTCTTCGTTGCTCCCATTTGTCTAACGTTCGGTCTCCTAGAAGGAAAGAAAGAAAAATTGTTTATTAGCCTATTAAAACCAAAAACAGTGATAAAGGTATACACCGCAAAACATACACATAGATCAAATCCAGTCAATTAAAACAAAAACATTGATAAGGGCATACACCACAAAACAAACACATAGATGAAATCTAGTCAATAAAAACAAAAACATTGATAAGGGCATACACCACAAAACATACACATAGATCAAATCCAGTCAATTAAAACAAAAACATTGATAAGGGCATACACCACAAAACATACACATTGATCAAATCTAGTCAATTAAAACCAAAAATATTGATAAGGGCATACTCCACAAAACATACACATTGATCAAATCTAGTCAATTAAAACCAAAAACATTGATAAGGGCATACAACACAAAACAAACACATAGATGAAATCTAGTCAATAAAAACAAAAACATTGATAAGGGCATACACCACAAAACAAACACATAGATGAAATCTAGTCAATAAAAACAAAAACATTGATAAGGGCATACACCACAAAACATACACATAGATCAAATCTAGTCAATTAAAACAAAAAACATTGATAAGGGCATACACCACAAAACATACACATTGATCAAATCTAGTCAATTAAAACCAAAAACATTGATAAGGGCATACAACACAAAACAAACACATAGATGAAATCTAGTCAATAAAAACAAAAACATTGATAAGGGCATACACCACAAAACAAACACATAGATGAAATCTAGTCAATAAAAACAAAAACATTGATAAGGGCATACACCACAAAACATACACATAGATCAAATCTAGTCAATTAAAACAAAAAACATTGATAAGGGCATACACCACAAAACATACACATAGATCAAATCTAGTCAATTAAAACAAAAAACATTGATAAGGGCATACACCACAAAACATACACATTGATCAAATCTAGTCAATTAAAACCAAAAACATTGATAAGGGCATACAACACAAAACAAACACATAGATGAAATCTAGTCAATAAAAACAAAAACATTGATAAGGGCATACACCACAAAACAAACACATAGATGAAATCTAGTCAATAAAAACAAAAACATTGATAAGGGCATACACCACAAAACATACACATAGATCAAATCTAGTCAATTAAAACAAAAAACATTGATAAGGGCATACACCACAAAACATACACATTGATCAAATCGAGTCAATTAAAACCAAAAACATTGATAAGGGCATACACCACAAAACATACACATAGATGAAATCTGGTCAATTAAAACCATCAACTTCGATAAGGCATACACCAGAAGACATACAAATAGATCAAATCTAGTCAATTAAAACAATAAAAAAGCCAATAAAGGAACAGGTTGAGATAGTAAAGATACTGGTAATTGGCTTTACAGGCTATATGGCCGCAATAAAATTGTGGCCCCTAGCGACCTGGGCTAGCAGGTCGCTAGGTGCGATGTGAAAATGTGCACCAAAGGTGCATGAAACAAAGAATAGATACAATGATTCAGAGTTTGTACTCAGCCTGACGGGATATGAAGCAGCTGGTGTTTATTTTACCCAGCAGCCCAAAATGCCATGATGTAAACTGGGGTTTGTGCCGGGGGCCTTTCTTTGTATTCCTTCTACCCCATATGTGCCTGTGCATGTGCCTTGAAAAGGGATTTTAAAATGTCAAGAAACTGTACCATCCAGTCTCCTATCTCCATGGGCAGATCCTTGACTCTTTGCCTGCAAACATCCCACCAAGAAATCGAGTCTTCTGGTTAGCACTCTTGGGCTCAGATTTACAAAGGTGTCACACAATGCAGCACAGCACCCAAAAGTGCTGCGTTGTGGGACAGGGGGAGAGCACCATAGCTACAAAGATATGGCACTCTCCTCCCACTAGTGCAGAACTTTGCTGCTGTGCACCATGCACACCATTGCACCATAGTGCAAGGGTGTGTGTGTTAGAAATGGGATTTCCGGTTGGCTGAGGCTTGTGCCAAAGCCAGGCTGAAACCACCACTCTAGTCAGGGCAAGGGAGTTACACGCCAAAGATAACCCCTGCTCACCCTCTAGGCAACGTGACGTGAGCAGTAAGGCTTATCCCGGAGGCAATGTAAGTTAAGTATTTGTGCACGCACCCAGCAACAACACCCAAGGCCCACCACAAAGGAAACTCCACACAAGGTTATATATAAAAATAGCCTTTGTATTATAGCAAACACATTAGATAAAAACACACACTTTACAATGTGCCAACAGGCACGGGCAGAATTTACAGGGTATGTATGTACAGGACAGGGCCACATGGGCCACTGTCAGGAATAAGCACTTTTAGAACTAGCACTTGGTAGAATTAGCACTTTGTGGAAATAACACTTTGTAGAAATAGAATACTTGTAGGTATAGCGCTTTGTACTTAGAACAATAATAACTGTAGCATAAAATAGAGCACACAACCAGTAACCACTGGTAAGAGGTAAGTACCACCTACGCAACCCTAACCACCTTCGTAAAATATCACGTAGGGAACCATGAACTCACTAGCATAACTATACTAGGAAAAACAACCTCCTAAGCATCACATACATTCAGCGGTATAAAACATTACACATGATGCAGAAATCACATTAGGCAGGTAAATCACAATTGCGCAAAAGGTCACATAGGGCCAAAAACATGTACCCCACACCAGGGCACAACACCAGAACTGTCCCCGAGGCCAACTGGCCTCTCAGGGGCTACAACGCCCTGTGTCCAGAAAGTCAGGGCAGGCTGCGCAGGCAGCCAAAGGAGAAATGCACAAAAGAACAGGCCTAAACGGAGCAGTTGCCCACTAAGTGCTGGGCAGCTGTAGCAGGGAGCCTGGCACCAGCGTGCCTCCTGGCTCTCCTCTCGGACTCTGAACAACAATGGGGCTCGTCGTTGGAGTCCCCCCTCCGGGGACTCGAAATCAACAAATGTCCCCTGATCACAGGCCAGGTCGCTCCCCCACCGCGTCAGCATCCCCTTGCTGCCTCTGTGACTGCAGCTTTTCCCGCCGTTCCTGAGCTTTCCCGCTCCAGCCGCTGCCTCCCCTGCGGCCCAGCCCCCAGCGCCTGATTCGCCACCCACTCCCCCTCCCAGCTGCTCCTCCCTCCCTCGCACCCTTCTTAATGGACGCCATTGCACACTAAGGGAGCAACCCTCGACCCTGTTAACAGGCCAGGTCACTCCCCCACATCGTCAGCATCCCCCTTGCTGCCTCTGTGACTCCAGCTTTTCCCGCCGTTCCTGAGCTTTCCCGCTCCTGCCACTGCCTCCCCTCCCTGCCCCCCGCACCTGATTCGCCACCCGCTCCCCCTCCCAGCTGCTCCTCCCCCTCTCGAACCCTTCTTAATGAAGGCCGCTGCGCAGCTGTGCCGCTGGCGTGCCTAAGGTAAGCCCGTCTGCGCCCGTCCGCGCCGGGATCGCGCCCAGCGCCAGAACCCCTGGACCCCATGCTCGCCACGACGCCAGACTCAGATACGACGCCAACTCCTTCCATGCACTCAACACCGGCCGACACAACACCTGCTTCCAGGCCACCCCGAAATGGACCCACGGACCCTTCTCCTGCCGCACCTGCCACTTCACCTGCGACAGACCAACCAAACCTCCTAGAACTAGACCCAACCACCTACGCTGCATTCTGCTCAACACCCGCTCCGCACACAAACACGCCATCGAGTTCTGGGACCTGCTCAACACCTTCGCCCCAGACGTGGCCTCCCTCACCGAGACCTGGTGGAGCGACTCCTCGGCACCCGACATCGCCATAGCCATACCGAACGGCTACAAGATCACCCACAGGGACCGCGCCAATGGAATCGGCGGAGGAATAGCCATCGTCTACAAGTCCACCCTCAAGGTCTCTACCCACGTAGACGACACCCTCAACATCGCTGAACACCTACACTTCCGGATCCACACCGACCCCAACACCACCCTCAGAGGAACACTCGTCTACAGACCCCCAGGACCCCGGGCTGAATTCAGCGACTCCATCACCGACCTCACCAGCACCCACGCACTCGCCTCCATAGACTACATCCTCCTCGGGGACCTGAATTTCCACCTCGAGAACAACAACAACGCCAACTCCGCCACCCTGATCGAAAACCTCGCCAACCTCGTCCTCAGACAACTCGTCACCGCACCCACCCACGACACAGGCAACACGCTGGACGCCGTCTTCTCCACAAGCACCCACGTTGCCTTCGACCACACCTCTGAACCCCACTGTACCAACCACTGCTGCATCCACTTCACCTTCAAAAAACCAACCACGCACCATCACATCCAACAGCCGCTGCGCCGCTGCTGGAACAAAGTCACCAAAGATCAGCTGACCACCACCCTCGCCCAGAACCCACCCATCGACCCCACCTGTCCTGACGCCACAGCCCGCAACCTCAGACAGTGGATCGACGACTGCGCCAACACCCTCACCCCACTCAAGAGAGCATCCAACAGCCACGCCAGCAGGAGAGCCACCTGGTTCACCGACGAGCTCCTGACCTCCAAACGCGCTGAAGAAGAAATGACTCCACAAACAAACACTAGAAAACCACGCAGCCCACAAGGACGCCACCCGCAGACATCACCACCTCATCAGACTAGCCAAGAGATCCTCCTTCAAAGACCACCTGGATAACAACGCACACGACAGCAAAGAGCTCTTCCGCATCGTGAAAGAACTCCAATCCCGACGCCAGCAGCAACGACATCCCGCCGTCAGAAGAACTGTGCGACTCACTGGCCATATTCTTCCACCGCAAGATCGCTGACATCCACGACAGCTTCAACTCCATGACCGCACCAAAGATGCACGACTCCACCACCCCCGCGATCACAAACAGCACCAACCACCTGACCTCCTGGACCTACACCAACGACGACGAGACACGCAAGATCATGAACTCCATGCACTCAGGATCTCCGTCAGACCCATGCCCACACCACGTATTCAACAAAGCAGACGCGGTCATCGCACCCCAACTACGGTAGGTCATCAACATCTCCTTCGAAAAAGCTTCATTTCCGGAAAGCTGGAAGCACGCCGAAATCAACGACCTCCTCAAAAAGCCCAAGGCGGACCCCAAGGACCTCAAGAACTTTCGACCCATCTTCCTGCTCCCGTTCCCGGCAAAGGTCATCGAGAAAATTGTCAACATTCAACTGACCCGCCACCTCGAAGACAACAACATCCTGGACCCGTCCCAATCCGGATTCAGACAAAACCACAGCACTGAGACAGCCCTCATCGCCGCCACAGACGACAGCAGACGCCAACTGGACAACGGCGAAACATCACCCCTCATCCTCCTGGACCTCTCAGCCGCATTCGACACGGTCTGCCCGCAACCTAAAGACACGCCTCCAAGATGCCGGAATCCAAGAGAAGGCCCTTGACTGGACCACGTCCTTCCTCTCCCCCGCAGAACCCAGAGCGTCCGCCTCCCACCTTTCCGGTCAGAAGCCACCGACATCATCTGTGGCATCCCCCAGGGCTCATCCCTCAGCCCGACACTGTTCAACATCTACATGGCCCCCCTCGCACAAGTGGCCCGCCACCACAACCTCAACATAATCTCCTACGCCGACCACACCCAGCTCATCCTCTCCCTCACCAAGGACCTCCACACCGCCAAAACCAACATTCATGAGGGCCATCGCCGACTGGATGAGGAGCAGCCACCTGAAACTGAACTCGGACAAGATGGAGGTCCTCATCCTCGGTCCCACCCCCTCAGCCTGGGACGACTCCTGGTGGCCGACCGCTCTAGGGACAGCACCGACACCAACCGACCACGCACGCAACCTAGGATTCATCCTCGACTCCTCCCTCTCCATGTCCAAGCAAATCAACGCCGTCTCCTCCTCCTGCTACAACACCCTACGCTTGCTCCGCCGGATCTACAAATGGATCCCGACCGAAACAAGAAGAACAGTGACACAGGCCCTCGTCAGCAGCAGACTGGACTACGGCAACGCACTCTACGCAGGAATCCCAGCCAAACACCAACGGCGACTACAACTCATCCAAAACGCCTTCGCCTGACTGATCGTCAACGCCCCCCACCGCAGCCACATCACCCCCCTCCTGAGAGACCAGCACAGAGAGGCCATCGACAAGAGGATCAACTTCAAGCTCCTTACCCACGCACACAAAGCACTCCACAATGCCAGACCAGCCTACCTGAACAGCAGACTCAGCTTCTACACCCCCACCCGCCAGCTCCGCTCCGCCAGCCTCGCCCTCGCAGATGTCCCCCGCATCCAACGCACAACCGCCGGCGGCAGATCCTTCTCTTACCTCGCCGCCAAAACCTGGAACACCCTCCCAACCCACCTACGCCAGACCCAAGACCTACTCACCTTCAGAAGACTCCTCAAGACCTGGCTCTTCGAGCAGTAGCGGCACCCCCACCCTCCCCCCAGCGCCTTGAGACCCTCACGGGTATGTAGCGCGCTTTACAAGTACCATGATTGAGTGATTGATTGAGTGAGCCTCTCAGGCTCGGAGAAAAAATGCCCCCGGTCTTTGGGAGTCCCGCTGGGGGGCTCGTAGTGGCCAAAATGCCCCCTGAGCCTCGTGGGCTCTGAACAATAATGCTGGCAACACGTTGGAGTCCCTCCCTGGGGGACTCGAGAACAATGGCCCCCGGAGCATCTCGGGGGCTCTGAAGTAAAATATGCCTGGTGTTGTTAGAGCCTCCTGGGCTCTAACAGTAATGCCCTCTTCGTTGGAGTCCCCCCTCTGGGGACTCTTACTAAAATGATGCCCCCAGCACTGGAGAAACAGAGCAGCACTCACCGGGACTCCTGGGGCGGGTGCTCCTCCTCGGCGCTGCTCCTCTGCTGCGTCTCCCGGCAGCTGGGACTCCTTCTGCTGGTGGCGGGCGGGGCTCTCTCCCTCGGGAGAGCCTCGCCGGGCGGCAGGACGCTTCCTGCTTTTCCTCTCGCACTGCCATCTGGGGCTCTCCCTCACTCTGGGGAGCCCTGGGGAAGAGATGCTGGCTTTTCTCGGGTTGCATCGGGTGGAGGCGGAATGGGCTCCCGTCCTCACCCAGCACTTCTTCCGCTTCCGGGTCGCTTTCCTGTGGCAACCAATGGCAGTGCGGCCCTCACCTTGAGCCCCCGGGCCGGGGGCGGTGATTACCTCAGGCAGAATACGGGGTAAATAATGATAAATATGGGGTGGGCACCCATGAAGGCTGTAGCAAGTCAACAAATAATGATAAATACGGGATGGGCACCCATGATGGCTGTAGCACATCGGCAAATAAGCGGGGTGGGCACCCATGATGGCTGTAGCACGTCGGCAAGTAAGCGGGCTGGGCACCTGCGCCGCAACTCAGCCAACCGGCTCGGCAAAATGCAGGGTGGGCACCTGCCTTGAAAATCAGTCAATAGGGGGATCACTATGCCGGGGAATCCGTCTAGGAAGGGATCGCCTGCACCAGCGGCGCAATGCGCTATTTTGAGGGGGAGGCCAGCACTGGCCACCCAAGTCCCTCCAGGTCCAGGGACAAAGTCCAGAAAGAAGGGAAGGCAGGGGGGGGCAAAGGCTGGGCCCAGGAGCCAGCTCACAGGACCCTCCAGGCAGGGAGGCAGTCCCAGTGGCGGTCCTCCTGGTGCCAAGCAGCAGCAGCAGGCCCCTCTCCTAGTTACGATCAGCAAGAGAACCTTTTTCAAGGGGTCACAAATGCTTTTTATATATACAAATCCCTTTGTCTACATGGGTGCAGGCAAGGGGCGAACCAGATACAACTGGTTCCTGAGCACTTTGTTTTGCTCAGCCCCTCTGCCTATTCACAGGATGGGAATGGTCATCAGTCGCACCACAGGGGGCGGAGCCAGCATTGTGTGGGGGAAAGCCCAGCCTTATTCAGATCCCAGGTGCACCCCTCCCTCACATCACTCCTGCAGATCTCCCATTCACCACCGGGGCAGACCCATCCTGACTCATGGAGCCTGGCACACCAGCCAGCTCCAGCCAATCACCAGACAGCCAATGCACATAAATTACACAGACATGCCAACTTCTAGAAGTGGTACTTCCACACTAGACACATTCACGCCGCACACATCATCGCGCAGCATTCAATCACACGAGTCCGCACATACCACGCATCAGGAACTAACAACTGACACATACATTCCCCATGCATTCCTATGGGAGGGCAGGCCAACCTTACCACACTCACGCACTTTAACCTGGGACATAGTGGTAAAGTGCGCAGAAACCAAAAATCACTATCACCAGGTCACAATTAAAAAGCAAAAAGTTTAGGGGTGAACCTGCCAGAAGGGCCAAGTCCAACACAACCCTCTTCCAGCCAAAACGCAGGGTAGACCAATCACCACAGTGATGGGCTTCCCTGCTTGGGGCGATAGAACACGAACACTGGCCCACAACTGCAGGGACACCCTCCTGTCCTACGCCACGGTGAACCCATGGGGTTCCTTCCAAAACCACTGTCTGGAACAACTGGGCTACCCCACTGGTACTCCTAAGCTGTCCGCGGCCAGGACCAGGCCCTGGGCCACCCAGGTGCCACCGGTCCTTGCCAATTCGCAGAGCGGGGGGTAGTAACCCCTGGCACATAGTAGCCATCTCCACTCTTCCTGTCCGTAGGACAGGGCTAGACTGCCACTGGTTCTCCAGCCTAGGGTCTACACCCTCAGGTGGACCAGGAGTCATAGGGAGGCTCTCCTCCCCTACCTCTCCTTCTAGGGTTCTTCCACCTCCTGCGAGTGGTACCCTTAGAACACCATTCACCCAACCTAGGGTTTAACCCCTCAGGTTGCACCGGGGTCAGAGGCGGGCTCTCCCACCCTCTGCACCCCCTTCCAGAGTTATGCACCCTCCCAACTGGAGTGTTACCCCTGGAAGATGAACCGGTCAGGACGCTGGTTACAGATGTCCTACCCTTCAGGTCAGGCGGATCCTGAACCTGGCCTTCCAACCTCTGGTCTAGAACCTTTGGTAGACTAATTGCCTGGCACTCCAGGACTTCTGGGGACTTACACACCATCCCCCTGAGGCTGACACAGACTCATATGTCGTGTGACTGTCTGTGTGGCGCAGATCTCCCGTCCCCTGTCCATCTGACAGTGCGTGAAGACCCCCCAGAACAGAAGTGGTATCACCTGGGTCCCCCCAAGGGAATCTAGCCCAACTGGCTAGTCCCTGGTCCACTGGTGCTTCCACCGGGGAACTCATCCCTCAATCACTCCTCACTTCGGACTCCTGTGCCCTCCGAACTGGAGTAGCACTGACGGACACTGGAACCCCTGGAACTCTATTTACAGATGCTCCAGGTTCCCTAGACACTAGGTGATCTTCCTCAAATGGACTAACTGGACAGCCTAGGTCTCCAACCTGGTGTTCCCTAAAGAAACCACCCAGGTTCTGAGATAAGGCTTCGGGCATCTGGGGACTCTCAGTCACACACTCACTCCTGCTCCACTGAGACAGGCCGTAAGCCCCTACACCCCCTCACTATATTGGGACCTAGCTGGGCTACACTGAGCCTCTTCCACCACGCTGGACTGGAAGATACCTGAACCACTACTCTTGGAATCACTCACCAATGACACTTTCCAAGCGGTCTGCTTCCCTTGCCAGGAGCTCTGGATCAGTAGACCCATATTCCAACAGGTGTTGGCGTAACCCTGACGAACAACAACTGAGCAGGTTCTCTCTGAGAACCATATCGAACAGTATGTCAAAAGCAGATTCCATGCAAATCTCTATACAAGCCCACAGGGCTCCAAGACATTACTTCTCAAATTCCGCCATAGACTGGTGAGACAGTTTCCTAGTGCCCCTGAATTTCAACCTATACTCCTCTTCTGGCGAAACAGGTACCATACTCGGGGAACTGGGAATGGGATTTCCTGCAATGAAGTCTATATAGCTGCCACCACTGGACTCAACCCTCCCTGGGGAGTCCAGAAAATTAAAATTGTGTGCAGGGGATAATCTACCCTTCAGAGCTAATTTCTCTCTGGTGAAGAACCTTTCAGCCTCCTCTATCCTCTCCTGCGCTAAGACCCTCTTGGTCTCTAGCTGTTGCTTCTTAACACCCGACTGCGCCATCGCCTGGGCATACTCTAACCTGAGCTGTTCCAAAGCCAGCTGGTGCTCCCTTTCTTTTCTCCTATCTTCCCACTCCTCTAGGGACAGGGAAAGGGATGGGGCACTGCCCCCTACACTGGACCCAGCAAGGGACTCCCTATCTATGGGGTCTTCACTATCTGCTGGCTCCCATCTACTGTCATTTTCTCCCTCCACTTCAGACTCTTCAGGGCTCCCCTCAGACCCACTAACCTCATGGTGTGAGACCAGGGCCCTTTCCTCACTGTGCTCACGTTCCCAGTCATCCTTCTGCCATTGTGTTAGGTCTTCCCTAAGTTGGGACTGGGTGTCTGACTCATTCACTGTGATGTCTCTCTCTTCGCAAAACTCTACCAACTCATGCATAAACATACCCCAGAAATTAAAAGCAGACTCCATCTTGGCAGGATGCTCACAGACACGTGCAACACAGGGGACTTAACTGTCTGAGCTGAAGCAAGAGTACACAATTCACAAAGTACTCAGCAAGCTCCCTATCCCAGAGAACTCACACTCACTTGTCCAGTGCAACACACCATTCATCCACACACAACCCCCCCCTCGAACTGGTAAGGCAGTTTCTACCGCCCTTGATTTCTCAACCTGACCACATATGACACAGGTACCATACTCTGGGAGCAGGGCAGGGAACAAAGGTACTGGACACAATTACGCTGCTACCACTGGATCCCACCCTTTGGTGAATCCAGAAAAACTCACACTGCACTTAGGGGATAGAAACCACCCAGAGCTAGTGACACCTAACTCACAGTGCACAAGAAACACATTTCCCAAGAAATGACTTTTAGCATAAACTTAAAAACAATAATCCCCTCAATGTGATTATCTAAAATGCAGAGTTTTGTGGTGGAGCCAGTTGCCGCAGTGGTACAGCGCAAACACAAATCCGGATCCCTTCCGCTTCCACCAATGTTAGAAATGGGATTTCCGGTTGGCTTTGGCGCAAGCCTTAGCCAACCGGAAATCCCATTTCTAACAGTGTGCATTAGTCTACCATAGGTTTTATACTGGAAGGGTACCATTCCTGTACAAAATACTATGACTAGTCAAGTTTTAAAACTGTTCCATCTTTGTTTGTGTGTTGAACCGTGCAGCACCCATGCAAAGTCGAAAGAAAAAGGATATTTGAAAACAATTCTCTTTTTTTCGGCCTGCTTTCCAGCAGCGTTATTACATTTCTACTACCGTTATTAGATAGGGTTTTGTGTCAAAAAGCACAATTAGTTGAATGAGAACACCCATGTACCACCCATGTAACACCCCCATGACGCTAGGTAACACAAAAAAGCGATTGACGCTGATTTGCGTTACTTCTCTTTACAATCCAACGCAAATAGCAAATTGTGTGCTTTAGAAATTGGGTTTCTGTTGGCAAAGGCATTCATTCTGTCCAAACAGAAGCCACATTCCTAGTCACAGTAAGCTAGATGTACAATAAAAGATAACCTGTGCTCACCCTCCAGTAGCTTGGCACAGAGCAGTCAGTCTTATCTAAAGAGGCAATGTGTAAAGTATTTGTGCAGCTCACTCACACACTAACACAATGAATGCACCACAGAAAGACTCCACACACATCTATAAAAATAGATTATTATATCATAAACAAAACAAGACCAGAACAACAAGGCAATGTATAGAAGTTGAGATATAGAATTTTAAAAGAATAAATGCAATCAAGCACTTAGAAGTGAGTAGCTCTAAAAAGGTTACTTTAGGTCGTGCTAGACTGGGACAAAGTCAAAGTTTGGGCCGACCTAGTGGAAGCGCAGACCGACTACATGACCCATGCAGGGCCCTATGAACAAAGTGTCTTTTCTGGTCACAAGTAATGAGATGCAATGATGTCACGGTCTGGCAGAAGCAGGAAGTGTCAATCTTCTCCACACATTTCAGGAGATACGTCAGTTCCGAAGAAGAGTGCCTGAGTCAAGAGGTGCCAAGTGATACACTGGTTTCTGTCATGCATTTGAGGGGATGTGTCAATCTCACCAAGCTGCAGCGGCGGTGATGGGCTGTCCGATCCATCGATCTTGGGAGGCAAAGCGCTGGTTCTAAGGCAATGCACCGATTTTACTTCTGCAACCGGGTCGATGTACCGGTTCTGCTACACTCTGACAGGAGATGCATTGAAATACCACTTCCAGTAAATCAGGCACATGAGCAGGTTTAGAGACTTTGAAATTCCCCAAGTCACAAGCACCAAGAGGCAAGCCAACAAGCCATTTGGAGTGGAGGCAGAGTAGAGCTCCCCTTCAGATGAGTCAGAGAGGAGCAGACAACAAAGCAACAAACAAAAAAACAGGGCTTCCAGATCAGCAGTCCATTTGAGTCCTTAAGCCGCACAGCAGGTCTTCTGGCAGAGTTTCAGTTACAAGTGCAATATTGTCGGGTTTAAGGGGATCACGGACCCAGTACTTATGCCCAAAAGTCCCTTTGATGTGGGGGTGACTCAAAGCAGCTCTCTGAAGTGCACAATTATCCCTTTGAACCCAGTTCTGTCTGCCAGGCTATCTGTGGGGGGAGGTAGCATGTCCTTTGTGTGGGGACACAACACTGCCTAGTCAAGTGAAGGGTTAGCCCCTCCCTTCCATCCTGCCCAGGTGAGACCATCAGAATTTAGATGTAGCTGGGTACGCAAACACACCTTTCCTTTCTGCTCTCACCCAGCCCAAATGTGTATTGGAGATAGGCTGCAAAGCACACAGAGTTATAAGTAGAGAGAAATGTCCACTTTCTAAAAGTAATTTATAAAATAATAATGCCTAATTCAACTTTACCAATAAGGAGGATTTGTCATTACCATTCCAAACTTATTGTTAGAAATGGGGATCTCTAGTTGGCAATGGTTTGCACCTTTGTACAAATAGGGACCCTTCTTACTAGACAAGATAAGGGGGATACACTAATGATATTACCCCTGTTCACCCCCTTGGTAGCTTGGCATGAGCAGCCAGGTTTATCTCAGAGACAGTTTATAAAGCATTTGCACATAATCAACAGTAATAAGGTGAAAACCCTACAAAGGACACCACCCCAGTTTTAGAAAAATAACCAATATTTATCTGTGCAAACAAGACGAAAACGATAAAAAAGACCAACATACAGTAATCAAAAATATGCATTTTTCCGAGAATAACTCTAAAATGCAGTTCCTTGAAGCCGGTAGTTCCATCTCAGGCTACAGCGATGCTGAAAACAACAGAAGCCAACAGTGCCTGCCGACCAACGTTGGTGTCAACAGACTCGTAAACAGTACCTTTGGTGCCCTCAAGTCACGGTACAGGCAACGGCTCGGTGATGGTCGTCCAGCGACATCGGTGAGAACACGGCTTCGGTGCGGAGTGTGGAAGTGCCCATTGCAGTGCTCACAGGTCATCGTGCAAGCAGCAGTGTCAATTGATGGGAGCTGGCGTTGGTCGGCCCAGACTGCGGTGTGGGACAGGGCAGTGCGTCGTGTGACTAACGAGCAATGCCCCCAAACCACAGGGCAGTCAGGGATTTCAAGATCAGTGTGCAGCGACGTCGTCAGTGAGACCAGAGCAGCAGAGTGAAGCGAGGTAGTGAGGAGTGTGGTGCCCACATGTAGCAGTGCAAGTAGCAGCCCAGTGGCAGCGGTGGCAGCCGTCGTCGTTGAGACCAGGGTTGCGGTGAGAAGTGTGGCGGTGCCTTCAGGACACAGAGCCTGCAGTGGTGTTGGTGCTTTCTCCCTCAGACTAATTGATGAAGACGGGTGGTGCAAACCCCTTTAAGTTAGTATATGCTATAGATACTTTTAGTAAAATCATAAGGTCTTGGCTCATGCAAGAGCTGGAAAGACTCCTATCAAGTCAGCAGGACAAGGGCAGGTCAGTGGTTACGTGGTGAGTAGCTGATAATCCAATGGATCATTTTTTTATAGTAAACATGCTATCTGGTAAATCACAATTTGAGGCACGATACAAACAAAACCCTTCAATCTTCCGAGCAAATTTTGATTACCTACTCATATCACACTGTGCTCAAACAACATCCATGAACTCCTACATAGATAGGTACACACCACAAACATTTCACTCGCACACAGCACCCACATTTCAAGTGTAAACTGATTACACTAATCCTGACACTTTATACATTTATTTTCTACAGTCCCCATGTTTACTGTATTGCTTGTGACATCCTGTATTTACTACTTACTTGTACTACTTTCTTGTAATTTCTACGTGTAATTACTTATTACTAGAATAGCATTCCTGTGGCAGGTCCCTACCATCCAGCGAAGAATGCCTTATAATAAAGGTATGCCTTTGTTCGCCAAAGCTTAACATTTCCATTCATTTGTCTTGTATGTATATGCTGAAACAATGTGCTCTTCGTGTGTTTATGTATTGCAAGTGAAAAGGCCTTCACTATGTCATCCACTTCATCTTATACTTTGCGGGTCATGCATGGCCACCCAGCTCTTCCGCCACCTGCCGCCACCTCTGCTGTTGCTGTCTTGAATGTGCTGACGTGTTCTGGCTTCAGACACCAGACGGATTGCACAGTCTTTTAAGTTTACCTCCATGTCAGATGCGAATTTGCTAAGCCTACTTCCGTCTGCCTAAGTGTGAAGATAGTGAAAATCGGCTTCAATAACACAGAAAGGAATCCTTATTCAGCATGTGTAAAATGAGTGACCTTGTATGTCTGATATCCGCACACTTAGGTCACATAATACAACCTTCATGGTTCCTACTTTATTGGTACGCATATGAAATGTGCCTCCCATTACCCACTCAATTGACTCATGTCGCCACTGCAGCCAATCATAAGGCGATATAACCTTTGTCTGGGTACCAAGCACTCATGTCTTATCAATGTCTGCCTACAGCTGACTACAGTCTGCAGGGAGTTGTTACCAGGGATGACTTTCTGGACAGTTATTTAGTGCACACACCAAGCAAATTCCGATATTCTCATGCTATTTATGTTTGATATGTCACTGCTCAGGGACTCTCAACAGCTGTGGTGATACAATGGCCCCTGGTGGCAACAAAAGCAGGACTATTCTGCCCTTCCCTCTACCAACCATTGGTAAAGTAAGTCAAAGACCATCGTGGAGGTTGATTTACCAAATGACAGGGGTAGTGGAAGTGATATCACAAACGCTTTGGCCTTAATGACATCACAGGAAGAGACAAAGTATGACCTTTGAACCTGAATGTTCCCAGAAATCAGAGACCTCTTCAGGATTTTGGGGGGCCTGGGCCAAACGGATTTTGGAGACCCCTATTCGGAACTATGAATGTATGACCCCGTTTCAGCTCTTTGATGCTGTCTTTGGCTAAGTCACTGACAGTGCGAAGGCACACTGGTCCAAATTCTAAATGTGTTTACATCTAATATTCAGGAATAATGATGTGTGTTTTCAATAGTGTAGCACAGGAGCACCTCACTAATATTACTGCAGATAACCTCTGTGACACCCTCCCATTTCTTATATGTGAAGTCCCTGATTTGATCTAAAAGAATCCTTTTTTATGGATGTTGCAGGAAACATAAAAACATTCGTCTGAAAAATGTCTGTAATAGATTCTGACACATTACCTATATTAAAAATAAAAATAATATGAAAGGAAAATGCTATTTACAACAATCTGTTTAAGAATTTTTCAAGGTCATCAGGGCAAGACTGTCTGCAGAAAAGAGCTGGCTCTATCAGGCCGCCCTGAGGCTGGTGCCCTAGGCCTGAGCGCGCTTTGCCCATGTCTTAAAACTTGTCTATCTGCCAGAAATTGATAATGCATGGCATTAAACTTGATAATATCACAATAAATGCCATAATGAGAGCCTGATTTTCATAAGTGCATAATTAATATAACAATGCAACACAGAAAAATGTCTACTTAGGTACAACCTATATTTAAGGTGGTGACATGATGTTAGGCATACAGCAGCTATGCTGAAATGGAAAATAAAAGGAGAGTAATGAAATCTATTCCTTTCCATTTTATTTTTCATGCTGCTGCAATGTTTGCGGGGCAGGGAGGGGGTGAAACTCCTTTGCTCCTAGGGAGGAACCGTTGCTGATTAACCACATTGGCGCTGCACGTATGTTCGTGATGTGCGGGCATTTTAATGAGTGGGCAGGGTTTGAACGGTTCCCGGCTGGCCTCCGCACACGCCCACTGTGATTTCGGACGTCCCCGGAGGCGCTACTTTCTTCCAGAACTTATATCTCATTCTCACAGAAATATTTTTCTCAAAACCCTTTATCGAGTTTCACATTGTAACAGTGTGATTTCTTCTAACTACCAGTAGATGGCAGCAGGTGGCAGTGTGATGAATGGTGCTTTAAATTAGTGTTCTTTGTTTACAAGGTATGTTTCATGTACTGCACATTGGTGCGTTCAATCAGATTATTTTTTATTTGCATATTAATAATATTTCTTCTGGGCTATGAACATAACTGTGCTTATTGTGTTCTTGGTAATTAAAATGCGATTCATTTGTTTTCAATATTTTTGTTTTCGGTATTTCAGTTCAATACTTTAATCTTTGCTTAAATTGTTTCAACAGAATAGACATAAAATGAGCAATGGGCATCTGACACTTTTACTTACAAAAAATTAAAATTATTAAATCATAGTCTTCCATTCTACTCCAGATGTTTAACACATTTATCTAAAACCTCATTACTGAATAACAGGTATTGATATTAGATGCAGAACATACCATTTCAGTGCGGAATATACCATTTCAGTGTACCCTTCCTGTTAAAGCACCATACTTTAGGAACAATGGCGTAATAAATATAACAGGGTGCGCCTATACTTTTAACAGAAGACCAGTACATGATACTTCCATTTTTAGGTCTCGACCAGAGAGTTTAAGCTTTTGTTGTAGACATATTGGCCCAGATGCATCAAACAAAAATCTGCTCGCAAAGGGGCAGATTCTCAGAATCTGCCCCTTTGCGACCGGTATTTTTGCATTTGGGATGCATCAACCCAAATGCAAAAATCGCAAATTGAGAATTCGCTAAATTGAGATTACTTGCATTTAAGGAATCTCAAATTGAGATTCCTCACATGCAATGCATTAAAGATTAAAAAATAGCGATTTCTCTAATAGGGCACGCAAATTACCATGAAGTACAACTTCATGGTAATTTGCAAAATCTTTGAAAAATGCACTAAAGTACATTTTTCAAAGGTTCATGTTGCGCACACACATGCCCTAAGGGCATGTGTGTGCGCAACCGATGTGCACAGATCAATTTCAGGGGTGCAACAGGGTGTCCTTTGGACACCCCTGCACCCTTGAAATCGCATTCTCAATTTGCGAATCGCTAATTGCGATTCGCAAATTGAGAATGTCTTTCCATTCATTCCTATGGGTCTCTAGGTCCATAAGAATGAATGGGGAGGTATTCCTTAATTGCGACTCGCAATTTGCGAGTCGCAATTAAGGGATTTTAAGAAATCGCTATTTTTTAAGCAATTTCTTCTTGCATAGCATTTTGCTATTCCTTATTAGCGATTCCTTATTTTTCGCTAATAAGGAATCGCAAAATGGATGCTTGATGCATCTGGGGGATTGTCTCCGAAATATGAACATGCATACCAGTGGTTGGATATGGATCAGCCGCGTCCTCTTGATTGTATAGGTTTCCTGTGTACTTTATTTCTCTGCTTCTTGTTCGATTACTTCTCTCCCTATTCTTTGGTTGTTTATGGATAATTGCCTTCTTTACAATGTTCTGATTGACTAACGTAAGGGAACTATTTTTTTCTTTGATATTTAGCACTTCATAAGAGCGCATGCCTTTCCTTGCTCTCTTCCCGATGGCGTCCCTCCCCTTTCTGGTTCATTTATTAAATATTTACTTATTTATCTGTTATGGTGAGTTCTCTGCATCAGCACACTGATACCTGGCTCCTCACTTCTTGCTCTTTCACTCGCACCTCGACTTGTCTGTCACTCCCTCGCCTCACTCCCATTCAATTTTTTTTTTTAATACACTTTTTTGGTAAGGGCCTGGTGGCTGCCCACGGCTACTAGGCTACTCTTGCGTACTGTAGACCTCTTTTGTGTGATTTCCCACCTTTGATGCTAAACCGGAATAAAGTGCATGTACTCCCCCTTTAAACATGGCTACCAAGAATATGATGTGCACAAGATCGACACTTGTACAGAGCCTGCCCTCTAAAAAGTGAATGTAAGGTGTGACCTGTGGAAGCTAAACATGTTACCTAGCCAGGCTGGTTCCAAACCCAGTGAAAGGAAAGCGTCTCCAAGTATCAGTTTTGAGTGACCATAAACCAAGGCACACAGGCTCTGCACAAGGGCAAAAGAGATTCCCCATCTTGGATTTTAGGAGTACGGGACAGTGTGGGATTATTTGCAGTAGGTCAAACAGGAACTCCTGAAAACATGGGTAGGGTTGTCCTTGGGAACCTTTACCCCATAGGTTAGGGAGGAGTCAGGAGTCACCCCACCCACGAGCTAGAACAATAAATGTAGTATCCCTAGGCACTCTCCTTAAAATACTTTATGGACCTCTGGAAGATCAGAAGAGGACTGGACCTGCTGTCCGTGTCCTGAGAGGAGCTCTGAAGTACTGGATCTGCTCCTTCTGGTACCCAGGACAAAGATGCCTACTCCAAGGGTCAGTTGGCTGCCCTATGTGTGGCTAAAAGGACACAACAAGCTGCAAGAGGCCTTTTTCTTGTGACCAATTGACCAATTGACCAGTACCAATAAAACCTGGAATGGACCTTGCTGGTGGGCTCTGCTGGAGTGAGACATTGCCCCTAAGTGCTGACCCTGAGGTCATGGGAGCCGTAGAGGTGTCCCAGGGCAGCTACTCTAGAAACCCAGAGAAGTTGGGGCTTATAACATTTTTGGACTTCCAAGACCTCCAGAGCCCCTGCGGTACCTTGTTATGAAAGTGTGCCATTTGCATGCAGCTTGATCGGATATAGCTTCAGACTTGACCTGCTGGAGGACTTTGAGCTCTGTAAAAAAGACTAGAGGTTGTTGTACAGTTTCCACTTTTCAGTAAGAACTGTTTGTTTGTTGGGCCACATAAAAGTTGGGATGGTGCCAGACTGATTCTATGACCCCTCTCAGTATATGTTGGCCTATACGCCAGTTAGCTCACAGTGCCACCATATGTCCCCTAAACCTCTGCCAAGAATCCCCTATAGGATGACCGAACTCCCTTTTACCTGAAGGCAAGGTATGGAGATCCCTATCTTGGTCACAGGTTGGACATAACTCGCAGAGTAATAAACAGGAATGAGCCGAGCTGAAATGCCAACACAGCGATGACCTCACAAGTGACAACTGAGTGCTTCTCTGATTTGAGCACAGAAGTGCATGTGTAATTATAAAAATGGCATCCATGCTTCTGTGTCGATGCTTCAGCTGAGCTTACATTGTTGATTTTTTCTTTGAAAGCAACTTCACCTCAAGAACAAAAAAACAAATAACAACATTTGCACAATGTGTGTCGAGCAATTGTACAAAATCTTCAAGGTATCGTGATAGTGTACTTGTAAAGTGGTTTTGTAAACAATGTGGTTTTGGAGAAACTAGACCTGCACTATCACGCAAGCAAATACGTCAAAAGTCCTCATGTGAAAGCGAAGGCAACTTATGAAACATGTGCATGTATAAGTTGACTAAAAGCTATCTAATAAACTGCATAATAATGCTATGGCATATATTAAAAAGATGATAATGAATTCTATTAAAATAATTTAAAAAAAGCAATCATACAGCTTGAAAGCCATAGCATGCAGAAAGCCATTAAAAAATATAAAGTGTTTCAGCAAACAAATGATGGACGGAATGCTGACAATGCAAACATTCTCCCCCAGTCAAAAGATCTGGGTTAAATCCATCGTTCTTTTGCTCACTACGCCACCCCAGCTTGGACCCAGCCATATGCAAATAAGTCTTGACCCTGGGCCCCATGGGAACTGTCCAGACCGAACTGCCAGGCCAGGTCCTCCCTGGATCAGAAGCAAGCATCCTGGGACCGGTTTCAGGGTATGTCACCCTTTTTCAGCCAGGCTATCTTGAATCCAGTGGCACAGTGAGCAAGGGACCCATGTCTGGGCATACCCTTCCCACTTAGGGTGAAAAGTGTTTCAGCAAACAAATGATGGACGGAATGCTGACAATGCAAACATTCTCCCCCAGTCAAAAGATCTGGGTTAAATCCATCATTCTTTTGCTCACTACACCACCCCAGCTTGGACCCAGCCATATGCAAATAAGTCTTGACCCTTTGCCCCATGGGAACAGCCCAGACCGAACTGCCAGGCCAGGTCCTTCCTGGACCAGAAACAAGCATCCTGGGACCGTTTTCAGGGTATGTCACCCTTCTTCAGCCAGGCTAGCTTGAATCCAGTGGCAGCAAACGCAAAGTCATAGACCCCACTGCTGATCCACCAATGTAAGAAGCTGGCTCTCTATATAGAGTATTAAAACAAAGTACACTCTGCAGAGAGCCCAGTGGGTTCCCAATTGGTTTACAGAGGCTAAAGTAGATAATACTAACGCTCCTTTTGTGGTAGTGTGGGCGAGCAGTTAGGCTTATCAAGAAGTTAGTGCTAAGTATTTGTTGTACTCATAGAGGCAATAAATGAGACACACACTCAAAGAATAAATCTGAGACAAAATTAGAAAAATAATTTTTTTTTTATATATATTTCAAACTCAAGAACTTCGTTTGAAGGCGAATACAATTTTCGATAAAAATATTGTTGGAAAGTGGGTTATTGGTAGGGGCAAATGTAGGTCTGCTACTGGCAATAAGGCCACTAACACATGATATGACTCAGCATAGGTCTCAGAAAATTATTCCTTTGCTCAACCCTTGGTAACGTGGCTGCGAGCAGACAGGCTTAACTTCAAAGACAGGTATGTAAAGCATTCAAAAACACCATTTCAGTAAATAATTAAGACACAACACAAAATAAAAATCCAACACCAATTTATAAAAATAGGTAATATTTTTATCTTTTAAATGACTCCAAAACGAAAATAATCCACTGTAGGGAACCGGAGATATTAGTCACTTTCTAGTGCTTAGAAACCAACTGTGCCCCTTTAAGTCATTTAGTTTTCTCTGTCAGGGACACACCTTTATAAATTGTTCTGAAGAATTCTCACCACTGTAGTGGGCAGCCTTCTTCAGCAAGTGGGGTCCATTTAGAACACCTTTCTGGCATTCTGTTTGCGGGTCCCAAAGTATCCAACACACAATCCAAGGTTCTGGAATCTCCAAGAGGGTCCTTGAAAGTGTGAAACTTCAATTCCGCAATCCATTTGAACAAAACCCTTACAAATCCACTGGTACTCCAGGCTTTGAATTCTTTGTGGGGCTGTCCAGGTGAGCTCTGTTAACCTGTAGCTTGCAGGAAGTCCACTCTTAGTCCTTTGGCAGCAAGGTAATCCACAGGGCTGTAGTTTCAGATGGTGCAGTCTTCATAGGTCAGGACTTAGAGTTCATTGCACAGCAAAACAACTTTCCAAAATTAACTGCTAGGTCCTTGGTTAAGTCTCTGAAGTTTAAAACTGTTTACAATTTAAAAACTTGCTATATTTAGGACTAAGAAAATTTTGTGTTAGTATTTTTCTAGCTTGAAAAAGGTCCCAACTATAGTGTGATAATGTATCTTGCTGGGATTGAGGCTTAGGAATTTATATGTTTAAGCAGTTAAGGGCCCTCTGCAAGAGTACAAAAAAAAACAGGTTCACGCACTACCACTGTAACACTTCAGAAGCTGTTGGTAGGGTATGGACTGGCTAATCCTAAGGCCGCCGAACCTGAGATCCAAGGCGGAGTGAGTAAGGAAGATGCAGCGAATATGCCTCAACTCGAAGGAGAGGACACAATACCACTATCTCATAAACGACCCACTGCGCTAAGGGTACCTACCCATAGAGAGTACAGTTCAGGTCACTCAAGGTAGACTGAAGAACTCTCTGAAGAGGAGGCTCTTCTTGAAAGATTGACCTGAAGAATAGCCCTGGAAGACATGATACAGGCCACAAAATATATACTATACTTAAAGATCTTAAATTGGCGGGGGTATCTGCAGCGCCTTCGATAACGTCGGATGAGCAATGTGAGGCTCTTGACACCTTTTTCGTAGAAAACATTTATAAGACTGTTCCTCAAGCTGCAATGTGTCCTGACCCTGTGTTTAGACCCTTTCCTACTCACACTTTTGCTGCTTTCCCGCCGATCTCCCAGGATGAGCTGCACTTGCTATGTAGCAAAGTTAAATCCGGCTCTCCTGCTGACCCCCTTAAGCCTGATCAATTTATGAAATCGCTACTTGTGCTTCTTACACCTCTGGGTCAGGTGATTAACATGTCCCTGTCTATGGCAGTTGCCTCTAGGACTTGGAAGCAAGCAAGGGTTGTTCCCCTGCTAAAAATTAACACCCTCGATGCAGCTAAACCTGAGAACTTTTATCCTATTTCTCTCCTGCCGTGGGTATCCAAGATCTCTGAGGCCTACATAAACTCCATCTTGACAGGCTTTTTGGAAGATAATAACATACTAGACCCCTCTCAGAAGGGCTTTTGCCCGGGCCAGAGCACGGATTCTGCTCCCCTAGCTGTGACCGAACATCTGAGGGTAGCACTAGATGCTGGACGTCTTCCGGCACTGATTTTATTAGATCCTGCTGCAAAGGTTGGAGGAGACGGGCATTGTGGGCTCTGCCCTGGACTGGTTTATCTCTTTTCTCTCTGAGAGGACCTTCCAGGTAACGCCCCCCCTTGTGCCTCCATGATCCATACTATTAAACAAGGGGTGCCACAGGGCTCAGCTCTGAGCCCAACTCTTTTCAACTTGTACTTCCAACCGTTAGCAGCTGTTGACAGGAGTAGAGGGCTCACAGTAGTATCATATGCAGATGATACACATTTGGCAGTAGCACTCTCTGATGACTCCGCGCGGGATGCTCAGCAGTTTCGGAGCGATCTCGCTGCTATCGCTGAGTGGATGACTGCCAACTGCCTCCAGCTCAAAGCCAGCAAGTCTGAGGTTTTTCTGGTAGGGAGAGACTCTGAGCTGTGGATTGAATGTCTGTGGTCTGATACCCTGGGCTGTCCACCCGCCCTCAAACATGTGGTGAAAAATCTAGGTGTTTGGATGGACTCAGCCCTTAGCTTCCAGGTCCAAACTAAGAAAGTGGCAGGTACTTGTTTTAGTATATTGCGGGGGCTCAAACCCCTGTTGGGTTTTATCAAATCGTCCTTCAGGCAGGTTATTGTTCAGGTCTAGGTTCTGTTGAGACTGGATTACGCTAGCTCGCTCTACCTGGAGACAAACAAAACTGAAATACTGAGATTGCAGAGGGTCCAAAACGCTGCTGCTAGAACTCTCCTTGGCCTCCCAAGAACCTATTCTAAAACCAGTGCTATTCATCAGCTACCCTGGTTGCCGGTGGCCAGACGTGTAGAGTTTAAGGGCCAGATGCATCAAGGTCAAATCCGCTCGCAAAGGGCCAGATTCTGAGAATCTAGCCCTTTGCGAGCGGTATTTTTGCATTTGGGATGCATCATCCCAAATGCAAAATTCGCAAATAGAGAATTCGCTAAATTGCGATTGTTTGCATTTAAGGAATCTCAAATTGAGATTCCTTAAATGCAATGCATGAAAGTTACAAAAATAGCGAATTCGCTAATAGGGCACGCAAATTACCACGAAGTACAACTTCATGGTAATTTACAAAAACTATGAAAAATGCACTTTTGTGCATATTTCAAAGTTGCATGTTGCGCACACACATGCCCTAAGGGCATGTGTGTGCGCAACATATGTGCACAGATCAAAATCAGGGGTGCAACAGGGTGTCCTTTGGACACCCCTGCACCCTTGAACTCGCAATCTCAATTTGCGAATCGCTAATTGCGATTCGCAAATTGAGATTGTCTTCCCATTCATTCCTATGGGCCTCTGGGCCCATAGGAATGAATGGGGAGGTATTCATTAATTGCGACTCGCAATTTGCGAGTCGCAATTAAGGAATTCTAAGGAATCCCTATTTTTGTAGTGATTGGTTGATGCATTCCATTTTGCTATTCCTTATTAGCGATTCCTTATTTTTCGCTAATAAGGAATCGCAAAATGGATGCTTGATGCATCTGGCCCTAAGTCTCTCTGCATTACTTTTAAAATTTTTAATTTCTCCTATCCTGGCATCTTGGCCAACCTGCTTTTATCGTATACACCCACCCGCCAACTCCACTCGATGGGTCAACATCTGGCGGTTGGTCCCCGGGTAAGGAGGGTGCATGCTGGTGGGTGCTCCTTCTGCACACTGGCAGCCAAACTCTGGAATTCTCTTCCAATACATATCCCCAGCATTAATAACTACCTGGCATTGCATGAGGCTATTAAAACACACGTCTTCCCTCCGCTATAGGCCCTGCTTTTGTTAGTAGCCTATTAATTTCTGCTATTAGCGCTGGGACGCTTTATAAAATTAGTATAACATAACATAACATAACATAACAAAAAGGGAAAGAGACCCATACATGATGGCAGCAATATTCTTCCTAGGAACAGAGAGGAAACCTTTGATACTATAGTCCCCAAAGGGATTGTTCCAAAGTATGCAGAAGGTAATGACATCACCAAATGGTTCACAGCGTTTGAGAGAGCCTGTAGCACAAGGAATGTCATCCAGAAATTGGGGTTCTCTCCTTTGGGAACAGTTCTCTGGTAAGTGCAGGGATAGACTTCTGACACTGCCAGTAGCAGAAGCGGAGTCCTATGACCACATGAAGAGTACCCTGATTGAGGGCTTTGGACTCACCACTGAAGAATATAGAATTAGTTCGGGGAGATTTAAAAACCCCAGAGGCAGTCCTGGGTAGATTTTGTAGATGTTTCAGTGAAGACACTAAGTGGCTGATTGAAAGGTAACAATGTGCATGACTATGATGGGCTGGGAATATCTGTTGAGTAATTGTTATTAAGAAAAGTTGCACAAGTACTTGGTTGACCTAGGTACAATTTCTCCCCAAGAATGGGTCAAGAAGGGGGACTACCGGGTCAAGACTAGGGTGACCAATACTACCTCTGGTGGGGATGACCAAAAGAAAGGGGTTACTATCCTGAGGATAAAAGTAAAGAGTCTTCTAAAGGCACCCAACAACCTGCTAAGAAGGGTGCGGCCCACAACTCTTCACAACCATATACTGGATGCCAAGGTAAGAATTGGGATCCGAAATAGGCGTAATGTCACAACTGTCAGAAGACGGCATACCAAACTGAATTTTTTGCCTGCCCTAAAAAGAATCCCCCTTCTACTACTCCAGTAAGCAGTGGAATAGCAAGTCTCCTGGTGAGATTCCTAGTGTGTCCCGAGCAAATCAGAGTGCACACAGAAGGTACACTAGTCTCTGAGGGTGGGGTGGACCTTGCAACCTTAGATGTTTAGCCTACTAATATGGAAAAATACAACACTGCAGCCCTTGATTAATGAGATTTAAGTTGAAGCCCTGCAAGATAAAGGTGCCAGGGTCACCATAGTAACAGAAAAACATTTTTTTCCAGGACATAATCTGACTAGACAGATTTATCTAGTCACCAGCGTGAAATGTCACTAAAATCCATCCCATTACAATGGTGTCCCTAGAATGGGGAGGTGTTACTGGCCTGAAAAAGGTAGTGGTGTCTTCCGCAATCCCAGTCGAATGTCTGCTAAGGAATGATTTGGAGTCCTCAGATTGGGTTGAGGTCGAGCTTATGTTGCATGCAGCCATGCTGGTAATTCCTGAATATGTGTGCATAAAAACCCAAGAACAGAGGGTGAAAAAGAGATGTTGGAGCCTGAAATGCTGGACCAACCCTCCAAGACAAAAGGTAAAAAGTCTGGGAAGCAAGTATCTGAACAGCCAGAAGCTTAGGCCCCCTCTCCTCAGAGAGAAGACATGTCAATCCCATAGGGAACTGAGCCCTAGAAACTTAGCCTTTACATGTCAGAGCTCCTAGGCTCAGGGAGACCCTCTAGGGAAAAGTTGTACCAAGGTCAGAGGACCTGTCCTTCTCTTGGAAGCCTGATACGGTAAGCTGTTCCACAGGAACAAGGAGATGTCAGTGGCTCCCACAGGACCTATTGGGAGTAAGGGCTCCTGTACACTGAGCCCAGAGACCCAAAGCCTGGTGCCACCAGGTGAGTGGTAGAGCCTCCGCAGTTCAGACAGTTTCTCCTCACATTGGCACATGACATCCCCCTAGCTGGGCATCTTGCCAAACCAAAACTTGCAGCAGGATTGTCAGACACTTCCACTGTCCAAACGTGTCCCAGAAGGTAAAGGAGTTTGCAACTTCTGTGCAACCTGCCAATCCAATGGCAAGGCTGGTGGCCATCCAAAGGCCCCCTTAATTCCACTGCCAGTGGTTGGGGTACCCCTTGAAAGAGTTGGGATTGATTGACATTGTTGATCCCTTTGACCCTCCAACTGCATCAGATTTATGCGGGTAGTAGTGGATCATGCCACCATGTATCCTGAGACAATTCCGCTTGGGACTACCACTGCTCCTGTAGTGACTAGGAACCTTGTTGTTATCTTTACCAGGGTGGGCTTTCCTAAAGAGGTGGTGTCAGACAGATGTACAAACTTCATGTATGGCTACCTGAAGCACATGTAGACTGCATGTGGATTCACTTACATGTTCCTCACCCCATATCACCCACAAAAGACTGTCCTGAATGAGAGATTCAACAAGACCATTAAAGGCATGATCTTGGGACTCCCTGAAAAACTCAGAATGAGATGTGATGTCCTTTTCCCATGCCTGCTTTACACTTACAGAGAGGTTCCACAGAAGGGAGTAGATTTTTCCGCCTTTGAGCTTCTATTTGTCCATCCTGTGAGGGAACCAAGTTGTCCACTTAAGGAAGACTGAGAGAGACCTCGTAAAGAGCCTAAACAAGATATGATGTACTATATACTAGGCCTACATTCCCAGATGGCAGAGTACATGGATAAGGCAAACACAAACCTTGAGATCAGCCAAGAGCTTCAAAAACTCTATTATAAGCAAACGGCTGCTATGGGGAGTTCCAACCAGGGCAGAATATATAGATAGGTTTTAGAGCCTCTTGCGTCTAGGGTCTTCAGGACAAATGGAGTGGTTCCTACCCTATCCTTGTAAGGAAAGGTGAGGTCACCGATTTGCTACCCAAGAGGGTCATCCATGTTAACCGTAAGAAACTTTTCCATGACAGGGCTGCAGTGACTATTCTGATGGTCACTGATGCGGATCAGGAAGCAGAGAGTGAACCTCTCCTTGACCTCCTTTCCAGCAACCCCAAAGATGGGTCAGTGGATCTAGTTGTCTACTCAGACACCCCCTCTGCCCAACAGCAAGCTGACTGCAGTCAAGTCCAGGAGCAGTATACTGATCTCTTCTGAAGTACTGGACAGTCACACTGGTGTGCCCCTGATGTGGACACTGGAGACAGATTGCCTATCAAAAACAAGATCTATCGACAGTCTGACCAGGTTAAGGAGACCATCAAAGCTGAAGTCAACAAGAGTTAGGGATTATTGAACCTTCTGACAGCCCCTCGGCTAGCCCAGTGGTCTTAGTCACCAAGCTTCACTCCAAGGGTGGGAAACCAGAAATGAGGCTTTGCGTGGACTACAGTGGTCTCAATGCTGTCACTAAGATAGATGCTCACTCCATACACAGAGCTGATGAGTTGATAGACAAATTGGGAGCAGCCAAATTTCTCAGCACCTTCAATTTGACATTGGAATGCTGTCAGATTGGCATGCTCCAGGAGCAAAAGAAACTTCAGATGGGCCTTATCGGTTCACTGTCATACCCTTTGGCTTAAAGAATGCCCCTCCCGCCCTCCAAAGGTTGGTGAACCATGTCCTTGGCTGGGTTGGAAGCTTTTAGGGCAACATATCTTGATGATGTTGATCTTTATAGTTCCACCTGACAGGATCACCTGATCCACCTTGCCATGGTTTTACACACCCTACAGACTGCAGGCCTCTCTATTAAGGCATTGAAATGCCAGCTAGGGTAGGGCACAGTTGTATACTTGGGTCACCTGGTAGGTGAGGCTAGGTTCAACCCTTAGAACACTTAGAACCCAAAATCCAGACCATTCTGGGTTGGGAAGCTCCAACCATTCAAACTCAAGTTAGGCCATTCCTTGTCGTGCCTGGGTATTACAGGGTATTTGTAAGGGGGTATGGTTTCATTGTGGCACCCCTCATATAACTCACCTCCAAGGAAATGCCTCAAAAGGTAAAGTGGACAGTTACTTGTTTAAAGGCTTTTGACACCTTGAAAGAGGCAATGTCTCTGCACCCATTCTCAAAGCTCCAGATTACTCTAGACAGTTCACCGTGCAGACTGATGTCTACGAGCAAGGGATAGGAGCAATCCTATCCCAAACCAACAATGATTGCCATCACCTGCCTGCTACTATAAGCAGGAGGTTACTCCCAGGTAATAGTGTTGGAGTGCTATTGAGAGGGAAGCCTTTGCTGTGATTTGGTCCCTGAAGAAGCTGAGACCATACCTGTGTGGGAATCACTTCCATGTTCAAACCGACCACAGACCCCTCAGATGGCTTATTGGTAGAAATGGGATTTCTGGTTGGCCCGGGCATGCATCTAAGCCAGGCAGAAACCACCACTCTTGTCAGGTCAAAAGATTTACACACTGAAGATAACCCCTACTCACCCCCACTCACACAGCAGTGACACACTAGGCACACCACAAAAGAATCTCCACACAAGGTTATATAAAGAAATACCTTTGTATTATGCATCAAAACACATTAAAACATCTCACAGATATACACTGTGCGACCAGGCACTTGTCATGTGTTTACAGGTAGTTCATAAATCACCAGGCCAATCGGCCACAGTCTTAATCACAACTCACAGTTAGGGGGAACCACCAGTAACTACCGGTACGGGTGCACTGAGCACACAACCTCTAAGCATAATACATCATCAGCAGTACACCATAGGAAACACTTGCAGCTGTGCACACATTTTGGAGTACCATAAGTACGTCAGTCCCCTCTTAGGCATAAGCTACACAGTAGGTAATGCATACACAACATCATCGCTTGGGAAGAACACCACATATACCTTTACATCAGGGCAAAAGTGGTAGGGTAGACCCCTGAATCTCCAGCGACCCTGAACTATGCGGATCCCCTGCACATAACTTGCAGTGCCACTAAGCACATTCCCCGAATACACTTGGGGCTTTGCCCACTGCACTCCTGTGCTTAGACCAGGCCACTGCGTAGGTAGCTACTGCCTCACTCAGGGAGGCATCCTTAGTCCCTAAAATAAAAATACCCAAGAGGGCGGGACGACCTCCTCTGACCTGTTTCAGGAGAAATGGCCCTGGCAGTCCCGCAGGCATGCGGGGGACTGGCAACAACAAATGTGGCATGCACAGGCCCCTGAGGGCGGGAGGGACACACACTGCCCACTCCGGCGAGGTGAAGTTCTTTACCACCTCGCTGACATCAGAAATGCAGGAAAACCAAAGGCAACAGGGCTCCTCACCAGGATCTCCCTGGTCTCTTGCTGGAGAGCAGACCCTCCTAGGGACTGCACCAGGAGCCCGCTAGGTTCCGACTTGTTGTCTCTGCCAGCCCTGCCCACAAACAGGCATCAGCCGCCTGGCTTCCTTCCTGTGGCCACAGAAGCCCACACGGCTTCGGCTCCGACGATACTGCCTGCCCCACCCACAACTGGACTACAGCCACCTAATTTCCTGTTTGGGACACAGCTGCTCCCACTGAGTTCAGAAGAAGAGCCCACTTCTTGGGATGTCTGGAAGAGCACCAACCACGCACTTCTGGTGGGCAGGACTCCACACTTTAGGGGCTATAGGAATGCAGCGCTCTCCACTCTTTCTTACTAGTGACAGGAGAAAGGGGCTGCACTTTGCCGGTTACTCTCTCCAGAAAGGGCTCCTGAGGTGCGGAACACAGCGCTCACCACGCAGCAACCAGGGAGGGAAGGCAGACAGCACAGCGTGCAGGAAACCAGGCACCACAGGCTGGCCAGCACATAGGTCCCTTAGCTGGGGGCATCTCTTTTTGCCCCCCCAGTAAGCAGTGGCTTGGTCCCAAATGACAGTTCCTCCTGGCACTGTGTCCTTCCTTCAGATCCAAGTAAGCGCCAACAACATGGGGCAACAGCACCAATATTTACATTCCAAGTGTCTATGTTCTTCTTCCTGGTACAGGGCTCTGTGCCCAGTTCAATCCAGTTCTGTGGAGGGCACTTACACACATCTTTTCAAGTGCACAATACTCCCCATTGTTTGTGTAGGCCCTGGCCCCAGACACACCACAGGGGGGTGGAGCCCTCATTGTGGAAGGTAGGCATAGCCCTATTCAGGGTCAGGTGCTACTCCTCTCACTACTCCAAATGTATATCAGGCCTATTCAGCCTAGCGCTGACTCTTCTAGACCCTCTGGAGCCACTGCACCTCCCCAACCCCTGTCACTCCAAGGCCAGACAGTCAATACACAACAGGCAGGCACAAAAAAACATAGCACACATAAATGCCTACTTCTAAAAGTGCCATTTCTAAAATAGTGATAATAAATCTGCCAACAACAGTACGCAGCATTAATCACCACTATTCCAAACATACCAAACTTGATCACGTTACTCCTCTCATGTCAGGAATTACCACTGAAACACGTATCAGGGAATCCCCAATGATTTTCTATGAGAGGGCAGCCTCACAGCAGAGAGAAACCAAATAGGCTGTTTGTCACTACCAGGACATGCCACACAGTTAAGGCACTACCTACACCACACCCTGCCCATAGGGCTGGATAGGAACTACCTTATGGGTGACTGATATTTAGTAAAAGGGGAGCCACGGATGTGGCAACCACTTGATGTGCCACGTCACAACAGCAGTAAACTGCACGTGCAGGTCCTACAATGGCAGAGGCATGAAACAGGTTTGAAAGGCCAATTTGGTGGGTGGCGCAAGTACCGCTGCAAACCCACCAGTAGCATTTAATGAAGTACCACTGTTGAAGGGACTAACAGGTAAATTAAATATGCCAAACAGGTGTAGACTAATCTTACCAAGTTTACTATAGAGAGCACATTCACTTTAGTGCTGAACATCAGTAATAAAGTGCCCAGAGTCCTAAAACCATCAACAAAAGGTCAGAAAAAATACCAGAGGAAGGCAAAAATTTCTGGCATGACCCTGCAAAATGGGCTAAGTCCAACACTTATGCAAATCAAAGGTGAAAACCCAACACTTTTGAGTTAGCCCACCTCCCTACAGGGAATGGGCGTTATAGTGGATCACTTATCTGGGTCTGACCATGCCAACGCAGATGACCTTACCAGGTTCTTCCACTTCGACAATGAAGACCCTCTCAGGAAAGGTTAGTCTCACCCTCTTTCAGTTGAATGGAGGGTTGTGCAGGAAGTCCCTCTTTTAACATGGCTACACACCACTTTTTGCTTGGTTTCTGGTGCAACTATGACTGAGAGTGTGCTGGGTTTCTGCTAACCAGGTCTCCAGCATGAGTGTTTCTTCCTTAAACTGCATGTTTGTTCCACAGTTGGCAACACTTTAGGATCCCTATTAAGTCCCCAGTAAATGGTTCCCCTGATACCTAAGGCATTGGACTGAAAGAGGGCCCTAAGGGCTGGAAGACGAATTGTGCCACCCTAAAGGACCCCTCTGCAAGCTCATGCAAACTGCCATTGCAGAATGCGTGTCTTGGTGCAGAGAAAACCAAAGAGTCGACATGGCACACACCTCCGTATGCAATGCCTGCCAGCACTACGTGTCAAATAAGTAAGACATTATTACAGTAGGTTTTGCAGCCCTAAGGCATGTCGCCCTATACCCATGTGAGGGCATATCTACAAGAGTGGATATATCCTTATGATATCTGAGCTCACCCTTAGATATTGTCAGTGCACAAGGAAGCCATAACGAGTACATGGGCTGGATACTTATCGTCCAGCTCGTTCCCTCCGCTCGGAAGCTCTTTGTAAAGCGGTGGTTCCACGGGTGAGGAAGGCCCGTGCGGGAGGGCGGTCTTTTGGCTGCAGAGCCCCCCAGCTTTGGAATCTGCTTCCATTTTCTCTTCGGAGTACTGCCAATCTGCTCCAGTTTAGGAGGGGCCTGAAGACCTGGCTTTTCAACTCCTAGTCTGTTTTAACTTCCCACTGTTTTTGCTTTGTTCTGTTGTCTGTTTTTAGCTGTGTTGTGTTATTTCTTATGAGTTGAGGGTGGAAAGCGTCGGGACACTCCTTGTGAGTAGCTGTACGCTATATAAAAGCTGAATAACATAACATAACATAACATAACATACTCGTCATTACAAGTTTTTAGCCACATGATGGCTTCGCTGTACCTTAAGGTGTTTAGTACCAAACACCGTGTCTAATTAATAATACAAGGTGTTTGGTGCTTGGATACCAGTTCTGGACTTTATTGATAAATGCACGCAGAGGGCACCTTAGAGGTGCCCCCTGAAAACCTACCAACTACTAGTGTGTTGACTGATTGGTCTTGATCAGCCAGCTAACATAGACAGGTTTGTGACCTCCTGAAGTGAGAGCCTACGCTCTCAAAGGTCCGGAACAAAGCCTGCTCTGGGCAGATGTGTTTACACCTCCAGCAAACAGGATGAATATTCCAGGGCGGGAAGCTTCAAAGGCCCTGTTGCCTTTGTTATGTGAATCCAGCCCAATCCAGATAGTGGAGGTGCCCACCACCGTTTCCTGACCCCACATTTTGGTGGCAAGACTGCCAGGAAAACTTGGAGGCATATTTACAAGGGAAGTGGCGGAGGGAGGCGTTAGACTTCCTGGCTTAACGCCTCACCCCACCTCTTCAGAAACGCAGGGCTGCACCATATTTACAAGAATATGGTGCAGCCCTGCATTTTTCCTTGCGCCACACTTAGCAGCTGAGTGCCAAAGCAGGCACCTTTGCACCATAGTGCAAGGGTGTCTGCGTGCAGGGGAAGGTTGTTTATTTACAGGAAGGTCCCACTCCCTGCACATAAACGGAGACCTTCCTGTCCTTAAACAATCATTGGCCTTTTACTGTTTTCATGTGTGCTGCAAAATGCATCACACATGAGAAAAGAAAAAACAAGGAGAAATGAAACATTTCTCCTCGCTGTGCAAAGGTTAATTCTGGCGCTGCCTCCTATTCACGCCTCCTTTGTAAATAGGAAGCAGGGTCAGAATCAATGGGTGTTGCTGTGGAATTGCCACAGCAACAGCCATTGCCCTCCCCTTTGACGCTAAGCATAGCGTGAAAGGGGACCTTATTTACAAGGAAGTATTAAACCACGTTAAGTGGCTTAATGCTGCCTTGTAAATAAGGCAAAGCCTTATCGCCACAGAAACATTGTAAAAAGGGTTGTTCCTGTGGCGATAGGGCCTTGTAAATATGTCCCTTAGTTAGATTATGAGGTGTGCCCACATTCAGCCAGCACCACCCCTAAGGCAGGCCAGCTGATGTGGAACCCACTTTTCAGATTCCTCCATGTTGTTTTTAATGGGTTTAGCCTTCTAGGTTCATGGTAATTGCCATCTACTGGCAGAGGCTTTTGTAAATTAGTCCTGCCAATTTTACGTAGTCTTTTATCAGCTTCCTGCTGAGAAACCTTCCTTATTTCATTGTATATTGCATACAAGAAGCCTTTTTGACGTGGTTTTCAAGGACCTAGCAAGAAGTCCCATAGTTCCAGGTCATTAGAAAGAAGGGACAAGTGTTCTTTCACCTGAGATAGCATTGAGGTTTTTAGCCAATCAAGGCACAACTTTCCAACACTGTAAGTTGTTTCCACCCCTGAGTGTTTTGTCCGCACATAACAGAGGTCTGGTCTACTTATTTTAAAACCCTTAGGGGAACCAGGAACCATGCTTGACATCAGCCAGTATCTAAGGGCCAACTAACCATCTCCTCCAATTGGTGTCTGATGAATTGTACGTGCCATTGCTTAGCATGATGTCTAATATTTCCTCCTTATATTTCGTAAACTGATGCCAGTTTTCAAAATGTGTGCATGTGGGAAGGTGTGGTGTGGTTAACGCCTTTATCTTAGCTATGTCAAGACATGACGTTTGTTTCACAATTTTGTTCATGAAAATCATATGTTGTGGTATTAGGCAATCTCCAAACAGAGCCTCATTCCCCTGAACCTGCCAATCCCTTGTCCCTCAATTTGATGTTACATCAATAGTGTACCTCCAAAAGTCTAACCCTTGTGTGGATAGCTGGGAAAGAAAGGAAGCAGAATATATCAGCTTGATGTTTGTCAGCATATTTTTCTTTGCAGGTGATGGTGCAAGCCTATAATAATAATAAGAGGCTGGGTTAGACATATCAAAACCATAAAAATAAGCGAACTTATGTGCAAACGTTTTCGAACTGCATTGAGGTGGTGTATGGCAATGTTCCCTTTGTGTGTAATTAAAAACAGCACATGGAGTACTTGCTTTATGCATAAATTGATGACAGTAATGTTGAAAACAAAAGAATACATCATAATTAGATATACCTTCTTACAGTTCATCAGACAAAAAAAGTAGGATTACCGACTAGATCATTTAGCATTTCATGTACTGTATCTACATCTGAATCATCAGAGGTAGTATTAGAGGGGAAAATATCATTTAGAGAAAGTTTACACAAATATGGAATTTGTAAAGATTCAGTAGGGCCATACACACCAGACGATACCCTATCCCAAACAATCCCATCAGGAACTGGAACAGATGAAATGTTCACCAGTGAAAGGTTTCTTCACTCTTGGTGCGATGATGAATGTGGTTTTGGAAGTTTAACAGTTGTACTGAAGAGCGTTCTGGGAGATAGTGTCAATTTAGAAGCAGGAAAAAGACTATCACCAAACTAAATCAAAGGAACAGAAAAAGTGAAGCAATTTTAATCCAAAGGTGTAACCATGGAGAAACAAGGTATGTCTTTTTCAGCCAAAGAAAGAAAACATGTAGGCTCAGCCGAAACTGGAGTAGTGGCGGTGGTGGTGGTGGTGGATCAGATGAGTCTGGCGAGAAGTCATCAAAATTGATGAAGTAGCCAGAGGCATTAAGATCTATTTTTGGCAGCTCAGCTGGTTTTGAAGACCTGAGAGATGACTCGAACTGTGGTAAATTAACTTAGACAGCATTCTTATCAGGATTTCAAACTGAAATCTGTGTTTCTGTACCAGTTGATTGTACATTTGTTGTTATTACAGTAACAGGTGGAAGGGATAGTTCTTTGTTGTCTACTTTTATCTCACGTTGGAGAGGAGATGCTTCACCAATTATTAATGCTTCGATCCAAACTTCCTATATTGTAGCGAGAAGTAGCAGCTAACTACCCAGGTGCCCACAAGGCCTACAGTTGAGAATTGGACGCATAGTGTTGTTTGATCCGATTAATGGAAACACATCTCTTGTCTTTGCGGCTTGAAGAGGTGGAACTACAGTTCTTACACCTTCAACAGCCAAGACAGGTACAGGTGATCTGTAGGATGGCCCAAATTCTTTCTTGTCTACAATTTTCTCTGTGACCAGATCCCCAATCTTTGGGATACAGCAAGGCTTTGCAAGTACTTCCTTCAATTCCCCAGTGGCTGAGCATTTTACTTGAATGTTGCTTTGTCCATCCCTGAAACTGTTTAGTTCCTGTAAAACAGCCCCATGTTCATTTAGAGACTGTCATGTCTGCGACCCACATCTTTACCTCAAACCGAATTTCATAGGGAGTCCAGCCACCCAGGGATTTTTAGGCAGATTGTTTAGTGTCCTTGAACCCCATATAGATAATGGACCCAACTACAACCTGAGAATAATACCCTAGGGAGTCCAGCCACCCAGGGATTTTTAGGCAGATTGTTTAGTGTCCTTGAACCCCATATAGATAATGGACCCAACTACAACCTGAGAATAATACCCTAGCTGTTAAAGACTGCTATGAGTCTTGGTTTTTCCTCTCCACAGCGAGGTTTCCCTCTCGATGGCATGGGGAGGAATAATGCAGCATCACACCCAAACTTCCCATGGCTTCCTTGTAAGCCCTAGAGCTAAATACCAGACCCTGGTCAGAAAGTAATGTGCCAACTGCGCATGTCCACATAAAGACTTACAGCTCCTTTATAACAGCTCACGCATCAGCCGACCGCTGTGGCCATACACATAGGTGGAATCCACTATTTATTTATTTATGTGTTTTTATATAGTGCAGACTGTAGCCCAAGGTGTCAGAGTGCTCTACAATAGAACCAGTTACATTACACAAGGACTTGAGAGTACCCGAATTATCTAAAAGATATGAAACGGATAAACTCTAAACTTAATAAGAATAGTAGTAATTACAAATGTATACTACAGAGATTACATTTCAAGAAAAGTTGAATCAATTATGGTTGGACAAATATACATTACATATTTACAGACTCACGGTAGGTAATCTAGGGCCTGGAGGGATCCCAGAGCTGGTGATGGCCTGAGGGGCAGAAGGCCGGGTGGTGGTGCAAAGGTGGCATGCTGTAGCCTGGGGTTGTTCTTGAGCTCGAGTCGGTCACCAACTATAGGGAGGGGGTAGCATGGCGCTGGAATGCATGAAGGCTCCATTGCTGCTGTAGAGGAGTTCGTAAATGGAAGAAAAGTAGTCATTGGTTCGGTGTTGTGGGAGAAAGACTGCAGTAGTGGGAGCCGGCCAGCCTGTGCTGCACCCTGAAGTGGCACCAAGAGCGGGGTCTTCTTCCACAAAGGAACTCACTGCTGTGGGTGTAATCAGGGTGGCCCCCGTGATGTAAGAGAGGCAGCCAACTTAGTCCTGGTGGTAGGGACCGTAAACAAGAGGTACTGAGGGTGGTGGTCCAGAGGAGGGGGCTGGCAGACCAATAGACAGGTCCCCCCACAGCAGCAGCAAAAGAAGAAGTCACCAGCCCCTTGAAACTCACTACCGCAGCCATGGGTAGAAGAGGACACTCCAAGTGCTCTGGGCAGGACCAAATGTCCATGCTCCAGCCACCACCACTGTATATGTCGTGGGGTGGTCTCTCAGGTCTATGCGCCCCCAGAAGTATTCTGGCAGGAAGGGGGCATCTCCTACACAAATATGTACCTCTGCGGCTGACTGTGCAAGCAGGACGGCCTCCGTGGTCAAAGTGAGCCCACCATCTTGGCTCAGTCGTGAGTGTAGGAGCCGGGATAATCAGAAGTCTCCCGGCTCTGTGTCTCACCTCCCTGGGTCCTTACGCACACCGCAGGTGTCTCCGATATCAGCACGTCTCTCCTGTGGAAGCGGGGAGGCGATGGCAGCTGGGTGAGGCCATGGAGATTCCCTTCAGTGAGGAGCTCCTCCCTGTCAGTGATAAGTCGGAACCCGGAACCGGAAGTTCTACTACCGAAATGTACTTGTAAGCCCCATCTGATGACAAAGTGCAGCCGTGGTCCAATTAAACACAAGCCATAGGTTTTTTCAAAATCAGTAGAGGTGTTTGTGGTGGACATGCCACAGTGAAACCCTTCATCTGCTGGCAGATGTCGCATCTGAGGACTAGGTCCTTGGTTTGTAATCACCTGCCCACCAGTTGTGGCTGCAAAGTAAAATTGAACCAGCTACCCCTGCATGTGCTTATGCAAGACCCACATGTGCAACAAGAATTAATCCTAACCTACGGTCTGAATTTGGTATCTATCCCCCACTCCAGTAATGTGAGCATGTGGTATGTTCTGTGTATCTAACTTGTAGAAGTACTTGAGTGGCCTTTTAGCAAGTGGGTGTCATTGGACGCAAAGTTGACCATTATATCTGTGTCTTTCCTCATACTTGAACAAGTTATTGCAGCGACTGCAGAAGTTTGCACTGTTGCTTTAGCGGCTTCATCAAGCAACTATGAGAGTGGGGAATCCAGGATACATATTTTCCAGTGCCAGAATTAGAGCTTTGAGTTCAGCGAGCTGTCCGGTTCAGTCACCAAGTGAATGCGTGTAGATTTTCTCAGGATGGAATTCTCCAACATGTATGCACTCTTCCACTGCTGAGCACGCTGCAGAGTATTGGTGCTTTGTCCCAATGGCAGGCTGGGCAGAACCATCAGTGTATATAATGTAATAATACTGTTCTAGAGGCAGTATTTCATTAGGCAGAGGGTATTCTTGTTCCTCTTGCAGAAAGGCTTGTGTTTGTAATTTAGAGTCAAATCTGTAGTCCACATCTGTTGTGGTGAGTGAGTTAGCCCATTGTATCCACTGTGGATGTAATGCTTTTGAGAGGCTTGCTCTTGTGATGGCCTTTAGGGTTTGCACCAGGGTCATGACAGTTGTGTATTTTCTCTCTCTCTCACCACAGCAGTCTGTACCTCTGCCAGTATTTTCTCTGCAGGTGTAAAACGCATTGCAGCATTGGTGCATTAATGCAATATATATGTGGTTGGTACAGAGTCACCTTCTCTGAAGGTCACGTAAGAATACCCTGATGGCCCACTGATGACGCGTTTCACCAGGTTAGTTGTGCTTACACATGTGTGTAAGTGTTTTGAAGCTAGCATGTCACCTTGTACTGAACGTAGTATTTCTGTATGTTCAGTGGTCGTGTAAGAAATCGGGACAAATTAGGTCGTAGAATGGTGTAATGGTGAAATGGTTCTAAGTAATCTGAAATATAGGTTTTGCCAAAATGGAGAAATCCCAATATGAATTGCAACCTCATCAACATAGATGGAGGTCTTAAGAGCGCACATTTTTCTAAGGAATGTGTCACCAGGCTTTTGCCTTCACTTAACAACTTTTATCTCTGAAACAGAACATTGAGGTGTGTGATTTTTTGTTTTTAAAGTAAAATTTGCAGCCCATGTGAGCAATTCCCAAAATTATGCAGTCTACTCCTGTCAAGTGCTCCGAAAGGTCATCATCGGCTGAATATATGTCATCGACATAGGACAAAGCTTAGTCATCAAAATTTTGTAGAAATTCTGTTACCAAGGCTGAAAACAATCTGGGGCTGTTCTTACACCCTATTTGGCACACAACAGAACTGTTTTTGAGAATCCAGTGCATTGAATACGGTCACATATCTGCTTCCAGGCTCTATATTTTGGAACAACAGTCCATTTGAGATATCTAATGTTGTTTTGTATTTTTTATGCACTATGTTATTCATGAGTGCTGCGCTGTGCGCATTCTGCATTACAATTAAGCGAATAGCTGTGTTTAAGTGTGTGTAGTCTAATTCTAGAAGATATGAATGATCTTGTTTCATCACAGAAAACAATTCATTGAACAGGTGTAACTTTCTATTACACCATGGTATTCAAGTTGGGTGAGAATCTCCCTAACTTGTCTTTTAGTTTAATTTTTAATCAGGTATTGTCTTTGGGGTTGTGGGGCTGTCCTCAATGATATTTCATGGTAAGGGAATCTGTCATCCCACCCTACATGGTTGAGGTATAACGCAGGAGCTAATGCTAACGCCTACTCCTTGGCGTATGAATGTTTATATGTTTCTTAGATGAGGTCGGAAAAAGTAGGTAAAATTAACATTTTCCATTTGGGCAATCCATTACATATTTAGGTGACGAATACTTTTCAGCTAAAAGAATATTGTAAATATATGTTAAGTCCTGCCAAAAGAGAACATTAGTGTTTCTAGGTACTTTGCCCTCAAATTGGTATGTGTATTTCGTATAAACAACATAGTACATTTTGCCTAATATCTAGTGTTTCCACTGTTATATATGCACTCAGCTCTACTCCCATGAGACAATTCCTCAGGTTCTGGTGAACTATTGTGACTTCTGCTGTGCTGTCCAGCATTGTCACTGCCATTCCATGCTCAGAAGCTGTGTCCTCAATATCTGTAGATCAGAAAGTGAGCTTGGCTGGGTTGGAGGTTGAGTCCAGCCCAGATTGTGGCAGCAAAAATGTAGTGTCTAGTGCTGAAAGAGAATTACTTACACCCAGAGACGTGGTGCCTCACTTGAAGGAGTGGGTTGACATACATCAGGGTTATGATGGTGAGGCAAACTGTAGCTTGTTAACTTGTGCGGGCTGTGTTATTCAATTGTTAGAGAGCATATTTTAAGTCCCTGTTTTCCAGAGCTATGTCAACAGCCAGTGGAGTGTGAGTTCTCTGATCCCAGGGAGCTTGCACTGAAGGCAGACCTTTTGATGGATTCCAGAGGGTCTGAAGGGAGTGATCCTTAAGGGGGTGGCTCAGGTTTTCCTCAACTAAGTGAGGTTGGGGAGGTTTGTGTAGCCCAGATAGGTCCCAGTGTAGTGGGAGAGGTATAGGGTCCCACGTCCTGTAAATGTTGTCCCAACTACGGGTACTTTAAGAGAAATCACTGATCCATAGTTTTGTATGGACCATGTTTGAAAACATTTTAAAGTCCTATTCTTATTACATGTGTGTTGGATTTTTGCCGTTTTGGTCTTGTTGCATTTAGATAAAGATACTTTGTTGTTCTAAACTTGTGTGGTGTCCATCCGTGCTGTTATCACTGTATTACTGTGTGTTTTGAGTACAAATACTTTCACATTACCATTGGGATAAGCCTGTCTGCTCATGCCAAGCTACCAAGGGGATGAGCAGGGGTTTTCTAAAGTGTGTATCCCCCCCCCTACCCTGACTAGAAGCAATGGTCCCTATTGGACAAAGGTACCTACCTCTGCCAAAAATTGACCCCCATTTCTAACAGAAACCATTAAAAAGAAGTGAGGAAATCCATGCTAGGGCACAAAGGTGTCAAAACAATTCAGAAGAATGTCTTGGGATATGGCATCAAAGACCATGGAGTGGGCCATATTCCACAATCCATAATACATCTAAGTTTATCATCCGCAGTAAGAAGGGTAATTGCTTGTCATTCAAAGGGTGAAATTTCGATTGAGATGTATTATCCCATCCCACTTCTTTACACAACCAGTGTCTTGCTATGAATCCTTTTATAGGCCACTTTATTGTCTTTTCTGAAATCTATCTTTTGAGTTGATGAAAGTTTTAGGTAAGACATTCGGATCTCCAACCAAAATATCATAGTACACACATATTATATATAAAGAACCAGAGCATCAAGTCCTGTTGCTCTGATCTATTATTCTGTATTTTTGTCAGGCTTTCCTGCACAAGGCTGGGGTGTGGTTGGAAAGAGTATAAAGTTCTAATGTGAGCTCTGACTGAGCTCAAACTATACAAGAGCTAATTTTAGATCACTCAGCCTGTTGTGGAACCCACCCAAAAAAACTCTTTGATTACAAGAGATCACCTCCTGGTTGGAGGAAGGAAGAACCAATGATGATACCATCAACTGCTAGTATGTTAGTGGCAAAGCATATGCCACCGACAAGGTGGTTGTTGAGGGTCCCATGGATTTATTTCAAAGAGATCTTCTAAAACACAGATCCCACTCACGTTTGATTTTTGCTGCTCAAACAATGACAATTTAATAAACTAGCATGTCACATCACTCATGCTCCTTGTGACAAGTTCCAAAAGCAGGCAAGAATCATCTATCAGCTAGATTATTTTTAGATCCATGGCCCCCGAGTTTCTTGTGGCAAGATATTGAAACAGTGTAAGGAGATGCCTCTTTTTGTACGGTCATTCCCAAGGCTTTGGACTGATGCTGGTGGTGTTTTGACCCCGAGAGTGCACTGAGGCCTACTAATCAGGCCTCAGTGCCAGTACCCTAAACCCATGTATGTTTGTTTTGCCTACACCCAACTGGTATCAGCTGAATTACTTTTAATTCTGTAGTATATGGGATCAAGGGTACCTATGGCCTGCAAGTTAGAGTACACCCTAAGTAGGACAAGGTAAAACATGACTACCAGTCTGCAACTGCAGACTGGAAGGGCAATTGTGGAACTGCTAACTCGACCTTGCCATTTTATTCAATAATACAGTCCATACTCCCTTTATAATGTGTACAAATTACCCCACAGCAGACCTATTGAGCCCCAAGGCAGGGTGCAGAATATAAAAAAAGTAGAACATGTGTTTAAGATGTTCTAGCAGTAAAAAGACGCAATTGTCATTTTTACTGGGAGAGAGACTGGTAGCCTCATTGGCAAATATGGAGTCACATGCTGACACCTCATCTGTGCTGACTTCTGACACCTGAGTAGGTACTTCAGGGTATCAAATAACTTGTTATGTTAAGCCAGACATGATGCCCAAGTCGGAATTAATGTAACTTGTTGCACATGCAACTTTTAGAAAGTTGCCACTCTGTTGCCCAGTGTGAGAAGTTGGCCTGATATATGATGCTCACTAGTTCTAGTGAACACCTTGTATCAGTCCAAACAACCCTTATGGTGATTGGTTGTAAGTCAACCTTATAGACCAGCTATCCTAATGGTAGCATGGACAAAGCAGTCTTAGGCTAAACTCTTTTGGCATGTGAAGCCAGCTGTTTTACCACAATATAACCCCTTGAATACCAAGTTAAAGGACACCACACAGGTTGTTATGAAAATAAACAGTATATTTATTAATAACAACACCTCTGAACTCTTTATGAGGTCAGAGGGCTAAGCACATGACAATCTCTTACGAAAAATACTACAAGTCGCACAAAATTACAATGGTGCCCTAGGGGCACGACAAACCACATACTAAGTAAGTGGAATGTGAGAGTCGATAAAAGAAATGGAGCTGTCCAGAGGCTGTAGGATCGATGGGACCACACTATACTAACTTCAGGTAAGTAATAGGAGGCCCACGGAACGCGTGTGCAGAGTGTGAACTCACACGCGAGATGCGTAACAACGTCTATGGACAGTGCAGTTCAAGTTAAAGGTGAGTACGGACAATCCTGACTAGGTAGGACTAAAACGACTGTGGAACTGGACACTAGGACAGTTACACTACCCTAGAGCACCGAAATGCTCTAGTTACCTCACCCACGGGCCGCCGGTGCATAGGTGTCAAAGTGCGTCGGGTTCTCGCGTTTAAGTCAATGGAGCCTGAAAGAAAAGATGATGCAGGCGACCAGGAGGAAGATGTCCGGTGCAATCCAAGGGTGGATTGTTGAAGAAGGAGACCTGAAAGCAGAGGGGACAATGTTCACAGTCACTAGCCAGTGACTGGAGTGGAACCAGGAAGGAACCAGATGTCGTTGTCGCGATCAGGTGAAGAGTGGACGCTTGACTCTGCAGCCACGTGGACCAGGAGGCGTCTTCAACTACCAGGATGGAGGCACGAGCTGTCCCATGCAGGCTCTCGCTGTCGGCGGTGTCGGATCCGGGATTGGACTCAACAGGCCTTGGCAAAGGCAACCCACGCGGTGAAGGGAAAAGGCGTCTGGTGCGGACTAGGAGAGTCCGGGGTGCCCCTCTTTTGGAAGGGAGCAAGGGCCAGTCTGGAGCAACGAGACCAGCAGTGAAAATTCAAAGGTTCGTCGTCTAGGAGGCCACTAGCCAGCCGGCAAGTGACCAGACAATGCGTCGAGCAGGAACCAAGCAGAAGGGCCCCACGCAGATCTCGTGGATGCTTGAGGGCTGATCTTCGGTGCAGGGGCTGCTCGGGGCTGGGGCTTCTCAGTCCCTAAAGCAATTGGTCGAGTTTACCTCGGGAGTCGTGCTGGAAGCGAAGTGCAGGTTCGTTCAAGATGGCCGGTCCCACGTGTCTCGTGGCACCCACGGGTCTCAGCTTTGCTGTAGATGCAGGTTGAGGTCGGAGAGGTCTGGGAATCCGGGTCTCGTCGGGCTCTGAAGTCTGGATCCTCGAGGGAAGACGACAAAGTGAAGCCACTGGACGCTTGATGGTGCCTGCAGTTGCAGGGTGGACACTCCTTGTCCACAAGGGAGATTCTTCAGTCTTCTGTGGAGCAGAACATCGAAGGCCAGAGTTTCTTCTTGTTGAATAGTTCAGGATAATCTAATTTGGAAAGGGACCAGCTCCTACCCTTATTCTCCTAAAGGGGGCTGCACTACTGACTAGGTCCCTCCCCTGGGTGGGACCAGGAAGGGGGGTGGTTACACCCCCTATCCTTTGTCCGGTTTCCCGCCAGAGCTGGGGCAGGGATGCCCCAGCAACTGGTTTGAACCGGTGTATGCACAGGGCATCTTGTGTGCCCCAGGCATGTCTCATTCCTTTCAGGCCTATCCTCCCCAATACACAAAGTCCTGTCTGGGGTGGTGCTAGCACCTCCCAAGGCAGGAAACCCTTTGTCCAAGCCATCCTCGCTGGAAGGACTCCCAGCAGCAGGAGGTCAGACTTATGTCTGTGGTGGCAGCATCCATTTTGTGATGCTGAGGCTCGAGTTAACTTTAACCGGGGTTCACAGTTACATACATGTTGTGTCCCTCTAGAAGGGTGGAATGCTACCCCCGTCGCCAGAATTGGCGAGGGGGTAGTATTCCAAATCGTATGACACCTTACTCGACATGTTTTGATAATGTTATACCAGAGTTAGCATTTAACCGCGAGGTTGATAATGCACTTAAGAGTATATGGTATAGCGTTATCATGGAACAGCTATTAGGACTTGGTTCCGCAAGCTGCAAATGGGCTCAGCTCACGCCAGAGCACCATCTCACATAATTCCAAGCACTCTGCCTTCAGGATTGATAAGGCCTTCCATAGGAGTGACTGATAGGAATATATGTGTCCATTTTAGGGTTAGATATAGGTATACTATATCTACAGCAAAGGGTGTTTACACCACCATGCCCCAGCTGTCATGCAGCCAGTTGTGTCAGATTTAGATGGCCAGCCACGGGTGGCATAATACATGCTTCAGCCCCTGGTAGGCCCTGGGTACACCTAGGCCCTGGGTACAGGGACTGATAATGTGGACCAGTACCAATTGGTAAATGCACCTAAAGTACATGGTTGTCAATTTAGAGAGAGAACAGCTAGGCTGTGGGTCTGATTAGCAGGCCCACAGCCAGGGAAAGTCGTAAACCAGTGAAGCAAAAAGCAAAAATCTGGGGTGACCATAGGATTGCAGACCCCACTCTCCTACATAACCCCCCCCCCCAAACTTAGGGACATTAAACTAACCTTGACCAGGTGAGTCTTCCTGTTCTAAGTGGAAATACCTGAAGAGACCATCTGCATTGCCATGGTCAGTCCCTGGTCTGTGCTCCACTGTAAAGTCCATCCCCTGTAGGGAAATGGACCACCTAAGAAGTTTGGGGTTTTCACCCTTCATCTGATTTAGCCATAAGAGGGGCTTATGGTCGGTCTGAATCTTGAAGTGAGTTCCAAACAAGTATGGCCTCAACTTCTTCAGGGCCCAAACCACAGCAAAGGCCTCCCTCTCTATAGCTGACCAACGTTTCTCTCTAGGGGTCAGCCTTCTGCTTATAAAAGCAATGGGCTGGTCATGACCATCAATATTCAGTTGAGATAGAACAGCTCCCACACCCAACTCAGATGCATCTGTTTGGACAATGAAGGTTTTGGAGTAGTCAGGACTCTTGAGAATAGGTGCAGTACACATGGCCTGCTTTAGGTCATCAAATGCCTTCTGACAGCTAACTGTCCACTGAACTTTCTTTGGCATTTTCTTGCTTGTCAAGTCATTAAGTGGTGTCACAATGGACCCATAATTTTTTACAAACTTCCTATAGTAACCAGACAGGCCCAAGAAAGCTCTGACCTGTGTCTGGGTGGTTGGAGGAGCCCAGTCCTTTATGGCCTGTATCTTGCTCTCCAATGGTTGAACCTGGCCTCCACCCACAAGGTGGCCCAGGTACACAACCTGACTCTGCCCTATCTGGCACTTAGTAGCCTTGATAGTGAGGCCTGCCTTTTGCAGGGCCTCCAAAACGTTCCTCAGGTGGATCAGGTGATCCTCCCAGGTGGAGCTAAAGACAGCAATATCATCTAGATATGCTGCACAGAAGTCATCCAACCCAGTGAGAACTTGGTTCACCAACCTTTGAAAAGTGGCAGGGGCATTTTTCAAACCAAAGGGCATCACCACAAATTGGTAATGACCTCAAGGGGTAGAACATGGTGTTTTGGCCTTGGCATCCTCAGCTAACCTGATCTGCCAATAACCAGCTGTTAGGTCAAATGTACTTAAGAAAGTTGCAGAAGCCAACTTATCTATCAGTTCATCTGCCCTAGGTATTGGATGGGCATCTGTCTTAGTGACAGCATTGAGACCCCTGTAGTCTACACAAAACCTCATCTCTCTCTTACCATCCTGGGTGTGAGGTTTAGGCACTAGAACTACAGTACTAGCCCAAGTGCTCTCTGAGGGTTCAATGACTCCCAATTCCAACATCTTTTGGACTTCTTTCTTTATGCAGTCCCTGACGTGGTCAGGTTGCCTGTAGATTGTACTCTTGACAGGCAGACTGTCACCAGTGTCCACTTCATGGGTGCACCAGTTTGTCTGACTGGGGGTCAGTGAAAACATTTGCCTGAAGGATTGAAGAACCTGTTTACAATCCTCTTGTTGATGGGCAGAGAGGCTGTCAGAAAAGACTACACCATCTACTGACCCATCATCAGGGTTCTGAGTGAGCAGGTCTGGGAGAGGGTCACTCTCTTCCTCCTGCCCCTCATCTGTGGCCATGAGCAAGCCCATGTCCTCCCTGTTGACAAATGCTTTGAGCCTATTCACATGAAGCACCCTGTGGGGGCTCCTGGGAGTTCCCATGTCCACCAAGTAGGTGACCTCTCTCTTTTGCTCAATGATGGTATGGGGTCCAGACCATTTGTCTTGGAGAGCTGCTGGGGCCACTGGCTCCAACACCCACACCGTCTGTCCTGCATGGTACACAGTTAGGACAGCCTTTTGGTCATGCCAAGCTTTTTGAAGTTCTTGGCTGGCCTCAAGGTTTTTAGATGCCTTCTCCATGTACTCTGCCATCCTGGAGCGGAGACCAAGTACATAGTCCACTATGTCAAGCTTAGGCTTTTTGAGAGGTAACTTCCATCCTTCCTTCACAAGACATAGGGGTCCTCTTACAGGATGCCCAAACAGAACCTCAACCTAACCAACCCCCTTCTGTGGGACCTCTCTGTAAGCAAACAGGAGGCAGGGCAAAAGGATATCCCATCTTTGCCTGAGCTTTTCAGGTAATCCTTTTATCATCCCTTTGAGGGTCTTGTTGAATCTCTCAACAAGCCCATTGCATTGTGGGTGTTAGGGTGGGGTGAATTTATAATTGACACCACACTCCTTCCACATAGCAGTCAAGTATCCTGACATGAAGTTTGCACCTCTGTCAGAGACAACCTCCTTAGGAAACTGCACTCTGGAGAAAACTCCAAGTAGGGCCCTGGCCACAACAGGAGCTGTAGTGGTCCTAAGGGGAATAGCTTCTGGATACCTGGTGGCATGATCCACTACCACCTGTATAAATCTGTGCCCAGATGCTGTTGGGGGGTTCATTGGTCCAACAATGTCAATCCCCACTCTTTCAAAGGGAACCCCCACCACAGGTAGTGGTATAAGGGGGGCCTTTGTTGTGCCACCTGATTTGCCACTGGCTTGGCAGGTGACACATGAGCGACAAAACTCTTTAGTGTCTTCAGACATATGAGGCCAGTGAAAGTGTGGGGCAAGCCTGTCCCAAGTCTTGTTCTGGCCTAAGTGACCTGCAAGGGGAATCTCATGGGCTAAGGTGAGAAGGAAACCTGTAAGAGACAAGGGGATGACCAGCCTCCTGGTAGCACCAGGCTTGGGGTCTCTTGCCTCAGAGTATAGGAGTCCATATTCCCAATAAACTTTATGGGCACCTGTAGCATTCCCTGCAGCCTCAGCAGCAGCCTGCTGTCTGAGGGGTTCAAGAGAGGAACAATCTAATTGGGCCTGCCTCATGTCTGCCCTGGAAGGTCCCCCTGTCCCAAGAAACTCAACCTGTTCAGGTTCAAGTTCTTCTAGGACAGTTCCTTATGGGGTCTCTGGGTCAGCCTCCTGAGAGGGCTGATCCTCAACCTGAGGCAGGGGGGAAGGCTCTGCCTTAACCCTACCATTCCTTCTCTTGGGTAGTGTCTGGTCCATTCTTCCAGGATCCAGCACTTGTTCAGCTGGGCATTTCTTGGCCTGTGACCTAGTCACAGCAAGGACATGTGAGGAGAGACCTAGCATTTCTACATGAGTCCTGTACTCCACATCTGACCACAGTGAGTATTCCAAATCATTGCCCAAAAGACAATCTACTGGGAGGTCTGAACTAACTACAACCCTTTTGAGGCCAGTTACCCCTCCCCAGGAGAAATTAACAATTGCCATACTGTGATTGGTAGTGACATTGCTAGCATTGGTCACTAGGTAATCTGAACCTAGCATGATCTGGTCAGGGTCCGCAAATGTTGGTGTCACCATGGTGACACTGGCACAAGTGTCCCTGTAGGCCTGAGCCATTTTTCCATTTATCAAAGGCGTTTGTCTGTACTTGCCCAGAGTACAGTACTTACAGTAGGGGTCATATCCATGTCCCCAGTACAAACAAGAACTGCCTGAGTAGGAATTCTAACTAAGTCAGAACCCACCTCAGTTCCCAGGGTTAACCCAACTATAGCCTTGGGAGGTACAATACCACTACTATCTGTACTAGGGGGTGCAGGTGTCTTAGGGACAGTAGTGGTAGGAGTTTGGCCTTTCTTGGTGCACTCACTAAACCAGTGAGTCTTACTTTTACAGTATTGGCACCATGGTTTCTTAGGACCATCATTCTTCTTCTTTTGGGAAGTTTGGGACCCACCCTCCTTAGGTTGTTGGGGCCCTGTTGAAGACTTCTGGTCATGTTGCTTATTCTCATTACCCTTCTGGTCTGCTTTCTTCTGGCCACCACCCTGGTTCTGGTTCTGCTGCTTGACCCTTGTCCTGACCCATCTGTCTGCCTTCTTTTCCAATTCTTGGGGAGAGGTCAGATCTGAGTCAATCAAGTGCTGATGCAACAACTGGTTCTGACAATTATTTAAGATTTGTTCTCTCATAATTAGATTATACAATCCTGTGTAATCAGTAACTTTACTTCCCAGTAACCAGCCCTCCAGAGCCTTAGTGGCACAATCAACAAAGTCAGTCCAATCTGGAGCCTGAGTTTTCTGGGTATTCCTGAACATCAACCTGTACCAGTGGTTAAGCCAAACCCATCAATCAGAGCAAGTTTCATGACTTGGTAATCATTAGCATCCTCATCTCTAACAGTGAGGAGCTTGTCTCTACCTTTACCTTCAAAGGAGAGCCACAATATAGCTGCCCACTGACTCTGGGGTACCTGCTGTACTTTGCAGGCTCTCTCCAAAGCAGTCATCCACTTGTGGATATCATCCCCTGTCTTATAGGGGGGCACTATTTTACTCAGGTGTCTATTATCAAAACTACTGTCTTTATGCTTAGGGATATTGCTGCCACCAGTGGGGCCTACCCCACTCAACTGTTGCTCTCTAGCAAAGGCAAGATTTTCTTTGACAAGGGCAAGTTCTTCCCTCTGGATCCTCAGATTAGCCTGTCTCATCCTTGCTTCATGCTCTCTCCTCTGAGGGGAAGTCATTCTCCTCTGGGAAGAAGTCATTCTCCTCTGAGCAGAGGCATGAGAGTGCACAGATCTATTGGAGTCCCTAGAATGAGATCTATCTCTCCTAGCTCCAAAGTTAGGCCTGCTCAAGGTCAGTACTGGGGGTCCCCCAGATCCTTCCCTATGTAGGTCTAAGTTGGCCCTGGTTAGCCTGCTGACTACCTCAATACCTTTGTCTGCCTCATCCCCAGAGGTGTCCCCTTCTTCCTCCTCCTCCTCTTCTACATTCTCTGTTTCAGGGAGATCTGGATCACCAAGGGTACCTTCTAAGGCTGGCATGCTCCCATCTGTGTTAGAAGCCTTTCTAGCATCATATGTCTCTAAGAGACCTAACAGAAAGGGAGTGGTAGGGGTAGAACCCTGTTTCAATTTCCTGGAGGTACACAATTGTCTCATCTCCTGGAAACTGAGAGCTGCATATCTGGAAAGGACCTGTGGAGGGTCACTAACCACTAGGGGAGTCTCTGAAGAATCTCCATGGGTAGACATGCTTTCTAGTGAGGTGCAAGTGATGCACTTACCTACACTATGGGTTTTCCTACTGATCCCTTACTAAGAGTTGTAGTCAGGGTGTGCTAGGCCCTTTCTACTACAACAGCTGGTTCAGTAGAACTCAGAGTATTTCCAAGCTTGTTATATGTACCTAGGTACCTTATGTGATCTTTCAAATGATATTTCAAGATTATACGTGGTAAAAACAACAGCAAGCTCAAATCCCACCGCTGCCACCAATGTGAGAAGTTGGCCTGATATATGATGCTCACTAGTTCTAGTGATCACCTTGTATCAGTCCAAACAACCCTTATGGTGATTGGTTGTAAGTCAACCTTATAGACCAGCTATCCTAATGGTAGCATGGACAAAGCAGTCTTAGGCTAAACTCTTTTGGCATGTGAAGCCAGCTGTTTTACCACAATATAACTCCTTGAATACCAAGTGAAAGGACACCACACAGGTTGTTATAAAAATAAACAGTATATTTATTAATAACAACACCTCTGAACTCTTTATGAGGTCAGAGGGCTAAGCACATGACAATCTCTTACGAAAAATACTACAAGTCGCACAAAATTACAATGGTGCCCTAGCGGCACGACAAACCATATACTAAGTAAGTGGAATGTGAGAGTCAATAAAAGGAATGGAGCTGTCCAGAGGCTGTAGGATCGATGGGACCACGCTATACTAACTTCAGGTAAGTAATAGGAGGCCCACGGACCGCGTGTGCAGAGTGTGAACTCACACGCGAGATGCGTAACAACGTCTATGGACAGTACAGTTCAAGTTAAAGGTGAGTACGGACAATCCTGCCTAGGTAGGACTAAAACGACTGTGAAACTGGACACTAGGACAGTTAAACTACCCTTGAGCACCGAAATGCTCTGGTTACCTCACCCACGGGCCGCGGGTGCATAGGTGTCAAAGTGCGTCGGGTTCTCGCGTTGAAGTCAATTGGAGCCTGAAAGAAAAGATGCTGCAGGTGACCAGGAGGAAGATGTCCGGTGCAATACAAGGGTGGATTGTTGAAGAAGGAGACCTGAAAGCAGAGGGGACAATGTTCACAGTCACTAGCCAGTGACTGGAGTGGAACCAGGAAGGAACCAGATGTCGTCGTCGCGATCATGTGAAGAGTGGACGCTTGACTCTGCAGCCACGTGGACCAGGAGGCGTCTTCGATGACCAGGATGGAAGCACGAGCTGTCCCACGCAAGCTCTCGCTGTCGGCGGTGTCGGATCTGGGATTGGACTCAACAGGCCTTGGAAAAGGCAACCCACGCGGTGAAGGGAAAAGGCGTCTGGTGCGGACTAGGAGAGTCGGGGGTGCCCCTCTTTTGGAAGGGAGCAAGGGCCAGTCTGGAGCAACCAGACCAGCAGTGAAAATTCAAAGGTTCGTCGTCTAGGAGGCCACTAGCCAGCCGGCAAGTGACCAGACAATGTGTCGAGCAGGAACCAAGCAGAAGGGCCCTACGCAGATCTCCTTGATGCTGGAGGGCTGATCTTCGGTGCAGGGGCTGCTCGGGGCTGGGGCTTCTCAGTACCCAAAGCACTTGGTCGAGTTTACCTCGGGAGTCGTGCTGGAAGCGAAGTGCAGGTTCGTTCAAGATGGCCGGTCCCACGTGTCTCGTGGCACCCACGGGTCTCAGCTTTGCTGTAGATGCAGGATGAGGTCGGAGAAGTCTGGGAATCCGGGTCTCGTCGGGCTCTGAAGTCTGGATCCTCGAGGGAAGACGACAAAGTGAAGCCACTGGACGCTTGATGGTGCCTGCAGTTGCAGGGTGGACACCCCTTGTCCACAAGGGAGATTCTTCCATCTTCTGTGGAGCAGAACGTCGAAGGCCAGAGTTTCTTCTTGTTGAATAGTTCAGGATAATCTAATTTGGAATGGGACCAGCTCCTACCTTTATTCTCCTAAAGGGGGCTGCACTACTGACTAGGTCCCTCCCCTGGGTGGGACCAGGAAGGGGGGTGGTTACACCCCCTATCCTTTGTCCGGTTTCCCGCCAGAGCTGGGACAGGGATGCCCCAGCAACTGGTTTGAACCGGCGTATGCACAGGGCACCTTGTGTGCCCCAGGCATGTCTCATTCCTTTCAGGCCTATCCTCCCCAATACACAAAGTCCTGTCTGGGGTGGTGCTAGCACCTCCCAAGGCAGGAAACCCTTTGTCCAAGCCATCCTCGCTGGAAGGACTCCCAGCAGCAGGAGGTCAGACTTGTGTCTGTGGTGGCAGCATCCATTTTGTGATGCTGAGGCTCGAGTTAACTTTAACCGGGGTTCACAGTTACATACATGTCATGTCCCTCTAGAAGGGTGGAATGCTACCCCCGTCACCAGAATTGGCGAGGGGGTAGTATTCCAAATCGTATGACACCTTACTCGACATGTTTTGATAATGTTATACCAGAGTTAGCATTTAACCGCGAGGTTGATAATGCACTTAAGAGTATATGGTATATGGCTATTAGGACTTGGTTCCGCAAGCTGCAAATGGGCTCAGCTCATGCCAGAGCACCATCTCACATAATTCCAAGCACTCTGCCTTCAGGATTGATATGGCCTTCCATAGGAGTGACTGATAGGAATATATGTGTCCATTTTAGGGTTAGATATAGGTATACTATATCTACAGCAAAGGGTGTTTACACCACCTTGCCCCAGCTGTCATGCAGCCAGTTGTGTCAGATTTAGATGGCCAGCCAGGGGTGGCATAATACATGCTTCAGCCCCTGGTAGGTCCTGGGTACACCTAGGCCCTGGGTACAGGGACTGATAAGGTGGACCAGTACCAATTGGTAAATGCACCTAAAGTACATGGTTGTCAATTTAGAGAGAGAACAGCTAGGCTGTGGGTCTGATTAGCAGGCCCACAGCCAGGGAAAGTCGTAAACCAGTGAAGCAAAAAGCAAAAATCTGGGGTGACCATAGGATTGCAGACCCCACTCTCCTACACCCAGTTTTCCAGTGGCCATTTATAGAGGCTAGCCGTGAGACAGCATTCTGCACACCTAGGGAGACATGTCAACGGGCTCACAGGACAGGTAACAACAGAAGCCTGAATCACTGAAGGAGGTATTATCTTCTTCTGGCAAGAAGTCACTTGGGGTGTTGGCCCAAAGGCGAGTTTTAAATTGGAAGCTAGCTTTGAAAGGGAAATGGTAACCACACTCGAGAAGGGCTACTTTTTTGCCTGGGAGACAGGTTGACATCGAGGCCAAATAAGGGGAAACACTGGCCAAACCAGTTTTCCATGGGCATGTAGCCCCCAGGTAGCCACACCTCTTGGATGGGCTACTAAGCTCCGCAAACCAAGAGAGGTGTCCCAACATCGTGGTAGTGGGTAGAATAGAGCACTCTGGGACAGCTAGATGCCACAGCTCAAAGGAAGTTGACATCAGTCAGGAGGGAACCAATAAGCCCATTGGCTAGAGACAGTGATCCCCTAGGGCAATTTCTGAGCATTAAAGAGGTCCCCGTGCCCCCAGAACTCAGATCCCTTTTGGACTGGAGAAGAGGGCCAACGAAGGACTGCCCTACGGACCCTGGAACCAGCAAAGGAGAGGCTGCACTGAAGTTGGACTGCAATTGCTGCTCTTTGAGCTAGCGAGGGAACGGACTGTGCCTGCTGTGGCCTGCTCATGGTGAACTCGTCACCTGAGCCCAGCCAGAGGCAGAGGCGCTGACTTCCTATTTCAAGCACAGGGACACTAACTGAAGAAGCCTACCTGGACAAGTTGGTAGCCCAGATCACTGGATTGTTGCTCGTCGCCACAGTGCAGCCTGAGAGACTGAGATACAGTGTTCAAATGTTCTACCCGAATCTTCTGGACCCACTAAAGTTGTTGGAGTGCAATTTGGTCACCCAGAAGGAGAGTTGTCACCAAAAGCAGGAAACCGCTGAATTTGTTGTGCACTATGACCAGTAATCTAGTTGTGACTGGACTTTTGCTGGACCAAAGAGGATATCAAGGGACACCGTTTCCTGTGACCAAAATCATCCCACCAGGACTGTGGCCCCAGGAAGACCCCGGGAACTGCAGAGCATCGTCAGCATCCTAGAGCAACTTTAGCATCCTGTATTTCTTGCATCAAGATCACTCAATAGAAACTAATGCCAAATGACCACTGACACTGGAACTGGACTTAAGACTGCTTTTCTCGTCGAGGCAACTGTTTCTTCAGACCTTACTGATCCCCTTGACTGGCTCCCTGCCAGAGTTGGCACCCAAAGCAATTCTAAGTAATAGCATTCCAATTTGACAAATGTTTGCTTGAAAACGTTTCTAGTTGCCAAATCACTGAATTTGTCAGTGCTTCTCCACGTTAAGCGAAAACTCTTGATTTAATGTTCCTTGTCAATCTATAACTCCGGAATCCTCTAGTGGACCTTTTTTATTTTGGTGTCCATAAATTCATAAAAATGTAAGCTATTTGTATGCATTGTGCTGGATTTCTTGAGTGTTAGATTTCTTTCTTCTTCACTTGTTTTGGTGCTGTTTAAATTCTTTACACTTGTTGCTTTCGTTGGAGCCTCAGTGTTCAATGCCACAGCTACCCACGGTTGAGCTAAGGTTTGACAAACAAAACCTGACTGGTCTGAGAAGGGCTGGTAGTGTAGGTGGTGTTTCACAACCACACCATATAATACACCACGTTCCTCACAAGTAGGTCGTTTTTGGTTTTAGACAGAGGGGACAAAATTGTATCTGTGGAAACCTAAGTGCAGAGACATGGTTCAAGATTTCCTAGCATGCGGGCATGGTTTAGGGAGTCTTCTTCCTTCTGCTTCTTATAGGAAAATCTAGTTTTTCATCTGTGGTGATTACTAAACCGAATGTAATACAACTCCCACCCATATTACAATTATGTGTGCAGCAGTGTGATATGTTTCTTATTTCTGTGGATCAAAAGTACTGAGTACTCTGTACTAAAGATCCAGCATGCCAATATGCTGCCAAACATGAATGTCTGGTGCGTTGTCATGCCACAGGTTCAAGCCACACAGCTGTGCAAGCAATTACAAGGATCAACAGACAGAAATCCAATATGTTATCCAAGTAATCCATATTTAATCCATTTTTCATTTTTATCATAATTTAATTGTTCAAAAAGTGAAACAGCATACAGCCAAACTTTAAATACTCCAGAAATGCCCAATCATGCGTTTTTCATCGGCACGTAATGAGGAACCAGAATTCGATCTGGGCCTAGTAGAACATGTAGTTATTTGTTAGTAATTAGTGTGGTGTAGCTATTATGCAGATATCCTGCTATGAACACTAATATGCCTGCACACATAACTGCTTAAGGACTCATGCACACTTGTTGCACGTTATTCTATCTCATACGGAAATCACAGCTTAACCCGACAAGCGTCATTTTGTGGACTAGTCCGGTTCTCAGCACTCAGCACTAACGAAATCTTTCCAATGTCCATGCTCGAGATTTATTCCCCTGTGAAATAGTACAACTGTAGCAACCTGCTGTTTCTGCATGTTAGGCCTGTCAAGGTTATAGGTGGGGGTAGATTGGGCAAGCACATTCCAAGGGAACGCTGGTCGGACTCTCTCGGAGTTAGCAGAAGGGAGTCACCCTCTCGACCTTGCTATAATGAGCTGAGCTATACTGAGGAGGGGTTTGTGTTCCATAAATGGTCTTTCCTTTGCACCAACCTGTACCAGCCTGTATTTTTCCATCTTAGGTAACGGCTTCGAAATGTAGCAGTATATATGTGAATTGCTGATAATGTGCCAGCAGTCTTCTTGGCGGACCTCGTGGGGTTAGGTCACAATGAGCTCCTCTGGCAGAGTTTGTTTGTTGTAATAAACGATTGGACCTTCTACACTGCCAATTGACTGATTATTGGTAATTGGTATATGGGCTATTTGTAAGTATGGCTCTAGTTGGGTTGTGATTATTTTTCGGTACTTCAGTTGGCGACTCCGCCGGCTCTCCGCGTTGGGGTCGTCCCTCTGTAATCAGAAACGACGGGACATTGGAAAGGGTGATCTTGTTCGGGGGGAAGGATCAACTGAAGAATTGGGGTCCTCTCCGCTCTCCCGATCGAGAGAGCCCAGCTGCTAGTGACCCCACGCCGGAGTCCTTCGGGTGTAACCCGAGAACGGACTACGTTGGTCCACAGGAATTGGCAGTGGAGAACGCCCAATCGGACCTGAGTGCACCAGGTGAGTGATTCGTCTTGTTTCATGTTGGATATCCTTTGGATTTGAATTTGGTATTTGGAATTTGGTAACTTTTGGTCACGGAGAACTCGAAAAGGGGGTTTGACGGGGCAATATTGAGACTGCACGGGCAGACGCTCCTGCTTTGGATTTTGGAAATAACTAGAGATTAAGACCGGACGCCTTGGTGTAACTTGTGGAAAAGTTCACACCCGGCCGGACTGCTCTTGGGAACGCCGGTGGCTGAGATTGGGTAGCACTCGGACATATCTGGAGCGATGCTTGAGAGAGCGGGCTTAGTCGGAATCGTTTGGGAGGTGAACCATGAATGCTGTTGAATGGTCCGTAGGTCGGTCTGTGGTTTCGGGGAACCTGTGTGGCTATCTCTTGGCAGTCTAAGGACAAGACTGTTTGATTTCTTTTGGGTCTTCTTGAGATTTGGAAAGAGTTCTCCATAGGTGGGAGTCGACGGGCTCCACCTCTTGTTTGGAAACCACATTTGTTGCGTTGTGTTATGTCAATGTGAAACTGTGGTCACTTTATTTTGTGCAAGATTGCAAGAGTGGATTTGAGTGCAGAACATGGCCATGTGTATGAGAGTGTTGTAAATAATACCTTTCCTTTTCAGCTACCAGTCTAGGAAAAGAGCAATGCCGTGCTTCAGTAAGCTATGCTTTGGCTGTGTGGGCCGAGGAGGTACAAGGTTGGATGAAAGCCAACCAGCCCCTCCGGAGGGAACTCCTAGTCATGATATGTATTGTAAGCATGGTATTGGACCCCTTTTATTTAATACGTTATGGAATAAATACACAAAAGACAATGTAGAACTCCAATGGCCGAAGACGGGATATTTTGATGAGAAAAAGATCCAGTATGTGCAAGAACGTCTGTTCGCTAAACGGAGCAGGCAAACCATGTTTGATACTCTCAACAAATGGCAGAAAGAGTCAAAGCGGAGATGCATACGGGCCGAGCAATTAATGAAGATACAGCAAGGGCAGACTGTAACTCAGAAAGCCATTGCTCATGACAAAAATAGGACCGAGCAGAATATTGAGTATGCAGACAGACAGTTTAGGTTACAAGTAGATAAAAGTTACGTGACTCGAAATGAAACGGAAGATGAAATAGAGGATTTGTTGAATGTGCGGCCTCCACCCCCGTATGCGCCTCAACGCGTATATCCCGCTCTGCCTCTTCAACCAGCCATAGCTCCTCCGGCCTCCGCCCCAGAGGCAGAGGTGTCTCTCATTTCCCTAGGCACTAACCGTGCCACTCCTACCTCATCGAGAGACATGGCTACCCTTCTCCCGGACGTACAGCAGCCCCTGGCAACTTCTCGATTGGTCCTAGCAGCCCCGAGTCCCATTTGGACCTCTCAATCAGCTAGTATGACACCCGGAGATAGGGAGCGCACACCGTTAGAGGAGCATGGTGGTATGAAAGCTAGACGGTTATTTACCAGGGCATCCTTGGAATATGGTGAGAAAGAAGCAGTAGCAGATCAGGCGTCTAAGTGGATGCGGAACAATATATACACGGTAGCTGATTTGTGGAGCACCATGAAGGATCTTGAACCAGTTATGCAGCAGCATGCGCTATATCAAATGTCTTGTTACCTTATCGAGGCCTGGGAACTATGCTTCCGGGATGGGATGGCACCCCAAATACTGTATAACATCCGAGAATGGACCCATAAGTTTAACATGGACCCAGTGGAGGTGTATAAGAACGTAGACACATTAGTAAAATATCGAGGCAGAATGTTTGTAAAAAGTCCCAATTGGACTTCCCAGCACCCCATGAGAGAAGTACACCCTATTTATGATCCCGAAATCCCTGAAGCACGTGATAATACTGACCAAGTTATAAGAGCTCAGGTGGAAGCCTGTTTCCAGGAGCAATGGGTGTACACTCCGTGGAAAAGGAGTGAGGTTCTTGCCCTAAAATCAAAATTACCTGACCCCCGCAAGAATCCCACTGCCTACTACAAAGAGCTGACCGAAGCTGCAGCCTCGCCTGTAATGACGTTAGCAGATATCAAATTATTTTTCGGATTATTGGTAGCGGTCAACATATGGCGGCAGGTGCATGACACTGATCACGCTGCAGAGCTAGGGGGACCTGGATTGAGTTGAAAGACTGGGACCGAGATCGCAAACCCTGTGATAAGCCTAGGAACGAAATCAACATTTTGCCAGCAAAAATAATAGCTTACACTGATTCCCCCCCCCGAAAGGTTGAATGGGATAAATTGACAACCTGTAGACAGAAGAAAGATGAGAAAGTTTCCGACTTCTTCACTCAATTCGAGGGAGTTTTCATTGACTTTAGCGGACAGGATCTGGCGACAGAAGGTGGGGTCCGGTTGTTTGTGAATAGGTTTGTAACCAATTTGACACCCGAAATTTCTGCGCGGTTACAAGCTGCCGAGAGTACCTGGACTACCTCTACCCCCTCTGTGATACTAAGCATGGCCCAATATTACGAGCATAGGGAAAATGAGAGCAAGAATAAAGTAGAGAAGAAGGCCAAGGATCTTAAGACTCGAGTATTGTTACAGCAAGTCGTTCGAGGACAGGGAGGAGGGAGAGGAGTCCGAGGGCCCGTATCCAGAGGGGAGGGGACAGGCCGAGGCCCTGGCAGAGGCGCAAGCGCAGACGCGACCCAGCCGTTAGGGTTAAATCAGTGCGCTTACTGTAAACAGGAAGGACACTGGAAAGCTCAGTGTCCGTTACTACTTGCCCAGAACGGAGCGGTTCGGGGACGAGGCCGTGGATGGAGTAGCCCAGACCGGAGTGATATGCATAGGGAAGAGGCGGTTCAAGGCAAGTCTGAACGGAACCATTTTGACAACCCCCAGAGCAGACAATACTATAATGTGGATTACGCATTTTGTGAACAGGATAGATACGACCACCCATAGCACAGCCAGGGACAGAGTAGGGGTCAGGTGTCGATCCCTGTCAATCAGCAAGGACCCTATGTGAAGGGGGAGTTGATGGGGACTTATGAGAATTTTTTAATTGACACAGGAGCAATGAACAGTTCAGTTGCTCAATCATTGGTTCCAGGGGCGGCTCTGTCCGGGCAAAATAACGTATCTGTGGGATTTTCAGGAGTCCCAGTGGTGAGCCCCATCTCTAAACCTCTCCCCTTCACGATCGGTCCTGCCACTATTGATACACCTTTGCTGTTGACTTCGCATTCTGGTGAGAATTTGTTGGGTTTGAATATGTTGAAAAGACTAAATGCAAAAATCTATTGTTCCCCAGACTGTGTTTACTTGACTATCCAACCCTATGCTGACAGTATGAAACAATGTTTTGCTAAAAATGAATGTCTCCCGCCTGAGTTCGATACCGTCCCTGCCACGTTATGGGCCACAGGGGATGCGGATGTCGGAAAGTTAGACATCCCACCCGTCCATATTACGTTGAAAAAGGGTGCGAAATTACCCCGTATACCCCAGTACAAGATTTCGCCGACGGGTGAGCGAGCCTTGCTCTCGATCATTCAGGACCTAATTGATAAAGGGGTGGTTGAGGAAACAGCTGCAAATGTTTGCAACAGCCCGATTCTCCCGATTTTGAAGAAATCACCTGAGTCAGGATTCCAGGGGAAAGGCAATGCATATCGCTTTGTGATCGATTTGCGGGAAGTCAATAAGATAGTAGTACCACAGTATCCAGTGGGGACTGACATCACCACTATACTTACTATAATCCCGACAACTGCCCAATATTTTTCAGTCATCGATCTAAAGAATGCCTTCTACAGCATCCCTATCCATCCTGATAACAGGCAGACCTTCGGATTCTCGTTATCTGGCCGAAGCTTTAGATTCTGTCGTGTTCATCAAGGCTATACTGAAAGTCAGAGCATCTATAGTCAAGCCCTTAAGGCTCTGTTGGATGATCTAGTCTTGCCGGAAGGTAACGTGCTCCTGCAGTACGTGGACGACTTGTTGATAGCGTCCGATACCGAGGAAGACTGTAAAGTTGCCACGGTTAAACTGTTACAACATTTAGCGGCGAAAGGTAAAAAGGCGTCTTTGTCAAAGTTCCAATACTGTCGATAGGAGGTGACCTACCTAGGTCATCTGCTGTCGAAGGAGGGTAGGCGTTTCACTCCTGAGCGTATTACTACTATTTCTAACATGTCTGTCCCTTGCACCCAGCGTGAGGTTCGTGCTTTTCTTGGCATCACCTCTTACTGTCACCATTGGATACCTAATTTTTCTCTTCTTGCTAAACCTTTGTTGCATTTAACCACTAAAGATGTGCATGAGCCCCTCCCTTGGACTGATGAATGTCAGCACTCTTTTGATTCTTTGAAATCTGCCCTTTGTTCTGCACCCGTCTTGGGTACTCCCGACTACCGTAAACCTTTTGTACTATACGTGCATGAGGTCGACGGTTGCTCGCTTTCAGTGTTAACCCAGGAATTTGGTGGTAAGCAAAGACCTTGCGCTTATTTGTCGGCCACCTTGGATAATGTGGCCAGAGCACTTCCTCGCTGTCTGAGGGCCACAGCAGCTGTCGCGGTGGCCATCCGACAGTCAGAAGGACTCGTTCTAAATTCTAGCCTAACCGTGATGGTGCCACATGCTGTGGTTGTATTGCTAAATAGAACTAAGACACAGCATCTTACGAGTGCATGCCTCACTGGTTATGAACTGACACTATTTGCTCCACATATTACGATTACGCGATGTGCCACATTAAATCCTGCCACATTGCTACCACTCCCTTTGAACGAAACTATAAATGATGTACATGATTGCCTATTTCAACTGAAGAAGAAACGAAGGGTAGGATTGACCTCACATACATTCCTCTATCTGACCCCCAAGGGGAATTGTCCGTGGATGGGTCTTGTTTCAAGTTAGCAGATGGCACAACAACAGCTGCATATTATTATTATTATTATTATTAAGCTGTTTTATAGCGCGCTCAATTACTGCCGGAGTATCCTGGCGCGGAATATATCCCTATGAGATCATCTTTGGGCGACCAGCTAACATATGGGGGGTACCTAGGCCACGATCTTTTTCTGATGTTGAATACCCTATGTTGATCGATTACTTGTATACTTTGACTAAAGACCTCCGTTCTATTCATCAGCAGGTAGCATCCGTACTGCAGCCTCCGCCAGAGGGCCCCGGACACCGATTGGAACCCGGCCAGTGGGTGCTGATTAAGAAGTACGTGCGGGATACCAGCTTGGCCCCGAGGTGGTCCGAACCACACCAAATCCTGCTTGCAACACGGACGGCGGTAAAGGTGGATGGGAGGAAGCATTGGATCCATGCCTCTCATTGGAAGAGACTGCCGCTCCCGCTTCCCTTTGATCAGCTGCAATCTGGTGAAATCTTGACCCAGGAAACTGAGAGAGCCCCTGCATTTGTCCCTTTTTCCGACGCCTGCGAAACAGAGCAAAGGCAAGAAGAAGGAGTGACGGTATCGGGTGGGCCGGTCTCAGCTGAATCCGCAAGTACCCTTAGTCCTGGTATTGACACCCCAGCGAGCGGAGGCTCCAATGAAGGAGAAGTGCTTTCTTTGCTATTTTCTGATCAGGGAAATCCGGGTCATGTGCGATTCAACCTGCACCCAAGAAAACATCACGGTGCCTCAGACCAAACTGCTAGGAGATAAGGAAAGACTTGAGTAGAAAGGGTTTTGCTAGATTCCAAGTCTGAGGTACTGAGCGAGACACTGGACTAAACACGTTGAGAGCTGGAACTTTGTTACTGTGCTCTGTTCAGAAAGAAAGACTTACACTTGAAAAAGGGCCAGGTTGTGCAGCAGATTCTATCGGAAACGATTTCTTTGTCTACTTGAGATGAACAATAGGAGTCTGCCTGTGAGACTCTGACGGACACAGGGAGAAGAACCCTCTGGCAGGACGGACTGCTGTACCCGAGTTTAGTTTTGGACTTTTATTTAGGAATGTACCCTTTTGGTCGCATTGTACTTGAAGAAGAACGTCCCATTGCACCACGATATTTGCCGTTTTATGAGCCAATGTTTTCTACTTGGACCATGCGTGTGAAAATAGCTTTTGTGTTAGTAATAGCTGTTATATTAGTGATTTTTATGGGAGTGTTTATATATTTAGAGTATAAGTACCCCATGCAAGCTATGCCAGTCCCTATCCTGAATACTTCCTCCGATTTCTGTGTGCAGGGTATGGGACATGTACAGGTTGGGAATAGCATCTGCAATTATACTTATAGAATGAAGATCTTCAGCAGCCCCCCACTGTTACACCACCGAATGTGTATTTAGTTTGTTGAGAAAATGCTTATACCTGGTTACCACGAGGCTGGGCGGGGCAGTGTTACCTGTCCTTCTTGTACCCCCCTGTGTTTATAGCACCATCAGACTACCATAAAAAACACCAGCTCCAAGGTGGTGGCAGCTCCTTGGCAGTCTTATTGACATCAGAGCTCGTGCAGATTGCGAGGGGCTCCTCCTCTGCACACTTGGAATCATTATTGTATATTGTGTTGATTTTAAAAACCGAATCTTAATCTGTTTTAAACGCGCTCCTCATTGCACAGTAATTGATGCTTAAGACGCTCTTAATACTTGAAGTAGTTTACCGTATCTGTGGACCCCCTGCCCCGTTCCATCGCGGCTTGTGCCGATTGTGTGGAGGGCAGGGTCAGTTTCAAAATCACAGAGCCGCCTCCCCGAGCCGAACGGAGCTAGCGTTCCAGCTGGGGGCGGGGCAGAAAGGATAAATACAAGCGTGATTGAAGGCTCGGAGACCTACAAGGTGGTGGCAGCTCCTTGGCAGTCTTATTGACATCAGAGCTCGTGCAGATTGCGAGGGGCTCCTCCTCTGCACACTTGGAATCATTATTGTATATTGTGTTGATTTTAAAAACCGAATCTTAATCTGTTTTAAACGCGCTCCTCATTGCACAGTAATTGATGCTTAAGACGCTCTTAATACTTGAAGTAGTTTACCGTATCTGTGGACCCCCTGCCCCGTTCCATCGCGGCTTGTGCCGATTGTGTGGAGGGCAGGGTCAGTTTCAAAATCACAGAGCCGCCTCCCCGAGCCGAACGGAGCTAGCGTTCCAGCTGGGGGCGGGGCAGAAAGGATAAATACAAGCGTGATTGAAGGCTCGGAGACCTACAAGGTGGTGGCAGCTCCTTGGCAGTCTTATTGACATCAGAGCTCGTGCAGATTGCGAGGGGCTCCTCCTCTGCACACTTGGAATCATTATTGTATATTGTGTTGATTTTAAAAAACCGAATCTTAATCTGTTTTAAACGCGCTCCTCATTGCACAGTAATTGATGCTTAAGACGCTCTTAATACTTGAAGTAGTTTACCGTATCTGTGGACCCCCTGCCCCGTTCCATCGCGGCTTGTGCCGATTGTGTGGAGGGCAGGGTCAGTTTCAAAATCACAGAGCCGCCTCCCCGAGCCGAACGGAGCTAGCGTTCCAGCTGGGGGCGGGGCAGAAAGGATAAATACAAGCGTGATTGAAGGCTCGGAGACCTACAAGGTGGTGGCAGCTCCTTGGCAGTCTTATTGACATCAGAGCTCGTGCAGATTGCGAGGGGCTCCTCCTCTGCACACTTGGAATCATTATTGTATATTGTGTTGATTTTAAAAACCGAATCTTAATCTGTTTTAAACGCGCTCCTCATTGCACAGTAATTGATGCTTAAGACGCTCTTAATACTTGAAGTAGTTTACCGTATCTGTGGACCCACTGCCCCGTTCCATCGCGGCTTGTGCCGATTGTGTGGAGGGCAGGGTCAGTTTCAAAATCACAGAGCCGCCTCCCCGAGCCGAACGGAGCTAGCGTTCCAGCTGGGGGCGGGGCAGAAAGGATAAAATGGTCACTCTGAAGCGCAGCGGTCGAGCGCAGCGGGAGCGCCGACACCGTGCCGAAGCCGTGCCAAAGGGGTGCCAGTCTGCGCCAGTCCGTGCCTTGGACGGGCCCAGGGCCAGTCACCCTGCCCGGCCCCCTTTGGTGTTGACAAGCTCAGCGACGCGGCAATATTCGCGTGCTGATCTTTTGAGACTCGCCCCTCACAGTAAGGGCTTACCTTGCGCACGTGCAAACCTAGCCACTGCTTTGGGCAGGTGCGCTACGTGTGCATTCCAGCCCCAACCCTTCCCCCCCCCACGTCCAGTCAGCAACGCCACCACTACCAACATCAGGGCGGGACTGATTAATGCAAGATCGGCGGTTAAGCATGCGGCCGATATTTTTGAATTACTTTCGGACGGCCAACTGGAGCTGCTGTTCCTCACGGAGACTTGGTTGACTTGCACATCCGCTCCTAGTGTTGAACTTGCGGTCCCCAGGGGGTTTAAGATAGCTAGAGTGGATCGCCCCCTGGGTAGAGGGGGCGGACTAGCAGTGGTGTTCAAGGAGGGATGGAGCTTCGAATCCGAGCCTCTGACTGAGAGTCTAGGGGGTGAGGCTCTTCACTTCTCCATTAAAACCTCTCCCCACTTTACCTTAGGTGGATCTTTGATTTACAGGCCCCCGGGCTTGGCTACCCAATTCCTGAACTCCTTAGAGGAATATTTAGTGCCACGGGCCTTAGGTTTTCCTAAATTTCTTTTGGTCGGTGACCTAAATATCCACATGGATGCCCCTGATTCCTCCGAAGCTCGTAGGCTTGGTGAAATTCTTGAGCTTGCCCAGTTAGAACAATGGGTTTCTGGTCCTACGCACGCGGGCGGCCATCTACTTGACTTGGTGTGCACGAACTTCCCCATCCAGTCAGTGTTTGTGGAAAAAACATCCTGGTCTGACCATGACTTGGTCAGGTTCAGCTGGGAGATGGCAGAGCCCAGCCCCCCGTCCCCTACATGCCATCTTCAAAAAATTAACCTTCCCGCGTTTAGACTTGCCCTGTCTAACACTCGTCCACAATCTAAGGGATGTTTGGACGAAGCAGTTGGGGAGTTTAATGAATGGATACGGCAGGCGGCGACTGCCTCTACTAAGCAAACTATGCTGACTAGAGCCAGACGCTCGCCCTCCCAACCCTGGTTTTCCCCTGAACTAAGAGAGATGAAACAGGGCTGCAAAAAATTAGAACGTTTATGGAGGAGAGAGTACAGCCCCGAGGCTAAGTCCGCCCTACGGCTTGCTCAAAAAGACTACTATGCAGCCATTAGGGATGCAAAAGGTAACTATTATGCCGGGCGTATTAACAAGGCCAATAACAACAGCAGAGAGATCTTTGCGATTGTTAAAAGCTTTGTGTCCCCTGTTGCGGAAGCTATGCCCCTCCCGTCCTCTGCGCAATGGTGCGAGGAGTTGTCCACTTTTTTTATAACTAAAATAGCGAAGATTCAGCAGGGCCTTTTAGAGGCACTTCCTGCCGACTGCTCTGTAGCTGGCCCCTGTTCACCCTCTCCCTCATCTTCTGGGCACCAACTTACCACCTTCGTACAAGTTGCGGAGGGGGATGTTCTCCATCTTCTCCAGTCCCTAAAATCGGGCTCTCCTGCCGACCCGTGCCCTGCCCGAGTGCTCTCGGAGGTGGCGGTTACAGTCTGCAGTGAGATCACGCAGATGGTGAACCTCTCCCTGGCCGCAGGCGCAGTTCCCCGGGTTTGGAAACACGCCAAACTCCTCCCACTCCTGAAGAAACCAGGACTGGATGTGTCGGTTCCGGGAAACTACCGACCCATCTCCCTTCTACCTGCTCTCACAAAAATCTGTGAGAAGGTAGTTCTTCAACAAGTGGAGAGCTTCGTCGAAACATCGAATGCCCTCCACCCTGCCCAATCGGGCTTTAGGGCTGCTTATAGCACCGAGACGGCCCTGGTGGAGATGACCGAGGCAATTCGGGAATGTCTAGACGGAGGTGGCAGAGCGGTCCTAATTTTATTGGACCTCTCTGCCGCTTTCGATACTGTCCCCTATGATCTCCTTCTCGGTCGGCTGTCTGCCATAGGTATCGGGGGAGTGGTGCTGGAATGGCTGTCCTCTTTTTTATCTGATAGGACCCAGCAGGTCTGGATGCCTCCGCATGCCTCTGAGCAAAAGCCTTTGCTTACAGGGGTCCCGCAGGGGTCCACACTTAGCCCCTTACTGTTCAATGTGTACATTACACCTTTGGTATACCTAGCTGAACAGTTCGGGGCTAAAATCTTAGGGTATGCTGATGACACCCAATTGTTGTTTACCTGGCCAGACGACAATCTGGACACGTCTACAGTCCATCAGTGTCTGTCCTCGGTATTTCGCTGGCTAACACAGGCCCAGCTGAAGTGCAATGAGGACAAGTCCGAAGTGCTCTTTTATGGCTCCTTCCCCCCCTCATTTAAGAGCACACTCTGGCCTTCTAATATTCCTTGCCCAATAGAAATGGGGAGACCAGCAAAAAATCTGGGTATTTGGTTTACGGAGGATCTCAGATTTGAGCATCACATCAAAAAACTTACAGGCACCTGTTTTGCCACTCTGAAAATGCTCCGCAAATTTTTCCCCTTGCTCCCTAGGGAGGCCAGAGAGTCGGTTGCCAGAGCGCTCATACTGGCTCGCCTCGATTACGCGAATGCACTGTTTAGTGGCATTCCGGCATACCTGGTCAAACGCCTCCAAATTATTCAGAATGCGGCTGTACGCCTACTATTTAACATCCCCAGGTGGAAGAGCGTTCGCACTGAGCTGCGCTCGCTTCACTGGCTTCCTGTAGCGCAACGCATTCTGTATAAATCTTTGGTGTTGGCGTTTCGTGCAATTCATGACCAGGGCCCATCGTACTTGAGAAAGAGATTCACAAGGTACATCCCGGCACGCACCCTGAGATCCGCCTCTCTGTTTAAACTGTCCCTTCCCCGTTTTAAACGTGTCAGACTGGGCGGCCAGTCGCTGGCCGTTGTGGTGGCTCGGGCTTGGAATGCCCTCCCTCTCCATCTACGCTCCACGCCGACAGTGGCTGCGTTCAAAAAACACCTGAAAACTCACCTATTCAAGAGTGCAGTCTAGGAGGATCCCCCGATGTCTTGTTCTCTGCCGGTCTGTCTTTTTCCCCCGCGCCAGGATACTCACCAGTAACAGAGCGCGTTACAAAACGGTTTATACCATACTATACTAGTGCAAAACCGGTTTCCAATAGACAGCGAAGACAGCTTGATATGACTGAAGTTGATCAGACTGACACCTCCTTGCAACAGTTCACGGACTTTACGAAAGGATTGGTCCCTTTCTGGGGGCTGATCTTTAATAGTAGGGAAATAAGACGTTTGTCTAGGATAGTGGAAAATGTCATTAATATCACCACCGATATCATGACTAATATCACTGTAGAGCTTCAGGCCACGAGACTTGTTTCGCTCCAGAACCGGATGGTTCTTGACGTCATCTTGGCTTATCGGGGAGGAGCATGTCGAGTGATCGGCAGCTCCTGCTGTGTTTATATTCCAGACTCCGGCCCCACGGTTCATTTGGCTATCGAGAAATTACATTGCATTGCAGCGGAAATGCACACTGAGAATGGGTCCTGGTCACTTTCTGGTTGGTTCTGGGGGTTATTGTCGACTTGGGGTTGGAAATTATTGATGATTGTCGCTGGAGCAGCCGGTATCATATTCACCTGCTGCCTCTGTATGCAGTGTGGACCGGCTTGCTGTTCTTACTGTGCCACAAAAGTGACAGCCATGTTTACCCTCTCTTCTGTCCCCACTAAGACTCAGATGCTCCAACAGGAGATTCGTGAGTTGATGGCCATTGATAAAGAAGTCTTCCAGGATTAGTACTTCCTATGAGTTAGCTACCTCACGCTAAAAGGAGGGTTTGAGGAACCATAATTCGATCTGGGCCTAGTAGAACATGTAGTTATTTGTTAGTAATTAGCGTGGTGTAGCTATTATGCAGATATCCAGCTATGAACACTAATGTGCCTGCACACATAACTGCTTAGGGACTCATGCACACTTTGTTGCACGCTATTCTATCTCATCCGAAAATCACAGCTTGACCCGACAAGCGCCATTTTGTGGCCTAGTCCGGTTCTCATCACCCAGCACTAACGAAACCTTTCCAATGTCCATGCTCGAGATTCATTCCCCTGTGAAATAGTACAACTGTAGCAACCTGCTGTTTCTGCACGTTAGGCCTGTCAAGGTTATAGGTGGGGGTAGATTGGGCAAGCACATTCCAGGGGAGTGCTGGTCGGACTCTCTCAGAGTTAGCAGAAGGGAGTCACCCTCTCGACCTTGCTATAATGAGCTGAGCTATACTGCGGGGGTTTTGTGTGCCATATATGGTCTTTCCTTTGAACCAACCTGTACCAGCCTGTATTTTTCCATCTTAGGTAACGGCTTCGAAATGTAACAGTATATATGTGAATTGCTGATAATGTGCCAGCAGTCTTCTTGGCGGACCTCGTGGGGTTAGGTCGCAAGGAGCTCCTCTGGCAGAATTTGTTTGTTGTAATAAACGATTGGACCTTCTACACTGCCAACTGACTGATTATTGATAATTGGTATATGGGCTATTTGTAAGTATGGCTCTAGTTGGGTTGTGATTATTTTTCGGTACTTCAGTAAGAATACACTCTTCATCCTGGGTAACCATACACATATCCTCCCAGTGCATTTCTGGTGAAAAAAGCTCTTCTTCAGGGGTAACTGAAACATAAAACGAACCATGCTCTGACACATTTGTTGATCACCAAATGTAGTATATCTGAAATAACCAGTTCATGTTTTAGTTCTCAACATGTCACATGGACTATAAACAGATTCACAGGAAGATCTTTCTTACTAGTGAAGGCAGCTCTCTTTATTAAATAGCCTGTTATAACCCCAAGTATGATGTGCAGTTATTATATCAACCCTAATTGTATTTCAGTTTAGAATAGCGAATATTAATTGAAAATAAAGTGTCAATATGTACGTCATCTGCACTATTAAACTTAGCCATACTAAAGATCTAAGTTTGCCCGATTTTGCCGTTTGCGACATGAAAAAACTACATACATGTTTGATCTCTATGGGTCAGATGTACGACGCTTGCATTTTGCGACTCACAAATTGCGTTGCTTTGCGACTCGCAATTTGCGACTCGTTTAATGCAATGTACAACATTGTCTGAAACCCTGTTACAGCAGATACCGGGCACACGTAAGGTATATATCACTTGAGTAAGTGGAAAGAGTCAATCGAGCAAAGAACAAGAGACACCGTTTTTTTGGGGGGTTGAAGACAATATATTATCATTCATATAGATCTTCTTTCTTTAGTGTGTACAACGTAACGCCAGCCGACACGTGTTTCGTCAACAGGACTGTGCCTGTGACTCATCGGGGCTGTGATTGGCGCTTGATAGCAGGGCGGTGTTGGTCAAGAGTGTCGCGTGGTCCCGGTGGGTGGTTGGAGACTACGAAGCTTGTAACGAGAGTGAACAAGATCGTGCAGTCGGGTACAACTGTCACGATATCTCCTGACAGAAGTCAGTATGCGAGTATGTCTGGTCGGTCTGTTGGTCCAGAAGATCGACCAACAGACCAACCAGATATACTGATGAGTCACAGGCACAGTCCTGTTGACGAAACACGTGTCGGCTGGCGTTAAGTTGTACACACTAAAGAAAGAAGATCTATATGAATTATAATATATTGTCTTCAACCCCCAAAAAAACGGTATATCTTGTTCTTTGCTCGATTGACTCTGAGAGAGCGCCATTTACAGTGAAATTTGTAGGGGTGCATCATATGTACAAGTAGTCAGCACCCGTATATATAGAGGACTTTAATCATGTTTAGATGCAATGTGGGATGGAGAACTAGAGTAACTGGTATTAGAATTCTGAAGAGCCAAGGTTATGAATTACATCCACATTTGCTGTTCAACATAGAGATGTAGTTGAAATGAAATCTTTCACTAATGAGAAGCGTGTTTAAACAAGCACTATCGTGCATTCAGATTTGCTTATTGAATTGTATAACTGTGTCATTTATATTCGATAACTAGCAACAATAGAAACATGCATTAGCTATGAAGGTTAGAGGCCTAGGGAACCAAGGGATTGCTCATGCAAAATGTTGGGCCTGTAAATCAAGTCGAGGCCTAGTCTATGCAACTCGTGTAGGCCTGTTTGAAAAGTTTTGCTTAGCATTTAGCTGTGGAAATGTTTTATAAAAGATGCTTTTAGAAAACTTTGCAACATTTATGGAATGTGAGCCGAATTGTATGTATTCCTTTGCAGGTGCACCACTGTGTAGGCATCAGAGTAGAAGGGCCCATTGTGTATGAGAGTTAGAAATGCTAGACTCAGACATAGAGGAGTAGACCAGGAATTTGAAGATACAACTTGAAGCGACGGAGAGTCTGAGACCCAAGGACGTTTTAACGGACAAGGATGGAAGAATGCCATAGTGGAAAACTTCTTGAAACCAACACCTTCGAGAGGGGCGTACCGAAAGGCGTGTCGTTCACATTTTGGGGTTTCATATTAGGGACAGCACCCCGAGGGTGGAGGCAGAGCAGATGGGCTGAGGAGCTAGAGAGAGCGGTTGGATGGCAAGGAGCTTAGCTAGGATTGAGAATTACACCTGATTCAAGAGAACGTGAGTGAACTTCTTTGGAAGTCACCACGGCTGTTACCTTTTGCTAGGATGGGCTGTTGTTGAGTAGGGATGTCACTTAGTATAGAGTAGGGACAGACTAATTTGAACTTATGTCTATTATCCCAATGAGTACTAGAACCCAGGTTATAGCAATTTTGTTTAGTCTGATGATTCTGGAATTGATTCTCGTATTATTCATCAGTCGCTTGAGACTTTTCCGTAGAATTATGTTTGTATTAGTACCAGTGTATCTTTTAAACCTCTTGCTGAGGTGCTTGTATCTTCAGTTGTTTTTGGTTATGTAATAAACCTTCAAACTTAGTTTCTGGTCAGTGGTTCTTGGGGGAAGATATTGGGATTTCCAACAATTTGTTGATTCTGTATGAAAAGATTGCCTAATTCACTCTATGACAGGTAAAAAGGTCTAGTCGACCTGTGACGGGATTCTGGAGAAGGGTAAGCAGACTCTAGAGGTAAAATCCCGCCTTTCCAGTTGGTAGCAGAGTAGGATGGTTTATCTTCTGGAGTGAGGGTTATCTAGAAGTAGATTGAGATTTCCCCGAGGCCCATAGAGAAATAATGAAGAGTGTCCAGAAAGCTGCGGACGGATGGCGTTCCATGGAAACTGACGGAGAGTGACAGTGCGGCAGAAAGCAGCAGGTCGGAGGAGAGTGAGTATGAAAAGAGTCATGCGTTGCTAGATTGCGGTTATGTTGTGTTGCTGTGTTGTGTTGTCTTGCGGAGTTGAATGCCTGTAGTGTGAAAGGAAGTCAGGTTGTGAGCGCGCGCAACCGGAGAAAATCTTAAGCTCAGAGAGTTTAAGTGGTTCGGGTGTATCGAACACCCAAGGTAATTGTCGACCATTGTTAAGGGTGTCATGAGGTACCATTGATCGCCCGCAGGACAGAGATAGGGGGAACGAATGTGTGAGTGCGTGGGTAACGGACGCTGGTCGGAAGACACCGAAGATGTAGGATTGACACCATTGCCTTGCTGAATCATTTGGCAGAAAATGGACACAAGGTATCCCCCAACAAATTACAGTACTGCCTGTCTGAAGTGCAGTATCTGGGTCACAGAATAGAGAAGGGAAAGAGAAAAGTGTCGCCTGACAGGATTGAGACGAGCATTAGAATGACGGTGCCCTTGACTCAAAGAGAGGTTAAGATGTTCCTGGGCATGGTTGGCTACTGCCGACAGTGGATTGCTAACTTTTCTCTGAAGGCGAAACCACTCCAAAAAGATCCATTAATACAGCACCATCTTCTCCTACCTGGCGCCGTCAATGGCATAAAATCTCAGTCAATAAACTACAGGAAATTTGGATACAGCCTGCCATATTGGCAGATGACACAGCAGATACAGCGCTGGCTAAACTTAATGATTCAATTAAGCGAGCCATCGACATCATAGCCCCTTTAAAATCACACAAACAGCATCCTTCCTCCAAGCAGGAGAGCTGGTACTCACCTGAGTTAAGAGAAGAGAAGCGGAAATGTAGACGAGTAGAGAAGAAATGGAGAGAAGTAAAACTGAGGAGACTCGAGCAGTTTTTCTAGATGCCCAAATAATATACTATAAAAACATAAAGCAAGCTAGGAAACACCATTTAATGCAACAATTAACAGAAGCGGGTAACTGTCCCAAAGAGCTTTTTAAAATTCTGCAGAATTTCATAAAACCCGCAGCATGTGAGAGCTCTGACGATTTTTCGCAGATTCTATGCGATGAAATCTCGCTATTCTTCGAGGAAAAAATAAATACTATTTATGGAAGAATAGTGGCAGCTAATAATAGCATGGGTGATACCAATAAGCCCCTACCCCCGATCCCACCAAAGTACAATAAACATCCGCTGCTAGCTATTCCTCCAATTGACAATGCAGAGCTCCTTTCCCTTATCGCCCATATTAAATCTGGATCTCCACATGACCTCCTCCCTGCCAAGATGGTTGCCCCTCTGATTTCTCTCTTAGGACCCTCCATAAAGAGTGTTATTAACATCTCTCTCATGAAAGGACAGGTCCCGGCAGACTGGAAAAGAGCGGTGGTAAACCCAATCAGAAAAAAAGCGGCTTACCCATGGACCGACCTCTCAAACCTGCGTCCCATTTCACTTTTGCCTTATATCGGCAAAATAGCAGAGAAGCACGTGAACACTTATCTATCAGGACATCTAGAAGCGACGGAGGGCCTGGACTACTCGCAATCTGGGTTCAGGCCTAACCACAGCACCGAATCAGCCCTCCAAACAGTGACCAATAACATCAAAATGGCACTGGATGAGGGCAGCTCTATGATTCTGGTGCTGTTGGATCTCTCCGCCGCTTTTGATACGGTGTCTCACACGGTGCTTCTCGATCGTTTAAAGGACGTAGGTTTGGAAGGAGTGGCTCTGACATGGATGGAAAGTTTTCTATCCGGTCGCTCCCAAGAAGATTGGCTGGGCTCCCACAAATCCATCTATAGGGAGCTCAACAAGGGAGTGCCACAGGGCTCATGCTTAAGCCCGACACTTTTCAATGTGTATGTGGCCCCCTTGGCCAACTTAGCAAGATCATTTGGGTTTACCCCGGTGTCGTACGCTGACGACACCCAACTCCTCTTTCCTTTTAAAAGTCTGACCCCTGCTATAAAAAGATCATTTGCAGATGGAATGAGAGCAATATCAGAGTGGATGTCATCAAACTGTCTTCAATGCAACGTAGAGAAAACAGAGGTCATGTTGTTTGGACAAGCGGCAACACACTGGTCACCTGAATGGTGGCCCTCAGAATTAGGCTCTGTTCCCAGCCCTAAGAGTACGGTAAAAAACTTGGGAGTGTTACTAGATCAGACACTCACGTTTAAAGATCATGTAAACCAGGTGGCTGGTACCTGCTTTCGGGCAATTGGGATGCTAAGAAGAGTGTTTCCCTATTTACCAGATTGCCACAGGAAAACACTTGTGCAGGCGCTAGTCATCAGCAGAGTGGATTACTGTAACGGTCTTCTTTTAGGAGCCAACGAAGGACAACTTAATAAGTTACAAGTAGTCCAAAATACGGCTGCAAGGACAGTCCTGAACGTTCCCTCTAGGACTCCTTCCCGCCCCCTGCTGACTAGACTCCACTGGTTACCGGTGAGGAAACGAGTGCAGTTTAAGACCCTATGCACCATCCACAAAAGTGTGATAGGCGAAGGCCCAAGATATTTGGCAGAAATTTTTCAGCCACACGTACCTGGGCGCTCTCTGCGTTGTAGCAGTCAACAGCTACTGCAGATACCTAGAATAAAGAAGTCCAGACAAGGAGGCCGAGCGCTGGCTCATGTGGGACCAGTGCTCTGGAACTCTCTACCTCTTGAGCTGAGATCACTCACTAGCCACCTGACTTTCCGGAAGACCTTAAAAACATACTTATTTACCAGTAACTAATTTCTTCCCTGTATGATGTACTATCCCTTGAATAAGATCATCTGGAGCTATATTCTGACTGGCAAAGCGCGGAGATACCCCTTTGGGGGTTTATTCAGGCGCTATATAAGAATATAAATAATAATAATAATAATAATAATGTTCCTGGGCATTGTTGGCTACTGCCGACAGTGGATTGCTAACTTTTCTCTGAAGGCGAAACCATTGCAGAAACTGACGCACAAGGACGTGAGTGATCCGGTACCATGGGACACAGATTGTATGATGGCCTTTCTCGAGCTGAGAGAGGACTTGTGTCGCGCTCCGGCTCTGGGAATGCCCGATTACACCAAATCATTTGCATTGTTCTGCAGTGAGAGAGAGGGGTGTGCTTTGGCAGTCCTAGTGCAGGATCATGGAGGAGTCCGTAGACCAGTTGCTTACTTCTCGGCTACCTTAGATCCAGTAGCCGCAGCATTACCCGGATGTCTCAAATCCGTTGCTGCAACAGGTGTCAGCATTGAAAGATGTGAAAGTATTGTGATGGGATATCCACTGACAGTGCATGTACCCCATTCTGTGGAATTGTTGATGACCAGGACCAAGACGCAGCACTTGACCAACAATAGGCTCACACGCTACGAGCAGGTTATACTTGCTGCGGAGAATGTGACTCTCAGGAGGTGCTCTGTCTTGAATCCTGCTACTTTGTTGCCATTACCAAATGATATAGAAGATGATTGGGAAGACCATGATTGCCTTGATGTGACTGAACTATGCACCAAACCTAGACCGGATATTGTATATGAGCCATTGACGGACCCTGATGAAATTTACTTTGTGGATGGCTCATGTGTAAGAGACAATACTGGTCAGTTGAGAGCAGCGTTTGCTGTCTGCACTATTTCTGGAATAATTGAAGCAGCCTGCCTGGAAGGAGTACACTCCGCGCAGGTGGCTGAGATAATTGCGTTGACGCGTGCCTGTTTGGCAGCCAACGGGATTCGGATCACCATATTCACTGACAGCCAATATGGATTTGGGGTGGTACATGACTTCGGTCAATTGTGGTCTCAAAGGGGCTACATGACATCATCGGGCTCCCCAATCAGAAATGGCAAATTTATCAGGTTATTGCTGGAGGCCTTGCAAGGTCCTGCAGAGATAGCCGTGGTAAAATGCACAGCCCATACCAAAGGTACAGATTTTGTGACAATGGGGAATCGTTATGCTGATGAAGTTGCACGATATTGTGCGGAGCAGGGATACTCCTTTACTAAACAAACAATTGAGGGACCAAAGGAAAGAACCGAACTAAGCATGATGCTTGAGGTGGCAGACACCTGGGAAGAGTTGAGAGACATGCAGGGACAGGCGTCAGACTATGAAAGAAGGGTGTGGGAATCGGCTGGTTGTGTTAAAGGAGAGTTGGACATGTGGGTTTCGGCTGACGGAAGAGCTGTGTTGCCGAATGAGTTGGTGAGTGCAATGGCACGACAGATACATGGTCCTGTGCATCTGGGAAGGGATGCAATGATGCGTGTGTTCAGGCAAACATGGTACAATCCGAAATTTAGACAGGCTGCGGAAGCAGTATGTCAGAGATGTGTAACCTGTCAGCAGATGAATGTTGGAAAAAGAACACCAGTTACATTGAGTCACATTGGAAGGTCCGGAGGACCTTTCTATAGGATGCAACTGGATTTCATTGAGATGCCGAGGTGTAATCGCCTCAGATACGTCTTAGTGATTGAGTGTGTGTTCTCTAGATGGGTTGAGGCATATCCCACTCGTAGGTGCGATACACTCACAGTAGCGAAATTATTGTTGAGGGAATTGGTGCCACAATTCGGGGTTCCGACCTCTTTGGAATAAGACAGAGGAAAGCACTTTAATAGCGAAGTTGTGAAGATGCTCTGCTCTGCCCTGAACATTGACCAGAGACTGCATTGTAGCTACCGCCCAGAGGCTTCTGGCATAGTGGAGCAAATAAACGGAACTCTCAAGGCCCGAATGGCAAAAGTGTGCTCATCCACATCCCTGAAGTGGCCCGATGCATTGCCGTTGGTACTGATGAGTATGCGTAGTACCCCAGACAGAAGGACAGGGCTCTCACCTCATGAAGTACTGATGGGGAGGGCTATGCGACTGCCATCTATTCCTAAAACTGCCTTGCTGAATATCACAGATGATCTGATTCTTGATTACTGCAGGGGACTTTCTGATGTCATCCGTTCTGTGTCCCTTCAGGTGCAGGCTGCTGAAATCCCGGCTTCTAGCGACCTTTGTCACGACCTGTGCCCGGGTGACTGGGTCCTGGTGCGGAAACACGCTCGGAAAAGTTGCCTGGATGTGCGTTGGAGAGGACCTTTCCAAGTCATTCTAGTGACAACGACTGCTGTGAAGTGTGGCGGATTGCCAAACTGGATCCATGCTTCTCATACCCGACGAGTCCCAGCACCCCAGGAAGGAACAGCTCCTCTAGAAGAGAGAATTTCTGACGAGGAAGAAGATCCACAAGAGGGGTCGAGTCAAGCTGAGGGGGTGCCAGTGGAAATTGGGGACTCCCCTAATCAAGCTGAAAGTGACCACGACGACAGTGACACTGAGTCTGCCTCAGAAAGGGGAAGTGGCGACGAAGGTGATCTGAGCGCAGAAGAGGCTGACAGTAGGGAAGAACAGGGTGTGCAAACAAGAAGCAGAAGAGCCAGAAGTGCAGAGGCTCATTGGCCCGAGAGACGGAGGCGAATGAACGTGAGATTGGCTTCCGAGAGAGATCTTGCTCCGGTGTCCGAAGAATCAGATCCGGAAGAGGGAGAACAAGAATCAGAGCAAAGGGGTCCGAGAAGGTCAAGGAGGGTAAGAGTACCTTGCCGAAGATACGCCACTCCTGAGTGGACCTACCCTTTTACAAATGCCAGGTGTACTGAGGTCCGGGAGGGTGAGGTCAATGGCTGTGACCAGTACGATCCCAAACGTTAAGTTGGAAGTGATACTGTTGGTACCTGGACTTGAAATTGAAGGCGTACTGACACTCACAATTCCCAATCCCCCTTACCTAAGCAAGATACGTGATTTACTCCTGGATAGACTGATTTTTCCTACATTTGGTCCGGATATACCAGCCTATGACGCAGTTGTGCTCCGCATGGAACTTTTAGACTATGTGTTGCAGGCAATTGGACCCAGTATCATCATAGACTATTAAAGACTTTGTAAATAGCTGTTTAACCTAACCTAGAGCCGAGTGAAAGAAGAAAAAATTTAGGGACTTTCCACAGAGGACGGAGAAGGGTTAGGGTTGTCTGTTGTTGTTGAAGCAAAAGAAGAACTGAAACGGATTTCTGATTCCCAGCTGTGGTTCGAGAGACTCAAATAACAAAGAAAGAGACTTTTGGGTGCTTTCCGAGAGCGAACTACTTTGTGCTGAGACCATGGCACCTGGAAACCCGAATCGTAGAGCCAAGTGCATAGTAGGAACTCTTTTAGGAGGAGTGATACTCCTTATAGCTATAGTAGTTTTAGTTTCTTATTTTGCACCACATGAACAGGTAGTGAAGGCTGAGGGGACACCGGCACCTACCACCTCTAGCCAGAAGGAAGACAGACCAAGAAGAGAGAAAGCTTTGCTGGCTGCAGAAAGTCGCAGGCTACATACAGATCTGTCTAAGGGAAACTTTGGACAGAATGCATATGCAAAGCTATTGTATGAATACATTGATGCGATGGATGCGAAGGACTGTTATGTATGTATGCAACTGCCAGCTTCAGTAGATGAGGGCATTAGATACCATCACCTTCCATTGACATATGGAATTTCATGTAGTTTACTGATCAGTATACTTTATGGGCGAAATCATTTTGAATATTTCTTTCCGAATTATGATGCTGTGTTGCCGGAAGTCCCGAATTACAAGCACTTGAACAAATGGGATTATTATAAGTCAGAGGACAGACTTGGATATTTTTTCATTCCCACACAAGAGCTAGACACCCCGTATGCACGCTGACACAACTTGACCTGCTCATTATCTGAGACGGAGAAGAAGTTCATTGAACAGGTGGAAGACAGGTACAATAAGCAAAAACAGTTGCGGGATTCAGGGCAAGGCAAAGTAGATTGGACGGAAGAAGAGAAGCAGCATAAGTCAAGAGGGAGTTATGGTCCAATAGCTCTAGATGAAGTGTAGAAAAGGAAGTTGTGCCTTCACCGACCACAGACGTATTATGAAAATGTGTATGTGGGTCATACTACATGTGAACACACCTTCACATTGGAATATTATGTGGAGAAGTGTGGCTCACTGGTTAGAAGAGGCAGACCTGGAAGCAGAGGTCATCCCATGACCAGGGTTCAATTCCCGGCTCGGCGGGGTCTTGAGGCCTAAAATGTCCATGGACTCGACAATTCTCGCTCCGGTGCCTACTCGATTCACGGGTTCACACTCTGCGACTCTGGGCAATAGCTTGCTTAATCTCCACAACGGCCCCTCGCAGCGGGATGCCTGGCTTTCACCTTGCGGATACCCTGCTGGGGTTATCTCACAGGGGAATACCAGGACGGGTTCCCTAAGCAAGCGCTTAGAAACCGCTCGGTGATTTGCGCTATATAAATTCCTGTACATTTACATTTACATATTACACGAAAGATTTCTTGAAGAGCGTGGTGCAGGTGATTCCTACTGTATATTTCGTTTGCGGAAGGAATGCGTATGTGAGATTGCCAGAGAAGTGGTATGGAACATGATATCTAGCAATTATTTTTCCCAAGATTTATCATACAGAGGATTTTGCGCTCTTAGAGGGAGGGCCTCAAAGGAGGGTAAAGCGAGGGGAAAGTGCTGGAGCAATTGTGAGAGATGTGTTTGGAGCAGCGATACCTATGTTGGGAGTCATTTTGAATGATGTGAAAATACGACGATTGGCAACTGTAGTGGATGAATTGTCAATGAATACAGCCAAGTCATTAGTGTTGGTTGAGGGTGAGATGTTGGCGATCAGGACAATGGTTTTACAGAACCGCCTTGCTCTCGACGTCATCCTAGCAAAAGAGGGAGGAGTCTGTAAACGATTGAAGGTTCAGGAATGTTGCACTTATATCCCAGACAATTCTAAGGATCTGGAGAAATATATAAGCAATATTGCTGCAATCCATTATGAAATTGAGGATTTGACACAAGAGAATGCGTGGGAGACTGTTGGCAAGGGATTTGGGAAAGTTGGAAGCTGGTTTGCCAATTTAGGGAAGAGTTTCCTTGGGTTTGTACTGAAACCTCTCATCATAGCAGTGGCATGTGTGATTGGATTGTGGGGTTTGGTGAGATTGTACAAGTGGTACAGATCCACTAGATTGGCGAGATCAATGAGAGCGCAAGAGATGCGCGTGGAGAGGCTGCAGGACAGTCAGTACCGCAGCTTGAGAGCGTTGGAAATGCTAAAGCGAGGGAAAATGGCCACAAGCTCTGTTTAGATTGATTCTTACCCTGAGGATGATGTAAGGGTGGTGATGACACGGGTCATCAAAGGGGGGAACTGAGAGAGCGCCATTTACAGTGAAATTTGTAGGGGTGCATCATATGTACAAGTAGTCAGCACCCGTATATATAGAGGACTTTAATCATGTTTAGATGCAATGTGGGATGGAGAACTAGAGTAACTGGTATTAGAATTCTGAAGAGCCAAGGTTATGAATTACATCCACATTTTCTGTTTAACATAGATATGTAGTTGAAATTAAATCTTTCACTAATGAGAAGCGTGTTTAAACAAGCACTATCGTGCATTCAGATTTGCTTATTGAATTGTATAACTGTGTCATTTATATTCGATAACTAGCAACAATAGAAACATGCATTAGCTATGAAGGTTAGAGGCCTAGGGAACCAAGGGATTGCTCATGCAAAATGTTGGGCCTATAAATCAAGTCGAGGCCTAGTCTATGCAACTCGTGTAGGCCTGTTTGAAAAGTTTTGCTTAGCATGTAGCTGTGGAAATGTTTTATAAAAGATGCTTTTAGAAAACTTTGCAACATTTATGGAATGTGAGCCGAATTGTATGTATTCCTTTGCAGGTGCACCACTGAGTAGGCATCAGAGTAGAAGGGCCCATTGTGTATGAGAGTTAGAAATGCTAGACTCAGACATGGAGGAGTAGACCAGGAATTTGAAGATACAACTTGAAGCGACGGAGAGTCTGAGACCCAAGGACGTTTTAACGGACAAGGATGGAAGAATGCCATAGTGGAAAACTTCTTGAAACCAACACCTTCGAGAGGGGCGTACCGAAAGGCGTGTCGTTCACATTTTGGGGTTTCGTATTAGGGACAGCACCCCGAGGGTGGAGGCAGAGCAGATGGGCTGAGGAGCTAGAGAGAGCGGTTGGATGGCAACGAGCTTAGCTAGGATTGAGAATTACACCTGATTTAAGAGAACGTGAGTGAACTTCTTTGGAAGTCACCACGGCTGACACCTTTTGCTAGGATGGGCTGTTGTTGAGTAGGGATGTCACTTAGTATAGAGTAGGGACAGACTAATTTGAACTTATGTCTATTATCCGAATGAGTACTAGAACCCAGGTTATAGCAATTTTGTTTAGTCTGATGATTCTGGAATTGATTCTCGTATTATTCATCAGTCGCTTGAGACTTTTCCGTAGAATTATGTTTGTATTAGTACCAGTGTATCTTTTAAACCTCTTGCTGAGGTGCTTGTATCTTCAGTTGTTTTTGGTTATGTAATAAACCTTCAAACTTAGTTTCTGGTCAGTGGTTCTTGGGGGAAGATATTGGGATTTCCAACAATTTGTTGATTCTGTATGAAAAGATTGCCTAATTCACTCAATGACAAGTAAAAAGGTCTAGTCGACCTGTGACGGGATTCTGGAGAAGGGTAAGCAGACTCTAGAGGTAAAATCCCGCCTTTCCAACTCTTTCCACTTACTTAAGTGATATATACCTTACGTGTGTCCGGTATCTGCTGTAACTTTGTTTGGTGTTCTGGTTTTCCTAGCCAGACCACTTTTTGAGAGGCTTCAGGGTTTCCTCTCCACTGGTAGCACCGTCCTACGTTCTTGACCTTATGCACATCACCACTTACTGTCTTGCACTGTTCGAGCGCCCTTGCAGTACAACCCAAACCCTCAGTTGACTTGTCTGTTGTCTCAGACACTGTAGTGATTCCCAATGGGGTCGCAAATTGCATGCCTCATCAGTATTCATAAGGCAAGTGCAATTTGTGACCCCATTGGGAATGGCTAGCACTCAGAGGGATGGTGGCCTGCTGGGGTCAGCAGACCACCATGTCTGACTGCTTTTTCAATAAAGCAGGTGTTTTGGTTTTTTTTTAAAGGAAAACAGGATGCATTTAAAAAAGAGAAATGAAACTTTTCAGTTTCATTTTTTAAGGGCAGGCAGTGGTCCCTGGAACCACTGCATGCTCCTAAACAAATATTTTCTCACACACTCACAAAGAGAAAGGGGTCCCCTGGGGATCCCTTTCTGTTTGTGAGTGGTTTACCACCTACTTGAAATAGGTGGTAAAGTTCGACTGGTTTGCAGCCGCAATTGCGGTCGCAAAACAATAGTACATGGCATTGAATCTCGCTATTAGGATGGGATGCCCCTTCCTAATAGTGAGAGTCACTGACTTGCAAGATAGCATTTGCACATGCCATTACTCCTTTTTGCAGTCGCAAATGGGCCAATAACCTGTTTGCAAGCATAAAAAAGGGTCATACATCTGGCCCTATGTGTTAAAGATCTCTCCTAAAAGAGAGGCCCTGGGCCCACTTGGGCCTCAGGGGCATGGGGATGCATTCAGGAGCACATGGTTTGCCCCCCTGTATGCATGCACTCCTAGTTCCTGCACGGCAATGATTTAAAAGTCCATGCCGTTCAGGAACTTGCTTTGACTTTACCATTGCGATGCCTTTCTAAGACTCACCGCCTGAGACTGCCAATGCACCACGCGTTAGACAAGGAGAAAATTCTTAATCTGGCGGGTGATGTGCGGACGAGTTTGGCGGTGTGGGTGCGGGGCTCGTAATCACCATACTCTTAATCAGGCCATATGGCTCCACATATGGTTCAGGATCTAAGGGTATCAAGCAGGGCCGTACTGGCCATAGTGGGCACCGGGCGTTTCCCCGGTATGCCGCTAAGGTGGGGGCCGGTTTTGGGCCCCTGGGGGTCATTTTTGTTACCGGGGGTCGGAAATATCGGCTCTGGTAACAACAGCGGCCAAAACCGGCCCTCGCAAACTGCTTGGCTGCACCCCAAGCGGGGGGGGGGGCAGCTGAGCAGTTTGCCAGGTTCGGTTTCTGTTCCCAGTCCGGCCCTGGTATCAAGCGCCTGCTCAGGGTGGTGAAGATGTCCTACTGTGACTGTAGCAGCTACCACACCATCTAAGCAGCTTGTTGAATACCCCCCACTGTATTTGCATGAAGCATTAGCAAGGTGGTATTTAGACTTCAGTGGAGACAAGAATGTCTCATCCATGAATGTTTCAATTTATTCATCTGTCCATTATGCAATGTGAGAACATGCATTGTTTCAGTGAGTCTCTCGGATTAGAGAACTCCTTATCTTTTCACTCAAGAATAACTGGACTCCTGAACCTGAGCTGGGCCTCGCATAATAGTCTAATGTGGCGCGACCCGTGTTCAGTCCAGTGTTGACCTCACCCTGCTCCTCGCACCTCATCAACAAAGAGAGGCAGATGCTCGTGTTTCCTCCTCTTGTTTAATGAATGAGGCCGTGGTGTCGTCTTGTATTCAGAGCTTATGGAACCCGTGACTTGACATCCTTGTTGTCTTCATGCTACACCCGGTCTCCACGGAGACATCCAAGAAAACCCTTCTTCTGAGAAAGCCGCGCCTGCGGCAGGTGTCATAACATCTCCACCAACCTGGCTGCCCACACTGAGGGGAGACTGAGACAAGACCATCAGAGAGCCGTGGACAGGAGCCGCACATGTGAAGAGACGGGAGAAAAGGTAGCAGGGGGAGAGAGCGAGAGAGGTCCATCACACCACACAGTACAGGGCGCGACACCTGGATCTAAGGACACGTGTGGAGACAGCACAGAGGGTCAGTGGCCCGCGTGCATCAGATATAAGAAAGCTGAGGCAGAGAGGACCATTGAGACGCCCATCGGGTGAGTTGGCTGCTTAAATAAACTGTTGGTAAATTGTTTAAGTGGAACAGGGAATTGAAGGGTGTAAGTCGATTTGTCATTGGAGATGTTTTTGGTAACAGCTGGTGTAGAGGGCATGTTACTGGAACCATGTCTGGCTGTGGGGCTAAGGATTTTTCAATTGCGACTTGTCTGAGATCAAATAATGTAGTTCATGTATTATTGGGAGTCTGTCTGGTACTTGTTGGTTGAATGGCATACGTCATTAATTATCTGCCTGCTGCTATTTGATTTAAAGACGCCTCTGCAGCAACTCGCCTCAAGCTAGATGGGGGTGAAGATTTTCTCTGGTATTGTGTCTGATAGTGAAGCAGGTGTGTCTTTGGTGGTGCGACTGGTTTTATATTGTATAATGAATTTCTCATCTGCAGTCTGTCTGGTATTAGTTGCCAAAATGCATGCATCACCGCCGCTATATAAGTTACTAGTTTTTGTTAATGTTTTACCTATCCACAGTGTGTCTTACTGGGCAAACCAAAAAGGTGATGAATGGAATGCCCAACCTAATCTCAGCCTCTGTTGATCACTCAGGCCCCATTCTAGTCCATCATTTTATGCCCAATAAGGCACTCTAAAGCGAGAACAGCCTTATATTAATCCGCCTTGTACCGGCTGCAATTGCAGAGGTAAGACCAAGCTTCATGAGCAGGAGGAAAAAACAATGGGGCAAATTATCAAGGGTGGCGATAGGGAATTTTCGCCGTTTTAGCGGCCGTTTTCGGCAGCAAAGCGGCAATAATTCTATCGCCCTATTAACAAGCTGTCGCTAACCGCAGTTAGCGACAGCGAGCGGTTTGGGGCCGGCTTTGCATGTTAGCGATATTTATCGCTAATGACATGCAAAGTGGGCGTACCCAAACTGTTAGCGACTGAAAACAGTCGCTAACATCGCTATCGCCTATTAGCAAGGCAGACGTAGCGATGAAAATATTTGCGCTAAGCGCGAATATCTCCAAATACTAACACCTGCCCAGACCAGTTCTTAGCCATGTTATCCAATGGGAGGTGGATAACATGGCTAAGAGTATTTTGTCGCTAATGCGTGAATATCGCTGTATTCTCAGCGATATTCACGCATTTCGCCGCTATCGCCGAAAAATTTATCGCTTTGGAGATAAACGTTGCTAATAGCACGTTATCTCGGCGATAAATTCCGGCGATGCTCAGCGATAAAAAAATCATCGCTAAGCCTATTTAGCGATAAATATCACTACTTGTTGGTAATATGCCCCGCTATTATGGAGTCGATATGCAAGACCCATTCCAAATGACAACAAATTAACTTTAGATAGAGTCCCTTACAACAAATTACCACAACCCATATTTTAACTTACTTCTACCAGAGTGACACCCTTTACAATAAAAAGGCAGATTTGTAGCACCTCACGGTCATCGAAGCTCACGCTACATTCAGCCTCACCATGTCCCTTAACCCAGTTGTAATTATTACCCTACTATAAATACAATTATAACAAGTGCTTAATTTGTGCTGGTGGCTGCCCGTAGCGGAATCAGCACTTATTTTGGGGGACCAGTTATTATTATCAGACTTTGACCCAGAAGAAGAGAGAGAAGAGGAGAAGAGTAGATTGGTAGAAAACTTCTGACAAAAAGAAAAGCTGGAATGAAAAAGAACCTGTAAGTGTGAGATACAGAGAAACGAGGTGTAGGGTGCTATTAGAACTTGGCATAATGTGGAGCCAAAACCAGGAAGCCTTACTATTGGGTAACCCTACTAGTTAGCTTGGTCGAAGTCGGGCTGCTAAAAAAAACATTAGGTCCCTGCACTTTTTTTTCCCCTACTAAAAATTGCATAAACCTACTAGAATCCCTTAACCTAACCCTAACAATGCCACTTATCCTGATCCTAGCCCATCTCCTAATGCTAATAATCACGGTTTAACTTATCTTAACCTTCACTGTAACATTAAACCAAACTGACCAGATACCTATGTCCAACACTTGCCCTAAAATTAACCCTACCGCACTCTAACATAACCCAACCCATAATTTTAACTCTTTACCTTACCACAATTGTGATCTATAGCAACATATGAAAATAAATAAATGTCAACCATAAACTATCCATTCACCTCAGTGCTAAAAATGCTACTGTTGTAGTGACTTACCGGTAATTTTCTTTATAGATACTTTTTATTGTGGGGGTTATGCTGTAATTTTCTTCCACACATAAAATAGTATTCGGGTCTTTGCTGGAAATACCCATGTGTGGACAGCGCCTTTGGCTTGATCAGTCACAGAGGATTTAGAACTGAAACACCCCTTTTAGATCTTCTGCCACAGAAACTAGGGCTAACAATATCACTCATTGACCGTGCCACAATTCAGGGTTACGGGTTGAACCCGATTGAGGTAGGTTGATGGTGGCTCCTCCATAGGGGAGAGGGATAGTGCAGTAAAGAGATCCTTCACACACCACACACATATGGATTTGCTGAACGCTATCCTAAGCCGACTGGATGGATTAGGGAGCAGACCTTCGGTTGCATCAGGAACCAGGCTGCCTTTTATCAGTGTGAGATTATCAGAACTTTTGAGTAGCTGCAGTTCATTACAGCAGTTTGAGGAATGAAGCTTAAGAGATGGAGAGAAGCAGAAATTCCTCTGTCAATGGAATAGGCACAGTTATTGAGCTAGCCTCTAGCTCTTTGAAGGTGATATCTCTAGAAAAAGGCCTGGGGAAGAATGCAAAGAATTAACTCCAGTCCTATTTCTTTGCAGAGATGTCAGTGCAATCATGAGAAAAGAGGAACAGAGATACATCAAGCATTGAGCCTTACTTTCCAAAGAAGAAATTAATACACAAATAAAAGATTAGTACCTATAGTGGATTGGATGGGCACCGAGGCCGAAATCCTCCCACTCCCACGCCTTTGGAGGGGTAGGGTGAAAGCAATGAAGAGTCAACATTCACAAGTCTTCTCTTTTCTAAATAAACCCCTCAATGGTATTGGTTAGGGATGTATGATGGTACAACGCGGTATAAAACACCGCAGACGATCACAACGCAGGTTTTACAATGCAAGTCGTTACAACGACTTGCGTTGGAGGGCGCAGGACTTAGGAGTAGTATAATTTACTATTCCAACTCCAGTCTACATACAGTAGGGAAGGTGTTGGATAGTAAATTATACTATTCCTTGTCCTAGAGCGCCCTCCAGTGCATGTCGTGGTAACGACTTGCGTTGTGAAACCCGCGTTGTAATGGCACTGCGGTGCCATTACTCCGTTGTAAAGGATGTTCCCCATTGGTTAGTAACACTAGCAGGATACAGTCTACAATACACACATGGGGATTGAAAGGATTCTTCTCACTAGGAATGTATTACAATAAGTGCCCAGAGGCCCAACGGGCGTTCGTGCCCGCTTTGCACTCCCCCAGGGCACTTTGGTATTACAGAAGGGGGCGCAGACTCTTGTGCATCCCCTTCTATATTACCGATAGCGCTGGTGCACTTAAAGTGCCAGCGCTACCTTCAGAGGGTGTTCCCTCATTGGCATAAGGGGGTGCCCTATGCAAATGACGGAAATCCTTTGACTCGTTGCCCACACCATATAACGGAAGCGGGCGCAGTCTCAAAGGAGCCCATTTAAAAGGTGGCACACTGTCAGTGCGCCTCCTGGCAGCAGGTCTCTGCAGGAGGTAAAGGGGGTCCCATGGACCCCCCAGACATCCCCACCTGCACTGACTGCACCCGCCTGCAAGGGGATCTTTAAATCCCTTTGAAAGTGATGGCGGGTGTCGCCTGAGTTGTGAAAACATGGAGCAGCTGCTCCATGTTTTCACATGAATGCGCTGCCCTGGGGGCAGCGCATAATTCATAATAGGGTGCAAACAATCACAACACATAATACAGCCCTAGACCTGTAAAGGGCTCAAGTACTTTTGCAGTGCCTGGGGATTGAAGGAGTCTTCTCCCTAGATGCATTAAGGGCTCAAGTGCTTCTGCGGTGGCTGGGGATTGAAGGAGTCTTCTCTCTAGATACATGAAGAGCTTTAGTGCTTCTGCGGTGGCTGGGGATTGATGTTAACCTCTCTTGATGCATGAACGGCTCAAGTGCTTCTGCGGTGGCTGAGCACTGATGGTAATCGCTCGATGCTTGAAGGGCTCAAGTGCTTCTGTTGTGGTTGAGGGTTGATGGTAATCTTCTCTCTTGATGCTTAAAGGACTCAAGTGCTTCTGCGGTGGCTGAGGACTGATGGTAATTTCTCTCTTGATGCTTGAAGGGCTCAAGTGCTTCTGCGATGGCTGAGGACTGATGGTAATCTCTCTTGATGCTTTAAGGACTCAAGTGCTTCAACGGTGGCTGAGGTTTGATTGTAATCTTTCTTGATGCATAAAGGGCTCAAGTTCTTCTGCGGTGATTGGGGATTCATCGGAATCTTCTTCTAGATGCATGAAGTGCTCAAGTGCTTCTGCGGTCGCTGAGGACTATGGCAATCTCTCTTGATGCTTAAAGGGTTTAAGTGCTTCTGCTGTGGCTGAGGATTTTTAGGAATCTTCTCTCTTGATGCTTGAAGGACTCTAGTGCTTCTGCGGTGGATGGGGACTGATCGGAATCTTCTTTCTAGATGCATGAAGGGCTCAAGTGATCCTGCGGTGGCTGAGAATTGATGGTAATCTCTCTCGATGCGTGAAGGGTTCAAGTGCTTCTGCGGTGGCTGAGGATGATGGTAATCCCTCTTGATGTATGAAGGGCTCAAGTGCTTCTGCGGTGGCTGGGGATTGATCAGAATCTTCTTTCTAGAAGCATGAAGGGCGCAAGTGCTTCTGCGGTGGCTGAGGATTGATCGGAATCTTCTCTCTTGATGCTTGAAAGGCTCAAGTGCTTCTGCGGTGGCTGAGCAGTGATGGTAATCACTCTTGATGCTTGAAGGGCTCAAGTGCTTCTCCGGTGGCTGAGGACTGATGGTAATCTCTCTTGATGCTTGAAGGGCTCAAGTGCTTCCGCGGTGGCTGAGGACTGATGGTAATCTCTCTTGATGCTTGAAGGATTTAAGTGCTTCTGCAGTGGCTGGGGATTGATCTGAATCTTCTTTCTAGATGCGTGAAGGGCTTAAGGCCTTCTGCGGTAGCTGGGGATTGATCGGAATCTTCTTTCTGGATGCATGAAGGACTCAAGTGCTTCTGCGGTGGCTCAGGTCTGATGGTAATCTCTCTTGATGCTTGAAGGGCTTAGGTGCTTCTGCTGTGGCTGAGGATTATTGGGAATCTTCTCTCTTGATGCTTGAAGGACTCAAGTGCTTCTGCGGTGGCTGGGGATTGATCAGAATCTTCTTTCTAGATGCATGACGGGCTCAAGTGCTTCTCCGGTGGCTGAGGATTGATGGTAATCTTTCTTGATGCATGAAGGTCTCAATTTCTTCTGCTGTGGCTGAGGACTGATGGTAATCTCTCTTGATGCATGAAGAGCTCAAGTGCTTCTGCGGTGGCTGGGGATTGATCAGAATCTTCTTCCTAGATTCATGAAGGGCTCAAGTGCTTCTACGGTGGCTGAGGATTGATGGTAATCTTCTCACTAGATGCGTGAAGGGCTAAAGGACTTCTCCTGTTGCTGTGATTGATGGGAATCTTCTCTCTAGATGTGTGAATGGCGTAAGTGCTTCTGTGATGGCTGGCTATTGATACAAATCTTCTCTAGATGTGTGAGGGTCCCAAGCCTTTCTACTGTGACATAGTCTACTTTTAAGAAGGAACACAGTCCCAGAATTGCAGTGCTGTCCAAAAAATTGCTTCTATGAGCACTATACATTTCTGCTTTTATTTCTGATAGATTAGGAATCATGAATCAGCAGATGATGTCGGGAGGCAACGGTATGGTCATGAATCAGCAGATGATGCCCGGAGGCAACGGTGTGGTCGTGATGACCCAAGTCATTCCCCAGCAGAATCCCACACAAGGACGTCCCAATGGTTTCCAAAATGGCTGGTGTCAGGTTCCGCAGCCCCTGGAGAAGTTCATCAAGGGAGAACCAAAGGCCTTAGGGGTAAGTTGGATCTTGCCTTCGCTTCCACATCAGTGAGCGGCATAGCGATTCATGGTAATCCTGGAAGGTGAGTAAGAATGTGCAGAAACCCAGCGAACCACCTGTGAACTAATGATTCTTATGCAGACCAGTCTAGCTCATTAAGAGGTTTCATATCAATGTGGTCACAAAGTCCAAAATCAGATGCAGACAGTTTAGCACCATTACAGGATTAGCAGAATTATCACAAGCGTCTGTGCTTTTCACTCGCAGTTACCATCAGGTTCTTTTTAGAGGAGTTCATGCATGCAAAATGGTGCATTAGGGTTTATTAGTTGTTGAAAGCTGGACGCAAAAACTGTTTGCACACTTTATCCACATTGCTTATCATTAAAGTATTAATGAATACAAAAACAAACTAGGGGACATATTTACGAGTTTGGTGGCGCAGCAAATCACCTTGCAGGGTTGCCCTGCATTACAGGAAAAGGGCTGGAATGTGCAGTATTTATTCAGTACTGCACATTCCTGCCGTTTTCCCTTGCACTGGCGCTGTTTTGGAAGTCTAGCGCCAAAGCAGGAAGCCTTGCACCGTGGTGCAAGGGTACCTGTGTTGTAGATAGGATTGTTTTTGTGCCGGAAGGAACACCTTCCTGCACAAAAAAAATCATCCTGCAGCACACATAGAAAGAGGAAAAAACAAGGGGAAAAAAGTTATTTTGCCTCATTATGCCTTGCCTGGGGAGGCGTATCTTTTTAGTGCATTCCCAGGTTTACAAGGTCTTGTAAATCTGAGAATGCGTACAAAAAAATGGGAGTTGTGTGGGAACACCTTTCCAACGCCCATGGAGTGCCTACCCAGAGCAGAGTAACACAACATAGTGATTTGTGCTGCATTGCCTTACTCCATATGTTTGGAGTTACTCAAAGCCACACAAAGTGGCTTTGCGTGGCTTCAAAAATATAAGTTTAGGTTTGCGTCACTCTTGCACTACGTTGCATGGTGTAAGAGTGATGCAAAACAAGTTATAAATATGGCCCTATGTGTCAGAAGGACCCATTTTCTGCACTGTGGTTAATTGCATCCGTTATCTCCACCCGCCTTGGAAGTAACCCTTTGCTATTTTACTGTGTACAAATTAAGGGCTTATTTACAAGGCCCTTGCGCTACTTTTGCATTACTTTTAACATGGGAAAAGGGACGCAAAAGTGGCGCAAGGGGTTTGTAAATCTGCCCCTAAATCTGGTGTATTCTGCGTCCTCTCTGTGTTTTTTTCCAAGAAGTCAATTATTTTCTGTGTTTTCTGTTTTCCAACATTCTGGAACGATTCTACAAGTGCATGTTCACTACCACGTGTATGCTAATCGTGTTCCTAAAACTTGTTTTTGGTCTTTGATAAGACGCATTGGGGCATATTACCAACAACTAGCGATAATTATCGCTAAATAGGCTCAGCGACAATTTTTTTATTGCCACGCATCGCCGGATTTTATCGCTGAGATAACGTGCTATTAGCAACGTTTATCTCAAAAGCGATAAAATTCCCGGCGATACCGGCGAAATCCGTGAATATCGCTGAGAATACAGCGATATTCACGCATTATCGCTAACAGGGTCTTAGCCATCATATCCACCTCCCATTGGATATAATGGCTAAGAACTGGTCTGAGCAGGCGTTCATTTTTGGAGATAATCGCGCTTAGCGCGAATATTTCCAACGCTACGCCTGTGTTGGTAATAGGCGATAGCGATGTTAGCAACTGCTTTCAGTCGCTAACAGGATGGGTACGCCCACTTTGCATGTCATTAGCGATAAATATAGCTGACATGCAAAGCGGGCCCCAAACCGCTCGCTATCACCTGCAAGCTGTCGCTAACTGCTGTTAGCGACAGCTTGCTAATAGGGCGATAGAATTATCGTCGCTTAGCGGCCAAAAACGGCAGCTAAAGCGGCGAAAATTGCCTATCGCCCCCCTTGATAATATGCCCCATTATTCTTATGTTGTGTGCATTTGTATAGAGCACAGTGCACCTGGAAGGGCATCCCGGCGCTGTTCTCAATGTTAATGATACCACTTGTATGGGTTAAGGCTAATTTATTGATACAGGGTCCATTCTCCATCGTCTGTAGATTATATAGCAGTCTCCAGCGCAGGTCGGCAGTAATACTGGGTTTCGACCCCATTATTTGTAGGTTACATACAGAGCTCTGCAGCAGGCATGCAGCCCACCGAGCTACCCTACCCCTCTTTAGGGACCTTTTCCCAAAGGTATATTTGGTCATAAATGTAGGCTTACAATCAGCTTTACCTCTTAATGTTCACAACTGAAATAACATCTTTTACTTCTGCCAGGAGTTTACAAAGACATTCCAGGCAGGGGTGAACCCACACAGGGGAGGGGAGGGGAGGGGAGGTCTCAGCCGCGGGTGCAGACGTCTCCACAGCTGTAAAACACTCTCGAGGGGCGTCACGTGGGAATTCACAAACACCGCTCATCGCTTTCCACTCTGAAAGCGTCGGAGATTTGCTCCAGCAGGTGGCTGAAGGTATTGTCCTTTCAGCAACACAAAATCAGGGCTTTAAGAGGAGAAACAGGTGCCTGAACACTGAGGGGCTTATTCACAAGCCGCTTGCGCCGCCAGTGTGCCACTTTTAAAGATGGGAAAAAGTGACGTATCAGCGGCGCAAGAGGCTTGTAAATAAGCCCCGGCCTGTGCTTAACCAAAAGCGCACCGGTGCATTCAGCGCGTGCACTGCATGTCTTGAATGAGGCCCACTTTGCATGAGCGGTGTGGCTGAGACCTTCCAGCAGCATCACGGGAGAGCAGCACGCCTTTCCACATCTTTGTGTGTGAAATCAAGGGTTGTGCACCAGACTTCCTTCAGTAGAGTTCAACACTCGAGCTGGACAACGCATGAGGCAACATGACGAGTGAGGACATCTACCTGCCGGTCCACAAACAAGTGTGCATCAACTGCAATTCTGAGCACCTCGGAACCACAATTCAGCCAGGCCCTCTCCAGACAGAAACATAGGCAAACCTGAACTGGCCACGGCCTACATAAGCCTTGTCATTGAGAGGTGTATCTTGAATCTGGTGCCACAGTTCACTGCAATCTAGCTGCACCTCACTGACAGGAACTACAGAAGTCATGTGAACCTGATAAGCAAGACACCCAGGCGTTTCTAGGTGTTTTGCCACCCTAGGCGAGAATTGAAAAATGCCGCCCCCTCCTGTGTCCAGATTTTTTTGCTTTTAAAGTTATTGCAAAAGCACAGAACAGTATTGCAACAAGTCTGGGAAAAGTCACAGGATTTGCCTCCCTGGGCACATCCTATTTCTGCTGTTCTTGCACTCTGCTGGGGTCAGGGATTTGTGTACAAAACAGCTGCAATTTGAACCCAAGACACGTGTTTACCAAGTGGAGCCCCAGGGCTAAGAAACACTACATGGCTTGTAGAGGGCAGTGACAGAAGGGGGTGAAGTTGATCTAAATCTGTACCAAATGCACAGAAACACTTGTTAAACACAAATGAAGGACCATCAAAGATGAACTTTATGTAACTGACATTAACTCCAAATTGTTTTATCCAGCCCTCCACAGGGCTTGGTCGCCCCACTCACTGCTGCCGCTCCTGCCTGCCTTTGCCGCCTCCTGCCTGCAGATTCCTTCGCTCGCTGCCCGCTGCTCCTGGGAATTTCCCGCTGCTCTTGGGTATTTCTCACTGCTCCTGGGAATTTCCCGCTGCCCGCTGCTTCTTGGAATTTCCCGCCGCTGCCTCCCTGCGGCCCCGCCCCCCTGTGATTCCATTCGCCGCCCCGCTCCCGCCACCCAGCTGCTCCTCCCTCCCGGCTCCTTACTTAAGGGGACCGTAGGGGACCACAGAGTGTGACCGCTCAGCCCTCCACAGGGCTTGCTCGCCCCACTCACTGCTGCCGCTCCTGCCTGCCTTTGCAGCCTCCTGCCTGCAGATTCCTTCGCTCGCTGCCCGCTGCTCCTGGGAATTTCCCGCTGCTCCTGGGAATTTCCCGCTGCCCGCTGCTCCTGGGAATTTCCCGCTGCTCCTGGAAATTTCCCGCTGCCCGCTGCTTCTTGGAATTTCCCGCCGCTGCCTCCCTGCGGCCCCGCCCCCCTGTGATTCCATTCGCCCCCCCGCTCCTGCCACCCAGCTGCTCCTCCCTCCCGGCTCCTTACTTAAGGGGACCGTAGGGGACCACAGAGTGTGACCGCTCAGCCCTCCACAGGGCTTGGTCGTCCCACTCACTGCTGCCGCTCCTGCCTGTCTTTGCCGCCTCCTGCCTGCAGATTCCTTCGCTCGCTGCCCGCTGCTCCTGGGAATTTCCCGCTGCTCCTGGGAATTTCCCGCTGCCCGCTGCTCCTGGGAATTTCCCGCTGCTCCTGGGAATTTCCCGCTGCCCGCTGCTTCTTGAAATTTCCCGCCGCTGCCTCCCTGCGGCCCCGCCCCCCTGTGATTCCATTCGTCGCCCCGCTCCCGCCACCCAGCTGCTCCTCCCTCCCGGCTCCTTACTTATGACGCCCCCAGAGCGACCGCACAGCGGATGCGCGCAGTGGGAGCGCCGATTGAGCGCCGAAGGTGCGCCAAAGGTAAGCCCGTCTGCGCCCGTCCGCGCCTGGCCCGCGCCCAGCGCCAGGACCCCTGACCCTCCCCGCCGAGGCAAGACGACCCGACTGGCCTACGACGCCGCCACTCTCAACGCACTCAATGCCGGCCGGACCCACGCCTGCTGCCGAGCCACCCCGAGACGCACCCACGGACCCTTCACCTGCTGCACCTGCAAGTTCACCTGCCTCCGAACCTGCCCCGCACCCGCCAAGACAAACACCAGCAGCAACCACCTCAAGTGCATCCTGATCAACACCCGTTCCGTCCACAGACACGCCGTGGAACTCTGGAACCTCCTCGATGCTACATCACCGGACGTCGCCTTCCTCACGGAAACCTGGATGAACGCCTCCTCTGCACCCGACATCGCCATCGCCATCCTGGACGGGTACAATATCATCAGGAGGGACCGCATCAACCAGACCGAAGGTGGCATCGCCATCGTCCACAGGAACACCATCCGCATCACGACCGACGCCAACGACTCCTTCGCCGCAGCCGAACATCTCCACTTCCAGATTCACACCGACCCTAAGACGACCCTCAGAGGCACCCTCGTCTACAGACCCCCAGGACCACGCACACAATTCAGCGAAGACATCACTGACTTCATCAGCCCGCACGCCCTCCCCTCCACTGACTACATCCTCCTCGGGGACCTCAACTTCCACCTGGAGAACAACAAGGACCGCAACACCACCGCCCTGCTGGAAAACCTCGCCAACCTCGGACTCAAGCAACTGGTCAACACCCCCACCCACTATGCCGGCCACACGCTTGATCCTGTCTTCTCTTCCAGCAAGTACATCACCTTCAGCCACGCCACCGGACTCCACTGGACCGACCACAGCTGCGTCCACTTCAGCTTCAAAAGATCCACGACCCACCACCACCCGCAACAGGTACCTCACAGGAATTGGAGCAAGATCACCGCAGACCAGCTCACCACCTCCCTCAGCCAGAGCCCACCCGCCAACACAACGGACCCCAACGAAGCAGCCCGCAACGTCACACAGTGGCTGACCGCCTGCGCCGACGACCTCGCGCCACTAAAGAACCCTCCCAGCAGACCCAGAAGCAAGAAGGCATCCTGGTTCACCGACGACCTCAAGGACTCCAAGAAGACCTGCCGCACCCTCGAGAAAGCCTGGCTCCTCGACCGGACCACCGACAACAAGACCGCCCTCAAACACGCTACCCGCAAGCACCACCAGCTCATCCGCACCACCAAGAAGAAATCCCTGAAGGAACGACTGGACAACAACGCCCACGACAGCAAAGAGCTCTTCACTATCGTCAAGGAGTTCTCCAACCCCAGCACCGGCACCAACGACATCACTCCGTCACAAGACCTCTGCGACTCCCTCGCCTCGTTCTTCCACCGCAAGATCGTTGACATCCACAACAGCTTCGGCGCCCCACCCACGCACCCAACCGTCGAACCAACGCCCCCCACCGCCACCCTTCGCACCTGGACCACGGTGACCACCGAAGACACAGCCCGCACGATGAACACCATCCACTCCGGATCACCGACCGACCCCTGCCCACACCACGTCTTCAACAAGGCCGACTCCACCATCGCACCCCAACTCCGGAACATCATCAACGCCTCCTTCAACACCGCCACCTTCCCGGAGATCTGGAAGCACGCCGAGATCAGCGCCCTCCTGAAGAAACCTACAGCGGACCCCACCGATCTCAAAAACTTCCGCCCCATCTCGCTCCTCCCTTTTCCTGCTAAAGTCATCGAGAAGATCGTCAACAGACAGCTGACCGCCTTCCTCGAGACGAACGGATCCCTCGACCCCTCGCAGTCCGGCTTCAGAGCCAACCACAGCACCGAGACCGCCCTCATCGCAGCCACAGACGACATCCGGACCCTGCTCGACAAGGGGGAAACAGTGGCCCTCATCCTCTTGGACCTCTCCGCTGCGTTCGACGCGGTCTGCCACCGCACCCTAGTCCAGCGCCTCAGCAACATCGGTATCCAAGAGAAGGCACTGGAGTGGATCATCTCGTTCCTCGCCGGAAGAACACAAAGAGTCCGCCTCCCCCCGTTTCGCTCCGAGGCCACCAAAGTCATCTGCGGCGTCCCGCAAGGATCTTCACTCAGCCCCACCCTCTTCAACATCTACATGAAACTTCTTGCAGCCATCGCACGCCAGCACAACCTCAACATCATCTCTTACGCCGACGACACCCAGCTGATCCTCTCCCTCACCAGAGACCCCGACACCGCCAGAACCTGCCTACACGAAGGGAGGAAAGACGTCGCCGAGTGGATGAAGGACAGCCGCCTGAAACTGAACTCGGACAAGACGGAAGTCCTCATCCTGGGATCTTCGCCCTCCACCTGGGACGACTCCTGGTGGCCCCCATCCCTGGGCACCGCACCCAAGCCAACCGACCACACACGCAACCTGGGCTTCATCCTGGACCCCTCCCTCTCGATGACCAGACAAGTCAACGCCGTCTCCTCATCGTGCTTCAACACCCTGCGTATGCTCCGCAAGATCTTCCGCTGGATCCCGACCGAGACCAGGAAGACTGTCACCCAGGCACTCGTCACCAGCCGACTGGACTACCGAAACGCCCTCTATGCCGGAACCACAGCCAAGCTACAGAAAAGACTCCAGCGCATCCAGAACGCCTCCGCCCGACTCATCCCTGATGTCCCCCGACGCAGCCACATCTCCAGCCACCTGAGGAACCTGCACTGGCTCCCCGTCGACAAGAGGATCACGTTCCGGCTCCTCACCCACGCACACAAGTCTCTCCACGACCTGGGCCCCAAATACCTCAACGACCACCTGACCTTCTACACGCCCACCCGCCAGCTACGGTCCACCAGCCTCGCCCTCGCAGCCGTACCACGCATCCGAAGAGCCACCGCCGGAGGAAGATCCTTCTCTTACCTGGCTGCCAAGACTTGGAACTCCCTCCCCATCCACCTTCGGCTGACCCAGGACCATCTCGCCTTCAGGAAACAACTCAAGACCTGGCTGTTCGAGCAGTAGCATACCCCTCCCCCCAAGCGCCTTGAGACCCTCCCGGGTGAGTAGTGCGCTATACAAATGGCATGATTGATTGATTGATTGATTGATCCAGAAGTCCTAGCTGGGGAGCCATCAGATTAGGAGTGCCTGCTTCCTCTGGATCGGGCAGGTGCATTTTGTAGATCTGTCCACTTTAGCTGGCCCCCACTCCAAAATAGTGCCTGTGAGGATTACAGCTTTGAACTGCCTGTGCCAGGGTGGTGGTGAACCCTACTGTAATTTTCTGAACACCTTCGGAGTCACGTGAAAGGGCCTAAAGCGTTGCCAGATTTGTACCCAATGCATGTTTACTTTTTGCAGTTTTATACGTTTTATAGAAGCAAACTCGACCCAAAAGTATTGGAGCGCTTTACATGAGCGCCACTTATGTTACACAAGGACACATTCATTTTTGGTAGGCATGGGAAGGTTAAGTGATTGCCCAGAATCACAGGATGTTCAGCCGACGGGGAGGCTCAAACCTGGTTCCCCAGCTCCTATGTTGGCATCTCTTGCCCTTACCCCGCATCTTCTCCCCTTGGAACCAGGAGCAGTGCTAAAAAGGGGGAGACGTTGATCCAAAAATAAAACAACTGATCAGAAGCACATTTTCAAGACAACGCCATTAAAAATAAATATTTTGGTTGAAATAAACGTCATATTGTTTACCACAAAAGCCCTAGGCGGCCCTAAGGAAAGACGCCTGTCTCTAGTGCTTTCTCAGGACTGGGCGCATTCATCTTCTTCAGCATTGAACCATTACTACTTACTAGAAGTGGCCTGCGGGTATGACAGCGTGGGCGGTGGGCCTGGGAGGATGTCTAGTTCTGGCTTGGACAGACATCCCTTCTTGCCAAGCCAATATACGCAAGCCTGTGCGGGAAGCGGCCCATGAGGATGCCTTTCATGACTGCCGGCTGGCTGCAATCAAAGGCAAAGATTCTTTCCTAAAGGGAGATTGACCCCATTCAGCTCTGTGGAACGGATGAAGGGGTATATTACCAACAACTAGCGATAATTTTTGTCTCTAACTTGTTTAGAGACAAAAATTATCGCCGCAAATCGGCGATTTTTATCGCAGATAAACCTTGCTATTAGCAAGGTTTATCGCAAATGCGATAAAAAACGGCCGCAATGCATGAATATCGCTGAAAAGTCAGCGATATTCATGCATTATCGAGCAAATGCTCTTAGCCATGTTATCCACCTCCCATTGGATAACATGGCTAAGAACTGCTCAGGGCAGGTGTTAGCTTTTGGAGATATTCGCGCTTAGCGCGAATATCTCCAAAAGTTGGTAATAGGAGATAGCGATGTTAGCGACTGTTTCCAGTGGCTAACATCTTGGCACGCCCACTTTGCATGTCATTAGTGATAAATATCACTGACATGCAAAGTGGGGCCCATGATGGTCGCTATCTCCTATTAGCTGTCGCTAACTGGTGTTAGCGACAGCTTGGTAATAGGGAGATAATTTTATCTCCGCTTTCTTGGCTTTTAAAGCCAAAAAAGCGGAGATAAAACCCCTTGATAATATACCCCGAAATGCGGAGCTAATGAAAGGCTCTGCGGACCTGGCCAGACCTTCCTGGGCCTGCCTGCTTCCCTCACATCTGCATCCTGCATCCACGTGCCCGGGTGGGAGCGGCAGCTGTTACTGAAGGAAGAATCGAGCTCCTAGTAACGCTCTCACTCCCTCTCTGAAATAACCGCTATCTGCCCTCTAACGATTGGCATGAAAGGGCTGGCTTAACTCCACATAGTGTGTGTTATAAACACAAGCAGTGCAAACCTCCATTACCAGTTCGGAAAATGGGAAAGTATTTTAGGTGAGTATTTTATGTTTAAAAAGAAACCAACATAACAAAAATTGGATTAGGCACTTCAAAGTTCCGAGTAACGTCTTCAACTGCAGCTCGGCATTGACGTTAATAGAATATTTGTGCATTGCCCACAGCTGGCGAGCTGAGGCTGTCCGAGTGCTTTGAGGCGGCACTGGGAGGGAGGCCCTGCTAATGGACGGGGCCACAGGCGGGCAGGTCTTGCCACCTTCTAACTTCCTTCCAAGCAGAGCCACGGACCCTGCTTGTCTAGCTCCTCTGCTTCTCCTCAGGGACTCAAGGCGCCCTCCCCTGTGTTCAAGACAGGGGCACAGTGCTGTGCATGCAGCGTCCTCGGACAGAACTCTACCAAAGCGCGCCAGGGCCTTCCAAGGGACCCCGACCTTCACGCATACATGTTTTTTGCCGCCCTAGGCGGCTGCCTAGTCCTGCCTAATGGTAGAAACGGCCACAGTCATGGCTACGTTAATTAGCTGCATCTCTTTTGTATATTAAAAAAATAACACATCAGTTTTAATATATTGAAAAAGGGTATCAAAATCACCATAGTAATGTTTGTAAAATACCTCTGGTCATAACATTTGGGTTATCTCCTTGGAAAGATAGAAAAGTAACGGTGTACAACTTTGGCCAGCTAAGTAGGTTGCTGTTCATTAGATGGTATATTGCATAACCTGGCAGCATGCACCAAGGCATAGTAGCCCTTCGGACCAAATTTACAAAGAAATCACGCAACGCAGGGCAGTGTAGTGAAAGGGTGTCTCAGTGTGGTAAGTATGGCTTTTGAACAGGAAGAGTCCCCTCCTGTATAAAATTATACCTTAAAGGCATCATCTCCCTCTTTGTATTTGTGCTGTAGAATACAACTCACATGCAAACAGTGAAAAAAATAAGACCTCAGATAAGCACAGGATTTTGGCGCAAATCCCTGTCTACGGTTCCGTGAGGATGGGATTTGCACCAAAGCTTGTGGATGGTTGCATGTGAATGGCAATACACAGCCCTTGGAACACCAACTTGGCGCAAAGTAGCGCAAGGCAGTCTATTGTGCAGCTTTGCATTACTCTGGGCTACTTACAATGCAACTCAAATCTCTTTTTACATTGGATTGTAAATCCCACCCGTAGACTTTGCATCGGGAGAGTAATGCAAACCTGAAGCAAAGTTTTGGCAAATCTGGACCCTGGTATTTTATTTGGCACAGCTGCCTACTTCTCCAGGAAATCTGGGTATTGCAGTGTTCACTGTTTCAGCAAATTACTGCTGAAGTGGGTGTTTAGTATGCAGTGCTGTTTCAACGCATAGGCATGCAGCCCCACGCAAACCAGAATGTAACACTAATTTTCCATTAAACATTTTAAATCCTGTGAGTGGCTCTTTAGACAGGGCTCAGTGCACTGCTTTGTCCTGGGGCATATAATGCTATTAAGACGGCCCTGGTAGTATGCATTTATTCTCTATTATTTAACATTTAACTTTATAAATGGAGAAGTGTGGCTCACTGGTTAGAGGAGGCAGACCCTGAAGCAGAGGTCAGACCCGGGACCAGGGTTCAATTCCCGACGCGGCAGGGTCTTGAGCCCAAATGTCCACGGACTCGATAATTCTCGCTTCGGTGCCTACTCGAATCACGGGTTCACACTCTGCAACTCTGGGCAATAGCTTGCTTAATCTCCACTACGGCCCCCCCCCGTGGCGGGAAGCCTGGCTTTCACCTTGGGGATGCCCAGTATGGGTTATCTCACAGGGAAAAGCCAGGACGGGTTCCCAAAGCAAGCGCCTTGAGACCTTGCGGTGAAGGCGCTATACAAGAACCTTTGACATTTGACATTTACATAAGTCAAGTACTGCTCCGTAAGGACCGACAATCTATCTATCTGCTTATGTAAACTTAATTAGATTTAGACAAGGAAGTACTTTCCTGTAGGGATTAACATCAATGATGAATATGTATGGACTGACCTCGCAACCTGCTGCCCACCTCAAAATCCTGGCTCTGAGCAGTGGCCTTTCATAAGGCCTTCGGACAGCTACCAATGTGCTGCATTTAGCTCTCAGAAGCAAGTGCAGTATTGATCCTCTGGGATGCTCATCCCGAGGGAGAGGAGAAGCATACAGCAATGTGGGGGAGTTTAGTGGGGTCGGCAGAAGGCCCACAACTCTGAACCACCTCTCCCATGCTGCTGCATCGCTCTCTCCTGATTCTGCTGCGTTTATCTGCTTTCTCCTTCCTTTCGCCCCGTTTCTGTGAGTGCTCTCTCCTGCTTCTGCTGCTTTTTACTGCTTCCTCCTTCCTTCCCCAATTTTTCCTAGTGCTCTCTTCTGCTTTTGCATCGCTTTTAACTTCTTTCTCCTTCCTTGCCCCCTGTTTTTCCTAGTGCTCTCTTCTGCTTTTGCCTCGTTTTTACTGCTTTCTCCTTCATTTCATTCTCCTTCATTTCCTTCTATTTAAAAATAGAATAACATTTAAATCCTCATGTCTGGCCTATAAAGCCCTCCATGGGGTAGGCTCGCAGTTCCTAAAAACCCACCTGGAAAGGTATCAGCCTACTAGGTCCTTGTGATCAAGCAATCTAAAACTGATCCAGATTGCAAGATACAAACAGGTCAGGTGGGGAGGGAGAAGCTTTCTGCTGTATACAGCAAAGGCTTGGAATCAGCTCCCAATTTCAATTAAAAATAGCCCCTCGCTACTCTCCTTTCGGAAAGAGATAAAAACATGGTTATTCATCTCGGGCTAGTTTTGTTTATGTCCAGCAGTTTGGTCCTGTACTCTTTCCTTAGCGCCAAGACGCCCATGGGCATTCGTTGCACTTTATAAATCCTCAAATCAATCAATCAATCAATAAATCCTCAAATCATCAATCATTTCCCCCTGTTTTTCCTAGTGCTCTCTCGTGCTTTTGCCTCGTTTTTACTGCTTTCTCCTTCATTTCCCCCTGTTTTTCCTAGTGCTCTCTTCTGCTTTTGCCTCGTTTTTACTGCTTTCTCCTTCCTTTCCCCTTGTTTTTCCCAGTGCTCTCGTCTGCTTTTGCCTCATTTTTACTGCTTTCTCCTTCCTATCCCCCGGTTTGTCCTAGAGCTCTTTTCTGCTTTTGCCTCGTTTTTACTGCTTTCTCCTTCCTTTCCCCCTGTTTTTTCTAGTGCCCTCTTCTGCTTTTGCCTCGTTTTTACTGCTTTCTCCTTCCCTTCCCCCTGTTTTTCCTAGTGCCCTCTTCTGCTTTTGCCTTGTTTTTTTACTGCTTTCTCCTTCCTTTCCCCTTGTTTTTCCTAGTGCTCTCTTCTGCTTTTGCCTTGTTTTTACTGCTTTCTCCTTTCTTCCCCCTGTTTTTCCTATTGCTCACTTCTGATTTTGATGCGTTTTGCTACTTTCGCCTTCCTTCTTCCTGTTTTACCTAGTGCTCTCTTCTGCTTTTGCCTCGTTTTTACTGCTTTCTCCTTCCTTTCCCCCTGTTTTTCCTAGTGCCCTCTTCTGCTTTTGCCTCGTTTTTACTGCTTTCTCCTTCTTTTCCCCTTGTTTTTCCTAGTCCTCTCTTCTGCTTTTGCCTTGTTTTACTGCTTTCTCCTTCCTTCCCCCTGTTTTTCCTATTGCTCACTTCTGATTTTGCTGCGTTATACTGCTTTCTCCTTCCTTTCCCCTTGATTTTCCTAGTGCTCTCTTCTGCTTTTGCCTCGTTTTTACTGCTTTCTCCTTCCTTTCCCCCTGTTTTTCCTAGTGCTCTCTTCTGCTTTTGCCTCGTTTTAACTGCTTTCTCCTTCCTTTCCCCCTCTTTTTCCTAGTGCTCTCTTCTGCTTTTGCCTTGTTTTATTGCTTTCTCCTTTCTTGCCCCCTGTTTTTCCTAGTGCTCTCTTCTGCTTTTGCCTCCTTTTTACCGCTTTCTCCTTCCTTTCCCCCTTTTTGTCCTAGAGCTCTTTTCTGCTTTTGCCTCATTTTTACTGCTTTCTCCTTCCTTTCCCCCTGTTTTTCCTATTGCTCACTTCTGCTTTTGCCTTGTTTTTACTGCTTTCTCCTTCCTTTCCCCCTGTTTTTCCTCTTGCTCACTTCTGATTTTGCTGCGTTTTGCTGCGTTCTCCTTCCTTCTTTCTGTTTTACCTAGTGCTCTCTTCTGCCTCGTTTTTACTGCTTTCACCTTCCTTTCCCCCTGTTTTTCCTAGTGCCCTCTTCTGCTTTTGCATCATTTTTGACTACTTTCTCCTTCCTTTTCCCTTGTTTTTCATAGTGCTCTCTTCTGCTTTTGCCTTGTTTTTACTGTTTTCTCCTTCCTTGCCCCCTGTTTTTCCTAGTGCTCGCTTTTGCCTCGTTTTTACTGCTTTCTCCTTCCTTTCCCCCTGTTTTTCCTAGTGCTCTCTTCTGCTATTGCCTCGTTTCTACTGCTTTCTCCTTCCTTTCCCCTTGTTTTTCATAGTGCTCTCTTCTGCTTGTGCCTCATTTTTACTGATTTCTCCTTCCTTTCCCACTTGTTTTTCCTAGTGCTCTCTTAAGATGGGCATCTTGAACTTGCCCTCCGGGACAAGGTGGTCAACTGTGACATAGTGAGGATGTTAGGTAATATATGCCCAAATGAAGCTAGTAAACGTAAGCATGTATGGAGGAGGTATTTGTTCTGTTTACTAAAAATAAAACTTTAACTTAAGCGCAAGATGTATGTTTGTATTTTAACAAAATAATAGCTCATATTTCAAAAAAGTATTAAAAAAATGTGTCCTACTAAATATTACAACTAGAATGTTCTCACAGCAACTATTTCACCTTGTGTGTAATGCTAGATTTTCCGTGAGCAGTCCCAGGTATAAATGTATGCTCATTTCATTTCAGTATGTGAGAAAATACTAGCAGTGTGATTCAAACATATTTTCTACTTAGGTTTGAAAATCAAATTAAATGGTGACAGTAGATTTTTGATAACGTTAGTGGAAAAGTAACTTTTAAAAAGGGTACTTTGTAGTACCTTAATGACAACTAATTTAGACCCCGTGTTGTCTCTCAGCCCAATCAGGAGGCACAATAAACATTCCTGACACAGAGTTAAGGACCCTGCTCCTGGAGAACAATTGCTTGGGCTTTAAGCCCACGTAACAGGAATTTGCAATACTGGAGGGGAACACGAACAGTTGGCAGAAAAAGGACATGCTTCATTCTATTGACTAAGTGATGCCTACATTAATTTCCAGGGTCATCTAAGGGTTTCCTGTTCCAACCCTAGCAGATGTTGATACTGGAAAAGGGGCGTGCACCACATATAAATAAAAGAGTGAGTAGGGGTGAGCCAGTACTCCTCCAAATGGAAGAAGAGCTGAGCCATCTTGGATTTAGGGCTTCTGCGAATTTGTATAGTAAACTAAAGAGTAGGTGATGAAAATAAAGGTGGGGATAGGGTGAGAAAGTATACAGTATTGGGTGTCGGACGTTCTTCAATTCCTGGCTCGTGCACAATGTAATTTGTACCCCTCACCCCCAACTCTTCTGAACATTTCTGGACCTGGGAAGAATCATAGAGTTTGCCCGACTGCTAGGGATAGGACTCCTGCTGGCATCCAAGGACTTGGACTGCTCTACAAGGGTCAAATGGTGGACCTCCTCTTTGCCTGATCACTTGGTACCTGACCCTGTGAGATCCCTGGCTGGAAAGAGACTCGAAAGCCTGCCATGAGGACCTATGGACTACAGGAGAGACACCAAAAGGGATTTTCCCAGCATGGAAAATTACTGATACTTCCCCAGACCTCCTGACCTCCAAAAAACAGAACAGTTTGCTGGTGAATGTTCCTTGTTTTCGTTCCTGGTGCAAGGGTAATGCCCCTAAACTGAAAGGGATGTTCAAACTTGCATTGATCCTATTGTTATGTTTGACCATTTCTAGACTTTTAAATTACATATCACTAGTTCTCTTTGTCTGATTCGAAGGTTTTCTTTTTTAAATATATGTGATTCTCTATTTCTCTAAACCAGTTTTGGAACGTTATTGGGTTGTTTCCTGATTTTATAATAATTTTTACTGCTTGGAGTTCACATTTTTCTGGTGAATTACATACTGCTTGTGCCAAGGTTATAATGAGTGGTTCAGATTTTTTCTCGGAGATGGGTTTTAGCCTAACCATGGTTTGTTTATTAGGTTGATGAAGGTTCCTTAATACCAAATAAAAGCCCACATTTTGACACAGTAGCTATTAACCGTGATGATATATTACCAACTGTACTTATAGCTTTTGATGGTGCACTGTTTTTGATGGCCACTACAACCTAAGCTATAATACTTATGCATTCAGCCATAGTTATTGTCTGCTGTCTGAACCTGTAATATCTCTATGGTCTATATAGTAACTCAGCAGTCTATGTCTGTAAGATATGTCAAAGCTGCGGGATTTATTTTCTCTTTAAGGCTCAAGATTGTGAAATCTGTAACTTCGGTTTTTCCAATTCTACCCAAGAAGGGAAAGGCAATGAAGATACCGCTGAATAAGCAGAATGTACATTCTCATGATTTTAAAAAGTTATATATCAGAAGGCATGGTGATTCTTTGAATTTGTACAGGAGGATACAGATTCAGATGTCCCAAAACAGATCGTACGTGTTAAGTTACAGGAGGGTTGGAGATTGCACAACTTCAGTTATGCAATCAGTGTTAGATGTCTGGATGAGTAGGTCAGATTTGGGGTAGCTGAGCTCAAAATCTCACTAAACACAGACCCATTGAATAGGTAGTAGAAAAAGATTCAGACTTGTGATGCCACTCAGAGACTTTCTTTGCTTCTGCTAATGTCTCACATTTCTCATTCCAGGTCGCCCAGATCCTGATTGGTCTCATGGAGATAATCCTGGGCATCATTATTGCTATTGCATCAGGAATGGTATTTTCCATTGCAGTGATCATCGGCATACCCTTCTGGATTGGATTGTTAGTGAGTACAAGAATATCATTCAATGTCCACTGAATAACACATGTAGGCTATTACCCAGGTTATTGGAGGTGCCTGACCCTCCTCAGAAGCCAAGTGCTGAGAATGTGTGGGCACTGGGAAGGCGTTAGCACCCACCTTCAGCCAATTCCAATTATAGTTATAGATATATTAACAGTACCATGCACCTACAGATATCTGCTCATCGTGCTTCCTGCACCCAGATGCCATGCCAAAGTGTGCTTCATCTGTGATACTATCCATGTATCCACTGCTCTTTCCACTTTTTGGAGGTTTCGTGAATGCCGCATATGTTTCTCAGTTTGGACAACCTGGCATCTTCTCAATGACCTTGAAATACAAGGCTCTTAAAATCACAGTTCAAGACCAGCATTACCTTTATTACGGGTTCTCAAACGAATAAGTACTGTGCACTGGAAACTCGTATAAGTTAAAATTACAAGCAAAAGCACTTTTGTTGATTAAGAAAGGTTAATAAAAGAGTGCAAGAGAAAGAGAGAGAAGAGGAAAATATATATTGAAGCATACTCTTCAGAAAAAGTCCAGATACTGTTGTAGCTGTCTGAAAACCTTCATTCAACGACATATCAGTGTTCAGATTTTTCAAGTGTTCTAACCTCCAAAAGCCCAGTCTTCAGTAATAGGACTTGAGCATGCCTTCCACTTCTGCTTAATATTTTTACAATTATATTTTTACTACCACCTCTTTTATGCATGTTAAAACTTTGACATTAAAAGTTGCTACAAAGGGAGAATTATTAACGAACGCCAAATCAAGGGGCATATTATCAACGGCCAGCGATAATTATCGCTGGCCCTGCTTAGCGATAAAATTCTTATCACAGCCTCTCTCTGGAATTTATCGCCCTGGTAGCGCGTTATTAACAACGCATTTCTCCAGGGCGATAACATTTCCAGAGATAGCAAGGTTATTGCCGTTTTGCAGGGAACATCGGCGATAACCTTGCTGATACGACCCACAGGGTCGTATCAGCATAATCCACCCCAATGTTAGGGATAGGTAAGTCTGCATTTTAGTAGAAGTTATTTTTTGGGAGAAAACAGCGGTTTTCTCCAAAAACGAACGTCTGCTGATATGCCGGGGCAGCCTTGTAAATATCGCGATGTGAACATCAGCGATATTTTACAAGGTAGTTCATCCGGGGTACGCCAGTGACGCCCACTTTGCATTTCATTAGAGATGCAAAGAGAGGCGTTGGGAAAAAGGGTGCTAACATGCAATTATGCATGTTAGCACCCTCTTGTAAATAGGGAGATAGTTTCATCTCCGCCTTTTCGGCTTTTTAAGCCAAAAAAGCAGAGATAAAGCCCTTTTTAATATGCCCCCTAGTGCTTCAAATATCCCCAACGAAAAATAGGGCCATACCCTACAACTCCATAATGTCTCCATGTCACAATATCAAGGAACAAAATATCATCCTGACAGAATATCGTGACAAAAATATCAACTACCATGCTAAGTGTAGATTTCTATTGATAATTCCATGTAAACGTGCTTCGAAGATAGATATACATATATTACATATGTATATACTGTCATGGTAGACATATGTGGACATACATGTGGAATTACTAATATACTCTTATCTTTACAATATTATAGTAGTCGCTAGTGGTCCACCTATCAAAGTGAGGTTCTCTTTTATTCTGCCGCCCTCGTGGAGGACTTCTGGGACCCCTTTAATGGTTAAGGCACTTGCCTGGAAAAACAGAGTGGTGAGTGAGACAGCACGCTGTGTATTATGTTGTGTTAAGCTGTCCACAGCACATGTGCAAATTTCCTGAACAGGCGTGTGCACTGCAGAAAAAGCTTTTTTTGCTCTTGGGGCTCACAAGCCCAGGGCCTGATTCACAAAGGTAGACTTAGGTCTAAGTTTACTCTTTTTGGTATTCACAAAGGCAAGTAACTTTACTAGTGGTGGTAAAGTTACTAGTAGTAACTTACCTTTGTGAACACCAACAAACGGCAAACTGGTAGAGCACGATGTTACGCCAAAATTGTTAACGATGCCCTACAACAGTTTCAAAGTTCAGGGATGCGCCATATTCACAAGAATGAGGCGCACCCATGTGTATCACCTAGTGCTGGTGCTGAAAAAGCTGCTTAGTGCCAGTGCAGGCACCCTAGCGCTATTTTGCTAGGATGCCTGCGCAGCAGGGGCAATTGTTTATGTGCAGGAAGGGACACCTTCCTGCACATGAACAATCTTAACAGGCGATGATTTCCTCTATCTATCTGTGCTGCAGAATGCAGTACACATGGAAAGAGCAAAGTATGAGGAAAAATAAAACATTTCTCCTCATATCGCCTGCCTAAGACCAGGTATTTCTTTGTGGTATATTTGGTGCTGCCCCATGTCTTGTAAATATGGGGCAACATCAAAAAGAAATGGGTATTGTGGCGGAATGCCCACTTCACCACCCATTGCACGTTCCTTTCATGCTAAGTGCTGTGTGAATAGGGGCATTATTTTGAAGGCGGTGTTAAGCCAAGTTAAGTGACTTAACACGCCTTGTAAATAAGGCAAAGGAGTTAACGCCACTAGAACGTCAAAAAAAGTGACGTTCTTGTGGCGTTAATTCCTTGTTAATATGCCCCTTATTTTCTTTACAGAGTTTTATATAGCGCGAACTTGACCCGAATCGGGTATCAGAGCGCTTTACATAGCACCAGTTGCGTTACATGAGGACACATTCATTTTTTTTTTTGTTAGGCACGGGGAGATTAAGTGCCCAGAATCACAGGATGTTCAGTTTAATTGCCGAGACTCTAACCCAGTTCCCTTGGTTCGAGTTCACCCGCCCTAGCTGTTACCTTTGTGAATGGGGCCCCCAGTCTGCCCCAACTGCCCCAACTGCACTTACTAATAGTGCACAGAGGTGCAAAGCCGGTTATCTTACCTTTTTGCTATAAGCACCCTAGACTGGATCACAAGGTGTAGTGACAGGTCCTCTGCAATGGCGGAGGAGCGTCACCCCACTGCCTGGCTCAGAGCCAGTAAATGAAAAACAAAATGATGTCATCATTTTATCTGTCATTTTCCGGCCCTGAGCCAACTTGCAAAGGGAGGGGCGGGGCATTGGGAGGAGGAGCGTGAAGTCCACCCGACTCCCTAAGTGCGCATGTGTTTTGGCTGGCTATCCCAGGCCGACCAAAATACACATGCCCACTATAGGTTTTCGCCAGCCCAGCTGCAAAGAGCAGCCGGGCTGGAGAAACCCCACAGAATTCCTTTTCTAAGCAGGGCATCTTTCCTGCCTGCTCAGACCAATCCCCGGGATGCTCTCATATGAGAGCAGCGTGGGGATTGCAGGGTGTCCATGATGTGGTTCCAGTGTTTGCTGGGACCAGGAAGGAGTGTGCTGAGTGTGACGCGGGAGGCAGGAGGTAGCTCCAGGTACGTTTTTACATTTTTTTTTATTACTACCCCCCTCGCACGTGCTCTCCCTCCCGCACTCCCCCATAACCCCAACTCTTTATTGTGGCGGCCGAGAATGATGAGGTGTATTTAATTGAAATGAGCAATATCTGTATCCATCCATCTTATTACTGTCACAGAGAACAGCCCGCGAACAGTGTCTCACGAGTGCCCAGAGTAGATGACAAATGTTGCTCTCGTTGATGATGATGAAATATCACAAAGAGTTCGTGTTCTTTTCTTTTTAGTTCATCATTTCAGGATCCCTGTCCACTGCAGCTGAGAAGAACAAAAGCTTATGTCTGGTATGCCTTACTTCTGTCACCGTCTCCCTGTGCCTGATTGTTTGCATGTTATTCCGACGAAAAGTAAACATGTTATTTGATGCTCTAAAGGTCAATGCTTTTCTGCTGACTACAATGGAGTAAACTGTGGTATTGCACAAAGCAGAAGGTAGATTGATGTGGTTGTTGGTCACAAGTGACAACAAGGCGGTGTGGATCTTATGCACGGTGTTGTTGCTCAGTACTCCATATTTGGATCAGGCCGCTGACCTGAACTTCATGCAGTTAACAGGCCCATATCTTGTGTTTACCTCTCCCACTAGAACCTATGGGGTTGGTAGTACACTTTTCACTGAACTATCTCGGCTTCCGTCCATGTGAAACTGTCATCAGCGGCTGCTGCTCCTCTGGGGTGGGCTCAGGGGCGGGCGCCCCCTGGTGCTGTCCTCTCTGGGGATTGACATGCAAGAGATGGTCAAGTGTCTTCCATTCAAGTAATTGCAAATAACAAGCTCAATAAAAGTGACTCCACGAGATGTTTAGGGTACAGGAATCCCAGCACGTTATGGTATTCCTAAAACGGACAGTCCCTTCCCCAGAGGAGGAGGGTACGTATCTGTCCTTAAGAACTTTTTCAAAGGTGTATCATTTAGGACCCAGACCTGTAGTCATTTCCAGGTGTGTATAGGACTGAGAGCTGGAGCAGCAACCAGGTGCATGGCATGTAAAGTACTTAAACCTGGAACCATTAACAGGTGTGTAGCTACTATAGGACTCAGAGCTGGAGTCATTACAGGCGTGTGGCATGCATAGGACTCAGAGCTGGAGTCATTACAGGTGTGTGGCATGCATAGGACTCAGAGCTGGAGTCATTACAGGTGTGTGGCATGCATAGGACTCAGAGCTGGAGTCATTACAGGTGTGTGGCATGCATAGGACTCAGAGCTGGAGGCATTACAGGTGTGTGGCATGCATAGGACTCAGAGCTGGAGGCATTACAGGTGTGTGGCATGCATAGGACTCAGAGCTGGAGTCATTACAGGTGTGTGGCATGCATAGGACTCAGAGCTGGAGTCATTACAGGTGTGTGGCATGCATAGGACTCAGAGCTGGAGTCATTACAGGTGCGTGGCATGCATAGGACTCAGAGCTGGAGTCATTACAGGTGCGTGGCATGCATAGGACTCAGAGCTGGAGTCATTACAGGTGCGTGGCATGCATAGGACTCAGAGCTGGAGTCATTACAGGTGCGCGGCATGCACAAGGCTCAGAGCTGGAGTCATTACAGGTGTGTGGCATGCATAGGACTCAGAGCTGGAGTCATTACACGTGTGTGGCATGCATAGGACTCAGAGCTGGAGGCATTACAGGTGTGTGGCATGCATAGGACTCAGAGCTGGAGTCATTACAGGTGCGTGGCATGCATAGGACCCAGAGCTGGAGTCATTACAGGTGCACGGCATGCATAAGGCTCAGAGCTGGAGCCACTAACAGGTGCTCTGCATGTATACGACTTAGTGCGGGACACTTTACCATGTACATGGCATCTATAGGGCTTAGAGCTCGGCCCATTACCAGGTGCACAGCATCTGTAGGGCTCAGAGCTGGATCCATTACCAGGCAGGTGGCTTGTATAGGACTCCCAGCTGTAGCCATTACCACGTACTTGGCACGTATAGCTCTCAGAGCTGGAGCCTTTACCAGGCTCTTGACCTCTATATGTTTCAGAGCTGGAATCACTAACAGGTGAATGGGTTGTATAGGACTCACCCTGGAGCCACCACCATGTGCTATGCTGGTACACAACTTAGAGCTGGACCCATTACCATGTACATGGCATCTAAGGGGCTCAGAGCTAGGCCCATTACCAGGGGCACATCATGTGTAGGGCTTAGAGCTTTAGCCATTACCACGTGCATGGTTTATATAGGACTCCGAGCTGGAGAAGCTGCCAGGTGCATGGCTTGTATGAGAATCCCAGCTGAAGCAATTACCATGTGCTTGACATGTATAGAACTCGCAGGTAGACCGATTATCAGGTGCTTGGCCAGTATAGAAATGAGAGCTGGAGCCATTTCCAGGTGCATGGCTTGTATAGGACTTAAACCTGCAACAATTTTAAGGAGCACTGCTTGTATAGGACTCCCAGCTACAGCCAAACCACGTGTTTGGCATGTATAGATCTCAGAGGTGGACCCATTACCAGGTGCTTGGCATGCATAGAAATCAGAGCTTGAGCCATTACAGATGCACAGCTTGTATAGGACTCAGAACTAGAGTCATTCCCAGGTGTGCAGCTTGTATAGGACTCAGAGCTGGAGAAATTACCAGATGTGCGGCATCGCGGCATCTATATGACTCAGAGCTGGAGTCATTATCATGTGCATGGCTTGTATAGGACTAAGACCTGGATTCATTACTAGATGTGCGGCATCTGTAAGACTCAAAGCTGGAGACAATACCAGGTGCATGGCTTGTATAGAACTGAGAGCTGGATTCTTTACTAGATGCGCGGCATCTATAGAACTCAAACCTGGTGACATTACCAGGTGCATGGCTTGTATAGGACTAAGAGCTGAAGTCATTACCAGATGCACAACATCTATAGGAATTAGAGCTAGAGTCATTACCATATGCAATGCTTGTATAGGACTCAGAGCTAGATTCATTACCAGGTGCATGGCTTGTATAGGACTCAGAGCTGGAGTCATTATCAAATGTGTGGCATCTATAGGTGTTAGATTTGGGGGTCTCTAGCTGGCAGAGGTAGGTACCTTGCGTATAGTCAGGGTAAAGGGGTACGCTCCTAAAATAACCCCTGCTCTCCCCCCTGGTAGCTTGGCACGAGCAGGCAGGCTTGTCTCAGAGGCAGTGTGTAAAGCATTTGTGAACACATACAGTAACCCAGTGACAACACTACAGATGGACACCACACAAGTTGTAGTATAAAAATAAGTATTTTTATGTAGACTTATGTAGACTTAACACAAGACCACAAATGATAAAAATCCACAATACTGTACTTAAAAAATGGTAGAAATAGCTTAGTTCTCTTTAGATGTAAAATGCGACACTTTGAGTTCAATGCACCTTTGGATGCGTAACGCTATATAACGAAAGTGTTGCAGGGAAGGTGATGCGTTTGTTCCTTACACGGAAGAACGGTGATGCGTCGGGTCCCTACTGCTGCATAGGGGATGCGTCGGTTCTTCCCCACATGGGGAGGTGATGCGTCAGTTTCTTACTGCGCTTCTGTGTCGATGTGACCAGCAGCGCCGTGATGCGATGAAGATCCGGTGCAATGAAACAAACTGGTGTCTTCTTCTTGATGAGACAACGATGCGTTTACGCCTGACGGCTGTGCAGCAACTCAACAATTCTTCTGAGCCGCAACAGGCCCTGCGACACGCTTCTCTGGTGATGCGACGGTGTCTGCTGCGACGGCAACCCTCTTCTCCGGTGATGCGACAACAACGGCTGCGGCGGCAACACGCTTCTTCGTCTTGAGTCGCGCTTCCAGCTCCCAGCAACATGCAGTCTCTCAGAAGGCCTAGCTCAACAGTAGGCACTGCAATTCCCAGCAAGGGCAGGCAGGGAAGCTGGTTGGTGAAGTCTCTTGTCCCTGAGGCTACAGCAGGAGGCAAGCTCTATCTCAAGCCCTTGGAGATCCTTTACAAGTTGATTTGAAAGTAACACAAAGTCCTTTCTCCTTTCTTTGGCAGTCTGGCAACCACTGCAGGCCAATCCCTCAGCTTAGGGATAGTCTCCTCCCCAGTTTCTCTGGTCCTCTTCTCAGCAATGGTTCTTCTTGTTTCCCAGAAGTGATCTAGAATTCTGGGGTCTAGGACCCCATATTTATACAAGCAAATCCTTTGCCCTCTGAAGGCAGAGGGTCTTGTACCCAGTCCAAACCAGTTCTGTGCAGTCCTGGAGCACTTTGTTGACTAGACTCATTCTTTCCTTTGACAAATTGGGCCAGGGACATCAGACGCACCACAGGAGGTGGAGCCAGCATTGTGGAAGGCAGGCCCAGCCCTATTCAGGTCCCAGGTGCAACTCCTCCCACCCATTTACATGCAGATAGCTCTATTCAGCCCTGTGCTGACTCACCCTGTCTCCTGGAACCCCAAGCCCCTGCCACTTGAACTCCAGACAAGGTATACACAACCTAGCAGAGGCAGGCTTTAATAGTTAGGCAAGAAAATACCTACTTTCTAAAAGTGGTATTTTCAAACACAGAATGTTAAAATTAACTCACTAAAAGATGTATTTTATCATTTTGAGTTCAGGCATACTAAACTCGAATTTCTACCTAGTTCCCTGAGTCAGTTAGGATTATAGGATGTTATAATCAAACTGCCCATTCTGGCCTACCGGGAACAGGTAGGCTTGCAATAGTGAAAAACGAAAATGGCTGTAATTCACTATCAGGACGTGCCACACACATTACAGGCTGCTTCTGTGGGTGGCACAACCAGTGCTACAAGCCCACCAGCAGCATTTGATTTACAAGCCCTGGGCACACTCAGTGCACTGTACGAGGGTCTGACAAGTAAACCAAACCAGCCAATCATGGAGTCACTAATCAATACATGAATTTACAATAGGGAGAGCATCTGCACTTTAGCACTGATCAGCAGTTGTAAAGTGCCCAGAGTCATAAAACAGCCAACAACAGCTCAGAAAAAATACAGGAGGAAGGCAAAAAGTTCAGGGATGACCCTGAAAAAAGGACCTGGTCCAACAATAGGACGCAGAGCTGGAGTCATTACCAGATGCGCTGCATCTATAGGAAGCAGAGCTGGAGTCATTACTATGTGCAATGCTTGTATAGGACTTAGAGCAGGAGTCAGTATTAGGTGTATGGCTTGGTACCGATGTTTGTGGCAATATCTGGGTCTTTGTTATTCCTCTGAACCTACATTTCTTCTGAGGAATTTGATTTGAGGGAGTGTGTATGCTGTGCTGTTACTGCTGGTCTTGGTGCACTGACTGTGATTCTATTTTTATAATCTTAGGTGCAAGGGGGTGTGAGAGGTTTGAGGGAAGCAGGCAGTCGTGCAGGCCTCACTACTAAATCAGAGCCTATGTGGAGGCCCTCTGACATAAAAGATCCAGTGTCAGCACTTGTTTAAAGCTGTAGAGGCTGGTGTCAGAGGAGGTTGGCGGGGCAGAAGTGAGGGTTGAAATTGTGGAAAGGAGACAACAACGAAAAAAATATAAAATTAGGGGAATAAGAGAACTTACCTTTAGCCTGCCGCAACGCCGGTCTTCTGCTCCTCTTATGGCTCCACTGCAGGCACAGGCTCCCAGACTCCCCTGCGGCCAATTCTGATGCTGCTCTCATGCATGAGAGCAGCTTCAGGATTGACCTGAGCGCCGATGATTTGCGCTCCCAAGGAGACTGAGAGCCTGTGCTTTACTGTCTCCAACCCTGCAACGCAGCTGGTTTGGAGACAGCTTCAGTGTGTATGCCGGTTTGGCCAGCCTGAGACGGCTGGCCAAACCGCCATGCACCCTGATAGCAGTGCCCATTGGTGCCCATCATCCCCTTAGCCCCGCCACCAAGATTCACTGGGAAACAAAATAAATAAATAATAAACCCAGGTTTTTTTATCCTTTTCTTTTTCTGTTTTTACACTGCTGGCAGGAGGGGCGATACTCCTCCACCATAGCTGAGGAGACGCCGCTGGTTTGAAGTATTAGCTTTCTCCCTAGCATAAGGAGGAGCCCACTTACTTGGCCCAAACTGGTGGAGTAAGCATAAGAGACATAATTTTGTGAGCATCAACAGAAACAGGACAGACATCAGGAAGGCTGTGTATGCATGACAACCAAGAAAACAGCAACATTACCGTTCCAAAGCAAAGCTGAGACAAGGTTGCTTGCAGGAAACAATTAGACGCTTGAAAGCACAGAGACCATGCAGGAGCCACCTAATGCAATAGCAAATCTGAGAAAAAAGATAACACAAACACATACTGTCAAATAAAGCAGGACATAGAAAATAATTGTTCAGCAGAGAGTGTAGTAGTGCATAAAAGACTAAGTGGAAGTAGGCAGAGAAAAAAAGCATTTAGAGAAGAAGAAATACTATGAAAAAGTGAAACATGATTTTAAAGAAGTAAGAAGGGGACTATAATAAAATAAACCCTTTTCAGAAACAAAGAAAACAAGGGGGCATATTAGCAAGAAATAGCGATATTTATCGCAAAATGCACTAAGCGCATTTTTTTTTATCGCTGCCTATCGCTGGATATTTTAGCGGAGAAAACTTGCTATTAGCAACGTTTTTCTCCATTGTGCTAAAATATCCAGCGATAGTGGCGAAATGCGTGAAAATCGCTGGAAATCCAGCGATATTCACGTATTAACGCCAATGGGAACTTAACCTGAAAATCCACCTCCCCTTGAATAAACAGGTAAGTCATGTTTTTAGCAGGCGTTAGATTATAGCGATAATCGTGCTTAGCGAGATTATTTTTATCGCTATGCCTGCCCTGCTAATATGCGATAGCTGTGTTAGCGACTGCTTTCAGTCGCTAACAGTTTGGGTACGCCCACTTTGCATGTCATTAGCGATAAATATCGCTGACATGCAAAGCGGGACCCAAACCGGTCGCTAACACCTAAAAGCTGCCGCTAACTGCTGTTAGCGACAGCTTGCTAATAGGGCGATAAAAATATCACCGCTTTAGCGGCAAAAAGTGCCGCTAAAGCGGCGATATGGCTCTTGCTAATATGCTCCATGATTCTGAGGTGCCATAGACCGGATTGGAAAGAAGACGATTAAGGGCTGATATCTGGGTGTATGTTAATATGCTATGAAAGTGCACAAACGCGTGCTAACACTATGCTTCTACTCGTGCAGGTGAAGGGAAGTCTTGGAATGAACATTGTGAGCTCCTTGGCTGCCCTAGTTAGTGGCATCATGTATGCAATCGACTTGGCCATCGCCTCCTTAGTCTTTTCTGGAGGAACACAGAATCATGAGCTTGATGATGACGTCTCCAGGACCTTGGCTGCCACTTTGGTGGTAAGTGATTCACTTAAATTCCAATCATGTGCTACTCGCTATGGCTGTTCATACACTACTGCTTGTGCTTCTTTCAGTGTCTATGAGACTCTCCAGTGCATTGCAAGATCTGCTTGGGTGTTCCTCATCCTGGAAGTGCACAATCCACTGCTAGTGCTTGTTTGAGAGCCTGTGAGAGTCTAAAGTACATGCCAAGATCTGCTTGAGTGTTCCTCATTGAGCCTATGAGATAGATTCGACATTGATTCCAAGATCTGCTAGAGTTTTTCTCATCCTGGAAATGCACACACCACTGCTGGTGCTCCGTTAGGAGTCTATGAGAGCCGTGCAGTCCAAGATCAGCTTGAGTTTTCCTCATCCCGGTCGTGCAAGGAACTACTGCTGGTGCCTATTTGAGAGGCTATGAGACTCTACAGTGCATTTCAAAATCTGCTGGAATGTTTCTCATCCTGAGAGTGCACACACAACTGCTGGTGCCTCTTTGAGACTCTGTGAGACTCAGTAGCGCACACCAAGAGCCCTTCGAGTGGGCAACATATCCCAAGTGTGCCATACTGAAGCTCCTTAGTGTCTCCAATGATTCCACTTGTTGTTGCAAGAGATTGGAATTGTTTGATGATATTCACTTTAAATAACTCCATATTGTAACAGCAGGCTGAGCTTGAGGTTCTTTGAGAAGGTTGCTTGTCGTTCATTTGAAACAATTGATAAAGAAAGGTATGTGAGAGCACTGGAAGATAAGGCTGTGGTTGTATGGTTTGTTAAAATGCTTTAGGACAAAAAGCTAAGGGAATTATAAAAGCGAAGTATCATAAAAAAGACTACTGTGTCAAAAATTACCCAATCCAATTAGAAAGTGCATGGCAAGGATATCCTTCTGGATGGAGATGGAGCTCACTATTTTACCCATCTTAATCTTGCTTCACCTAATAACTTGGAATTGTTTACTCATTGAAGAGGTGGTCAATGGAAGTCCAGAAGTAGACAAACATCATTGACTAAAGCGACACTGTCTATTTATCCTCTGTCACCCATTATTGTTTCACCTCTCTCTAGCCAATTTACAGGATACACAGCATTGGCAGAAAGAGAAACCCCACCATGATGATCTGCCCATGCTGTCATGTGTGAGAATGATCCAGACCTCCAAAACATAGTCGTGGTTGATCATCAAGGATAGCTTACTATGTTAGATTTAGATTGTGTGAAATACCATATAAACAGGAACATAAATAAATGCTTTTGACCCCAGAGGGATATTATTTTTATGGTGACTGAACAGCTGTGTACTAGCGCTCCATGCTGGGGTACTCCATCACTCTCGATAGAAACAGCCTTACTCATAAAGCCCACAGTCAAAAATAATGATGGACTCATTCAGGAGATATCAGACATGGTTACAAGTGATTGAGTGGAGAAGCGTGGCTCAGTGGTTAGAGGCGGCAGACCCGGAAGGTGAGATCGGCCGTGGACCAGGGTTCAATTCCCCGCCTCGGCGGGTCTCAGGCTCAAAATTCCACGGACTCGACAATTCTCGCTCCGGTGCCTACTCAACTCACGGGGTCACACTCTGCGACTCTGGGCAATAGCTTCCTTAATCTCCACTACGGCCCCTCGCGGCGGGATGCCTGGCTTTCACCTTGTGGATACCCTGCCGGGGTATCTCACAGGGGAATACCAGGACGGGTTCCCTAAGCAAGTGCCTTGAGACCCCTGGGTGATTCGTGCGCTATATAAATCGAAATACATTTACATTTACATTGCCAATGGGTTATCTCTCCAAATTGAATTCTATTTAACCCCTTGGATGCGGGCTTATTTCGCCCGCTGTGCGGGAGCAATAAATGGCGGGCGGGGTTCGGACGGCTCCCGGCCGCCGTGCGCACACGCCCACTGAGACGCATGATGGCCGGGAGCCGTCATGACATACAAATGGTTAAAGTGGTCTTTAATTAATTACTGCCAATCAGCTACCACCAATGGTTTTTAGATACCTTTTTATTCAGCAGTGAAAGGGGTGTGATGGTAAGGTAGAGTCACCATCTGGGATTTATTTCAGTTGAAATGGGGACAGTGTTGTAAGGTTTACCCAAGTGTTACATGGGTAAGGATTACATCTAAAAAGCTGATGCTAATACTCTGTGGAGTATTTCATGATGTTGACTCTCTACTCTTAAGTTAATGGCAATACGGAGATTGAGAGTGTTGGAAATGGCCCTTTTTGCAGGGTTATCCCCAAACATTTTGCTTCTTCCTCCTTTCTTTTCCTGACCGGTTTGTGTTGGTTTTAGGACTCTGGGCACTTTACCACTACTAATCAGTGCTAAAGTGCATATGCTCTCTGTGTAAATTGTGCTATGGATTGGTGTTTCCATGATTGAATATTTGATTTACTTGTTAGTCCCTAGTAAAGTGCACTGAGTGTGCCAGGGCCTGTGAATCAAATGCTACTCGTGGGCCTTCAGCACTGATTCTGCCACCCACATGAGTAGCCCTGAAAAGGTACCTCAGACCTGCCATTGCATAGTCTGCGTGCAGTTTGTAACTGCCATGTCGACTTGGCCAGTGCACATATTTGCCAGTCCCCCGACTTCCCTTTTGTTACATGTCAGGCACCCCTAAGGTAGGTCCAAGGTTCCCCTGTGGGCAGGGTGCCCTGCATGTGAAAGGTAGGACATGCCCTGGTGTGTGTGGCATGTCCTGATAGTGAATTACAGCCCATTTTGTTTTTCACTATTGCAAGGCTACCTGTTCCCCATAGGACAGAATCAGAAGTTTGTTTATCACATTTTATAAACAAAACGAGCCCGGGGAATTAGGTAAGAAAATGAAGTTTAGTATGTCTGAACTCAGAATCTAAAGATGCATCTTTTAATTGAGGTGATTTTTACATCCTGTGTTTGAAAATACCACTTTTAGAAAGTAAGTATTTTCTTGCTCAGTCATCCCGTGTGCATCTGCTGGAATGTCTGGGTGTCGGATGACAGAAGGCTGGGGAGCAGGAGGACTCCAGATAGTCTAGGTAGGGTCAGAAAAGGGCTGAATAGACCTGGACTGCAATGGGGGAAGGGGGAGGAGATTTCCTTGCACCTCAAAGGGCCTGATCTGCCTCTGATCATGACGTCTCCATCTTCTGCCAGGAATTCACACCAGAGAAGGCGAACTGGTTCTGGCTGGGCACAGACAACCTCTGCCTAGAGGATCAAAGGATTTATGGATACAAATACTGGGGCCCAGACCCCTGAACTTTAAAATCCATCTGGAACAAGAAGACTGCCAAGAAGAAGAGCCGGAGAAGGAACAACTGCTTTGATGGGTGCTTTGCAAGGCTGACCTGCAGTGGCTGCTTCTGTCTTGGGCAATGAAAGGGCTGGACTGGACTTTCTGCAACCTAATTGGTGAGTCTCTCCAAGGGCTTGAGGTAGAGCTTGCCCCCGGTTCACGAAGCCTCAGGAACAACAAAGATTTCAAGCTCTTCTACCCGTAGCACTGGGGACTGTGTGTTTTGTGTTGCAAACAGAGGAAAAGCAACAACATCTACAGCGCTGCTCGTAAGTCACACGACACACAGCCCTCATCCCGCACTGCAACCTTGGCCTACCGACGCCGGTGCCATCGACTCCAGTTCCTCAACCGACAACAGTGCTTCAGCACCAACGACAATGCTGCTTACACCGTGACCTGCTCGCGCCATGGCAAGCACCGCCTTCATCTAGCACCGCGACCCTGGTCTCACCCATGACACAATCTGACGATGTCACTGAGCTGCTGCTCGCACCGCGACCTGGGGGCACCGCACGCCGCACCTCACACCGCAGCACCCGACGCCTGCCAGCATCATCGCTCCTGATTCCAACAACGAGGAGCTCGATCTGCAACGTGAGCGACTTCAAGGGCCTCATCACCCTGCATTTCTCACAGGTACTGTTTGCAGGTCTTCCCGACACCATAGCTGGCCCACGACCCCGCGACCAGCCAGAACTGTTTGATTTATTTTTCGCGATTTCTAACAGAGAGTGGGTCTTAAGTTGGTATTGCCACTCATAAACGGTCAGATCAAGGCTTGAATTTTGAAGTTTTATATTAAATCACGAACACTCTAAGATTGAACATATTGTAAATATAGTCTTGTTGAACTTAAAAGAAAGAGTTTGTATTTTAGTAGGACTGGACTACTGGCAGGACTTTCAGCCAAAACACAGGTGGGATGCCTTTCTAGAAGAACAAATCCACCTAGTAATCAGTCTGTAGTCTTACTATGTACACCATCACATGAAGGGCATTGTCATACACGCCCTACTAGCTCTTACACTTACATGCAATGTTGAGCAGTGAGAGTTTGGTAACTATGGTAATGAAGTTCAGGTAATCGAAGGGTAGTATAAGATGATTTATTTAGTCTTATTTGAAGGTTTGCAAATCCATGTACAGCAGCCCCACTAGGAGCAGTCTACCTGCTGCTCAGCCCATACACCAACTGTCACACTACACCTCACAGTCACCCAAACATTCCATTCATCATCACCACAACAACATTCCACACATCATTTTCACACTGGCTGAGCGGGTAAGGGCAAAGCAACAGGGGAGAAGCATACAAACATAAACAAGATACTACATATCCTCCCACTTTATATAACAAAAAAAATAAAAATGCAAAATGGAATAAAGTATTGACAAGAAGAAACATGAAAAAAGAAATCACATCAAAATACACAAATGCCATATGGAATCAAGCATTAACCTGAATAACGATAATGAAGCATTAAGAAACATTAACTTTGAAAATGCATGGATAAATATACATGATATCATAAGAAAAATAAAGTTTGAAGATGCATACTATACACGATAGCACACATCCTCCACCTTTAAAAAATTCATAAAATAAAAGAGAAGAAACACCATTTTCTTTAATACCATACATTGCTAGACAGTAGACAAAGGAAGAACCCTATCAGTCCCGCATCAGCATACAAGTTAATCACACAATCGCACCTATAACTACCACTAACCACACCAACTGGCCAGGCAAGCATGTGAGGTGGCACAATACAGCATGGCAAGAGATAACAGTGGGAACAACTCACACTAAATAAAACTGTAATAAGAATACTAATTCCAAGAAATCACGTCAAAATATAGAAGTAATGGGTGAAGTACACCCACCAAAGGTCTCCAAACAAGGGCAAGTAGAGTAACATGTAACAACAGTTGACATTTACACCCAACAAACATACTTTAAGCAAGGACATGAGGCAAATACTGTAGTAATGGGTGACTCCCTCCCATATAGCAACTCCTCATGTAAGGGCAGCAAACATGAACAGTGTGTGTTACACACCATTCATTCATCCCTAATGTAGGAGTATGAAATGCAAAGAGTAATTATGTACAGCAGCCCCACCAGGAGCAGTCGGCCTGCTCCTCAGCCTATACACCAACTGCAACACTTGACCTCATAGTCATCAAATATTCCATTCATCTTCACCACTGCAACATTCCACGCAGTGTTTTCACACTGGCTGAGCAGCTAGGAACAAAGCAACAGGGGAAGCATAAATACATATGCAAGATACCACAGTGGCACATAGATTCCCAAAGTTATTGTTCATGCTTTACTCCTCAGTTTTCCCTATCCATGATCCCCCTAGATTTGAAATGCTGCAGCACATCTCCATTGAAACCTGAAGGTCGTTGTCAGGGATAGGCAGTAATGGTCTACTGTGAGAAATGCCTCATGTGTTCCCTTCCTCATTGAACCTTTGACAACCTTGAGATACAAAGACTATAAGATGGGATCCTGTCTACATATACTGAATGGATGACTAGGGCTGGGTATGCCAGGACTCACTCAATCACAACAAATCCAGAGGGCTGTCCTATGTTCAAACCATGGACAGAGTTGATTGTTCTATTTCATGACTCGGCATGTCTGCAAGTTTATTGTTCACCTCCTGAATTGCAAGAGGTTGAGATATGACCAAAAAAGTGCTTTTTTAAGTTAAGGCACTATAATTAAAGTAGTATGGGCTCATGGGATAGTGTTTCCTATAAAGAAAGGTTCAGGCATCTGGGATAATTAAAATAATTCTTAAGTGTGCAGTGTTTAACTACACACTATGTTTAAAAGTCCCAGTTAATGAGCCCAAATTCCAGGATACAATGTTTTAAGCTTGCTCCTGTGAACCGGGCAGGCTGTCAATGACCCCTTGCCTCTATCAAGTATTCAAAGCTAAATCCTAGGAGGGTTTTCAAGGGGGGAGGAGGATCTTGACATAGAGGTCGCTATTTGCACTTTGGATGGAGCCAGAGAAAATTTAAAAACACAAACATCTGCTTGCTAGCGTTCAGGCGATATTTGGCAGCAGTCGACGCACAGCCAAATCCAGATGACAATTGTAAAAATGCACTGTTAGACTCAGTAGAGGCACTCACAATGTTGAATGTCTACCACTGATATTGTGATATTGGTACCCAAAGCCAGAAGACAAAAGACATGATCTGTGGATGCTTCAATATGTAGAAATTAGCAGACTTTGGCCTTTGGGGTGCTTTATGCTGTCATGCTCTATGAATCTTGGCAAATTGGAAGTGCTTCTAACACACCTGATGCTTGCCCTCAGATCACTACTCTCCTTTAATGTGTGATGCTCACTCTATTTACTATGACTTTCTGTAATTCACAAGCCCACTGGTGCTTTTTTCTGTGGGGTTACAGTGTTTCAGAGTGCTCACCAGCAGCTATAAAAACAGGTGCAGCCTAGTGTGGCGTGTGAGTCTTGGATACCCCCAACAACCACTTGGTGTACCTGATTTAAAAAATTGGATCAACAAGATGTCAATGTGGTGCCCTTAAGAAAAGAGGGTCCCCATGGTGAACAGGCACAGTGGGTTGACCCTTACTTCCTATCCTGTGTGGTGATGGAGTGGGGAGAGAAGATGTGGCCTTGCGGCTGGAGCTAATGGCTTTCGGAACTGGGGAACCAGGTTTAAATCCTGGCCTTGGCTCAACATCCCAGTGATTCTGAACAAATTATCTCTGCTCTTAAAAAATATGTAACATAATCTACTTTCCTTGTAAAGTGCACTTATGCCGTTGAGCCAAGTATATGCTAAATAAAACTGCAAGAAAAAAAGAGTGCTTGAAGAGACAGTGCATAGAGCCAGGCTGGGAGCCGTCCAATGATTTACTACCAACAGGTTACTGCAACGGCTTACTCAGGCCTGTGGCAGAGAACCAAGCCGTCCTGTTTGTAAAACAGTATGGTAACGTTGTGAGGCACATTGGACTATTTACATGCCATAGAAATAACATAAAGGTAAAGTGATTGTCAGAACCCTTTTCAGAGTGTCACGGGGCATGCAGGGGCTCAAACGTGGAGGTAGAGGCATTTTACTCCTGATGTCCCGGGGCACAACTTACTATGTATGAATCCTGCTCAGTGGGGCCAAGTACCCCTTCTGCACTTGGCTCTGTGGTCGAGCAGACAAGGCTCATTTGGGGGAAAGTATAGACAAAGATCAGTGAATACAACTCATAACTCAAAGTCCAAACATACGAACAATAAATCAATTGCCAGTCAATTACTTGCTTTTATAAGAAAACGTATTTTATTACTAACTCTACACATGCAAAGGTGTCTGACATTCAGATGCAACATCACAATCCCCTTGAGCTCAGGGTTCTAGTAGTTGTTAGGCAAATCCCTGTCTCACCCTCCTTTGTGTTATGTGTTCGGTGTTATCCCCCATTCACTGTTGGCCGCATCCAGGGAAAGCTCACTATTACGCCACAATCAAGAGATCCCCTTTGACTCTTCATTATTTATTCAATAGTGTCTATGGTGATGCAGCACCATTACTAATGAGTCCCCCCAGGGCCCAAATGACGATTCATGTTTTATCCGCTTTGACAGCACAGAAGAGCTCAGCAATGCAGCAGGTGCGCTTTACGTGAGCACTCGTGAGCCCTGCTTTCATCTGAGAAGCTGGGCAGCCTGGGACCCTTGGGGCAACACCAGGCGGACCAGGCTCACTCTCTCATAAGTGGTGCTGCCAGAGTTCTTTCAGTTGTTGGAGCAGCTTCCAGCTTGTGAAGGTGCGTTAAGCTGGTTTTATCCAAAGTGGGTTGGAATCCTTTGTTCAGGTCTCCACTGGAGTCTGGCAAGAATACAATGTCGCCCATTATGTCCTTGGCAGTCCGCAGTGGCCATTCAGGTGCAGTTCCCTCGTAGTTTCGGCCCAACCCCCTGATCATAGCCTCAGTCTCTCCTCCAGGCATGGTCACTAATATTGGTACGGGCAGCCACTTCTGGCATACATGATTGCTGTGGTACTAGACAGTACGAAAACAGGTTTCTCTAATACAAGTGTCCCAGCTAAGATGGTTACAAGTCTCAGCGCCTCTCACAGCAGCAGTTATACTGATGGCCTCCTTTGGTAAATGGGGGTCACCGCAGCGCAGCGATAGGGACTCCTCCAATCCAGCTCATCACTTAACTCACGGCTTAGTCCTCAGCAGCCCTTTTCTGGTATAAGGGGGTCGCCAAACCTACACTCATGCACGCAGGCTAGGGACCTATATGTGCACAGCTGACTCCTCACACCTTGCTCGGGGGGTTTCACTGCAGGGCAACCCACTGGACCTCTCTCCCTCCAACACTTTCCTCATCCTCACAGGGCACACTGCTCTTGCCAAGAAGGCAGCCACTGGTGCTCCTGGCTCCATAGCAGGTGGTCTAGTTTTTTTCTGGATGATGTCCCCACACTGACCAGGGAGAACAGCAGGCCTTTTCCCCAATCCTGGTCACAGGTAGAAGTCTTGCAGAGCTTCTACTTCTCATACAGCTTGGCTAGCTGCTTGGCAGAGGGCAACATTTGGGGTCTTCGTTCTTACAGTGTATTTCCAGACACCAAAGTATAATTTAGAGTCCGAGAATTTGAAGTTTTATGTTGAAGTCTGCTTATTGTAGGAAGGTGGAATCTGAATACATGGTTGCCCCCACTTTTTTCCTGGTGTTTTTATGGTTTTTGACTTAGTTTGGCTGGGATCCTACTATCCAGGGTCCCAATCTATCTGCTTTCCTCTCTAAATTGATTGCATGCATTATAGAAACACTCCAGTTTGGCTACTGGGGTACACTTGTGAGTCCCTAGTATATGGTACACTAGGTACTACGGGCATAGATACCGCAGAATCCCACCAGGGGCTGCAGCATTTATTATGCCACCACTGGGAAGCTTTCTAATATCACCACAAGACTGCTACTGCAGCCTGGGTAAGGTGGTGCATGCACGCCTTACTAAGATATGGGTAACCTATATCTACCTTAAATCACTGGAAACCTATCAGTCACCCCCATGGCAGGCCTTATCAATACTGAAGGCAGGAGGCTTGGTTTCATGTGAGAGTGTACACATGCATGAGCAGGGCCCCTCTGCAGCCTTTGGAATCTATTCTCTGAGGCTGTTCTGTGATGTAGCCAGACCATATACTTTTAAGTGCATTATAACCTCACGGTAAATACTAACTTTGAAATGGCTGCATGGAAAAATGTAGTGTTTGGTGTCAAACACTTTGGAATCCTACTCCCCCCCCCGCCAGTCCTGGCGGCGGGGGTAGAATTCCACCCTTCTAGAGGGAGAGGCATTTACACACTGGTCTACCCGGTAATGGTTTAAAAGAGCCCCAGCATCGCAAAAGGGATGCTTCAGCCACAGACACGCGTCTGACCTCCTGCTGCTGGATGAAACGTTGGCAGGGACGGCCTGGAAAATAGGTTTCCTGTCACAGGAAGGTATAACCACCTTCCAGACAGGCTTTAGTGTATTGGGGCTGGGTGGGTGCTTTGATGTCTGCACTGTGGGCACATTTGGTGTCCCTGTGCATAGTCCAGTCCAAACCGGTTGCAGGGGCACTCAGCTTCTGCTCTGGCGCAAAACTGGACAAAGGAAATGGGTGTAACCACCTCTCTTACCTTTCCAGAGGTGGGTCCCCAGAGTATGTCCAACCCCTTTTTTTTTTTTTTTTTTTCTGAAATTCTTTATTGTATATAAAAAAATATATATTTACACACATGGACACGGCTTATACAAGAGTGGAAGAAGAAAGCAGGCGAAGGAGGAAAAAAGAAAAAAGAAAAAGGAGGAAGGAAGAGGGGGAGGGAGCGGGGGGGGGGGTGGGCGACAGTCCGTATTCTTGAGGTTGTTCGATAGTTCGTTATTCCATAGTTCGCATTCCATCGTATATGATGTCCACGCGGCATTTTGTCACATCTCTGTGATCGCCCGTATTTTGCCCCTCGCCCCGGGCCCGAAGGGAACAGTAGAGAGATATAGTAGGAGATAAGCGGTGTGCAGGGCTTTTTGTTAATGCATAGGTCTCAGCCTGCGCCCTCAGGTATTTCTTGTTCAAACGTCTATGGCGGCTTGTGTGATGATAGGTAGAGGTCTAAGGACCCCCGCATTGTTGACTGCTTGTGCGTTTTTGGTGAGTGTTTCGCTGTGATGTTATCTGCCCCCCTTAGGAACGTGACCCAGTTGAGCCATGCTTGGGGTGCCGCTTTCGATGTGTCCTTCCAGTTAGTTAGGACTATTTTAACTGCGGCCGTGAGCAGAAGGTCAATGAGGTCACGATCCTCTGTCGTTGTGATGGCCTGGGATGTGAAGCCTAGGGCCAGGCTCGCAAAGTCTATTTGTATGTCTATGCCTGTGATCTCGTGGATAAGTATTCTGATTTTTCCCCAAAAGTCCTTTATTTTTGGGCATTTTAGCAGGAGGTGTTCTAAGTCTCCCCTCTCTTTGTCGCAGTTCCAGCATACATCGCTGTCTCTAATACCCAGGGTGGCTAGTCGGGCCGGTGTCCAGTATGCCTTGTGTGCTAGCCAAAATTTCGTCTGATTAAGTGTAGCCGTTATCTTTTTCCTAGTTGTGGATCTCCATAGCTCGGCTTGCTCGCCCTCATTTAGTTCTTTCCCTGCTGCCTCCCCCCAGAAGTTTGTGACCTTGTCATTAAGTTTGGTGTTTTTGGGACGGAGGACCTTGTATAGATGTGCTACCTGATGTCCTAGTGTGTTCAGGCTGGCAGCGAGCTGTATTATCGATGGTGTCTGGCTGTTGAGGTTTGCCTTTCTTATTGCGACTTTTATCTTCAGGAAGTTGTATAGTTCTATGCTGCGTAGGTTGTGTTTCCCCTTTAAGGTGTCAAACGTTATGTCCTCGCCCTTGTTCTTGAAGTCCTTGGCTATGGATATCCCTTGGCTGTACCAATCGTGCATGTCTAGAACCTTGCCCCTATATTTAAGGGTGGGGTTGTGCCAGATGGATTCAAAAGCCCCCCCTCTGATGCTCGTGTTTAATAGTTTGTCTACCTTCAGCAGGGCTCGTTTTGTGTTTCTAAGGACAGGGTTGTCTTTAATCGCTGGGTGTCTGGTGGCTGTGAGGAGGGTGATGGGCTTCATGCCCTTTAGCAGCCCTTGTTCAAGTGATAGCCACGCTGGGGTGCAGTCCTGTCTTGGGTCTAGCCAGTGCAGTCCCTGTCTGGCTATGCACGCTTCGTGGAAGCGTTTCAAGTTTGTCATGTTTAGACCCCCCTGTTCTTTTGATAGTCTGAGCTTGTGCAGGCTTATTCTGGGCTTCTTCCCTCTCCATAAGAAGTTGTTTGGTATCTTGTCTACCTTTTTGTGGAAGTCTTCTGTGTTAGTTAGTGGTAGCATGGTTAGCATGTAGTTCACCATTGGTGTGAGCATCATTTTTATTGTTTCTACCCTTCCCCACCATGTTGTGAATTTGGGGGACCACCCGTCTACTTTGTCCTTGATCTTCTGGATTGTTGCTTGCTCATTATGTTCTAGTGTTGTTCTCAGGTCTCTCTCAAAGAGGATGCCTAGATACTTAATAGGTTTCTGCTGCCACGTTAGGCCTGACGTTCCTATTACTGTGCTTGTTGTGTGGATGTTTAGAGGTTTGCACTCTGATTTGTCCTTGTTGAGTTTGTATCCTGAGACCTGGGCGTACCTCTCGATGGTGTCTGTCAGTGCTTTGATGGATCTTTCTGGGTCTTCTGTCATTATTAAAACATCATCCGCATATGCTGCTAGCTTGAAATTTTCCCCCCCTATCGGGACCCCTGCTATGTCATCGTTCGTTCTTATCATCGTTAGGAGCGGTTCTATTGCTAGTAGGAAGAGGCCAGGTGAGAGTGGGCAGCCTTGTCTTGTCCCTCTGCCTAGGTTTAGTATGTTTGAGGTGCCGCCGTTCACTACCACCCTCGCTTTGGGACTGTTGTATAGCGCCATCACCATTCTCCTGTAGTTAGGTCCTAGCCCGAACTTCCCCATGCAGCGATCTAAAAAGGGCCATGAGACTCTATCGAACGCTTTTTTGGCGTCCAGGGCTATCATCACAGCCGCTTTGCTACTTCGGGCTGAGTGGTTGATTATATGGCATAGTAGTCTGGTGTTATCGTGGGACATGCGGTTCTTGAGATATCCTACCTGGGAGTTGTGTATGAGCTTGGGTAGATATGCATTGAGTCTATTGGCCAGTATTTTCGCGTATATCTTGCAGTCTACATTTATTAGTGAGATCGGCCTAAAGTTCCTCGCCTCGGTCGTGTCCTTCCCTTCCTTTGGTATAACTATTATGCTTGCCTCAGCCATTGAGGGGGTCATGCGTCCTTTGTGGATGCATTCCTCAAATACCTGTTTCATTGTGGGTTGGAGCGTGTTTAGGTATTGCTTGTAAAAACCTGCTGGGAATCCGTCTGGTCCAGGTGCTTTGTTTTCCTTGAGACCGGCCGTGGCTTTCCTTATCTCTTCTTCCGTTACAGTTAGCTCTAAAGTGTCTCGTTCTCGGTCTGTTAGTGTGGGTGTGGATATGTCTCTTAGAAGTTCATCGCCCCCGTCCTCTTTTAGTGCTTCATCTCTTGTGTATAGGCCCTCATAGAAGTCCCTGAAGACCTCCAGGATGTCCTTGTTAGCAGTTTGGGCCTTGTTGTGTTTGTCTTTGATTGCCCCTATTGTGTGCTGTTTTTGTTTTCCCCTTAGATAGGTTGCTAGGTTTTTCCCCGCTTTGTTCGCAGTGCATAGGTTTACTGATTTGTATTTGTTGATCCATGTCCCTGCTCTCTCGCTTAGTATTCTGTTGAGCTCATACTTCCGTCTAGTCAGGTTTGTGAGTGTATTGTTGTCTTCTAGTCTAGCAATGTGGCTGTTCTCTAGTGTTTTAATCTCTTTCTCAAGGTCGGCTATTCTCTTGTTCCTTGTTTTGTTCATTTTGCCCTTGATTGACATGACTGTGCCCCGTATGGTGGCTTTTAGAGCATCCCATAGTATCTCCCTGGGTGTCTCTGGTGTGTCGTTGATTGACAGGTATTCTTTAATCGCTGTCGCTATCTCTGCCTTCGCTGATGTGTGTTGGAGAAGGCCGTCGTCGAATCGCCACCTACGGGTTGGCTTTTCGTTGTGTCTGCCCGATAGGGATAGACTTATGTGTGCGTGATCTGATATTGTTCTGGGTCCTATTTCTGTGTGGTCTATGAGGTGGGTGTGTGTTTCTGACATTAGTATATAGTCTATTCGGCTGTAGGAGTTGTGAGGGTTGGAGTAGAAAGTATACTCTCTGGCGTCTGGGTTACTTAGGCGCCATGGGTCCTTCATTCTCAGTTTGGAGCATAGATTGTTAAGGATGTTAGGGCTAGCTGTTGAGTGGCGGTTACTGGGGTGTTTGTCAATCGCTGGGTCGAGAACTTGATTCATGTCTCCGGCGATGATCAGCAGATCGTCCAGTGGCAGGGTGTGTAACTGGGCTCCTACCCCCTCCCAAAATTGTTTATCCTCACTGTTAGGGCCGTATATGTACGCAACATGGTAGGTCTCTCCTGCTCTCCTGAGGCTGGTCACCAGTGTTCTGCCTTGGGTGTCTGCTTGGTAATTAACAACTGCTAGGTTCGAGTTTTTGCTGATTATTGTTACTACCCCATTCTTTTTGTTCTGGGCTGGAGATCCCACCACCTCACCTATCCAGTTGGCTCTCAATCTTGGGATGTCTGCCTCTTCTAGTCTCGTTTCTTGGAGCACATATATGTCGCTTTTGAGTTTCTTGAGATGTTCGAGCACTTTCCGCCTTTTCACCGGGCTGTTGAGCCCCTTGACATTTAGGGAAACTATTTTGATGTCCGACGCTATGTTATTCTGGCTATTGTACGTCATTAATGCTGCTCTGCGTTCGCTGTGCCAGTGGCCCTTCTCTAGGTGTTTTTGTTCCTAGTGTTGTGTGCGTTTTCATGTCTTTGTGCGTGCCTTTGCTCCTACCAGATGTGAGTGCGATGAGAGAGAAGTAAAAGATGAAGAAAAGAAGAAGATAGTCAGTAAGCCCATGTATAGAACCTCCCCCCCTTTCCCCCCCCGCCCTGCTCCCCCCTCCCTCCTTCCCGCCCCCCTCCCTCCCTTACTTGCTAAGTGGGTGTGCGACGACAAAGTTCCTCTGCTCGCATCATCCCTGAGGTAGAGTTTGTTTTTCCTCTTTTTCTTTGGCTGTTGGTCCGCCTTCCTGCATGGGTCTCCTGCTCGACCTCCAGTCTCTTTCTTGCAGGGGCTCTTCCTTTAATCTAAGCATTGTGTGTTGAGGTAGATGTGCTGTTCTGTGTTCCCTTGCGTTGGAGTTCTACGTGCGTCTATTACTCCGATTGCTCACTCAGTCCTGGTGATGGGTTCCTCTTTGCTGCTCCTGGACTTTTGTTTTCCTCCATGTCCTCCACCGGTGGTCCTTGCAAATACCGTTTTCGATCTCCTGGGCATTCAAAAAACATCGTCTTCCATTTGTCTGTCACTTTGAACTTGGTTGGGCTGACGAAGCTGAAAGTGGCTCCCCTTCTACGCAGAGTGTCTCTTTGCGCCAAGAAGCCTTTCCTTAACTCAACTGTCGGCTTTGAGTAGTCCTGGGTCAGTACTATCTTGTTTCCGGCCCACGTCAGATTCTGATTTTTTCTGGCGAAGGAGAAGATGGCTTCCGTCTGGTTTAATCTCAGTGGGTTGCAGATTATTGCTCTCGGGCCTCTGCCTGTGGTTGGTTTTCCTGCTGGTACCCTGTATGCCTTTTGTACCTCGAAACCTCTCTGGAAAGTGATGCCTGTGAGTTGTGGGATCATCTCCTCCAGCATGGCGGCACAGGAGCCTGCCTTATCCTCTGCCCCTTCTGGCACACCTAGTATCCTTACATTGCCCCTTCTTGCCCTATCGTCTTTCTCCGCTAGCTGCCTTTGTATGGCATTTGTGGCTGTTCTCAGCTCTGTTATGGCCTTGGTGTGCTTACTTGTTTCGTCTTCCACTGAGCTTATTCGGCTTTCTGCGGCCTCTATTCTTGTGTTTGTTTTGTGGAGGTCCGCTCTTATAGCCGCCATCTCAAGTTGCATGTTCTCTAGCTTGAGTTTCGTCTCTCTCCCCACCTCATTGCCTTCGTTTACTTTCCGCAGGATGGTCTCCAGAGTGACGGGTTCGCCTCTTGCTTTGGACGGGGAACCTTGGTTGTCTATTTTTGGCTTCTTCTGCTGCTCGCCTGCCGGCTTCCCATCGCTGCCTGCCATTGTTCGGATGCCCCTTCTTGATAGGATATTGACCAGCCTCCCACCTGCTTGTGCCACCTTTGGTGCGTTTGTCGCCTTTGGGGCAGGTGGTTGGGTGACTTGCCTATCTCTGCTCGGCTCTCTGATATGTCTTGTTCTTGTTTTTGCCTTAGGTCCTGCCAGCGTGTGATTTGTCCTGTTCGTGGCTTGCGAGCCACTGGCTCTTTAATCTCTTCTGGCCTCCGGTAAGAGATATATGTGGTTGTGCACGAGAGCTGTTTGGTGTTCGCTCTTCTCTGCGCGGTCTCTGGGTTGCTTGCTTGCCTGCAGGTGTGAGTGTTAATGGCCGCCTGGGCTTGGGGTACTTGGGGGGGTGCTCGCTTCGTACCTCTCTGTCTCCGCTGTCTGTTGTCCCATTTTCTCCCCCCCTTCGGGGGTGGCGCGTCTGCGTTGCCTTCAGATCAGCACCCCGCACCTCTGCACTGGGTGCTGTATGGCAGTTTGGCCCTCCCTCTCAGATGTCCCGCCGTGCTCTTTTGCTTGGGGCGTCAGAGCCACACACACGTTGCGCCCGCTGCCCTCTCCGCTCTCTCTCTGTTCAAAGTCAGCGGTCTGCACGCCAGCCCCGGGTGCTCTATGTTAGTTTTAGCCTCCGTTTTATTCTCTGCGTTTTTTATTCTCAGCCCTGCTTGCTCCTTTGCTTGGGGATAGGAGTGCCTCGCTGCGCCTCGCCCGCTTCCAGCGTGTGTTGGTCGCTTGCTGCTCTCTCCTCCCCTCTCTCCTGCCTCTCTGTTAGGCGTTGCTGGTGATCGCGTTTCTCCGTCTTCCTGTCTGCTCCCCTTCTGGCTGTCGTCTTTCCGCTTCCGGGTCACTTGCCTGCACAACTTCCGCCCGAAATCGGGGAAGACTTCCGGCAATGGCGCCCTTGCAGCCCTCTTACTTCCGGTTCGCTCGCCACCGGCCCTCGGCGCTTGGGATGACTCGGCTTCTGGGCAGGTTTGGATCGCTTTTCTCCTCTTCTTCTGTGCGACGATCCCTCTTTCTTTTGTCCCCCTTTTTGGTTCAGGGCCGCCGTCAGCTCTGGGCTCTTCTGTTGTGCCTGAAATCGCAGCTGGTTTCTAGATTGCGCTGGCGGGGGGGGTCTCTGGGCACCGCTGTCGAAGTGCTTCAGAAGTGAGTGCGCCTTCCTGCTCCGTCGCTCTCCCCTACCAATGGCTCCTTCTCGCCTCACGCCGCCATCTTGTTCAGCGTGCTGTTGTTTGCCCCCGGCGGGCTGACAAGCTCGTTTCTCGTTTCTGTGGATGCGCTTCTTCACCTCTCGTTGTCGATTGGATGCGCAGACCTTTCCCCCGCTTTGTTTTGTCCTTTTTGTTTGGTTTTGGTCGGTGTGGCTAGTTGTTTACCCCTCAGGGATGTGGAGCCGACGGACCTAGACGACCGTCTCCATTGCCGTCCAAGCCACGCCCCCAACCCCTTTTCTTAGTATAAGTAAGGGACCCCTGGCAACAGGACTTTAAATTACACCTGGACGAAACTCTGAAAATGAATTCTGGAACTTCAACGCTCTACTAAAGACTAGAGGACGGAAGAATCTTCCTTGGGGTCAAAGAGTGACTCTCCTGTTCAAAAAGGCACCAACAAAGCATTTGCCGGTCTGCATCTCCGAAGCTCCTGTCGGACTCTGAAGTATTTACAGCCCAGGAAGAGGATTTCCACACTTCTCGAAGGTCGACCCGAGTCCCCAGCAAAGGTGAGACCCGCAGCCATCACGAGTGACGTGGTACCAGAACTCCTGGTAACCGTGCACAATTACTAGTGCATTGACTTCCCAAGCTTTTCCGAAGTTGTGCTTTGGGTTACTTGTTGGTGCTAAACAGACAACGTAGGTCCTCTATGACACTGGCCTTAAGAGACCTTCATTGGCTATCCATTAAGGAGAAAATTTGTTTTAAATCTCTCTGCATTGTATATAGGGCAGTACATGGCCAGGGTCCTGTCTCCTTGCAGGAGATGTTCACTTGGTATGATCCAAGGAGGCAGCTCCACTCTTTACGAATGTAAATCAGATCACAATCACCAGACTCAAGAGATCCCGGAAGGGGGGTAGAGCTTTCGGAGTGACTACCCCGCGCATTTGGAATGAGCTGCCCCTGAACCTTAGACAGGCCAGTTCGCTGACCGGCTTCAGGAAGAGCCTGAAAACTTGGCTTTTCCCAAGGAATGATCTTTAGTTCCTTTTAATGACACCTGATTCTGCTTTTTGATGTCCATTCTCGTATCCAAGCGCCAGGATACTCGTAGGGTGGCAGTTTTGCGCTATATACGTTTTATTTCCATTCCATTCCATTGTATCCCAAGCCCCAAGCATCATTTGCATTGAAGATTGTGGGCCTACATTCCACGAGTGTCCCGTGAGCCCACTTCTTGCATTTCGGCTCCTTCGTGATCCCTGGTCCGTTGACTGGTGGGTCCCCACGAAGGCCATTCTGACTTTCCTTGGGCTTCTCTGGTTGCTCCAGACATGCCCTGAGTCCCTACCAAGTGGTGAGTCCCTCAGATCTTGCCGGTCTGCACCGGAGCCTATCTCTTCTTTCTGCGTGGGTTGCTGTTGCCAAGGCTTGTTGGGTCCAATCCAGAAACTGACACTGCAGCACTTAACATCCTTTGTGGGACAACTCAAATCCAGAACCTAGTCATCGTCGACGCCTCCTGGTCCTCATGGCTGAAGACTCAAGCTTCACCTTCTTCACCTGAAATCACCCGACATCGGTGGGCATCCGCCTATTTCCTGGTCATTGGCTAGTGACCCAGACTCTGTCCCCTCTGCTTTCAGGATTTCCTCATCTCTGATCGAGGCTTGGATCACACCGGACACTTTCCACTTGGACGCCAACAGCACTTTGCAGCAAATCGCCATTGAAAACGACAACGAAACCTAACAAAAAGACACCTATGCACCCGGCTTCCCTGGGTGAGGTAACTCGAGTACTCCAGTGCTCCCGCGGGTGTTGACTCTAGAACCCCCTAGTACTAAAGGGGTTTGCTCTATATCCTTTTCTAAGTGTCCTTTATCCTTAAAATTCCAACTGCGACTTTCCCCATTGAAGTTAATGGTGATTCGCGGCTGTGTTCACACACACTGCACGCGTTGCCCTGGGGTCCCCTGTGTCACTGCCTTGGGTGGTTCCTGGTGGCCCCAGCGGTTCTAAAGGCTCTAGGCCTTGTGTCTATGTAAGTTGTAGTACTTTTACCACTTTCTCAATATATGGTTTGGTATGCCCCTACGGCTCAACGTATATTGTGCTAATTTACTGTGTGCTATTAAGTTTTCCTTATGTACTTTTGCCTCTAGCCTCATAAAGAGACTTGAGGGATGTGTTTAGAATAAATACATATATTTTATATATATACCTGGTGTGGTTCTCCTTTTATTTTTTCATTCACCAGATTATAGACTGGTAAAACAAGATGCTTTACATTCCTTCAAGACTTAGCCTGAAGGCTGCTCTCCACAGCTACCACTAGGACAGCTTTCTATAAAGGTTGTCTTTAACCTACCATCAATAAAGGGTCATTTGGACTGGTGCAAGGTGCCAACTAGAATAGTGGACATCGTATGCCAGGTCAACTTCTCCCACTTATTATGATGTGTCCTCATGAAAGACTGTCTTTCATGGCTTCTCTGCTCGATTCTGACAGAAGCGCGCTCCGGATCACCGAGATGCGCAGCTCCACAGCGCCATCTAGAGGGCGGCAGCCCGCACCGTGGACAACGAGTGTAAATACAAGCCGCGTGAGGAGCGTCTAATATTCCCGATGCAATAAATATCGCAGAAAGAATATTCCTGTATGATACCGCCAACAATAGTGCATAACAATATCCCCTCATGAGACAGAAAACTGCACATTAAAAAGACACAAAAAAGCACTTATCTCTAGCTGCCGAGCAGCGAAGAAAGAGGAAGTGCAGGAAATGACACAGCATCTTATTGGATGGAGTCATGGACATTGTAGAAGGACTGCCAAAAGACTGTTTTCTTTTTCCCTAGTTCTATGGGAAATGTGGTGTTTTTTGTACACGTTTTAATAAGCTGCTGTTTGATCATTTTGCAATAAAGCGAAGGAAGATTTAGCATAATCCTCGCCTCCGGTTCTGACATGGAATCAAAGAGCAATTATTTGAAGTGGAATGGGAGGGTCCCTTCCTCCAGTGTGTCCCACCAAGCTCACAGGAATGCAGTAATACACTAATCAGTCTGGGGGGGGATTCCTCTACTGCTCCTGCCTGGGTTCCATTCGCGAAATGGAAACCAGGGCCCTCCCTGTACTGCACCAATGCTGCACCTTACTCAGTCTTCATTCACAGCACACTTACTGTACAGTACTTTCATCCTCATGCTTTGTGCCACTACAGACACATATGCATTCCGCACACACATTCATCTGTGCGCACTTCTTAGTATTGTACACTTATTGTACTGTACCAGTGTGCGCCATTTGCAAACACACACACACTGCCAGTACACACACACTTACCATGTGCACTGCACAACACTTCACCCTCGTGTTCTGTACTTCATGCAAGCAAACTTACACCCAGAGCATGATTTCATTGTGTAGACACTGCACAGTGCTTCATCTTTCTTGTCATGTATTCCTCACAGGTATATTTGCACTCAGTACCTGCACTAGTCCCACATGTACCACACAGCACTGCTCCGTCCCTGTACTGTACCCTTCCCAGGTGCACATACACCCACTGCAGAGTCACTACTCTTATGCTGCGCAGCACTTCCCTTCCACCTGAATTAGACCAAAGTTGTGTTAAGCACACAACAGTGGAACCTTTCAAAGGGTGTGTGAGCCTGTAGGCCTCACTCCAGTGACACAGGGCAAAAACTACCTGTCCACTACAACTGATCACATACACAGTATGCTACCACCACCTTACTTGTGCTGCTTAACTAACTCCTGGTGAAGGTGGAAGCCTCCTACCACTATCAGGGTAGCATTTTGTGCACCCCCTCCCACTCCAACAAGCCCGCAATCCACGAGACAGGCCTATTTCATGGCACACACGCCTGATCGGTGTTTGCCTATGACAAGAAATCAGCATTAGGGATTCAGATAGCAGTACAGTTGCGCACTCAGGCCATGGGGACACATCTCTTACCATTTAGATGATTTTTCCATCCAAACAGCGACCAAGGAGAAAAGTGATTTATTTTGTTACTTTAAGGCAGCCTTCCACCAGGTAAAGTCCTGATGAAGCAGAAGAGGAGGTAGGCCCCAGGGAGGCCCATTTGCCACATGGCAAAGTCCTATTGTTAAACATGTTAAATGAGTTGACCCCTGCCAGGTAGAATATAGACTATAAGGTTTGTTGCTTAGTGTGAGATGTACAGATCGTACATTTATGAGGTTTATGAATAACACTCTATGATTACCCATTTATCTTTACCCGCACAATATTATGGTTATCGATATTATGGTAGGACAACATTAAGAACGGGATATTCCCAAAGAATACCGGTCCTGATAGCTTACACAGTTGAATGTGAGCTAAGAGTATTGCAGTGCTATTGAACGAATTTATGCTAGCAAATGTACGCAACAAAATGTAAGTCTTATTTTTGTACATAAAGGTATAACACTGTCTGGACAGTACATTGATTATGGTATCTGTGTGCTAACTTTCTTTAATGGAATAACACTCACCAGCAGCCAAGATCCAGCTTTGACCGTCGGACCTTGCTACCCACTGAACGTCAAAGCCTAAAAGGGGGGATCTTGGCAAGTAAGATTTTCGAAGTACCTGGTGTTAAAAATTGTGTCTGAGGTTTGCACCCAGTCCAAGTAGGGACCACCATTCTAGTCAGGGTAAGTCAGACACTCACTCTAAATTAACCTGTGCCCACTGTCTGCTAGCTTGGCACAAAGCAGTCAAGCTTAACTTAAGAGGCAAGGCGGAAAGTATTTGTGCAACACTTAAGATACAGTAACTCAATGAAAACACCACAAAAAGACTCCACACAAGTTTAGAAAAATAGAGAATATTTATCTGAGTATCACAAGACCAAAATGACAAAACATCAATAAGAAGAAGTCTAGCTATGAATTGTTAAAGATTAAATGTGAAACAGTACATACAAGTCACTACCGATCAAAAGGTTACTTGAGGTCATGAGGCACCGGTGCAGTCAAAGTTTGGCCGACCGCGATGGAGGGCAGCCTGACTACAGGACCCAGACAGGTCACACTGAAGAAATACCTTGGCTGGAGCTTTTCTCAACTTCAGGAGTTTACTGCGTTGCCATCGGGCTGCACAGAGAGGGTCCTGTGCAAGGGTGGCTGGTGAATTTTAATAGAGGTGAAGCGGAAATTTGAGACAAGATTGTAATATGCAAGCGAGCATGGCAAGTGAACTTAAATTGAAGTAAGGAGTCCAGTGAGGGGATAGGGAGACCCCCCCCCACAGAAATGGGATTCGGTGCAGACAGACCTGTGGGTAGAGAATCAATTACTGGTCCAACAGCCAGTGATTTAATGAATTTCCTAAACTAAGCAAAATAAAATAAGTGGTTTGCAGAAATGCCAAAGCAAGACAGTTTTCTGGATGCACACACTCTCTGAGGGCTTCCTGGCTGATCATAGGCGACCTGAAAATGTATTAACTGTGCCACAAAAAGTAATGTAGAAGCACAGTACTTAACATATTACAGTATTCACCTTAATACATCATATGGTATTACCGCATTGAGAGACATTTATTTAAAATGACATATTTTAAACATGAATTTAGAAATATTTCTGCTCCTGCACTGATGACAGCGTCATTAGTGAACTAAGAGGCAATTCAGTTATGGGCACCCTAAATAGCGCCTAGATTAGATAGTGCAACATTATCTTCTGAATCTATTACGTCAAACACAAGAACTTTGTACAGTGCACCTCTTAAACGCATGTATTTGACGATACTCTGATAGGTGACTATAAAGCAAAAGACGACTCTGAAATAATATACTTGCCTAGGATCACACAAGTTGCAATGAGCAGCTGGGATTAATCGTTGTTTTCTTATTTCATGTTGAGCAGCAGCCACCACTATAGGGGTATCTCTTTGTGTCCTCAAAGGATAATGCTTTCTTCTTAACTACTGCAGGATGATATTAGAACATAGGTGACAGGCTGAACCCTTATTCTATTTTTTGCTAATATAACATAGTGTAAGCTTGCACAAGGACACAAGCGTGCTTCACAGCCAGCAGACTTGGGTAGAAAGACACATCAAATATTCAGGAAATGGCAAAAGTGCTCACCCAAGCACCTCAACACCAACGTGGAGGACAGAGGAAAAATCTAGGCTTCATACCAACCATGAAACTGGGGTGTGTGGCGACCCTGCACTGGATGTCTTGGTCAGACTCGGAGGGTCTGTTCTTAATGGTGTCTGCAGGTTGGTAATAATCACTGCAGCCTGGTAGAGAGCAGCAGGGTCAACTTGAGCAGCAACATTCGGATAAATCCAAAGCAGTATTGCTTGCTAATGCAGACCAGGCAGGCAAGACATATCCTGCTCAGTGGGGTCTTCACGTGACCACAAGAGAACACAGGGAAATCCTCTATTGCGTCACATTGGCGGGATAATTTAGAGGTGCTTGCAAAGTAAAACAAGCATTTGCAATGCAATAGGTCTTACTTTTACGAGAGTTTGAGCTATATCTTTTATTTATGTGTTGTTTTTAAAACAGATAAATAAAAGGCATTGTCATTTACAATGCCAGTACCTTGAACTTTCGCAAATGCAAGACCGATTGCTTTGCAAATGCGTTTAGCGCCACTGCTATGACATTTTTTTTAAAGCCTTAGGAGAGAGCATGTCTAATTCGAGAAAATAGTGCTCTGAGGCTGTAATTAAAGCGTACTGAGTGATAAAACACAAAACAGGGGGTGCCTCCATGGGAGGCGCATAAAATGAGCAAGGCGGTACTAAGGAGGGACTACTAAGCCTATTGATCAAAGGACAGCCACAGTGAAGAGTGGACCACAACCCAAGCACCTTGTGGGTTACGTTGATGCAGCGCTACTCCGGAAATAATTTCTAAAACCTCATCACCTTTCCCTGAAGTATTAAATCATTAATTTACTCATCAGTGGGGCCCATAACACTGTGAGTCACTCATACACACTTTCTCTCTACTTCATGGTTTGGGGTGAATCAAAGGAGAGCTGCTGGATCATAGCGGAGTGTCTAACATTTTAACTACCTATCTATAATATATACATCTGCAGTTTAAATTGTTTACCATGGTTTTCCGATACAACAAATTATTCAGACACACCACCGTTGATTGTCAATAGATCTGCTAGTAAAAATTAGGCTAAGGATGAACAAGATCAGCTTGATTCTTCATTTATCTAATTTTTATTTAAAGAGAAATATTCCAGCATAACCAATATTTATTCATTTTCTTTTTATTCATTCAATAGAAATAGATTTAAGAAAAGGAAAGAAATTTCACACATACATTTATATTTCATTTAATTCAGAAGTTCAGAAATAAGCACATTAATATTGAGATTATTGGACATAAATATTACCAGAAGACATAATAGTTCCCAAAGCTTTCCTCCCTATTCTCTCTAGCTATTAACTTCATCTAAGGACTCCGAACTCATTCAAATAAGTTAAAGTTTAGGAAATATCAAAGTTCTTACGCCTCAGGAAAGTTCAGCATTTGGGCAGCCTGTCAGAATACGCAGATAGAAATCGAAGAAGAGAGTTTTTTCGTAACTCCGGACATACTCTTTTATACCATTTCTCTCTAACTAATCTGTCTAAGCTCCGAAACATTTAGGGTCTTCTCCAAATTTGATTGGACAATCTAACGGGTGGATGAGCATAACCTCATCATGTCATTGTTTGAGTTCCACATGATCCTTTCAATAAAATGTTCTTTGTTTTAAAATACATCCGCTTCCATCCAGTCCTTCAATTGGTAATACTAGTCTGCGTTCTCAAGGTTTCACACCACGGACATCCATTCTGTTGGCACTCAGCTGGCTTTTCAGGGCATGCTGTCCTTGAACTATTCCGCTCGAGCACAAGAAGCTCATACTTGACTTGCAGCTTTTTCTATTATGCGTACTGCATCTCAATCTCGGAGTCTCAAAACATGTCTTATTCTATCTAATCCTGACAACTGTGCGTACCAATTCTACAGTTAGAAAAAATACCATAAGATGTTACCTAAACCCTCTCTCTTCACCGCACTACATTTCAACAGCCCAACTTTCAAAGGAATGTATGACGTTACAACGAATTCCGTTGCAACGCATGCCTTTACCACGCATGCGTTAAAACGGAATTCGTTTTCCACGCATAACCTTTACCTCGAATACTTGCGTGGTGACGTCATACGTCGTTAAGAGAAAGCGGAAGTTTATTTTCCGATTTCTCTTAAACGACGCTGATTATCTGCATATCCCGACGTGACTTCAGGTGAGTTTTTTTGGGGGGGCGGAGACCCACCCAAGCCCCCCTTTTTTTACTTTTTACCTTTACCACATATGCCTTTACTACAAACCTCGTAGTAAAGGTATGCGTGGTAAAGGCTTTCGTGGTAACCACGCATGCGTTGTACTGCATGCGTGGTTAAGGATTTCGTGGAAACGGCTTCGTTGTAGTGGCCGTTTCCCCTTTCAAAGCTACGTCTCGTCAGGAACCAGATCCTCGTTCTTACCTTCTTGATCATATTTGCATGCATGGGTGTATTATCCTCAGTGATGGCTCAACGCAGTGTGTACGACGGAGTCACCCGCTATAGTGAGCGCAATGGTTTTTAAGCATTGCGCCAGGACGCCAAAAAACGCTTGCAGCCTAATCCCGCACACATGATAAAAAAGTGGACACTAAAGATGGACTCACATAACAGATTATGTGCCGCCATCTTTGAAAGGGCAATGTATATACGGTAAACAGAACAGTGACATATTGAGCGAAATTGTCTGTAAAAAAAACAACAAAGTATCAAAGCTGTATGCAATCTGTTCCCGTTCACAAGGTCGGATAGTAGACATTATAGATGGACTCACGTGACAAATTAAGTGCCGTCATCGTTGAAAGGGCAATGTGTATCAGATAGACAACACAATAACATAGATTTATATTTGTCATAAGCTCGCCACTCAAAAATGACCACTCCTCTATTTCCACAATTGCAAGAAGTGTGCCATCAAAACAAGTGGTACAATCAGTTCAACCACAACACCTCCAATGTGCGTACCATGTTGATAATGCACTTATCTGTTGTCACAAATACAGAGAAGTTATATGTGAACGGCAGCGTATTATATTTGGAAGAAGTTTTCACACGTTTAATAGTCATACCAAAATAATGTAATCCCAACATTACTCCAACCTACATCCATTAAAAAAATGCTTATAATTCGCATCTCTTTACACAAACAAAGAGAAGATTTTTAAGTCAAGGGCTTGTCAGAAAATTCAGGAAGCGAACGTACACCACGATGCTAAGGGAACAGCACCCCATGGTATCACAAATACAGTATCATAGCTGAAGGGAGTCTAACCGACAAGGATTTCAATGATAGACAAATCCAGAATCAAGGCAGGTAAAAACCTCAAAGTCAGTGTGCTAGCCCTATGCTCACCTGGTGTACCTTAATTCTGTAAGGAAGGCTGAAGTACCCAATCATGATCTATACTGTTATATAAACAGAGTTTTACCAGGGTTGTGTAACATACCACTGAATATTTTCATTTAATCCCTGTTTAACGCTGTTTAATGTAAAAATCTATCCTTTTACGGATAATATCAATAGGTAACCCTGCCTTACTTCTGATCTTTTCCAAAAGTTCGTATAGCAGACTTATGCTCACTGAAACCTGTGCGAAATTCCCGTGCAGTCTCACCAATATATGCTGAATGCACGAGCATGTCAGCAAATATATAATGTTCTGACTTCTGCAGTTTGTAAGATCATTTAGCTTTATGTTCCATCCATGCCAGGAGAAGGATTCAGTAACAATCGCGGCCTCACAAGCGTGGCATGACCCACATTTGTGGTTACCTAGAACGGCTGGAAGTCCTGTGATGGTGATTTGTCGTAGGGAATTCTTTATGATTGGTATAGTGTGGACCAGAATGTCAGGCAAATTCCGATTCTAATAAGCCACCAGAGGTTGTTCCAATTGGGTTTCATTTTCATCACTATTCAAAATTTTCCAATTCTTTTGGATGATGTTCTTAATTTTGAAATTCAAAGCTGAATGGTTGACAACACACACAACCCGATCTTGAGACGTGCGATGTGTTCCTTCTAAAAGGAGATCATGGTTGTAGCAGTCTAGACCTTGTGATCAGTGCTATGTTCCTGAGGGGTCCACCTGTGGCTTCTTGTTCCTGATCATACCTTTTTGGCTCTCTCAGTGCAATGAATCACTTGGTCATACCCACAAACTGAACATCCAGTATACACATACTTCGGTATGCTGACACCTTCCTCCTCTGTGGCACTGGACTTCGTTAAACTCTTCCTTAAGGGAGCAATTCCCTTTGCCTATTCTTTGGTTGGCACTTTTTCCTCTGGAACCTTCAAAGGTTTTGATGTTTCATCTGTACGTTTCTCTGCATCTGCAGGCTCTGATTTTACTGGTTTTCTCTAGGGATATGACATATTGGCAGCTTGTAAACTCTTCTTTTCAGTTTAAAGCAATACAAAGAAACTTTGACTTGTTTTCTGATCCCGGCTGCTGGTTGACCCAAGTGGCCGGGATTCCATTGTATTTACTAGTGGCAGCAGAAGACAGTTCCAACATGGCCAAGTGAAAACAAGCATTTGCAATGCAATAGGTCTTGCATTTGCGAGAGTTTGAGCTATTGGTGTTGGAAATTACAATGTCTTTTACCTATGTGGTTTGGATTCGAGTGTAGTGGGTGTATGTGGCTTGGAGTGGAATTATTTGGGTTGTACTGGAATTATTAGTTGTGGAATTGTGTCGTGTGGAGTGTATTTATGTAGTGGAATAATGTGACATGGTGAATAGATAGGGATGAGAGCTGCACAGAACAGAAAGAAAGGAAGATATAGAGGATAAGTAGTTTGTGCAAGAAGTGGTGAATGAACTCGAGTCAGAGGAGCAGAAAGAGTGTGTGAGAAAGTGAGAAAGAAGGAAAGAGCGGCCCACAGAAGCATAAAGAGGGAGGACCAGTGTACGCAGACGTCACCTAAGAAGAGGAGGAGAGTGTTGGTTTGAGGGACGGAAGCCTTGAAAAAGCACCGAATAGTAACTGTGCTTAGTATGTGTGAGCAGGTATTATAGAGAGGAGATAAGGAGTCTGAGACAGGGAAGAGATGGGGCAATGGGATTGCGAGATGAGAGGTGGTAGTGGCAGCGCGAAAGAGAGATGGTTTGGAACTGTTTGTTGTGGAATTGTGTAGCCTGGAATTGTGTGGTGTGATATGAAGTTGTATAGTGGGAATATGTGGTACGTCAGTGACATACCTTTGAATGTTGTTTCCTAGAATGACTACTCATCCATGCTCAAATTAGTGACCGTGTGTTTGTTACTGCTACTTATTATTGTAGTTTCACTTATAAACAAATTCCCTCAACTTCAACTCTAGTGATCCCATGTTTAAATGCTAGTGTGGCTTTTTTTAAGAAGCTGTGAGAGGAACTACTTTTTATCCATGAAAGCATATATCTCCTGCCAATGTCCCTAAATAATACCAAATAGTGCACACATAATGCAACCTCCAAATATATAGTGGTTTGGCTTTTTGAAAACTGTTTTTTAAAAGCAACCAATTAAACTGGTGTGGGAGTTTTAACAGCAAAGAGAAAACGTGGAAGTAAACTTACAAACACATTAAGATTTTATCTCTTGCCCAAAGATGTGGCAGAGAAAATGTACATTTTTTGAAGCAGGTAAAAAGCAAACAACACAGTTCTATCTTATTATAAAATCCTTATGTCATTTGAAAAAGTAGTTTGCCAGGGGTGTGAGGATGGTGATTTTATGAGGAGCAATTTGGAGCAATAATTTATTCAACAGTCAATAACATTTAAGTGAGGATATTTATGCACCATTTTACTATTGTGTTTCTTTGATCCGTAAGAAAGTACTATAATTTTGCAGGAATTAGAAGTAGATTGCCTTCTTTGGATTTTGGTTTCATGATCCAATTCTAACTATTGCTGGTATCCGGTTTTTGTACAGCTTTTAAGGGCTTGGCTGCCTATCACTCCACTTTATAGCAGAAAAAAAGTCACAAAAATATCAGAGCTAAACAGAATGCATCACGTGATATAACAGCATAATCAAACAAGATCATACTAAACTCTGCGAATGCAAGCCCCTCCCCTATTTCAAACACCAATCTGGAACACTCTGCAGATCTTACAGCCCTTTGCCTTCAGTCTACCATCAAGGATTGGGCAGCTGGGGAAGATGTTGGTAATGGGAAGTGGACTCCATGTCACCAAGATGCAGGGCTCCAGCAGCCTATTCTTTTACACCATATAGTTTTAGGGAAGGAGCAACTGAAGTGGACTAGGACTACACTTCCCAGAATGCTTTGAATTGCCAATCAAACTCCAGCATTGAGGTCAGGAAGATTACTTGGTGACCTGAAGTCTTGTGATCTCTGACATCCATGACAGCTTCAACGCCACGACCGACCCGACCGTACCAGACCCCACCCCTCCTGCGAACACCATCAGCACCAACCTCCTGACCTCCTGGTCCAACGTCTGCGATGACGAGACACGCAAGGTCATGTACTCCTTCCACTCAGGATCTCCGACGGACCCGTGCCCGCACCACATATTCAACAAGGCAGGCACAGCCATCACACCCCAACTACGGAAGGTCATGAACATCTCCTTCGAAACCGCGACTTTCCCGGAAAGCTGGAAACACGCCGAAATCACCGCCCTCCTCAAGAAGCCCAAGGCGGACCCTAAGGACCTCAAAAAGTTCCGGCCCATCTCCCTGCTCCCGTTCCCGGCGAAGGTCATCGAGAAAATCGTCAACATGCAACTGACCCGCCACCTAGAAGACAACAACATCCTGGACCCATCCCAATCCGGATTCAGACGAAACCACAGCACTGAGACAGCCCTCATCGCCGCCAGACGACATCAGGCGCCAATTAGACAAAGGCGATTCTTCAGCCCTCATCCTCCTGGACCTATCTGCTGCCTTCGACACGGTCTGCCATCACACACTAAAGACTCGTCTCCATGAAGCCGGTATCCAAGAGAAGGCCCTCGACTGGACCACGTCCTTCCTCTCCGGCAGATCCCAGAGCGTCCGCCTCCCGCCTTTCCGATCCGAAGCCAGCGACATCATCTGCGGCATCCCCCAGGGCTCCTCCCTCAGCCCGACGCTGTTCAACATCTACATGGCCCCCCTCGCACAAGTGGCCCGCCACCACAACCTCAAAATCATCTCCTACACCGACGATACTCAGCTCATCCTCTCCCTCACCAAGGACCCACGCACCGCCAAAACCAACATCCACGACGAATGAAGGCCATCGCCGACTGGATGAGGAGCAGCCATCAGAAACTGAACTCGGACAAGACAGAGGTCCTCATCCTCGGGCCCAACCCCTCAGCCTGGGACGACTCCTGGTGGCCTACCACTCTAGGGACAGCACCGACACCCACCGACCACGCACGCAACCTGGGATTCATCCTCGACTCCACCATCTCCATGTCCAAACAGGACAACGCCGTCTCCTCCTCCTGCTACAACACCCTCCGCAACCTTCGCAGGATCTACAAATGGATCCCGGCCGAAACAAGAAGAACGGTGACACAGGCCCTCGTCAGCAGCAGGCTGGACTACGGCAACGCACTCTCCGCCGGAATCCCAGCCAAAGACCTACGACGACTCCAGCGCATCCAAAATGACTCCGCCCGACTGATCGTCAACGCACCCCGCTGCTGCCACATCACCCCCCACCTGAGGAACCTACACTGGCTCCCCGTCGACAAGAGGATCACCTTCAAACTCCTCACCCATGCACACAAAGCACTCCACAACGCCGGACCAGGCTACCTGAATAGCAGACTCAACTTCCACACCCCCACCAGCCAGCTACGCTCTGCCAGCTTCGCCCTTGCCACCGTCCCCTGCATCCAACAAACTACTTCCGGCGGCAGATCCTTCTCCTACCTCGCCGCCAAGACCTGGAACACCCTTCCTACCCACCTACGTCAGACCGAAGACCTACTCGCCTTCAGAAAACTCCCCAAGACCTGGCTCTTCGAACAGTAGCGTCGCCCCCTCCCACCCCCCTTCCTCAGCGCCTTGAGACCCTCACGGGTAAGTAGCGCGCTTTACAAATCCCCTGATTGATTGATTGCTACAATTATGCTGAAAAGAGGAGAAGGTGGCAGCGGGAGGCAGGGTTTGAGGGACACAGGAGAAAAGAGGGATGTTAGCTTATAGGGGAAGCTTGACTGACAAGAATGCAGAATATGAGGGCAGGAGCAAAGAAAGACAGATGGGTGTAAAGTGTAGAAGGTGAGGGTGGGTCTGCAGAATGGATGCACTGAACAGATTCACAAACATCAGAGGGTGGATAGATTTAAACTGAACAGAGAGCGGAGTAAATGAGGGTGCCGAGCGGAAGGAGGGGAGTCCATGGGAGTGGAGAAGAGGAGGCCTCGTAAGCTCCCTCATTTCGCTGGTGAAGTAAATATTGAGACATGTGAGGGACAAGAAAAATAAAAGGAAAAAATGTGACTTCCAGATGAGCCAAATTGCAACAGTGACGTGATAAAACGTGCAAGATATGCTGAAGGGGCCCCCCACACTCACATCAGTAGGGAGGGATTGAGGGGCCCCAGCCCAGTATGGGTAAGCTTGGGGCCCCCGAGCAGCGGAGGCATTGGGGGCCTTTGTTCCACCCCTGAATTGCAATAGACAACCCTATGTGTAACTGGGTGGAGGTAGATATCTATTACACTCAAAGAACCAAACTGCAATGTTAATAACGCACCCTCAAGGGTGTCTCCAAGAGTGAGGAAAGGAATATGAACCATACCGGAGGGTATAAATGCACACAAAATTCAGTCCTAGTTATTGCTTATGCATGTATTAAATGCCAAATCATAGCTGCCAACATTTGAAAAAAAATCCAGGGACACTTTTCAGCACAGGGCTGCTGCAGATAGGAAGTTCTTGTTTGCGTACCTGTGTGTAATAAAGAGGAACAGTTTTTGCAACAATATTACCCGGGACAGTCTCCAACTTGCCGGTACTGTCCCTGCAAAAATGGGACAGTTGGCAACTATGCAAAATGTGCTAGAAACGACAGATCTCACCTCTGAAAATATCTCCCTGTCTCAGATATGGCAACTTTTAAACAAGATATTGCTTTTTTTCTTTCTTTTTTTATATAAAATCTATGATACATTACCTGTCCATATTTTGTCTAATGTTCATCTTCTACCTTTTAAACATTTAGGTGTTTTATATTTTTTAATGGTTTTTATTAACTGTACAATAAAGTTTATCACTTATTAAACAAGTAAAAGCGCAGACATCGAAATATGTGGAATACTGGGTATTAGGAGAACTGGTAATCTCATTCGGAGAAAGGAGACTGGTAGTTTATTTCGTTTTGGAACAGGCACGTGTTTCACGAATAAATATTAAGGTTACGTATGAGCTGCTAGGCGTTACCCGACTTGTTTTTCCAGCATGTAATCCCACACCAAAACAACCGACCTGCATCCTCAAATAAGCCCTTCATGGTTTATTTCGATTTCTATAGAATATACATCTTGTTAAACATAAACCCGTGTATTGAATTTTGCAGAAGAAAAGCACGTTTTACCTTTGAGAAACAGTTTAAGTAGGATTAGACTTGTGTTTGCTTGATAAATAAACAGGAGTGCAGTAAACATAAATACAATTGAAATTTTGCTTGCTTAGGTTCACTAGTTGAGAAAAGTAATTTAAGAAGACCAGGAGGCCAGTGAAATAACAAATACACAGTAAAATGGCTGAATGTGTAGATAGATCTACTTACAAAGATCTACTCACGTTCAGCCATCTGAGCGGCCCATCCCCCATCATCTAATTCCCAATAAAGATAAGGAGCCTCCTCCCATTGCCGAACAAAATAAATATTCTGCAACTTTTAAACAAACTGAATCTTATGTTTACAGAAGATCAACAAAAGAAAGACCGATTTACTCATGATTAACTAAAAAAAACAACTTTTCACAGCTGGAACGCATTACGTTTTATATGGGGAAGCGTTCACTTTTACAATGCAACATTTTAAAACTAGGCTTATGTATTGGGAATTGACCGATTCCATAAAAACGTATGAAATCCGCAGGTCAGTCTCCCCTCTCCACCTCTGCAAGTTTGTCGGAGGACATGCAAACATTTGCCTACCTCTTGCACCCCTATTACAAGTCATCTGAAAGTTTCAGCAACAACTGTCTGCAGCAACACAGGAGAGTCTCAATGCTTCCGTGCATGATAGGGAGGCAGGAATCTGCATTACGATTCAGGGTCGCACGGAAGTCAGGTCTCAAGTAAAACAACAATCTTTATTGGCTAATGTTAGACTTTTTCAGCAGGTTTACTCCCAGGCTTTTTGCTTTTTGGCCTACTGTTTTTGACCTTGCTTTTTTTTGTTTTAGGACTCTGGGCACTTTACCACTGCTATTCAGTACAAAACTGCATATGCTCTCGATGTAAATTGTGTATATGGATTGGTGTTTCCATGATTGGCTTATTTAAATTTATCAAAAAGTCCCTAGTTCAGTGCACTGTGTGTGCTCAGGCCCTGTAAATCAAAAGCTGCTAGTGGGCCTGCAGCACTCATTGTGCCACCACACAGCCAGCCTTTCGAAGGTGTCTCAAACTTGCCACTGCAGTGTTTGCGTGCAATTTTTACTGCTATGTCAACCTGCAAAGTGCACCCACTTGCCAGGCTCAAACCTTCACTTTTCTTACATGTAAGACAGCCATCAGGTAGGCCCAAGGTACCCCGTGGGCAGCGTGCAGCTTATGTGAAAGATAGGACATGTACTGGTGTGTTTTACATGTCCCAACAGTGAAAGACTGTGTATTTCGTTTTTCACTAGTGCAAGGCTATCTGTCCCACATGCTGACTTAGGAGTTGCTTTGTAACATCTTACAATCATAATTTTCCATTGGGCCAAGATAGAGAAATGGAGTTTAGGCTTCGGGAAGTCAGGATTTAAAAAGACATCTTTTAGTAAAGATGATTTTGATATTGTGTGTGTGAAAATACCACTTTTAGAAAGTGAATATTTTCTTGTCTAATCATTTATGTGCATTTTGTGTATTAGCTGTCTGAGCTTTAGACTGACAGGGCTGGGTTGTGCATTCACACTAGACAGACACCAGGAGGGGTGGGGAGGGTGGATTGTGGTGTCCTGCCTTTTTTGGGTGACTTATAGCCAGGTTGAATAGACCTAGCTACATTTAAAGTAACGGGAGGAGTTGTTTGTTTCACCTGAATGGACTATGTCTGTCTTCTACAATGCTGTCTCTACCTACTAGAATGAGCCTGGCCTGAGCCAGGCAGAACTGGATTATGTATTATGTATGCCAGTGGAACTTTGGTTGTGCCAACTTCAATGAGACATGTGGTATTAAAAATGGAGCCCTGACCCCAGAACTTTAGATTACTGCTGGACTAAGGAACCTGCCAGGAAGAACAGCTGGAATAGCTGTGAGGAGATCCTACCACTTTTGAGCATGGTTTGCTTGGTTGGCCTGCAGTTGCTGCTTCTGTTTTGGGCAGGGAAAGGACAGGACTGTTCTTTCTGCAACCTACGTATCTCTAAGGGCTTGATGTAGAGCTTGCCTTATGTTGGAAGTCTCAGGGAAATCAAAGACGTCAACATCTTCTGGGTCCCACCTCTGGGACTGTGTGTTTCAGTGACCACAGAGGGAAACCACAGTCTGATGCTGTCATCGAGACTTCCGGCGGTTCGTGACCTGAAGGCACCGCAGGGGGCACCACCACACTTCACACCGCAACCCTGGTCTCACTAACAACGACGTCTGCTGCAGCCACTGAGCTGCTGCTTGCACCGCGACCTACGGACAGCGCACTCCACACCGCCTCGCTTCACCGACGTCGCCGCTGCCTGCACTGTAGTTTGGGGGCATCGCTTGTAAGTTACACGCCCCCGTCCGACACCGCAGTCTTAGTAACTAACCTTTTTAGGTTGAGCGTTAGCGATGACCTGTTGTATCTCTCTCTGGGGCTTTGGCAAGCTCATCCATTGCCATTTGCTGTTAGCTGCAGCATTCAGAAATGCTGGCTTCTTATTGGTCAGTTTCTGACAAAGTCCCTCCTTTGTTTGTTTAGTTCTCTTTCCAGTGATTTCACTCTGAGAACATTTTAGTTGGCTATCACAAAGTACAGAGTGTGATGGGCCTCTGTTCCGTCCTCCCATCTGGTTTTACTTTGCTTTTAGTGGTGGCACACGCGCTTTAGCTTGAAACATGTAAAGCTAAAGCGCGGGTGCCACAATTGCTTTAAAAGTAGAGAAGTCGGAGTAAAATGCAATTTCTTTTCCATTGCTTTACTTTTGAAGCAATTGTGGCACCCACGCTTTACTTTTGGATGTTTAAATCTAAATTGCGAGTGCCGCCATTGCAATATTTTATATACATGGGTGTCGCTTTCACTTTACAGCGAGGCGCAATAGTGGGTGCTAGCAAAGCCTGTACCACACTAATGCGATCACCAGCAATAATACACGCACTTTAACTGTGGCACAGGCTTCGCTAACACTGACAAGTGCTGCTTGTTTAAAACGGTAACTGGTCCGCCACACATTAGGAGCGTTGCAGCTCGCTCTGCAGGCTTTTTGTTTCATTTTTTTTTAAATGTGTTAAATACCGCAAACTCAACCGGAATGTGTCGCAACGCTTTGGCTAAACAAACGCATTCAAACTGGAAGCTGCTGATGAGAATATTTGCATAATATTGCTCTTGAATGCATTATTTCCAATATGAGCTCAAACAAGAACGTGGCCTTTCTTCCAGTGTTAGAGTCGGAAAAAGGGGGACCGTCGATCAGAATTGCTGCATATGGGTGGTAAGCTTGCATTGAAAGCAGGAACATTGACTACATGCGTCTGGTACTCTAAATATTTGGGTGGTTCCCCTCCCAAATGTTTAGGTTGTCAGCTGCCACTGATGCTATCTTCTTAATTCTGGGTCCTTAGGCAGCATACAATATACTTGTTGCATCCAAAATCATTCACAATCAGAAAAACAATAAGAAGCATTGCAAGCTAACCTTAATAGACCAGAGAGTTGTTACATTTTCAAGCTAGTGTTGCCGCAGGATTATTTAGCAAACTCCAGATCATTTTGCAGGATTAGCGCTAGGATTAGGATAAGAGTCTGGAGAACATTTGGTAAATTACTGTAAGGTTTAGGATTATGAACAGGGTAAGGGCTGCAGTAAGGGAAGAGTTTGATGAAGGGTATAGTGTGAAGTTAAAGAAATGGGTAACGGTTATGATTAGAGACTGGGGCTTAGATATATTTGGGATAGGGTTAGGGACAAAACCTTAAACTACAATTAGGGCAAGGGGTAGTTTCAAGTTTGGGGTTATTGTTAGGGTTAGGGTTAGAGTTATGGATTGGGTTACCGTCAGGGAGTCTGATTTATGGGTTACATTTAATAGTTATGGAAAGCAATGTAGTTATGATTAGGGATAGAGGTTAGGTTTCATGATTGAATGGAAAATGCTGGAAATGTTTTAAGTTGTAGAAAAATTATTTCTGAATGTATCTCTTTTTTTCCATTTCCCATTTGAAGAAAACATGTTATCACTAAACGTTTCTCACTTTAAGTGCCTCGCTTAAAGATTTCTCACTTTATTGCTGGATTCCCACAAAGGATGATATGTTGTTTCTGTCTTTTCCAGGCAGTCGTGAAGGGGATTGAGGGTCTGCTTCTGGTTCTCATGGTTGTAGAGTTCTGCATCTCGATGTCCACCTCCATATTCGGCTGCAAGGCTGTGTGTCGCGACACCAGTTCAGACGTGGTAATAAAGACGACTCATTCGGGCGCTCTACGTCTCCTACTGTCTCCTACTCCATTCACCACTAGTTTCCATTGGTGTGATAATGATAGAAATGCAACTACTGGTAACATAGGAAGGACATTTCTTGTCTATATTAGGAGTGGTGAACCTGTCAGATGTACTACCAAGTTAATAGAAACTTATTAGTAAGGGTGATAGGTACGTTGATGCTGGGTGTAGGAACTATAGTTGTTGATGATCATGACATGACAAATATCTGTTAATGAAAACTCGACTGGGAACTAATAACTGGGAACGAACAGCGGTAAAAACTGGCAAAACCTTTATAGTAAACACTACGTGAACATAGGAGTCAATTATAAATAAGCTAATGATTACACAGGTATGGATTGGAATTACTACTTTAGTAAAATCCACCTTCCCAGGCCAGTCTTCCCCAGTGTTTACTTTTTAATGTATGTGCACGTGACCTCACCTGTATAAGCTGCTGTTCGTGGGGTACTTACCTGCCTGAGTGCGGAGGTGTCATGACAGTATCTCAGCTCACACACGCTTCCTCTGCAGAACTCTTCTTCATGCAGGGGCAGTGATTGCTCTACAAGTCCCCGTGATCCTCCAATGTTTGGATAAGGGATTAAGGAACAACGAAAACAAAGAACAAATTACTGACTGTCTTGTTCATCTATAGTTGTAGATGAAAGAACATGTTTCTGCTTAATTTTTGCTAAAGTACAAAAAATTGTCAGGAGTCAGCATTAAAGATGGAATTTTGACTTTCTTATAGACCCAAATATTGGTCTCTGAGAAAAACAAAAATCTGAACTTTGGGGGATCATCTTTGTCAAGGAGCAATAATGTCAGTGTCAAATTAAGAATGAGGTCAAAAACAGAAAGCTTCAACTACCTTTAATGGAGAAAGTTCTACTTCTGCTGCCAGCCAACCAAATGCACAGAACTAACCAGAGTCCTAGTGAGGGCTTGGTTGGACAACCACAATAAAATATACACTGAACCCAGGCAGTGGCCTCAAAGAAAGAATGTAGTAGTAGAGACAATAGAATCAAAAGAGTTCTTTGTCTAATGAGAACTAAGAGGCAAAGAAGCAATCTTGAAGAAATATACTTGCTGGATTCTCAGTCCAACATGAAATGCACCCTAAATAGTCACAGCGTACTGCTATGGCCCTCATTAACAGTATCCTGAAAACGTCTGGTAAATCCTGTTACTGAAACCATAGGAAAAATTAGTTTTGTGATTAAAGCTGTATAAATGGATACAAATTGGTGGGGCACACCTGGCAATATTTACTGGGGTAAATTGGCAAGTGAATACCGCATTGTGTGGATTTTGTTCTGGTAAGCATTAAAATCCACATGCTATTCACCCGTTCTAGGGGCGAACTCATAAAAGGCGATAATGATTGCGGCCAATAAATTATGAACACATCGGTGTCATCTTTTATCTGGTGCAATATTTATTACACCAAACACTGGCCCACTTGGAAGGAGGGACTTAGTGAGACCAATCTCTAGTAAGTAGCCTGCCTACTAGTCAAGTCAAAAGAATGATTTCTGCAGAACTAGCCAAGACATATCATTAACCTCCCATATCTGGCCTGGTCTGAAATTGAAACTTTACCGCTGGGTCCAAACCTTAACCTGGCAAATTCGTTGGACCATTGTCACGATGATTTCCTGTAGAGCAAATTAAGTGATGTCTTGTGCATCAAAGAAGCATGCAATTCTCAAGAAACAATTGAGCAAACGTGAAAATGCTGGAGTGTCTTGATGATGCTCTTAAGCATATGTCTGGCACTCACATAATTGTTAATTATAATCAACCGATGCTGCAAGCTTTTCCAGGTGTGCTCTTTACAAAAACAGTAGAAGATTTCCCTCTTACAATCCTATCAGGGCAGAGGAATCCACCTCAAGCACCTGAACGCAGTAGTGTAAGAGAAATTGGTGTAAATACAACGGTCCCTGCTGTACATGGTATATGTTAAATGCTTGTTTTCAAATAAACCAAGTATTAAGGCTGAACGATAACCGAGCATCTGCTAAAAATTATCAGAGGCTCCATCGGCTCAAAATTCAGTGATGTACTGAAAGCGGTGTGTTTATGATAGGAAATTCAGAGCCAGCTCTGTCCTCGGACGCACCCTGTGAGCTGAGCACAAATCAGTAAGATAAGTAAAATGATATACGTATATAAAACAAACAAAAAAAAAAACATTAATATGGTCGGCCTCATGCTAGGCTTTGGGACGTGGCAACATTTATGTGTACGGCCGAGAGCTTGGGGAAGTGGGTGTCTCAATACAGAGCCCAAATCTGGCTGGTTGTAAGATTGACAGGCCTTTTCAGCAATTCTAATTGGCCACCCTTACCACCAATATGGATAGTTGTCTTTATTCGAACCCTAATGACTGGCTGCAAGCAGCCAATCAAAAAATGTGTGGGTAGTCATTGGGCCACCTTTAGCATTCCAGGGCGGTGCAGACACCCAAAACACAAGCTGATTTCTGTGAAGCATCGAATATATATATTTCTAGTTTTTGTAAATTTCTCAGTCTACAAGTGGCAATCTCGGAGTGTTCTGGTGACAAAGAGACAAGCATGAAGCACATTTTATTAGACTAAATAAACTGGGGGGCATATTTATGAAAAGGTCGCACAGTGCAGCACAGCAAGTCACCTTGCTGTTTTGTGCCGCGGGACTGGGAAAGGGCAGGAATGCACTGTATTTTCAGGAATACAGTGCAGTCCTGTCCTTGTACTGGTGACGATTTATCAGCCTACCGGCAACGCAGGCATGCTTGCATCATGGTACAAGGGCACCTGAGTTGCTTCCAGGATTGATTTTGTGGAGGAAGGTGTATGAAACCTACACAAAACAATCGTTAGAGGTATATACGTTTATCTTTCTATGTGTACTTCAGAATGCAGCACACATAAACAGAGGAAGTAACAATGAGAAATAAAGACATTTCTCCTCGTTAAGCCTCTCCTGGGAAGGCATATCTTTTTGTCTCATTCCCAGTTCTAGTACATCTGGGAATGCCTCAAAAACCATGGGAGTTGCCTGGGAACACCCATGCAAGGCCCATGTTTCACCCCCCTGGTGCAGAAGAAGGCAATGCAGCGATTTATGAAGCATTGCTTTAGTCGAGATTTATGAAGCCACTCAGGGCCCCGTTAGGTGGCCTTGCGTGGCTTCAATAATCACATTTTTAAGTTGTATTGCTCTTGCACCATGTTGTGTGGTGCAAGAGCAATGCAGTTAGGCTTGTAAATATGCCCCATGGTGTAAAGGCTGTACATGCCTTTTCTTCTCAATGTAGTTTCAGCTCCTTGCTCTTTATCTTAGCTCTACAGCAGCATATTTGAGGCTGTTGAGTTGAAATTGATTGGACAAGTGTTACTTCCATTGATGATATACATTTATCTTCAAGGTACGTAGAAGTGCCGATAAAATAGTACATTTATACTTACCTACATATACTTACCTGCTCGATATGTTGGCAGTGGATATTCTGTACATATTATTACAGTAGGTTAAAAATATAAACTCACTATTTTGACATATACGTCCTAATGCAGAATGGGTTGGGTATTTAGAGATGATGATGCTCACAAATGCATGCTGGTGGCAGAAATGCAGACTGTTAGAAACAGAATCAACAAACTTCCATTTAACCTTATAAAACATTATCTCCTTTTCTTCCATAGGCGGTAATCATCCACCACAACCACCCGAGCGTTCAAGCAAGCTGTCCCACAGTTGCACCTGCACCACTACCACCACCACCACCACCGATGTACCAACAAAAAGACCAGTTTTACTTTGCCTGAAAGTGAAAAGTGAAGGGATGAAATCAATTGAGAGTATGGAAAGGAAATGCAGGACTTTTGTTACTCTTTTTTTTCTCAAGAGGCACATGTATTTAAATTGTTATTTGTCAACGACGGTAAATAAATCCACTGGGGAAATGTAGCAATTCAGCACAATTGGCTTAGGTAATATTGGCAGCAAAATTACCACCCCTGGTCATTTCAGTAGTGCCACTGTAAATTTCATTCATCGTAGTAATCCACATTGCAGAAAAAAGGCCTGCAACTAATAGAATTTTTTGCCTTGTAAAAGATTGACACTAAGCTGATGTTAAAATGAGTAAAACCCATACACAGGTTTAATAGCATGACGATTTGAATATGTGTAGTCACCCATTGACTCAGGACTGTTTTTTTCCAGCAAGGGCCCTGTCTCTGTCCCCATTGCTTAATTTGAGCCGGTGGTTTCCGGCGCTCTGCACCCCAACCTAATTCTTAGCACCAGTGCTTGTGATAGCTTGCCACATGGTGGCACTGTCTGCCAAATTTGGGTATGAGCACAACAACAGCTTTTTAATAATTTATTATACATTAACAATAACTAACAAGTGCAACCCACGCCACTTTTTTTAGCTTTGGGGGCCCTGAATAGTATGAGCTGCAACACTTTATAGGAGTGTGATGGCTTGTAGTTTTCTTGGTACTGAAATTGGCAGCGCTGGCAGGGGCAATGGATGGTGCAAGCTGACTTGTCCTCCTGACGACAGCCCTGGCACTTATTGTTTTACAAATTAATCACTGTATTTCCCCAAAACTGAATGAATTTTTGCCATGCTGTATTTTTACCACCTGGTGGAAAATCTTAAACACAGCAATAGATTTTAACCCCACAGTGTTTGTGTACTTCCTGAAAATATTGAAATAAATGTTCTCCTGGCTGCAATTTCTTTAACCTGAGTAACAATTACCCCAACGATAATTCCATTCCCACAGTGGTAATGTCCAATTGCCATACAGGCAAGCGTTAATCTTGACAGAGGTGATTCCCCACTGATAGTCAATTGTTAGGTCTGGCGTTGGCTAACATCTTTTGATTTAAAAAAATATATATATATATATGTATAATATACTAATTTAAAGAGGGCTCTCAGCCAGCTATCTTTATCCATTGGTCTGTTGTTGTGTCAGTTACCTTTTGTATATTGCTTGGGGAAGGGGTCTGCCCACGTTCGTCAATTGGCTAAGTCCACTTTAAGGGACTGCGTTTTGCTCTTTAGCAAGGAGAACATTCACACACAAGGTACACACAAGGCAGTTTTCAGTGCCAGAGTTTTTACTTTATTACTTTGGTCTTGCCTTTGTGTTTGCAGTCTGATGTGACAGCAGGCTGCTATCTAGTAGCTTACCCCTGTTGAGCACAGGACACATTCCAGCTTTATCCGTTCCTCTCTCCTGCTAATTGTGTTGTGGATTTCTACTGGTGTGTCCTTTGTTTATCTGACTGCAGCTATTTCACAACATCCCAGATTGTCGTTTGAAACTGCTCTTCATGAAGTTGTCATTTTGAGGTTGAGCTTCGATCGAACTGTTATATCTCTTCTGTGGGGTTTGGCATAACCCAACAAATGCCATTGGTTACTATCTGTGGCATTCAGAAATGCTGGCTTCATATTGATGCATTTCTGTAAAAGTCCCTCCTTTGTGCGTTTAGCTCTCTTTCCGGCGATTTTGCTCAGAGAGCATTTAGGTTGCCCATCACACTCTACAGCATGTGATGACCCCGTCGTCTGTCTTGTTTTTGTCTGTCAGATTCCTTCTGACAGTGTTGAGTTTTTGGATACCGAGGCAGTAGCCTCATTACTCCACATTCATTTTGAATTATTTAGTCACTGTTTAGGTTGTCTTATTGATGTGTGACGCTTTGTCACAGTTGAGGTTGTATCACAAGGTCAGCTCAGTGATGGGCCGCGGGTAGCGGTCAATTGAGTTTGCAGAATTGTCAGCATGTTTCCTCAAAGAGTCTCGTCTTTGTCTATCTAGTACCTTCTGATAGTGTTGAGTTTTGGGTGCCTGCCGAGGCGATTATGCCGTCAGACAGTGAAAGGGTTTTGGTTGCTTGCCGAGGTGATTATGCCGTCAGTCAGTGATGAGTTTTGCGTACCTGCCGGGTGTTTACCTTCAGGCAGTGATGAGTTTTTGGATGCTGTGTTGCTGTTTTAGTTTCACAAGGTTAGCGCTTCGATGGGCCGCGGGTAGCGGTCAAATGGGTTGGTAGAGATGTCTGCGCGTTTCCTGATCAGTGGGTTCTCTTTTTGATCCAATCCTTTGTAGAATGTCCTGTTGAGTTTGAGGAGATGGTCGTACAACATCTCAATGCCTAGGTCTCTGTGGAGGCCTGCTGTTCGTGTGAACATAGGAGCACCTGCTGCAATCCATAAGGCCTTGCTCTGTAGTCTCTGTAGGTCTTTCCGAAGCTGCGGGCGGCAGCCACTCCAAACTGGTGAAGCGTATGTCATAGTTGGTCGAATTATTGCGGTGACTGCTCGCACCTTGCTCTGCATGGGCATCGACTTGGTCTTCAGGAGTGACCCCTCCTCCTTTGAGGCTATTTGTAGGTGAGGGCTGAACAGAGCACTTTTAGGCATTTTTGCACGTGCTGCCGATAAGTGCGGACTGAGTATGAAATTGATTTTTTTTTTTTGCCTGCTCCGTATTGCTTTTTTTAACAGAAAGCAAAGAAACTGATGTACCGACTAAAGCTGTTGCTTTTTCCCCTCCCATTACACTCCAACCCTGCATTCCACAGAAAAGATACTGATTGTACTTAACTCACGCTCATGACTGGATTTACTGAATGTGGGTATTTCCATGTTTTGTTGCGATTATGCTATAATGCGTCCTGTGATTTGCGGATTTCGGGTGGGAGGAAGTAAACCGCTTCTGGTTCGTTTGTGGTGTTCTGTAGTTAAAGGCATCACTTGGTGTGTTTTCACTGTGTACCCCAGCTTATCCTACCACTTCGACTTACCACATGCACACCCTTCTTGAAATAATACAGAATGCCTGGTGTGCGCCCTAAGCTATGTGATGTGTGCCTCAGGCTTTCCCAAATATGCCATGCTGTGACTGTCCAGATCGCAAGTCAGCCGACTGCTGACCTTACAGTTGCTCATTGCGGAAATATTTCATCACATCTAGGAATAAACGGGGTCGCTCCTTTTCAAATGCAGGTAAATCCTTGCTGTTTTCTTTTTGCAATGAGGTTTAATACCTTTTCAGCAGGGTTGTGTGCAAAGGCCCACTTGCGTCATTTTGTCAAAAGAGAAAGAAACATTTTTGCTGAAAATTTATTTTTCTCACAAGTTTCTATTATAAACTGCAGTCTCAGGATGGAGAAAAGAGAGTTAAAAATACGAAAAATAACTAAATATAAGCAACACAGAGTGGTCGAAAAATGGCTTTTTCTCATACCCAAACACATTAGCACCACTTTACAGAGTTTGCTAGTGAAGCGCTACTTTAATTTTATTGTCTTACTTTGAACAGCATAGTTTTCTCCGGGTGTGGAAGTGCACCATTCCTGGAGGTACTGCAATACCTGGTTAATGTGAGGAGTGGAACACGTTTACTGTTATCCTTATCAGCTGTCATCCTTATTTTAATTTATAAAATGTGTTCAGTGTTGTGGTCTTTTTAAACCATACTGCTTACAGTTTGTAAGGATAAAAGAAATCAACATTAAAACGTATCCCTTGCAGTGGGGGAACATCGTTTACAACAAAACTTTTACCCCGCACTACCATTACAACGCAGGATTTACAACAAAAGTCGTTACAACAACTTTCGCTGGAGGGCGCTGTTGGATAGGAAATAGTTTAATTTTCTATCCAACACCTTCCCTACTATCCACAGGTACTGGAGTTGGAATAGAAAATTAAACTATTCCACTATCCAGCGCCCCCCAACGCAAGTCGTTGTAACGACTTGCGTTGTAATCCCCGCGTTGTAAAGGCATGCGTGGTAAAAGCATGCGTTGAAACATCATACATCCCTTGCAGTGTAGTCATGTCCTTAACTTTTCAGGGAAAAACACTCTTTCGTTTCTAAATAATGAGTATAAAAGGGTTAAGGTAACCATGGTGTTCCTGTTTACATTTCACATGCTTTACTTAATCTTGCATTCCCTATGGGAGTTTGCTTTTTCCAGGATGCTATGACATTTTTTTCAGGGCAGCATATTAACTCTTGTCTATTGCATAATTTGAATTATGTTGCATCCAGGTGTTTATAGAGGGGTACAATTGGTTTGTAGCTGAAGGCAGTGCGAGTTTCTGTCAGTGAACAGTATGGTGTTCAGCAGGGGAGGGATGTGGCACTATGGCCAGAGCTGCCAAATTTGGAACTGGGTAACCAGGTTCAGAATTCATCATCAGTCCACCAGACCACTCTCCTGAGGGAGCATATTCCCATGCTAGACCTTAGAAGGCCCGCTAGACCTTAGAAGCCCCGGTGCCTTAGCACTAGCGGTGGCAGGTGTGGGTTAACCTTGAAGGCCTGTCCACCACAATCCATACTTAAGTTCACCTCCAGTCAGGCCTACGAAGCAGCACACCCTCGAGCGACAGTGACTGTCACTGATGTCACAGGACCCTTGAGGCCAGTCTGCCTCGTCCACTGGTACCTCCATTAGCCTTGTTTCAGCAGTGGTAGTGCAACTCATCAGGAATCGGCAATGCAGGATTTGCACACACAGCGAGCCAAGTTCATGGTCTCTCTGCTTCATGCACAAGCACTTTTAATATGTGCTGCCTTCTTTAAACCCACTGGAATTATACAGCAACGAAGGGCAGAGTCACAAGTCACATTTGTCAGTAACATTTGAGATTTCAGATTATGCAGCAGATTATGTAGTATCTGGCATGTACGGCAGAGACATAATTATGTCAAAAACATTTGAAAACTAGGATATTTTGCTATTGAAGTTTAAACTGCTGTTGTGGAAAAAGGGAGGAGAAAGGCTGTTGACAGATACTGCATGGCTTGGAGACAAATGGCTTGTGATTCCACTTTTAAGCTTATTTGGGATATTCTGCGATTGGAAACATATCCCACTTTGTGAATGTTTTTAATGCCAGTAACTCATATTAAACCTTAAATGAACATGTGTATCCACTGGTTAAATTAAATAACTTAATAAGCTGCAACTTGTCAGTGAAATGCCAAACAAACACTAAAAAGGGGTATGTTATGCTCTTTCTGGCCACACCTCTGATTCCAACCACTGATCCAAATCCTCAGGTTATTCCCACACTCTGATTCTCTGCCCACAGTTCCCCAACTTTTCCCCCCCACTTCGACCACTGATTGTGTGTGCAGTAATAAAGCCTGACAAGTGGTTTCCTGCTCACAGATAGTCATCTGTTGTCCTAAAAATCCAAGCCATCGCCTCAGGCTACGAAATGAGAAGCAGGCAAAGAACAGGGCCGCAGGTAGGGCTCCCTACTGCTCATTCCACATTCCGCACGCATAAGGATGTATTACGAGAAAGGCAAAAAAAACCAGGAAAGCCTCATTTCAAGCTTGGCCCTGGAAAGTTGAAGCAAATACACTTAGAAACAAGAGATGAACAAAAAAAGGCTGGCAATGAAGACATTATTTTCATTAATTCTTCCACACAAACAAGGGTTTGTAACGTAAAATGTGGCCCTTTTAACACAGTTTCTTATTAAGGAGAAGGAACAGTAAATCACAGAGATACAGAGACAATCCAACACACGTCACATAATTCCACACCAAATGGCCTAATTCGACTACGCTACGCAACTCCACAACACAGCACATACCTTCAGTGTACATCACAGATTTCATCATCATGCCACAAAATGTAACAGCACACCACATAATTCAACTCCACAGCACACAATTCACTCCAAAACACACAATCTCATTTTACATAATTCCACTACAGTTAATACCATTTAATTACTATCTACATAATTCCACAGCAAACCATGCCACATATTTCCACTACATAACTCCACACCACACAAACCCACACCAAACAGTTCCAACACAACCCATGTCTACATTGCATTTCCACCAACCCTGTCTGTTCCCCACACACCAATTTCCCCTCTCATCTCTCCCTATCTCTCACACTCCCACTCTCCCCCATTACCCCTCTCCTCCCGCAATTCTACTGTCCCCTCCCATCCCTCTCACACCCCCTGTCTCCTCTCTATGCTGCCTGCTCACACATGCCACGTTCTTGTATCCTCCTCAAGCTGTGCACTAGTCCATCTCTCGCAAACCCTCCCACTCGTTTCTCACTCTTGTACTCTCTCTCGCACCTCTCTCTCACTTTCTAACACAACCTTCCCACCTCTCTCATACTGCTTTACTTCATGTATTCCAGCACAGTTTCTTTCCTGTGCCTTTTCAAAATGTTTGTCTCTCAAACAAACGCTCCCCTCTTCTACTTTGGGTGTCTTCTGCATGCACAGGCACTTGCTCTTTATGCCTCTATGTCTTACTCTTTCTCATAAGCTTTATTTGTTCCTGTGTCTGGAGTTCATTCACCACTTCGTGCACCAACTACCTATCCCTCTCTATCTTCTTTTCTATCTATTCTGTGCAGATCACATCCCTATCTATTCACCATGCCACGTAATTCCACTACACAAATACACCACACACCAAACAATTCTCCACCACACAATTCCACAACTAACCATTCCAATTCAACCAACTTAACTCCACTCCAAACCACATACCTCCAATCCAGACCAAAACACATGGGTAGAAGACATTGTCATTTACAAAGCCAATAGCTCTAAGTCTCTCAAATATGAGACCGATTGCATTGCAAATGCTTGTTTAGTATGCTCACACTAAAGTGCATTTATAACTGCACTCCCTTATATCATGTTGGCATGTATTTTAGTTGAAGACTACAGTTACATTTGTGAACCAATCTGTATGTCCTGCTTATATGGCTTTCTAGTTTCATTTCAAAGGTCTTGTATGTTGTTATATTTGTAAACAAATTTAGTTTGTATGTCCTGCTTATATGGCTTTCTCGTGTGATTTCAGTGATCTTGTATGTCGCTCTTCGACACATTCAACTATTATATTACAAATTAAAGCTCTGCTACCTATTCTAATTCCCTGCCCTATCTACCTATCTGCCCTTGCAACTTTATCTATTTATCTATACAACCCTATCTATCTTAGTAGCAGGGGGTCCTTATATTTACATTGCAACGCTATCTATATCTACAGCCCGATCTATCTATGCAGCCCTATCTGTCTATACAGACCTATGTATCTATACAACCATATAAATCTACTTATACCACCCTATTTACCCAATCCACCTACCTATACAACCCTATTTGTCTATATATATCAAGCTATACAAACCCATCTATCTATATAACTCTATTGATACAGCCCTCTCCAGCTAGCTATGCAACTCTATCTTGCTTCACAACCCTATCTGTCTAGCTATAAAGCCTATCTTTATTGCTCTTTCTATCCATAAAACTCTATTTATCAATACAAATCTACCTATCTATAAAACACTATATCAAACCCCATATATCTGAATTTGCAAGCCTCTCTGTTTGTAAGAACCTGTCACAGAAATGTTACAAAAAAAGCATTTGTTAAAAAAGATCTGGTGTTAGCCAAGCCTTTTTGATTTTTACGAAAATGATATGAATTATATAGTTACTAATCTGGATTGTCAGTCAGACTTTATCTCCTAGTCTGTTGTTGTGTCATTCACATTTTTCATCCAGCCACTAGAGCATGCACCATGTGGCAATGTGTTACCACACTTCAGTTAATGGCAGACTACCATTTGAGTTCAGCATGCTGCCCTTTTAGAAGAAGCACATGCACACACACACAGTGGGCTCCTTTTGTGTCAATGGCTAATATGGTAATTTGTGTTTTTGTAAACCAAAAAAACATGTTTGCCTTTAGCAAATGCTGTGTTTAGATTCATGAGTGCCCGGCTGCTTTCCCAACAATAAAGTTTTGCACTAGTCATGGCAGAACAAAACCAGAATCGCCAAGAGGCGAGCAGACCACGGCTAGCGGACCAATTGGCTTTGCCAATGCTTGTTATTTAATGGTGACCTTATATTAGGTTCAATAGCATGCCAGTGGCATAATCATCACATATTCCTGAGTGAAGGAGGAGGGAAATGTGTAAACGTGGAAAGCAAATCATTTACCTGTAAACGGTTTGACTCTTTGCATTGAAAAACATTCATCCAATGTATTTTTCTTTTTTCATTCCTGGTAGCTATTTTAGAACATTCATATTTGCTAACCACGTCATGCCTTTGCATAAGCTACTTTAGGACTGCGGGTTTGCAGAGAGGAGCGCTGGTGTGTTGATGTCTAACCAGAGAGACCCACTCTCTCTCTCTCTCCTCTGTTGCTGATGCAAATCCTCACATTTGCATTGTTTCAATATCATGACAGCATTCTGAGCAAGATGCATTCTGGGGCAACCTCTAGCTTACCTTAGCGAGGGATTGGGGCAAGAAGCTGGAGATTCAAAGAATGAGGGGTCTGATTGGCTCGCATTTTACACTTGGTACCCAGACGACCCCTGTCTTACACAACAAGCTGTCTGTCTACGTTAGGATACATATTATTTGAGTTAAGGTAACAGTGCTGCCCGTCCTGTGGAATTGTTGTTATCTGGCTACTTTGAATTTTCAAAATGCTTTGATATAAATGGGATTCCAAAGCTTTATTACACGCATAACTTTTAAAGAAACAAAACTATACATACACTCGTGAGATCCTGTTTTAAATATGAACCATTTTGCCTTGAATGGAGGGACAAAAACACCGTTTTATTGAAACCGTTCTTTTTACCTTTCACCGAAGTACATTTTGTATAAAACATAGCAGAAAGCAAAATTATGTGTTTGTTCTTTGTAATAAAATGCGAGCCTCTTTTATTCCGCGTCTCCCAGCTTCAGTTTTGAGTTTAGTATTTCCTTAATCGATAGTCTGCAGGACGAGCAATCTGTAAAACAGGGCTACACCGAGCAGTAAGAGGTGGGGAGGGGCCAGGTGTACACCGCCAGAGTCTCCGCGTGTCTGCCGGCCCATCTCTCACTGGCCCTTGCTATTTTGAATGTCGGGGGCAACCAAGTGAGAAACTAAGGGCCCCTTACAGGTAAATCAAACACTGACGCGCAGGCATTTCCTGAAAATAAAAAACCTTATTTCCGTTCAGGCGCAACAAACATGGCTCTGCCTTGATAAAGTTCAGTGGAGCTGCCAAAGCAGCATGTGTAGTAAGAACCCAATTTCTGTGACAAAGTTTCTTTCAATCCATCCGTTTTACACGGTATTCGATTATGCGAAACTTCGATTTTCTGATTCAGTCAAAACCTTTTCCCCAGTTTACCAACTTGGGATATTAATGGCATCTGGGCAAAGTTATCACCGCTTAATGTTTGAATAAAGCAATCAGTAGCTATAAAGTGTCTGGGTTACTTTTTTAAAGCATCTGAAGTGGCTTGTGCTGTAATGTCTGATCTCTTTAACCTAGAATTTTTGTACGGGGAAATCTGCAAATTATGGGGAAGCGAATGGAATAAGAGACAAGTGGTATAGATACATAAATAAGTAGAACATGCAGCAGTTGCAGAACTCTAGAAGATCACAGGCACATTGCTTATGGAACTAAAGAGCCTTTGCATTCTGCATGTTGAATCCTATCTGTTGGACCTGGCACTCTCTCTAGGGTCACCGGCAAACTTTTTGTCTTTTAACCTCCACTTTTTGCTGAACTTGTTTTTGTTGGCCTTAGGACTCTAGGCACTTTACCACTGCTATGCTAACCAGTACAACAGTACCCATTTGGCATATTTAATTTTTTTGTAATCCCTTGTAGAGTAGCATACCATATACCCAGGGACTGTAAATGAAATGCTACCAGTGGGCCTGCGGTATTTATAGTGCCACCCACTTAAGTAGCACTTTAAAACATGTCACAGGCTTGCCACTGCAGCCTGAATGCAGTTTTAAGTGCCAAAGGAAAAAGGAATGGTGGCTATGACAAACAACCTCGCACATATGTGGTAGCACAAAGAAATCTCAGGAAAGTCTTAAATTGAATGAAAACACAAAATGTTATTGCGTGGTGATTTTTTGATAATTGACCCCGCCACCTGAGGTATCCTGGTTGGTAGTATTTAAAAAAACAACCAAAGCACATGCAGACAGTCTGTATTTAAAGTATAGCTGAGATATAATGATTTTCTTATTCCAAAGTTGTAGAGTGAAGCTATAGGCATTTTATTCTCCTCACAGACATATGATGATTCAATGAATATACAGTCTGTTTTGTACAAAGACTTCCTCAAGGCTGTGTGGTTAAAATGTTCTGGAGCCAAAATTATCTTTTGTTGAGTTCCACCAACTCTGTGGAAATATCACTCGGTGGTTGTATCGCTGGAAGTGAGGTCAAGAGAGAATTCATGCGGGAGAGTGATGTGGCAGCACGGGTCTGTGATAAGTCTTGATAAGTCTTGCGGCTTGATGCAGCCTCCTGAGGTCTGTGCCGGATAAGGCGAGTTGATGTTTAATCCCCCTTGCCCAGCCTCAACCTCCCCTTTTTATTATCAGTCACCCCTAAGGTAGGCCCTATGTAACCCAGAGGGCAGCGTGCTGTGTAATTAAAAGGTTGAACATTTACTTTTCAGTTTTACATGTCCTGGTGGTGAAAAACTCGAAAGCTCATGTTTTACCACGGTGAGGCCTACCCCCCCCCCCCCCATAGGATAACATTGGAGATTCTTTATTACATTTTTTAAACTGTAATTTCCAATTGAGAGCAAGTAGCTATATTGTGTTTGATGTCTTTGGAATAGTAAGGGAAAACCTTATTTAATAGCAAGGTAGGGATTTTGATTACAATTATAAAAATGCCACTTTCAGAAAATTAAAAGACACACAATTGATGGACTGAATGCAGAACAATACAAAACATTCACCACCAATGAAGAAGTCTGGGTTAAATCCATCTTTCTTTTGCTCACCATGCCACCCCAGTTTAGACATGGCCATATGCAAATCAGTATTGGACCTGTGCCTCATGGGAACATTCCAGCTTGAACTGCCAAGCCAGGTCCTCCCTGGACCGGTAACAAGCATCCTAGGAACGGTTTCGGGTTTCACCCCTCATCAACCAGAATAACTTTAATCCAGTGGTACTGTGGTCCGGGGACTCACATCTGGGCATACCCGGTGCAGTTAGGGTGAGAAAGACACACAATTGATGGGTATGCCCAGACTTGGGTCCCATGCACTCCATGCCACTGGAGTCAAGCTATCCTGGCTGATGAGGGGTGAAACCCCGAAATCGGTCCTAGGATGCTATTTTCCAGTCCAGGAAGGACCTGGCCTTGCAGTTCGGGCTGGACTGTTTCCATGAGGCACAGGGTCAATATTGATTTGCATATGGCTGGGATCAAACTGGAATGGCATGGGGAGAAAAAACACAACAGATTTAGGCCCAGGTCCCTGTACTGGGGTGAATGGATGACTTAGTTCTGCATTCTGTCCATCAATTGTTCTTTTTGCATTTGTCACCCCGAGTGGGACGGGTATGCCCAAACGTGGGGCCCGTGCTCTCCATGCCACTGGAATCAAGCTATCCTGGCTGATGGGGAATGAAACCCCGAAACCGGTCCAAGGATGCTTGTTTCCAGTCCATGGAGGACCTGGTCTGGCAGTTCGAGCTGGACTGTTCCCATGAGGCACATGGTCAAGACTTATTTGCATATGGCTGGCTTCAAACTGGAATGGCATGGTGAGCAAAAAAACAATGGATTTGGGTCCAGATCTCTGTACTGGGGTGAATGGATGACATTGTTCTGCATTCTGTCCATCAATTGTTCTTTTTGCTACTTTCAGAAAATGTGATTTTTTTTTGCCCTTGGCCCATTTGTGTTTGTAGCCTGTGTTGGGTCACATGACTGGGTCTAAATGACAGTTGACAGTTAGACTTTGTGAATTCCTCCCAGACAGTCACACATTAGAAGGATTAGGTGTGCCTTGTTGGGCCATCTGCTAGCAGGATAAGGGAGGGGGGCGGAGCACAGCCCTATTTACAACTGAATAGTGAGTGCTCTGCCTCCACACAACCGGCCTAACCCCTACACATCAGGTCACTGCAGCCAGCTTGGAGGCAGGGGAGCCAAGAAATTCCATATACTACATAGCCACTGCCTCGAAGCTCCACCCACCTTCCAGAAGGAGGGCAGTAGTGTATAAATATAAGACCTCAGTACACTTCTGGATACTCGGCCAGGAAGAAGCGCTGCTGTGATTCTGAAAGGACTGCCACTCTGGTAGACTGCTGACCTGCTACTGCTTTGCTGAATTGTTGCCTTTCTGCCCCTTTGCCTGGAGAAGGACTTGACCTACATCCTGAACCAAGGACAAACAAATTGTCTCCTAAGGGCTAGTTTGCTGGCCACCTGATCCGAGCCTCAGAGACAAAAGGCTCCTTTTACCTTGGACACACACCTGAACTGGCTTGAGTGATTCCTGGCCCTCCAAGTGGTGCCTCTTCGGTACTGGAGCTTTGGAATTGGTGCTTAAGGTGACCAGATAGTCACCTCCAAAAGTACTGGCTTTGAATATTTTTGGCTTAAAACTGCTTAGAGAAGCAGGAGGAAACTGGAACCAACCTGCTCGCTTATCCACCCGAGGTTCATCTCTGGTCAATTAGACATTGTGGCTTCTCCTGGTACGTTCTTATATGCAGCAGCAAATCCTTTTCAGTGGTACTTTGCCAAAGGAACATCCGGCCTCGTGGAACTGTGTTCTGGCATAGCCTTCTAGCTCATCCCACTGAAGATTTTAGACTTCCATTTCAGAGACTATATGTCCGAACGTTGAAATCATTGCTGCTGCTTCGTCTCAAGGCTATCCAATGATGACACTCTCTTCTCGTACACCTCCTGCAGCCTTGTCCCACTGGATTTTACCTTCTCAGAACATTTTCTCAGAAATTCTTCTAACTGCAAAGGTAAGCTCTGACCTGGCCCAATCCACTTCTTGTATCTAAACAGAGCTCTATCTGGGTCAGCCATATTTTTTAACTTTGACCCGGACTTGCATGGTCTTTTAGGTGCTAGTTTTTACTAAAAACTTGAAAAAATCATAACTTCAGTTCTATGATTGGATTTTTTCTGTTTTGGTGTTAATTTATTAAATTGTACTTATTGTTTCTAAATCGGTGTGGGGGGTTTCTTGTGTTGTGTTTTCTCTTTATTATTGCTTGAGTTCTGCTACATTATACATTGCCTCCAATTTAAGCCTAACTGCTTTTCTACCAAGCTATCAGAGGGTTAAGCACAGGATAATTTGGGGTCTTCTGTGGTTCACCCTGATAAGGATTGTGGCTGATGCTTGAGAATGGCAAACACCCCCCTCAACCAACAGCCCGATTTCTCACACAGACCTATTAGCATTGCTAGTGTTGTTGTTGAAGCACAGCAGTTCTGAATTTCGTGGTCTGGAGGGCCCTCTTCATTCATGGCAATTTCACTAGACACAGCACTCCTCTCAGATTGAATGGCTGTGACCCACTTCCCTAGAATTTCTTATAGCACCTCAGACATGAAAGAGAATATAAATCATAAAGCTGATTTGGTGAAAAGGCACGCGGAGTAAAAGAAGGTTAAACAAGGCAGTGAGATAACAGGGTGGAAAAAGCAGAGAAAGTGAAACAAGGGCCAGGCACATACAGAGAGAGTATGGCTGAGGTATTTGGAGGCCACAGGCGTTTGCAAGTGTTACAACTGCATACAAATCCTCAATTGTCACTTCTAATTATGTCTCTCAGATCCAAGTAACTATCCCATATCTATTGTTTCTTATTTAAAGTTTGAATTCAGTGCTTCCAGGATATCACAGCAGCATGCTTCTCTCCTCCACTTCTGTGGACATGAAGGGACTCAGGCAGTCTGTGTTAGCAGCTTATTCCTGCATAGAATCCAGGAGTCTGAAGGCATCTATTGCACTCAGAAAGAGGTATCTTTTACCATCTCTTGTCTCACTTTGCTTTGCCGGATGAAGAATCTTCCAATGTGCCTTGAGCTCCAAATTCTTGTCTGACTCACACACATTCCCTGTTCCATATCTCTGTGTCTGTAGAGGTATTTGGGGAAAATAAAAGCACTAGCCACTAGTACTTTGCCACTCCCCTGAAATGTCTCAAGCACTTGATTGTTCGTATCTTCCTCTCTGGGTCATCATGATGGTGGAGTGCCAAAGGTTCAAAACTCTTTCAGCCTTAGGGATCCAGAGAATTCACACATTTGTTGCCCTAACAGCATCCTCCAATAGTTTCAGTCAATGGTCCAAGGATCCTTGATCTTTAAGTGTTGCTCCAAGCTCTTCATGCAGGCCTTTAACCTTATTCTGGACACAGCTCTAGTTATCCAAGACTTAAGTTCAAACTATGATACCCTGCTTCATAGTACCAAAACAATCCCCTATATGTTATCAAATTTAAAATTCAATTCAGATGTCTTTTTCTCAGTCCTTTTCAGCAACTCGACTATCCTAGATTCAAGTGGAGCGTAATCACCAAGCTCAAATGGAGATTGGCTCAGCTCTTTCACTCTGTTTCTCTTCCCGCCAGGTTTCTTGGGAATAAAGAAGTCTAATTAGTCACCCTTTGTGAGACATTGTGTTACTCGTTGACTGGGGTGTGAGCCTTGGTCAAGCAACAACCAGAATCCTTGTCAGGTTAAAGCACAAGCATACCACAAATTAACCTTTGCTCAACCATCTGGTAGCTTAGCACAGAGCAGTCAGGCTTAACTAGGACATTACATAGAGGGGGGTTGAACCCATGCAGTCGCGGGGACCTGGGCGTTATATGGTATGTGTATAAAGGGGTCCCCGCAAGGGAAACGTGTTGAGTACAACACACACAACCAACCGTAGTTGGTAACACTTTTCACAAATTCATGAAATTCAAATAAATATGAGTATTGTCATTTATTTTACAACACCACTTTGGAAATATATCCACACAATTTCAAAAAGCCCCAAGGAGGAGGAGAGAACAAAGGAAGTGGGGGACAGGGTGTGCTCAAGGACGTGTGCAGTCAAGGAAGAATAGGCATAATCATAAGAAATGAAAACAATCATATACAATAATGGCATATAACTCAGGCCAAATCTAACAAAAAGAAGCCTCTGTCTTCAGAAAGTCCATTGCAATGATTTTACAAAACCCTTTCGACGGTCACATTAACAAACATTCAAGTTAGCTAAGGGACATGTGCCGGAGGTATACAACAGGAGAGCCGTCGACGTTTCGACCCCTTGGCGTAGGCTAAATTAGATCCTTTTACGGGGTCTTCATCAGGACAGGTGCAAGGTGAAGGGAAGGGGCGAAGTGATCTGTGAATTTAAAAAAATTATAAAATAAAGGGCAAAATCACTATCTATTATTATTGAGCGTCATTAAATGATCATGATTTAGTTATATAAGTAGAAGAAATTATTAATTAACCATGGGCTTGGGGCCAGATAGGCCTCCTAGCGGAGGAATTCGCGTGAGACAACATACAAATTATTGGTCAAACTCTACCATATCAAATACACTATTATACGGAGGAAAAAGGGTCAATAGACCCTCAGGCAACTCGATTTTAGGGGGAAACAAAGGGAACACTCACATATAATATCAACCCACGGGTTGATCAGTGAAGCCTTAGTGGCGCGCTGGCGAACACACACTCGAAATCAGAGGGTGCTGGAAGGAATCAACTGTAATTAAACCATTGAAACAAGGGATTAGGACAAACAATGTTTGTCAGTGACCTTAGTCAAAATATGGTCATGCCTATCAATTACTTACGTAAAATAGCGTGTACAATCAGATGTCACCTTAGGTGTAAATCAATGCTTCATCAAGCTTCTGCAGTGAAAGATCGCTGGTGGTACACAAAGGGGAATTTAAGTTTAATTATAAAATCACAGATTTACATGATGGGGGTGCGGGGCACAATAGCCACGTACATACCTCCTTAAAGGAGTCAGTCTGGAAGCCGACCTTCCTCAGCTTCAGTGTCAGTATCCGTCACCCGTATGCGACAACCATTCATCAATAATTGGAGCCCTATTTAAAGAAATTTGTACTTTGTATAGATTTATCAATTCTGAAATGGACTTGTTCACTAGGAAATAACAAATGATGCCGGCTTACTCGTAATCTCGAGGATTCTTCAGAACAAACGCCAACTCCACATGTTTACTTAGGCGGGTAGTAGGGCGGGGAACATGCACGGTAACCTCGGTGCAGTATAGCTAGAGATTATGACAAAAACGAAAAGGCCAGTCACTCAACCGTCCTGCTCGTGCACAGGAGTTAAACTACATAAACCCGAAAGTACTCACAATCGATACAGGGCAGCAACACGGTAAAAGCCTGCGCGCTGGAAACTCCGCAACGCCGCTATGCGGAGTTGGGGGCGGGGTCAGCCTTAGTTGGCCTTGATAGACATAGAAGAAATATATATGGAAGGTCTCGAAGAGATATTATTTATATTTGTCAACACTTGAATTGGGGGTTGACAATATCCAAAGTATGTTGGTCTATTGGTACATTTTATGCGAGCTAGTGGCCCTCTTAAATCTCAGGGTATGGAGAGACTAGTCAACTAGGCTACACTGCTCCGCGGAGTTGGGGGAGGAGTCAACCTAGACTTAAAAAAGTAAACAAAGGCGGGCGAATTGCTTTGGACACCTGTTCCACGGGAAGAATTATTATTAGTGTTTGTTAGTGTTTATACAAAATTACTACATGCGCCAATCACCACTATCTTGAGCTCGTGCACCTCTCAAGCATGAGGGTGTAGACGAGTATCATCATACAGCATTTAATAACACATTTCTTAAAAACACCAATTGAAAAAATTGACTGATTCTATTCTGAAATTTTATCTGTCACCCCTATTTATAGCTCGTGCACCTCTCAAGCATGAGGGTGTAGACGGGCAACAACGTACCACGTTTAGTGAACCATATTTCTGAGAAACAGAAGAAAAATTGAATAAATGTATTCATATATATACACACACAACCATCCATGCACTTCTCAAACATGAGAGTATAGATGAATGTCATGCGGGCACTAGTCCAAATTGCAATCTGTAGATATCACATTCCTTAACAAATCTGAAACATAGGCAGTATCAGGACAATGTTCGCAAACCACCCCAAGGGGGTCTGTAATTACGTTATTGGGAATCTATTATTAGTGCCACTTAAATGTTCAACCTAGAGCTGCCAACTGTGCCAGGCTACTGTCTTGCTCGTTCAGGCCGTTTTTAATTGAGTCTAGGAGGGACATCCATTTGGATTCTCGTGTGTTCAGGGCTATTCGCAAGTTCCCGCCTCTTGTCCCGAGAGAGACTTTTTCGACAACCCACCATCTTAGGTCAGCCACCACGTGGCCTGCCTTCTGCCAGTGGTCAACTAATGGTGCGCCCAATACCTTACACCGCAATCTACTGCAATGGGAGGAGATACGAGATTTAATCTTCTGTTGGGTCTGACCAACGTATAGCAGATTGCATGGGCATTGTACGATGTATATCACACTGCTGGAATTGCAGTTTGTGTGAAACTTAAGGGTGTACGTACGACCACCATGAATAAATGATTTGGTTGGAGTAGTGGTTTCGCAAGCCGTGCAGTTCCCACACCTAAAATGACCCACCAGTGGCGGTAAATTCCATAACGATGTGATTGTTGGTTGGCTATCCGGCTCCAGGTAGGAATGCACCACCATATCCCGTATGTTTTTTGCCCTTCTGAACGAATGAAGTGGGAGTTGAGGTTGGTTGATCTCACTTGCCACCAGATGCCAGTTCTTATTAATAATCTGCTTGACCTCGTTACTCCGGGTAGAGAAAGTCGTGACACAAATAGAGCGTTCAAGTTCCTTAGCATTAGAGGGTACAGGGTTCAGCAGGCTTTCGCGTGGATCATACCACGCCCTTTTTTTGGCACGTCTCACCATTCGTGTTGGATAACCTCGTGAGATCAAGCGGTCGTTTAATGTCTCAGATTCCTTGATATAGTTGGCTCGCGTAGAGCAATTTCTCCTGATCCTCAGGAATTGCCCCACGGGCAAGTTATCCTTCAGTCCCCTGGGATGGTGACTTCCATATTGTAAAAGGGAGTTACGCTCGGTGGCTTTTCTGAATAATGTCGTCTGTAGATGGTCCGTGTCCACATAAATAGAGATGTCAAGGAACGGTATAGATTCAGTGCTTGATTCCATGGTAAATTGAATGTTGGGGTTTCTCAGATTGAGCCAGTCGTGGAATAAAGCTAATTGTTGTTTATCACCCTCCCAGATACACAGAACATCGTCGATGTAACGGACCCAGAGGGACAGCTTCGTCTGAAAAGGGTTGGTGGCAGAAAAAATGTGTTGATTTTCAAAATTATCCATGTAAATTATCGCCAGATTTGGAGCAAATGTAGCCCCCATCGCTACACCTTTAGTCTGAACAAAAAACTCTTCCTGAAAGATAAAGAAATTTTTTTGCATTGCAATGCTCAGCAGCTCGACTATGAAGTCCGTAGGGACTTGAACCGGGGCAGGTCTTGTGTTCAGTGCCCTCTGAATAACATCCAAAGCCTCCTGTTGAGGGATGCTAGTATAAAGCGATATAATATCGCACGTGACTAGAAGCTCCTTTTGCGGGTCAAATGGTCTTTCGTCTATCAAATTGATAGTTTGAGTGGTGTCACCTCCGTGGAAGAGTTTTTTGTTCAGACTAAAGGTGTAGCGATGGGGGCTACATTTGCTCCAAATCTGGCGATAATTTACATGGATAATTTTGAAAATCAACAAATTTTTTCTGCCACCAACCCTTTTCAGACGAAGCTGTCCCTCTGGGTCCGTTACATCGACGATGTTCTGTGTATCTGGGAGGGTGATAAACAACAATTAGCTTTATTCCACGACTGGCTCAATCTGAGAAACCCCAACATTCAATTTACCATGGAATCAAGCACTGAATCTATACCGTTACTTGACATCTCTATTTATGTGGACACGGACCATCTACAGACGACATTATTCAGAAAAGCCACCGAGCGTAACTCCCTTTTACAATATGGAAGTCACCATCCCAGGGGACTGAAGGATAACTTGCCCGTGGGGCAATTCCTGAGGATCAGGAGAAATTGCTCTACGCGAGCCAACTATATCAAGGAATCTGAGACATTAAACGACCGCTTGATCTCACGAGGTTATCCAACACGAATGGTGAGACGTGCCAGAAAAAGGGCGTGGTATAATCCACGCGAAAGCCTGCTGAACCCTGTACCCTCTAATGCTAAGGAACTTGAACGCTCTATTTGTGTCACGACTTTCTCTACCCGGAGTAACGAGGTCAAGCAGATTATTAATAAGAACTGGCATCTGGTGGCAAGTGAGATCAACCAACCTCAACTCCCACTTCATTCGTTCAGAAGGGCAAAAAACATACGGGATATGGTGGTGCATTCCTACCTGGAGCCGGATAGCCAACCAACAATCACATCGTTATGGAATTTACCGCCACTGGTGGGTCATTTTAGGTGTGGGAACTGCACGGCTTGCGAAACCACTACTCCAACCAAATCATTTATTCATGGTGGTCGTACGTACACCCTTAAGTTTCACACAAACTGCAATTCCAGCAGTGTGATATACATCGTACAATGCCCATGCAATCTGCTATACGTTGGTCAGACCCAACAGAAGATTAAATCTCGTATCTCCTCCCATTGCAGTAGATTGCGGTGTAAGGTATTGGGCGCACCATTAGTTGACCACTGGCAGAAGGCAGGCCACGTGGTGGCTGACCTAAGATGGTGGGTTGTCGAAAAAGTCTCTCTCGGGACAAGAGGCGGGAACTTGCGAATAGCCCTGAACACACGAGAATCCAAATGGATGTCCCTCCTAGACTCAATTAAAAACGGCCTGAACGAGCAAGACAGTAGCCTGGCACAGTTGGCAGCTCTAGGTTGAACATTTAAGTGGCACTAATAATAGATTCCCAATAACGTAATTACAGACCCCCTTGGGGTGGTTTGCGAACATTGTCCTGATACTGCCTATGTTTCAGATTTGTTAAGGAATGTGATATCTACAGATTGCAATTTGGACTAGTGCCCGCATGACATTCATCTATACTCTCATGTTTGAGAAGTGCATGGATGGTTGTGTGTGTATATATATGAATACATTTATTCAATTTTTCTTCTGTTTCTCAGAAATATGGTTCACTAAACGTGGTACGTTGTTGCCCGTCTACACCCTCATGCTTGAGAGGTGCACGAGCTATAAATAGGGGTGACAGATAAAATTTCAGAATAGAATCAGTCAATTTTTTCAATTGGTGTTTTTAAGAAATGTGTTATTAAATGCTGTATGATGATACTCGTCTACACCCTCATGCTTGAGAGGTGCACGAGCTCAAGATAGTGGTGATTGGCGCATGTAGTAATTTTGTATAAACACTAACAAACACTAATAATAATTCTTCCCGTGGAACAGGTGTCCAAAGCAATTCGCCCGCCTTTGTTTACTTTGTTAAGTCTAGGTTGACTCCTCCCCCAACTCCGCGGAGCAGTGTAGCCTAGTTGACTAGTCTCTCCATACCCTGAGATTTAAGAGGGCCACTAGCTCGCATAAAATGTACCAATAGACCAACATACTTTGGATATTGTCAACCCCCAATTCAAGTGTTGACAAATATAAATAATATCTCTTCGAGACCTTCCATATATATTTCTTCTATGTCTATCAAGGCCAACTAAGGCTGACCCCGCCCCCAACTCCGCATAGCGGCGTTGCGGAGTTTCCAGCGCGCAGGCTTTTACCGTGTTGCTGCCCCGTATCGATTGTGAGTACTTTGCTTTTCGGGTTTATGTAGTTTAACTCCTGTGCACGAGCAGGACGGTTGAGTGACTGGCCTTTTCGTTTTTGTCATAATCTCTAGCTATACTGCACCGAGGTTACCGTGCACGTTCCCCGCCCTACTACCCGCCTAAGTAAACATGTGGAGTTGGCGTTTGTTCTGAAGAATCCTCGAGATTACGAGTAAGCCGGCATCATTTGTTATTTCCTAGTGAACAAGTCCATTTCAGAATTGATAAATCTATACAAAGTACAAATTTCTTTAAATAGGGCTCCAATTATTGATGAATGGTTGTCGCATACGGGTGACGGATACTGACACTGAAGCTGAGGAAGGTCGGCTTCCAGACTGACTCCTTTAAGGAGGTATGTACGTGGCTATTGTGCCCCGCACCCCCATCATGTAAATCTGTGATTTTATAATTAAACTTAAATTCCCCTTTGTGTACCACCAGCGATCTTTCACTGCAGAAGCTTGATGAAGCATTGATTTACACCTAAGGTGACATCTGATTGTACACGCTATTTTACGTAAGTAATTGATAGGCATGACCATATTTTGACTAAGGTCACTGACAAACATTGTTTGTCCTAATCCCTTGTTTCAATGGTTTAATTACAGTTGATTCCTTCCAGCACCCTCTGATTTCGAGTGTGTGTTCGCCAGCGCGCCACTAAGGCTTCACTGATCAACCCGTGGGTTGATATTATATGTGAGTGTTCCCTTTGTTTCCCCCTAAAATTGAGTTGCCTGAGGGTCTATTGACCTTTTTCCTCCGTATAATAGTGTATTTGATATGGTAGAGTTTGACCAATAATTTGTATGTGGTCTCACGCGAATTCCTCCGCTAGGAGGCCTATCTGGCCCCAAGCCCATGGTTAATTAATAATTTCTTCTACTTATATAACTAAATCATGATCATTTAATGACGCTCAATAATAATAGATAGTGATTTTGCCCTTTATTTTATAATTTTTTTAAATTCACAGATCACTTCGCCCCTTCCCTTCACCTTGCACCTGTCCTGATGAAGACCCCGTAAAAGGATCTAATTTAGCCTACGCCAAGGGGTCGAAACGTCGACGGCTCTCCTGTTGTATACCTCCGGCACATGTCCCTTAGCTAACTTGAATGTTTGTTAATGTGACCGTCGAAAGGGTTTTGTAAAATCATTGCAATGGACTTTCTGAAGACAGAGGCTTCTTTTTGTTAGATTTGGCCTGAGTTATATGCCATTATTGTATATGATTGTTTTCATTTCTTATGATTATGCCTATTCTTCCTTGACTGCACACGTCCTTGAGCACACCCTGTCCCCCACTTCCTTTGTTCTCTCCTCCTCCTTGGGGCTTTTTGAAATTGTGTGGATATATTTCCAAAGTGGTGTTGTAAAATAAATGACAATACTCATATTTATTTGAATTTCATGAATTTGTGAAAAGTGTTACCAACTACGGTTGGTTGTGTGTGTTGTACTCAACACGTTTCCCTTGCGGGGACCCCTTTATACACATACCAGGCTTAACTAGGAGGCAATGCGTAAAGTATTTGTGCAACACTTCAAATAGTAAAACATAATAGAGCACTTCAAATAGAAAACATACCAAAAAAAGGAACCCACAACTGATTCAGAAATATAGACTAATGTTTAATAAATAAAACAATACCAAAACAACAAAACTCCAATCAGTATACAGGAGTTATGAGTTTTAAAAGATTTTAGTGAAAATAGTGTAAAAAGCACAAAGTGTCAATTGTGGATATTTGGCCACTAAGGAACCTGTACAAAGTCGTACATTACAGGCTGACTGCGATGGAGTGTGGGCCAGCTACAGGGAACCCATTAGGTCCATTGAACAAAGTACCTTAAATCCTGGTTGCGGAGTGTTATGAGGATCCGCGTCGAAGATGCATCATGCTGCCGAATCGATGCACCAGTTATGGAATGCTCTGCTATTAGTATTTAAAGCTCATGTATAACTATAAGTGTCTTGGTGCTACAAAATGGTGGTGCTTTTCTGGGATTAGGTGAGGCTGCATTGAGAGGTCCTGTTGCATCGTTGTCGAGCATCCTGCCGACGGATTTTGCTATACAAAGTCTAGCTTCGGGGATGTGGGCGCAGTAGGGGTGATGCGTCAATTCCGAAGAGCTGCTACGCTGCAATACAGAGTCTAGCATTGTCATCGAGGCTACCTTTAATGAGAGATGCTAGGAACAGTGCCGACATGCTCCGTGCCATCTGGGTGATGCGTCGGTTCTGAGCACTACAAACTTTTGCCTTCCTCCTCCACTTTCTTCTGATTTCCTTTTTGCTGGCCTTACTACTCTGAGCACTTTTCCACTGCTAGCAAGTGCCAAAGTACATGTGTTCTCTCCTCTAAGCATGGTAGTATTGGCTTATACCCAATTAGCATATATTATTTACTTCTAAGTCCCTAGTAAACTGGTACTAGAAGTGCCCAGGACCTGCAAATTAAATACTACTAGTCGGCCGCAGCATTGATTACGCCGCCCACTTAAGTAGCCCTTTAAACATGTCTCAGGCCTGCCATTGCAGTGCCTGTGTGTGCAGTTTAAACTGCTATTTCGACCTAGCAAAACAAACCTTTTGTGAGGCCCAAACCTTCTTTTTTAATACATAAAAGTCAACCCTTGTGTATGCCCTGGACAGCCCAGAGGGTAGGGTGTGGTGTATTTAAAAAGTAGGACATTAACTTTTAAGTTTTACATGTCCTGGTAGTGAAAAACTCTTAAAATTATTTTTCACAACTGCAAGGCTTTTTCTCCCATTGGATAATACTGGAGTTGCCTTATTACATTTTAGAAGTGTAACATGTGTCCCCACCAGTTGAAAGTGGGGAGACCAACCTAAACCCTGGGTAGTTGTCATCACTAAGGCAGAAGAACGTAGATAGACCATCATCATTGGCGTGATCTGACCCACAACTGTGTTCCACCGTAACATCCATTCTCCGTAGGGAGATAGACCACCTAAACAGTTTGGGATTTTCACTCCTCATTTGTATGAGGGGTCTGTGGTTTGTCTGAACTCTGAGGTGAGTTCCAAACAGGTATGGACTTAGCTTCTTCAGTGCCCAGACCACAGCAAACGCCTCCCTCTCAATTGTATGCTACCTCTGTTCCCGTAGAAGTAGGCTCCTGCTAATGAAGGCTGCCAGTAGTTCTAGGCCCTCCTCATTTAACTGTGCTAAGACTTACTCTGAACATTCTCTGAAGCATCTGTCTGCACTATAAACTCCTTAGGGAAATCAAAATCCTTGGGTAAGGGTGCTGTACACATGGTCTCTGAGAGTGTATTAAAGGCTTTCTGGCAGGCCTCTGTTCAGATCACCTTTTTGGGTTGTTTCTTTGAAGTCAGCTCTGTTTCTGTAGCAACAAGAGCCTTCACCTTGGTTTCAGTTTTAGTGGGTTGCCAGGCCAAGATAGTTTTAATCTTTTCCTGGAGGGGCTGTACCTTGCCCCTCTCACTATCCTATCGGCACTTACTGGATTTGATAGGCAGGCCTGCCGGCTGCAGGGCCTTAAGCACCTCCTGGAGCTGTAGACAATGATGTTGTCCAGGTAGGTGGAACAGAATGGCTCCTTCCCAGCTAGAACTCTGTTGTCTAGCCTCTGAAAGGTGGCAGGGGCATTCTTCAAACAAATGGCATACCTTAAACTGGAAGTGGCCTTCTGTAGTTGACAATGCTGGCCTCTCCTTTGCCCCTCAGTCAGAGCAATCTGCCAATACCATCATGTCAAATCAAAAGTACTGCAATATTTGCCAGTGCACAGCCTGTGCATGAGCTCATCAGATTGGGGGATGGGTTGTGCATCAGTCTTCGATAGGTAATTGAGACTCCAGTAGTCCACTCAGAATTCTGGAGTGGCGCCCGGGTGGGCAGCCTTGGGTACCAGCACCATAGGGTAGGACCAGGGACTGCTGAATGGTGCAATTACTGCAGCACCAGCATCTTTGAGTCCTTTTCCTTGATACTGGCCTTCAGCTTGTCTGACAACCTGTGAATCTTACTTTTAGCAGGTGGACTGTGTCCTGTGACTATGTTATGGTTGCACAGATGTATGAGCCCAGGGGTGAGGGAGAACAGAGAGGTGGACTGCCCCAGTAACTGGTGACAGTCACTCTATCGTTCTGGGCTCAGAGCACGGAAGAGGTTGACACTCTCCACTGACCCTTCATGTTCCTAGGCAGACAAGAGGTCGGGGAGAGACTCAGCCTCTTCTTCCTCTTGTTACTGGGAGTGTGCTCATTTCGGGCCTCTCAAAGTGTGGTTTAAGCGGTTCATGTGGAGTACCCTTAAGGGGTTTCTAGGGGTCTTGAGATCCACCAAGTAGGTGGACTTCCTTTTCTGCTCAGTCATCTCATATGGGCCTGTCCAGCGATCCTAGTAAGCTTGGGGTTCCCCATGCTTTATAGCCCACACCTTCTGGACAGGTTAAAACTCTACCAAAGTGGCATTGTGGTCATTTCAGAGTTTCATAACTTCTTGACTGACCTCAAGATTGCTTTCTGCCTTTTTCTAGTAGTTGTGCATCTGGCTGTAAAGGGCCTGCATGTAGCTGACCACATCCTAAGGGGGTTTGCTGGGAGCTTGCTCACACCCCTCTTTTATAAGGCTAAGAAGTCTCCAAACACTGTAGCCATTGAGGAGCTCAAAGGGGCAAAGCCCCACCCACTTCTTTGGCACTTCCCTGTAGGCAAAGAGAAGCGATGGTAGGAAGACATCCCACTTTTGCCTTATTGGCTCAGGTAGGCCCTTCATAATGCCCTTTAGGGTTGTGTTGAATGTCTCCACAAGGTAATTGGTTTGGGGGGTGGGGGGGGGGGGGTGATAGAGTGTAGAAATCATAAGTTACCCCATATTCATCCCATACGAACATGAAGTTAGTGTCTTGATCAAACAATACCTCTTTGGGGAACCCCACATAGGTAAAAATCCCCACCAGGGCCCTGGTCACAGCAGGTGCAGCCACCAACCTGAGGGATGGCCTCTGAGTAGCGAGTGGTGTGGTCTACCAAGACCAGGATGAACCTGTTGCCGAAAGCTATTTTAGGATCCAACGGTCCAATAATGTGAAGCTTACCCTCTCAAAGGGAGTGTCAACGTCAGGTAATGTGGACAGGCTTTCCTTGAGCTTTTTCCCTGACCTCCCACTGGCCTGGCAGTTGGGACACAACCTACAGATTGCATTTGAGGCCGTCTTCTGAGGCCAATAGAAGTGGGCAACATGCTTTAAAAAAGGTCTTGTCTTGCCCTGGATGTCCTACCAGGTGTATGTCATGAGCCATACACAGTAGATAGGTCTTGTAACAGTGGGGGACCACCAGCACATGGGCTGCCCCAGATCCAGGAGTCTTCGGCTCGCTATATTGGAAGTCATTCTCTCAATAGTACAGGTGACCTCCAAAGGAGGTTACCTGTACTATTGCAGAGTTCCTTCCTGGTGGGCCTACCTCAACTTGCCAAGCAGCAAGCTCAGGCAGGTCACCAGGGGTGTCAATATCCTACCCAGTTGCTCAGGGGGATCCTTATCAGGTGCCCTGTCAACCTCGCCCATGCAAGCTTCAGGGGTGGGTTTCCTGAACTCTTTTCCCTTCTCCTTCTTGGCAGCTGTCTGGGCCATTGCTCCATGCTCAAGGTGCCCTTGACTTCCTTCCGGGCAGCCATTGACCTTGTGGTCCTACAGACCCATTCAGGCAGTCCCAACATCTCGAACTGTGACCTGAGCTCTACCTCCATCCAGATAGTGTGCTCCAGGTCGTTGCCCAGTGGACAATTTACATGCATGGCATTGCTCACAGATACATTAAGAGAACCTGAGACCCCCCCACACTCAAAGGGAACTAGAGCCATTGGCTTTCATGCTTGTCCGTGACTGTGACTTGGTAGAATGTGCTTTGGAAGACCTGCCCTGAAGAAACCAGCTGGCACCTTTTAGTAGTCATCCTCAGATCCTCTACTTGTTGCCTACTGATGGTGACCCACTGCATGCACTTCAATTTATTGGCAGGAATACTGGCTTTTGACACCACCTCCTTATCCCCCAGGGAAACCAGGGTCACCTCGGTCTGCTTTCCAAAGCTAACTAGGACTACTTCCTCCCCAAGCGCTACATTCGCCAACCCAGGTGTTTGCCCTTCAGTCCAGGGCTGTGCCCTCTTGGGACATTTGGAGTGACCTTAGGAGTGCCCATACTTATAGCATTTATAGCATTGCATTATAAACCCCCCTGTCATCTTGTCAAAGAACCCCATCTTCTTATGCTCAGACTGGAACAGGTTAACACTATTCCCTTGGCAATTATTTTGGGGGCCTTTGAGAACTCCTTATTTTTCAGTTGTTCTACCACCTCATTCTTCTAGAGGGATCCCTGGCCATCCTTATGGGAGTCCCTCCCTCCATCCCAGATACTTTTGGGAAATTCTGGTGTAGGCCCAGAGGTCCACATCTTCAGCAACCTTCTTGGGGTCTGTCAGCTTGCTGTCAACCAGCGACAGACGACATCCGAACACTATTGGACAACGGAGAAATGGTTGCCCTCATCCTACTCGACCTCTCCGCCGCCTTCGACACGGTCAGTCATAGCACCCTCATACAACGCCTCAGCAACATCGGCATACAAGGAAAAGCTTTAGACTGGATCATCTCGTTCCTCGCCGGAAGAACCCAGAGAGTCCGACTCCCCCCATTCAAATCAGAAGCCACCGAAGTCATCTGCGGAGTACCACAAGGATCATCACTCAGTCCCACCCTCTTCAACGTCTACATGAGCCCCCTCGCATCCATCGCGCGACAACACAACCTCAACATCATCTCTTATGCCGACGACACCCAGCTGATCCTCTCCCTTACCAAAGACCCTAACACCGCCAAAACCAATCTTCACGAAGGCATGAAAGAAGTAGCCGAATGGATGAAACACAGCCGCCTAAAACTTAACTCAGACAAAACGGAAGTCCTCATCCTAGGATCATCCCCATCTGCCTGGGACGACTCATGGTGGCCATCGGCCCTGGGCACAGCACCCATACCCACAGGCCACGCACGTAACCTAGGCTTCATCCTAGACTCCTCCCTCTCGATGACCAGACAAGTCAACGCCGTCTCATCCTATTGCTTTAACGTACTTCGTATGCTCAAAAAAATCTTTCGCTGGATCCCCACCGAAACAAGAAAAACTGTCACCCACGCTCTGGTCACTAGCCGACTGGACTATGGAAACACCCTCTACGCCGGAACCACTTCCAAATTACAGAAAAAACTCCAACGCATCCAAAACGCATCAGCCAGAATCATATTGGACATCCCGCGCCAAGCTCACATTACCGGCCACCTGAAAGACCTCCACTGGCTTCCCGTCAACAAGAGAATAACGTTCCGTCTCCTCACCCACGCACACAAGGCCCTTTACAAACTAGGACCCGAATGCCTCAACACACGAATGTCCTTCTACACACCGACCCGCCAACTAAGATCCTCCAATCAAGCCCTCGCTACAGTTCCACGCTTCCAAAGATCCACCATGGGAGGAAGATCCTTCTCCTACTTGGCGGCCAAGACCTGGAATTCTCTCCCCACTCACCTCCGCCTTACCCAGAACCACATTTTCTTCAGGAAAGAACTTAAAACCTGGCTATTCGATAAATAACGCACCCCCCCTCCCCCAAGCGCCTTGAGACCCTCTGGGTGAGTAGTGCGCTATACAAATCCCTAAACTTAAACTTATGCTAGTGGAGCTCTAGAAAAAAAAGTGCTGAGCATGCGCTCCCTCAAAATCAAAGTGTACAACTAATTGCTATCATTAACCTTGCTGCCCTGTACCCTACTATTCAGTGCCTTGCTGGAGTAGACTACAACATCTCCCCAGGACTGTTTGGTGAGCTCCTGACTATCCCTGTACTTTTCAGGGTCAGCACAAACTTAGCAATCAAGATGGCTTTCATGTGGGTGTGCCTGGCTTGATACCCAAAATCTAAAGTAATAAGAATGTCCCACCCCACTATAGGCATGTGTTTCCACCAACCCCCCCCCCCCCGAGTACTCTTCTGGGATATTGTGAACCCTTAGGGCTATCTAACTAAAAGAAGTCAATCTGAGGGAATTGGAAAAAAAAACAGATTGGTCTCAAATTATGTGTGTGGGGTAGTAGTGTAACACAAAATTACTGCATGGGACTGCACAAAAACAAGTCTAGTTCTCACCGCTGAACTCCAGTGTAAGAAACTGGATTAACGGTTGACTGGGGTGTGAGCCCTGGTCAAGCAGAAATCACAGTTCTTGCAGGGTAAACCACAAGCAAACCTCAAATTAACTTATGCTCAACCCCCACGAAAATAAACTTAGAGGCAATATGTAAAGTATTTGTACAACACTTAAAAGAGTAAAATAGAGAAAGCACACTACAAAAGGAGCCCGCAACAAATTTTTAAACAGAGTATTTTTTTTATTAATAAAACAAGACCAAAACGACAAAAATCCGATCAGTAGAACCAAAGCTATGAGTTTTTAAAAATGTCAGCAAAATAGCACCAAAAAGCACACAGAGCCAACTGTGGATATCTGGTCGCACCGGACCGGCGCAAAGTCACAAGTTCAGGCTGACCGCAATGGAGCGTGGGCCAGCTACAGGGACCCAGTTTTGCCAGTTGAACAAAGTTCCTTAAATCCTGGTTGCATTGCATTGCAATGATCCGTGTCAAAGATGCATTGTGCAGCTGAAGCGATGCATCGGTTCCAGGATACGACAAGGCTGTGGTGGGATATCCTGTTGCTTCAACGTCGAGGATCCTATCAACGTGATTTGCGATGCAAAGTCTGACGTTGGTGATGCGGCACGCAGTACGATCGATGTGTCAGTTCGAAGGAGCTGCGGTACTGTGATGCGGAGTTTAGTGTCATCATCGAGGCTGTCATCGATGAGAGGTGCAATGACCTGTGCTGTGGATATACCATGTAGTTGGGGTGATGCATCGGTTACGAGGAATGTGGAGGTGATGGGGGTCTTTGCAATGGGTCCAGTATATGCTGCAGCAGTGATACGTCCATTCTGCTCGGGGATGCACTGCTCAGCAGAGAAAACGCATCAGTTCCACTCGCAACCACCTTAGGCCTACTTCCAAGGATCCTAGGCTGGGTTAGTACCCCTTAGCTTGGTAGACTCATGGATGGCAGAGTCCAGGTGCAGTTGCAAGGTTGTTAGAAGCCTGTTATGTTCCTGAGGCTACCGACCAAGATGCCACTGAACTAGCCCTTGAAGTCACTCTGGTTTCAAGAGATGTAGGTCCAGTCCTTCTCACAAAGGCAAGAGGGCAGCTGGCAGAAGGTCAGCACAGCAAAGCAGGAGTCCAGCAGAGTGCAATTCAGCAGAGTGGCAGTCCTTCAGCAGCACAGTAGTCCTTCTTCCTGGCGGACTATCCACAGGTCCAGAATTGCACTCAAGAGTTGGTATCTCCGGTCCCCATTTTATACATTGGTGCCCTGGTTCTGGAAGGAGGGAGAAGCTTCCAGCCAGTGTCATTAAAGTGCAGGGAATTCCCTACCTCCCACTCCTGGCTCCAGGATGGCTGAAGTGACAATGCAGGGTTGTTAAGCCGTTTTTGTGGAGGCAGGACACACCTTTCTCAGGTGAAAGTGAGGCTGTGTTTAGCTCCTCCCTCCCATTCTGCCGGCAATAGCCCACCCAATCACACATAAGCTCCCATTGTGTGTGGCTGTCTAGGAGGAATGCACAAAAGCGCAACTGCCAACTACACCCAGTCGTGCGACCAGATACAGGCTCCAAGCACCTTGGGGCATATGTAGGTAATTTCCATTTTGCGATTCTCAAATAGTGAATTTTAAGGAATCGCTATTTGACAATTGCAAAATGGAATGTATGTAATAATTCGCAATTTTTTTGCGCATCTCTAACATTCCTTAATTGCGATTCGCAAATTGCGAATCGCAATTAAGGAATGAGTGTCCCATTCATTCCTATGGGCCATTCTCAAATTGTGATTTTCTATGATTTTCTGCTGCCTGTGGAGGAGACCTGGAATTTGCTTTACAACTGAAGTGATCTTCAAAGTCTCCATCCCTGCTCCTTTGCCTGGTTGACTGTATGTAGACCAGGTAGATATGGGGGTCTCTAGTTGGTGGAGGTAGGTACCTTTGTCCAAATAGGGACCCGTGCTTCTTGTCAGGGTAAGGGGAATACACAATTTCGATAACCCCTGATTACCCCCTGGGTAGATTGGCACATGCAGACTGACTTTTCCCAAAGACAATGTGTAAAGTATTTGTACTCATGACACAATAATACAGTGATAACACCACAAATGAACATCACACTAGTTTAGGAAAATACAATATCTTTCTCTAAACTCAACAAGGCCAAAACAACAAAAATCCAACAAATATATACTAAGAATGTGACGTTAGGAAGGTTTCAAACAACTGTGTCCATAGAAAATTATGGATGAGTGATTTCTCACAAAGTGCCTGTAGATGCGTCAAAATTCACAAGGCCAAACAGTTGCAGAGATGGGAAGCCTAGAAAAACAGATGTGTCAGTTCCTGAGACCATGGGGAGGTAATGCGACAGTTCTGCTGCACGCAGGAGAAGTGATGTGTCGAATCCGGTCTGTAGGGGTAAGTGGTGCGTTAATTCCGTGGCGGTTCTGGTACGCGGGTGATGCATCGGGAAAACTTGCTGCACAGGCACGAAGCGTGGAAATCCAGGATGCATTGACGATCAATGCAACCGTGTCGAGCGGTGCTGCATCGGTTTCTTCCGTCCTGACTCCATCAGAAGCGGTCGCTCCCCATGGCCCCTGGTCTCTCATGGGTATCGTTGTGCTGCTCGCATTGCTTTGCTGCCTTTATTCGAACTGGTGCCTGCTTGTGCTCCGTAGCGCTCGTCCGCTCATTTGTGCATTACTCGCATTGCCTCTTTGGATTATTCTGCCATTCTATAAATTGATCGCTTTGCCTTTAAGAGTGTCTGGGCCAGTTTTATATCGCAGCGCGCACATTGCATAATTGATTTTAATTATTACTGCCTGATTGTGCCAGTGCCTCTGCCCACAGCGCAATTCCATTTTTGCCCCAACCTGTTCCGGTTTCACTTTAGCTGCCATATTGTTGTTGTTGTTCCTCGGAGCCCGTCCTCTCCACCCCGCTCCCGCCTCCCAGCTGCTCCTCCCTCCCACTGATTGCTAAGGCTCGCCCCGTCCTGTGAAGCGTTGTGACCGTCCTGACTCCATCAGAAGCGGTCGCTCCCCACGGCCCCTGGTCTCTCCTGGGTATCGTTGTGCTGCTCGCATTGCTTTGCTGCCTTTATTCGAACTGGTGCCTGCTTGTGCTCCGTAGCGCTCGTCCGCTCATTTGTGCATTACTCGCATTACCTCTTTGGATTATTCTGCCATTCTATAAATTGATCGCTTTGCCTTTAAGAGTGTCTGGACCAGTTTTATATCGCAGCGCTCACATTGCATAATTGATTTTAATTATTACAGCCTGATTGTGCAGTGCCTATGCCCACAGCGCAATTCCATTTTTGCCCCAACCTGTTCCGGTTTCACTTTAGCTGCCATATTGTTGTTGTTGTTCCTCGGAGCCCGTCCTCTCCACCCCGCTCCCGCCTCCCAGCTGCTCCTCCCTCGCTCCGCCCCCCTCCACTATCCACTTATGACAGATGCTTTTGCGCGCAGCGTTCACGCGCAGCGGACGCGCCCCATGCGCGCCAAAGGTAAGCCCGTCTACGCCCGTCCGCGCCTGGACCGCGCCCAGCGCCCGACCCCCTGGCCCCGCCAAATCCAATCCTCCCGCATAACATACGATACCGCTACCCTCTCAGCCCTTAACCCAGGCCGACCACCAAACTGCCACCAGGCCGCCCCAGGACACTCCCATGGGCCCTTCACCTGCCACTCCTGCAAATTCGACTGCATCAAGACCCACACCAAATCCACAACCCCCAAACAGAGCTCCAACACTAACCACCTGAAGTGCATCCTGCTCAACACCCGCTCGGTCCACAGACACGCCATTGAACTTTGGAACCTACTCGACACCACATCGCCGGACGTCGCCTTTCTTACAGAAACCTGGATGAACACCTCATCAGCACCCGACATAACCATAGACAACCCGGACGGCTACAAGATTATCCGAAAGGACCGCATCAACCAAACAGGAGGAGGCATCGCCATCATCCATAAGAACACCATCCGCATCACGACCAGTTCCGACGACAACCTCACAGCCGCCGAACACCTTCACTTCCAGATCCACATCGACCCCAAGACCACACTCAGAGGCACCCTCATCTACAAGCCACCAGGATCCCACACACAATTCAGCGAAGACATCACTGACTTCATCAGTCCACACGCCCTCCCCTCCGAGGAATACATTCTACTGGGAGACCTCAACTTCCACCTGGAAAAGAACAACGACAGCAACACCACCACCCTTCTTGACAACCTCGCCAATCTTGGACTCAAACAACTTGTGAACACCCCCACCCACTATGCCGGACACACGCTCGACCCAATCTTCACCTCCAGCAAACACATCTCCTTCAATCCCACCACAGCACTCCACTGGACGGACCACAGCTGCGTTCACTTCAACTACTATAGGACTACGGCCCACAACCACCCACAACCAATTCCACGCAGAAACTGGAACAAAATTACCACCGACCAACTCTTCACATCGCTTCACCAAAACCCTCCTGCAAAATCATCGGACCCAAACCTTGCAGCCACTAACCTCACACAATGGATCACTCACAGCACTGATGAACTAGCACCCTTGAAAACATCAAATCAAGCAAGGTAGCAAAAAAGCCCCCTGGTTCAACGATGACCTCAAGAAATCCAAGAAGTTCTGTCGCACCCTCGAGAAAGCCTGGAGAAAAAACCCAACCACTGACAACCTGGCCACCTTCAAGAACGCCACCCGCAAACACCACCAGCTGATCCGATCCACCAAGAAATCAGCATTCAAGGATCGACTCGACAACAACGCCCACAACAGCAAGGAACTATTCAAAGAGTTTACCAACGCCACCGCCGGCACCAACGACATCACTCCATCCCAAGACCTCTGCGACTCCCTAGCCTCATTCTTCTACACCAAAATCGCTGACATACATAACAGCTTTGAAAACCAGTCCGTAGACCAGTCCACCCCACCCACCTCCGAACTAAATCCCCCCTCCAGCAACCTTTGCGCCTGGAACCCAATCACCACTGAAGACACCATCCGCCTGATGAACTCCATCCACTCAGGATCACCAACCGACCCATGTCCCCACCACATTTTCAAAAAGCAGACTCCATTATCGCACCCCATCTCCGAGACGTCATCAACTGCTCCCTCAACTCCGCTACCTTCCCGGAAAGCTGGAAACATGCCGAACACAGCGCCTTGCTGAAGAAACCCACAGCAGACCCCACTGAACTTAAGAACTACCGCCCCATCTTCCTCCTCCCATTCCCTGCCAAAGTCATTGAGAAAGCCGTCAACTGTCAGCTCACCGCCTTCCTCGAATCCAACAATTCTCTCGACCCTTCACAATCTGGCTTCAGAGCCAAACACAGCACCGAGACCGCCCTCATTGCAGCAACAGACAACATTCGAACACTACTGGACAACGGAGAAACAGCTGCCCTCATCCTACTCGACCTCTCCGCAGCCTTCGATACAGTCTGTCACAGCACCCTTATACAACGCCTCAGCAACATCGGAATACAAGGAAAAGCATTGGACTGGATCATCTCGTTCCTCGCCGGGAGAACCCAGAGAGTCCGTCTCCCCCCTTTTAGATCAGAGGCCACCGAAGTCATCTGCGGCGTACCACAAGGATCTTCACTCAGTCCCACCCTCTTCAACGTATACATGAGTCCCCTCGCATCCATCGCGCACCAACACAACCTCAACATCATCTCCTACGCAGACGACACACAGCTGATCCTCTCCCTCTGTAAAGACCCAAACACCGCCAAAACCAACCTACACGAAGGGATGAAAGAAGTAGCCGAGTGGATGAAGAACAGCCGTTTAAAACTGAACTCGGACAAAACGGAAGTCCTCATCTTAGGTTCATCCCCCTCCGCCTGGGACGACTCATGGTGGCCACCGGCCCTGGGAAACGCACCCACACCTACGGACCACGCACGTAACCTGGGCTTCATCCTGGACTCTTCCCTCTCGATGACCAGACAAGTCAACGCCGTCTCATCATCATGCTCGAACATCCTACGTATGCTCAAAAAAAACTTCCGTTGGATCCCCATCGAAACAAGAAAGACGGTCACCCACGCACTAGTCACAAGCCGACTGGACTACGGAAACACCCTTTATGCCGGAACTACAGCCAAACTACAGAAAAAACTCCAACGCATCCAAAACGCCTCAGCCAGACTCATACTAGACATCCCCCGCCAAGCTCACATTTCCGGCCACCTGAAAGACCTCCACTGGCTACCCGTCAACAAGAGAATAACGTTCCGTCTCCTCACCCACGCACACAAAGCCCTTTACGACTTAGGACCCGAATGCCTCAACACGCGCCTGTCCTTTTACACCCCCAATCGCCAACTACGATCGTCCAATCAAGCCATCGCTGCAATTCCACGAATCCATAAATCCACCATGGGGGGAAGATCCTTTTCCTACTTAGCGGCCAAATCCTGGAATTCTCTCCCCTCCCATCTCCGCCTCACTCAGAACCACCTCTCCTTCAGAAAACAACTAAAAACTTGGATCTTCGACAAATAATATACCTCCTCCCCTCAAGCGCCTTGAGACCCTCTGGGTGAGTAGTGCGCTATACAAATGTTAAACTTGAACTTGAACTTTTTCTTCAGCCGTGATCCCTCCATGCGTCAGTTCTTGCAGCAGCGACAGGCGCTGTGTTGGTTTCAGCAGCGGCAATGCATGGAGATTCTTCTCGCACAGCAGTGCTATGTCAGAAAAACAGCCGCAAGAAGAGCGATACGTCGATTTCTTCCATTCTTTAGGTTTCTTCCAGCTCCCAGCATCAAGCACAACCTTCAGAGGCTCGGAACTGGAACAGGCACCTCCTGGTAGGCCAGAACTCAAAGCAGCTGAGCTCAGGGGAGTTGGGAGTGAAGTCTTTGTGTCCCTGAGACTTAAGAACAGGAGGCCGGCACACACAGGTCCTTGGAGATCTCCTTCAAGCAGGTTCAAAGCAAAGTTCCTCTCCTTGGCAGAAACAGCAACTGCAGGCCAACCCCACATAGCACACACCAAAGGGGCAGCACTCCTCCTCACAGCTCTTCAGCTCTTCTCCTTGGAAAAGGTTCCTCTTGAGTCCAGAAGTAATCTAAAGTTCTGGGGTTTTAGTGTTAATACTTATGCCCCAAAATGTCTTTGTTCTCTTTGTCTCTGAGCCCAGTCCAAACCAGTTCGGTCCTCACTGGTGCAGTATGACCACAGAGTGTGGAGACAGCATTGTGTAAGGGAGACATGCGCCATTCAGGTGCAAGGAAATCTCTTCCAACTACTCTAAATTCAGCCAATGTCTATTCAGATCAGCTCTAGGAAGGGCCAGGCACACCTCAAGCTCCCCCTCCCCCCGTGGCTGTCTACAATGAATGCACATCCCCAGCCTCTGTCACTCCAAAACCAGACAGTCAATACACAAACAGGCAGAGGGCACACATAATGGTTAAACAAGAAAATGCCTACTATCTAAAAGTTGCATTTTGAAACGCACAATTTAAAGAAACATCTTTACTAAAAGATGTGTGATTAAATTCTGAGTTCAGAGGGCCTAAGCCTTAATTCTCTGTCTTGTCCCAATGGGAAGTTATACTTGTAAGATGTTGCAAAGCATTTCCTGTTCTATCATATGGGGCAAGATAGCCTTTCAATAGTGAAAAACGAAATTGGCAGTATTTCACCAGTACATGTCCTGCCTTTCACATACACTGAACCCTGTCCCTGGGGGCACCTTGGGCCTACCATAGGGGTGCCTTACATGTAAGAAAAGGGAAGGTTAGGGCCTGGCAAGTGGGTGTAGTTGCCAAATCGACATGGCAGTTAACAAACTGCGCACAGACACTGCAGTGGCAGGTCTGACATCTCTCTTCAGGGATGCTCATGTGGGTGGCAGAATCAGTTCTGCAGGCCTACTAGTAGCATTTAATTTACAGGTCCTGGCACACTCAGTGCACTTTACTGGGGGCTTACTAGTAAATCAAATATGCCAATCAGGGAGAACCAATTCTAAACACAATTTACACAGGGAGCACTTGCACTTTGACACTGACCAGTAGTGGCAAAGTGCTCAAAGCATCTAAGCCAGCAAAGCGAAATCCAGCACAGCATCATAAATTCAAGAGGTAGAGGCAAAAAGTAAGGGTAAAACACGCCAAAGAGGCCTCTCTCTCTGGAGAAGCTGCACCTGCAACTGCAGTAATTTATTTTGAGCTGGCTAGGTTAGAGTCTGTTAGACCTGACAGCATTGGTGTGGGTCTCCCTTCCCCTTTTACTCTTCCTGTTTTGTATGTTGGCTGGATGTAGATGTTCTGGGCGCCATGCCACTGCTAATCAGTGCCACTGCGCGAATGCTCCCTGTATATAAATGACTGTGTGAATAAGGATAACTCTAATACTTACATCTGTGTAGCTAGTTTGTAAAGGATTACTTTCTATCACCCTATCCAGCCCTAGGAACCCGATAGGAACTTCGAATTTGATATGTTTATGCTCAGGCCAGTGTGGGCCACCTTTTAGTAAGGACCATTCATGTATCATATGTTCTGAAATGCCTTTCCTGAAAACGCGGTAGTTTCTTGCTTAACCCCTTCCATGCTGGTGACGAACCCCAGCCGTCACGCTCCACGGTGCTTGTGTGCTGATGACGGCTGGGGTTCGTCATGGCCCCGCCCTGTTCGTTTGTTTACCGCACAGCGGCGGAAACGGCCAGCTTCGAAGGGGTTAAAGCTTTACTGCAGGCTGTTGCGAGTATGCGTATTGGCCGTCTGGTTTTGGAGCAGCAGGGCCAGCTGGGTAAGACCTGGCTGGAGAGTGAGATCAGTACTCAGGGCATGGGGAGGGGTGACTCTTTGATCCGTGCAGGGCAGTGCCTGGCAAGGTGAATGATGTCTCCACCTCCCACTGGGTGTCTGATAGCAGTCCCTCTCATTCTGAAAGGGCAGGATGTCACCTCGTAAACCAAGTGCTCCCCTACCCCACCAAACTTGTTCTGACCGAAAACACTGCGCTGGAACTATGTCCAAATATGTTCCTTCTGGATGTCAAGACGAAACTGTCTGAGTGAACAGAGGAAAGGACTTTGAAACTTTCACCAAGCTTGCCGAAGAAACTACCCGAGGGCCTGAACTGAAAGCGCCTCCTTCAGAAGTCTCAGGGACATTAGACTTTACCTCGTCAGCCATCAGAATTCCTGTGCGAGGAATTTTGCTTGCAGGTAAAGCCCTTGTCGAGTAATCTGGAGCCTCTAGTTCTACTGTGAGGACTGCGGACTGAACCTTTGAAACTTTCGCTGGATCTGTGTGGGCCGCTGCCGCTAAGAGAGAGCTGCCGCCGCTGAGAGCCCACCTGAATCTGCACCTTTGGAACTGTCGCTGAATCCGTGTGGGCCGCTGCTGCTAAGAGAGAGCTGCTGCCGCTGAGAGCCCGCCTGAATTTGAACCTTCTAAACGTTTGCAGAACCTGAGTGGCCCGCTGCACCTAAGAGAGAGCTGCCGCCACTGAGAGCCCTCCTGAATCTGTGTGGGCCGCTGCAGCTAAGAGAGAGCTGCCGCTGCTGAGAGTCCGTCTGAATTTGAAACTTTGAAACCCTCGCTGAATCCGTGTGGGCCGTTGCAGCTAAGAGAGAGTTGCTGCCGCTGAGTGCCCGCACCTTTGCCAACTTTGCATCACCCATCGTCCTGTGGGCCGCCGCAGCCAAGAGAGAGCTGCTGCCGCTGAGTGCCCGCAGCTTTGCCAATTTTGCATCACCCTCCATCCTGTGGGCCGCCGCAGCCAAGAGAGAGCTGCTGCTGCTGATTGCCCACACCTGGAACTATGTCCAAATGTGTTCGTTCTGGATGTCAAGACGAAACTGTCCGAGTGAACAGAGGAAAGGACTTTGAAACTTTCACCAAGCTTGCCGAAGAAACTACCTGAGGGCCTGAACCGAGAGCGCCTCCTTCAGAAGAGATTGGTATTCCGAGTGCGGGGAGGAGTGACTCTTTGATCCGAGCAGGGCAGTGCCTGGCAAGGTGAATGATGGCTCCACCTCCCACTGGGAGTCTGATAGCAGACCCTCTCATTCTGAAAGGGCAGGATGTCGCCTCGTAAACCAAGTGCTCCCCGACCCCACCGAAGTGGTTCTGACCGGAGTCAGTGTTTGCAACCTTAGAGATCAAATACTTTTTAGGTATCAAATGCTGTGCTGGAACTTTGGCTAAGTGTGTTCCTTCTGGATGTCAAGAGGAAAGGACTTTGAAACTTTCACCAAGCTTGCCGAAGAAACTACCCGAGGGCCTGAAATCGAGAGCGCCTCCTGCAGAAGTCTCAGGCACATTAGACTTCACCCCATCAGCCGTCAGAATTTCTGTGCAAGGAATTCTACTTGCCGGTGAGGCCTCCATCGAGTAATCCGGAGACTCTAGTTCTACTGTGAGGACCGCGGACTGGGAACCCTTGAATCTTTTGCTAAACCTGTGTGGGCCGCTGCAGCTAAGAGAGCTGCCGCCGCTGAGAGCCCACCTAACTCTGTACCTTTGAACCTTTTGATAAACCGGTGTGGGCCGCTGCAGCTAAGAGAGAGCTGCAGCCGCTGAGAGCACGCCTAACTCTGAACCTTTGCACCTTTTGCTAAACCTGTGTGGGCCACTGAGAGAAAGCTGCCGCCACTGAGAGCCCGCCTAAATCTGCACCTTCAACTCTTCCGCTGGATCCGTGTGGGCCGCTGCAGCTGAGAGAGAGCTGCCACCGCTGAGAGCCTTCTGGAATCTGCACCTTCAGGCCCTTCGCTAAACTTGTGTGGACCGCTGCAACTAAGCAAGAGCTGTAGCTGCTTAGCGTCCACCATTGTGCTAGCTTGGCCATCCTCTGTTGTGTGGACCACCGCAGCTGAGAGAGCGCTGCTGCCGCTGAGTGTCCGCACCCTTGCCTACTCTGCATCATTGTGACGTGTCCCGTGGGCCGCCGCAGCCAAGAGAGAGCTGTAGCCACTTGCCCTGACTTAGGAAGAAGGGTCCCTATTTAGACAGTGGCGCCAGCCAGTGCCAACTAGAGACCCCCATTTCTAACAGAGTCATACACACATGCAGGGAAGGCACCTTGTACATCCCACATGCAGGGAAGGCACCTTGTACATTCCAGCTGGTCCCGTATAGATTTTTGGCTGCTCTCGAAAGGACTGAGTACATGGCTCTGAGAGGTGACGCTTCTGGCATTCATCCTCTCGGACCACTCCACCGTGCTAATGGCACTGGCCCCGCCAGGTAATGAATCCCTGTATCAATCCTGGAGGCTTCAACCCACAATGCTGTTAGATACCGCCTTTTACAAAGAAATTCGCCAGGAAGTTCTGGCATTTTCCCCCCTGTAATAAAAACAGCGTCTCATCACTTGCTTGCGTATGGGAAAGCTTTGAGGTCACTATGCAGGGACTTTGTATGGCCAAGGGCGGGGCGATCCTGCGTGCTATTAGAGGGACCCTACACAGACTAGAGGGAGACATTAAAAAAGCAGAGGAACACCTGGCTATTGCCCCTACACTACAGCGGATGGCACACCTCAAAGAACTACTAATCGAATACTCCGCTGAGGCGGAGGTCGAATCTAAGTTTTGCTCTAAATACCATACAGCTAGGACATATAGAGAGGGTGAGCGACCTGGTAAGGCCTAACTGAAGTAACTTGAACCCCCAGATTTGCTAATTAGATTTGGAAATAGTTGACGAAGATAGTACTAGACATACCAACTCGCATGAGATTCTCAATACTTTTGCTTCTTACTACGCGCAACTCTATTGCATGCACAGAAGGAACTCACCTGATATTTCTTCCTATTTAGAAGACACCGCCCACGGGTGGATCAGTGATTTCGGCAGAGAATTTCTTGCTGCTGATAGCGAGGAGGACGAAATGCAAGCCACATTAATAGGCCTACGCTCTGGCAAAGCCCCAGGTCCTGATGGGCTGCCTGTGAACTTCTATAAATGCTATATTGATCAACTAGCCCCCTTCCTTAAAGAAGTATTTGAAGAGGCTAGGGAAAAAGGGGTTCTACCCATGACCATGCGGCAAGCCATGATCATCTCTTTGCTCAAGCCGGGCAAGGACACCACCACATGTGAGTCCTATAGACCCTTGTCATTGATTACCAAGATACTAGCTAAATGTATCACAAATAGACTGACATTACTGCTGGAAGGTCTGGTGATGCCGGATCAGGCAGGCTTCATACCTGGGAAGGCCACCGCCCACAAATGCTTTACACATTGCCTCGTTAGATTAGCCTGACTGCTCTGTGCCAAGCGACCAAAGGGTGAGCACAGGCACTGTCTAAGAGTGTATCTGGTTTACATTGACTGGGAATTGCGGTTCAGCTTGCACAGGGTGTATACTCTGACAACCAGGAACTCAATTTCTAACAGGTATTATAAAGGGGTAACAAGGAGTTTCTAAGGTTCAGGGAAGGGTAGCATTCAGGAGTATAAGTGTTTTCAAGCACTCCGGCTGGGTAATGTTAAAGGGTATTAAGGGTTTTAGGGGTCTGAGAAAGGTAGCATTAAGGGTTAGTTAGGGTTTTTACGGTTCAGAGATAGTTTGTGTTAAGGAATAGTAAGGGTTTTTTAGGGTTCAAGGATGGGTATCATTAAGAGGTTTGTAGGGTTCAAGGACGGGTAACGTTAAACGATAGCAGGGGGTTTTACGTTTCATGGAAGGGTAGCATTAAAGGGCAGTTAGAGTTTTTAGGGCTCATGGACGGGTGGATGTAGGTGGAAGTAAGGGTTCTTTTAGAGTTCATGGAAGGGTAGCATTATAGCTTAGTAAGGTTTTTAAGGTTTAGATGAGAGTAGCATTGGGAGGTAGCAAGGAATTTTTAGGTTTGAGGGAAGAGTAGTGCTAAGCAGTAGTAAGGGCATTTAGGGTTCATGGAATGGTAGCATAATGGATGATAACACATTTTGAGGGCTCAGGGAAGGGTAGTATTCAGATGTAGTAGGTTTTTTTTAGTGTTAATGGAAGGGTAGTGTTAGTGGTAGCAAGTAGTTTACACTAGGGTAGAGGCAGAAGGGATTTTTTAGGATTCAGGGAAGAGTAATTTAAAATTGCAGTATATTAAATAAGTAAATTAATTGATTATATCAACATATTACATTAGAAGTGAAGTAAATAATATATTAGTAATGTCTTTTTTATTAAATAATAAATTCTAATTAATAGTTAAATTAACTTTTGGGAGTAGAGGGGCTTAAAAATGTTTCTCCAGCCCATTAATTAATTAATTGTGGGTTTCTAAAGCGCTAGAATCGACTCCCGAAGGAGTATCTCTGCGCTGTAGACCGCTGGGGAACCCGTCCTGGCTTTCCCTGTGAGATGGTCCCTACTGGGTATCTCCAAGGTGAAAGCAGGCATCCCCGGCGTATGTGGGGGGCCGTTGTGGAGATGAGGCAAGCTAATGCCCAGAGTTGCCGAGTGTGATCCCTGGTTAGAGTAGGCACCGAGGCGAGAATTATCGAGTCCGCGGACCCTGGTCCTCGACCCTGCCGCGTCGGGAATAGAACCCTGGTCCCGGGCCGTCCTCTGCTTCCGGGTCTGCCGCCTCTAACCAGTGAGCCACACCACTCCACAAGAACTAGAAAATAAAACACTATTCTCTCAAGAAGTCCAATGCTGAGGTATCGCTGAAGTTGAGGACAGAAAGGTGGTTTGAACTGCAATACAGCAGTGCATTTCTCCTCACTGCCTTCCTTCCTTCTAAGCTGCTGCCAGAGAAGAACAAAACACGATAAGTATCTATCAAGGAGACATGTAGCATTGCAGTGGTATGTGTTTAACCTAAAGGTTGACACAATAGCTATTTCTTGATAAAGAGCTCTAGCTTTTACAACTTGATAAATAAAGGATTACAGCTCTTGGAGGGTGAGCACTTTTCAATGGAAGCACACAATTTCTGCCCAATCAAAACATGTACTCTTGTCCACCAACATGTGAGTGGAGGACTCTGAAAGGTCTTTTTTAGGTCGATCACATAAGGTATATGAACTGCTGCACTGAAAAGCCAGAGTTAAAAAGAAACATCTGTAAAATGCATCCTCACCATTGATGTTCTCTTCCCTGCTGCTCAGCCAGTGTGTGAGGTCATTGGAATGTTGAGATTGTTTGGGCTTGGTTGAGGATCAGTCGGAGTGGATGGGCTGAGGAGCAAGGATGCTGCTCATAGTGGGGCATTACATAAGAACTTACCAACGTATAGATAACCTGTAACTCAAGACTTAACTTAAAGAATAAACCTACAACTGTAATCAACATGACTTGACTATGTAGCTTCCTACATAACGATCAACAGAGGTGAGTTCTCTCAGTGCACTCGATTATCTAAAATATTCTTTTTATTCCTGATTAAGCTGTGTGTGCTACTCCATCTTCAGCACAATGTCTATCCGTGCCATGAAACGTAGTACAAATGATTGTCAGATTAGGCGAACCAATCCCTGGTGGATGGGTGCATTTTTTCTTTGAGACAGATTTGTTTCTCCTCAAAAGTTTAGGCATGGGTAAACGGGATGAGACTGTGTGGAAAGGATTGCACGGTGGGGAGTGAAAGCGGCATGAGATAGAATCAAGGCTAGACAACCTTGATATTCGGTGACCCTGTCGTTTGCAGTGCCATCGATGGGCTTCTGAGAAGAACTTTGTTCCTCCTGACTTATTCTTTTACAAATCAACAGTGGCAGTGGTGCAAGCCTACCTTAGCTAACAGATACACAATGTGAATAAGACAGCAGCACAAGCCTCTGTCACACTAAACATGAGCAGCTGTGCAAGCAGCTGGGCAAACATCTCTTACAAAACAGAAATTCAATGGGAAGCAGCAAGCCTCCCTCACAAAGCCTGTTATGCATCGACTGCATCTTTGACAAAAATCATTCGGTAAACAACAAGAAGGAATGCTATACTTAGGAAAATGTTGAAAGTGTAGTGTAGTTCCTATATTCCAAATAGGCTCTGCGCATTGGAATAATATAAACAGCAGTGTAGACGTAGGACTGAGGTCATCCAGGTCTCTACTGACTATATTAGACTTAATTAGTTTTGCCAGCTAGCTCAGAGGTCACTAGAAACTTTCTCGAATGTTCAGGAAAGAGTTAACTCTCCTGATTTAGACAAGAAGGGATTAGCTTCTGACAACCGCATAAACATGACAACTTTGCTCCCTCAGAATAAAGAGATTATCTCTAGAGTTGTGTGAAAACAATAGACAGCTATTTCACTCAGTCAATCGTGCATACTTAGTTTCACCAGAGTGCAGAGAAATAGAGATACGGGCGGTTTCAATAAAAGGTGTTATTTATTGAGCAGTCTTCTTTCTCATGCAAGAGAAATGAATTGCCACAATTGCAATACTTATCATGAAGTAAAGTGCGTACAGTAAAAGGAGTATTATAAAATAATACTGTAAAAGCATTGATATGGTTTCTTAGCCATATGATACTTTAAAATGGATAAAATATATACATACATAAAAACATTGACTAACGTACTCAACTGGTGCTTCTAAGATACGCCTACCCCGGTGTACCTGACCTAAACCTAATACGTGGGAAGGAGTAAGTAAGTTGCAGTTTAAGTTAAGTTGTTTTTTGCTAAGAATCTGAATCAAGAATTCTCTTAAGGGTTTAGTCAGCTCCATACCTTGGTTCTAGAATGAAGGAGGTCTTGTATCTCTGTCTCAGGACTCGATCTCCCAGCAACCCGCAAGGGTAACTGGAAACACTGGAGCTGGATTTTCTCGGCTGGAGAAAAAGACAGCGTCTTTCTCAGTGCGTCAAAAGGGAGGGGCGGCTTCCTTCGGCTCTCACATCAGCTGGGCGTCAGGCAAGTAGATAGCCGCTCTGCTCCAAACCACCGTGTGTTTTTGCTTAAGGCAGCGTTGGCATATTTATACCTGAAAGGTGCCGGATTTGACGTAAGGTTGGACATAAGACGTCACTAAGAACTAACAGTTCTTTCTGGACTCCAGGAGTTCTTGTGCAAATCAAAACAAAAGCAGGGGGAATTCCCGGGCTGCTGGAGGCTTGGTTTGTTTAAAGAACGCGTTGTACTTTCTAGGAGTCTAGGGGAGTAGCCTTGCCGTATTTGGACTGCATGGGCTATTACTAAATATGGATATGATTCTTATGCCTTTATAAGGAACTATTTATTATAACCATATAAGGGCATAAATCGGGAATATCGAATTAGGGTCCTAGATAGAAACACAACAAAAGCAGCAGTACGTGCTTCTTTGATTAGAGTCAAAATCCAAACTGAGCTTACCGACACCCCACCGTGAGTGGTCCAAACTCCGCTTGCAGCTAAGCGCACTTTGGATGTTGACACTCCTTTTTTCCCACATCCTTCTAATGTTCCTCACACTTGAACTATCTATCCTTCTTCCCTAGTTATCATCTTTCCATTTTTCCCTTGCACCCTTCTATGACAGAGTTCACCGTCTGTTTCCTTCTCTTGCTTTTCCTCTGTTTTCTTGTGCTCCCTCTTACAGTTGCCCATTTTTCTTTCTCATGTCAAATTGATCGAATCAAGGGTGTTGTCTATTGTATTACATTTTTTTTCACAATATGTTGTTGTAACATTTAAACTTATACTTAGGGCTAAATTCATGGAGAGAGATATAGATGTGCATAAAAAAGAAGGTGGAGAGAAGGAGGAATTGATAGAAGTAGAAAGACAAAAAGATAGATGGATAGTTAGTGGGTGGAGTGGAGTGATAAAAGTTGAGAAAGTTTAGGAAGAAAAGCAAGGTGGAAACCTTCAAATAGAAAGGTATAGAAAAGGAAGGAAGGACAGACAAAAGACTGAAAGGTGGGAAAATAGGATGGAAGAAATTTTCAGACATTCAGAATTCCCTCAGAAGAAGTAATGCCCCTTATGTCTGCCTTCGCCTAGTGCCATTTAGGATACGTGGCTATTTTATTTTTCTGTATACGCCCCGGAGGAGAGGCACACAGCCAGTGCAGGTTAGTTCTTAGGTCTGCAAGAAGAGACGGTGACTAGAATGTGAGGCCTGTTCGAAAGTGTCCACATGACTTGAGGTACCTTGCCCACCTGGGTGGAGACCTGCTGCACTGTGGATGATCGCAGTGCAATTATTTACTTGTTGCAACCTAGCAATAAAACCCAAGGCCCCGACCTGTATGAATGAGTGAGAGAATGAATATGTGACAAACGGAAGAATAAATGCATGACAGAAGCATTCTGAGACTGATGCGTTCCATGCATGAACGTGGGAAACTTCACAGCACTGATGGGTGGAATGGATCACTCCAGGCACTTGATGACTGAAGAAGTGAGTGCAAAGGGAATTCAATAAAACATGAAAAACTGAGAGGGAGGGGCGTAGCTTAGTCAGTGAGATTCGGCGAAGTGGCGTAGCTAGGCACTTGGCCACCCGAGGCGGTCCCTGCCATTTCCGCCCCGCTGCTGTGCTGAGAAGCAGGATGAGTCCTGTCGATATTTGCTGTAGCAAACTCATGTAAGAGAGGCGGGTCACCCCCAAAACTCGTGCCGCCCTGGGCAGTCCCCCCCTCCTTGCTACGGCACTGTTGGGGGGGGGGGGGGAGAAGGGGCGTGAGTGAACTCAAATTTCCCAGCTAAAAAAAGCAGTTGTCTGCAGGGTGGAGAGATTAAGGAACCAAGGTTTGGAATGGACAGGTTCCATGAGGAATAAGGTCAGGACTGATTTGCACTAGGGTGCTACATTGGAAGAACAATGATGGATTGGAATGCCACCCTGAGAGATTGCCAGTGGTTGTACTATTTGTAAACAGACATCCCATCACCTTCTGTGTGTTTGATTGCCGCTAGTATTTCTGGAAGCGTGAGACTGGTGCAGCTTTCCAAACCTCCTGATGCTAATGCTTTTGAATTCCAAAAACTAGTACAGTTTAACTCATTCAAGTTGTATTTCTATATGTGCGGAGTTACTACTTTTTTGATAAACAGGTCTCTGCCTTTACTAATTACTTTATCAAGAGAGTAACGACTTCCTGTACTAAGCCCCAGTTGTAAACAGAGTAGGGTGCTCAGGCAAATCAATAGAGCAGGCCGAGCCAGAACCGAGTTATGGGTCCGTGCCTGAGCCGAGCCCTAAAATATTTGGCATGTTTTTCGTGCACCAAACTTAATATAAAAATATGATACAATCTCTTCAAAGTTCGAAATATTGTATTTCTTGAACATACAGAAGTGGTTCACCTTAGTACATCAGACTAAATCACTGCACAGCCAGACATTTATTAAAATGGCCTCCCCTCCACCAACAATGCCATTAGTGAACTGAGGGGCACGTCAGGAGTCATGCCAACCCTACACCTGCCCTCTTTTCTTAGTATTGATGGTGCAACGTCACAGTCTAATAAATATAAGAGGTGCTTGTGCAGTGCACATCATGAATTCAAGTATTTAAACCGTGCTCATATGTGATAGTAAAGAAAAGGGGGACTGTAGGTGGAAATAGGCACCTAGAAGCACACAGTTCCGACAAGCAGGGAAGCCGGGATTGATTCCAAGTTGTCTGGTTTCACATTTTGAAATTCAGTCACGATGTGGGTCTCTTTGTCTGCCTCAACCGTTTATTTCAAAGGTCACTGTTCCTTCTTGACTATCCACAACAACAACAAAAAAACACACAACACATAGATAGCAGCAGAACCGATGCTGGGCCACCAGACTCAAGTACTAAGCCAGGAATACATTTTTTTGGGGTGTCATCCCCGCCCTTGTCGGGAGGTGGTTTGTCTCCGCGCGTGTCACGTAAAACTCTCCGGGCTGCGCAGGTAAGCAGCCCTCGCCTCCCCAAAAGGGCCTTCCTCTAAGTCTAGAGAAGCGAGGCCTCGGCATCCGATTGCCACATGTTTGTTAATGAGGTCCCAGCGGGTGTCGTGTTACTTTCCGATGCGGTCACTCGGCGCCGTTGCCATGCGTGTCCTCTCTGCTCACCTGGGGCTTTCGGGGCGTACCTGCGCAGGGCACGGGATGCGCGCCTCCCTCCCGCCTCTGTTCTCGGTGCCACTCTGCTTACATCCACAGCATCTCAGCACGACCTCGAGGCGCTAGAAGTCTAGAAGTCCAGAGGGCCAGAAGAGCGAAGGAGGAGAGAGCAGGCGGGAATCGGGCCGAGGAAGAGAAGTGACACGAGAGGTGCAGTGAGCAGAGACAACGAGACCTCTAGGCGCTACGAATAGAGCGCACAAATCAGGAGGAGACGCAAACTACCAAGGTAGGGGGGAATGTGGCACGGGACTTTGGTGATAAAGAGACAGACGCATGAGCGTAAGAGAAAGAATGAGTGAGTCTGTCTGTGTCGCATACAAACGGAAAGAGACAGACAAAAAAAGAAAGAGACAAGGGGGACAGTAAGTGATGACTACACGTGGCGCTGGGTGGAAACGCAGTTCCAAGCTTTTAGGACCATTTTTATTTTTTATTTATTTATTAGGTTTTATATAGCGCTAGCTCCACCCGAGGGTATCAGAGCGCTTTACATCAGCAATGGAAGTACACAATAAAAACAATCATAACAGTTGAACGAAACAAGCTGTACAGGCGGTCAAAAAAAGGGAACATTTTAGGATACATAGTGAGTAGAAGTACATATTGGGTGAACAGAAAACAAATTGCAAGAACCAGAATGTTATTATAAATAGTAATTTTACAGTATGCCAAGGTGGACTCAGTGGACATGTTCACAGTCCTGAACGATTGTGTGATAGCAAAATGCATTCAGGGTGTTGTAGTTTTTTTTGTTTGTTTTGCTTCAGTTCAACTAATTAGACTAACAGACTTGAAAGCAGTGATTTGTTGGTGAAAAGGCACCAGCAGTGACCAAGGGATGTGACAGACATACATACTGTGTCATTTAAAGAACATTAGTATGCACACATGACAACACTGTCTAGTTACAATACAGCTGACACAACAAGGGTCATCCCAACCCTCTCCTAAAACAGATTCCCATCAGAAAGCAGCCAACGATTGAATGGGCAGCGGCTGAGTGTGTGATGTTTCTTCCAGCTCTTAGAAATTATTTCTCCAGAGACCGTACGTGTATAATCCCAGGAGAGCTTCCTGCGAAACGCAAAGCACTGCATGGTCAGTGCGCCTGCGCGGTCACTCCCTTTGTTTATCTGTTTACTTTATGCCATCTGTAGGGTGAACATTATGAGCTAAAGCATCCCGAGGTGCTTGTTGTGTAGAAGAAATAAAGCGGGTGGACGCTTTCCCTTTCTCCTGCAGCCTCTGTTACTATGAATTGATGCTTTACAGAAGTCATGTTTAGCCAGATATGAATTGATGTATAATGTTTGTTGTGCAAAAGAGGAAAACCTCCTAGTATTTGAGATGCTAATAAAAATATGACCATGGATGGAAACATCACCCTGTGACGTGTTTCATAGCAGATTGATCGGGACCGCAAGCAACGATGGACCCCACATTTCACCGACTGAAGCCCTTTCAAGATGGCGAGAACTGGACCACTGTTCCTGAGGCCAGCATCATCCCAGAGCCTGGGATCCGCCATGTCAAGTATGTACACTCTATGCCAAGAACTACCACTATTATGTCAATGCCAGTATTACATCAGTTGTGGGGGCTGCCAAGCAAAGGATGCACACACGTGCCAAGAATGACCACCATTATGCCAGGACCAGCATTACAGCAAGAACAGGCACATTTATTCATAGGATGCCCACAATATGCCAATAATTATACCCATTACACTAGAGCCAGCTGAGGCCAGGGTGACGACCACCAGTACAAGAATGCCCACGGTATCCTTGCCCACAATATGCCAATCATTATAACCATTGCACTAGAGCCAGCTGAGGCCAGGGTAACGACCATCACAACAAGAATGCCCACGGTATCCTTGCCCACAATATGCCAAGCATTATAACCATTACACTAGAGCCAGCTGAGGCCTGGGTAACGGCCATCACATCAAGAATGCCCATGGCATCCTTGCCCTTTGACGGTCTTTGCCTGTCGAGGCAATAAAAAACAAGGATGTCTGGTCAGGTTAGCTTAGTGCTAGAGAGTATACAACTGTACAGTAGGAGCACTACTGCCATCAGTCAATTAGGATTCTTGTATAGCACAGCTAATCACCCATGAGGGTTTCAAGGTTTTTCAGTGGGTGGGGGGTTTTTCTGCAGTTCAGTCAAAGTGCCAGGTCTTGAGGTCCTTCCTGAATTGAGGCAGTGACCGTGATTGCACGAGGTGCAGAGGCAGGGAGTTCCGAATCTTCGCAGCGAGGCAAGAGAAGGATCATCCTCCAGCTGAGGTGTTGAGGATCCATGGGATAGTGGCGAGGGCCAGTTGGACAGAGCGGAGATGTCTGTTTAGTGTGTAGAAGGAGAGGCGGTGGTTGAGGTATTCAGGTCCGGTGTTGTGGTATTGCAGGGATTCTGACGAGTCACAGAACTAAGCTTGGGATCATGGAACCTCAGTGTGCAGGGACTGAGTCATCCAACCACCTGAGTAGCCATGTGCCCAGAGACTGACTAGCCATAGTGTCTCACTTGCCCTCCTACTCACTTACAGAGGAACAAGTGATTAGACACTCCAGACAACACTCCCAAACCTCTCAGAAATTGCGGTTACAGGACACACCCTTTCACTCTCACTCTTGTACCAGTCAACAATAAGATTAGACGAAGACAAGAGAAATGTTTAACACCTTCGGTGCTCATGACTGCTCCCGGCTGTCATGAGTCACAGTAGACGTGTGCTCATGACAGCCGGGAGCCGTCAGAACGTTGCTGCTCCGCCCATGTGCGGTTAATTCCCCGCCTGTGCGGAGAATTAATCAGTGGGCGGAGTTCTGACGGCTCCCGGCCGTCATGAGCACACGCCCACCATGATTTATGACGGTCGGGAGCCATCATAAGTACCTATGCGCCACACCCAACCCAGCCCCTTCTCACACCACGACGAAATTTGCGCCGCGTCAAAGGGGTTAAAATGTTTATTTTAACTAACATGCTCTGGTATGCAATATACGTGCCATAACAAGTAGAAAAATGCTTAACACAAATACGGTTAGCATAGTAAGTAGTCCATAAATCATAAAAGGTGCTGTCATTGTATACAACAGTGGGGACTAACCCCCCCCCTTCAACAGAAGCAGATGGTTATATATTAGAGGATCTCTGGGTGTTTAGCAGTAGACCCTTACCTCAGTCTATAGATGGAAGTTCTACATCACAGGTGCTGTCACGGGTATGTTACCTTTACAACGCAACTTTTACAACGCACTACCATTACAACGAAACTTTTACAACGCAAAAACCATTACAACGCATGTATTTACAACGCATGTTTTTACAACGTAGGTACCTTTACAACGCATACCATTACAACGTAAGTATTGGTAAGTATATAATTATATTTAAAATGTTATATGTTTGGGTTTTTTAAGGGGTATTTTTAGGGTTCAGGGTCAGTTTTGGGTTTTTGGGTAAAGGGGTATTTTTAGGGTTCAGGGTCAGTTTTGAGTTTTTGGGTAAAGGGGTATTTTTAGGGTTTAGGGTCAGTTTTGGGTTTTTGGGTAAAGAGGTATTTTTAGGGTTCAGGGTCAGTTTTGGGTTTTTGGGTAAAGGGGTATTTTTAGGGTTCAGGGTCAGTTTTGGGTTTTTGGGTAAAGGGGTATTTTTAGGGTTCAGGGTCAGTTTTGGGTTTTTGGGTAAAGGGGTATTTTTAGGGTTCAGGGTCAGTTTTGAGTTTTTGGGTAAAGGGGTATTTTTAGGGTTTAGGGTCAGTTTTGGGTTTTTGGGTAAAAGGGTATTTTTAGGGTTCAGTGTCAGTTTTGGGTTTTTGGGTAAAGGGGTATTTTTAGGGTTCAGGGTCAGTTTGGGGTTTTTGGGTAAAGGGGTATTTTTAGGGTTCAGGGTCAGTTTTGGGTTTTTGGGTAAAGGGGTATTTTTAGGGTTCAGGGTCAGTTTTGGGTTTTTGGGTAATGGGGTATTTTTAGGGTTCAGGGTCAGTTTTGGGTATTTGGGTAAAGGGGTATTTTTAGGGTTCAGGGTCAGTTTTGGGTTTTTGGGTAAAGGGGTATTTTTAGGGTTTAGGGTCAGTTTGGGTTTTTGGGTAAATGGGTATTTTTAGGGTTCAGGGTCAGTTTTGGGTTTTTCGGTAAAGGGGTATTTTTAGGGTTCAGGGTCAGTTTTGGGTTTTTGGGTAAAGGGGTATTTTTAGGATACAGGGTCAGTTTTGGGTTTTTGGGTAAAAGGGTATTTTTAGGGTTCAGGGTCAGTTTTGGGTTTTTGGGGTACAGGGGTACAGGGTAAAAATACAATTAAATTAAATTTAAATTAAATTAATTAAATGAAATAAAATTAAATTAATTTATATTAAATTAAATTAAATTAAATTATATTAATTTCAATTAATTTACATTAAAAAAATTAATATATACTTACCAATACTTACGTTGTAATGGTATGCGTTGTAAAGGTACCTGCGTTGTAAAAACATGCGTTGTAAATACATGCGTTGTAATGGTTTTTGCGTTGTAAAAATTTCGTTGTAAAGGTATGCGTTGTAAAAGTATGCGTTATAACGTCATACATCCGCTGTCACGCTCCCTTCTCTGGAAATATCCCTCTCCAAATGTGTGCTACCCACCTGTGTATACCTATATGACTAAATTACATGTTCTCAAACAACAGCTGCATTTGCATGTTTTGCCTAGGAGCTAGGGCCTGACCAGAACAGAATAACAAGGGGCATTGTTGTTTGACTTTTTCTGCGGTGCTCAGACTAAATCCCAGGAAAGAACAGATTGTAAAAACAACAGCATGTCATGTGTGAAAGTTGCAGTGTGGTGCAAAGCAAAATATGTTCTTATAGTAACATGTGCAAGACAGAAGACAGTCTGCCCCGGTCTCATGCTAACATAGGGAAAACGACAATGGCCACATGAACCACGCAACATTGGAGGGCTTTGTAGGCTTGGGTGAGCTGCTTGAACTTGATTCTTTTGTTGATCAGGAGCCAGTGGAGGTCCCTCAGGTGACCGGAGAGGTGTCTGCGGCAGGGGATGTCCCAGATAAGTCTGGCAGAGGCGTTCTGAATGTGCTGCAATTTCTTTGGGAGTTTTGGGAGGTGCTGGCATAGCGTGCATTGTCATAGTCGACTTTCCTGCTGACAAGCACCTGGGAAACCGTTCTTCTGGTCTCAGTGGGGAGCCCCCTGAAGATCTTCCACAGCAGGCAGAGGGTATGGAAGCAGGATGATACAGTGTTGATTTGGTTGTTCATTGAGAGTGAGGAGTCGAGGGTGCTGCAGAGGTTGCATGCATAGTCGGTGGATGTGGGAGGTGCTTCGAGCTCTGCTGGCCACCAGGAGTCATCCCATGCAGAGGGAGTAGAGCCCAAGATGAGGACTTCAGCTTTGTCGGAGTTGAGATGAGCTCTCCTTCATCCAGGTGGCTACTGCCTTCATCCTGTCAAGTAGCTTGTTCTTAGTGCCTGTAGGTTCATAGCTGAGAATCAACTGGGTGTCGTCGGCATAGGAGACTATGTTGAGTCTGTGGTTTCTGACTATGACTGCAAGTGGAGCCATGTAGATGTTGGAGAGGGTGGGGCTCAGATAGGAGCCCTGAGGAACTCCGCAGCTGATCTCTGTAGGTTCTGAGTAGAACAGTGGGAGTCTGACTCTCTTGGATTCGGCCGGTGAGGGAGGTAGGAGCATATCCTCTCTAGAGCTTTGCTACGAATGCCAGTGTCATGAAGTCTTGTGCAGAGGGTGTGGTGGGAGACAGTTTTGAAAGTTGCAGAAAGGTCCAGGAGGATGAGGACTGTAGTTTCGCCTTGGTCAAGGAGAGTGTGGATGTCGTCAGTTGCAGTAAGGAGTGCTGTCTATGTGCTGTAGTTGCTCCTGAAGCCAGATTGGGAGAGCACCAGGGTGTAGCTAGTTTCAATGACTTCTGTTAGTTGAGTGTTGATGGCCATCTCGATAACTTTGGCTGGGAAGGGTAGCAGAGAGATGGGTCTGTAGTTCTCGAGGTCCGTCAGAGGGTTTCTTCAGCAAGGAGTTGATCTCTGCATGTTTTCAGTCTTCAAGGAAGGTGGCAAATTCGATGAAGCACATGATGGTGCTGCAGAGTTCGGGGAGATATGGTGGCACTGGCTCGGTTGAAAATGTGGTGGGGGCAGATGCCCAAGCGGGCTCCAGAGTGCATGGTTTTCATGAACCTTAGGGTGTTGTCCGCGTTGAGGGTGGTCCAGTTGAGCAGGGTTGGCTGGGATATGAATTTGAATTTGAATTTCAAATTATTTTTAAAGCGCACGTTCGCCAGCGGCTTCATGGCGCTACAACTTACAGAAACAGGGTGAACTGGCCAATGTGAAATAGAGCAGTTCAGGCTGTGGGGGAGGCAATTAATTAATTAAAGGCTTTAGAAAACAAAAGAGTCTTAAGTTGTTTCCTAAATTGGGAGTAATGAGTCATGGTCCTGAGCTCAAGGGGCAGGGAATTCCAGAGGAGTGGAGCAAGGGTCGCAAATTTCGAACCGCCCCATTTCTTCCTACGGAAGCGCGGGACCGTGAGAAGGGCCTGGGTAGAAGAACGGAGGTCTTTGGTGGGTACATAGGAAGTGATCTCAGAAGAGATGAAAACCGGTGCCGTGCCCAGTCTAGCTTGGAAGGTGATAGAGGCCAGTTTGAACTGGACACGTTCATGAACAGGGAGCCAATGTAAAGATTTAAGGAGGGGAGTGACATGGTGAAATTTTGGTAGTTTGAACACCAGGCGGGCCGCCTGGTTCTGGATCTGTTGCAACCGCCTAAGACTGTATGCAGGTATACTGGCATATAGGGCGTTGCCATAGTCCAGGCGGGAGATGACCATCGCCAAGGTGATCAGTTTAAGGGCGTGAAAAGAAAAAAAGCGGGACACCTTGCGTATAGTACGCAGTGAAAGAAAGGAAGAGGAAACGACAGAGCTAACCTGGGAGTGAAGAGTAAGTTGAGAATTGAGCTTGATACCTAAAGTTTTAACAGAGGAAGAGGGGACAGGAGGGGAACCAAGGGAAAGGGGCCAAAACAGAGAAGACCAGGGGCTGGATGAACCACCCGTCAACACCAGCTCGGTCTTATCTGGGTTGAGTTTTAGGTGGTTGTGGTTCATCCAGTCACGGATGTGGGTCATAATAGATTGAAAATTAGAGATAGAAGACAAAGAGGAGGACAGATCAAAAATTAGTTGGAGGTCGTCAGCATAGTTATATACTGCGACCTCCATCTGCTGTAAAGAAAAGATAAGTGGAGCAATGTAAAGGTTGAACAGGAGGGGGGAAAGAGAAGAGCCCTGGGGGACCCCGCACTGAACTTTCCGGAAATCCGCAGTAATGGAGCATTAAGGTTCAGTGGTTGCGGTTAGGGTGGGTGGGTCCTGGATTGCAAAGCTGTTGTGGATAGCTTCGGCCCGTGGAGGGAGTTCCATGGGGCAAAAAGGCGGGGCCGGGGAGGGGCAGGGTGGGGTGTACTAATTACTGGAATATGGATAATTGGTGGTAAGTAAACAATTAAATAAAACAAATTTCGTCGTGTACCCTGCATCGCAAAATGCGATGCAGCGTGCGCTACGAAATTCATTGTATTTATTTAATTGGTTTACTTACCTCGAATTATCCATATTCCGGTATTTAGTGCCCCCTGCCCCGCCTTTTGCCCCACGGAACTCCGTCCACGGGCCGCGGCTGGTTGTGTATATCTATGGTCTTGTGATGGAAGAAGGTGGCGACGTCGTCGCAGAGGTCTTGGGAGGGGGGATGCCTGTGGTATCTGTGCAGGGTTTGCCACATTCTTTCATCATGGTGACGAGTTCTTTGCTGTTGTGTGCATTGGCGTTGATATGTTCCTGCATGGCAGTTTTCTTAGTGGTTCTGATGAGGAGGTGATGTGTGGTGACAGTGGTTTTGAAGACTGCATGGTCTGCCAAGGTTTTGCTTCCCCTCAATCTTCTCTTGAGCTGCCTGGACTCTTGAAGGGTGGAGGAGGACCAGCTGGCTTGGCTGGACGGCTGCTTGCCAGGGGTTATCTTTGGGGGGAGCCAGTGTGTTGGCACAGTTGGAGATCCATCGGTGGAGGTCGCATGCTGAGGCATTGCGATCCTGGAGGTCAACGGTTTGATTTTGCAGAAGGATGTGGTGAGTTGGTCTTCAGAGACCTTGTTCCATCTTCTGTGTGGGTCGCGGTGGGGACGGTGGTGTTTGGTGGGTTTGGTGAAGGAGAAGTGGATGCAGTGGCTGGTCTGCCCAATGAAGTTCGGAGGTGTGGCTGACAGAGATGTTGTTGCTTACGGAGAAGACAGGATTGAGAGTATGTACTGCTGAGTGGGTTAGAGAAGAGACAAGTTGTTGCAGGCCAATGGTGGCAAGGTTCTCCATTACGGATGAGGTGTTGTGATCGTTGAGGTTGTCCAGGTTGAAATTGAGGTCGCCCAGGATGATGTAGTACGTTCAGATGAGAGAGTGGTGTGCGATGAAGTCAGCTATGGATTCGCTGAAGGGGGGAAACGGGGTCCGGGAGGTCTGTAGGGGAAGTGCCACACGAGGGTGTCATTCGGGTTGGTCTGGATATGGAAGTGGAGGTTCTCCATGTCGGGTAACTGGTCGATCGGAGCTAGTTGTGAGGAGGAGGGTGTTTTTGTGTACAATGGCGATACTTCCCCCCGGCCGGTTGGTGCGGTCCTTGTGGATGATTTTGTGGCCGTCGTGGAAGGCGGTTGAGATGTCTGGGGCTGAGGTGGGGTTCATCCAGGCTTCTATGAAGAAGGCGACATCAGGGTAGATGGAGTCAAGCAGGCCCCAGATCTCCACAGCATGCTTGTTGAGGGAGCATATGTTGAGTAGGATGCAGCTGAGGTGGTCGGGTCCAGTTCTTGAGCGCCGTGGATCTGGTGTGCGGAGGCAGGAGAAGGTGTAGTTGTGGCAGGTGAATAGGCATTGGCTGTCCTTCGGCGATGCAAGGTGGCAGGCGGTGGAACATCCAGTGTTGAGGGAGTGGAGAATGCTGGCGTCGTAGCGCTGAAGGCAGCGAGAATAAAGTCAGCAGTGCTGGGCGCAGTTCAGGCGTGGATGGGTACAAACATGCTTGCCTTTGGAGCACTATTGAAGCGTGCGAGGGGCATCCGCTGCGCGGCTGTGCAACAGCCACAATTAAATCTGTTGGAGAGGAGGGAGCACTACTCAGCTGGGAGGTGGGAAGTGGTGCTGGAAGGGGGCGGGCCCGCAGGGAATGAGCAGCAGCAAGGGCGGGAAGAAAGATGCACAGAATAAGGCAGAGAATGCAATACAGAATAAAAATAGAAAAAGACAAAAATGCTAGAAAAACAGAGCAAGAGAAAAGAGGAAACAGGGAAGTAGAGACAGACTCACCACTGGGACACCAGGGATGAGGCCTAGGCGGAAGCCTGCGGGTGGAGGAAGGCCTCGAGTGCGAGACCTGGAGTGCAGAGGGGCAACAGCTACCAAGTAGAGCTGTGCAGCTGGGGAGCAACGCTCGCTGACCAGTCACTTAGGTCACTCATTCACCATGCAGTGGTCACCATTAAGTAGTGTTGGGGAGGAGGGAGGGCTGGTCAGCTGGGAGGCCGGAGGCCGGAAGCAGTTCTTGGAGGACGCCGGGGCCACAAGGACTAGCAGTAGCAAGGGTGGGAAGAAAGAGGCACAGAATAAGAAAGAGACTGCGGGGAAAAGCGAAATACAAAAGAAAAATAGAAAAAGACAAAACAGCTAGAAAAAAAGAACAAGAGAAAGGAGGAAACAGGAAAGCAGAGCCAGACTCACCACTGGGCCACCAGGGATGAGGTATAGGCGGGAGCCTGTGAGTAGAGGAGTGCCTTGAACACAAGACCTGGAGTGCAGATGGGGCAACAGCTACCTAGTGGAACTGTGTGGCAGGGGAGCAACGAACTGTCAAGGTCAGTGAGGTCGCTACTTATTCCACAGCAGTCGTCATTAAGTAGTGTTGGGGAGGAGGAAGGGCTGGTCAACTGGGAGGCAGGAAGCGGCGCTGGAAGGGGACGGGCCACGTGGAACGAGCAGTGACAAGAGTGGGAGGAAAGAGGCACAGAGTAAGGCAGAGAATGAAGGGAAAAAGAGAAATATCGAAGAAAAATAGAAAAGACAAAAAGGCTAAAAAAAAAGAACAAGAGAAAGGAGGAAACAGGAAAGCAGAGACAGACTCACCACTGGGCCAGCAGAGATGATGCATAGGCAGGATCCTGCAGGTGGAGGGGGGCCTCAAACACGAGGCCTGGAGTGCAGCAGGGAAACAACTACAAGGTGGAGCTGAGCGGCAGGGGAGCAACGCAAGCTGACTAGGTCAGTGAGGGTGCTCCTTCGCCACGCAGCGGACGCCATTAACTAGTGTTGGGGAGGAGAGAGGTCTGGTCAGCTGTGTACTGCCTGATAAAAGGACACCATAGAGGCCTGGTGAACACTATCTATCTCACACATATGGATTAGATATGCATGCCATAAAAAAGGCAGCCACAAGCAGACATTGACTCGCACACACAATCTCAGGCAAACATGCGCGCATACACATACAGCCCCTGCAGCCAATGAGACTTTTCCTGCTCAGCTGTCACTCTGGCTCTGCCTTTGCTCCTGTTCCAGATCACACTCTTGTATTTCATTTCCACGGCATTGCAAGCCCAGCATTCACCCTCACAGCCAGAGGTGGGTGCCGCCAATCTAAAGTGGAGGGGCGGCGTTGGTGGGGGGCAGTAGGGGAATAATAATAAGCCATAAAAAAATACTCACCTGCCACTGAGGCCCGTGGCTGCCTTGGTGCTCCTCTCACACTCTCCTCCCAGCAGTCCATAGGCCACAGCACAGGCTCTCCACCTAACCCAGATGTTGCTCTCATGCTATACCTACCATGAACGAAGCGTCTGGATTGGCCTGACCTGCTCTCCTCCCGGCAGTCCATGGGCCATAGCACCGGCTCTCCACCTAATCCAGATGTTGCTCTCATGCTATACCTAGCATGAACGAAGCACCTGGATTGGCCTGAGTGGGCAGGTCTGACACTCGCTCAGGCATAGGGAGCCTGCTACTTTTCTCCGCAACGCAGTTGGATTGGAGAAATTTAAGTGGGCATGTCTGTTTGGCCGGACTGAGACAGCTGGCCAAACTGACATGCGCACTTATAAGTGCCCAACATTCCGCTACCCTGCCATGGCCCAGCCCCAAACCATCCAAGACTCCATGGTTTCATGAGGCTGCTCAGGCAGTGATAAATCGAATGATAATAAAATAATTTTATTATCATTTTCTTTTTCATCAGCTGTCAGTGGAGCAACGCTTTTCAGCTATTACGTAGGAGCTGCACCTGCTCACAGCGTGATTGTCAGTGTGGCCCTGAAATGTGAGCAATCTCCATGCAGTTCAACCTTAATGGGCATGGTGATTGGCTATGCTGCAAGCAATCATTCACAACATGGCTGATGCACAGAGCATTTCACTGGCTTAGAAGTACAACTCTACAGGGCACTGTTGGAAAGCCGAGGGCGGCAACCGAAACCCAGATCTGTGACAGAGTCCTAGTTCACTATTGTACAAAACTCCTTACATAGCGCATGTGCTATGACAGTTCATAATTTAAATGGCCGTATTCCTCCAGATCAATTTATATACTGTAAACAACTAAAATGTATAAAGAAAGCAACACAGTTTAAAATGAAGTCTAATATGCATCTCGGAATATATATTCCCCTCACTGCCCTTTTCCTTCAGTACCACAATTATTTACTTTATTTCTAATTATGAAAAGGGGGCACAGAAAGGAAGAGTAATAAAGACAGTCTAAATTAAAATGTTAAACAGAATAAAACAAAAATATAAAACATATCTGTTAGACTTGGCCCTTTCTGCAGGTTCACCCCTAAACTTTTTGCATTTCTCCCAGCCTTTTTCTCTGTGTAGTATTAGTGGTTTTAGGACTCTGGGCACTTTGCCACTGTGGTTCAGTGTAAAGTGCATGCGTTCTGTGTTACATTTAGTGAGAGTGGCCTGCCCTCCCATAGGAATGCATTGGGGATTCCCTGCTCAGTGTGTGTCAGTGGTAATTCCTGTTATGAGAGGAGCAGTATGGTCATGTCTGGTATGTATGAGATTGTGAGAATAAATGCTGTGCAATGGTGTGCGCAGATTTATAATGACTATGTGAGAAATGCCACTTTTAGAAGTTGGCATTTCTTTGTCCTATGTGTTAGCCTGCCTGATGTGTATTGGCTTGCTGGTTTTGGAGGGACAGGGCAGAATGAGCCCGACCTGGGTTGAATAGAGTGATCTGCAGTTGACATGTGGGGAAGGGTGACCCTTTGATCTGAGCAGGGCTGTGCCTGGCAAGGGGAATGATGGCTCCACCTCCCACTGTGCGTCTGATGGCAGCCCCCCTCTTCCTGAAAGGCAGGATGCAGCCTTGTAAAGCAAAGTGCTCCAGGACCACACCAAACTGGTTCTGGCTGGGTTCAGTGACATGTGACTTTGGAGAACACAGACTTTTGGTAATATAAATATAGGGGCTGTGACCCCATTTGTTGGTTCAGTCTTGGTTGCTGATTCCTGCCGGGGCGTGCTGCTGCTGGTGCCCGGGGAGGGGGGTGGGAGGGGATGGGGGGAGGAGACTGCCATGAGGGCTTGCCTCCCTGGGCCCTCCGTTGCCCCTTCATCATCAAGGTCTTTTGCTGCTTCCTGCGCCCTGTGAGCACGAGATGCTAGTTATCCCCAAGAGGAGGAGCACGAGGGCTCCGCAGCGCCGAGCTGCCCGAAGAGGGAATCCCTGGTGTAGGGATTCTCCTGCCTTCTTGCTATACCAAGCGAGAGCCCACCCTGCTTACTGAATCATTAGGATGCGTGTATTTTAGGCGGGTGCCCACCCCGCCATTGTCTTAATGGAGGCGGGAGCCCACCCCGCGTTTCATCGCCGCGGCCCGAGCTGCTAAAGAATTTCTCTCTGGGCCGCTCTCAGCGCGACCCAGAAGTCAGGCAACCTTGCCTGGGATGTGAACGGGGCCTGTTGCCTGCAGAGAGGAGGAAGTCCGGCTGACCGTTGTAGCGCGGCTGATCGGCGGAGCTCCTAAGTCCAGAGGGAGAGCTCCGCATGGTGTGCTGAGGGTCGCAGCCCGCCAGGAGCCTTGCGGGCTCCATCATGAAGTCCCGGTCCCAGAAGGGGAACCGGGCAAAGCGAATCGCTGAAGAAGTCCGTAGCCTTGCAGTCTCCCCCTTGAAGTCCCGGGTCCCAGGAGGGGGCCTGGGTGAAGTACTGAGTGCAGCCGGAGCAGGCCACGACCGTGTCATCTCCCAGGCGGGGCTCCCGTCATGAAGAGGGAGTCCCGCATGCAGCACAGAGGGACCGGGTGAAGGAGGAGAGCACCACGAGAGGGGGCAGAGCGAAGCCGTCCAGCGAGTCCCAGGGAGTGGGGGCTTAAGAGGTGAGGTGTGGTGCCAGTGAGGGCCCCATGCCTGTTTTTCTGAGCGGACCCGCCGCTGCGGGCCGCTCCGACGTTGGGCACGTTTAGTTTATGAGCTCGGGTGGCTCAAACGAGTGGCATAATTATTGTTGAAGGGCCCAGAAGGGCCCATGCTTCCCCCCGTGGACATTTGTCAACAGCTGCCCCACTTGCGAGAGGGTAGGTGAAACGTTAGGGGCATCTTGGTTCTAGGACCTCAGTGGGGGCCCAGAAGGCACCGTGATGCCTGGCCCCTGTACTTTGTGATTCACAGCTGCACCGCACCAGCGCGGGCCGCTGCAATGTCCCTGGCTTAATCACATATTTGTTCAAAGGGCACAGTGGTGCCAGGCCTTCATGTGTGATTCACATCTGCACAGCACTTAGTGCCAGCTGCTACATTTAGGGCACCGTTCTTTAGGGGGCCTGGGTTATGAGAATAGGAGTGAGACACACTCCCCGGACCCAGTACTTCCACAGCTGCACGACAATTAGCGTCAGCTGCACCGTTTAGGCGGACATTTCTTTGTGGGGAATTCCTGAGAGAGGTAGGAGTGAGATGCACTCCTCTGCCTCCAGCGCAATTGTGCATGTGGACACTATGCTGCATTGGCAGCAGCTCTGACTTTGGGACATAAGGCATTTGCGCTCCCTGTGAGAAGACCAGCTGGCCAGGGAGACTGATATGTTTGTAGGGCACCAGGCCCTAATGTGATTTATGTGGTGCTAGGAAACGTGATGCATGTATTATGAGTTACGTACCCTGGGCCCGATTCACAGAATGAACTTAAGACTCAATCCTAAACTTACTACTATTTTGCTATTCACAGAATGCACTTACTACTTTTGGCATTCACAGAATGAATTTACTACCTTTGGTATTCACAGAAGTTAGGATTTTGTCTTAAATCTGTCTTAAGTCTGTCTTAAGTCTGTCTTAAGCTTGTCTTAAGACAAACTTAAGTCTGTCTTAAGTCTGTCTTAAGCTTGTCTTAAGACAAACTTAAGACAAAATCCTAACTTCTGTGAATACCAAAAGTAGTACGTTCATTCTGTGAATGCCAAAAGTAGTAAGTGCATTCTGTGAATACCAAAATAGTAGTAAGTTTAGGATTGAGTCTCAAGTTCATTCTGTGAATCGGGCCCCCTGATTTATGCCTCTAATGTGGTTTTATGATTATGAGGTTGTGCATACTGTGTTTATGTTTGAGTTATTCTATACTGTGATATATGCCTCTAGATATGGTGTAGGTAGGAGGTTATTTGAATACTGTGTGTATGTCTGAGTTATTCTCCACTGTGGTCTATGCCAGTGAGATTATTTCCCAATGTGAGTTATGCTTAGGTGATTATGGTCTAATATGTTTAGGTTTATGAGGTTGGCGCAGAATATATTTCACATCTAAATGGGAAACTGTGCATAATATGATTTATGTTACAGGATGTGTCCTATGCTTATTATATGTTCTACATTACTAGCTTTACTAAGTGATGGTTCTGACAGTGGTCCAAGTATCCCTGTCGTGTGAATATATTCCTCTGTAAATATTGCCCAGTGCCAGTTGGCACAGTGTATATTGTGTGATTACTATTCTAATGTATTATATGATAATACAAAGGCGATTTTTGATATAACCTGGTGTGGAGTTCCTTTTGTGGTGTGCCTAGTATGTTGTTGCTGTGTGTGTTGCGCAAATGCTTTACACATTGCCTCCGGGATAAGCCTGACTGCTTGTGCAAAGCTACCAAGGGGGTGAGCAGGGGTTATCTTTGGCGTGTAACTCCCTTGCCCTGACTCGAGTGGTGGATTCTGCGTGGCTTTGGCGCAAGCCTTAGCCAACCAGAAATTCCATTTCTAACAATATCGTTTAACTTTCAGACAACACAGAATGCAAGATGAATAATACTGCTAGTGCAACTATGTCAAGTGTTAATTCATAGTGAGTCCCCCAATGCTTAAAAAGCCCCCAAATTAGGACTAGCCGACTTGTATCCTTGGCCCCAGCTAAACTAGGAATTGCTGATCCACAGTAGTCCATGGAACAATTCCACCAATTATAGAAAGTGAGGATTTGGACACAAGTCAACACTTAGACTTTAGACTGGTGACTAATAAATCATTAAAAATCCACCCTACATATATTAGCTCTAACTCTATAGTGTATTTTTTTTCAACAAATTTAGTAGAGGATACTAGGGGAGTTCTGATAAAAAATATAATTTAATTAAAAAAAAACAGAACCACACACGGCACATCGATCCACTTGAGGGAGTAAAATTGGTGCATCGCATCGGAACCATCGGTTTACCTCCAGAGATCGACGCATAGCACAGCGTATTGTTACTGCTGTAGCTTGGTGAGATCAACGCATCCCTCAACTGTGTGGCAGAATCTGCTGCATCGCTCGACGCCGCTTGACTCCGGCACCTGTCTTCAGAACTGACCCATCGCCTTCACTGCTTTGAGAAGATCAATGCATCTCACTGTTTGTGACTAGGAAAGGTACTTTGTTCACCGGGCCCTAGATAGGTCTTGTAGCTTGCCGGTGCTCCATCGCAGTCATCCTAAACTTTGACTTTGCCCTGGTCTAGCACGACCTAAAGTAACCTTTTTAGCGCTACTTGCTTCTAAGTACTTTACAGCATTTATTCCTTTAAAATTAAATATCTCAACTTCTATACATTGGGGTTTTGTCACTTTGCTCTTGTTTTGTTTATAATGTAATAATTTATTTTTATAAACCTGTGTGGAGTCTTTTCATGGGGTATTCTTTATGGTACTTTTTGTGTTTTGCACAAATGCTTTACACATCTTGCCATTATTGCCAAACAGGAGAAATTTGGTCTTCCTGGCATTTAGTACCAGTTAGCTTGTTGACATCCGGGTTTGATGTGTTCAAAACATGCTTTGAGTCTCTGTATCTCATTGGCTTAGATTTTGAGGTACCATTTAGTGTCATCAGAACACTGGTGGATACTGATGCTGCTGCCTGCAAAGGTTCCATATAAAGGTTGAAAATGATGGGTGACAGGATGAAGATCTGCGATGATGCCACAGGTGAAGGGTAGAGTCGGGACCAGAGAGCTCCTATCTAAACGAGTTGCTGTCAGTTGCTGAGGTCAAATGTAAACCATTGCAGGATTGTGTCAGGAAATGCATACACGTTTTCAGGGTTTGGATCAATCCTGGATGGTCAACGGTGTTGAAAGCTGCAAAGAGGTCCAGCAGGAGACAAAGGGTTGCGTTTTTACATTGAGGAAGAGAGCCTCATCCACTACTTTGAGCGAGGCTGTTTCAATCCTGCAGCATGGTCTGTCCCTGGATTGATAATGATAAAGTAGGTTATTCTTGTTAACGTGCTCTAATAGATAATCTTGAAGTAGGTTATTCTTGATAATGGGGTCTAGTTTCTGCATGGTGACTGCCTTCTCAATGATTTTTCCTACAAATTGGAGGAGGGTTATAGGACAGAAGTTGACAATGCAGGTTGGCTATAATGTAGGCTTTTTCAGCATGTGGAGAATCTTGGGGCTGTTCAAGACGGTACCCTGTGTGAGAAAGAAATTGAATTGACAATGTGGAGAAGGGTTTTAATGGCTTCTCCTTGCCGAGACTTGATGATGACAGAGGGAAGCATGCTATCTTTGTAGGAGTTTGTGTTGAGTGAGTTTAGATTGTTGAAGAGGTCTGCATGGGAGATTTGGTAAAGGATAACCAGTACTGCTGTGGCGGCTAGCTATAGGTGATGGCGTGGAATAAAATAATGAATTGGAGATGTTAGATCTGATTTTTTTTCTATAATGAAGAGGTTGATAGTGTTGCGCCAGTCAGTAGAATTCTAGGATGGTGTTGACACACTGTTTGGCAGCCTTGGAGATGGAAAAGCTTCTGTTGATTGCTCTGCTGATAGTTGTGTTGCAGTAGGTGGTTATTCCTATGGTGTTTATGGAATGATGATTGGAGCAGAGTGCTTTCAGAAAGGTGAGGTTCTCCTGGCATGTTGATCTTGTCCATTTCTCTTTCTGTCTTTGTATGGTGTGTTGTTTTATGGTAAGTTCTTTGGTGATGTTAAGGCTTGGAGGAACAAGTTTTCTGAGGAGCACAGCATTATATGTGATTCCTCAGAGTAATGTTGAAAATGTTGAGTAGAGTGACATCTGTTGAGGGTTGAAGTGTCTTAGTATGATGATTGGTTTTTCTTTGAGTACTTTTAGATGAATGTCCTTAAAGAAGGTAATGTAGTGGTGGAACATAGAATTAGATCAATAATGAAGTAGTGTTTGTGCAAGCTAGAATATTATGTACATCCTGTTACATTTCTCTTGATTGTTTGCTGGCTATCTCTTAAGTTAAATGAGTCCATGCGATGGCCTTTAGCTGCATGAACGTTATGCATGCTCCTACAGCCCTCCTTTCTGGAATTATCAATCAGGGCATTTAATAACACATTGATATCACCATATCAGAGGATGAGGTTGTGGCCTAACGTGTATGGCGGTCGACCTCAAATCTGGAAAACCTAGTTCGAGTCTCGGCAATGACGCTCAATATCCTGTGATCCTGGGCAAATCACTTAATCTCCCCCTGCCTATCAAAAAGAAAATATGAATGTGGCCTTGTGTAACACAACTCGTGCTCATATAAAGCGTTCTGATACCCAATACCTTCGGGTAAAGTTCATGCTATATTAAACTCTGGAATAAATAAATAAATAATGACTGAATGGACCATTCAATTAACGCCAGAAACAGCTGTACATTCACTTGCGGGTCATCAACATTTGGGCTATAAATTTGGAAAATAGTAAATTGCCTCCCAGCCTGATTTAACCTAACCAAAGCCCAGCAGTCCTTCTCATCTTTCTTTGCACACAAACATAACCATGTGCTCCTCTTACTTAGGATTTCAACTCCTCCAATGGATACACTCTGTGTAGTCCATCAATAGAGTAGCCTGGTTGTCTTAAGAGCCTGTACTGAACTATTGGTCACCCTCATGCAGATAATAGCAGTTTTCAGTTGAGTTTTCTTTGACTACTTGCCATTTGGAGCCTAAACTAAGAACAGACCCAAGTCAATAACCTGACATGACTTAACATATTTTTCCTAGCCATAAACAACAATATACAAAGAGTCAGAGTCAGAATAAGCTTTATTCGATATTTACATAGAATATCATAAAAGCATTCAAAAAGAATTTAAATTAAAAGAATTTCTCACATTATAACAGTTAATTACATTTTCTATAAGAAAAAGATCTTTCGACGGAGATCGTAATTAAAAACATACTAGTGTACAATAAGAACTTTAGCTGTTTTAGCAAGTCAAGTTATACCTGCTAACGTAGTTCTAAATTTGAGTAATAATTTTAAAAAATATCCCATTTTACATATAACATCCTTGTCCTCCAGCTCTTGGAGGCGTTCAAAACCGTCTCTGCAGGACCTTAGGCCCCATTTTCTCAAGAGAGGTCTCAATAAAGATTTCCTTGGGGTGGTATAATAGGTGCAAAATAATATAGAGTGGATATTTGATTGGGCCGACCTGTGATCACAAGGGCATAGGCTCAGATTTCGCGACCAGTCATTACATTTCGGAAAAGTTATTAGGCGAAAAAAGGAGCCCAGCCTAAATCTTGTAAGCAACATTCTTGTATAGCAGGAATTATCGCTAGACAGGTATTGTTGTAGCCCTTTATTCACTGTAATCCTTTGAAAGGCCTGAACTGATTTGTTTAGTTTCTGGGTCGCCCACCTTTTGGCTTCTAGGTGATCCAATAGGATTTTTCTAAGTTCTTTTCTTGAGATATTCTCCAGTGTCGTTGGATCGGAGTAATATTCTGGACGATCTATATCTTGGAACATCTTTTTGACATATGTAAGCCATTTCATATGTTTTGCTCCCTCCAGATTAAGAGTGTCCATTATAATATCGCGATTAAGAGCAGTCTCAGCAGTGGTCCAAATTTTGTGCCATAGGAGCGGTGGCTCAACTTTGATTAGATCTATAATAAACGGTAGATCTAATTCTATGTGCATCATATAGACTGATGTAGATTTCGATGTCGCTAACAGGTATCTTAGGAAGTTGTTTTCTGCCACTTGGATTGATGAGATGTCATTTTCAATACCCCAGAGGCCAGCCCCATAGATAGCTGTGGACACACACTTGGCTTTATAGATCTTAATAAGTTGTTTAACTGGCCTCCCTCCTATTTTACTTGAAAAGTCACGTATGCCTCCAATTGCTCTAACGAAGGCAAGTTTCCTAGCTTTAACAGCGGGATGCCATAATACCTTCCTGTTTATAGTTATACCAAGGTACGTGAAGTTGTCAACTGTCTCCAGTTTTTGATCCTTGATGAAAATGGGGCAAGGAGTTTTCTTTCTGCCCTTGCTACAGGCCATAGAAAAGGTCTTCCCGATGTTGACTTTTAGGCCCCTTTCATGCATATAGCTGGTAAATGCAGCAACAGCTCTTTGTAACCCCAATCTTGTTTGTGAGATGATAGCCGCGTCATCGGCGTACAACAAGATTGGGATGGATTCGCCTCCCACCTTAGGGTAGTCACATTCGATGTTTTTTAGGTGCTCACCGATGGCATTTATATAGAGGGAGAAGAGCAGGGGGGCTAGGATGCAACCCCGCCTCACCCCTCTATTGATGGAAAACCTTGGCGAGCATTCTCCTTTCAGGCCGAACCGGACCTTGGCACCAGTATCTTTATACATTTTCATGATAAAAGCAAGAATTGATGGGTCCATCCCTAGGCGATCAAGAATTTCCCACAATTGGTCATGGACCACACAGTCAAAAGCGGAGCTTAGATCTATATATGTTATGTAGAGACTTCCCCTCTTGATCTCCACATATTTTGACATAATGAGATGTAAGTTTAAGCTCTGCTCGATTGTACCCCTTCCCGTTCGGAAACCATATTGCAACCTTGAAAGTATGTTCTCCTCTTCTGTCCACTTTTGTAAGCGTTTCAGAATGATTCGCCCTGCGATCTTCATGGTGGCATCGAGCAAGGAGATAGGCCGATAGCATGATGGTAAATGCCTGTCTCCTTTTTTATATATGGGTATCACTATTGCTTCGGCCCAAGTTGGGAGTTGGCCAGAGGCGTTCGCTGAATTCAGAACAGTAGTTAGTATTGGTGCCCACATATGTATCTCGGCCTTAAAAACATCTGCAGGGATGGCATCCGGACCGGGAGCCTTCCCGGACGGACTCTCCCTTATTGCTTCAAACACCTCTTCATATAAGAACACAATGTTCGAAATGCTTTTGCTCCTAGAGGGAAATGTTAAATGTGTAGACAGGGTAGGAACGAGAGGTGTGCCATTGACGGGACTAGGATTACTGTATAATTCTTGGAAATGGGCAGCCCACTTTTCACCCCCTATTGCGAGGTCCAGGTGTCTCTTAGTTGTTTTTATCCATGGGAGTGGCGTGTTTAAAAATTTCCAGAAGGCTGAGGAGTCCCTATTTTCACTTGTTGACAACAGAGTCTGCCAGGCTTCTTTCTTAAGAATATTTTTTCTGTTTTTAATGGCCAACTGGTATCGGAGTCTGGCTTGTCGGATCTCCATAACTTGTTTAGGTGTTATGTGGAGGATTTTCTTGAGAGATTTTAAGGCTCTGGTACACTCTTTGTCAAACCACCCTTTCGGGGAAATAGGGCCTTGCTTAAACTGTCTTGTAAGTAGCGTTTTCAGACTCTGTTGAATTTTCAAGAAGGCTTCCATAATTGCTTGGGGATGTTCTTCGGGGGACAAGCAAATGTGTATCTCTTTCCATCTCACCTTAAGTAAATTCTTAAAAAGATTAGCTGGATTAATTTTTTCCCATTTGATAGAATAACCATTTAGGGTGCCTAGTCGTATAGGTTGTTCGTATTTAGGACCGGGATTTCCCTGGCTAGTGGTAGGAAAAGGTAAGACAATAGCTATGGCAAGAGGATAGTGATCTCCAAAAAGGTGGTCCAAGGTGTCCCAACATGATATGTAGGAGGCATGCACCCTCGAAAAAAGGATGAAATCAATGGTGGAATTTACTCCTCTCCCATGGTACGTCGGTTTAAATGGTTTCGAAGGGGATAATAAAGCATTTGCAAAGTCTAAATTAAAAGATGCCATAAAATTATTTATTAGTTCCCCTGTATTTGTGTGGACAAAATGATCGGACATATCTTCCTCTGTTTCCTTATCGTGCGAAGGAGAAAGTTCGCACACCCCCCTAGATGTATTTTGGCAGGTATAACAGTTGAAGTCGCCCACAAGTGCTGTCATACATTCCCCCCCCCGCATTTCTTTGATTAAGATTATGGAGTGCGACAGATCATCTAGTGTTTTCTCCAGCCGATCTAAGGGGATATTATTGTACAAATTAATAATTAATAGACTCAGAGCTGAGCCCAAATCCATAACTAAAATTTGGTAAAAAACCCCCAATACACTTTTCCGTACCCTATGTGCCACGTCTACCCTTACATATATACACAGTCCCCCCCGGTGTCTACCCTGATCACTCTCTATCGCTGCTGAGTGAAAGGTTTGGAAACCCAGTAAATGTATCGGGGTAAGGACCCAGGTTTCCTGGAAACACAGGACGGAGTACGAATTAACCACCTTCAGCCAGGCAGGTTGAGTGGTTTTTGATGATATGCCCGCCAAGTTCCAGCTAAGGATACGTAATCTGGGGGTTAGATCTTGTGTTACCATGCAGGTAGGTAAGGTTTTAATAGTGGTATGCTGGTCGACTGGGAGAGAATGTTGTAATGGCAGTTGCGTGTTAATTTCATTTGCCAGGTCTTTTGGTGGCTCAGAATTTTTTGAAGAACTCTTCATGGATGGTATATTTGAGGGTATACTGAGCTTTCCCTCCCCCTCCACCCTTAGATTGTTGTCAGAGGGGAGTCAGTCTATGTCCTCCAAACCGTAGAGCGGCTCATAATAATTATTGATGGGAAAATTCCACAGTGGGGTTATTGGCGGAAAATAATTGCCATAGCCAGCTTGGTCATATCTAGGGGTTTGGTAGGTTTTGTTTCTCCACGACCTGCCATTTTGCAATTGTGGGTTAAAGGTAGCAAAAATGTTTTCGCACCTATTTCCCTGTCCTTGAGTTTGGAACTTTCGCATTGATCTTTGATGGTATTGATGTGTGTAGTTCTCTTGATAGTTTGTGGCGGTAAATGGTTTTGGGGGCATTAGGGCTTCTGGGTAGAAATATAATACCGATTTGGGTGAAATAGGGCCACTATTGGTAACAATAAACCAATCCATTATATGGTTTATGACTCTGGGGTCTTTGAAGGTAACTATTATTACATCACCCTCAATATCTTTGGGGCATAACCCTACCCAGCTAGTTCTCCTCACCATGATGATATCACCGTTTAGGTGGGGTGGCAGTGGCCTGTTCTTTTTCAGCCAATAAATGACCTTGTTTTTGAGGCTAACAGGGTCTTCATATCTTGCTTCCGATGATAGAGGTGGAACCCCTGTTAGAATGATAACATTGTGGGATGCTGCTGGAGGTAGATCCACATGTCTCTCGCCCAGTGGTCTCCTATATTTCTGGGCAAGGGTCTTCGTATCCCGCATGGGCTTAGTATTCCCCAATTTTGCCGAATCCATGAGAGATTTAATTTGAGCAGACTGTGCTTGACGGTCTACCGGCAATTTAGATGGGGCCTTAAGAACTTTGTTTGTTTTGGCCAAAGGAGCTACGGAGGTTGGTATGGTACATGTTTTTGGTGCTGTTACAGTTATACCACAGTTAGATGTTTTTACCTCTTTAATGGCTTTCTCTTTGTCTTTGTCTTTGGCTTTGGTAATCGATGGAGAATTTGCCGTGTTATTGCTATTTGCGGTGTTTAGGGTAGGGCATCCTATAAGAGTATCCAATTGGGTTCCTAATTTCCTAACTCTCTCCACTATTGGTATAAGTAAAGCTTTCATAAGGTGCTCCATCGCATCTACAAAGTCTTTCAAAGTTGGAGGAACCTGCGCCATCACTGACTTGTTAAGGATAGTGGTAAGGACAGTTGGCGCCCCTTCTACTATATTATGTAGTTCTTTCGTTAGAAGATCCTTTTGAGGCGTTGGTTTGTGACTAATTGTGTCAGCGTGGCGTAAGCTTTTCTTCCTTCGCTTTTTTGGAGGCGATTTGATTATGGCCTTTTTCCTTTTCACCGAAATAATTCCTCTCGGCATTTTAGTGCCTTTTTGTTTAAATGTAAATAATTCACTTTGTTTATGCTGTCCCGCCTCTGAAGGGTTGGATTTCTCCCTAATACATATGCTTTCATGGGTGTTAGTAAGTTTGGGGGTGTCGAGATCAATGAGATCGATAGTTATGTTAGTGCTAGGGAGGGATTGCTCCAATTGGTGGGTGATAAAGATCTGATCTTTGGGGGACGAACTAGACTGAAAAATTAAGGGAACATTGTCCGTATTAAATAGATCGTCATCCGAAGTTTCCTGGGTTTGAAGATCCAACTGGGCATCTGGGATAGCTCTAATACCGGTATTACAGGCTGTGTGTTTCATTTGCTCGATTGAAAGTCGTCGAGCTGCACGGCGCTCTGCCAAGGCCAGCTCTCTATCAACTTCCACGTTGGCTTTTATAAAGTATTTGTCTAATGGTCCCAGGATAGAGGAACCTACCCTGGAAGGTAAAAGGTCACCAGTGGGTGTAGACATGTTCGAGCTGTGATCCCACTCTTAGAGATTGTTAACATACAATGTCTTACGTTTTTATACTTACAGCGACAGATGGGTGGCCAAACCAAACCTTGTCTGGCCTTGGAGGGCCGTAGAGGGCCCGCCCTTTGCCCGGGCTTAGTCCGGCGCACTCCCGCGCGCGTCCCGCGTTGCGCGTAGGTAGAGTGACTAAAATACTTGATAAGTGAAAAGGGGGCGGGCACTGGGAGGGGGCGCGGCTCTCACGGGAAGAGGACCAGCTGCTGGTGTTGAATGCTGGTCCTCGCAGTCCCGGGGCCGCGCCTCTCACCTCCGCTGCGGCCTCGCTGTTCAGCTCCTCTGCTCCTCCGTGGGCTGGAAGTCGAGCTGGCAACTCCTGTTGCGTAGGAAAGGACAAGGGCGATATTTCTGCAAAACCTCACTGCGAGCGGCACCCCAATATACAAAACCGGTGTCCTTGTAAATCCAAAGAATATGTGTTGTAACAAATTTTTCAATTTACAATTTTACCTACCTCACCAATGTTCTCCACTACCGAGCATTAATAGTTGAAGGCACCCCCGTGCATAATGTGTTGAGGGTCCCCTGCTACTCCCATATGTCGCAGATATTCATAGTCCTCAGGCTAACCAAAGGCCCCAGGAAGGGTAGGTACCCTCTGCTCCTTAGGGGCTGCAGGGAGTTGCGTTACACCCCTGAGAATTATTACATCCATCCCAAAACTCTCCACTGAAGTCTAAACCACCCAAGCCACTGATGATAGCTTTCAAGGAAGGACTGCTGGCTCTCTCACCACTGTAATATTAATGATCACCAAACACATTGCCACAATATAAAAATAGAAGCAGGGTCAGTACCCCAAGTCATAGAGCATTATTATTGTATCATCTAACACTCAGCCTACAACAAACCCTCACTTATAATTGGAGATTAAAAAAAAAAAAAAAAGAGGGAGGAGCTACGCTAGCAAACAAGATGGCTGCTTAGGCTCCCGGCTCCGCCGACCTCCGTGTCCCGCCAGATGATCCTGTCAATAATCCTGATATTACGCCCGACCTCCGTGTGTATGAACAGATGCACACTCCGATGGTGAAATCCTAAAAACTTTATCGGCTCAATTGACGAAGTTGTGTCGAGTTGAAGTTTGTGGCCTAGTCCAGCGAGAGAGCCGGGGCCTCGAGTTTTGACCCAGCCGGGTTGCAGTTGAACAACATCGGCCGTGAGAATCCAGCAGGGTCCGCTCTACCGCAGTGGAGGTCTTTACGCCCAAATTTGGCGGCGGTCACTCTGATTGACTACCATTGAGGGAGGAGTGAAGTGACACGACAGTGGCTGTGGGTGGAAGTCCCTGTCCCGCGGACCCGGTTTGCCGCCGCCGGGGTTCGGTGAGTCGGGGTCTTCGCTCGCGGCAGCGGATTGCAGATTGCTGCCGCAGAAACCGATCAGTCACCCTCTGATGCCGTCCGTTCCGCTCCTGTCTGTTCCCCGGAAAAACCGGGCTCTCGGGGGGGAAGTCAATATGATCGGTACTGAACGAGGAGAAATGGACCAGACGGAGCGTGAGCCGTCGCTGAAGACAGTATTGGCAGCCAACGGGTCATTTCATGCACATATAGATGCCCTTATTCACAAAATGATCACAAGCCTATCTGAGAAGGAGAAGGAGAATGTGGAACCGGACCCTGCTCCACTGCAGGAACTGCTACCAGATGTGGTTTACATGACGACCATTTTGATTCTGGACGAGGACCCCGTGCGACAAGAGGCACCGAAGCCCTCGGTCGGTACTCTGGAAAATCAGGAACCCGGTGTTTCGAAAGTGTTACTACGCCTACCATCATTGCTGACTTTTGAATAATCGTGTGGCGTTCCCTTACTGGAGACTTTTGTTTGTGATTATTCTTGGACTTCTGTTTCATCCTTTCCCTCTTTGGTGACTTTAAGATCGCGGTGAAAACAACATTGGGACTATCCGTCTATGAGGGAACTTTTCTGTGCTGATGGAGTTCTTGAGGAATTACTGACTTTGAATTGGTTTGACCTCCTTTTTTACAGACTTTTTCTGCACTTTGATTCTCCTGTAGATGTAGTGGTCCTACCGGGAGGGGTTCGCATGATGGTTCAGAAGGGCCAAGGCTGAGACTGATTGACCGGGGTTGGTATTATGGCCTTAATTGATTTGGGATTCGTAACTGTTTGTCTAACGGGAGGCTGGGCGTTGTATCACGGCTCCCCCTAATTTACTTTTTCTGGTATTTCTGATAAAATTGTATTTTCATCAAAGGGGGTGCTGTTCTCTGGCGGGGGGAAGGGGACCGGGAGCCCATACGGAAATGCCCTCCCCCATGTTTCCTCTTTTCTATCTTTAGAACCTAGTTAGTTTGGACGACAGGCACACTGCTAGTTGGGGTTGGGCGATAGCCATATGCAGGAGTGCAGGGTGGGGGGATGGGTTTTTTGTTTTATTTCCGTTCTCGTTCTTATGGTTTCCTTTTCTTCAAATCTTCTCTTTAGTTTCTCCCTTATTGTAATATTTGCGAAATATCCTGATTTTATTCACATTCCAGTGTCTGGTTACCTTGCTTCTTCAACTATTCTGATTTTATGGGTGGGCGGGATCTGTGGGCCTGCGCTTAAATTGTTTGTTGATTGTAATGCTGCACATCCTGCTTGGTACTTATGAGCACAGGCGTCTCAGCGATTTTTTGTTGCTTCACGTTTATCCTGTTATTGTACCTGTCCGCCCTATTATTATGTATGAATGTATGGCACCAAACATGTCTATTCCTTTTTCTTGTTTTAAAATAATAATAAGATTTATTAAAAAAAAAGAAAGTGAAAGTGGAAATAAACCCCCTTGTAAGGTTATTGGACCACTTTGCCATATGCAGAAAGAAGGTCAGACATCCAGCAGCCCAGATCATTGTAAGTTGTAAAATATTGTAAGTTGGTAAAATTGGACAGGGAAGATAGGACAGGAAGGGGGGAGGTGATGCTTTCTCCAATATTCTTATGATTTTTATTTTTGAGTCCCATCTCTCCAAATAGTTGGAGATGTTGGTGTTTAAAGTAGCCATGTTACCTGGAAAGGGGGGCTGACTTACCACAATCGGGGCAGAAGGAAATAATTTAGTTTACTGCTGGTAAATCTGCTTTACCCTCACATTATAGAGGCCAGGGATTTGTTCTGTTGGGGGATTTCAACTACCAAGTGGAGCAAGTTGAAGATATGGAAGTCCTCCTATTGTTATCACGTTTGGGCACAGTCAAACTGACACAGGTGGTGTGTGGTCCGACACGTGTGGCTAGCTACAACCTGGATTTAATATTTAGTCATTTCAACCAGATAAAAGCTGATCCTGTTTTTTGACCAGACCATTAGCTTATTATTTTGAAATTCCTTTTCCAATGACTTTAACTTTCTGATGAATAAGAAGCAACTATAGCCTTGCTCTTGGAAGAGAATTAATCTGTCCATCATGAGGTCCTGTTTACAATTACAAACATCCGAAAAAGGTCTTTGACATTGATCACGTGGCTCAACGACTATGGAACAAACTCCCAAATGTCCTCTGATTTGAACAATCCAAACTTAGCTTCAGGAAACTCCTCAAGACATATATTTTCATCTTAAAGTACGTCTATTAAAACAGCGGTGAGTTGTAAGCAGCGCTAGGAGCATTGATTGGGTAGCTATGCGCTATACAAAAGCACCTCAAATGAACCGAACTGCATATACTTATCATAAACATCTAAGGGTGACCCACAGAAGTTTGTTGATCTCTAAAATTCAGAACTTGGGTAATTCTGCCAAACAGATTTTTGAGTCTTTGAAAGAATATACTAAACCTGCCAAAGTCAGACATTAGTCCCAACTTCACCAGAAATGTGTGAAGCATTGTCCACCTACTTCAGCGATAAGCATATGGGATGCTTAGACTAGTGCCTGATACTGGGGACCCACATTGAAAATAGGAAACTGACACAGGTCCATCAGGAGTGACACAGGGGCACCAACAAAGAGACACCATCACTGTTTTTTGGATCCGGTCGAAAGTAAGGATGTTGCTGCTGTTCAACATGCAGTCTTTTGAAAGGTGCTTTGTGTGCACTGGTAGTAGTGCCTAAGACAAGGAGAAAGAAATGGGGAGATACCTCATTTTCTGCGCCAGAGAATGCTAGCCGGCTTGTTCTTTCCCTGTACCTCTGTGCAGCTAAGGATGCAAGCTCTTTTAGGCGTAGCCTGAAAACATAGTGGGAGCAGAGGTTAACGAACATGTAGCACACTCTTGGAGTAGCCACATGCATTAATAAGTTCCCTGATTTGCTTTGGGGCATTGCTACAGGAGCACAGAAACCGACACAGACAGATTGACGTGTGTACAGTGAGAAAAGAGCGTTGAGACTATGACACTAACAATGGGTCACTGACACAGGGACACTGGCAAATTGGTACAGCCATTAGGATACTGCACTAGGATACTGGCCCAAGCTACACTGAATCAGGAGCACCAGTACTGACCGGGGAACTGGAACCCTAACCCACTAGTGCTCAGACACTGCTACAACATTTTAAATGGGACATCGACACAAGGATGCTACTACAAAAGGTTACTGGCATAAGATAGTGAAACTAGGATACTATACCAGGATGGTGACACGTCACAGGGACAATGTGATGAGATATGCTACACTAGTGTACTGACCTCTGAAGACTGACAGGGGATGCTGAGACGCTGACATTGAGACTTTGAGAATGGGGCACTGTCAAGGGACATTCATGCTTGAATACTGAGACTGGGGACCAACAGTGATATGGGGATGTTGACATGGGCGTAGTGATAATGGAACATTTGTCACGGGCCACAAAGGTTGACGCTACGTCGTGGGCACAGATACACCAACACTGACTCTAGGACACACACAGCAGTACTAGCAATCACACAGCAGCGTCAAAACAAGGGAACAGACATTTGCACAGTGCCCCTTTGACACTGTCAATGGAGCTTCAGCACTCTCATTGGGATACTGGTTTGAGGACAATGACACTGGAACGCTGACAAGCGGCAGACACATTGATAGTGGGTCAATGGCATGGTACTTGACACAGAGGGGTCCAGGGAGGCTGCGAAACTGACACACTGACACATGGACACAAAACTTAACAGTAACATGAGACAATAAAATTAACACAAAGCACTCTCTGGTCAGACACAACACTGGAGCACTGAGCCTGCTTACTAATGTGGGTTACTGATGGCCGACATATGGACTCAGGCGTTCACGCTGAAACTGGGACACTGACATGGATATCAGGCATTGGAACACTGCCAAGGATTTCAGCCACAGCAGCACTGCCAAACAAGGGTTTCAGCCACAGCAGCACTGCCAAACAAGGGTTTCAGCCACAGCAGCACTCCCAAACAAAGGTTTCAGCCACTGCGGCAATGCCAAACAAGGGTTTCAGCCACAGCAGCACTCCCAAACAAAGGTTTCAGCCACAGTGGCAATGCCAAACAAGGGTTTCAGCCACAGAGGCACAGCCAAACAAGGATTTTAGCCACAGCAGCACACCCAGACAAGGTTTCAGCCACAGCGGCACTGCCAAACAAGGGTTTCAGCCACAGCGGCACGGCCAAACAAGGATTTTAGCCACAGCAGCACACCCAGACAAGGGTTTAGCCACAGCGGCACGGCCAAACAAGGGTTTCAGCCACAGCGGCACAGCCAACCAAGGGTTGCAGCCTCAACAACACTACCAGAGTATACCTCCACTGGGATAAGAAGACTCTAACTCCGAGACACTATAATTAATATGGGGACATTGACATCGGTGTGCTGAAAATGACCCATGGATAATGAAACAGAAGAACTGGACTCTGGAAAACTGACACTGGGCCCTGACACCGGTAAATTGAGAAATAGGGACACTGGCATTCATACTGAAAGATATTAGCTGGGAGTTCTTAGCACTTTAACCTCTCAGTGTAAGGCACCCTTTATCTCTGCACATCAGAAGTTACTTCAGGCTCAGCTTAACCTTTTTTTTAATCGTGGACATGCAGTCAGATGTAATTAGATGTTTTTATTTTAGCTCTAGAAACCCTAATCTAAAACTGTTGTATTGTTTAAAAACGGTAGTAAGACGTAGCTTAAGCCATGACATTTATGTTCAAGATTAAAGTTAACTACACCTTATATGTGTGTACACAGCGAGGCCTGACTGGACTTTAGCATTTGGTGAAATGGATACCACTCACCTTTAACCTGTATTAGAATGAATTATCTATTCTATTACAGAACAGCATTCTGGTATCTTACAGCATTAGTTTTAAACTATGGACTTAGCAGCATCTGTTTAATTCCCATTTTAACTTGGAATTGCTGCAAAGATAACGCACTTTATCAACTTTAGTATTCGGGCCAAAAAGTCTCTTTGGGTAAATAATTATGTGCTAAGTCATCATTTCACATCCTAATAGTAACTCACACTTTAATGTAGTGTGTTATGAGCCTCATCTGTTTTTAAAAATCTTTTTATGAAATGACTGTTATTTATAGTGAGACATTGCTTGCCTGCTTACTATATTTTAATTGTTTTTTATTTGTATACCTTATTATATAATGTTGTTGGCTCTTTAATGAACTTGGTAGTCTCATGGAACACATGAGACAAACCATTTTTGCAGAGCGGTAAGTATTTACTTTTCTCTGTAAGTCAAATATTTGTATGCGGCTGTCAGTATTTCAGTAAAAAGGGGATGACATTAAGTAGAGTGAATAAAAGTGACCAAGTGACATAGGTGAATAAGTGTAATTTATACAATGGTAAGATGAAGACATATACTTTATATACAAAATGTACACAGAAGGTAAACTTGAGGTTCGGCCAGTATAGATCTGAATCAAGTTTCTCTGGTAAAATGCACAAGTGCTTGGTAAATTTTAAGACCAGAAGACCTGATGGTCATGAACCAAAACAGCCACCTTTATGTGGATTAAATCAGACATGTGGATTCATGGTGTGATCTCAAAAATTAATCTGAAGCAACGGAATCACGTGGAAAAACAATTTGTGATCTGATTATATTAATGGTTTAACAGGCTGGAGTGGCAGCACATCTAACCAAGAGTAGGAACTCTCGTTTCTTTAATTACGAGGCTCTCCTAGCCTGATCCAAGCTAAATGATCCAGATCCATTTGATTCAGAAGAGCTGTGACATCGCTCTGCAAAAATTGTTTGTCTCATGTGTTCTAACATAATCTGTAAAGTAATTGGTGTTACTTGCTCAACCTGTGGTTTTATGATTATCTCTTGGCCACATAAGGAATTGATCTTACCTATCTTACCTGACAGAACAAATTGTAGCCTTTTGTACACACACACAGGTTCTGAGGGACACAGAGCTACCCCATTGTTACTACACATTAAAGTAATCTGAGCACAACCCCCTGGTATCTATGGGACAGAGAAGACAGGCAGTGTGTAAACTATTTATGTAATCCCAAAACAGTAATAAAGTTGAAATGCAACCTAATAAAAAAAAAGCATTAGGAAAATAGAGTGCAATGTAGTAAATAAAATGATACCAAATACAAATCCAATCGGGAAACCAGAGATGTGATTATTTAAAGTTTCAAGTAGGAATAGTACCAAAGAAGCATAGAGTGGCAATCAGGGTCAAGGATCGAGTTGACCTAGGCTATTGGGTGGGAATGAGACCTGGGCACACCCTGACTGATAGGATAAAAGCTACTGAGGCTAACCCTACCCTCTTTTGGCCTTTTCAAGATGGTGTAAGTCTTTGGCCACTCTAAATTTGGACTCTGAGGGCTGTGTGTGTGGGAGAGGGGGAAGCACTATGATACTCCTAGTGAACCAGAACGGGGAATCGGTGGCGCACAGCTGGGTAATGTGGCTTTTGTGCAGGGTTTTTCGAAAGTTATGGGTGCTCTCAAGGGTGGTGTCTTCCGTCAGGCACCAAAAGATTATGGAAGAAGTAGTGTATGCAACAATTGCAGGTACATCCCCTTACGAGGCACACCGGGCGTGATCAATAACGTGATTCAAAATTAATACGATTTCATGATTTATTCATCATACTTCATTGTTTGTAAGTTTAAGCATCTGATATTGTTTTCATATCAGCCATGTGGCAATTCATTCACTTGAATGGCACATGAACTTTTCTCCAATGCATTTCGGGCCAGCAGGCCCTTTTTCACGAAGTGCTGCGGAGGAAAACAGAAAGAGCGGCGGTGAGGTGCTGATGCCGTTAGGGTATCGTTGGAGGATGTAAACCGTGTCTATATGTGAGAGGGTAAAAAACTTGTAAGCCGACGTGACTAAAGGGCATGCATAGCAGGGAGTGAGGTGAAGTTTTACCGCACGGAATAAAGTGAAATTAGCAAAAAACGAGATCAAATGGTGAAGTGAACTGACTTACTTCGTGCTCAAGCGTAGCGGAATCCGCTGGCGGACGGTTGCGTAGTCTGTGTCAGTGAAATGGCGTGGGGGGAGACTATAAGGACGTGTGGTTAGACAGGGAAGGTGTAACCAGTAAACAGTAAACATAGAAAATGGTGCTGTAAGGAAAGGGAGTGTAGAAAAGTGAGGTGGCCATCTTGTAACAGTTTGCTTAACGTAACAAAGTGATAGCGAAGGGGCAAGGAGCAAGGTAATAAAGAGACAATGTACAAAATGCAGTAAATATGCGTTACAGGTAACAACTGTATTCAATACGGTCATTAAGGCCGTGTGGTTTCTGAGTCTGTAAAAGGTAAATCCACTCAAGTTCACGTTTTAACAACTGTTTGTGGTTATCAGTTCCTTCTCGTTTTGTGACAATTTCCAAAACAATGAATTTCAGTTGTGCGATGGTGTGACCAGACAAGACTGCCTAACAAAACACAAGAAAGACAAGGAATCCCGTATGGTGTTAGTATCTAAATTCTCTACAGCAAGTCCAACATACAAGAAAATTATCCTTAAGCACTGGCCTATCTTACAGGCTGAACCCGATTTTCGGGGCATTTTTGAAAAACCTCCCTTGTTCGCTTATACAAGAAGCCAGAACCTCAAAGAAATCCTGTCTAAGCCCACGCCAACAACTAAACAACACCGAGGAACAAAACCTTGTCTAAACTGCAGTCATTGTAATTCCATAATCAAGGGCAACACCATTCAACACCCTATGAAGGGCAACACTATCAGATTACATGTTGATGCCACCTGCGACTCAATGAACCTGATTTACGCGTTGAAATGCCCTTGTGGGAAGCTCTACATCAGGAAAACAGAACGCAAAATTAAAACTCGTTTGAATGAACATAAATCTAACATACGGGTGAAACAAGAAAAATCCAACTTAGCTATTCATTTCGCCGAAGCACGTCACACCATCGCACAACTGAAATTCATTGTTTTGGAAATTGTCACAAAACGAGAAGGAACTGATAACCACAAACAGTTGTTAAAACGTGAACTTGAGTGGATTTACCTTTTACAGACTCAGAAACCACACGGCCTTAATGACCGTATTGAATAAAGTTGTTACCTGTAACGCATATTTACTGCATTTTGTACATTGTCTCTTTATTACCTTGCTCCTTGCCCCTTCGCTATCACTTTGTTACGTTAAGCAAACTGTTACAAGATGGCCACCTCACTTTTCTACACTCCCTTTCCTTACAGCACCATTTTCTATGTTTACTGTTTACTGGTTCCACCTTCCCTGTCTAACCACACGTCCTTATAGTCTCCCCCCACGCCATTTCACTGACACAGACTACGCAACCGTCCGCCAGCGGATTCCGCTACGCTTGAGCACGAAGTAAGTCAGTTCACTTCACCATTTGATCTCGTTTTTTGCTAATTTCACTTTATTCCGTGCGGTAAAACTTCACCTCACTCCCTGCTATGCACGCCCTTTAGTCACGTCGGCTTACAAGTTTTTTACCCTCTCACATATAGACACGGTTTACATCCTCCAACGATACCCTAACGGCATCAGCACCTCACCGCCGCTCTTTCTGTTTTCCTCCGCAGCACTCCGTGAAAAAGGGCCTGCTGGCCCGAAATGCATTGGAGAAAAGTTCATGTGCCATTAAAGTGAATGAATTGCCACATGGCTGATATGAAAACAATATCAGATGCTTAAACTTACAAACAATGAAGTATGATGAATAAATCATGAAATCGTATTAATTTTGAATCACGTTATTGATCACGCCCGGTGTGCCTCGTAAGGGGATGTACCTGCAATTGTTGCATACACTACTTCTTCCATACTCCTAGTGAACCCCCATATCTAACAAAATCCCTTTTCTGACAGTCACTGTACTCCCAATCAACCTAGAGAGACAATTCTGTTAAAGTAAAACAGGTTTTTCCGGGAACCAGACAGTGGATGCACAAGAATTGTTTTGGCATGCTGTTTCCCTGCTCTTTAATTATCTTTTTAGAAGCTCCTAACTGAAACTTAGCATTATTAGATGTAATAAAGTAACTCAATATTTTGCTATGGAAAACCAAGCCTTGCTTCAGTGAAAATGGTTATTGGGGCTTTTTCACAGTAAGGATATGGTGAACATTAAAAGCCACTGGATTCAAGCTAGCCTGGCTGATGGGTGTTACCCCGAAACTGGTCCCAAGATGCTTGTTTCCGGTCCAGGGAAGACATGGTTTGGCAGTTCAGGGATGGACTGTTCCCATGAGGCACAAGGTCAAGACTGATTTGCATTTAGATTTGTCTGGACTGGGGTGGCGCAGTGAGCTAAAGAACGATGATGGAGTCAACCCAGATCTGTGACTGGGGACGAGTGCTAGAAAAGTTGCAGCGCTCCGTCCATCATCTCCTTGCGTTAACATTAAAATCCTACATGTCCTACTTTTATATACCATGCACCCTGTCTTTTGGGCCATAAGGCCTACATAGGCGTGACCTATGAATATATGAATATTAACTGCTGCTCCGCTGCCCGACATGCTATAGAAATCTCTGAAACCATCCTTAGCGAATCCATTGACATCGCGTTCCTTACAGAATCCTGGCTTAATGACCACTCTACTAGCATTCTAGACCTACTCTCACCCCCGGGCAACTCCATCATTAGGAAAGATAGACCCATCCGAAAAGGCGGTGGCGTAGCTATCATCTTCAAAGACGAACTACAGCTCTCCCTTATCAATAACGCCGAATATGCCGCCTTTGAATACCTTGTAGCCGAACTCAAAATACAGGGTCCCCCCCATCCGCCTTCACAATATATATAATCCCCCTGGAAATCACTACCCTTTCATTGACGAGCTATCTAACTTTCTTACCCAATCCTCAATTTCCAAATCTAAAAACATCTTCTTCCTGGGAGACTTTAACCTCCATTGGAATGATACCAAAGATCCCTCAATCTCCCTCCTCTCTGACCTTCTCGAAATTAATGACCTCAAGCAAATCTGTCAGTCACCAACCCATTCCAAAGGAGCCACCCTTGACGCTATCATTACCAACAAGGATCTAGCCCTCCTATCTAACATCATTCCCATTGACTGGTCCGACCATCACCTCATCTTATTCTCCATAACTACCTCCGCCTCCCCCCTCCTACCAAAACTATTAAACCCATGAAACTGATCAGAAATCTCAGTCATATCTCTCCAGACTTACTTGAATCCAAACTTCATGCCCAACTTCTCGCTATCCCTCCCTCCCTTAACACGAATGAACTTACCGAACAATATAACAAAGCTGTCACTGCTACCCTTGACCTTCTTGCCCCTCTCAAACCCAAAAAACAAAGAAATATCCCCTCCAAATCATGGTTTAACACAGATCTTAATAATGAAAGACGTAGACTCAGACTGACTGAAAGATTATGGAGACAGCACCCCTCTCCCTATAACCTGGCCCGCCTCAGACTTGCTAGATCGTCCTACAAAAAACACATCTTTAGACAAAGAACTTCCTTCTTCAGGTCACAACTAGATCAAGCTCAAAATAGGCCAAGAGAACTATTCAACATTGTGCGCAATCAAACCGCTTCCGCTCCCCCTGTCCCTCTGGCCTCAACGACTAGATGTGAAGAAATAGCTCTCTTTTTTCAGACAAAATTAAACTAATTGAGCAATCCTTCCTCTCTACTGCTGTTAGATTCCACTTCGGAAATGCCCACCACACTGCAGGAACGAGGTATGTCCCAATCCGCTTCCCCTGCCCATATGCCACTCACTGGATAAACACAATGAGTAAGCAGATGAACACCGGGAGAGGGTGGGAAAGGGGAAAAAACGAAAGACAAGGAAGAGAGACAAGAGAACCACTTCTACGTCTGCTAGACCCTCCATGTGTCTGCACCTATAAAATAAGGCACAACATTAATAACCAATACTAGTATACATCAGACCCCTACCGTGACCATGCCATACCCATCACAACTTTGATTGTCTTACCAGGGTTTCGTGCACAGGAAATCACGTGGGGGGGTAATGGTCCTCAGTAGATGCGCTCTCTGCCACTGTAATGGGGGTCCAATCCAGGAAGTCGATTCCAAAATATTGTCCCAACCCTTCTCCTTTTATCAATTAGGGGGAAAAAGTCTGATATGACAGAAAAAAACCCGCATTAGGGAACAAAGTAATGAGGCTCTCCAAAAACTGCGGGCACGTTGTGGAAAAGTAAATTTTGCCATGTTCTGTGTCCCTACGTGTCATCCATCATATGTTATGTGTGCATGACCAATATGCATATGTTACTCCCCATGTCCGATTAATGACGCAATTATAGTTGTGTCCACCTCTAGTATGCCAGTTTCCAGTCCTCGTGAATACTACGAATATCAGGCCTATGTAAAGCTACGATGCCACGTTTCTCAGTGTGCACGTTATTTCATTATAAAGTCCCCGTTTCTAGGCCTCAAAAGGGCCTGGACACTAGATTCAGCTCCTGTCTCCTGAAGCCTCGCTGAGGAGCGATCCAGCCCCCACCTGTATCCTCGACCTTTCACTTACTTCCTGCCTCGCAGTGCCCGGTGCAGCTTGGCTCTGCCTCTGAGTCTGCCAAGACTATGTTATGATTCCAGTTATCAGTTTAGTCCTCCTTCTCTGCATTCCTAAGCTACTGAACTGCATCAATAGTTTCCGTCATTGTCTAGCCTATGCGGCTCCATGTTAAGAGAAATACTGTATTTAATGGTCATTTAATATTCTTCATCATGCACTACATGTAGAATAAATGCATGCTCTAGTCTTAGAGTCAGTTAGCTTTTCCCCTCATGACTCTTAGTTTATATCAACATGTTCCCTAAACATTAGATACTAGATAGGGTTTAGGTACATGTCGCTCCGACCCTCCAGACTTTAGTCTCTGCTCCTAGCACAGAGTTCATAGCCCCCAGCTTCTCCTCGTAACACGTCATTGCCAGTTTGCGCGCACCACCAGGTTAGAGGTCCCGGCTCCTTAGGTAGCCCCCTCCTATGTTTCCGCCCATTCATGACATATCCTGTTACGTCTGCACCACATGTCTATGCATACGCCCAGTTACGCCTCTTTTTACTCTTATCTTTCGCGACTGCTACGCGTCACGCCTTCTGCTCCACCCACTGCTACGCCTACTGCAATGTAATGCTATGTGTTTGCGCTATGTATATATGCTCATGTATTGTTATTAAAAGTTAGCGCGCTCATCCCAAACCCAGCCCCAGCAGCTGCTGGGCCCTGCCATCCTATTCCTATGCAGGTTGTCCTGTTCCTGTCCTTATGCTGTATTAAACCGGCAGAAACTCCTACTACCTCGAATCTTGACTCTTATTTATTGAGCTATCTGTTATGATATATGTCTAGTCAAAAATAGGGTATTATTTATTTATATACCACATAATGGCGCCCGAACAGGGACTTGCCCTTTCCCCACGCGTCGGTGAAGCCACGCCGACCCCCTGACCCTCTGCAGTCGTGACGGAACTCTTCTGCGCAGTGGCAGATATTTCTGCTCAAGTATCCCTCAGGCCCACGGAGGAGACGGAGGAGGCGGTCCAGCATCCAGACGAGACGGTGGAGGAACGCGGCGAGTCCCGACCAGAGCCCAAGCCAAGAGTCCAAGGTCCGAGGTATCCGGAGGTCCACCCGTAACTGAAGTCCGAAGTCCGAAGTTCGTCGTCGTAGCAGTCCAGTCCAGTCCGAGGCTTTCCGTTCTTGCTGCCCGGTGAGTACCGTTACTGGGGTGGTATCTAGACAGGGTCAATTTAATTGACTCTGGTCTGTGGGTTGGTGGTACACAGTCCCACAAACGAAGTGTCCACTTCGGTGGATACGGGTCCTGACGTGTCTCTTTAAAGAGACCGGTAAGTTTCGTACTGTTTCAGCAGTGCATCTAGTTTCTGTTCTAGTCAGTTTCTGTTCTCGAGAAAATTCATGTGTTCTGTTCTCAGTATTTCCAGGTAGTATTCTGTTCGAACTGTTATTTCAAATGTTTTTCATGTATTTCAATGTCGTTGTATGAATGGGGTATAAGTATCGTGTTTATTGTGTATTGTATTGTGTCTAGATTACAGTTCAGTCATGCCCATATTTTCCAAGTTACGTCAGTTAAAAACTAGAAAGGGTCTGCTGGAAGCAGCAGTTCCCGTCCCGCCTAGGGACAGTCCAGGTCACTTTATGTATCAGAAGCATGGCATAAGCGCCATATTGTATCTAGATTTATGGGTAGAGTATACCAAACAGTTAGAAGAAAAGTATAGATGGCCCGTATCGGGTACATGGGATGCCGAATGCATCATGCGAGTAGAGGAGGCATTATGGAAAAAGAAAGCCAGACAGTCACAGAAAGATGCCATCGAGTTATGGCGCAAAGAAGCTCATAAGAGAACCGAAAAAGAAATCAGAAAGTCAGAACTAAGTAGAGAATCCCAAGAACGAGCCCAAGAAAAAGAATTAATCGAGATAGGTGAACAAGTCAAAGCCGAACAGTCAGACAGACAGAGGCATGCCCTTATTAAGGGTATGTATCCTCTTCTTGCTGAGGGCTTGCCAAAAGCGACCCCGGAGGCATCCAGTAATTTTCCGCCACCATTAGTTCCGACCAAGTTACGTCACAAACCGACCGCAGCTGATATTTTTATTTCGTCCTATCTGGACGACACAGTCCCAGAATATGCAGATCCTGTTCGCGCTCCGCCAGTCCCTGTAAATCAGGTAATTCCTGCTCCTCCAGATACCGGGGTGCCCTTAACAGCCCCCCTGGGTCAGCCCGCCATACAAGTCCAGCCCACGTTACAATTACCGACCCTGCCAGGACGAAAAGCATCAGTCGATGATTCCAGTTTAGGGGCCGCGGGAGGAGGTCTTCCTCAAACCCCGCCGCCATACAAGCGTTTATCAGCACTCGAATTACATGCTCAAGCATCACAGCGTACTCCCAAGAGTAATAAGTCTGTTGCAGAAATCAGGCAAGCCCTTGGTGAATGTGTTTATGACCCAGTCCCAGGCGAGTTTAATATGGTTTTATATTCCGTACGCGTAAGGAGAGTGACCGAGTATCTAGTCACCCTGCCGAATATGAAAGAAGATCTAGACAGGATATATCGTTTCATCCGTACAGGGGATGACCCACAAAGTATTAGTGATGCCATGTCTCAAAGGAAAGCCGAGATTCAGCGCATGATATTAAAGTTCTTAATTAACTGTCTAATAAGAGAACAAGATTACCCGTCTAAAGACCCGGAAGAAATGAAAACTCTAACAAAGTGGAGTGATAATATAGCCGAAGGAAAGCACAATACCATTGGTGCCATGGAAAGTATGTACAAGAAAATCCGTAGAGAGATAATAAAGATACACGAACAGCGTAAAGCAGCACAAGTAAGCGAGAAAGAAAGTACCTCTGATCCTGAAGAGGGAGACGATGAGAATACTGCCAGAATAGCGTATGTAGGAAAACCCAGATTTCCAGATCGCCATTTACGTCTAGAACACAAGTCAATTTTCCATCATCCAGCACCAGAACAAGGTTCCCTAGAACAAGTATTTCAAGCTACCGATCACATTCTGAAATCACGAATCGGTTATAGTGAGTTAAGTACTATGCATGAACAGGGACTAGCCCGATCAGCAGTCAGATGGATTACTGATTCTACCACTTTTCCAGACGAAATAGTGGCACAAATGTTTCTGAAATTGCCCCCAGCCGAGCAGCGACTGGTGGGTATGTATATGATTCAGCACCTCATTACTCTGTATGAGGGTCAACATTCTGATCCAGGCCCGTTACATGATATCTTGAACGAGTTACTCCAGTACAGATGGAGAGGTCTAGGTACCGATTTAATTAGTGTCATTCTAGAACAACGTCATAAATATAGAACATTCTTGAACCCGCATTTTGTTCATGTCTCACCCCCAGAAAGTAAATCATTCTACATAGACAGACAGAATCCGTTACGAGAAGTCCACCCAGTCAGAGGAGCGGGTGGCGAAATGCAGCGAGTGTTTGTATACACCCCGATCACAAAGATGGAACTCCTCGAGATGAAGAAATTAATTCCCTGTCATGACAAAGATCCAGCAGGGTTCCATAGAGAATTAAAAGACATGCTCCGTATGGGAGAATACACTTACCCAGATATCATTAAGATGTTAAAGGTCCTGTTGCCCGCAGGGGTGTATGAAAAGCTAAAGGAAAAAGAATGGGAGGTGGGAGAGAAAAAGATAGATTGGGCAGTCCTAGAAGCAGAAGATAAGATACGTGTACCAGGTACTGGTCTCGGAGATAAATGTAAAGAATTACCAGAATTATTGATTCAAGTTTTACCCAGATTATTAACAACGAAAAAGGAAGACTGGGATGCAATCTCAGCCTGTAAACAGAAACAAGAAGAAGATATTAGTGATTTTTATTCTAGGTTTGAAAAGTGCTTTAGTATCAACAATGGCCTCAAGACAAGTAGTGAGTCATACCCTCACCTTTTCGTTACCAAATTAGTCGAGAATTCAAGCCCACAAGTTAAAAATCGAGTTTTGAAAGTCGAAAGTACCTGGCAAGCAAATACTCCGTCCCAGATGCTCCAGATGCTCCAGTATCACCAGAATAGAATCAGGGAAGAGCAAGAACACGAGAGAAAACGTATGAAAGACACGAAAATGAAAGTGCTAGTTGCACAATCTGTTCCTCAAGACAGTCAGAAGAGGGGTCCGAATCAAGCCAGTCATCCTGCAGCTCCCGTTAAAGGGAACTGCAATTATTGTAAACAGCCAGGTCATTTTATAAATGAGTGTGCAGTTCTGAAACATAACATAGCTACTGGTAAGACTAAAGAAAGACCACGTCCGCCTAGACAAGAACAAGTTTCACAGACTCCTCAGTCACAGAATGCACCACAGACAGTTACAGCACCGCAGCCTATTGCTGCAACACAGCATGTTACATCACAGATGTACCAGTATGCACAGTCTGAGTATCCAGAGTACCAGCCATATTCATGAAACAGCCTAGAGAGGGAGGTAGGCTTGCCTCTCATCGAGATACCTGTAGATCAAGAAGGTCCCTATGTTCACAGTCAAGTATTAGGGAAAGACAGAAAGTTTTTGATTGATACAGGGGCAAGTAGGACCACAATTAGTCACGCCGAAGTTCCAGGGGCTCCGCTCTCAGGCTCAAGAAATGTTTCCCTTGGATTTTCAGGAAAGCCTATCATAAACGAGATCTCCAAACCAGTCACTCTAGAAGTAGGTCCATTGTCCCGCACTACTGATCTGTTACTTACTAAGTCATGTCCAGAAAATCTATTAGGCATTAAAACACTGAAAGAGTTAGGTGCCGTTATATGTTGTTCCCCAGAGGGAATACGATTGTTCCTACGTGACTTTAAGGGTCACTATGTATTACGAGATTTTGATTCCAGACTGTCTAAGGTTCCGCAGCATTTATGGGCGCAAGGTCCAACTGATGTAGGTTACATGCAAATCACACCCTATCGTGTGACTCTCAAGCCAGGTGTAGTGTTACCCCGAATCAGGCAGTATAGATTGCCACCTGAGGCTGTAGCAGCCTTATCCAAAATTATAGACGAGCTCATGGCTCAAGGAGTAGTTGTAGAAACTGACTCCAATGTATGTAACTCTCCGATCATTCCAGTCATGAAACGTACTGATCCAAATGCACCCCCAGTATATCGATTAGTGATCGACCTACGAGAGCTTAATAAATGTATTATTCCGCAGTACCCAGTTGTCCCAGACATCTCTTCTCTATTAACAGCCATTGATTCCGAAGCCACGTTCTTTACAGTAATAGACCTCAAGAATGCATTTTTTAGTGTTCCTATTCATCCAGACAGCCAGTTTCTTTTCGGATTCTGTTTAAATGGAAGGAGCTATATGTTCACACGCGCTCCTCAAGGTTTCACAGAAAGTCCTAGTATTTACAGTCAAGCACTCAAGAGACAACTAGACAACATTCACATGCCAACTGACACTGCCCTGCTCCAGTATGTCGATGATCTACTGATCACAGCCCGTTCTGAACGTGACTGCGAGCGAGCGTCACTCACGGTTTTGTATTTCCTAGCCGAGATGGGGCACAAGGTGTCACCTTCGAAGCTTCAATTCTGTGTCCAGCAAGTGGTCTACTTAGGACACTTACTGTCCAAGTGGGGTAGGCAGTTGACACCAGACCGTATCCAGTTGATAGCGAGTCTTCCTCAGCCCAGAACCCAGAAGGAGGTGCGTGCTTTTATCGGCCTTACTTCTTATTGCAGACAATGGATTCCTCAGTATGCATTTCTAGCCAAGCCACTGATACAGTTAACGACACAGGAGGCAGCCGTATCGACTGTCCTCCCTTGGACATCTGAACATACACTTAGTTTCAACGAGTTAAAGAAAGCTTTATGTCAAGCTCCAGTTCTAGCTACGCCGAACTACAGTAAGCCTTTTACACTTTTCGTCACTGAACGTGAAGGTACAGCATTATCTGTTCTCACACAAGATCAAGCAGGACAATACAAGCCCTGTGCTTATTTTTCTAGCACACTAGATCCAGTCGCCCAGGCGTTGCCTACGTGCCTCAAGTCAGTTGCAGCCACAGCACTAGCTATCAGACAAAGTGATTCCATAGTTCTAGGACATACCTTGACAGTACACGTTCCACACTCCGTGGAAGTTCTTTTAAACCGAACACAAACTCAGCACTTGACAATTGCACGTTTAACAGGTTATGAATTGACACTGTTTCAGCCACACATAGAAATTAGACGCTGCAACGTCCTGAATCCTGCTACACTGTTACCATCAGTTAATTCAAATCCAGCCACACATGATTGCGTGGAAGTAGTTAACATTACGACAAAGCCAAGACAAGACCTGACAGACATTCCGTTACCAGATCCTGACCTGACACTTTATGTGGATGGTTCATGTATGAGGACTAGTACAGGAGAACTAGTCGCCGCGTATGCAGTGACTACTGACACTGAAGTTATTAAGACACACCGTATTGATACCCTGTCCGCTCAAGCAGCAGAGCTAGTTGCTCTGACACAAGCCTGCATACACGCCAAGAACCTGAAAGTTAATGTTTACACAGATTCACGTTACGCATTTGGAGTTGTACACGACTTTGGAGTGCTCTGGCAGGAGAGAGGTTTCATGACTTCTCATGGAACCAAGATTCAGCATGGTCTCCTTATTCAAGCTCTGTTAGATGCAATACATTTACCGACATCTATCGCTATCATGAAATGCAAAGCACATACGAAAGTCACTGACATTATTTCCCGAGGTAATGATCTAGCAGATCGCACAGCCAAGCTTACAGCACAGACTCCAGACATTCAAGTTAATCCGACACAGACACACACTCCAGATCCGACTACATGTATGACCGTTAAGGACCCTACTCAAGATGTCCTAGATATCCAGTTACATGCTACTCCCGATGAAATCAAGAAGTATTACTGATGTTTCATGTAATATGCTGACAGATTACCTAGCTTCCTTGATGTCTGCCCTCAACTCATGTCGTTCACAGGTTGCCGCCGCATTTCCAGACAATACCGAGGTGGCACCGCATGAGATTGTTCCAGGTTCGATGGTGCTCGTCCGGAACTTCGACAGATCAAGTCCGCTGGAGCCTCGTTGGAAGGAGCCCCGTCAGGTCCTCCTCACCACCCGTACAGCCGTGAAATTGGAAGGACGCCGCGGCTGGGTGCACCTTTCGCACGTCAAGAAATTCTACGGATTAAAGCCGGTCTTTAAGAACATTTCCCAGGATATCAAGACTTGTCAAAACATTGTTCCTAAGGACTGTCCCGCAAATGACATTGATTCAAAACCCCCCTTGGTAGAGAAAACTCCGCAGCAGGAGTATAAGCAAAAACTCCGGTCTAGTAAAATAAGTCAGTCAGTTTGATTGTCTAAGTCCTCCCCTAGGTGAAACGGTTAGACTGTTTCTGACATGTATAAAATAGACCCCCATAGTGAGAGAGTTAGTCAAAACTCAAACCGATGTATCTCGTTTTTCTGAGTTTCATATTATTCATCAGCATAATGATTTCCTGCACTAGTTATGCATTTTTCCTGTGTTTCCCAGTTCCTCATGTAAATAAGCATTCTAATGTTACAGTAGAACACACGTTTAGTGATCTGCCTCCTCACGAATATTCATACCGCCTCGCTATGCGTAACAATACCTTCATCCGTATGTTGCATTATTCACACCAGACCAGCAATGCCACTAATTGTTGGGTGTGTGGTCGACTCCCCCCTTTCCAGACGTCAAAGGGAGTTCTGCCACTTTTTCCTTATCCTTTTTCACATAATGGTTCGTGTGGAGCATGGTCCACGTTAACGTCATCCTTAACAGATATGTCTTTTCTTAACAGCACATGTTTCCCAGACAAGCAAGGTTTCCCCCACAGAACAGGTTTAGATCTAGAAAATGAAGTGTATAATTTAGGTAACTATTCTTCGAATTTCATGGTCCTGAATGTTCAGTCTGATACTACTCCAGACTCACCTGCTATTTCAGTATTACCAGTCAAAGGCGAATTATGTGTCCGTAATTATGGTTCTGTACACGTAGGACATAGTGATTGTACTACTATTATCAAGTATAGTGACAGTGGGAAATCTATTTTCAAAGCTTCACGTCATTCTTATTTTGTTTGTGGTCAAACTGCATATGTTCGTCTGCCCCTCGATTGGGAGGGAACCTGTTACATTGCCTTCCTACTGCCACCTGTTTTCCTAGCCCCACCTGACTACCATAGGAATTCCTTCCTAGTACATACTAGACACAAGAGAAACCTCCCGATTGTCGATTATACTGAAACTGCTGCAGAACAATTCATTGATATTGATAAAGGTGTGTTCCCTTATTTAGGTACAGTTGTAAACAGTAAGCTAATCCGTAGGTTAACAAGAACCCTTGAAGCAGTAGTAGATGAGACTGCCTCCGCTCTAGGTAACTTAACCGAAGAGCAATCCTTTATGAGAATCGTTGTGCTCCAGAATCGTCTCGTCCTTGACGTCATACTGGCCGATAGGGGCGGGGCCTGTAGAGTCATCGGATCCAGTTGTTGCATTTTCATTCCAAATAACGCGCCGTCTGTTTATTCAGCTATAACCAGACTTCATAAAATTGCCCATCTATTACACCAAGATCCAGGCACCTGGACATGGTCCGGTTGGTTCTGGAATATAATTTCCGCCTGGGGATGGAAAGTCCTGTCCCTTCTAGGTATCGCAGTAGCAATCATATTCAGCTGCTGCCTCTGTATACAATGTGGCCCTGCGATTTGCGGCATGTGTGCTACCTCTTGTATTCCTAGTCCCAAGCCCCGTTCTAAATCCCGTTCCAAGACAATTAGAGATGAACAAATGGTACTGTATGAAATGATAGATGGTATCATGAATATTGATGTTTCCTGATGGAAACGTAGTGACAAGGAGGGAATGTGGAAAAGTAAATTTTGCCATGTTCTGTGTCCCTACGTGTCATCCATCATATGTTATGTGTGCATGACCAATATGCATATGTTACTCCCCATGTCCGATTAATGACGCAATTATAGTTGTGTCCACCTCTAGTATGCCAGTTTCCAGTCCTCGTGAATACTACGAATATCAGGCCTATGTAAAGCTACGATGCCACGTTTCTCAGTGTGCACGTTATTTCATTATAAAGTCCCCGTTTCTAGGCCTCAAAAGGGCCTGGACACTAGATTCAGCTCCTGTCTCCTGAAGCCTCGCTGAGGAGCGATCCAGCCCCCACCTGTATCCTCGACCTTTCACTTACTTCCTGCCTCGCAGTGCCCGGTGCAGCTTGGCTCTGCCTCTGAGTCTGCCAAGACTATGTTATGATTCCAGTTATCAGTTTAGTCCTCCTTCTCTGCATTCCTAAGCTACTGAACTGCATCAATAGTTTCCGTCATTGTCTAGCCTATGCGGCTCCATGTTAAGAGAAATACTGTATTTAATGGTCATTTAATATTCTTCATCATGCACTACATGTAGAATAAATGCATGCTCTAGTCTTAGAGTCAGTTAGCTTTTCCCCTCATGACTCTTAGTTTATATCAACATGTTCCCTAAACATTAGATACTAGATAGGGTTTAGGTACATGTCGCTCCGACCCTCCAGACTTTAGTCTCTGCTCCTAGCACAGAGTTCATAGCCCCCAGCTTCTCCTCGTAACACGTCATTGCCAGTTTGCGCGCACCACCAGGTTAGAGGTCCCGGCTCCTTAGGTAGCCCCCTCCTATGTTTCCGCCCATTCATGACATATCCTGTTACGTCTGCACCACATGTCTATGCATACGCCCAGTTACGCCTCTTTTTACTCTTATCTTTCGCGACTGCTACGCGTCACGCCTTCTGCTCCACCCACTGCTACGCCTACTGCAATGTAATGCTATGTGTTTGCGCTATGTATATATGCTCATGTATTGTTATTAAAAGTTAGCGCGCTCATCCCAAACCCAGCCCCAGCAGCTGCTGGGCCCTGCCATCCTATTCCTATGCAGGTTGTCCTGTTCCTGTCCTTATGCTGTATTAAACCTGCAGAAACTCCTACTACCTCGAATCTTGACTCTTATTTATTGAGCTATCTGTTATGATATATGTCTAGTCAAAAATAGGGTATTATTTATTTATTTACCACAACGTAAACAAACAAACTCCACGAAACGTGGAAACGGAGCTCACTCCCTGGCTCCGTTCGGAATCCTTGGACGCCGAAAGCGCCCAACTCTGAACAATGACGTCATGTGGAAGAAAAGATGCGGAAGTAGGATCAGCCTGGACCACGTACCGCCGTGCGTAGTTCACTAGTTCACAAGGCGTCTCCTATGCACCAGCCGGATACAGTTTCAAAAGCGCTAAAATATCGTCCAAGGGTTCTGGAGCCCCAGAAACCCAAAGCGCTAGATCTTGAACACAAAAACGGGAATTACCGAAACCGGGTCCACCGGTACAAAGTACAAAATCCACAAAAAGGTCCACGGGATAAGGGAAAGTGAAGGAGTGGGATTCCCACACGAACAAAGTACCCAACTAGAAACAAGGGGGGTAGGGGGACGTAGCAGAAGGTGCCTATGAGCCCACAGGCACCAGAGACTTCAAAACGGGACAGGGGAACACACCCAGGACCTGGAATCAAACCGGGAAAAAGATACCAAGCAATAGGGAAGGGGCGTGCACAGCTTAAATCCTCATCCAGGTAAGACATGTGATGGATAATGCATGGCCACAGAAAGGGGACTGGACATGAAACCTAACAACTGCGAACCCTACCACCAATCCGAACATCTCTCTTAACATCCCACCCTCCATCAATACCCCCCCACACCCACTACTGCCCATCATAACTCTGATCTCCCTTACCCCCCCCCTTGGCCTCCAATTTTCTAGACTCCAATCATCCTAATTCTCATCCTAAAAACAATGCCGCATGGCTTAACTTCCAGCCAGTCACTGAAAGAGACGTCTTCAACATCATTACCAAACTCAAGCCTTCCTCCCACACGAAATACCCTCTCCCCTCCAAACTTGTCCAAAACCTCAAACACATCATCACACCTTCCTGGACCTCTATTATCAACAGCTCCCCTGCCACTGGCTGTGTCCCCACTTCATTGCAACTAGGCCAAATCACCCCCATTATCAAAAATCCTCTGGCAGACCCAAATGACCTCAATAACCTTCGTCCCATTTCCAACTTTCAAAAGCCCTGGAAAAATGTGTCCTTCTCCAACTAGATAGACACATTGAACACTTTAACTTACTAGACCCCTTCCAATCTGGCTTTAGGAAAGGATGCAGCACTGAAACCGCCATGCTAAACATTGTTGACGACATCCACCACTCACTCGACAATGGTGAATCTAGCCTTCTGATCCTCCTTGATCTCTCTGCAGCGTTTGATACTGTTAACCACTCTGCTCTACTAAATGTTCTTAGAGATCGATTTAGCCTTAATGGTACGACACACAAATGGTTCGTCTCATACCTACAACACCGTTCTCAACAAATCAAAATCCAAAATTGCCTATCTAACCCTACCTCCATCTCCTTAGGAGTTCCGCAAGGATCCATCCTCTCTCCCTCTCTCTTTAACCTTTTCATAGAACCCCTCACACTCATTCTTAAACAAGCCGGGATTAACTACCATCTCTACGCCGATGACACCAACTCTATTATAAGATTAAAACTCATGCTGACATCCTTCACCTCAACAACACTCTCATCAAGATTCAAGCCTGGTTCCACACTAACCACCTCAAACTCAACCCTAAAAAAACTGAAATTATTCTTTTTTCCCCTAAAAATAACCAGCTCCCCATTCAGAATTGGATCTCTGACCTTAATGCCCTCAACTGCTCCTTATCTTAGTCCTCCTCAGTCAAATCACTAGGGATCTCCCTTGACAACCTCCTTACCCTCAAGGTACACATCAACAATTCTGCCAAAGGAGCCCTCTTCACTCTCAGCCACCTTAAGAAAATCAAGCCCTTCATCCCTATCGATGATTTCAAACTAGCAGTCCAATCCCTTGTTCTTTCTCGCATCGACTATGGTAATGCCATTCTCACCGGAATTCCCAAGATCCACCTAGTACCTCTTAAATCTGTGCTCTACCTTGCAGCTAGGATTACCTCAGACTGTAAGCGATTCGACCACATCTCCCCTGCCCTTAAAACCCTTAAATTGCTCCCCGTTGAAGGTAGGTCCACTTACAAAACAGCCTGCATTACTCACAAAATTCTCCATCAGAACACACCGACCTACCTCGCTAACAAACTCACTAAAGCCGGTTGCTCCCATTCCTTGAGAAGTACTAACACCCTCCTTCTTATCCCCCCCTTCTAAAAAAGAAAACCACCCAGTCACGATCCTTTTCCGGCAACGCACCTTGCATTTGGAATGCCCTTCCAACTGACCTTCGATGCAACCCTTCCTACGCTAGCTTCAAAAAAGAACTCAAACTACATCTCCTCAATAAGTACTGGGGACCCTAATCACTATCCGTTCTCTCCCACCGGTCACATCTGTCCAACCCTAGATGCACCCGCCCTCCCTTCTTCAGCCTTACTCGCCCTTCCTCCTTGTCACTTCCCCTTCCCTGTTTACCACCTTCACTCCTCCTGGCACCCCCCATTCCCCTGTCCGCCCTCAGCCCTCATCCCCTCCAACCTCCCCACTTCTCCCACTCCCGCTCTCTTCCTTACCAACCTAACGGACCACTAACCTCCCTACTCTGACTGTGCAATTTGCCGGCTCTCTTTTCAATTTGTGCCTTATGATATTTTTGATCATCACATCTTCCACATTTTGGTGTGCTTATTCCCCATATTTTTTGAGAAATCTGTCAGGCCGAGACTTTTATGTTGTTTATATACATTGATACTATGTATGTCCCCTGTCTTATTGACCTTCTTGTCTCAAAAATGTAAAGCACTCTGATACCCCTGGGTCCATCCAGCGCTATATAAAACCTCTAAAATGAGTAAAAATAAATAAATAAATATGAATATTTATAAGGAAGGTTTACAACTGTCAAAAGGGTTTATTTTGGCAGATCGAATTGCATTTTTTACATTGCTACATGGGTTAGGCATGTGGTCATGTTTGCACTACCAGTTTAGTAGATGGCACAAGAGGTGCTGCTGTCCACTTGTGGCATTTAACTTCCAAGCCCTAGGTACATCTTGTACCATATACAAGGGGCTTATAGGTATTATAAATTGGGTTGATGGTAGACTGGGGTATGATACCTGGTCAAGCAGCAACCACAATCCTAATCAGGGTGAGAGGCAGGCAAATCCTAAATTAACCTGTGTTCAGCCTCTGTTTACTTGGCACGGGGCAGTCAGACTTCATTCAGAGGCAATGTGTAAAGTTTTTGTGCAACACTTCAAACAGTAAAACACTGAAAACACCACACAAAAAGAGCCCAGGTTAGAAAATAGTACTGACTTTTTAATAAACAGAGCAAGACCAAAATTACCAAAATCCAATTAGTATAACCAGAGTTATTGAATTTGAAAGTTTGTGGTGAAATATAGCACCAAAATGCACAAAGCGCTATTGGGAGATATCTGGTCCTGCTAGACTGGAACAAATTCCAGAGACCCATGTAGGCACACGGAACAAAGTACCTTATTTACTGTTGTGGTGCATTCGTGGAGCCACGTTGAAGATGCATTGTGCAGCAGAGCTAATGTGTCGTTTCTCAGATGTAGCAGGGCTGTGGTGCGAGGTCCTGTTGCATTGTCATTGAGGATTCTATCGTCAGGGCTTGCGATGTGTAGTCTGGTGTCGAGGATGCGAGGTGAAGCCTGGACGAAGCGTCGGTTACGATGCTGAGTTTTGTCGTTTCAGTTGAAGCAACCATTGAAGAGGGATGCAAGGAGCTTGCGCCGGGAAAAGCGCCACACAGCAGCGGCTCTGAAGGAGATACTTTGGACCCACGATACGACAGTGATATGTGTCTTTTGCGATGGGTCCAATCCACACAGAAGTGGTGGTGCATTGGTTCTGCTCGGGGATGTGTCGCTCAGCTGAGGAGATGCATCAGTTCTGCTCAGGGATGCATTGCTCAGCAGAGAACTGCTGACAAGCAACTTAGGTCCACTAACTTCTCATCCTCCTCCTGTGCTGTTTCTGAGACAGTGTAATCTTGTGATATAAATTGTTGGTTCATTTTAATCATGGTCAATCTCTCAACGTTTTGAGGCAAGAGACTAGTCCTTCTGACTGTGTCAAATGTGCCAGCTGCACTGAACACATACTCAGAAGATACACTGGCTACCAGACAAGCCAGTTAATTTTTTGCCAGCCTGCTGAGCCAAGGCCATTGGCACATTTTTCCATACCAATAAACCAATGAGTTTTTATTGGTCATCCTGATAGATTTTGAGGATCACTGAAAGAATATCGACTGAAAGAATATCGACTACCCAAAATATCGTTGAGAAAATATCGAGTACAAAATATCGAGTTTCTATCTACAAACAGGTAAGTACAAAAATATCGAGTACAAAATATCGTTTACAAAAATATCGTTGTTAAAAATATTGACTTTACTAAAAACAATGTTTAATTACATTAATATAAAAAATTAATTACTAAAATATAATTAACAATACTTAAAATAACTTTTAATAATTAAATAATTAATGAAAGTAAAAAAATAATTTTTTTTCATCATATTTCTTAAAACATATATATATAGTAACAAAATTTTATTAAATAATAGGCAATATTGTATATGTACCCCAAAAACCCCAAACTGACCCTGAACCCTAAAAATACCCCTTTACCCAAAAACTGAAAACTGACCCTGAACCCTAAAAATACCCCTTTGCCCAAAAACTGAAAACTGACCCTGAACCCTAAAAATACCCCTTTACCCAAAAACTGAAAACTGACCCTGAACCCTAAAAATACCCCTTTACCCAAAAACTGAAAACTGACCCTGAACCCTAAAAATACCCCTTTGCCCAAAAACTGAAAACTGACCCTGAACCCTAAAAATACCCCTTTGCCCAAAAACTGAAAACTGACCCTGAACCCTAAAAATACCCCTTTGCCCAAAAACTGAAAACTGACCCTGAACTCTAAAAATACCCCTTTACCCAAAAACTGAAAACTGACCCTGAACCCTAAAAATACCCCTTTGCCCAAAAACTGAAAACTGACCCTGAACCCTAAAAATACCCCTTTGCCCAAAAACTGAAAACTGACCCTGAACCCTAAAAATACCCCTTTGCCCAAAAACTGAAAACTGACCCTGAACCCTAAAAATACCCCTTTGCCCAAAAACTGAAAACTGACCCTGAACCCTAAAAATACCCCTTTACCCAAAAACTGAAAACTGACCCTGAACCCTAAAAATACCCCTTTGCCCAAAAACTGAAAACTGACCCTGAACCCTAAAAATACCCCTTTAATTTAACATAATTAGCAATTAATCAATTAAATTAAATTAATTACCAATTAAATTGTAAATAATTACCAATTAATTAATTATTACTACCAATTAATAAATTTACATATTTAATTTATTATAATTAAATTACTTCCCACCCTATTCCCCTATAAACCCACAACCCGCTACAGAAAATACATTATTTTAATTTACATAATTAGCAATTAATCAATTAAATTAAATTAATTACCAATTAAATTGTAAATAATTAACATATATTATTTAATTACCAATTAATTAATTATTACTACCAATTAATAAATTTACATATTTAATTTATTATAATTAAATTACTTCCCACCCTATTCCCCTATAAACCCACAACCCGCTACAGAATAAAATTACACAATATTTAAAAAAAAATATTAATTAAAAATAATTATTAAAAAAAATAACACTTTTCACATATATTATAACATAAAAACACTATAAATAATTAAATATTATTGAAAAAACTATATTTTTTACTATCTAGATTATATACTTGGATATTTTCACTGTCTATATTATTTACAGTCGATATTACTTCACTTACCTTAAAAACGATATTTTGACTGTCGATATTCTGTCTAGTCGATATTTTCTCCAAACGATATTTAAAACTCGATATTCTTTCCAGTCGATATTTTGGAGTCGATATTATGTCTGTGCACCAGATTTTGATGAAACTATGAATGGTCCTTGGTGCTGCCACTTACTTTATCTCTGTTGCATTTGCCTCTGCACATGACTTAAGCCCTGTCACTTGAAACCAAGCCATTGAGAGGTTGGGTTTGATTCTTCTATTGCTAGTCTTTTGGCAGCTGTGAGAAAACAGCACTGCCCCCTCTGGAGAGTGGAGGCTGCACACCAGAACATTTGCCCGGACCCCTAGCTTCCAGTCGTTCTTCTTCCAGGTCTCTTGCTTGCTCAACAATCCAAGTCTTATATTGTGAAACATCCCCTTCTGACATGATATCTGTTTGCGGACTTGTATTAACAGCCAAGTGAAGGATTAAGCTCAGAACCAACTCAGATGTTTCTTTTCTCACCCTGGCGAACCTTCGTGAGACCTTTTTCAACTAGTCTTGTAGCAGACACATTAAACGGATTGCTTGGCTCATTGTTCTGTCCTGATTGATGACCTTCTATGTGAAAACCTCAAAAGAAAGTAGCATTTGTGTAAAGCATTTGGCTAATCCCCATTTGTTCATCTCCATGATCATTCTTCTCCCAGTTGCATCCCCTCCTCATTGAAGGACATTATTGGTGATCGGTCTGTAGAGTATTAACAAACTATCACCTTCCTCAACTGCTTCTGGGTTTTAAAAGAATGCTTGAAATGAGTGCAGATTATTCTGCAGGTGGCCATTATGTTGCTGACTATGTCTTCTTTTTTTAGAAAGTCCTAAACAATCAGGTTGATGCAATGTGCCAAACACAGGATACTGAAATATCCACCATCTACGATGGGCTTGATGATACTGCCATTGGCCGTAACAACAAATACAATTCAGAGACCTATGGGTTGAAGCCATTCAAATACTTTGCGGTTAAAGTCTTCCAGGACGTTTGCAGCTGTATGAGATTTCCTCAAGACAAACATCGCTTCTGTTGCTTGCCGCAAAAGCCCATAAACCATCCTGTAGGGTTGAGACCTGCAGTTAGCTGTTGACTAATCCCCACAAAAGAGAACTAGTGTGCAACATTCACATGCAACCTGTTGCTTGACAACTAGCCCATATGTCTGTTATAAAGTTGACAGTTCAAACAGCACTCTGCTGTGTAGATTGGCCAACAAATTGCAGCACATCTTGATGGAGCACTGGAACAGCAACTCTGGCAAAATAGGTCTGGCTGGAAACCTTCCATTTTGGGCAGATGGCAAAGACAAATTCTAAAAATCCCACTCCTTCCCCCCAAGAAATAGGGAGGTGGTCCAGCACTAACATTTTAATCAGCTGACCGGTTAGCCAGCTTCCTGCTTAATATTGTTTACGTTTGGGTGGTTGCATTCAAAGGGTCCCTCCATCCTAAACATGCCTGTAATAGTAGATTGGATTTATTTCTTTTGTGGTGCCACTGACACAGGCAACATCTGGAGAGAACCAGGTGGTGGTAGGCTCAATGGGTATTTTGGGAGAATCACTGTATGTAGTGTTGTCTGCATCTGAATCTTGTGCGATTTTGAGGTTGTTGATGCGGGTGATGTTGGTACACTGCAGGGGACAGGGCTGTTTTCTGTAAAGCTGTTATCCTCTTCTTCCTCATCACCTCCTTTTATCAGCGTGATTGGAGCTGCTTCCTCTCTGTTCCACCCCCATCAGCAGATATCTTTTTAAGGTGCTCCTCCCACCAGATTTCTTCATATGGGACACCTGCCTGCAATACAATAGTGTGAACCTGGCTTACCTCGATGAACACTCTTGTGGCAAATGAAGCATAGTGCAGTGTTATCCTCCTGCTGGCTAATCGTAAAGAAGTCCCAAACTGGGGATGAGTACCTTGTAAGGATGCCACTGCCAATGCCTTAAGAATTGGAGGTAGGTGGATATGCCATTTGCTTCTCTGCATGGCATACATTTGACTATGGTAGTGGTGGAGGCAGACCTCAGCAAGGGCCTAACAAATATGGAAGCTGGAGGTGGTGTTGTTGGTGGTGGAACCAGTGCCACATCCTTCTAAGCAGGTTTAATAGGAGGGGTCATTTTGGTGTTCTCTGAATCACCCTCCATAGTGACAATCACTGGGGTTTCCTCATCACTGTCACTTTCCATAATTCTAAGGCTTACATGAACTTTCCTTTTCACTTGTCTCTCGTGGCAGGTCTCAGACTTGGCCGGGGTCCAATCCATGACCAGATCATCAGAAGGGGGGCTTTGAAAAGATGGTGGAGTAAACTTTCTTTTTCCTGCTGGAGAATGTGGTTCAAAAACTTCATCTTACTCAACAGGAAGCTCAACCACCTGTTCTGCTCTTACTTCAGGAACAACTGTTGCTGGCTGCAGCTCCTGCTGTCCACTTTGCTCCGTTTACTGTGACAATTGGGTACTTTGCAACTGAGACAAATCCAATTCAGACTCACAGCTTATTGACATGACTGCAATGGCTGCCTCAATGAGAGACATGGACTTGGGCTTAGGTTGGGGTGGTGCCGTTGTTGATGCAAGACTGCTACTCCCAGTTTGCTGTCTGTTGGACAGTGCGGTAGGCACAACACATTTCTTGAAAAAGGTGGAATACGGCAAGTGATAGCAATCTGCTTCTTCTCTTCACTGGTCACGGTTTCGGCAGGAAAACCTTTCTTCAGGCCATCTTCAAGCTCTAGCTGTTGTCACTTAGCTGCACAAGGGGAAACAGAGGGGGACTCAGTGTGTATGGTGTGATGTTACTTTGTGCCAGCCTTCTACCTGGCAGTACTGCATGTGATGTCTCTTGTGCATCTCAGAGCAAACAAACAATAAAAACATTCCATGAAACGTGGCATTTTTGCAGTTTGAATTATTCATCAAGATAATATCATTTAGTGAGGTTATCACAAATAATTAACAATGTTGTTTACATTCCAAACCAAACAATAACATACTGTATTTCAATAACAGATTTAAAAGTGTACTTTATGTGCCTGTAAGACACCTGTGGCAGGCAGGGGGTGCAGGGTAAAATGGAATAATCCTTAAAAGATTAATGTTTGTGTGCGCTTATGGCTTATAAGACTTATGAAAAAGGTAGGGGGTGCAGAGAAAATTGAGTAATTCTTAAAATGAATGCTGGTGTGCGCCTATGACATGCAGGAGGTACAGGGGAAAATTGAATAATTCTTAAAAAATGAATGCTGGTGTGCGACTACTGTCAAAGAGACCTATGGCAGGCAGGGGGCGCAGGGAAAAATAGAATAATCTTGAAAATGAATCCTGGTGTGTGGCTATGGCAGGCTGGGGGGTGAAGGAGAGTCTGTGGTGTAACAGCTTTAGCTGCTGACTTCAGATCTGGGGGAATGAGGTTTGAGTCTCGGTGTCGGCTGAACATCCTGTGATTCTGGGATTTCACTTAATCTTCCAGAGCCTACAATTCAAGGCCTTGAGACTATCTCGGTCATTTACAATGCTTTACAAATCCTGGATTTGCAATTCCTAGATTTAAAAAAAATGAATGCTAGTGTGCTTCTATGGTCCAAGCGACCTATGGCCAGCAGGTGGTGCGTGAAGACATCAATAATGTAAAAAAAATAGTTGCTGGTGTCTCACTAGAGACTTTGAGAAATCCTTTGGGAGGCAAGGAGGTGCAAGGGGAAATGGAAAAAAATGCATATAATATTATATAAACACTGCACATATATACTACAATCATCCTCAAGCACATTAAACTGATATATGTAAAAAAGATTTACAAAAACAACTAAGCATAGCCCTCTTCTATTAATGTAGCTGGAACGCCCCATTGCTGGCGCGGCTGTGCTCTCTACAAATCGGTAACATAACATGTCCCTTGAAAATGGCTTTGAAAATTGGAAAAAAGGATATAACACACTGGCCGGCTACACAAAATGGCCGCCGGCCATATGTTCAAACAACAACAAGCAGGAAGACATGGGCAAAGAAGAACACATTAATTCCTATGGCAAAAGCAATCTGCTGGCTACACAAAATGGCTGCCGGCCACATGTTCACATGGGAACAAGCAAGACGGCATGGGCAACAAAGAACACATGTAGGTATATGGCAAAAGCACACTGGCTGGCTACACAAAGTGGCTGCCGGCCACATAATCAAACCACAACAAGCAAGGCGACACCTCTCTTCTACCCTGATCCCAGAGCAGCAGAGCAAATGTTACCAATTACTTGGACAGTTTGCCTTTCTGTTCTGACATGTTGCAAAAGACTTGCATTACTCCAGCATCTTAGGACTGACTCATTACCTTCGGAACTGCTGCTGGGCAATGCTTTTCCTGGTGCAAGCTCCTCGCATCCCTCATTGATGGCAGCTTCGTTGGCGACACTGAAACTCTGCATTGCACTTTACCGCTCATTGGAACCCACACATCGCCCCAGCTGTGCCTTGGATCCTCAACACCAGACTTTTCATCGCATCACAGGTTCCTCAGCAACGACGCAACAGGACCTCGCACCGCAGACTGCGGGATCTCTGAACCAATGGATTGCCTCTGCTGCGCAACGCTTCTTCAATGCGGATCCACACAACACTTCTTAACCAGGATTTAAGGTACTTTGTTTAGCGAACCTAACTGGGTCCCTTTTTGCTGGGTCGTGCTCCATCTTGGTCAGCCTGAACTTATGACTTTGTCCCGGTCTGGCACAACCACATATCCCCCAAGAGCACTTTGCGCTTTCTGGCGATAAATTTCAGTGACAACCAGTAATCGCACCAGAGGCCAACAAATCTCGCTCGCAAGCATGCATTGACATTTTGATGGACAGCTCGTGACTGGCAGCATTCCAAAATGGTGCCAAAAAGCTCAGAGGGTACCGGAAATCATGCCAAGGGACAGCAAATATCACAAGCAGGCATGCATTGTGGATCCTTGTGTTGTTCCATTGAACATCACGAAACTCGTATGGCAGAATAATTCCACCATGAACCGATTGGCGGAAGTTGCCAGGAACTCCGTGTGATAAGCCTAATGTGGAGTTACCAAATTCCGCTAATTCCAAAAGCAGAATTATAATTCGACCCGGGACTAATTCTCACCCAATGAATTTGAACATAATGGTGACTGGCCTTGCCATGTGAAATTGCAGAGAGTTCTAGTTTATGTGATTTATATAATATTCCCATTTAGTTATATAGAACAATTACACAGTATAATCCTTCGTCATAAAAAGAATGCCTCAACCAAATGTACCAAGTCACTCACCCCTCCTACCACATAAAAAATCTACAACCAATCTTAGAATCTGTCAACATTCTTGAAATAATTCCCCCAACAATAAGACCACAAAATAAAAATCTAAAACACACAGACGTTTTCAGTGACCCATCCGCACACGAATGTAACCTGGTTGAAGCCTACCCTCTCATAACAGGAGCCAGAGCCTTTCTTCATGTTTGCATCATACACGCACTAGCATCATGACCCTCAAAATGCCATCACCCTAAACATCCAAATACTGGTCTCATTCACCAAAGAAATATCAATATCCATTCATTAGACTTGGAACTCTATTCAACAAGTACAAAGATTCCTTGGAACTCTTGTAAACACAATCACATAAATGTGGAATCTGCACATCTTTCTCCTGTCCTCTGCAACCACAGAGGATCCAACGTGGAACATTAGACCCTCTAAATGTCTAGACCAGGCTGCTTCAATTGGTAGCTCATGATCTACTGGAAGTTCTCCAGCTACCTGTAAGTACCTTTACCCAGTGCAACCTAGCCTACTAAATTAGAAACTTTTGCAATTTTGAATCAATATATGTATGCCAAAATTGAAAAAGTGTCTATTGGGGACACAAATGTGTATATTTTCAGAACTCATAAGGTGATGTGTAGAGGAAAATGGTTGAATTTCCGGATTATATCTAAATTTGATATTTGAGTGACAACTTATTACTTTTGTTATTAACTTGGTTCCATGGGCATTGCAGGTAAGACTGTTATAGATAACCCATGTAGAGACATTCCACATTCACAAAGCATTAGTGAAGCTACTTTTGGCAACAGGGCCTGATGCACTGTGGTGATCATTTCTGATAATCTTGCAAATCGAGCCACTGATGAAACCTTGTCTGATGAGGTCACTCTTACAACTATAATAGTATAAGTAGCTCAAAAGGTTTTTTATTCAACCAAAGTTGCTCTTATAACAGAAAAAGTTGGAGACCCGTGATCTAGAAAGAAAATGTTAAGCACTCTCTATCCTTCCCATTCCTACACTCTCTACTTATCCCTCCTAACACATCCTAGGGCATTGGCAACACTGCCCACTGCCACCCCACTGCCCAAGCAGCAGCTCCTATGCTATGGCGGAGGAGCGTCATCTCCCCACCAGCACTTTAAAATTTTAAAAATAAAACGGGTTCAAAACCTGTTTTATTGTCGTTTTATTTAGCTTGTGCTGGAGTTTGGGGCAGGGCCAGGGTTATGATAGGCTGGAGGAGGATTGGTGGGCTCTACCTACACTGCGCATTTGGTTTTTGTCCAACCATAACAGGCCGGCCAAAATCCACATGCGCAGTGACTCCTCTCCAACCCTAGCTGCAGTACTGGGGCTGGAGAGAGCAGGCACATACTCCCAATCTGTCATGGAGCTCACATTATCAGCACTCAGGCCAATCCGGAAGCTGCCCTCATGTGAGAGCAGCTTCAAGATTGGCCACAGGGCAGGCTGGGAGCCTATGCCTGCAGCGGCAGAGAGGAGCGGAAGAGCATGAAGCAATGCCGTTGGGGAGCAGCTAAGATTCATTTTTTATTTTTGTATCTTCGTGGTCCCCCGCCTCTTTTGTAAAAAAAAGTTTGTGTCTCTGTTCTCTCCACCCCCTCTGGCTCCCTCACCAGTCCAACCTCTTTTCCCCAATACCAGCTGCTCCTGCTCTGCACCCCACAATTACTACACAAATTCCACCTCTTTAAACCATATGTTAAAATTCCCATCATATCAAATGCATCATACAGACATGAGACCACAATACTAACCATAATAAAAATGCAAAGGAAAAAATAAGAATCACTTGAGACACAACTCTCTACCGTCAGATAATTCAAGTACACAGTGCAGTTCTAGTGATTGGCTCCTGAGGCGGAAGCCGGGAGTTTAGTTTTTTAAATTGTCACTTTGTTTATTCCTGATTTGCGCCACATTATTCTATCGTTCTGCATGGTTTTTAACTAAATCATTCTCGCCTACCTTCGTTCACTCAAGCCGATTAGGTGCTTGAGGTATACACCCTTGTACTCAGATCACCACAGGAGCGGCTGACATATTGGGCAGGCATTGGACTCAGCGCACTAGTTGTTGGCTCCTGGGGCTCTTTAAAATAAGGCTGTCAGCACGGGCGCACAGTTCTAGCGATTGGCTCCTGAGGCGGAAGCCGGGAGTTTAGTTTTTAAAATTGTCACTTTGTTTACTCTTGCTTTGCGCCGCATTATTCTATCATTCTGCACGGTTTTTAACTAAATCAGTCTTGCCTACCTTCCTCCACTCAAGCCGGTTAGGTGCTTGAGGTATATGCCCTTGTACTCAGATCACCGCAGGAGCGGCTGACATATTGGGCAGGCATTGGACTCAGCGCACTAGTTGTTGGCTCCTTGGGCTCTTTAAAACGAGGATGTCAACGCATACGTGCAGCGGGCGCGCCAAAGGCAAGCCCGTCTGCGCCCGTCCGCACCCTGACGAACCCAGAGGCCAGAGACTATCAGCCAGATTCATCAAACAAAAATCCGCTCGCAAAGGGCCAGATTCTTAGAATCTGGCCCTTTGCGAGCGGTATTTTTGCATTTGGGATGCATCATCCCAAATGCAAAAATCGTTAATTAAGAATTTGCTAAATTGCGATTCTTTGCATTTAAGGAATCTCAAATTGAGATTCCTTAAATGCAATGCATGAAAGTGAAAAAAATAGCAAATTCGCTATTAGGGCACGCAAATTACCATGAAGTGCAAATGGGGGTGGGGTCGCACACTACTCACACACCGGCGGTGTCGCCCCTAAGGACTCTGGTCGAAGTAGTAAAGTGTTCGCGATGCATCATCTTTCGATCTTCTGCTATCTTTGCTGTCTTTGCCATCCCTGGACACGTGTTTCGGGGTATCACCCCTCGTCAGCAGGGATAGGCCGTGTACTGGGGTTGCCGATGGCTGTCAATATCTGCCAGGTATAGTACCACTCAGGCGCGTAGGTGCAGGATCCTAGGCTCGTCAGCCCACTGCTCACGGGAGCTTTAAAGTTACAAATGGAGGTGGGGTCGCACACTACTCACACACCGGCGGTGTCGCCTCTAAGGACTCTGGTCAATGTAGTAAAGTGTTCGCTATGCATCATCTTTCGATCTTCTGCTATCTTCGCTGTCTTCGCCATCCCTGGACACGTGTTTCGGGGTATCACCCCTCGTCAGCAGGGATAGGCCATGTACTGGGGTTGCCGATGGCTGCCAATATCTGCCAGGTATAGTACCACTCAGGCGCGTAGGTGCGGGATCCCAGGCTCGTCAGCCCACTGCTCACGGGAGCTTTAAAGTTACAAATGGGGGTGGGGTCGCACACTACTCACACACCGGCGATGTCGCCCCTAAGGACTCTGGTCAATGTAGTAAAGTGTTCGCGATGCATCATCTTTCGATCTTCTGCTATCTTCGCTGTCTTCGCCATCCCTGGACACGTGTTTCGGGGTATCACCCCTCATCAGCAGGGATAGGCCATGTACTGGGGTTGCCGATGGCTGCCAATATCTGCCAGGTATAGTACCACTCAGGCGCGTTGGTGCGGGATCCCAGGCTCATCAGGCCACTGCTCACGAGAGCTTTAAAGTTACAAATGGGGGTGGGGTCGCACACTACTCACACACCGGCGGTGTTGGCCCTAAGGACTCTGGTCAATGTAGTAAAGTGTTTGCGATGCATCATCTTTCGATCTTCTGCTATCTTCGCTGTCTTCGCCATCCCTGGACACGTGTTTCGGGGTATCACCCCTTGTCAGCAGGGATAGGCCGTGTACTGGGGTTGCCGATGGCTGCCAATATCTGCCAGGTATAGTACCACTCAGGCGCGTAGGTGCGGGATCCCAGGCACATCAGCCCACTGCTCACTGGAGCTTTAAAGTTACAAATGGGGGTGGGGTCGCACACTACTCACACACCGGTGGTGTCGCCCCTAAGGACTCTGGTCAATGTAGTAAAGTGTTTGTGATGCATCATCTTTCGATCTTCTGCTATCTTTGCTGTCTTCGCCATCCCTGGACACGTGTTTCGGGGTATCACCCCTCGTCAGCAGGGATAGGCCGTGTACTGGGGTTGCCGATGGCTGCCAATATCTGCCAGGTATAGTACCACTCAGGGGCGTAGGTGCGGAATCCCAGGCTCGTCAGCCCACTGCTCACGGGAGCTTTAAAGTTACAAATGGGGGTGGGGTCGCACACTACTCACACACCGGCGGTGTCGCCCCTAAGGACTCTGGTCAATGTAGTAAAGTGTTTGCGATGCATCATCTTTCGATCTTCTGCTATCTTTGCTGTCTTCGCCATCCCTGGACACGTGTTTCGGGGTATCACCCCTCGTCAGCAGGGATAGGCCGTGTACTGGGGTTGCCGATGGCTGCCAATATCTGCCAGGTATAGTACCACTCAGGCGCGTAGGTGCGGGATCCCAGGCTCGTCAGCCCACTGCTCACGGGAGCTTTAAAGTTACAAATGGGGGTGGGTCGCACACTACTCACACACCGGCGGTGTCGCCCCTAAGGACTCTGGTCAATGTAGTAAAGTGTTCGCGATGCATCATCTTTCGATCTTCTGCTATCTTCGCTGTCTTCGCCATCCCTGGACACGTGTTTCGGGGTATCACCCCTCGTCAGCAGGGATAGGCCGTGTACTGGGGTTGCCGATGGCTGCCAATATCTGCCAGGTATAGTACCACTCAGGCGCATAGGTGCGGGATCCCAGGCTCGTCAGCCCACTGCTCACGGGAGCTTTAAAGTTACAAATGGGGGTGGGGTCGCACACTACTCACACACCAGCGATGTCGCCCCTAAGGACTCTGGTCAATGTAGTAAAGTGTTCGCGATGCATCATCTTTCGATCTTCTGCTATCTTCGCTGTCTTCGCCATCCCTGGACACGTGTTTCGGGGTATCACCCCTCATCAGCAGGGATAGGCCGTGTACTGGGGTTGCCGATGGCTGCCAATATCTGCCAGGTATAGTACCACTCAGGCGCGTTGGTGCGGGATCCCAGGCTCATCAGGCCACTGCTCACGAGAGCTTTAAAGTTACAAATGGGGGTGGGGTCGCACACTACTCACACACCGGCGGTGTTGGCCCTAAGGACTCTGGTCAATGTAGTAAAGTGTTCGCGATGCATCATCTTTCGATCTTCTGCTATCTTCGCTGTCTTCGCCATCCCTGGACACGTGTTTCGGGGTATCACCCCTCGTCAGCAGGGATAGGCCGTGTACTGGGGTTGCGGATGGCTGCCAATATCTGCCAGGTATAGTACCACTCAGGCGCGTAGGTGCGGGATCCCAGGCACATCAGCCCACTGCTCACTGGAGCTTTAAAGTTACAAATGGGGGTGGGGTCGCACACTACTCACACACCGGTGGTGTCGCCCCTAAGGACTCTGGTCAATGTAGTAAAGTGTTTGTGATGCATCATCTTTCGATCTTCTGCTATCTTTGCTGTCTTCGCCATCCCTGGACACGTGTTTCGGGGTATCACCCCTCGTCAGCAGGGATAGGCCGTGTACTGGGGTTGCCGATGGCTGCCAATATCTGCCAGGTATAGTACCACTCAGGCGCGTAGGTGCGGGATCCCAGGCTCGTCCGCCCACTGCTCACGGGAGCTTTAAAGTTACAAATGGGGGTGGGGTCGCACACTACTCACACACCGGCGGTGTCGCCCCAAGGACTCTGATCAATGTAGTAAAGTGTTCGCAATGCATCATCTTTCGATCTTCGCTGTCTTCGCCATCCCTGGACACGTGTTTCGGGGTATCACCCCTCGTCAGCAGGGATAGGCCGTGTACTGGGGTTGCCGATGGCTGCCAATATCTGCCAGGTATAGTACCACTCAGGGGCGTAGGTGCGGGATCCCAGGCTCGTCAGCCCACTGCTCATGGGAGCTTTAAAGTTACAAATGGGGGTGGGGTCGCACACTACTCACACACCGGCGGTGTCGCCCCTAAGGACTCTGGTCAATGTAGTAAAGTGTTCGCGATGCATCATCTTTCGATCTTCTGCTATCTTCGCTGTCTTCGCCATCCCTGGACACGTGTTTCGGGGTATCACCCCTCGTCAGCAGGGATAGGCCGTGTACTGGGGTTGCCGATGGCTGCCAATATCTGCCAGGTATAGTACCACTCAGGCGCGTAGGTGCGGGATCCCAGTCACATCAGCCCACTGCTCACTGGAGCTTTAAAGTTACAAATGGGGGTGGGGTCGCACACTACTCACACACCGGCGGTGTCGCCCCTAAGGACTCTGGTCAATGTAGTAAAGTGTTCGCGATGCATCATCTTTCGATCTTCTGCTATCTTCGCTGTCTTCGCCATCCCTGGACACGTGTTTCGGGGTATCACCCCTCGTCAGCAGGGATAGGCCGTGTACTGGGGTTGCCGATGGCTGCCAATATCTGCCAGGTATAGTACCACTCAGGCGCGTAGGTGCGGGATCCCAGGCTCGTCAGCCCACTGCTCACGGGAGCTTTAAAGTTACAAATGGGGGTGGGTCGCACACTACTCACACACCGGCGGTGTCGCCCCTAAGGACTCTGGTCAATGTAGTAAAGTGTTCGCGATGCATCATCTTTCGATCTTCTGCTATCTTCGCTGTCTTCGCCATCCCTGGACACGTGTTTCGGGGTATCACCCCTCGTCAGCAGGGATAGGCCGTGTACTGGGGTTGCCGATGGCTGCCAATATCTGCCAGGTATAGTACCACTCAGGCGCGTAGGTGCGGGATCCCAGGCTCGTCAGCCCACTGCTCACGGGAGCTTTAAAGTTACAAATGGGGGTGGGTCGCACACTACTCACACACCGGCGGTGTCGCCCCTAAGGACTCTGGTCAATGTAGTAAAGTGTTCGCGATGCATCATCTTTCGATCTTCTGCTATCTTCGCTGTCTTCGCCATCCCTGGACACGTGTTTCGGGGTATCACCCCTCATCAGCAGGGATAGGCCGTGTACTGGGGTTGCCGATGGCTGCCAATATCTGCCTGGTATAGTACCACTCAGGCGCGTAGGTGCGGGATCCCAGGCTCGTCAGCCTACTGCTCACGGGAGCTTTAAAGTTACAAATGGGGGTACAACTTCATGGTAATTTGCAAAAACTTTGAAAGAGCATTTTTCAAAGTTTCATGTTGAGCACACACATGCCCTATGCCCTAAGGGCATGTGTGTGCGCAACATATGTGCACACATCATTTCTGGGGTGCAACAGGGTGTCCTTTGGACACCCCTGCACCCTTGAAATCGCAATCTCAATTTGCGAATCGCTAATTGCGATTAGCAAATTGAGATTGTCTTCCCATTCATTCCTATGGACCTCTAGGTCGCAATTAAGGAATTATTAAAAATCGCTAACTTTTTAGTGATTTCTTGATGCATAGCATTTTGCTATTCCTTAATAGCGATTCGGTATTTTCCGCTATTAAGGATTAGCAAAATGTGTTCTTGATGAATCTGGGGGTATGCCCCTTGCAAGGAAACCAAGGTAATGCAGGTGAGCCTCTCTACCAGATCCTACTCTGCGGAGTCGCTAAGGGCTATAAGAGGGCTACACTATACTAGGAACCACTGTCTAACCACCATCAAGTGCACCTACAGATTCCCGAATATGTTAGAAGCACCAATAATATGCATGCAGTGTTGTTTCTCTACCATCACCCCAGTGGACAGGAAAGCCCCCTCTCCCAACCCCCTGGAGTTAAAAAACGTATTATGCAATGTGAGGTCTCTGGCAAAACACCCTCTGGAAATTTGGGACATGATTGCCTCCCACTCACCCACTCTGTGCTTCCTAACAAAAACCTGGCTGAATTCCACCAACTGTACTATGATCAACCTTGTTATTCCGGATAATTACAAATGTATCCATCTGAATAGAGAGGGAAAAACGGGCGGGGGTATAGCCATTGCCTTTCAGGGTCACCTAAGAGTTAATTGGCTATCCACAATCAGTAGTGAAAGTGTAGCACTGGGTATTTTTGAGGCCACATTATCGGAGTCAGATGTTGGTACGGAGCCCTTATCTATCGACCCCCTGGATCCAAACTGAACTTTACCAACCTTTTGCTCGAACAAATCGCTTTGCATGCCCTAGCAACCAGAAAGTTCCTCCTATTTGGGGATTTTAATTTCCACGGAGAAAACACCTCTAATCCAGACGTCAGCAAACTCTTCTCCGCTTTGGAAGCTATAGGACTCACTCAAAAAATGGAAGGTCCGACTCACCAAGCCAGACACCTGCTAGACCTAGTGTTCACTAACGATGATCAACTAAGTTGCTGCGCCCCTGACCCCCCACATGGACGGATCATTCTTTGAACACTTTTTCTATATACCAGACTCCTGTAAAGAAGACTGGGAAACTGGTCACAGGCGTAATCTCACCATAGAAGCATTTGATGAGCTCTTTACCAGTGAACCAGTTAACAATCAGACGGAAGCCCCAAATAAGTTGGAGATTTTTAAGACTGTGCTAGAATCCGCCTTTAATGAGATTATCCCAAAAAAACGAGGTCCTGTTCATAGGCGACCCCTATATCCATGGTATACAGAAGACTTAAAGACTGAAAAATCAAAATGTCGACGACTAGAAAGATCTTGGCGTGCCAGTAAGGACCCCCAAAATAGACTGCTATATAGACAGTCCCTGGCCAACTACCATCTGAATCTAAAAGCAGCGAAACGTAGCTTCATTCTTAAACAAATTGAACAGTCGAGCAACTCCTCGAAGACTCTGTTCAGTATAGTTAAAGACTTTACGTCACCCACGGCCTGGATCCAGTCACCTAATGAATCTCAGGACTTAGGTGACTTCATAGCCACATTTTTTCAGGATAAGATATCCAGCACTTACGATTATTTCCCTCAGATAGCCCCTTCAGTCTCTGATACTTTGGCGGAACTGGAGGAGAAGCGGAAGACTCCTAATTGCTCTTTGGAGAGCTTCAATCTAGTCACCTTCGAGGAGGTCCAAAAAGGCTTAGCCTTGGGAAAATCAGGGTCCTATAATGATCCATGCCCCCCTAAAATCACAGCTCTCCTTGCCAAGAGCTGCGCACCAGTTATCTGCGACATTTTTAACTGCTCCATTTCCACAGGCATAATTCCATCCTCCTGGAAAGAAGCAGAGGTCCGTCCTATTCTTAAGTAACCCACAGCAGACCCCGCAATCCTCAGTAATTATCGGCCTATTTCTCTTTTACCTCTCTTGGGGAAACTGCTGGAAAACATCATAAACCAACAACTGAGTCTTTATTTGGAACAGAACGAAATCCTGGATCCCTCACAGTCGGGCTTTCGCCCAAGCGTTAGCAAAGAAACCGCCGTCCTAGCAGTTACCGACTCATTAAGACAGACCATTGGCTCAGGCGGTTCTGCGATACTGATTCTTTTAGATCTCTCCGCAGCTTTTGATACTATTTCTCATACTAAGCTAGCAGGGAGACTATCTGACTGCGGTATCAAAGGAACAGCCTTAAAATGGCTACAACATTTTCTGTCAGAGAGAACACAAATGGTCACTTTAGGTCCCTATTCTTTCGGCCAAAATACCCTTGGAGAAGGGGGTCCCACAGGGCTAATGTCTGAGTTCTACCCTCTTTAATATATATCTATGACCCCTCTGGCTCAGATTGTGGAAGATGATACTCAGCTTATGTTCACAATCGGGAAATGTCCAGAGCTAGAAAAAACACACTTCGCCAATGGTATGAAGTTGATCTCAGACTGGATGATGGTGAATTACCTTCAATTGAATCCAGGGACGACAGAGATCATGTTAATGGGAAAAGCCCCAGACATCTGGTCTGATGATTGGTAGCCTGACCAATTGGGCACCGCCCCCTCTCCTAAACTATCCGTAAAGAACCTAGGAATAAAAATTGACCGCTCCCAGTCCATGAAAGATCATATTGCGACCGGTATATGTTTTTATAGCCTCCAACTTCTTCGGAAAATACTTCAGTTTATACCCACCTCACATCGCAGGACCTTAGTTCACGCAATAGTAACGAGACGTTTGGATTATGGCAACGCCCAGCTGGCAGAAGTGGGGGAGACTCTCCTTGCCACATTGCAAATTGTTCAGAAAACGGCCGCAAGAATGATCTTGAACCGTCCGGCCGGCTCTCCATCAACTCCGTTGCTTAGAGAATTGCACTGTCTTAATGTAAAGAAAAGATCCTTTTTCAAAATCTGCTGCCTAACCCATAACTCCCTTAACGATGAAGGTCTTCGCTATCTACAACGTAAACAGATTAAATATTGCCCCAGTAGGAGGCTTAGATCCACTACACTAGGTCTATTACAAGTTCCCCGAATTTGTCTTACCCGGACAGGTGGGAGAGCTTTCTCCTATCTAGCTCCCAGGTACTGGTACCAGCTCCCACAGGCCCTGGGAGCCATCCTGAATTATGGCACTTTTAGGAACCATCTGAAAGCCTTCCTTTTTTAACGACTATTCTAGTCTGGTTCCCTTTAGCTGAAGTCCAATCTCTAGTCAGCGCCGAGATGCCCCAGGGTGATTTGAGCGCTCAATAAATTCCTAATCTAATCAACTTGCACTTACCCCAACAGCATAATACGAGACAGAAAAATAGAATCTAGGAATTCCACGCTATCCATAAATTAACATGCAACAACTTGAGATGCTATGGAACTTTAAACTACATAGAGGGCCAATATTTACTCCAGGACTTCCACCCATGCCACTATAACATAGGAACCTGTGCAGCTCCTGAACCTATGGTCTGCAACATATACATGAACCTTTCTGCCTCCATCATCAACCCTGACAAGCCATATCTCACCACCTCGTGTGGTTAGAATGAGTGATCTTGACCACTTTGTGGGGCCAAATTGACCACATTAGTTTGCATAAGAAAACGGAAACTGCTAGCCTTTCACAAAATATCTTTCAATATATCAGTGCATGGCCAAACCTCTTGGCTTTATCAGTGGACCTTGACATTCTCAAAGTTAGCATGCTTAGTTTGAACCATAACCATGTTCTGCTGAAGTTGTTTGGAGTATGTCTTATTCCCATCACTCTTCTTAATCAAAGAACCATTGGGTTTTCTTTTTGTAATATTTTCTTCCAGCTCATTAAGCATGAATCAAGCCATGGCGGGAGCCAATGGGGTGCTTGTGATTACTCAGGTGATCCCCCCAACCCAACAGCAGCAGATCCAGGTGGGCACCAGTGTCTTCCAGAATGTCCTGTGCCAGTTTCCAGTGCCCTTGCAGAGGTTCATCAAAGGAGAGCCGAAGGCCTTGGGGGTAAGTCGGTTTCGTGCTTGAAAGAAGCACTGTAGGCACCAGCAATATAATAACTCAAAACCCTTAACATTTTTATACCAACATCCCTCGTCTATTCCTAACTTAGGCTTATCTTCTGATGCAGGTATCAAATATCTCAGTTTGGTGGCTTTGCTTTTACTTTGAAGAAACACATATAAAGGTTTTGAGCACCTTTATCGATTACGCGCTTTGTAACACATTTATTATTTAACTCTGTAAAATCCCTTTATATAATACTTTTAATATTCAATATCCAATGACTAGCACTTGCCACAATACGTCCCCAGGTAATAGTAAAGCTTGATGTGTAACTGAATCTTGAGAACTTTGGGGGTCCTCTGACATTCTGGACCTTCCTCCAGCAGCCTGTCCTTATGTGGTACTTCTGGCTGGAGTATCACCTCTGACGGCCAGCCAATGAGAATCTTGGGAGAAAGTGAGTAACAAAAGTGTTCCCTGGCTAACCAACCTCCTAATGGTCCAGAGGTTGGGTTGGGTTGGTTGCTCTGAAAAAAATATTGCATGTGACTGTATTGTGATTAACCTCCGTAGACTACTAATATTTGTTACCTCCCACTTGGTTACTTTTACAAACCCACACTGCCCATGCCCCCAGCGCCCCGCCACCTTTTTACTAGGAAATGGGTTTGCCACCCTAAAGGGCTTAGACAAATTGGATTGACTGAGATCTACCCTTGCTGATAGAACTGGCCCAGCTATTATTGAGCCATCTCCAGTAGGTTTCAGTGAAACAAAAAGCCCTAAAAAAAATACATTACATACTCACTTATAATGTGTGCTAGGCCAAAGTGAGCTTAGAACCCATACTTACGTTTTCTGTACCAAAGTACTGTGCTGGAAGATAGAAGCTGCAAAACATATATTGAGCCGGAATCTAGCCGGGTTACAAACCACATTATCATGCCCCAACTGCCTCACCTTTATCACCCAGTATGACATTCTGATGCTTCAGGAGACCTGGTCCCTAACTGAAGTACACGTTAATGGCTTTGTCTGCTTCCACAACCCAGCATCCCAGTTAAGGTCAGGGCGTGCAATAGGAGGGCTGGCAACTTGGGTGAAAATTAAAGCAGGAGGCTGTGTAAAGGCCATTGAGATAGTTCATCCCTATTTTTTCACAATAAAGAATAAAAGAGGTTGGACACTACGTTTAACTAACTTTTATAATAATGATTTTATCAGTGTGCCCAATACCAAATGTATATCCCTATTTGAGCGTATCTCTACTCTTCAGAAAATCACAGCCGAGAGCGGTCAAACCGCGGTCTTTTGCATAGTGGGAGATTCCAATTCTAGACTTTGCCCAATCCTTCCCTTTTAGCCCCATATAAGGAATCCTCATGCCAATTCTGTGGAGGACATAGGTGCTGTGAATAGCCCTCATGCAAGAGGAAGGAAGCGCTGGTCTCCCTCCTGGCTGCTCATGATTTAGTCAATGTCATGGATATTGTAAACAGAGAGTAGGAAATACCCTCTACTTTCAAAGGTTGAGGCCAGAATTCCACAATAGATTACATTTGTTATCCTCTAATTTTGTAGACACTCAGTTACATGGCAAACTGATCTCCTCTAGCTGTAGCGATCACAACCCCATTGAAACCCTTCTTGCGCTAGCACCAAAGCCAACATTTAATAAGGAGGATTGAGGCCAGCCATCTTCAAACTTCCTCAGATGGTCTAAGGTTAAGATGGAGTGACTCTAAAGGGTTTTTAGTCAGGGAAAAGAAAAGAAAGGGCGCACTGCTGAAAGTGGACGCATGAGTGTCTAGGAATCTTGGTTAGAGATGTGGTGCATAAGCGGGTGAGGGGATAAGCCCTATAACCCCTCAGAATGTGTATCGGCCGAGGCCATCACACCAGATAATTACAACACGATACCCTTGCACATAACAAATAAATACAACAAGTTGTGTCTATGTAGACACTAATATACAATACGAGCAAAAACAAAGCCTGTGAGATCAACTGGTCCTTGAGAAATACAGCATTTTAATGTTCTTAAGAGCAATCCAGCCGACACGTGTTTCGTCGCATATGGGAATGTCCTCCCGCGACTCCTCAGGGCTGGGAAAGATACAAGGGACATTGGTGGAAAACTTGACAATATGCATATAAACACGGTTTCTTGTGACATGTCTCCAAGAGGGACTGTCAATAAAAAGTGTACCTTAACCAAAGGAAAACACCTAACGCGTTAAAAAAACTCTACAGTGTATCGGGGATAACTGGTGTGAGGGTGGTGTGGCAGGAAGTGTGTCTGTGAAGGACGGGGAAGGCAGTGGCGTAACGAACCGTGAGGGGGCCCCCCTGCAGGGTACGTGAAGGGGCCCCCTCCGGACTCAATCTAGAGCTATCCAGCAGAAGTGCGGTGCTGACGGGGCCCCCTGGAGGGTGAGGGCCCCCCCGCACCGCGGGGGCTGCAGGGGCCTGTGTTACGCCCCTGGGGGAAGGTAAGTTGGGGGGTCACATGGTACATCGGACCACAGCTCGTTAGTTTACAGACGGATTGTAGTGTGTATGGTATGTCATACCGAGAACAGACAGACCAAGTGTTTCAAGGGTAAAAACATGCAAGTTCCTGAGTGGAGTGAGGACAACAACTCGATCATACCTATGATGTAATTGGACGTCACTGGGGAAGTCTAAATAGAAAGCGGGAGACATAGAGGAGGGAGAGAATCAGAAAAAAAAGTAGCCTAAAGCTGGAAGGCGTGGAACAAAGGAAACGGGTTAGGAGATTCACCGCTCCGCCGGTGATAATTCCGACACGGCAGGGCCCAGGACTCAATTGCCAACGTACAGGTGCTTTAATAAAAAGGATCTGGATAGGGCAGTGGTTCCCAAACTTTTTTGACCTGTGGCTCCCCTGACCTAATCGGCAGTTGGCCGTGGCTCCCCACCATTTTTTTACCGGTGGGTGGGTGGTGTGTACCTCCGGTTCCGTCATGAGCGTCGGTTGGCCTGTGCTCATGACGGAACCGTTCGTCATGCGTCCATAAGCCCAATAGAACGTTCAGCACAGCGCACGAATTTGCGCCGCGCTGAAGAGGTTAAAGTATTTGGGACGCAATGAAGGTATTATATTGGTTGGAATGCTTGAATTATTAATCTCATCCACTGGCAATCACTTTGGCTGCATCCCAATCCATCGTTTTTCCGCCCAACAGAGTTCCTGGTCCCAAACCCTTATTTATGCCAGCTGCTGCTTTCAGTACCTTTTGTTACTGAGACCCACTCTGAGAAAATGGAACATTGAGTTTGGTCTGTCGTAATCAGTATCCCCAGCCTTATTTTTACACTAAAAAGGTCTGTCCTTCCATCTGTGTGCCCATCTATATCCAAACATATTCAACCATTTGCACACCTATCCTCCGTATATCCTTCCGTCCATCATTTCACTCATCCATCCTCCGTCCATCATTTCACTCATCCATCCCTCTGTCCATCATTTCACTCATCCATCCCTCCATCCACCCTTTCACTCATCCATCCATTATTCATCTATCTGTACAATCATCCATGCATCCACTCTTCGACCCAGCCATCCATTCACTTACTCATCCATCCACCCATTCACTTACTCCTCCATTCACCCAGTCATTTATCCTTCCACCCATTCACCCTTTCAGTCATTCATCCTCCCTTTCTCTCTCATCCCCCTTTCACTTATCCATCCATCTACCCACCCATTTACTCATCCATTCATGAATCCATCCATTGATCCTATTACTCATCCATTCTTTCACTCATCCAACCATCCGTTCTCTCATCCATCCACCCTTTCACTTCACTCATCTATCCATCCTTTTGTCCATCTACCCCCTTTCACTAACTCATCAATCCTTACATCCACCCTTTCACTCATCCATTCACCATTTCACTTATCAATTCATGCATCCACCCATTCACTTGCCCATCACCTACCCTTTCATTCATCCACCCATCCATCCTTTCACACACCCATCCACCAATTGACTCGCCCAGCCGCTGCCCTTTCACTCATCCATCCATCCTTTCACACACCCACCCACACTTTTACCCATCCATCTACCCTTCCACCCTTCCACCCATACATCCATCTATTTACCTTTTCTCTCATCCATACTTCCATTCATTCACTCATCCATCCATCCTTTCTTTCATTATCTATCCATTCCCCCTTTCATTCATGCATTCATCCTTTCAGTAATCCATCCAGCCATTCAGACATTCCTTCACTTATTTACTCACCCACCTTTTCGCATTATGAGCTGAGCCTTTGTTTGCAGAGTTGCAGGCAGAAGAGTCCCATCATGAATGTACTACAGCAAGGGGTGGGCTGGTGGAAAGTTCACTATGCCCCTGCACATAGTCAGACTGAAAACGTAGAAGTCATGCATGATGCACAGTGCCAGGATGTGAGGTTACTGTAACATGGTGTTGTTTCCAGGGCTTTAAGCGGTGTAAAAAAACTGGGGGGTCTCTTCAAAGGGGGTGTTTGACGTAATTAACAGCGCAGCTTAAAACACCTAGGCTAAAAATCTGCGCTTCCATAGTGTTCCGCCTCACTGGTATTATGTTGTCTCTGTCATTGCATCCAGATATATAATACAGCAAGTATCATTACACCTGAACAAGCCAGGACTATTGGCTTTGTCAATGGTTGCTAGTTCCTTAATAAAAAAAAAAGGAGCAACCATGGCTTTGTTGAATACAATGTTGAAAATACTTCAGTTCTAAAATGATAGGAGAAGGAAAGGGAAGAATAAAAGAATTATAATCCGCACATATTGAGGTGCATTGATGAGTAACAGGTAATTCTCCAAATATGGAGTGCCTCATGATGAGTGGAAAAGGCTGTGCTCACCAAATCAATGTTTGAGTAAAATGTGCCCGTAGGTCCTGTGAAAAGCGTTTGCTGGGTTCAAGTAAATACACATGTAATATAGAAAAGATTCTCCTTGTTGACTATCAAAATCTAAATATCTGTTGGAAACCGGAGACATAAGGACAGAAAGTCCATAAGGGTTGGTGTCTGCAAGGAAGAGAAAATAAAAGTGAGAGCGGGTGGTTGTGAATGATCAATTTACCATACTCCGTTCGGAAAGGCTCCACGGAGAAAATCAACGTCCGTGAGGGCGGCATGTACAGGAGCGGATAACTCCTCGTACAGAAGGCACCGTCTGAAAGTAGATTAAGGGAGACTCTGGTAAGCTCCCATGTTTAAGAAGAACATCGTGCTGCACGGAGTTTGTGAGAAAATAAAAATCAGGGTGCCAACAGACTTACTTACAAGTGGAGACGTGTTCGTGTCCCCGCTAAGTGTGTTCTGTGTTCCCCGTGTGGACGCAGAACCCAGAAGTGGAAGTGATTAAATAATCACCTGCCATTTGTAACGTGATAGCCCGAATTGGAACGGCTGAAACGTCAACCGTGAAGTGAGTTTGTTATCGGTTTCTGCCGTAGGGCCAGAGGCATTCGCAAAAAGGCTAAAAATGCTTGCTATCTTGAATAAAGATGTGCAAAGTCCACATTTTCTAGGCTCAGTTAGGACAAGTTAAAGATCAGCTGCACATGGTGAAGATGCATGAACTCCAATAAGGATTCATCATGATTCAAAAGAATTAAAGAACCAGGCAACTCAAGAAAGTCCAATAGGAGGATTTCAGCCCTGATACCAACAGGAAGATCTTGGTTTGTAATGTATGTATTTTTCTTGTAAATGCAGGTCGCCCAGATCCTGATCGGACTGATGCAGATTATCCTTGGAATCATACTGGCCATCTCTATGAGAGCAATCTTTACCATCAGTGTAATCGTCGGCATTCCGTTTTGGGCTGGAATCTTCGTAAGTATAAGAGCTGCAGTAGAGAACAGGGACCATTGGATCTGATGCACACTACTGTCCAGATTTACCAAGTTATTATGCAACCCAGTACCCAAAGTTACTATGGTGCATTTTGTGAGAGAGAGAGAGACCATGAAAGCTCCATATCGCCTGAGATATGGCACTGTCCTGCTCTCTTCCGAACAGTGGTGCCCAATCAGGGTACCTAGCACAATGCACACTACAGTGCAAAGGTGTTTGTGTCATATCTAGCATAGGATATGTACTGAAAGGCTATGGAAATACTATGTTTAGACAAACTTTAAAGTTTTTGCCACTTTGAATGTGTGCTGTAAAGTGCAGCACGCATGCAAAGTGGGGAAAAAAGGAGAAATAAAAGCATTTCTTCTTTTTATGCCTGACTCAAGGAGGTTTTATTGTTTGGTGCAAAACCCTATCGCTACTGCTAGTAGATAGGTTTTGCATCCAAACAGTGGTTGTTTCATGGGAAAGCCCATGTACCACCCATGGAACGCCACTTAAAACAAGGTAATGCTAATCAGCACAAAGCACTGCTTTGTGTTACTTTCGGGAAACTTTCCCAGGCAAAACACATTTTGCAATAAAAAGTAAATTGAAAATAAATGTTTAACTTTTGTGATGCAAGCCCGGCGCAAAATGTTAGTATTTCTGACCGTATTTGTCGAAATACTTAGCCCCTGCTGGTCCTTATGCCTCTCTCTTGCAGGGTACTAGCCTATCATTTTCACTCTTGCATGAAAGTGTGCAGTATCCAAAAGTTGGGCCACTTACTAATTCTTCTACATGCTGATACTAGGACAGCCATTGATTTAACAAGCATTGTTTTAGCTATGTTGTGCACCAGTGTGACTGCTGTTTGGCGTGGCTAAAAGTAAGTAGAGTGGCATGGAGTAGATTGGGGTAGATTCGGGTAGAATGGAATGGGGAAGATTGGAGTTGAGTGGAGTAGGATAGAGAGGGGTAGAATGGGGTAGATTGTAGTGGGGTAGATTAGGGTAGAGTGATGCAGACTGCATTGGGGTACATCGGGGTAGATTGTACTGGTGTAGACTGTGATAGATTAGAAGGGGGTAGATTGCAGTGAAGTTGAGAGAGGTAGATTGGAGTGGGATGGAGTGGGGTAGATTGGAGTGTGGTAGTTTGGATTGGGTTAGATAGGAGTGAGGAAGATTGAATTGGGGTAGATTGAGGTGGATTAGAGTGGAGCTGGGTAGATACAGGTAGATTGGGGTGGGTGGTTTGGTGTAGAATAGAGTGGGGTAGGTCAGGGTAGTTTGGGGTAGAGTGGAGTGGGGTAGTTTGGAGTGGAGTAGATTAGGGTGGAGTAACGCCAACACAGGCACTCATACACTATGGTTCAAGGGCACCTGAGTTACCAGCAGGATTGTTTTTGTGTAAGAACGGACACCTTTCTGCACAAAAAACAATCCATGGAGGCATTTTTCTTTTTTTATGTGTGCTGCAGAATGCCTCATGTTAATTTGTATTTACTAAATCACGCAATAGCATAGCTTAGAAAATGCACCTTGCATAGCTTAGGATATGCAAAAAATTTATTTGTGCCAGGGCTGTGCCACAATAGTGACCGAAACCTGATGCAAAATCATAGTACATCTATGGCCAAGTACTCACAGTTCCATTGCCAGTATCTACTGAAGTGAATTAACATAGGGAATATCATGCCGTAAAAGATATTTTGGAGAAACACACCAAGATTCTACATATTACTTTCATGTGTCTTTAAGCATGACATATAAATGTGGTGAATTATTTTATTGAGATGTGTTTAAACTGAATGGCTCTTTTATTGATATTCACCAGTTTATCATTTCCGGGTCCCTCTCCACTGCGGCTGAGCGGAACAGAAACATATGTCTGGTAGGTAAAATACATTCTGCTGACATGTCAGTTTTCAGCCATCATGGTCTATTACTTCGATATTCGTTGATGATGTGACCTGCCTACTGAAGGTGCCTCTACAAACCCCAGATTAATGGAGTGGGGTAGCCCATGTGACTAACCAGAAGTGGCTCCTTTGCTATGGCGTAGAAGCATCGTCGTCTCTGCTGGGAGCCAGCTGACTGAATCGGGAAAAATACAATGATAATAAAGCCATTATATTATCATTTTCTTTTTCTTTCTACAGTCGCCAGAGCAAATCAAGTTGGGTGGAGCCATGATGATAGTGATAGAAGAGGTGTAATGCACAATGTAAGTGTGCATGACAGTTTGGCTGGCTGTCTGAGGCCAGACAAATTGCCGTAATGGCTGCTACTAATCATGGGTGAAGGGGTGTAATGAATGTGCTTTTCTTTAAAAGGATACACCCAAACCCTACACTCCCATAAGAGAGGCAAATGTATGACTGCACCTTTAAATAATACACGTTTAAGCAACACTCCTAAAAGACGAGGCAAAGACCCAGCACTCCCTGAAGGCGATGTAAGAAAACAAATCCAGGTGCAAGTAACATAACACACAAATTAATTAATGCAATATTTTAGAAAGGCAGGCCGAATATATCAGTAATTGCAGACTCCCAAATAACAAGTGACTAATTAAATGAACAATTGAAATAGAATGCAGTATTAACAAGTAGTAAAGAGTTGAAAATATATACATATAATGTTTAGGAACACCTCACTGGCTGATTCTGCAATATACTTGCCAACTCAAGCTGGGGAAGTACCTTCAACAGCCCAGGAAGGAGTTTAGTCAAGACTCAAGTTCCGTCACCTCCACAGCAATACATCTATTCTGTGGTGAACTTCCACCTGGCCCCCGAAAGCTCCCAGCTTTAATACCATTACTCAATGTGGGACGAAGCTTCTAGAAAACCTTGCCCCCTCCTCATTGGAAAAAAACGAGCTGGCTGCTGCCAGTCTGCGTCAAGGCCAAGATGGAGGCTGGCCAAGCTCCCGTATTTTGACTCTGAGACAGAGTTGTACATTAAACAAAAAGCAATCGCTCAGAAAAACAGAAAAACCTTGAATGTGAATCGCAAACTCTGCTGTGCACGCAGAAGCAAGTTAAAGTCATAAAGCAAGATGACATGAGGCCATGTCAAAGCTAATAGTAAGAACTCATAATATAAATGTACTGTTCTACTCCGTGACAGCTCCCAATGAAAGACAGCAAGATTACAAGACAGAAGAGGAGCAGGCATATGCAGGACCGTCATACATTAAGGCCAGGGTAAAATAACTCACTAAAGTCAGTTAAAATGGTGGTAGTCAAAGGTCATCATAGGGTGCCCCACCACAAGAGTGGATCTTTCACTACAAGGGGTGGGTGAAGGTTTCGCATGTGGATTCACGCAGGGGGAATTTGATAAAAAAAATAGTAATAAAATTACCTTCCCGGGTCCTGCGCCATCTCAGCTCCTGGTCGGGTCCCGTGAAACAGGAAGCAGGCAGCCTCCCTCCCCTTCCCTAAGCCAATCACAACGCTGCAATGGCAGCGTTGTGATTGGTGGGGACGGCGCCCAGCTGGGCTCCTATGGAGAGACCATTTTCTCCAGGTAGGCTGCATGCTCCTCCGCCCACATGGAGGAGCCATCCCTGCCACATTGTCATGCGCACTCAGCTCTCTCTCCACCCAAGCTGTACTGCTCAGCCAGTTGGAGAGGAAATACAGGCTCCTAGGACCTGAGCTAGCGTAAAACCAACCCGTTCAGGCCAATCAGGGTGCAGCTCTCATGCTGTATTACCAGTATGAGCACAGCGTCTTAATTGGCATCTTGGAGCCTGAGTAGTTTGCACTTGCCTGTAGGAAATTGGAGTCGGGACCAGAGCAGGAGAACGCTAAGATGGCAGCGGCAGGTAAGTGTTTTTTTTTTCTTTTTTTGTGTTGTTTACCCCAACCCCGCCACACCTTCCCACCCCTTGTAATGAAGAACAGCCGCTACTGTGTCTAAAGCTGCTGTTGAATTGTAAAATAAAACAGTACCGTTCAATGGGCACCTCAGGCCTCTCACCAAGGTGCCAATGTACCAATGGAAGTTACACCCCTGTATATGTGTAGAGTAGGAAGGAAGTTGGGATGTGTCTAGGCCCTGCCACCCTCTCTCTCTCTCTCTTATCTCAGTCTCAACTCTGAAAACGAAGGCTGGACGTCATCAACTACTGCCATTACTTCTCTTACTATTACTACTACTATCTTACCTCCTCTTACATTACTCATTAATTATGAAATTATCTCGCAGTCCAATGTTCCCTTTAAGGCTCGAGCATTATCCCAGTTAAACCGATACCACAGCAAATATGAAGCAATGTGTTTGGTCAAAGCAGAACTTTGTTTTCGTTTGTTTCAGTTTTTTTGGTTGGGATGTCGGTGTGTAATTAACACAAACACTCTCAGCCTGAGTCAGGCTCTATTTACTTCTTGTAAATCAAGCCTGCTGGAGAGAATGTGCGGGACGCAGTGCTTACCATGCCTTCTTGGTCCTATCCCAGGAGGGTGTTGGTATTGTAAGGGAGACCCCTCCAAATGTAAAGGACATTACAAAAGCCCTTGCGGTGTGTTGCATCTGTTTTAAGGATGTTGAAGGCCATGAAATTGCACAAAAAGCTATCTTTTCTACAATATATCTTAATTGATGGATGGAAGTGATTTTTGTGCAAAAGTGCCAGTCATAAGTGTCACACATACAGTACATACATACACTGAAATCTCCCCCAAAACACCACTGTAACATGGGATATTCACATAAAGTCAAACTGTAATATTGGCAATCAAAGTGGTGAGGATGAGGGGGGTTCTCCCAGGAGAATCAGGTTTTCACTGTCATGGAAAAAACATAGGTCAGACTGTAGTGGGTGTAGGCATATTGGAGTGGAGAAGTGTGGCTCAATGGTTAGAGCGGCAGACCCTGATGCAGAGGTCTAGCCCGGGACCAGGATTCAATTCCCTGCCTCGGCGGGTCTTGGGCTCAAAAATTCCACGGACCTGATAATTCTCGCCTTGGTGCCTATTCAATCATGGAGTCCCACTCTGCCACTCTGGGCAATAGCTTGTTTAATCTCCACAACGGCCCCCACAACGCTAAGGATGCCTGGCCTCCACCGTGGGGGTGCCCAGGGGTGGACACCTCACAATGAAAGCCAGGATGGGTTCCACAGCGGTATTCGTACAAGCGCCTTGAGACCCTTGCGGGTGAGTAGTGTGCTATACAAGTATCAATTTACAATTTTTTATTGAGTGGCATAGTGAGGCTTAGGATAATGTTTGCAGTATCCCTTGAGCTTCACATTGGTCAGGCGCTGCAGTGGGATCTGGTGACGCAGCCACCTGACGTCTAACCTCTCCTTCCTCCAGTGGCCAGGAGCTGTGGAGAGACCGTGGATGCACAGGGGAGTGGTGGCAGTTCCCAATGCAGGGCAAGCTCAAAGCAACACCCCCCAACCGAGCAAAGGTCCTGAGGCTCTTGTAGGAGGACTGAGAGCTGGTCCCAGAGCCGGCAGCCTGGGATTCCTGGTTCACAGTGAAAGAGTGGGGGAGAGGTCCTAAAGTAAAGGGCACATGAAAAGCCCCAGCAGAGTTAGCTGAAGCGACAGTTGCGGGACCGTACATTGTATCTTTTCTGTATTAAATACTTCTGAAGCACAGTTCACATCCCAGCCATTACAACTGGATGCGCTTGCACTTCTCATTGCAAGGTGAAACATGGAGATACGCCACGGTCATGCTAAGGTTGGCTCCGGCAATGTCCCTCCATTGATCAACGCTGGTCCACCATCCCAATCACTCCCTTGCTAGTGAAGGGGACGAGAAATGTCTTCACACTGGATCAGGGTAACTCCTTCAGCCCCAGGGAGCTCACCACACCTCCCAGCAGAGCCCACAAGATTCCTGGTGTGAGTTGGCAATTTCTTCAGTGGGTCTTCTGGACAGCATCTTCAGTAGGCACCAGCAGCTGAGCTCCTTCCTCTCAGCAGACTCCTCCTGCAGGGATGCATCTGGTGCCTGTCTCATAGCAGAGCATGCACACTCCTGAGGCAGACATACACCGGTCAATGAGAGGTCCTGGAACCCTGACTGGCAGGTTCAATGCTTCTCTTGTACCCCTTTCTTAGGCATAGTTGGTATTCATGTGATATTATAGCAACAGATTGAGGCAATTCCTTGACTTTGTGTTTCCTTATTTGTCACGGACACGTTCTTTGTCTCAGGAGATAACAGGCAGCAGGAGATGGTGATGGGAGGCTCCGCCTGGAGCAACCTACTTTATTAGCATAAGTAGGCAAGAAGCCTTCCTACATGACACCCGTCCGCATTGTGGACACAGCACCTCTGTAGGAAGCAAGGGGACAGGACTCACAAAGGCTGACACTGCACTTCAGGGGACACTGCTGCCGCCAGTCACCCCCACACTCTCCATCTTTTCTAAGGAGGGCCATACCAGGAAAGAACAAAATGCAAGACCTAGTGAAATGTCACTTCGACACATCTAAAGAGAGCCCTTTCTCTGTCCTCGACACTTCAGAGTCTTTTGCAACACAAAAGCCTCAGGAATGCTCACAAATACACAATGCTACAGTGACAGGCTATGTGTAACCTTTGTCTGGCTCAGCTTGCTGACTTGCTTGCAGTAGCAATCCAAGATGGATTCTACTGGAAAACAGTCATTGAGTCACCACTCCACGGGCGCATCCATTTGGCGACCTATATGCCATGCAAGGAATATTCCCATCCCAAAAGCATTGAACTCTGTTTTCGGTGTATTAACATAGTGAATTGTCTCAAAAGCACTGGGTTCTGGCATCTGCAGACTACACATAGGGCTATAGTATAAAACCTTATGTATTTGTATGTTGTTTTTGATATTTCATCATTTTCCCTTTTCTCTACATTCACTTCCCTCTACTCTATTATATTTGCTCTTCTTGTCCACCTCTGCTCCATTTGATCTGCATGCTGACTATTCATTTATCTACCAGCCTGCCATAACTTCACAAAAATTAGTTTTCCAGACCTCTTACTGTGAACCTGCACCTGCCACATGATTGAATCTACCCTAACCCTAAACTTCATTGAGATGAAATATCCATACATAGCTCTTATGCCTCTATACTGAAAGGATAAACATTGAGACTGACATATTGGAAGGTGGTAGGGGAAGCAAAGGAAAGAAGTATGTCTAGCCAGTAATTTACCGTTGATGTATGTAGCACATTGAAAACCCAAAACGTTTTTTGTGCAGGTGAAGGGCAGTCTGGGAATGAACATCATCAGCTCCATCGCAGCCTTCCTTGGCTTCATCTTCTATGCAATCGACTTAGGTATCTGTTCTATATATGGATGGTTCTCAGAAGGAGAGCACGGTGGGATGTACGAGGACCATTCAAGGAGAATCGCCCAAAGCTTCGTGGTAAGTTGAGATGCACAATGACTCTCCCGGGAGAATCACCCATAGCTTCGTGGCAAGTTGGGATGTATGATGTCTCTCCCAGAATTGCACAAAGCTTTGTGGTAAGTTGGGATGTACGATGGTACTCAAAGGATAATCGCCCAAAGCTTTGTGGTAAGTTGAGATGTATGATGGCTCTCCCAGGAGAATCGCCCAAAGCTTTGTGTAAAATGGGATTTGCAAAGACTCTCCCAGAAGACTTGCCCAAAGCTTCGTAGTAAGTTAGGATGTACGATTACTCTCCCAGGATGATCACCCAAAGCTTTGTAGTAAGTTGGGATGTACGATGACTCTCCCATGAGAATCGTCTGAAGTTTTATGGTAAGTTGTCTACTTTAATGGAAGAAATCCCTTTGGTAAGCATGAGTCTGGATCCACAGGGGCACAAGAGAACACGATTCCTCATTTAAGTGCAGAAGTTACAAGTAAGAAACAGCAGTGGACACTAGGAGTTGTACCAACACTGTCCAGCTCTTTTCAAAGACAGAAATAACTACTAGTCCATACACACTGTGACAAATGGAACAGACTGAATATTGCACCTGACATCACATGCATTGGTTAAGCAGATCAGAAAAGGGATACACATGAAACATGTTCAAAAACATGTTATTCTTAACAAACAAAATAACTACAGTAGTTTATTTTCACCTGTGAATGTAAGGCCTGCATGGTTTGCATTGTCCCTGGGTTGGATCAACACACAACAGAATACTTTTCACAGAACACCTTACACAATCCAACATACACCACCTCAAGGGCTATCATTGTGACACAGTAGAACTTAATAGAACACTGCACAAACTTTCAAAACAATATACTCCATAGGGTGGCAGAATCCCCACTAGGAATTTAATTTTTCAGTGGAGAATATTAGCCTAGGCAAGGGTCAGTGCCCCCATCCCCACGCAGGGCAAGACAGTATTTCTGCCCCCAGTTGGGCAGATTGGGGCATTTGCACTAAATATGCCCTTGGGTGTAGAAAGCCCACTAGACACCAGGGATTTCTGTTTTTATGCATATCCCAGTGGCGGTCACCACTGCACAGTTATAGTTACGACCACATTTCCAAATGAATAGCCTTTTTTTTTTTGCTTATAACTTTGGTTCCGTTTGATGAATCTTTTCACAAAACTCTCCAAAGAAATGTTCATACATCTCTTTCCTAGAATTTCAGGTGATCTGTTGATTGGGGGGCTGAGAAAAAGGGGGGGTCCCAAAAAGAGTTTTCCCCCACCATGCAATTTCTGTAGGAAAATTAGACACAGCTACAGCCAAAGCGAATGAACGGAATTTCACCAAATTTGGTAGAAAGCTAATCTTTACCCACAGAGTGTGCTTTTTTGATTCTATGTAAATCTATTCAGTTGTTTTCTAGAACGTAAGGCTCGACATGCATTTATATTCATGTAGAAAGCCATGGAGGATCTGAGAAACCAATACATCAAAAGATAATATCCGATTGGCTGCTACCACAATCATCAAAGCTATGGCTGCAGCCATTTTAGGACTCTGGAACTCAGCCCCCTGTCCTAGAATAAAACAAATATAGAGGGTAGGGATAGTCCTGGCCTGGTAGGGGTGTCCCAGTGGAACTTCCCCTGGGGCCAAAAACACATTTTTTACTACTGCGGATCCACAGAGGATCGGTGGTAAAAATGAAAAAAAGAAATGTTGGGCTCCAGACATTTTCTTTTTCAAGCCCCTGAGTTTGGACACTTGGGGTCGGCACAAGCTATTCTTTTGGGAAGATGTTGACTACAAAGAGAGGCTTCCCATAATCAGAGCAGAATGATAGACCCTGGATATCTGGGAAGCCTGTTGTTAACAAAGTACAAAAATGAAGTTTTCAACCTCACTATTAGTCTTCTGGAAGCTCTCCCAGTAGATGTATTAACTGATGGAATACAGAAATTCTCTAGACAAGTATCCTTGAAGATGCAAAACTCAAACCCATCTATAAATAGGCCCCAGCCCCTAACATTCGGTTTGGATCGTAATCCTCTGTGCTCCACCAATTGTAGATATGGTTATCATGGAGAAAAACACAGGGGGGGCAGAGGCTCCGTTTGTTACAGTCCCACATGCCTGTTGGTAATTTAGATTTGAGTCACTATTTGATTCTATGGCATCCCCACCCTTCTTATGGAATGTTCAGCTCTATCTGAATTATGCACTGGCTTAAGATGGCCTTGTGTTAGTTGAATCAATGGCAGGAATAGGGTATCACTCGTTCTCAGGCAGATTGGACACCACTGAAAAAGCAGTTGGCAGTAGTGATACCAGAAGAAAGAGGGGGTCGGACGACGGTCTAAAGTAAGACTCAATGGCTCAGCATTCAATCATCTATAAAATATACCTAACGGCAAGAGCTTCACTGAGCCTAACTAATTAGGCTCCAGGTTGGAGTGGTGCAAGAGACCTTTAGCCATGAATTTTACAATTACACAATTGTCACTAAACCTCTTAGCCAAAGGACCAACCCAGTGAACCCATAACACCATCGCAATGTTATCCAGAGAGGAAGTGTTCGATTTTAAGTTTTTCTAAAGCTACTGCGTGACCTTGTTTCTCAATGACCCAGATGTTTCTAAGGGCTAGGTATATCTGCCAGGACAAAAACTTATGGAAAAGTGGCAGATTTATATTTCGAGGAGACCCTTCCAGGTGATGTTGCACAAGTCTTGGACCTGGCACCGTCATATCCCCTTGACCTCCCTCCTGTGATGGTTGGCTGCTAAATGACTATTGGGTAGTTGGTTGGAAGTTTAGCGCCCAACAGCTGCTTGCAGAGCCTCCTTGTTGTTTTCAGAGGATATCTGAGAAGCCACAGACTCCACTGGTCCATTCGGGCTGAGGTAGGAGAGAACCCCAAAAACAGGAGGACCAGCCCCAAGTTTTACAATGTGATCTTCTATTGCCTGTAATCACTTGTAAATGTACAAGGAATGGGAAATTGATCTAGTGTGTAAAGCCCTAGTTACTGGCATTCAATGCCCTACAGCTGCCGAGATAAGGGAGACAGGTAAGGTTGCAAATTGCGAAGATGGGGGAACGCTGGACCCCCCTATCAAGACCAAGGTTGGAATAATGAGTTTGTGGCCCTGTTACTAAAGAGCATTAGAGATCCCTCAAGAAATCCATCTATTGTTGTATTTTTGGCTCTTTTTTCTGGTTAGTTCCAATTTTATGCTTGCCCATTGGTATCAGCTCGGAGGGTTGTAAGAGTGCTCAACCAACTCTAACTCTCTTTGAGCAACTTCTTGCTGACCAGCACCACAGCAAAGTCTAAACAGTCAGTAGTTAGATACATTTACATAAAGATGCTGCATAAAAATAGATGGAACATTGTCAATTCTTGGTTATTCGAGGAAGTAAGAGAGGTGGCCTAGCCTGGCGAAGACAGGCCACCCTGTGCTTGGGCTTTGCCCATGCATGGCCCACACAATGAGGGTAGGCTTCATACTCTACAGTCCAAAGAAAGGTGAGGGACTTTTCACCCCCTGTCACCAATGTCACTGGTGGGTTGGGAGGCTTGTAGTCTCCCATGAAGGCTCCTGTGCATCCCCACAAGCTCTTGTGCATCTCAGTAAATGTATTTCTCTACGGATATGAACAAAAGCAACACATTCTGTTGAAGCCACTATTAGGCTTGCAAAGACTTTTACAGTCCGGCTCATTCCTTTGCACTGACACACATCTCATCAGAAATGTGGAGATAGGAGTAGATGACACCTTTCTTGTAGAAAGAACAATTGATGGACAGAAGTTGGACAAATCAAACATTCACCCCAGGTCACAGATCTGGGTTTATTGCATTGTTTCTTTGCCAACCACGCCACCCCAATTTGAACACAGCCAAGCCAGGCCCTCCCTGGACCAGAAACAAGCATCCTGGGACCGGTTTCGGGATAACACCCCTCATCAGCCACTTGAATCCAGCGGCACTGTGAGCACGAGACCCACATCTGGGCATACCCTTCCCACTTAGGGCGACAAACACAAAAAAAACTAATGATGGCCGGAATGCTGAACTAGTCAAACATTCACCCCCAATTACAGAGCTCGGTTTAAACCATTTTTTTTTTGCTGACCAGGCCCCCCAGTTCAGACGCATCCATATGCAAATCAGTCTTGACCCTGTTCCCCATGGGAACTGTCCAGCCAAACTGGGGTGGCGTAGTGAGCAAAAAACGATGGATTAAACCCAGATCTGTGACTAGGGGTGAATCCTTGAATTGTTCAGCATTCCGTCCATCATCAGTTGTTTTTACCTTTCCTGTAGGTGACAGCCAGGGAAATGAAGATGTAAGATGGCCATAAACTGGAAGCAAGTAATAATAATGATAATAATAATCTGCTGTTATATAGTATGTTACGTCTGCCATTTATAAGCGCTATAAAAATCCCCTGTTATTATTATCTAATGTAATGGAACTCATTTTGACAAATCTCAAAAGATGGAAGGTTGAGTGTGTGGGATTCCAACTTGTGACCCAGAACAGGTGTTAGCAACACGCTTTAAACTCGCTGAGCTATCCTGCTGGATGTGGCCTATCTGGAAAGGTGAGGTTGTGGAGGACTTGTACTGATATATGAATGCAGCAGGTATTGTTATGCCTTCCAATGTCCATGATGGAGTCAGGGAGTCCCATGTTACCCATACTGGGTCATAGATTCTCTCACTATCCCTTTGCCCCTATGGGGGTGAAATAACACAAGTTTGGACGATACTGCAATGAAAATGTTATACTACTTTGATAGGTGGGTGGTAAGCATTCCCAGGTTAGATGCTTTGGTTTGCTACTGATTTACACTAAACATGCTTACACACACCTGTGGAACTGCATCCAGTCTAGACATTATTATTTGTGTATGTACTGTGACTTGTCCACAGCACGGCTTACAGTTGTGTTTGCTCTTCCAGGCGGTGGTGAAGGGGATTGAGGCTCTGCTTCTGCTGCTCGTGCTGGTGGAGTTCTGCATCTCCATCTCCACCTCGGTGTTTGGCTGCAAGGCTGTCTGCCGTGACTCCACCTCTGACATGGTAATCAGGACTCTTCATGCCCCTCTCCTTCTTTCTGTTTTTGTCTTTATCTGGTATTGGACATGTGATGCTTGTCTCTGTGATGCTGGAAGCGTTGCCAGTCTTCACATTGGGGGGTTGAATAGCTGCTGTTGACCGGGAGGGCTGGGCGTGAGTGATATAGGTTATGAGCATTATGAAAAATATATTGATGAACAAATTTTTTGGACAATGATAATTCTGGAGTTGTTGATTGAGGTGCCAGATATGTGGATGGTAGCTCTGTTGTTTATCATTATATGATTGTTTACCTTTGTGGTAGTGATTTTAATCAATGAGAACTGCAGATGCCAGCACTGAAGCAGAGGAACTGGTTGTGCAATATAGACTCAGGCTTCATTAGACATTTTTAAGGCATAGAGGGTGTAAGTAATTACCCAGAACCACAGGCTTTGAGCCGAAGAAAGGATTCAAACCCGTCTTCCCAGATCCAAAATCAGCAGCCCGAGCCACTAGGCCATATCTCTTCCCAATTTAATCCCGATGTATTGCGCATAAGCTCCCCACAACGCAAAAAGACTAATGCATACAGATCCTGTAGTTAAATGCTGTACTAAAGAAAACTAATGTAGCCTTAGAGCCCGACAATAGCAGGCTTTAACGGCTAATAATGGCCCACTCCAGGGCGCCTTTAACAAGGGAGCGGGCCTTTAATGGCCAATTGAGCCCACTATGGAGGCCTCTAGGGATATCAGAACATTCCACTCCTAGAGGTCAGAATGTTCTAATTTGTAAAACAATGTCCTCACGGAGCCCGAGGGGGTTGAAATCACCACAGGCTCAGTGAGGCCTTTGTTCACAGAAACAGCTGTGCACAAACATTGGAATATTGATGCACCAGGCTTCAATCAGCTATTTGAAGCGTGGAGCACTCCATTGTCTTCAATGGAGCGCTCAACATTCCAGTGTCCTAATAGGTGGTTGTAGCTTATTCCCCCTCTCGATGGTACTTCTAAAAGCTCTTTTTCTGTTGATCACAAGGCCTGGCTTCAGCAACGCTGTCAGGCCAGACTTTAAACTTCACAGTACGGAAGGCCCGCTCTACAAATGCAAGAATATATTAGATTGCAAGATGGTTGATGAGTAGGGAGCTCCGGCTGGGAGCTCCCAGGCCAGGGATCGCCTTTTCAGCAAATATCCCTGAAAGTGGCTCATCTCGAATCAAACACACCCAGGGATTGGGTGGCTGCAGCACTGCGATTCCCCAGTGCCACCTGGCTGCCGTCCTCCCCGGTAATGAAGAGGAACCTCAGATGGCATCGGGGGAGAGACGCCACCCGCCCACTGCCCGCGGCTGCCGGCACCTCCCCACACTACACACGGTGAGCGCGGGCACTCTCGGAGACCCCCGGCACTTCAGCAAGCCTCGCCTAGCCACTCGCAGTGCGGGAGATCGGAGCGGTGTTGGCGTGGGCGATGTGCTTCTTGAAGGGGGAGCACAGCGCTGGATGCATGGGGGCTCCACTGTCTGCTGTCACGCACCGCGGGATGGTAGACGGTGAGCGGGGGCACTGCTAATCACCCTGGTGTTCCCCCAGATGTTCTGGTATTGACTGTGGGGGGCTCCGATGACCTGTCCCCTCGCCGGCTTTAAACTCACGGCGTCAGATGCACGCTTGCTGAGCACAAGATGGCGGAGTGCTGCTCGGTGCTGTGACTGCGTTCCCCCTCCGACCCCACTTAATGGAACTCTGCTCTAATAGTTTTTGGGTCCTGACCGGGGTGCATCTTGCCATTTTGAGATGGTTTTCATCAATGCCCACGACCCGGGTCCACAATTTTGTGGATTTGTGTCCTTTGCTTTAGTCCATTGGATTCCATCCTGCCGACCTTCAGACATTTCTCTTTTGCTGGACTGCCTTATCTCTTACTCCCCCTCAGGTCCCCCTCTCTCCTCTCACCAATCTCAGCCTTTGACTCTTCTCACCAACCTACCACTCTCTACCCCTTTTGACTCTTTTTTTTTGTGTAAATATGTTATATATATTTCTCCAAGCCTAATCGCTAGTAAAATGTAACCCTGAGCAAATCTACTATTAGTATATATATGTATATAGAGATAACTCTAACCACTAGTATATGTAGTAGACCCTTGTACTCACTACCATTCCTATGTGATTCTTAGAGTTTATCCATTTGTATCAATTCCTTGAGTGACTTTACAACTTGTACATTTGCAATTTTCTCTATTTGTATCTCCTCTTTGTGCGACTTTACAACTTGTACATTTGAATGTTGTTTCTGTTTGTATCTTTTATGTAACTCATGTAATCCTAAATCCTTATGTATCGCAACTGGTTCTTTTGTAAAGCGCTCTGACACCTTCGGGTAATGTTCGCGCTATATAAAAGCGCTTTAAATAAAATAAAATAAATACAAATAAATGGTGATGCCCACCAGCAACCACTGCCTCAAATTAAGTACTGTATTCTTCCCCCTGTGCATAAGACAGTAGTGTACACAATACTGCAATATGCACACACATGGGACTGTTGAAAGCCATGTTGCCTTTAAATCCGTTAGCAAAACACAAAACTGTACATTAATTGGGCACACCAGCACTCATGACACATTATTGGATTATTATAGTGGTCTGAGAATGACAGCATTGACTTGATTGCTGCCTTTCTAACTGGGACCTGTCGGAGAAATGGAAGGAAGACAAAAATACACACCGCTCAGCACTGGTTGCATGGTTCCCCTAAAATGACCATCAATGTACACCACTGATACTGGCTGGATAGTTAAAGACAGACATATTTGGGGCTGGTTGCCCTTCCACATTGTGGGGCTGGTTCTAATGAACCTTCTCCACCAATGACAGATACACCTAGTGCTGGCCAGAACACTGCCATAAAGTTGCGACTATTGACCAATTCATTTTTCTTTAGCTGCTCAATGCATTTTCTGACATTTTACTGCAAATCCTTACAGTAGGTGATCAACAGTAGGCTAGGAGATTTTAAAAACAAGCTTTGGCACTGCCAACAATATTACGCTCTTCTATAATGTAAAGGTTGTTACCAAGCTTCACTAACACACAGTACAGGTACAGCAGGAGCCGTGCAAGCTTCCCCAACAAACAAAACAGCTACTGGGGAGTAGGTGCAAGCAATACAAGGCTAGCTTGCATGCACGGAAAAGGTACAACTTGGGTAGCAGCTGTGCATGCTTTCTCTCTCCCACATACCGCATACAAAACAGATACAGCCTGCACAGGAGCATTGTAATCTTTGCATATGTACTAATCCCATTGTGCAATTCAGAAATTCTTTTTTTTAATAGCACAGTGAGTTTAGTGGCCCACACTGAATTGCAATTTGGAAGGGCATGAAAGGAGTGTTCCTTTCAAGTTGCACTTTGGTGTCGTATTTGTCAATGTTTTAAGAAGGCAATTTAGGTCGCAAAACCACTGAGTAGTTACTGATTCACAAGTTGCAATGGTAACTGATTCACAAAGGGGAAGACGTCCCCTTTGTACCATTTCCTTTTTAGGTCTCGCCTATGCAGCGCGCATGCGCTGCATAGGAAAGAGACCTGTAGCCATCGATTGCCTTTTTCAGGCTAAAACGTACACGCGTTCCATTGCCTTCAATGGCAACGCGTGCACGTACGGCGATTCCCTTGTGGGAGCGTGCAGCGCCATGTGTTAGTAATTATCACAAACACATGGTACCCCTGGCTCGCTCCCACAAGGCAAACGCTTTGGTTGCTCTGGGCCGCACTCCCTTCAACCTTCCCACTGTTCGCGTGATGCGCCCGCGCTTGTTAAACCCTTAAAGAAAACGTACCTCATTCATTCAGGACATCCCAGTGACGTTTTGAAACTTAATTTTCAAGTTTGTTTTTTTTGTTCACACAGTAGGGAGATGCTTTGGAAGAAGAAATATTGTCTCAAGTCTCACTATCTCTTTAAAATTGCTCCTGCTTTGAGAACAGTGTCTTTGATGTAAACCCAAATTGGTGTGAATGTTTCCACTAACAGGCAGAGCTTCGTTATATATGCTGGTCCTAGGTAGTGCATCATTTAATAAAAAGGTGTTTGTGGGCTGTCAGGCGATTTTCACCCTTTCTTTGACACATTTCCTGGCCGAGATGTGGTATAGACTGAATCACTGCATTCGATTCTCATCTTTGCCAGACATCACTGTCTCAGCCTTTTGCTGGCATCACCTTGTGATGTGTCCGTGTGACAAAAAAAACTTTCCAGAGTCAATCAATCAATTTATAATACTTAAGTCATCTAATAAATATACAAAAACATTTCAATTTCTTTTGTTTCCCATCATGTATTACATGTATATATATATTCTATATTAAATGTTTCTGATGGATACTTTTAACTGTACTTTCCTCATCTGATGTAGCAGAGAGGATATAATCGCCCCCGCCATGTACTGCTCTCTGTTTCTTTCTTTCCACTCTCTTTGATGCTGAGCAAGAGCTCCTTTGCTAAATTGCCTGTTTTTTTGTACAGAATGTTCACAGTGTGCTAACTGAAAATGACAAGATTCAAGCCGTTCTGTGTATGCAAAAAGCCAGTATCGGTCATGGATCCGTACAAGGTGCCTCTTTGGTGCATGGGCACAGGATATAACTTTAAGTTGTGTAATAAGTGCGCCCTCATACACCCAAAAGTGAATCGAACAGGGAGGCAAAATTGTATGTTGCAGGGCACAAAAAAGTTGCCGCCTTCACGTAAATCCTGTTCAGGATTTGATCCCACCACCTGACTCCGATTCCGAAGCGATGTTAGTGTCAAACACAAGTTGCACTCCGACTAGGCCGCCTGTCACTGATCTGACTCCTCAGCTGTTCTGTATGTTCCATGGGTTCCCTATAACAGTCTCAAACCTGCAGCAGATCGAGGCCTTCAAATAGGCCGTTTTGCAAATTGTCAGTGAGCATCCGCCTTCCTCTGGCATGTGTTTGGGTCCCATGGAAATGCAGATGCCTGCAGTCTAGTTATCTTCGGTGGGTCACTCCCTGGTGTTGTCTATCCCCTTGGGACTTGTTGCGGGCCCATAATGTCTTCAGTACAGGTTTCTACTCCAGCCCCATGATCCATGACTGTTCTGCCCACCCCAAGGCCACCGACATCAGAGGATGATTGGTGCCAGCACAATAGGGGGACATCGAAAAATCATCAGCCTGAGCTAGACCGATGTTGAGCTACAAAGTTACAAAAGCACATCTGGTTGTCACACAGCATGACTCCAACCATGTGCCTTTTCTGCATCATAGCTAGCAGTAGAGGCTCCGTTATCTTTATGTAACTGACTCTGACCATGTGCCAGAGCAGGGTGCACCACTGGAGGTTGAAGATGATGGTGAGAGGAATAGTTTGGTCCCCCTCCTTTCACTGGTGATGCCTTATATTTTGATTTACAGAACACTCGTGGGCTTGACAACTCCTTTGAGACAGAGCTTGACTCACCACATGGGCCACAAGCAGAAAGAGTGGCTCATTAGCAGTGGTAGTTCAGAGGGCTAGCGTTACCGCTGGCATCCATTAAAACTGATACAACAAGAACATCTGCAGCAGGGCCAGCAACATCTGAGCCCCTCTTTCGTTTTTAGCAACTTTGTTACAGAAATTAGAAGTCACATATATCATATTTTTGATAAGTACAATATAGAGGAAAGAGCATTCTAAAAACCATATATTGCTATAGTTCTTCAAATCTCTATTAGTGGTAGGGAAACACAGCCTTTGTTAAAGACTAGACATTCCAATGGGTCAAAGAGCAAGCATACAGCATCCTCCCAACCATTCATGTTGATAAATGGTATCGCCATTGTCCCTTGTGGGGGCATCTAACACAACCAAGGTTACGCAATGTGGCAGACAGTAGAGCAGGATCACCTCCCATTGCCTGGGTTCTCTTCGTATAGGTCATGAATGGAAGCCACACCCTCTCAAACATGTAAAGTTTAGAATGTACATTAAACTACAGCTTTTGCATTGCAAAGATGGACCACACCTCATATTAATCAGGGGTGGGGAGGCAGACATCAGGTTCCACATTTGGGCAACAGACAATCTGGAGCGAACAGTAAGCGTGAAATTAGCTTACCCATTGGTATGGTCAAAGGGAACATGTTAATTTCTTCTGAATCACCAAATAAAAAACTGTGGCAAAGGCTGCAAGATAGCTCCAGGTATGGCTGTGATGTACAATGGGATTGTTGGAATAACAGAGTACTAGAGCAAAAGACACGAAGCAACGTGCCTCATTTCCCACAACCTTTCCTACAAGTGTCGGGTCCCTGAGCATTGCCTTCAGTCTTGTGAGGCAGAGGTACCATCTGGTCATGAGCCTGTAGGCATTTTCTGTGTATTGTATACATATGGAAGACCTGGCAGTGCTCTTTAATGTTCTGGTTTGAAACCCTAGCCTCTTTTCACGTCTGTGCAATATAATGTTGCTTTCGAGACTCCTTCCACACAGTCTAGCATTTTCACTTTTATTTGTGTTAAGGTCGATTTAGTGAATTTAAGTTGCAGCGTCCCATCTTAGGTATATTTAATTTTTCCAAGCGGTACATGTCTCCCTCTGTAATGTTTGTAGGAGTGATGGGATGTTAAAGTTATAAAACCCTTTTGTCAAGAATTGTCGGTCAATGCCTAAGTATCTCATAGGATTTCCAGTACAAGTAAAGCCAGCTAGCGTACAAAACGTGTTTTGTGGGTCTGAAATACTATGCCCTGAAATTGTAAGTAATTAAGCAAATGAACCCAGAGACTTCAGCGAACTGGTCGAGTTCTGATTGTAGGGCTCGTAGGGCCGGTTCTGGGCTGGTTATGAAGCAGAAAATGTTATCGGCAAACAGCGCCAATTTATAATCTGTGTCTCCCTCCCTGATGCCGTTAATATCTGGATTGTTTAAGATTCTCTGAACAAGGGGTACCATTGAGAGTGTGAACATCAAGTTACCTCTGTCTCGCCCCCTTGATATGGGGATGCTATCTGAATCATATCTGATTACCTTAAATTTGCTAAAGTAGCTCTTATAGGCGGATTTGATAACTGTTTTAATCATTGACCATATGAAGTTCCACCCAGCACTTCCATTTAGTATGTCAAGTCGACAGTGTTGAAGGCTTTTTGCACGTCAAGTGAGAGAAGGACCATTGACTGTCCACTCCCATCATCCACCTGCGTCATGTTAAATGCAAGCCTTGTGTTATCTCCTGCATGCTGGTTTTTGTGAAATCCAGATTGTTGAACAGAATTCAACTTGGGCAACAATGTATGATGTATCTTTGTTAGGATAGAAGCAAATAGTTTTACATTACAGTTCAAAAGTGCAATGGGGGCTGGGACGCATCGCGGCAGTGAAGATGTCAGCCCTGCCTAAAATACTGTACATATTTCAGACTCTCCCAGTGCTCCAGCCGGCTGGTACCATCGCAGCTCTACAGGCTGCCTTTCACCATTTCATTTGGGGGGGCAAGCGAGCGCGCTTACACAAACAACTGTCGTACAGAAGCACAGACGACGGAGGCCTTGGGGTCCCTAACCTGTTCCAATACTTTCAAGCTGCACAGCTTCGATACCTGGTGGAATGGTTCAGACCAGAATCTGAGAAACGCTGGCTTTTTCAGGATAGGGCAATGGCCCGCACACCCCTCTGGAAAATTCCATTCATGCCCCGACAGCATAGACCACGCTATCTCTTGCGCTCCCCTATCACTCGCACTGTCATGCGGATCTGGGATACGGTGGGGATCAAAAAAGGGTTTACTACCTTCCCCTCTCCACTCACCCCCGTTTTAGACAATCCTGACTTCCCACCTGGCAATGACCCCCGGGCGTTCCCGCAATGGCGCGGCGTCAGCTGCCTCTCTGCCGACCATTTCTTTGATCTGCAAGGTTTTCTTACCCTACCGGACATAATTCAGAGTTACGACGTTGTCTCCCCACACTTATTTCAATATTTCCAAATTAGGCACTGGCTCACACACCCAGATGTTGCTCCTCTAGTTGGCAGGCCCATGACGGTCTTTGAAAAGTGGCTCGTGACGAAGAAATCGGACAGACATCTTATCACAGAACTTTACAAAATGCTCACACCTCCCGCCCCTTCAGGCAAGACAGCAGGTCAAAAAAGGTGGGAGGCAGAACTGGGGCGGACCCTATCACCCAAGGAATGGAGCTCTGTGTACTACAGAGCCTCTCACACCACCCGAAACACTGCAGGCAGGGAAACGGCGACAAAGCTAGCTATATACTGGCATCTCACTCCAGCCCGACTCCATAAAAGTAACCCCACACGTAGTGCGTTGTGCTGGAGAGGTTGCTGGGAAGAAGGCACCTTAACTCACCTCCTCTGGGAATGCCGAAAAGTCCAGGAATATTGGAAGACAGTCCTGGACGATATAGACTCTACATTTGACACTGAAGTCCCTAGATTCCCGGCTTACACCATCCTAGGTCTACCTAACGTGCTCACCTTCCCCCTTAAATCCCCTAGAGGCCGCCAGATGAGAATTGCTATGCAGGCTGCTACACAGCATGTTCTGTCCCTCTGGGGCTCCAACACCAAGACCACTCACACAGGGTGGCTGCATAAAATATGGTTCACTTTGGGGATGGAACGCATCCAAGCCACGCTCACACACTCCACGGCTGCCTTTCGGAAGGTGTGGCTTCCATTACTGTCTCTATTATCCAGGGAGTTTAACGAGGTCACGTGTCCTTGATACCTCCGCATACTGCGCCTCACAGAGCACACACATGATTCCCCAGCTCATCTGGGTGATTGCACCCTTTACTATGTGATCACAGCTATGTTAGTTTCACAGGTCTGGCCCACTGGGTGGGGTGGGATAAGGGAGGGGGGATGGGAGTTGGGGCAGGAATTTCGGTTGGTTTTTTTACTTATGCAATTTCATTACCTCCTCACGAGAGACATTCGCAAACCTGGCACCACACCGTTGTTAAGTCGAGCACCATCTGCCATTTGTCTGATTTACAGAATCCATGTAGCTACCTGCATCGATGACTTCTCTTGTCTGATCTGCCTTTTTCACACTGTAATGCCTACTGTTACTTTTGAAATCAATAAAACAAATTTAAAACAAAAGTGCAATGGGGCAATACCTCCTGTATAATAGTGGGTTTTTGTCTGGCTTGAGCAAAAGAGACAGATGTCAAGCAAGCACACTCTTGTCACTATCTAGGACATCAGGATATGATTAAATTCCCTCATGAGCGGTTCTGCTAGGATAGTAATGTAAGTGTTATAAAACAATACTGGGGGGCCATCAGGCCCTGGACTCGTTTGGCTAGGCATTCTTTCGATGACCTCTATGCTCTGATGCCTCAAAGGATGCTTTTAGGGCCATTAAGTTAGTCATCTTGTTTAGTTGGATCAATTCCTTGGCACCAAAAGAGGGAAGAGTAGAATGCTAAGAATACCTCCAAGATCTCTGAGATAGTTCAATGTTTATTGCTCTCATCATCTTTGAGATCCATTATGTGATTTTATGGCTTATCATGGCATGGTTTATATGCCAGAATTCTGTTTGCCTTTTTCATAGTATTTCTGTCACACCAAAGGACACTCACCTGAATTCCTAGGTCTACCGCCGGAAGCGAAGATATTCCACCACATCCTTTTTTTTTGTTTAAATGTGTTTATTAAGATTTTCACATTTCCTGGTACAGGTTGTTTTTGCATCATTAACATACCATAACATACAATTGCAGGTATTTGATTAACACTTTGCTTTTATCATACATCAACACAACTTGGGTAGGCTGACTTACATCCATCCAGGAATCACACTCTAGCTTGGCCTGACATGTCGTAATATGTCATGTGGTGTCCCGTTGGGCATGCATCCTGGGCGTGTGAGTTGGTGCTTCCCCCTCGACTTTACCCATGTAAGCCATCAAAGGATTCAGGAATGTAGCCCTTAACGGGGGATTACATTTCGAAACAACTCAAAGGCGGAAAACAAACCTGTGAACTGTGGGGGAAGATCAGGTGTGAGGGGAAAATAGGAGCTATCGGAGGAAGCTTTGCGGTGTGAAGTGTTGTGACTGGCTGTGATTGTTCGCTATCATGTGGCTAATCTTTTGTATCAAAAGAGATGACTGAAACCGGTGACTAACACTGGGTAAGGGGTGTTTGGGGGCGAGAGCTATAATTGTGCTGTACCTGGTGCTCCCTTGAAAAGGATGTAGGGTGGGTTTTAATCCTTCTCATCAGGACCCCTCAAGTTCTAGTGGCAAGACACACTCCTTCAGTCAGAAGAAGTACTCTGCAACAAGAATACAATCACTTCAGAGAACCCTACATGAATGCTTTACAATCAGCCTGAGGTGCAAGTTCATCATTAAACATTCTACAAAAATCACTATAAGAAATCTGAGTCCATCTGAAGGCCCTTTGAGCACTGACCCCCATGCTGAATCCGCAGTACATACTCTTTAGCCTCTGCTCCAAACTCTTTGTCTTTCCTTAGCGTTTTGTTATTTCTCACAACTAGTCCTTTTCCTTTCACCAACACTTTTTTATTGAAACTCAAATTTCTAGGGCTTATTCTTTAATAAAAAGAGGATACCAAATCTAGAAGCACCCAGTTTTTCCACTAACCCAAGATCCATGTAACGGGCAAGGATCGCTGGCGCATTAAAAGACAGTGAAAGAATGATAGCCTTACTCCAGGCAGACCAGGCACGACGGTGCTGACTGAATGACCTAGTTCCAGGATTCAAGATTGGTATCAGCCAACACCAAGTGATGGAGCTCCAAGAGCAGTTGCTGGACCCCAGCTTCCAAGCAAAGGTGTCTGGGTTACTCTCCTAGCAGGCGCCATGGCTCTGAACCCAGAGGCAGCGCTGACATGAGAGACAGTTCTTTCTTCAGACAGGTCGGCAAGGTCAAGCAGGGTGCTGTGTTTGAAAGCGATATTCATAGCCTGTCATGCAAGTGTTAATTTTGGAACCTACTAGAAGATTACTGAGTGTTTCCTACCAATTAGAAAGCTTTCTGCGATAGAACACTGTGGCTAGAAATAGGAGAAGACAGGGGCAGGAAAAGGAAGGTTGAATAAGCAAACACATGCAAGCATTAGGCTCTGGAGTATGTCAATTAGAAAGCTGTCTCTGGCAGGAAACTGGGGCAGAAAATGGAACCTTTTAATTAATGGCAGGTCAGTTGAACAAATAAGCAAGCAAGTATATCAGGCAACCATGAGGATAGCCAGAAACGGGTTCTATTAACTGTTCAGCACCATATGTTTGTTCTAAAACAAATTCCAAGCATTTGCACTTAGATAAACAGATCTTTTAACAGTACATAGTAGAGTAAATAGCACCTGCCTTGCTATACCAAGCATTGGCATAACCAATAGGTCTCGCCTTTGGGACCTTAAAAGTGTTTATTTATCCAGCACAATATCCTTGGTGCAACATCAAGTGTTGCATGACTAAACACTTATAAGGTCCCGAAGGCGAGACCTATTGGCTATGCCAATGCTTGTTGATAATTGAGGTGGTGGTCTAAAGGATCACTGCCTGCTCCCCCTAAAGTTTTCCATTTTAGAACGCAATCAAAGGGATGGTGGTCTACTGTCCCTTTGCAAGCTATTGGCTTATTTGGCTGATAAACCTTCAGTGATTGGCTTGATATATTCTCAATCACATCGTAGATCGATGTATCTTTCTACCTCCGGTGGAATATTTGTAGATCTATTTGAGATCTGAAAATGATGGTCTTTCATTACACATTTAATTGTGGATCTAGTCATTATTGTATATGTAAAACAATCCTTGTTTGTAAGTGTGTTGTCCTACAGCACACACATCCTTGTCGTATTTCATTTCTTTTAAGCAGTTTGCATATGCCTGTCTTCAAAATGGCCTTTTGAAAGTTCCAATCATGTGAGATTTTAGTGGATCCATTTATTCTTCCATCTTGAGAATACTCACCCATCGAAGATATCTCCAGAATTTTGAAGGCCTGGGCTTGGAACTCCGCTCAGTTTGCGGACTTTTCAGAGTTTTCTGCACTCCACTTAGTTCACAGACTTTTCAGAGTTTTCTACACTCTGAGCTCCACTCAGCTCGCGGAGTGCAGAAAACTCCGCTCCGCATAGTGACGCAGGGTTTTATCCCCATTCGTGCTTGCCAATGGTAAGTGTGTGAGCGCGAGCTCAGTTATAATTTCTACTCAAGTGGCAGGAAGATCAGTGCGAACAGCAGTTCGCGCTGCACTCCGCCACTTGTGGTACTCCGCAAAGTTTTTTTTACAATGCGCGGAGTTCCGCGTAGCTGAACTCCGCAAACTCTGCCCAGGCCTGGAATTTTGTTACGGTCTAGATAAAAAGGTGTCTGTCCCGCTTATCCTGCAACAACTGACTATTCAGTTTGGATGAATCTGCTGCAGATGGGTGCAATGCTTGCTCTTCCCATACTTATATCTCCTGATTCCTTTGCCAACCCCAATTTTTCAGTTTTGCTCCCAAGGCTTTGCATCCACTGCCGAAGATGCTGCATGATCCTTCTGCATCCCCAGTGCCTTCTTCTCTTCTTAGACTCCACCAAGCTCTTACCTTCATCTCTGGCACATCACTTTCCCACATGTGTCTCCTCGGCCTCTCCTCCCTCCCCTACTAGTACTCCCTGGCCCCTCCCTACATCCCTGGAGTCCCCCTCTCTCTCTCGTGCTGTAGTGTCTCATTGCCCTCATTCTCTCTCTCTCTTGCTATGTCCTGCCTTCAGTGTTTTTTCTTGCATTAGCTTCCAGGGTCTCCTTCTCATGAGTTCCCTGAGGGTTGCTGCAAAAAATTAGTTTGAACCACGCAGGCTTCTCCACATAACATATACTCTCTACAACATTAAAATAGAAACAGCAAGCATATTGTTATTGTTCCATACTTAAAAATATATAGAGAAACATTCAAAGAAATGATGGATGAAATTCTTAATTAATCCAATCCACTGGTGATTACTCAGGGCTACATCCCAGTCCATCATTTTTTGCCCAATATGCCACCTCAGTTTAAACCCATCCATATCAAAATCTGCCTTGGTCCTGCTCCAATAGGAACAATCCATTCCAAACAGCTAACCAGGCACACTCTGAAACAAGATTGGTTCAGCTTAGTTGGTCACTTCAGTCTGGTGCAGCTTGGTTCCAGTGGCACAGCGAGCATGGCGTTCACTTCTGGGCATACCCGTTGCAGTAAGGCAAGGTGTGGTGGGTGAAACAATGAAGGACTGCAATGTGGCTCAAGTAATTACCATTGGTTGAGATTAATTCAAGCATTCTTTCCATCACTTTTTTCACTTTTTTCTATATTTTAGTAAAACATATACAGAGGCAGAGGTTTGGTCCCAATACGACCATTTAGAAGGAATTTTCACTTGTATTGTATGGTGAAAGAAATCCGCTTGATCACATTAGCTCAACGGCATAACTTCCATTCTTAGTCTACTTTCTCTACCCTTTGGTTCTCTTAGATTTAGTAGAGTCTAAAACAAAGAACAACTTGATAAGGAGAGCTAGAACAATTGATTGCATGGGGTGACAGGAATGTTGAAAGAGATAACTATACATTTATTGGAGAAAGGATGTGATTTTGGTGGTTGATGGTGGTGATTGGAATACTGATGGTCTGGCTGGCAGTGTGATTGAGGTCAATACTGTTTAGCGGGTCATGGGTGCTTTCGCACACGGATGATCTTACTGTCAAAAACCAATGCATGCTCTTGTGGAGATGTCATTGAATATGCTTTCCATCTGACCTTAGAAATCTGCTTTCCTTTCGCAGCCGGTGATCATCATGCAGAATGAGCCTAGGCTTGAAGCCACCTGTCCGCCTGTGACACCACCTCCAATGTACAACGAGAAAGATCAATTCCAGTGCCCCTGACACCAATGGGGCAAGGAACTGGGGAGAACAAAGAGGGGTTGAACTTATGTTGATGATGGACTTACAAGGAAGAGAACTCCCCACACAGCATCTGCTAAATTTGACACTGACCCAAAGTTTTGATCAATGGGCACATCTCATCTCTTTTTCTTGCAATTCATCATTTATATTCATAGTTGGTAAGAGTCCGCTTCATGCAGAAATCAAAAGAGATTAGTGAGATGACCAGTGTAGTTAAGTAAGCAGGAAAACAAGTGATCAGTGGTTAGGAGCCTGAGGTAAAGACAGAGCAAGAAAATGGATAGTAAGACATACATGTAATATGTCATGTGTTTATTTTGCTTTTTGCTTGATATCATTTGGGCTCTGTTTGATTCCTAAATGAATGCAAAATATGTTAGCAAGGCCACAGCTAGGGCAGCACTCTGTGGCCATGGGAGACTTAGTTTGGGGCTTCCCAGTGATCTTAATGAAAGGTTGGTTAGTATGTTAAAACTACGTCTGCTGTCTCAGAAAACCCAGAAGAGTATCCAGTGAAGGCTGCACAAAGTCAGCACCTGGCCCAAAACTTTTCATCAAAAAGGCTCTGCCATTGTGAAGCCCTGTAAGAAGGCGGTATGGCCTACAGAGGTTCTTCATATTCCAGGAGGTTTGGTCTGCCAGGAGGGAGTGGTTAGTTGCATAGACAGCATCTCAGTTTTATTTTTCTGGTAAGAATGGATGTAATTTCATCCTTACAGTTTTAAAATCAATCAGTTTTTTTCAAGTCTAGCTACATTACTTTAATGTCTTATGAGTAAATCTTTCACACGAGAATTCAGTAGTTAGATTAAAAAATACCACAATTAAATGGATTTAATTTGCAACCATGATAACCTGCACAAACCACATATAACACCACTTTATGTACTAGCAGCTTAGCAACAATAATGTATAGTAAGCTGAAATAAATCACACGTGAGATCTCAGGGAGAGAACCCTGTAAACAGTTTAAGGATAAATCAGAGGTTCCACTGATGAAAGCAATATTTTTATAGTAATTGGCAAAAAGGAAAAGGTACATTGAGAATTAAGGGAAGGAAAACACACTGTGAAGACACTATGAAGATAGTAGATTACAACTGGGATGGGAATGGTGTGAAATAGACAAAGTCTGCCTCTTCTAATCCCATGATGAAGGGCTGAGTGCTCTTCACCTGGGATATATATGTGTGTAATCGCTCTTCTGAATAAATATTACCTTCTCATGTGTCTCATGGTGATTGTTCCTAACCACGGCGAGGTTGATTAAATGCAACACACATGTGCATGTATAAAAGTAGTTATTTCTGCATCTGTGGACAGTCTCAGGGGAGACAAGAAGCACTGGAAGATGTTCCATAAGATAGTCTTGTCCATCCATGATCATCTCTTACCATTGTGGTTGAGAACATGTGATTGACACCACAACTTCCCGGGGCAGTTGGAATACGCGGACTAGGACTTCAAGCAGGTTCTGTTGTGCAAGTGATTGTTATGGTTTGCTTTTTATCATGTTTGAAACTGAGGGACCACAAGAGAGCCTTTCATTGCAGATAAGTCAGAATGACACTGAGACATTATTGGATGTCTGTTGAATAGGCGTATCTGTGGCATCTCTGATGTGGACGGCATTGGCATGTCCCAAAGTGGAAAGAGACTGACCACTTAAAGGAAATTGATATTGGCCCTTCGAGGCAGCTTTCTCACATCTTTACAACAAGCTCTGTGTTAAGTTCAGATGACGCGCCAGGTTCCGCTTTCAGCAACTGAATGCATCATTAGTACGAGTAACAAAAGGGACTTTCGGTACTAAAAGTTTAATAGGTTTCGATTCTGTTAAAGACACAGAGGCAAGTATTATGTGTCTAAGCAACAAACAGGATGGATACCAATCCCATTGATCCTGGGTGAAGTAGTTAAACACACAATAATCAACATGGGTGTGGTTTGCGAAGCCATCAGGACAGATGCACTCTAGCCGACAAGCACTGGTAGCCCTAATCATCAGTCACAATCTGCTTAGATAGATAACAATACCGCTCACTCCTGCCCTGGGTAGCAAGCCTGAATTTAGTCTGTCTTTCTTTGTTGCTGATTTGGGGTGCAGTGACAGTGGTTGGAGGGAAGGCTCACTTCATGGGTCTTTGAAGAGGCCCCTAGGCAGTGCAAGCCCTGGTTGAGTGGTTGGGCCAGTGGAGCAGAGAAAGTACTGGAGGCTTGATTAAGTAAGTAATATTTTTCTAAAGAGCGTGAATGCCGAGGTGCCTTAGTGCTAATAAAGCTATCACTGACCGAGTAAAGAAGGAGACTTTATTGACACTAGAGACAGAGCCAGACCTTCAGGGATTTTCTGAAACTTATTTGTTTGAGATCTCAATGAGAAAGGCATGAAATTCCACAGCTTACAAGCCAAATGGAAGAAGCTTTTGCCTCCCCAATTTACCTTCTTTACCTTGGGAATAGCGACCAACCAGGCGGTAGATGATCTTTAATCACGTCAAGGGACATGCCATCTAAGGGACGTCTGAAAAATAGGTGTTCCAGATCCAGGTGGAGCCATATGTACAATGCACAAGCCCTTGAACTTTACCCTATCCTGAACAGGCAACCAGTGGAGGTCTCTAATTCTCTTTAATATAGAACTGAATTTTGGAATTTTTAAGAGGAAGCAAGCTACAGCATTCTGCAGAGACTGAAGGCAACTATTACCGCATTTTGCACATCTGAGGAAATGAAGAAATGCTTCAATAGCATTGAGTGGCTGAGATTGTATCCAGAAGGAGGAGACAGAGAAGAGGCCTACTGGTACACCGTGTGAGACTGGGAGATAGGTCTGAGGTGCAAAACCATTCAACAATGTGCAGCAGATCGGGGTAATGTGAAACCACTACCCCGTTTCGGCTTCCAGGACTATTGATTGACTGCAGGTGAGCCAGGGCCCATTAGCAGAAGAGACCCTGGCGAGCTTGAGTTGGGAGGCCACTTCACGTCTGGCCCCCAGGTTTCCTATTGGTTCTGCTGTTCAGGGGGATAGGGTCGGAATTTCTTTCTGTCGACATTGGCTACTGTGGTTGTGTGGCCCCTCTTTTTGCACCTGCTGTTCGGGGTGGTGCAAAAAGAGGGGTCCCACAACCACAAAATTGTTGGGGATCTCTACCGGTCCTCCTGTATGCTTTCTCGACTTGACGGCAACACGCAAAAGCACTTCTTGAAGCAAGCAGGGCATGAGAATTATAACATATGCTTAGACAAATAGGGAGTGATATTACCCAGGCAGGCATGGGGAATAGACTTGGATGTTCCCGATGGACTTATTGAAAATCTGTACAGATAATAGTTTACCTCCTAGCTTCACTGGAGAATTTTGGGCGTGCTGCTGGTCTTTTTTGAGGTTCACTTGACTGATTGCCTACATGCCCTTGTCCAACCTCTTTACAATGGCCAAAGCCAAGAAGAGCTAACCAAAATAGAAAAATATGCAAACCCTAGCCAGTAATCAGAGGTACCAACGGACTCCACTGGACATGGGGTGCCTAATAACACAAACTCCTCTGCTTCATCGACAGAGGCCATCCCATGATTCAGGAAACATGAAAGTCGCTGGAAGGGAAATTTTGCCTTGATGTCTCCTTACTTAGGCAAGATCTCCCTAACACAGTGTATGACCTCTCAACAGTGGAAAACAAAAACATCTACCTTACATGTCACAGTAAGTATAGTAAGACTATAAAATATTGAGAGTAAAGAGTAGAAGATGCAAAGGGGAGAAGCAAAGTAATAATCTTTGAGTTGTCTGGATCTTAGAGTGGGATCGGGATTGAGCCCAAAGAAGCTTCTTGCCACCTGGGAAAAGGCATGGATGCTCTTAAGAAAGTCCCTCCCTGCTACATGATTGAAAGAGCACACTGTGCTTTGTCTCTTAGGCTTCTCCCTGGGGCTCGCCTCAATCTATCATCGGATGACTGTTCAATTATATGGGCAGCAAAGCAGCACTTAGTGCCTCATGTGATGTAGAAATGCATTTTCCAGTTCCATCAAGGTGATGTTTTTACTATGCTCACCTGTTCCAACAGCAGAGGAGATCGTTTAGCTGTTAAATATTATCCACAAGCCATGAATTTAGACCAGGGTTCTCTAAAGTCGTTCATGGAGGGCCGGATTCATGCCAGATTTTTAGCATATTCCCCTTTATATAACTGTAGGTGTCTTAAAAATCTGGCATGGATCCAGCCCTTAAGGACCTACTTTGGAAATCCTGATTTAGACTATATACTTCTCGAGCCTGCAAAGCTGAAGGTTACATTTGGAGAGAAAGCATGCTTCCGCGAGGCACCAAATTGTGGGACACCTCATGGAGGAACGGAAAGACTTGCTGGGTCCAAAGAGATAAGAACAACCCAATCAGCTGCAGAGCCCCCTGCTTCGGGATCCATGTCTGTATGTTTCCTGCATGCTTCACCTTGTTGGTTGACACAGCAAATATTTGCTTGAAGTGGTTGCAATGAAAAGTACATGACTAGTTTATACCCTAACGTGAGGTGGGGAGGGGGCACGGGTTCCTTGATTTGACCCATGGATTTGGTTATAGGTTGGTATTCTAGAGAACAGCTTTTAGGAGTGACAGATGAAGGTATAGAGTGGGGAGGGTTTTAGTATTACACATTAGTTTCTTGTTGTCTGGCAGTATGGAGTATGGCATGTGAATGCTTGGTGGTCAGTAGAGAAGGAGTTCTTGTTCATGCAGGACTGCTTGTGGCCTACTTTTATCTTAATCTGGGATTGATCTCTTTGCCAGGCATGATACCCATGCTGCCTTATAACTAATGGCCATGCCCGGTTCCCAAGGTGACATGGTCAGCAACTCAACTCTCTTGAAAGTCCCTGAACTCTTCCAGGCTACCAGTGCCATGAATCCACTCTTCAAGCATTGGGTATTCCAGTGCATTAAAGCCCTCTGAAAATGTGAATTTGAGAATTACTAGAAAGTTCCAAAAGATATAGATGTCAAGCGCATAACAAGGCAGTGGGATCAAAATCAGATTGCCCAGATGTTGCCTCACTTGAAATGTCACCTTGGAAATCAGAATGAATCAGGATGAATGGGGGAAAAGCACAATTCAGTGTCTGGCCTGACTACTTGCTTGGATCTGCCCATCCCTGCCAAGCATCTTCCAATTATAAAACCTCACCATGCGAGGATCCAAACAGATATACCTGATACCAACCCCAAATGTGGTGTGTAGTGACTTCTACCTGCAGGTTCAGCATCACATCCATGAAGTCAGCAGGGCACTGGGAATGTGAGTTGGTCACTATTGTGCTTAGATTGGGAAGGTAGTCGGATGTGCTGGTGATCTGCTAGCTTAGGAAAGAGTGGCAAATGCTTTATAACCAAATTCTACCAGCCTACAAGATGTGGTGCCCCCTTATATGGCTATCATTTACGACCACTGCTGACAGGTTGTCCTACACACCACTTGACATCAGTCAAGACATCACCACCACCAGCCCTCTATATAGTCACACTTGCTTCCCAGGTGATAACCAAGGCAGGAGATACACCAAAGTTGGCATGCTGATTCCAGGCATCTATATATACCAGGCACTGATTTAGCTCCTTAACCACCCCCTACTGTCAAGCGGACTTGTTCTAAATAGGTCACTCTTTATTGCAAATGTTCGATCTTCAGTCTCTGAAGGAACCTGTAATGTAGCAGACCACAAAAAGTTGATGCTATGGATGATAAGACAAGTTATACGAGTTTGGTCTTGTGTGAAGAGGATGGCCAAAGTATTTGCTGTGATAGAGATGTCACTGAGTTCTCCTAGTTTATGAGGAAACCAAGGTTCATTGGTTAACCTCACGTCAGGTCACAGTATCATGAATCTTTGCAATGAAGATCATATCATTTAGGTATATTATAACGCAGAAACCTCTGGCCTCGGGCAGCACTGCGTCTGGTTTGGTTTCTCTGCCTTCCAGTCAAATGTCAACTATTTCCAATGATAGGCTCTAACTAATAACATCGAGCATCTGTAGAAACAAGGCTCTCTCAGGTTCAGATGCGTGGTCAGTCATCTTTTTTCTGTATGACTTTTAAAAGATTGCTTCTGTCCATCTTGAAGTGCCTGTAAAGAACTGATGCAAGTTTATAACCAGCCCGACTGGCTGGTCCATGCCGTCTTCCCTGAATGCAAATAGATCAAAAAGTATGGTCTTCACATTTGTCCCCGTGCTCTCTCCTCCTTCTCCACCATTCTCTACATTTGAAAATTGAATGAGAAAAGCAAAGTTGCACTGTTTTGGGGTACAATAAAATTCCAGCTGGTGGGAAATGGGCACAACCTTTTAAACCTCCTTTGACCAATCTTGGAGCTCTCGGTCAACAACATACCTCTTCACCTTGGACTAAGGAGGGGAACAATAAATTGTATATATTGCCTTCTCACCTTCGGCAGAGAGTCTATACGAGACTTCTATCAACAAAACACTCTTTGTCTAAAGGAGCTGAGCAACCACTTTCGATATTAGCCTGAAGTATTTTCTTTTGCAGAGAAAACCTTCTTCATGGAGTATTGAATTTTGTCAGGAGCCTTGTACATCCCAACAGACTTGGTCATCCATTTTCTGAAGTGCCTCCAGTGATAAGCCACACTTTACAAATCTGGTTTGATTGATTGATAAGTGTAATTTCCAATTGGTAAAAGATGGGACCCCCAAAGTTGGTGTCTCTGGACTCACAATTTAAAAACACAACTGATGCTGAAGTAGTTTTTTAAGTTACAGTTCTGAAAATGCTACTTTTAGAAAGTTGCCATTTTCTTACTTAAACTATTTGGTGCCTTCTTACTGTCTCTAGAATACACGTCTAGGATGGGTGACAGCTGGCTTCCTGCATTCCCTCCAGACAGCGACACAAAAAGGAAGGGTAGGTGTGACTGAGTAGCCATCTGCATGTTGATGGGTCATCATGCACAGGATGAAAGGTAGGAACTGACACTTGCACCTGAAAGGGTTGTCTCCTGTCCCCACACAAAGGATTGCATACACTCAAGATTTCAAGATTTCAAGATTTTTATTTTGGGTGATCGGTCTTTTTTTAAAACAAAAACCATTACACCAAATAACAGTTTTTAAATATTACTACTACATATATACACATAGAATAGCGTGCTTAATCATACAAAAATAATCAATAAGTTACTTTTATGCATCTAATATTTAAAATTTCATTTTTAGAGAATCTTTTTTACTCTCTTTATAATTTCAACCGATTTCCTTTAAATACACGTTTAAAAATTTCACCCCTCTACATACTAGTGAGATTGAGATTCCGCCTAGCCAGGTAATTACCGCTTCTCTACATGAGCGTATATTTTAATTGTTCAGTAGAGATTTTAAAAATGCTTTCCGTTCTTTTAGTAACACAGGGCATACACAAAAAATGTGTTGAATGGATTCGTCTTTATAACCGCATAGTCTGCAGTCTCGATTTTCCCTTTTATCCTTCGATGCTGGGATTAAGTCTTTTGTTTCCCACATGCCCAGACGCAACCTCATAAATTGATGTTTTAGAGTACGTGAGAAATATGCTGATAAATATTCCTGGGGCTTCCTTTTCCCATATGAGTTAATAATTGTCCAGGCATGACGTCTCTGTTCTCATCCTTTGAGTGAGACAAACATTTTATTGTGATATTAATTAGTTTGTTGAATGCCTTTTTTCCTATGCTAAGATTCCAAATATCTAAAGCGGAGAGGTCCGTTATCACCTGGTTTAAGTAACTACCCCAGGAACCTTGCGTTTTCTTTCCTTTTTGACTTTCTATTTCTTTCCAGCATAGATGATCTATAGTTCCACTAGCAGAGGCACGCAACCTCCAGCACAGTTTTATGAAAAGCTTCTTTACTGCGAAATTCCTGGTTTAATAAGCCAAACTCTAGCCACACCTGAGCAGGCGATGCGCTTTGCTGGATATGGAAGACTTTTTTATATACTTTTGTTTGAATTTCGTTTAAAACCGTGATTTCACATCCTTTCATTATTTCAGTGCCATAGATTACTGTTGGTATTAACTGTGCCTGCATAACTGTTAATAAGTTGCCATATGATGGACAGCTTAATTTCTTTTTTAATACATTGAAGCCATGTATCAGATTTTATTTATTTATTTATTTATACATTTATAAAGCGCGCTGTTACCGAGCGGTGTCCTGGCGCTGAAATGATAGCTCTCCTAAGTGTCAAGCCCCTTCTAATGACTAAAAAGCCAAGTTTTGATATTTTTTCGGAAGGCCAATAGATTCGCACTTTGTTTCAAGGCCAGGGGCAGGGAATTCCAAGCGGTGGCAGCCCCTTTAAGGAAGCTTCTGCCCCCCATCGTGCCTTCCTGATCCTGCTTATCTTGATCAGCCCTTTATTTGCAGATCTCAGATGTCTGCCTGGTGTATACAGTTGGAGGTGGTGCTGGAGAAAAGATGGACCCAATCCATGTACTGCTTTATAAACGATACACAGTGATTTGAACATTATGCGTTTGCGCACCGGGAGCCAGTGTAATTTCCTAAGTTCCTGTGCGACCGGCGCAAACTTAGGCAGGCCCTCAATTAGGCACACGGCAGCGTTTTGCAGCACTTGAAATTTATTAAGCAGCCATTGTGGGGCCTCAAGGAGAAGGCTGTTGCAGTAGTCTAGGCAGGAAAGCACAAGTGCCGTCACCACAGTTTTTCTACTACTGTCTGGCAGGAACGGGATAATCTTCTTGATGATTTTCAAGGTCCAGTAAGTGGAGGAGATCAGAGCATTGACTTGCGGTTTGAACGAAAGTTGATTGTCGATGAGGACACCTAGATTCTTCACCTTAGCTACTGGAGTGGGAGCGGTTCCCATGTCATCCGGCCACCACTTAGGACTCCAGAAACTAATATCCGAGCCAAAGAGTAGAACCTCAGTTTCGGAGGAGTTCAATCTGAGGCAGTTACCTGCCATCCAGCTACTAACTGCCGTCATGCAATCCTGAAATCTTGCCGCTACTCCTTCTTCTTTCCCCGGGAACAGTGATACAATGATCTGAGTATCATCTGCATAGGATGTTAATTCAAATCCGAAAGATCGGATCACCGGAGCGAGAGATGAAACATAAAAGTTGAATAAGGTGGGGCTAAGGGAGGACCCCTGCGGGACCCCCCCTGGGAGTTTGAAAGGTCTAGACTCAAAATCTCCCACGGCCACCACCTGAACCCTATCCACAAGGAAGGCTTTCAAGATGTTAATTGCCCTCCCCTGAACCCCGCAGTCCTCTAAGCGATCCACCAGAATCGTATGGTGGACCGTGTCGAAGGCCGCAGACAGGTCGAGGAGGACCAGAGCTGCTCGTCCCCCTGCATCCAATGCTTTCCTGATCTCTTCAATAGATTTAATCAGGGCGGTCTTGGTGCTGTGACCTTCCCTGAACCCATGTTGGGCTTTATCCAGACCTTGGGAAGATCTAAGGAATGTGCAAAGCTGCAGGTTCATAACTTTTTCGATAAGCTTTGCTGGCAACGGTAACCGGGCTATAGGTCGGTAACTATTTGGGTCTGAGATGTCTAGCGTGGGTTTCTTGGGGGGGCACGCTGTCGAAGGCTTGCTTAAGGTCCACAAAACAGGCAAACAGGCAGGTTTTTTAAAATTTGGCTTTTTCGGCTAACAATGTTAATGCCGTTAGATTTGTTGGAGTTTCTGCACCCACCCAAAACCCTGTTTGAGATCTCGGGATGCGGTTATTTTCATCGGATCATTTTTTTAGTTTGGTTAGTAGACAACTTGCATATAGCTTTGCTTCGACATCAATTAAGGCAATTAATCTGTAATTGATCAGCATTGATGACTTTCCCCCTTTGAAAATTGGCTGTATGATACTTCCCCTTCTGGATTCAGGGATTCCATTTGTTTCAAACAATTCATTAAAGATTGGCGAAAGATAATGGGCCCAATATAAAGCTTCTCCCTTAAAGAGGGCATTGGAATGCCATTTGGTCCTGGCGCGCCCTCCAAGTTTAGCTTCCTGATGATTTTTATTAGTTCGCTTACTTCTATTAAATTGTTGGAGCTTTTATATTTCGGGGAGATTAGTTTGTTATTCGCATTTGGGCCCACAGGGAGACTTTGGTCTTTTTGTTCTATTTGCCTCCAACTACCCTTTTTTGACGTTGGAGTACCTGGGGTTGGATGGAGCTTTGATTCTTTATACATACTCTTTATGTGGTCTACCCATTCTTCCTCGTTTATCCCTGCATTTTGATGTCTGTTTTTTCCGAGTGTCAGTAAATTTATCTGAGACCAGAAGTGTTTTCTATTCCGTTGTTTGCTAGCCAAAAGGAGTTTATTCCATATTGCGACCTGGTAACTTAATTTGGCTGCTCTGCAGTTTTTCTTGTACTGTTTTCTTAAGTTTTTAAGCACGCTTCTGTCAGGTCTACCCCCTGATTTTAATTGATTTGAGATTGATATTATTCTGCGTACTATTAGGGTTTATTGCTTGCGAAGTCCATAATTGAACCAGGGATGGTGGTTGCTTGTCCGCATGAGTTTCTTCTGGTGCCTGGCAGAACGTTCACCGTTGTTGTGTGAAAAGAGTTCCATTAAGGATCCTGTTAGGATGTCCCAGGCTCTTACTCTTTCACCTTCCCTACTTTGTGGTGGATCTTGGCTTGCGGATTCCATTGAAATTTCTTCACGTGTATCCGCTTGGTGGTATACATTTCAAACGTCTTTATTTCGAAATATTTCATCATAAAAGACATCCATAAAACATTCTTCTCTAGTTATATACAACATATGCCCTATACATAAAAGAGAGACTTTAAGTTCTAATTTAAAAAATATTTGGGCAAAGATTAATTCATAAACACGATTATCATCCAAAATAACTTAGGTGGTACATACAAAATAGTTAAACAACATTGGGTAAAACATTATTAAATTATGATTAAAGACGTACTAGGAAAATAATACAGTAAAAACAATTAGTTTAATCAGTTGACATGTGGGTGCCTAGCTCTAATGATCCAAGTACACCCCAAAAATTTTGCTACGGCTATGGCCACTGTATCAGATGTGTTCGTCCTCAACAGCCATAAAGCCTCCTGCGCCACCCGTGTTCTCAAATTATTACAGATTGGTTTTAACCATTTTTTCAGGGGCGCTATATAAGCAGGACAGACAAACAAGACATGGCCCATGGATTCCTTTTGGTCCCTGCAATTCGCGCGGCATTCCCATATAGCCCAAGGCGTCCTATAGCTTGTCTCTCGGGACGAGGTCGAACGCAGACTTGAGGTCTACGAATGCCGCGTAAATAGCTCCTCCACCCAGGGTCACCACCTTCCAGTAAATTAGGATGAATCTAAACACCTGGTCAATAGTGCTGACGCAGGACCTAAAGCCTGCCTGCATGGGCGATAAGATATGCTCAAGATCCATCCAGCCCTGGATTTTAGCTAACACCATCCTAGCAATAATTTTCTGGATTGCATCTATTAAGCTAATAGGGCGGTAGTTTCCCGGGACGGTCCAATCCCCCTTTTTGAATATGGGTAGGATTTCGGCCCCCCGCCAAGAGTCCGGGATGGGTGCCCCATTCGCAATTGCGTTAGCTAGTATTGTAAGATAAGGCACCCAGTTTTCGGCATCATATTTAAATAAGTCTGCAGGGATACAGTCCATACCAGGAGCTTTGCCTGCTTGGACCGATCCCAGAGCAATCTCTGCATCTTTATTGACAAACACAACGGTCGAGTGCAATCTCTGTAAAATGGGAGGGGAAAGTACAAAAACACGGGTAGATGCAAGATCGGGACACCTAAACTGGGATTCAAAATGATCAACCCAAGCATCAGCGGACACGTGGTTCGCCGGGATTTGAGATTCCGAGGTACTGCCCCATTTAATAATCTGCCAGAATTTATTCTGGTTTCTGGATCTGCTAGCCTCTAACAGGTCCAACCAGTGTTGTTCATCCCATTCTTGCTTGGCCACTTTTTGGGCTTTTTTATACTCTAGCCTGGCTGCCCTGATATCAATAATAATCCGTGATTTTATGGCTTTAACCATGGAGCTGTAAGCCTGTCGACATGATTTATTGTACCAATTGTTCCCTGTTTTGAGGGCAGGTAATTTCCCACGTTTACAGCTTTTGGGAAATGTAGCTGTCAGGGCACTAAAAAGTTGCTCATGGAGTTCACTTATATATACTAAGTGGTCCATGGGATCGGCCAATGTTCGAAACACACACAGGGTGGAAGAGACTTCCTTGGAGATCACATCTAAAATTTTAGGGTCATCGACTACTCTACACCACCGGACCCTACGCCTATCGTTTGTTAGGATGGCTTCAGCTGTGGCACACTCAGGATCTCTAAAACCCCCCTGACTACCCTCAAGATTCAAGCCAAGGACCAACGGATTATGATCACTCTCGGGTCGAGCTGTAATTAACATATCCTCCAGAAGCGACCAGAACTCAGCTTTGATAAGGATTTCATTTCTTTTTTTTTTTGTTCCTCATCTCCACCATGGCTTCAATCCGCCGTACCAATGGACAGGGAGAGATGACATAAGATAACGACATGCTGTCTCAGTCGAGGACTGGCAAGGGTATTGTTGTGATGTCAGGTCGTCTCCCGTCATACCCTTACACCCTGCTTACGGTTGAACAGATATTTGACCATTTAGCCTGTTACCACCATTGCTTTATTCACCAAGTCGCCTAGTAAAACAGCGAAGATGTTCTAGCAAAAAGGGTGGCTTCGTAATCATTGGAACTGGGGGGGGGGGGAACCCCAGCTCAATTTATTGGGACCAATCAAGTTTCTGCCAAAATGCTCTTTTATCTGATTTTCCGGCCCTGGAAAGATCCATTTTTGATAATTGAAGCATAGAGGAGCACTAGTCGTGCAACGACGGAGGGGACGCCTCTTTCCAACGTTTACAGATTTCTCGTCGGGCCACCAACATAGAGTAGAATAAAAGGTTATTATTTGGACTTCGCTTCCGATCTACTACTCCAAAAATTACAAGCCGAAGATCTATGTCCACTAAAGAGCCTGTTGAAGATGTTAATTTATTGGCTATTAAGTGCCAATAAGATGTTAAATGTGGACAGTCATAGAACATGTGTGCATCAGAGGCTGCCACTTGACCACACCGGGCGCATGCGACTGGTTCCCCTATTGAAAATTTCGACAGTCTCTGAGGGGAATAGTAAGCTCTATGGAGGGTATACAGGTGGTTTCTCCGGAGCCAAGCTGGTTTAACTATATCCCAAAGAACATTACAAGAGGCTAGCCATAGTTCCTGTAAATTAACAGAAGGTAACAGGGAACCCCATAGTTGATCTGGCAGATGGAATTCTCCGTCTATCTCCTCTAAGATTAGGTTATATAAGAAGGCAACCTCCTTCGGTGCAGGTATTTTGTCAAGTAAAGAAGATTCTAGTTGAGAGCTTCCTCCTAGTGGCATTTGAGGGCGACGTGAAACCTCCGCTGTATATGCTTGTGCCCAACTTGAGGTTTGTAGGAACTTAAATCTGGAGAAATTGGGGCCCACCTTGCTTACTAGATGTTCCCAAGAAAGCATGTCCCCCTCCACAAACAAGTCACCCCATGTTAGGACTCCAGCATCAATTAATCGACTTATCAATATATCATTAGCCCAACACGGAGGAGCAGGGAGATCCCATATAGGAGATCTGTTCGAATAATACCCTATTTTAGTGGTGACTCTCAAATTATATCAAGTTTTTGCTAGGCCCTGCAACACCTTAAGTTTAATTTTCTTAAAAATGTGGGGTCTCCAAACTTAAAGAGGAACCCAGACTGCCCTAGTCCTTCACACTGTAATAATGTTGTAAACATCAACCCAATGTCCTGGTTTGATGGTGTTTTTAACAGCATTCTGGCATTTGTCATTTGAAAGGCCCAAGCGTAGATCTGAAGGTCTGGGCCGGCCAGCCCACCCATCTACCTTCGACGCCTTAGGTTCTTCCAGGCTATTCTTATATTTTTATTCTTCCAAACAAATTTAGATATATCACTCTGCATCTTCGAAATTAATGCTGGCTCAAAATGTAGTGGTATACTATTAAAAATAAAAGTCAATTTAGGCAGAATGGACATTTTAACTAAATTTGAGCATCCCAAGAGTGTCAATGGGAGATTTCCCCAAGAGCCCATCAACTTCCTACATTCTTTAGCGACTAAAGTAAAGATTGTAGAAGTTATCAAATTAATATCCTTAACAATTCTCACGCCCAGATATCTCAAGTTATCACAGGGTTTCACAGGCAGCCCAGTTACTGCGCTATTCCACACCATAACCTCAGTTTTAGTGGCATTGACTTCATAGCCAGAGATGTTTCCAAATTCTAATGCCAGTTTTATGGCTGAGGGAAATGCTGTGCTGATATCAGAAGTCATAATCATAATATCATCCGCATACAGGGACACTTTTTTTCCCCAATCTCTATATCTGAAAGGTATGATGTTATTATCCTCCCGAATTTTCTGAGCAAACGGCTCGATATAAAGATCAAAGAGCTGGGTCGATAGAGGGCAACCCTGTCTTGTGCCCCTTGTAATTGCAAATGGTTCCGTCAAAACCGCCATTAACCAATATCGAGGCAGATGGATTCTGATATAAGAGTTCGACCGCTCTGCGAAAAGCCTGACCCACACCAAACTTTTCCAAGGCCCCCGACAGGTACAACCAGTTGACCCTGTCGAAGGCCTTGTTGGCATCCAGCGTAAGAATAGCCAAGGGTAATGAGGAGCTAGTCGCAATGTCTATTGCTCCAATCAGGTCATACGTCAGCTCAAAAAGCTGGCGACCCTTCACAAAGCCCTTTTGGTTGAAATGCAGAACTGAAGGAGCGACCTGACCCAGCCTCTTAGCCAAGAGTGACGTAAAGATCTTGTAATCCGCATTAAGTATTGAAATGGGGCGATAAGAGCCGCAGTCTGTGGGAACCTTGCCTGGTTTCAAAATCCATGCCTCATTCCATGACATGGGCGGTGAAACTCCATGCAGCAAAACTTCATTAAATAGTGTGGCAAGAAAAGGAGCTATATCACCCGCAAGATGTTTATATATCTCGGCGGGCAAGCCTTCTGCCCCCGCCGCCTTACCACTACTGCAGTTATGTATAGCAATTCCTACCTCTTCTTTTGTTATTGCCTGGTCCAAAGAGGCACTTTGTTCTGAGGAGAGTGATGGCAGTGGAATGTTACTAAGCCATGCCTTCACAGTTTCGGGGGAGATATTATTGTCCTCCTGGTAGATAGAATGAAAGAAGTCTTTGAAAGCTGCTCTTATTTTTAAGTCTGAAGATACAGTACCAGAACTAGTTGTTATAGAACCTATATTATTACGTGGCTGGTCTGTTCTAGACTTCCAAGCTAATAACTTTGTGGTAAATAAATAAATAATACCTCTATTTTTGACTGGATATAACAATAACAGATAGCTCAATAAATAAGAGTCAAGATTCGAGGTAGTAGGAGTTTTGCAGGTTTAATACAGCATAAAGGACAGGAACAGGACAACCTGCACGGGGAAGATCTGAGATGGCTAGCGCTGCCGGGGGGCAGGATCTGGAATGAGCAGGCTAACTTTAATAACAATGTACAACATATATATACTAAAACAATTTCATTACAGTGAATACAGTAGGCGTAGCAGTGGGTGGAGCAGAAGGTGTGTCGTGTAGCAGTCGCGAAAGATAAGGCATAAAGAGGCGTGAACAGGGCGTATACATAGACATGTGATGCAAACGTAACAGAATATGTCATAAATGGGGCGGAAACATGGAGGGGGCTACCTAAGGAGCCGGGACCTCTGACCTAGTGGTGCGCGCAAGCTGGCAGTGACGTGTTACTAGGAGAAGCTGGGGGCTATGACTTCTGCGCTAGAGGAGGAGACGAAAGTCTGGAGAGTCAGGGCGACATGTACTTAAACATTATCTAGTATCTGATGTTTAGAGAACATGTTGATAGAATCCAAAAGTTATCAGGGCAAAGGCTAACAGACGCTAAGACTGATGCATGCATTATTCTACATGTAGTGCGTGTAAAGGAATATTAAATGACCATTAATACAGTATTTCTCTTACATGGAGACGTAAAGGCTAGACGATGACTGAAACCATTGATGCGATTCAGTAGCTTAGGAATGCAGAGAAGGAGAGCTGGACTGATAACTAGAATCATAACATACTCTTGGCAGACTGGCAGGCAGAGCCAGTCCGAGCCGGGCACTGTGAGGCAGGAAGTAAGTGAAGGGTCGAGGATACAGGTGGGGGCTGTATCGCTCCTCAGCGAGGGTTCAGGAGACAGGAGCTGAATCTGGTGTCCGGGCCCTTTTGAGGCCTAGAAACGGGGACTTTACAATGAAATAACGTGCACACTGAGAAACGTGGCAACATAACTTTACATAGGCCTAATACTCGTAGCTATCACGAGAACTGGAAACTGGCATACTAGAGTTGGACACAACTGGAATTGCGTCTTTAATCGATCATAAGGGAATACATATGCATATTAATCATGCACATGTAACATAAGATGGGGAACACGTAGGGACACAGAACATGGCAAAATTTACTTTTCCACATTCCCTCCTTGTCACTACGTTTCCATCAGGAAACATCAATATTCATGATACCATCTATCATTTCATACAGTATCATTTGCTCGTCTCGAATTGGCTTGGAACGGGATCTAGGACGGGGACCAAGACTAGGCATACAGGATGTAGCACAAATGCCGCAAATCGCAGGGCCACATTGTAAACAGAGGCAGCAACTGAAAATGATCATTACTGCTATACCTAGGAATGATAGAACTTTCCATCCCCAGGCAGAAATTATACTCCAGAGCCAACCGGACCATGTCCAGGTGCCTGGATTCTGGTGTAACTGATGGGCAATTTTATGAAGTCTGGTTATAGCTGAATAAACAGACGGCGCGTTATTAGGAATGAAAATGCAGCAACTAGATCCGATGACTCTACATGCCCCGCCCCTATCGGCCAGTATGACGTCAAGGACGAGACGATTTTGCAAAACTACAAATCTCATAGCAGATTGCTCCTCGGTTAAGTTACCTAGAGCAGAAGTAGTCTCATTCACTACTGCTTCAAGGGTTCTGGTTAACCTAAGGATTAGCTTACTGTTCTGGACAGGTCCTATAAAGAAGAAGAATCCTTTATTAAAATCTTGATACTGTTCTAGAGTAGTTTCAGTTTGATCGACAATCGGGGACTCGATCTCCCTTCTATGTCTAATGTGTACTAGATGTGTGTTTCTATGATAATCGGCTGGGGCTAGGAAAACTGGTGGCAGTAGGAAGGCAATGTAACAGGTTCCATCCCAATCGAGGGGCAGACGAACATATGCGGTCTGACCACAAACAAAATATGAATGATGTGAGGCTTTGAAAATAGATTCCCTACTGTCACTATACTTGACAATAGTAGTACAATCACTATGTCCTACATGTGCAGAACCATTCTTTCGGACACATAATTCGCCTTTGACTGGTAGTACTGAAATTGCAGGTAAGTCTGGAGTAGTATCAGACTGAACATTCAGGACCATAAAATTCGAAGAATAATTACCTAAATTATAAACTTCATTTTCTAGATCTAACCCGGTTCTATGGGAAAGACCTTGCTTGTCTGGAAAACATGTACTGTTCAGAAGGGACATATCAGTTGAGGATGACGTTAACGTGGACCATGCTCCACACGAACCATTATGTGAAAATGGATAAGGAAAGAGTGGCAGAACTCCCTTCGGTGTCTGGAAAGGGGGGAGTCGACCACACACCCAACAATTAGTGGCATTGCTGGTTTGGTGTGAATAGTGCAACATTCTTATGAAGGTATTATTACGCATAGCAAGACGATAGGATAGCTCGTGAGGAGGCAGATCACTAAACGTGTGCTCTACTGTAGCATTAGAAAACTTATTTACATGAGAAATTGAAAAACATAAATGCAATGCATAGCTTGTGCAGGTAACCATCAAACTCAAAAATAATATGAAACTCAGAAAAACGATACATCGGATTGAGTTTTGACTAACTCTCTCACTATGGGGGTCTATTTTATACATGTCAGAAACCTGTCTAACCGTTTCACCTAGGGGAGGACTTAGACAATTAAACTGGCTGACTTATTTTACTAGACCGGAGTTTACGTTTATACTCCTGTTGCGGAGTTTCCTCTAACAGGGAGGGCTTAGTATCAATGTCATTTGCGGGACAGTCCTTGAGAATAGTATTTTGGCAGTCTTTAGGTAAAATGCAGTTCTTGGCAAAAGTCTTAGGTTTGATTCCATGGAATTTCCTGACGTGAGACAGATGCACCCACCCCTTCCTGCCTTCCAACTTGACGGCAGTACGGGTGGTAAGAAGGACTTGCTTCGGCTCCTTCCAACGAGGCTCCAGCGGACTTGAACGATCGAAATTCCTCACAAGTACCAAACTTCCGGGAACGATTTCATGCGGTTTCACCTCGGTATTGTCTGGAAATGCGGCGGCAACCTGTGAACGACAAGAGTGTAGGGCAGACATCAAGGAAGCTAGGTAATCTGTCAGCATATTACTGGAAACATCTGTAATACTTCGGGGTCTAGGTGTACCCCACATGTTAGGGGGGCGGCCGAAAACGACCTCGTACGGGGACAGACCTGATCTGGAATGTGCGACCATGCGCATATAGAATAGGGCGACTGGCAGAGCTACTAGCCAGTCCACACCTTTCTCTTTACAGACTTTTGCAATACGGATTTTCAGGGTCTGATTATGTCTCTCTACGAGACCTGCTGCTTCAGGATGGCGTACACAATGAAACTTCCACTGGTACCCTAACAGAAGGGAAACGTGCTTCATGAGTTCGGATGAGAATGGCTGGCCGTTGTCTGAATACACGACCCTAGGGAGTCCATAGCGGGGGAAGAATTCACGAACCAGCTGCTTGGCAGTGGTCGCGGCTGTGTAATCTGGGACTGGATATGCTTCTGTCCACCTGGACAAAGCGCATACAACTACAAGGACATATTTGAAACCTCGACATCGCTCCATCTGAATATAATCCATCTGGAGGACTTCAAAAGGGTGGTCAGGAGGCTGGAATCCCCCTTGTTCCACCGGGACATTTTTACCTGGATTGAACTGACAACATATCATACAGGTACGGACTTTCTGCTTGGCTGCAGCTCGTAAATGCTTGTTGAACCAAATGTTCTGGATACTGTCTAACATAGCTTTTTCTCCTAAATGTGCAGGACTATGTGCGGTATTAATAATGACTTGAACCATTGAGTCGGGGAGAAACCATGTGGCTTTTCCCTTCGTCAACCATCCTTGATCTGTCTGGACCCCTCCTTGTTCGGACCATTTCTTGATTTCATCGGGAGTAGCATGTGACTGGATATCTATGACATCTTGAGTGGGGTCCTTAACTGTCATACATGTAGTCTGATCTGGAGTGGATGTATGTGTCTTGTTAACTGGAATGTCTGGAGTCTGAGCTGTAAGCTTGGCTGTTCGATCTGCTAGATCATTACCTTGGGAAATAATGTCAGTGACTTTAGTATGTGCTTTGCACTTCATGATAGCGATAGCTGTCGGTAAATGTATTGCTTCTAACAGAGCTTGAATAAGGAGACCATGCTGAATCTTGGTTCCATGAGAAGTCATGAAACCTCTCTCCTGCCAGAGCACTCCGAAGTCGTGTACGACTCCAAATGCGTAACGTGAATCTGTGTAAATGTTAACTTTCAGGTTCTTGGCACGTATGCAGGCTTGGGTCAGAGCAACTAGCTCTGCTGCTTGAGCGGACAGAGTGTCAATACGGTGTGTCTCTACAACTTCAGTTTCAGTAGTCACTGCATACGCGGCTACTAGATCTCCTGTACTTGTTCTCATACATGAACCATCCACATAAAGTGTCAGGTCGGGATCTGATAATGGAATATCTGTCAGGTCTTGTCTTGGCTTTGTCATGGTGTTAACTACTTCCACACAGTCATGTGTGGCAGGATTTGAAGTAACTGACGGTAACAGTGTAGCAGGATTTAGAACGTTGCAGCGTCTGATTTCTATGTGTGGCTGGAACAGTGTCAATTCATAACCTGTTAAACGTGCAATTGTCAAGTGCTGAGTCTGTGTTCGGTTTAAAAGAACTTCCACGGAGTGTGGAACTTGTACGGTCAGGGAATGTCCTAACACTATGGAATCACTTTGTCTGATAGCTAGTGCTGTGGCTGCAACTGACTTGAGGCACGCAGGCAGAGCCTGAGCTACTGGATCTAGTGTGCTTGAAAAATAAGCACAAGGCTTGTATTGTCCTGCTTGATCTTGTGTGAGAACAGATAATGCTGTACCTTCGCGTTCTGTGACGAAAAGTGTAAAAGGCTTACTGTAGTTCGGTGTTGCTAGAACAGGAGCTTGACATAAGGCTTTCTTTAATTCATTAAAAGCAAGTGTATGTTCAGATGTCCAAGGGAGGACAGTCGATACGGCTGCCTCCTGTGTCGTTAACTGTATCAGTGGCTTGGCTAGGAATGCATACTGGGGAATCCATTGTCTGCAATAAGAAGTGAGGCCAATGAAAGCACGAACCTCCTTCTGGGTCTTGGGCTGGGGAAGACTCGCTATTAACTGGATACGGTCAGGTGTCAACTGCCTACCCCTCTTGGACAGTAAGTGGCCTAAATAGATCACTTGCTGGACACAGAATTGAAGCTTCGAAGGGGACACCTTGTGCCCCATCTCGGCTAGGAAATACAGGACTGTAAGTGACGCTCGCTCGCAGTCACGTTCAGAACGGGCTGTGATCAGTAGATCATCGACATACTGGAGCAGGGCAGTGTCAGTTGGCATGTGAATATTGTCTAGTTGTCTCTTAAGTGCTTGACTGTAAATACTAGGACTTTCTGTGAAACCTTGAGGAGCTCGTGTGAATTGGTAGCTCCTTCCATTTAAACAGAATCCGAAAAGAAACTGGCTGTCTGGATGAATGGGGACACTGAAAAATGCATTTTTAAGGTCTATGACTGTGAAAAACGTAGCTTCAGAATCAATGGCTGTCAATAGGGAAGAGATATCTGGAACAACTGGATACTGGGGAATGATACATTTATTAAGTTCTCGAAGATCAATCACTAATCGATATACTGGAGGTGCATTTGGATCAGTACGTTTCATGACTGGAATGATAGGAGAATTACATACATTGGAGTCAGTTTCTACAACCACTCCTTGAGCAATGAGTTCGTCAATAATTTTGGATAAGGCTGCTACAGCCTCAGATGGCAATCTGTACTGTCTGATTCGTGGTAACACTACACCTGGTTTGAGAGTCACACGATGGGGTGTGATCTGCATGAAACCGACATCAGTTGGACCTTGTGCCCATAGATGCTGGGGGACATTCAATAATCTGGGATCAAAATCACGTAATACATAGTGACCCTTGAAGTCACGTAAAAACAAACGTATTCCTTCTGGGGAGCAGCATATAACTGCACCTAATTCTTTCAGTGTCTTGATGCCTAACAAATTTTCTGGACATGACTTTGTAAGTAATAGATCAGTAGTTCGGGACAATGGACCTACTTCTAGAGTAACTGGTTTAGATATCTCGTTTACAATAGGCTTTCCTGAAAATCCAAGGGAAACATTTCTTGAGCCTGAGAGCGGAGCCCCTGGAACCTCGTCGTGACTAATAGTCGTCCTACTTGCCCCTGTATCAATCAAAAACTTTCTGTCTTTCCCTAATACTTGACTGTGAACATAGGGACCCTCTTGATCTACAGGTATCTCGATGAGAGGCAAGCCTACCTCCCTCTCTAGGCTGTTTCACGAGTACTGCTGGTACTCTGGATACTCGGACTGTGCATACTGGTACATCTGCTGTGTAACATGCTGTGTTGCAGCTATAGGCTGCGGTGCTGTAACTGTCTGTGGTGCATTCGGTGGTGACTGAGAAGTCTGTGAAACTTGTTCTTGTCTAGGCGGACGTGGTCTTTCTTTAGTTTTACCGGTAGCTATGTTGTGTTTCAGAACTGCACACTCGTTTATAAAATGACCTGGTTGCTTACAATAATTGCAGGTCCCTTTAACAGGAGCTGCAGAATGACTGGCTTGGTTCGTACCCCTCTTCTGACTATCTTGAGGGACAGATTGTGCAACTAATACTTTCATTTTCGTGTCTTTCATACGTTTCCTTTCATGATCTTGCTCTTCTCTGATTCTATTCTGGTGATACTGAAGCATCTGTAACATTTGGGACGGAGTATTAGCTTGCCAAGTACTTTCGACTTTCAAAACTCGATTTTTAACTTGTGGACTTGAATTCTCGACTAGTTTAGTAACAAAAAGATGAGGGTATGACTCACTACTTGTCTTGAGGCCACTGTTAATGCTAAAGCATTTCTCAAATCTCGAATAAAAATCACTAGTGTCTTCGTCTTGTTTCTGTTTACAGGCTGAGATTGCATCCCTTTCTTCCTTTTTCGTGGCTAGTAATCTTGGCAAAACTTGAATTAATAATTCGGGTAATTCTTTACATTTATCTCCTAGACCGGTACCTGGTACACGTATCTTATCTTCAGCTTCTAGAGCTGTCCAATCGATCTTTTTCTCTCCCACCTCCCAATCTTTTTCCTTGAGTTTTTCATATGTGCCCGCAGGCAACAGGACCTTTAACATTTTTATTATATCTGGATACGTGTATTCTCCCATACGGAGCATGTCTTTTAATTCTCGGTGGAACCCTGCTGGATCTTTGTCGTGACAGGGAATTAACTTCTTCATCTCTAAGAGTTCTATCTTTGTAATGGGGGTGTAAACAAACACTCGTTGCATTTCACCACCCGCTGTCTTAACTGGATGTACTTCTCGTAACGGATTCTGTCTGTCTATGTAAAAGGGTTTACTTTCTGGGGGTGAGACGTGAACAAAATGCGGGTTCAGAAACGTTCTATATTTATGGCGCTGTTCTAGAATGACACTAATTAAATCGGTACCTAAACCTTTCCATCTATACTGGAGTAATTCGTTCAGGATATCATGTAACGGACCTGGATCAGAGTGCTGGCCCTCATACAGAGTAATGAGGTGCTGGATCATATACATACCCACCAATCGCTGCTCGGCTGGGGGCAGTTTCAGAAACATTTGTGCCACTATTTCGTCTGGAAAAGTGGTAGAATCAGTAATCCATCGGACTGCTGATCGGGCTAGTTCTTGTTCATGCATAGTACTAAGTTCACTATAACCGATTCGTGATTTCAGAATGTGATCGGTAGCTTGAAATACTTGTTCTAAAGAACCTTGTTCTGGTGCTGGATGAGGAACAGTCTTCTTGTAGTCTAGACGTGAATGTCGGTCGGAAAGTCTAGTTCTACCTACACACGCTATTCTGGTGGGATTCTCGTCGTCTACCTCTTCAGTAGAAGAGTCATTTTCTTTCTCGCTAACTAGTGCTTCTTTGCGTTGTTCGTGTAACCTTATTATTTCTTTACGAATTTTCTTGTACATACTCTCTATACTACTGATGGTTCTGTGCTTACCCTCGGCTATATTATCACTCCACCTTGTCAGAACTTTCATTTCGGCCGGATCTTTAGTCGGGGAATCTTGTTCCCTTATTAAACAATTAATCAGAAACTTTAATATCATGAGCTGAATCTCGGCTTTCCTTTGAGATATGGCTTCGCCAATACTTTCTGGATCTGTTCCTGTACGAATGAAACGATACATTCTGTCTAGATCTTCTTTCATATTCGGTAGGGTGACCAAATACTCGGACACCTGCCTTATACGTACGGAATATATAACCATACTATCCTCGCCTGGGACTGGATCATAACAGCATTCAGTAAGAGCTCGCCTGATTTCTGCAATGGACTGATATTTGGGCGTACGCTGTAACGCACGTTCATGTAACTCGACTGCTCCTAGACGTCTATTTGGCGGCGGGGTACGAGGAGGACCTCCTCCCGCGGCCCCTATACTGGAATCGTCAACTGATACTCTTCGTGCTGGCACGGTGACTGACGTGGCGGGAATTTGTACTACGGGCTGGACCGGGGGTACCGTAACAGGTGCTGTAACGGGTGCCCCGGTGACTGGAGGAGCAGGAATTGCATTATTTACAGGGACTGGCAGAACAGGATTAGCATATTCTGGGACTGTGTCGTCCAAATAGGACGAGAGAAAAATATCAGCTGCGGTCGGTTTGTGACGTAGCTTGGTCGGAACTAATGGTGGCGGAAAATTACTGGATGCCTCCGGGGTCGCTTTTGGCAAGCCCTCGGCAAGAAGAGGGTACATACCCTTAATAAGGGCATTCCTCTGTCTGTCTGACTGTTCGGTTTTAACTCGTTCACCTATCTCGATTAATTCCCTTTCTTGGGCTCTTTCTGAGGATTCTCTACTTAATTCTGACTTTCTGATTTCTTTTTCGGTTCTTTTATGAGATTCTTTGCGCCATAACTCGACGGCATCTTTCTGTGACTGTCTGGCTTTCTTTTTCCATAATGCTTCTTCTACTCTCATGATGCACTCGGCATCCCATGTGCCTGATACAGGCCATCTATACTTTTCTTCTAATTCCTTGGTGTACTCGACCCATAAATCTAGATATAATATGGCGCTTATGCCATGCTTTTGATACATAAAATGGCCTGGACTGTCCCTAGGCGGGACAGGAACTGCTTCTTCTAACAGACCTTTTCTAGTTTTTAACTGACGTAACTTGGAAAACAATGGCATGACTGGGCTGGAGTCTAGACACAATACAATACACAATGAACACGATAATCACTGAGGGACACCACTTTCATACCACGACATTGAAATACACATTGAAATAACATTTAAAATAACAGTTCGGACAAGATACTACCTGAAATACTGAGAACAGAACACATGAATTTTCTCGAGAACAGAACTGACTAGAATTACTAGATGCACTGCTGAAACAGTACGAAACTTACCGGTCTCATAAAGAGACACGTCAGGACCCGCACCCACCTAAGTGGACGCTTCGTGTTGGATCTGTGTACCCCAAACCCACGGACCAGAGACAATTAGATTGACCCTGTCTAGATACTACCCCAGCAACGGTACTCACCGGGCAGCAAGAACGGAAGGCCTCGGACTGGACTGGACTGCTACGACGACGAACTGACGAACTTCGGACTTCAGTTACGGGTGGACCTCCGGATACCTCGGACCTTGGACTCTCGGCTTGGGCTCTGGTCGGGACTCGCCGCGTTCCTCCACCGCCTCGTCTGGATGCTGGACCGCAACCTCCGTCTCCTCCGTGGGCCTGAGGGATACTTGAAGCAGAAATATCTGCACGTGCACGGTATGGTTCCGTCACGGCTGCAGAGGATCAGGGGGCTGGCGTGGCTTCTCCGGCGCGTGGGGAAAGGGCAAGTCCCTATTCGGGCGCCATTATGTGGTAAATAAATAAATAATACCTCTATTTTTGACTGGATATAACAATAACAGATAGCTCAATAAATAAGAGTCAAGATTCGAGGTAGTAGGAGTTTTGCAGGTTTAATACAGCATAAAGGACAGGAACAGGACAACCTGCACGGGGAAGATCTGAGATGGCTAGCGCTGCCGGGGGGCAGGATCTGGAATGAGCAGGCTAACTTTAATAACAATGTACAACATATATATACTAAAACAATTTCATTACAGTGAATACAGTAGGCGTAGCAGTGGGTGGAGCAGAAGGTGTGTCGTGTAGCAGTCGCGAAAGATAAGGCATAAAGAGGCGTGAACAGGGCGTATACATAGACATGTGATGCAAACGTAACAGAATATGTCATAAATGGGGCGGAAACATGGAGGGGGCTACCTAAGGAGCCGGGACCTCTGACCTAGTGGTGCGCGCAAGCTGGCAGTGACGTGTTACTAGGAGAAGCTGGGGGCTATGACTTCTGCGCTAGAGGAGGAGACGAAAGTCTGGAGAGTCAGGGCGACATGTACTTAAACATTATCTAGTATCTGATGTTTAGAGAACATGTTGATAGAATCCAAAAGTTATCAGGGCAAAGGCTAACAGACGCTAAGACTGATGCATGCATTATTCTACATGTAGTGCGTGTAAAGGAATATTAAATGACCATTAATACAGTATTTCTCTTACATGGAGACGTAAAGGCTAGACGATGACTGAAACCATTGATGCGATTCAGTAGCTTAGGAATGCAGAGAAGGAGAGCTGGACTGATAACTAGAATCATAACATACTCTTGGCAGACTGGCAGGCAGAGCCAGTCCGAGCCGGGCACTGTGAGGCAGGAAGTAAGTGAAGGGTCGAGGATACAGGTGGGGGCTGTATCGCTCCTCAGCGAGGGTTCAGGAGACAGGAGCTGAATCTGGTGTCCGGGCCCTTTTGAGGCCTAGAAACGGGGACTTTACAATGAAATAACGTGCACACTGAGAAACGTGGCAACATAACTTTACATAGGCCTAATACTCGTAGCTATCACGAGAACTGGAAACTGGCATACTAGAGTTGGACACAACTGGAATTGCGTCTTTAATCGATCATAAGGGAATACATATGCATATTAATCATGCACATGTAACATAAGATGGGGAACACGTAGGGACACAGAACATGGCAAAATGTACTTTTCCACAACTTCCCTGCCACTTCACCAAATTCGAAATGGGCTAGTGCACTTACTTCCCATCTTTGAAGAATGCGCCGATTAAGTACTGAAGCAAGTTCCCCTTTGAGCTTCAGCAACTACTCCTGTTTCTCTAATATAAAAGAATCTGGTAAATTATTAGAGGTTTCTAGTTCAATTTGAACGATTAGCCTCTATAGTTGTGACTTCTTGGGTGTACTGTCTCCTTCTGAACGTAGTTTTGTTCTTGATAACCCCTCGCAAGGTACATTTAAAAGCGTCCCATATAGAGCTGGAGCTAGCAGAACCAATGTTTACCTTAAAGAATTTGTGCGCTTCAACTCTGATATATTCCAAATCCTCTGGAGATGTAAGTAGAGATCTATCAAAGGACCATGACCTAATCGGAGGTTGAACCAGCGCTGTAAGATCTAAAAGTACTACCGAATGATCCGACAGGTGAGATGGCAAGTAGGTGACAGTCTTCACTGAGTCCGACAAAACTCTACTAACTAGAAAAAAGTCGATCCTAGACCTATGGCGATATTTATAATTTCGGAAAGAAAAAACGGTTTTCTGCCCTGACCTTACTCTCCAAATGTCTATAAATCCATATTGAGACATCGCTTTCAGTAAAAAGTTTCTAGATTTAGACAAAGTATGTTGCCTGCTAGAGGTAGTCTTGTCTAAGACAGGGTTAAGTACAATATTAAAGTCACCTGCTATGATGATAGGTTCAGGGAAATGTAAGAGCTCAGAAAATAATGATATCAGGGCTGAGGGGTCATCTCGGTTGGGCCCATAATAACCAGCTATCGTAAAACGAGAACCACCTATCATTACAGTCACAATAGCCCACCTACCTGCGGGATCTACTTTTTGCTCAATTAGTCTGGTAGTGATTGTCTTTTTAAAAAGAATAGTAACCCCTCTAATATTAACAGCTTGGGATGTGGTAACAAATTGATCTATCCATTTATTTTTATTTGCCAAATCGAGTACTTCAGCCTCAACCAGATGTGTCTCCTGAAGTATAATGACCTGCGCATCAAAGTCACGTATATATTGTAAAATAGTGTTGGCACTGGGTTTGGTGCGCAGGCCATTAACATTCCAGGAGAGAAACTTAATAGAACTCATATCCAATATACCTAGTGGGGCCAGACCCTTCAAGCTTACAACCCTCAATAAATCTCAAAGATGCATAATCTGTCCATTTAAAAAAAAAAAGAATTAGCAACAACCAATTCGGAGATGAGAAACATTTTATAATTGTTTACCCTAACCCACACCCACGTGGATCACGTGGGTGTGGGTTAGGGTAAAGTTCGTGGATCCCACCCACCCTCCCTTGAGAAACCCTTGTTTGTCCAACCGGAACTCCTCCGGTTATGGTACTCCTAACCCCTTCTAGGCGCCCACGAAACATTAATTATAGTATTTTAGGACAAAAAAGAGAAAGTCTGCGAATCACCTAAAATATAACCTATCGTAACCTGCAATGACTACTCTTAAAAAATCAAAGTGAGTTCCGCAAAGAGTGAAATGCTTAAGACTATAGTCTTTCATATAGTATTCAGTTGTGTGCTTTTTTCTTTTTTTTTTTAATTTTTCCTTTCCCTTTTTTTTCTTTTTCTTTTTTTTTATTGTCTCTCGCACTTGTTATGTTATACCCTTTTTTTTCCTTTTTCCTTTTTCCCCTTTCTTTTTTTTTTTTTTTAAATTAAGTGTTACTAAAGAGGAGTGAACAACTAGCCGAGGAAAAAATTCAGCCTGAGCTACCCTCAGCTCTTAGAAACGCTCTTTGAAGTATCGATATCCATTAATAGCTCATCCGCAGCCTGAACTGTTCGAATGTTGTACATTTTGTTATTCAGCATAATTTTTAGGGCTGCCGGAAAAGTCAACTGCACTGTTGCACCCAGTTTCCTGAAGGCCTCCATTCTCCTGCCCAACTCCCACTGCCTGTGAAGGGTTGACCGCGATAGGTCCGATCTTATTTGAAAGTTATAATCTCCCCCTGATAGAGATTTTTGTTTAAGGGCCAGGTTAAGAATATGATCCTTTAGCTGAAAAGTGTGAAAGTTAACAAGGATCTTCCGGGGCTTCGTCCGCTGCGGGTTTTGCCTAAAGGGGTCCCTATGGATCCGCTGAATATCTAGATTCAATGCCTCGTCTGTGTGGGTTAAATTAAGAGATTTATTTAGGAGTTGAATAATATACAACTCAATGTCAGATCCTTCCCTTCCTTCTGGTACATTTAAAATGCGGATGTTGCTACGTCTCGCATTGTTTTCGATCACCTCCATTCTGTCAGCCAGTGCAGTGTCCTCCTTTTTAAGTTTGACTATGTCCTCCTTAACGTTTTCCAACTTGAGAGACATAACAGCAGTTGTTTCTTCCAACACTCCAGTTCTTGAAAAAAGCCCATCTATCTTGTTATCTAACGACTCACAGTAAGACCTAATCGCTCTCTGAATTTTTGATGACTCCTCAAAACCCCGTTTAATGTCAGCAGATAAATTGGAAAACATGGATAATATAGAGGAAGGCGAAAGGTCTGAGGGTGTTTCAATGGCGCAGGCAGATAAGCCCATCGGTGAGTCAGGACTAGAAGTAGGACTAGGACAGGAAGTAGGGCCGTGGAGAGTGTGTGACTGGATATTCTGATTTACGCTTAGAGAAGATTCAGATAGTTGACTTCCACACTCTTCTATCTCAGGTCTAGTATCCTCCTCCAGGCAAATATGCTCACTTGGGAGACTACAGGTCTTTTCTCCAGCATTACTGATTGATACCTCAGGAGTTATAGCAGTTATAGCGGTATCACAAGGAACTAGGGAGTTACTACAACTGTTACCCTTCTCAAGACTCTGATCTGCAGATATCCCGTTAGGCAAAGTGGTTAAGCTAAGATCTGTCGATCCGATTTCTGTGAAGTCACTACCCTTCACCCCAAGATGACCTCCATTACGAGCCTCTTCCTCCATATTACGTGTTCTAGGATCTATAAGAGCCAAACTATCAGGTGTTGGTGTGTTCGGAGTTATATGAGAGGATAAAGAAGGAGAGGGATTACTCTGCGCCAGGTCCAAAACCTGGGGAATGGCCTTAAAATATGACCGCAATGAGGGCGTAATCTTGGAGCCTGGATCTATGATAGTTTTTGATAACTTAGATTTTTTTGCTCGTTTAGGTTTAGCCTCAGAGGAAAGATAAGAGGAAGTTTTTGAAGGAATCTTATTGGAGTTACAGCTAGATCTAGTATTGTCCTGTACCTCCTGTTCAGACTCCAGCCTGGTATCCAAAGCTAAGGGCCCACTCGCCCCCCCTTTCTTCCACCTATACTTCCCCCCTTTTCCTCCTTTCCTTTGGGGTATGCTTTGATGTTTATTAGATTTTTTGCCACTATAACCTTTGTTAGTGGCAATTTCATGCAGGGTTGTAGGAAGCTCCCCTTGATTTAATCTGTGGCTTCTAAGAGAGAAAGAACGTGTGTTTTTTACTGGACTGCTGTCACTCCAGCTAGCACCTATACCTGAGCTCAGCCCTTTGTCACTTATAGCTACTTGTGCCTTCAGACCTCTACCCCCACCTTGCCTCCCCTTCACCTCAGTCTCTGCCGACTTCAACTCCGATGAACCGGGACTTGCTGCTACCGCGGCTGCCTCCAATGCATCAGGATCTACTGCTGCTTCCGCTGCCGCTGGATTCTCAGCGCCGAGAGCTGCTGCGAAACCCTTCTGGATGTTCTGGACTTTCTCGCTCCCTCCTCTTGCTGAATCCTCAGGGCAGATATCCCTGCGACAGGACTGCAGTTGCCTCCCGCGACGCAGCTCCAGGGCGGCTAGATACCACTTCCAAAGCGCCGCCGGTGTCCGAGTCTGCTGCTGAGCCGCTAGTGAGCAGCGTGAAAGAACTCCGACGAATGCTGACTCTCTGATCACGCCGCAGTGAACAAGCATGGAGAGCGAAGAGAGACCGGACCGGAATAATCGGTCCGAACAAACTTTTTTTTTAAAAAAAGGGGTTTTCTCTTCTTATTTAGCAAGTATTGCTAGGTACGCATGAAATTCATTCGTGCGGTGAAAACTCTTCGAGAGTCCTCGAGTTTTCCGAGCAAAAACTAAGAGCTCCGCAGGAGCCTAGAGCGGAGCACCACGGCAGCTAGCCTGCTGCCGCCATGTTCCTCCCAGCTTTGATAAGGATGTAATCAATTTGACTTGAGCTGGTTCCATTGTCGAATGTTGCCTGGCCTATTCTATCTGAGGGTGAACGCCCATTTACGGCTCTCAGTCCCCACTCAAGGCACAAACCCAGCCAATGTAATGCAGCCTCAGTCCCCTTTTTAATAGGTTTTAATTGAAGCTGCGGGACATTCCAAAGCGAGTCTTCTTCTGCATAGATGTCCACTCCCTCACATAAAAGTGGTTCGAAAGTACAGTTGAAGCCCCCGGCCACAACTACAAACTTGTCCCTCCCAATAGAATTAAGAAAAAGATCTAATTCATTAATGATCCCAGGACTGCGCCCACCTGGAAGGCCTCGGACATAAATATTAACAATAAAAATCTCCAAATGATTAGGCCCAGTGAGCCTAATCCCAAGAATATCTAGATTCTGCACTAATACTTCTGTTGGCTTATAGTTAAGTGACTGCCTCACCCAAATGATTAATCCACCTGACACTCTACCTTTTTTACCCCTGATGGCAGGTTTATAAAAGTTGAGATACCCCAGTCGGTAGATAGGGTCGGGCCCAGCTTTCTTGAAATATAAGGATATCATGGTCATCCACAAAATCAATCCACTCTTCTATGGCTAATTTACTATTCAACCCTGCAATATTCCACGATACTATTTTAAGCGGGAAGACTTGAGTGGTTGGCTTAGGTTGAACTGCCACCCGTGGGTTTGATCCAGGAGACCGCCCCCCCTCCAACAATAATTTGCCAGAAATGGCCTCCCTAACTGTGGGGTCCCATGTTAAACCCCTAATACCCTTGGCAGCCTCCCCTTCCATCCAGTCTATACCCGAGGTTTGCGCCTCACAGCATACTGTCTCCACCCCTAGGGGTTCGCAGGGTATCACATCCCAGTCAACAGCAGCAACGCTATCAACCCGCGCAGACGTCCCCTGAGAGTCCCTGCTAGCTAGCTGTAATCCCATGTTACCTCCAGAATCGCTCGTGGGTCAATCCACCCCCTCCAAGCCTACAAAAGGCTCAAACCGATTCGACAGGGGGAGGTGATACACCTCCCTATCAATGTGGTTGCCACCGTATAATCTTCCTCTACGAGGATTATGTGAGGGAATGGACGGCCCCCGCCCTATACCGGAATAAAAGTAATCAAGACCCAGGGACTGAATATCACCAGCTCTACCGAACCTTGGTTCTCTACAAATAAAATCCACCACCCAGGGATATCTAAAATTCACAATAACACAGTCACCCTCCAGGTCCTTTGGACTGTGTCCCACCCAGCTCACTCTTCTAACACTTAAGATCTCGGTATTACTTGAGGGAGGGAGGGGCCTGTTCTTGTTAAGCCAGTAAACAACTTTATTTTTCAACTCCCTGTGGGATTCTAATTTCTCCACCCCAATTCCTGGGACTCCAACTAGAATTGTCGTATAATGTGCGAACTCGGGGGGGAGATTTATACAGGAAAGCCGTTGGTTGCTAGCCTCCTTCCCTGTGAGTGAACGCTCGCTTGGCGTGATACCAGGCGTTGGTGCACATGGAGCATACTGTGATCCGGGCACCCCGCCTGCCTCCGAGCCCCCACCCCTTGAAACACTTGGGGGATTTCTACCTATAGGGCGCTTATCCACACATGATCTATCCGGCTGAATATTACGCTTATCATTAGGGGCCGTTTTGACCACCCTTGTACCACTACCAGTCCCCGAAGCTTGAGGGACTGTTACAGGGCCTTTTGGATTCTCCATACCTTTAACTATTGTGACCAGGGTACTAGAGTTTGCAACAACTAGCTGCTCCAACTGGTCTAATTTAGAATTAATCATTCTAGTTCTCTACAATAAGGGTAACATCAGTGATTTAACTAAAATCTCTATTTTCCCCAAAAACTCCTCATTTACCCTGCAATTTGAAGATAGTTCAATAGGGACTGGGATAGCGTTAGGCGTACTGGGAGAATGAACTTAACTATGTGGTGTCATGGTCTGACTGTTTTTCTTGATGAGTTTGGCGGAGCCGCCCTTCTGAGGGCCCCCCCCCTCTTTTCCTTTTATTAGATTTTTTATTAGATATGTGGTTTTTCTTTCTAGATGTCCCTGAATTTGTACTGTTGGGACTGGACCAAGTGGCGGGCTAGATATATGAACTCTACAAACTAAGTCACCAGAGTCCGTACTACTTATAGTAGAGTTTAAGGTTGGGCAGGCCACTACATTGTCTGGGACGACCAGCACATTGCTGGGACTAGAGCTTTGAGTGGCCAAAGGATCTAGTAATCTTGGAATACCTGGAGAAGCTACCAACCCAATAGGACCTAGAGACGAACGCTTCCCCGTCACTAGGTCAATGGACAATCTTTTCTCGGTAAGAGCTATTTCTTTTTCTAATATAACAGTAGCTCTTTTGAGAAATTGGTCCATAGTGCCAGTGACCGCCCCGCCCGAGGTTGTAAGGGTGACATTTCTACCCTTCCCAGATCTCAGTGACATAATGGCAAGAACTAGAAACTTTAACACAAAATGGGAATACCACAATACAAGTTATATTAGGGTCAGCACAAACCAAAAATTTGGGGGGGGGGCGTCCGGCCCAGCCTCAACGTCCTCGGACGGTCCCGCCCTTGTCCCAGGCTTCGTCCGGGCTCGTCCCGCGATGAGCGGTGGTAGCCTGGTTAAATAAAGGCCGGCAGGCGGGTTGATTAGGGGAAGAGGCACCAGCTGGCAGCAACAGGGAATGCTGGTCCTCGCAGTCCCCTACAGCCGCGTCTCTCCGGTAGTACCGTGGGTCAGTCACAAGTATCATCCCAACATCAGTGGCCACTGGAGTAAGGCAGCAAGGTTCCTTATTCTCCTCAAACCTCCAGGGAAACGCGATGAAGGGCACAAGCAGCGTAGCGGCACCTGAGGAGCGGGGGGGGCCGCGAGGTATTAAATAGGCTGCGAGCAGCAGGCGGGCTGATTAGGGGAAGAGGCACCAGCTGACAGCAACAGGGAATGCTGGTCCTCGCAGTCCCCTACACCCGCGTCTCTCCGGTAGTACCGTGGGTCAGTCACAAGTATCACCCCAACATCAGGGGCCACTGGAGTAAGGCAGCAAGGTTCTTTATTATCCCCAAACCTCCAGGGAAACGCTATGAAGGGCACAAGCAGCGTAGCGGCACCCGAGGGGCGGGGGCCGCGAGGTATTAAATAGGCTGCGAGCAGCAGGCGGGCTGATTAGGGGAAGAGGCACCAGCTGGCAGCAACAGGGAATGCTGGACCTCACAGTCCCCTACAGCCGCGTCTCTCCGATAGTACCGTGGGTCAGTCACAAGTATCACCCCAACATCAGGGGCCACAGGAGTAAGGCAGCAAGGTTCTTTATTCTCCCCAAACCTCCAGGGAAACGCGATGAAGGGCACAAGCAGCATAGCGGCACCCAAGGAGCGGGGGCCACGAGGTATTAAATAGGCTGCGAGCAGCAGGCGGGCTGATTAGGGGAAGAGGCACCAGCTGGCAGCAACAGGGAATGCTGGTCCTCGTAGTCCCCTACAGCGGCGTCTCTCCGGTAGTACTGTGGGTCAGTCACAAGTATCAACCCAACATCAGGGGCCACAGGAGTAAGGCAGCAAGGTTCTTTATTCTCCCCAATCCTCCAGGGAAACGCGATGAAGGGCACAAGCAGCGTAGTGGCACCCGAGGAGCGGGGACCGCGAGGTATTAAATAGGCTGAGAGCAGCAGGCGGGCTGATTAGGGGAAGAGGCACCAGCTGGCAGCAACAGGGAATGCTGTTCCTCGCAGTCCCCTACAGCCGCGTCTTTCCGGTAGTACAGTGGGTCAGTCACAAGTATCACCCCAACATCAGGGGCCACAGGAGTAAGGCAGCAAGGTTCTTTATTCTCCCCAAACCTCCAGGGAAACGCGATGAAGGGCACAAGCAGCGTAGCTTGGCAGTATACTTCTGCCATCACCTTTTCGATCCCTATTCCATGCCATTTCAGTCTTTTTAAATTGTAGGCATGTGGCGTGGAAAAAAGATTTTTTGCGGCTGTCAGTCTGGCTGTAAAGTGCTCTAATTGCAATAATTGTGGCATGTGGTCGCTCTCTATGCGTGGAACAAATAGGAATGTTCTTGTTTGGCATGCTACAGATTCACTCACTAAGATATGATTGATTGTTGAGCTTTTGGAACCACTTAAATAGGTTATTGCCGCCGGTGAATCATCTTTTGTATTTCAGTTGAGGTGAATCAGTCCCAATGATTCAAGTCGTCGTCTGAAGTTATTTGCCTTTTTAGGTCGAGCGAAGCATGCATCTAGCTCGACAACTATAGCCGCCCGTCTCCTGGGAATCTGAGACAGGGGTCGGGCACGAGCGTCAACTTCACCTCGTGGGCGGCCATGCCCAGCCCGGCGCCGTGCACATCCCCTGCCTCAGATTCCCTGAACACACACATACAAACATGCACACGCAGGCAGGCACGCACACACGCACACACACACACACACGCGCGCACACATGCGCATGCACACACACACAGGCACACACACTTCCTGGGAACTCATTGCCCAACACACCTGGAACCCACGGTCACCCTTCACCGAGGCAGAGAGGCGCTGCCACTTACAATCCCTACCGGTGAACAGACCCGTCACGACAGCCTTGCCTGCTCCGGGCCTACCCACGAGCACCCCGAAGAGGCTGACAGGAGGACCCTCCACCCCCAACACCCTGGAAACTACCAGAGAGCCCCATGCCTCACCCGAGCCCAGCTCCAGGACCTGACCGATTGTCCCCACTGCCGTCCCGGCCCCCACACTCACCTCGGTGCCCTCGGCGGACCCTCGGCTCCGTCCTTCCCGAAGGCTGCTCCGCCCGGACACGGGTGAAAGGAACGAGAGGGCTACGAGCTCTGGCACAGGCTCACCGCGCCTGAGCATTCTGACAGCTCCCGCAGGCCGGCATGATCTAAAGAAGGGACTGCGGAAGTATAACAGGGCACGTACGTCAGACAGGGGACGCTCACTACGCCTGCGCACAGACAGGTTGACCCCGTGAGCCAGGCAGGGCACGCTCGAGGGGAGACAAGAGCTGGCCACGCGCGCAGCATTGGCTATAGCAGCGTCGGATTCCGACACGCGCCTTCGGATCGGGTCGCGCGCGTGAGCTTGTAACGTAGAAAGCTCACACGCGCGACCCAATCCCAAGGCGCGCTTTGGAAATCCGACGCTGCCATGATGGTGCCCTGTCCTGCAGACAGTCTGCAGAGCGCCGCGTCTCTCTCTCTTATTTCCAGTTGCTTTTCTCCGCCTAGTTTTTCGCGCTGTGGCTTGTTAGTCCGTAAACAAAGCTAGTCGCATTTGCTGGTGCTTGTTACAGCGCGGAAATGCCAAGCAACCATTATTTAACAAAAGCGAACTTTAAAAATGCGATTTTTTTCTTCCTCTGTTGTTCGAGGAATCTAAGCTATCATTCCGTGTACCGGGAGCCACAAAAATTCCTCATTTAAAATGTGTTCTTTTGTGACGCGACAATGGAATGATTGCATATTACACACAGACGACTGAATATGTTTAGTTGTCCGTGACACACTTTACGATGGTGCTCAAAGCAGACCCGTAAACTTGGCATGGTGGTTGTTCTTTCTTCTGCCCGGGGCCATTGTAACAATGTGATAAAAACTCTCGCCATAGGCCGTATTGTCCAATGGGATGTGCGCCACGGCTGGTGCTTGGCATCCTTGGAAGGGCGTTACGTTGCAAGTAAATTAGACCTTGTCCTTTGAATGTCACACTGTGGACAGGGAGTACGGGAAGGGGGTTTGGGAGGGTGGGACATGCAGTGGTAAAAGAAGGACCAGGGAGGCGGGAAGCTCTGCCTCCACAGCCAGAGGTTTGTTGTCGGGTTTTGAAACCCTGCAACAAGTGTTCCCTCAGCCCTTTATTTTCCTCCCCGCGCCCCCTCCCCTTACTGTGCAGCTCGGATCGGTGTCTGGCAGCTTTGTCTGCCTCTCTGCTGCTACGAACTTAATTGTTGCTTTCCACCTATGTCTTTCTGCCCGTGTTTAGGTCGAGCCTGTCCCATTCCGCAGGAATGGATAGGATCGAATTCAAGTGCTCGATCGGCTAGTGAAACCACTGGCGTTTCTTCACAGTGCATGTGAGGTCACGTGGCCACAAAGCGGGTCACGTGACCACACAAGCACGAGCATCTCCGTAATCCACCTGCCCCCACCAGGCTCGCATTCTCGCCCCCTCACCAGGCCGCACATCTGCCTGCCACACTTCTCCTCCCCTAATTATGTGGCCGGCTGTACTTAGTTTCCTGGCCGCTTCCCGGCCGCTCTTGTTTTTCTTTGTTGGCCTCCCTCTGCTAAGTGTTCTGTTTACTTAGCTTCTGCAGCTTTATTTGCGTGTTTTGTGTAATCACCTTGTGCCGTCACTCCCCACCCACTCATCCCTCCCTCCACACTACTTGCCTGTCCGAACCACCTCTACAAGATCGCCGAGATTGCCGTTTTTTTTTAATGTATATTTGCACGCTTCTGCAGCTTTATTTGCGTGTTTTCTGTAATCACCTTGTGCCATCACTCCCCACCCACTCATCCCTCCCTCCATACTACTTGCCTGTCCGAACCACCTCTACAAGATCGCAGAGATGGCAGTTTTTTTTATGTATATTTGCACGAGCATCTCGGTAATCCGCCTGCCCCCACCAGGCTCGCATTCCCGCCCCCTCACCAGGCCGCACATCTGCCTGCCACACTTCTCCTCCCCTCGCACGCATTCCGCTGCCCCTCCTTTCTCCCACCCCCCCTCCAGAAGCCTCGCAAAATCACCCCTCCTTTCTCCCCCTGCCCTGCTGCTCCCTTGATCCATTTTGGCTCTCGCATTCCCGCCCCCTCACCAGGCCGCACATCTGCCTGCCACACTTCTCCTCCCCTCGCACGCATTCCGCTGCCCCTCCTTTCTCCCCCCCCCGCCAGAAGCCTCGCAAAATCACCCCTCCGTCCTTTCTCCCCCTGCCCTGCTGCTCCCTTGATCCATTTTGGCTCTCTCATGTAACGTAACGTTTGCTTTTGTAACATGCTCACTTGTAATTGCCCATCACCCTCCAGCTGGAGTCACAGCCAAACTGTATGCTTTCACGCAGTATAGTGGTCTGGCAGTTATCAGATTATTTTTAGATACACTTTTCATAGACACACTTCGTTAAAAATGTCTTTTTATTGGGCACACACTGAACACATTACTTTGCCGTAATCACCACACTTCACCCTCCCGATTTCACTTCCCGCTCTCACCACTTTTGACTTATACACACATTAGGCAGCATCTAGTTTAGATTACATAGCACACTGCTATACCGGCCAGTGACACTGTCTAATTTATGGTTGCACCAACCTTTAGACACAACAGGTATCCTGTGACTCTCCTGGCTGGTGAGGGAGCTCGCACAGAGCCCATGTTCCAATCTTTAACCACATGCGACCGCTAGCCTCCGGAAATACTAGTGTCTTCCATACCGGGACCCACTAGCAGCAGAGTAGGCTTCTGCATTAGGGTCACTTAGGCCAGTATCAGCAAGCTGCAGAGTAGCCACACGCTCTAGATTAAACATGAGATTCAACTCATCATGTCAGGATCAGCATTGTAATTGTAATTATCCTGCTAATATGCCGTTTATGTTGCACATATTGCATGCACCTTATCGGGCCATACTCATAACAGGAGAGTCTTATCACTATGTCGACATAACAGGCCTGACTTACTGCTAACAGTAAAGCAAATATCCATGTCATTCTGGTCCCAGTATGGTAAAAATGCTTTCTCATGTTAGCAAACAACATAGAACAAGCATTACACTACTCACTTCCTCGTGTGTGACTGTGTCCTCTGCCAGGGATGCGTTCCTGTGTTAGGGACGGTACAGCACAGGCAGTAGCAGTGCAAACTTCCCTCACACACAGAACAGGTACAGCACCGGCAGCAGCAGTGCAAGCTTCCTCACACACAGAGCAGGGACAGCACAGGCAGCAGCAGTGCAAGCTTCCCTCACACACAGAGCAGGTACAGCACAGACAGCAGCAGTGCAAGCTTCCTCACACACAGAGCAGGGACAGCACAGGCAGCAGCAGTGCAAGCTTCCCTCACACACGGAGCAGGTACAGCACAGGCAGCAGCAGTGCAAGCTTCCCTCACACACGGAGGAGGTACAGCACAGGCAGCAGCAGTGCAAGCTTCCCTCACACACGGAACAGGTACAGCACAGGGAACAGCAGTGCAAGCTTCCCTCACACATAGAACAGGTACAGCACAGGGAACAGCAGTGCAAGCTTCCCTCACACAGAGGGCAGGTACAGCACAGGCAGCAGCAGTGCAAGCTTCCCTCACACATAGAACACGTACAGCACAGGCAGCAGCAGTGCAAGCTTCCCTCACACACAGAAAAGGTACAGCACAGGCAGTAGCAGTGCAAACTTCCCTCACACACAGAACAGGTACAGCACCGGCAGCAGCAGTGCAAGCTTCCTCACACACAGAGCAGGTACAGCACAGACAGCAACAGTGCAAGCTTCCCTCACACATAGAGCAGGTAAAGCACAGGCAGCAGCAGTGCAAGCTTCCCTCACACACAGAACTGGTAGAGCACAGGCGGCAGCAGTGCAAGCTTCCCTCACACACGGAACAGGTACAGCACAGGCGGCAGCAGTGCAAGCTTCCTTCACACACAGAGCAGGTACAGCACAGGCAGCAGCAGTGCAAGCTTCCCTCACACACGGAGCAGGCACAGCACAGGCCGCAGCAGTGCAAGCTTCCCTCTCACATGGAGCAGGTACAGCTCAGGCAGCAGCAGTGCAAGCTTCCATCACACATAGAACACGTACAGCACAGGCAGCAGCAGTGCAAGCTTCCCTCACACACAGAGCAGGTACAGCACAGGCATCAGCAGTGCAAGCTTCCCTCACACACAGAACAGGTACAGCACAGGGAGGAGCAGTGCAAGCTTCCCTCACACACAGAGCAGGTACAGCACAGGCGGCAGCAGTGCAAGCTTCCCTCACACACAGAACAGGTACAGCACAGGCGGCAGCAGTGCAAGCTTCCCTCACACACAGAGCAGGTACAGCACAGGCAGCAGCAGTGCAAGCTTCCCTCACACACAGAGCAGGTACAGCACAGACAGCAGCAGTGCAAGCTTCCCTCACACACGGAGCAGGCACAGCACAGGCCGCAGCAGTGCAAGCTTCCCTCTCACATGGAGCAGGTACAGCTCAGGCAGCAGCAGTGCAAGCAACTAGAAGACTTTTTTTTTCTTTTTTAATTCGGTTGTACATATTGTCTTCTTGGTTATATATAAGGTAACAAAATGCTTATAACACTTTTTTATTACACTTTTCAACATGCTGCACAGCAGCAACGATGCTGTACAGCATAGCTTAAAAACATTGGCAACGCCAACAGCTCTTGCTAAACACGTATAAGGTCCAAAATGCGAGACCTATTGGCTATGCCAATGCTTGTTTTAAATGTCGGGCTCACCCTACGGGAATTCGTTAGTGCTGTTAATTATCTAACTTCCATCGGCACATCTACCCTGTCTGCACTCACTTATCAGCGCATCCTCCCCTTCTGCACTCAACCCCTCAGGGAGGAGCCTCTTTAAACGTGTGCATGACATTGTTGTCCTTTAATTAAATAAAAAATTGTTGTCCTTTAATTAAATAAAAAATAAATGCCTGCATTGCACGTCTTTTTCAGAAACTGACTGAGGTCACCTACTGATATGGCAGGGATCTTACATGCCAACCCTCCAGAATCGGGTGGGAGGTTCAGGGCACTTGCTTTTCTTTCCTCCAACTTTGTCGTTTTACCCCTGCTGCACCAAAAGAGACAACACTGTTGTTCCAGATGATGTTAGCAAGCCGCATATGAGGCATAAACAAGACCACCCCACGCATTACAAAAACACAAAAGCATTTCCCCTGCTGCATTCGGAAGACACAACATTGTTCCGGATAATGTTTCCCTGCCACATTGAACATATTCTGACTGAGCCAAGTACGTGCCTTTCCATTAATAAACATTATAGCAGATTCAAAACAGGTTATTCCTGTCCTTGTTATACCGGCCATTAATCACAGTAAGCCCCCCTGCCGGGTTTTAAAATAAACTAACAGAAAATATTTCTGTTTTGCTTTTATTTTTTTCCCAACATGGAATTCATTTTTAGGACGCATTTTCTTTGGTACCTAAAAAACGAAACATAAATCTTTCCTGTTAGTTTATATACAAAAATAAACTTCCATCAAGTGACAGCATTCTGTTCAAATGCATCTTTAACAACATTAGCTATAAAATGCCCGCCCTATATCTGGCCTCCTTATACCTGCCATCAATCACAGTTAGCCCCTGCAAATGCATTCCATGAGATTTCTAAACACAACTTGTTCACCCGACGACAGTACTTTAACAAGCATTTGGAATGCAATAGGTCTCGCATTTGTGAGCATTTAGCTATTGGCATTGTAAATGACAAAGCCTTTTATTTAAAACCAAAACATAAATTTGGTTTTAAAAACCAAAACATAAATAAACAAAAAAATAAATAAATATAAATAAAAGGCATTATCATTTACAAAACCAATAGCTCAAACTCGGGTAAATGCGAGACCTATTGCATTGCAAATGCTTGTTATTCATATTCCCTGGGGAAATACATAAGTTAATATTAAAGTCACTGGAAATGTTGAACTGTACCTGGCAATACAGCCTCTGTAATGTTTTTATTATTCCTAACAACGTATTCATATGCTCATCTTTTGTCTCCTCACTCGGGTGGTTGCAGTCCCACAACTTTTGTGCTGTTCCAATTTGGATACAAGGACCCAATTTGTCCCGATAGTTAATTTTTCTAGAGACCAATCCAGTTTGGTCGAGAAATAGGAAGATAGGCCGCCCTTTGGGTGACCAAATTTTGCAGATTTTGTTGCTGGCTCATGATGGCCGGCAAAGCCTGTAATATTGTTCTGAGTTATGCTCCATGTTTCTTGGGCTAAGATGATATCGCGTTCTTGCAGAAATTCCACTGCACCGGGGTTTCCTATAAGGTTTTCTAGGCCGTGGGTGTTCCAAGAGCAAATGTTAAACAGTTTTTGAGTTTCTTGCGATACTTTGGTTCGTCAAGATTGCAAGTTAAGGTGACGTTTTTGAGGCCCCAACCTAATGTCTTTACTCCCTTGTTTAATTATATTCAATTCATCTATACTCCTATCAAATAGGGCTGATGCCCGAGGCCTGGTGATTATTAGGTTTCCAAAGAATTTGTAGTTTGTTTCTGCTCCTATCGCTTCTCTCAATAGGGACCCCTCGATTTTCTTTTTGGTGAGAAGCGCACCTGGGTAGCATGGGGCCTCTATCCTTTGTGGTTCAATACCCCAAGCCTTAAACCTTTGCTGTTGGGTCATTATGTGCTCTACCATTTCCGGTGAGGACCAAGTTGTTACTGTTACCTCTCTCTTATCCGTGAATGGGTGTGGTTTAAATTCGATCAATAGTAAGTTGGAGGAATTAATATGGGCTATTTCCCGTACGTCCTTTACCAGTTTTATAATTCTACCTCTGTTTAAGGTATCAAAGTTACTTCTTGAGATATAGTTTGGAAGTAACACTATTTTATTTAATTAATTTTCCCTTGATATATTTAAATTTTGCAGCTGCAGCAGTGATGTGTCATTTCCTTCCGACCTGCGTGGACTTCCTATTCTAACAAATTCTTTGGTAGTTACTCTGAGCCCTGATCTCCATTGATCCTCTCCCTCTGACTTAGTATTCCCTTCCTTTCTGATGTTAGCAGATTCCGAACAATTATTAGTCATAGAGTTTTGCCTGTTTAGTGAGGTCTCTTGTTCGGCTACTGCTGGCAATGGTCTATTTTCAGAAACATTTGTCACGGGTAAGCAGGTTGTTTCCTCGATTTCTATTAGATTGAGTTGTTGGATGATTGTTTTTGAGATTTTAGATTCTAAATCTGATTTTGTATCATTATCTAAGGGACGTGAGGGACCTGCCATTCTTATGTTGCAAGAATAATGGCCATATTTTCTTTTGTTGGGCTACTTTTCCTTTGTTACGTGCTTTTCTTTGCCTCTTTTTTTCTTTCTTTGAGAGCGCTGGCTTAATCTCCACTATTTCTATATTTTTGTTATCTTTTATTTCACTTAAGTCAGGGTTAATGTCAGGGTTAATGTTTATTTACTTGTTTCTGTTAAGCCGGATATTTCCACAATAGACGTTTGCGTAAGTTGTGTGTTATTTAAGTCTTTTTGCGGAACGCCTGTTATTTTCTTTGGCGAAACCTCAACTGCCCTGTCTTTTTTGGATGAGCTGGTAGCTTGGGCTCTCATTTCCGTCAATATGTCCGTCAAGATTGTGGTGATTGTTAGTGGATTACCGCATGGCGATATGCATTTGCAATTTACTTGCTGTGTGTGGTTATACTGTTGCGCTCTCATAATCAGATCGTTCAGTCCTTGTAGCTTCTTATCAATACCAACTATGTATATTGCCATTATTTTTAATAGTTTCACTTGCATGTCGTGTTTGTCCGCTTGGTGAGAAATTGCTGTGGAGATTGTCTCCAATATTGACAATAGGGCGCCCCAAGTACTGGAGTGGGCTTGATCTTCCATATTTGTTGAATGAATGGGTTTGATTGGGGAGGAGTGCTTGCTTGGTTCCAGATATTGAGCCCCTAACTGTTGTATAATGTCTGAGACCTTTAGTTTTTCTGTTATTAACGGAAAGCGAGCTTAATTGTGACCCTATGTCTGGTTGTAGAGGGCTTTCTACCTTGCACACAACTATCCCTTCTCCTTGTAGAGGTGGAGATGACACGCCCTCTCCTTTAATTAATGAGGTCTGTTGATTGTTGTAGTTTAGTGACCTCCTTACGCATGGAGGAGAAGTTGTTTCCAAGAGTTCCAATGCTTTGGGGTCAAGCTCTTTTTCTTGGACAGGTGAGTTCAATGACTCCTGTTGCTGAATGAGTCCCTCTCCCTGATCTTCCCAATTACTGAGATTGAAGGAAAAGAGTGTTTCACTTAAGTTATGAATGTGAATTACTGCATTTGTTGTTATTTTCCTGGCTGAGTTTATTGCTGTGTGCTTACTTTCTGAGCACCCGTGAGTTGAGACTTCTGCAACAATTTCTTTGCTTTGTACATCGTTTAAAACTGCTTTACTACTTATGGAATGTGAATCCATTTCATGATCAGACTGCTGTATCGTTACAGATGCACCTTTGGTTTTGTTGTCCATCAATAGTGTCTCACTATTTACAATTCTCTTTTTTATTGACCCTTTTGTAGTTAGAAAATATCTGTTATCTTGTATCCATCTTTTTTTTTGCTGTGGGTCATCCTTGCTTTCTTCATAGCAGAAACCTTATTGGGAGATTCCTTTTCTTTTTTCATTCACAATGTTTTCTTTGGTGTCATTCCGGGTTATTTTTGACTCCTGATCTTGTTCCTGTCTGGGTGAATCTTTCCTTAGCCTCTTTGGGTATCTCTGATTCCCTTGTGAGAAGCCTTCCCCGTGGTCCTGGTCCTGCTCCTGGGCAGCTCTATTTTTTCCTGAGCGCATTTCTGATTCCCTCACTGCGCCTTTGTTATGCTACTTCCCGTTGCCTTTCCCCTTGCTAGATGTTAAAGTGGATGTTAAAAAGTGGCCCCTGCCTTTTCGTTTTGTTTTTTAACCCCCTTTGCTGTTTTGCTCGCTGACTCCCCCGGACTTTCAGTCTTTTAGTGACAGTAAATACTCCGTCAGCAATACTGAAAACTGTACTCGAGAGGGAGCCTCCAGCAGTAATCCGTGCCTGTGCCTGTAACTTGGAGAACAGATGGCCATTTAGGTGAGATTAAATGCAGGTGCCGGTGATAAGCTCCGTCCACCGCCACCCCTTTGTTCACATAAACCACATAGACCACATAGACCACCGTCTCCTGTACTCTCAGACTCTCCTTGAATCCTTGAATCCTGCGCCGCTCCTCCACGGGTCTTTACTCTGCTGCTCTCAGAATTGATTGCAAATCTTAACCTGAAGGAGGCCACCACACTGTGAGACTCTTAGCAATGCCCTGCGGGTCCTGCGTGTGGGGAGTAGATCGCGGCTTTCTTTTTCAAAGTAATTAGCGACCCCCGCTGCACTTGGAGATGACTTGCGGCTCCTGCGACGCAGAAGGACACAGAAGCGTGACTGGGCGGCGACTTTTGTTGGACTCGCCGCACTGGGAGATATCTCGCGGCTCCTACCGCTCTGAGAGGCACTTTACGGGGCACTGTAGAGCACTGTGAGGCACTTTGAGGCGAACTCGCGGCTCTCAGCCGTGTTCAGAAATGCCCGGCAGGTGCGGGTGTAACCGCGATAAGGATTCATTCGCGGCTCAGAAGTCCTGCTCTTTGTAGCCGGGCTCACGGCTCACAGCTCACGGGCGCACAGGAGAGCACAGGTGAACACTGCAACACCTGCGGCGGTAGCTTCTGGCGTCTGTCGTCACTTCCGTGAGCCCGTAGTCCGCCTCGCTCAGCCTGCACTCAAACACGTAGATGTAGGCATGTAGCGGGTCTGGTGCCAGGACAGAAAAGGCAGGGTATTGTGCACTTCAAAGCAGCTCTTCAAAGACTCCCTATTTGAAAGGCCCAACTGGCAATAAGTACTGGACCTCTGACACCACTGAATAATAACACTTCTGGAACTGAGGAACTTCTACCAGGAGGAAGGACTGCTGTGCTGCCATTTTGCTGAACTTCTTTGATATGCTGGACTGCTGCTTCTTGCATAGGAGTGAGAAGGACTGGACATGCATCTCTACATCCTAGAACCTAAGTACACTCCAAGGGCGTGTTGGATTGCCTCCTGTTTCTGAAGTTTCAGCGATATCAAAGACTTCACCTTCATCTTCAACTCAGCACCTGGACTTTGCTTGCTATAAGTCTTGATCTGCTAAGGGGTGCCAATCTAGTCCAGGGCCCTTGGAAGTGAGTTTGAAGTGCTGCATCTTCCAGAACCTGTGCATCGACGCCGTTGCAATGATCAGATCCAATGCATCGCCTGCTGTGAGATTGGGATCGACACATCACCATTGTTGCATGGAACTGATCTGTGCATCGCACTCAGAATTACCTCATCACCATCGGAACCATCGCCTCCGGAACCACCTCATTAGAAGCAGTGCATCACCGCCACTGGGTGGAGAAGATTGAAGCATTGCCCCTGCAGTGTGGATTAACCCGGCGCATCCCACTCAGCACAACTGCGTTTGGATCCTGCGCTCCACTTGACAAAACCGTTGCATCGCCGAAATTGAATGGAGCCCAGTGACGTTCCTTGCCTAGTGCCCTGGGCTCACTCTCCAAGACCTCTATTTGTAAATTCTGAGAGCACAGCTTTACCTTCATATCCCTACAGACTATCTCCAGGCCTTTTCCAACACCTTTAACCCATTTCAGTTCACTTTGCAGAACGACGTTTCTACACCATAGGGAGACCTTTTGCCCCTCAACAGCACTTCGACGTTTCCAAAATCTTATTAATGCCACTTGGGCCAGTATGTTCCATGACATCATACCTGTCTCCTTTCTTACAGCCTGTATCATTGAAGAACCTGGTAGGGACAGTAAGCTTTTTAAACATTTCCTCTCTTTGGCATCCCACCCGCTTTTGCCACTAACACATTGCAGCTCAGCTCCATGCTGAAACTGTGGGGGTATCATGGCCACATAGGCTTTTAAGACATGCCTGTGTGACATCTCAAGATGGTCCTTGTTAAATTTTTTCAGGACACTAACTGAGGCAAGGGCCCTTACTTTTGATGATTCCACATGCTAGCTCCTTTCTCACAGTTCCAGTCGATAATAAATGGTCCATACGCCCTGTGGCGTACCCTTTTCGACGATTACACCTGAGCCAACAGGTATAGAATGTGTGCAGGATCAATATTTTTGCTCTAATATTTTGGGAGGTGGATATTTTTGTATCCTGACAAACAAGCCCCTCTTCAATACAACTACAAAATGGCAAAATAATCAGCATCAACAGGAAATAATATAAACCACAATCCCCTTGATAGGTCTTCCAAGGAGGAACTGGCTCTACCTTGGACCACACACCATATTTTATCATTGCACCTTAAGGAAGCATTTCTCAAGACCCCTGGGCAAGTTGAAGAACGGAAACGTCTAGCAAAGAAAGAATAGTTTTGACATGTAAAAGCACAATTGAGATGACTGGACAGGGTAGCAGGCATTGATCTATCATCAGAATGAATGTATCCGTGGCTGTAATGGCTGTAACCACACCTAGCACAATTAAATATTTTATTTCTAAGTAGGGTTCAATCACCCTTCTGGCACCCTTTTTTCCTTCTCTTGTTTCCCCTTTTGGGGCTGTGAGTTCTCCATCCCTGTTTATCTGTCTCTTGTTTATGTCTAGGCATGACCAGTATCTTTGACTATACTGCAGCCATCGATGAGGCTACATAAATGATGAAGACTTACGCTTTCCTATTTACGTTTACCCCTATATAATTGCTCATGTAATGTTTCACAACATTTCTCAGTATGGTCTCCCTTTAACAGGTAATTTAGGAAGAGAAGGTTACTTCGGATTAGGACATCTCTAATTTGCACTTACTCTCCTGCACCATTCCCTTATCAATCTCATACACTTTTAGATTCTGTGCTAGCTGAGGCAGGGCTCTCAACCTCTCCCCTCCCTCCAACGCTGAGACTCCAATGTAGGGGGAGTGCCAAGGGGTGACATTCCAGCTCATAGTGAAATTACTTGTCTTACTTTTGCAGGGAGCAGCAAAATTATGCCACGCCTTGTCAGTCCTCTACCTCCTCCTCAGGTACTTCCCGTTGCTTTGGAAGCCTGCAGGGAGGCCAGAGGCGATTTCTATTTTATTATTGTTTTTTTCAATTTTATATAGTGCGATATGGCCCAAAGGCATTAGAGCGCAGGAACAACAAGCAGGATACAAGGGTTACAGCGCAGTACATTGCTAGTAATTAATCGTGTACGTTATCAACGGTGGGTGTGTGCAGGAGTTATCACAAGAAATAGTTACAGCAAATGAGCAGGGGAGATGCACAGTAAAAGCATCAATTTAAGGGGTGTGTCGTAAAATGAGGGCAGGTCAGATTGTAATGGGGGAGTACATACGTCAGATCGAGGGTGAATTTAACCAAGATGTCTGTCAAAAATGAGGAGCATGAGGTTCCTTTTGAACATTACTAGGCAGGTGGTTAGGCGGAAGGAGGCAGGCAGATAGTTCCAGATTCTAGTGGCACTTCCAGAGAAAGAATGGGTCTTGTATCGTTCCCAACTAAAGATGGGGGTTCCAGTAGCAGGGATTGGGCATTTCTGGAGCTTCTATTTGCTCCAGAGATTTTAAGTTTCTTGGTTAAATAGGAGGGTGAGGAAGAGTGCAGCACTCTGTGAGTAATGCAAGCAATTTTGAATTGGGCCCGCTCTTCAAAGGAGAGCCAATGGAGGGTTAGCAGGGCAGGGGAAGTGGTCAAATCTCTTGAGAACCAAGATGAAGCATGCTGTGTAGTGTTGTTCTCAGTAGGCCTAGGTGAACCTTGGGAATACCTGAGAGAAGGGAAATTCCATAGTCTAGTCTAGAGAGAATGAGAGACTGCACCACTGTTTTGAGGTTTTGATCCAGAATCAATTGTCTGATGCCTCCAAGGTGCCTAAGTTGGTTACATGCACTGTTGGCCATTGCTGCCATATGGCTGTGAAGATTGAGATGATTATCAAGGGTGATGCCAAGTGATCTGGCACTCTGTATAATGGAGGGCAGCCATCCAGGGCGGGAAGTTTGGCCATCCATTCTTGTGCTGGCATTTTTGCTTTTGGAGGTGAGACTATAAGTAATTCTGTTTTAGTTGGGTTGAGTTTTAAATTGTGGTTGGACAACCAGTTTTGAATCTTTAAACGTGTTTCTGAAAGCAGACAACGTCTACCAGGGATGAGATTTTCAAGTATGTTTGGGTGTCATCGGTGTAGAGGTGGAGGAGAATCCCAGAGTTTCTGATAATCACACAAAGAGGTTTAAGGTAGAGGTGAAAGAGGGTTGGGTTGAGCCTTGAGGGACCCCTTAGAGAATGTGGACTAGTCTCGAGAACAAGTTGCCCTATTTCACAATTTGGGAGCTGTTGGATAGGTATGAGGAGAACCAGTTGAGGACAGTGCCTCCACATCCCATGTGAATACTTACAGTACAATGGAGGTCCAGACAGTGTCGAATGCAACGGATAAATCCGGGAGGACCAGGAGACAGGAGTTGCTGGATTTGAGGATTGTGAGGAAGTCATGGACTGTTCAAATATGTGAGTCTAGTTGGGATGCTACACAGCTTTCAATGACTTTGCCTTAAAATGAGAGTGTGGAGACTGGGCAGTATTTAGTCAGGTTCTCTGGATTTGTTTTATTTAAGAGAAGGTGATTTAACTCATTTTTAAATGTTCTGGAAAGAGGCCCTGCTTGAGGGAGGAGTCATATGGGGAGAAGGTCTGTGGCAAGGAAACTGGAATGGCATCTGGATGGTGATTTGAGGGTTTTAGTTTGGAGATTTTCCATTGTAGATCCTGTTTGGAAATTGGAGAGAAGGATGACCATGATTGCAGTGCCTTGCATGGTAGAGTCTCAACCGTTTCACAGAGTCGTTGATGGGCAGAGAGATATGGTTGTCGCTAACTTTTTTAACAAAGAAATCGACAAAGACGTTGCTACGGGCCATGAATGACTTAGGAGCCAAAGTAGTCGAGGGGTTAGTAGTTTGTGCTAGGACCTTGAACAAGCACTTCAGTCTTTTCTTAGCAGAATTCCCGTTGGCTCTGTGGGAGGATTTGGCTCAGAGGATTGGGTCTTTGTATGGTTTTCTCGCTTTGCAAAGCTTAGTCTAATTCAGGTGAGATGGAGTTTGTCTTCATTCTTTCTCGCATTTTTTGCTAAGCTTTCTTTCTTCAGAAAGCTCTTTAGAGAACCATGGCCTGAAGGGTTTTGATTTGAATAATTTGCACTCCAGGGGAGCACATTTGTCAATAAGGGATTTATATTTGTCAGTGGCCTTGTTAATGTCCAGATGAGGTGTAATAGAAAGGGTGAGAAGGGCCATGATTTCTGTGTCATGGTTGAATGTGTCCCTGAACCATATTTTCTCTTCTTGGGATGTCTATATGTTTTGGTATGCAATCCGGTTAGGGAGAATGGAATCTGCATGTCATCAGACCAGTTGACCGGAATTGGGTCATATTTTTTTAGGTTGGCGGGAGTTTGAGTTTATCAGATCCAGAATGGCGCCTTTTTGGTGTGTGGAGTTTTTGGCCGTGTTGTTGGAGGTCATTGGCATTGAGTAAGAAGGTAAAAGTATCCATGCAACTGTTGCCCATGCCTGCCAAGTGGATGTTGAAGTCACCAAGGAAGATATTGTTGTCTGAGCTGATAACGTGGGAGGTGAAGAAAACCATGCAATCCACAATGCAGGTGTTGATTTGACCCGGTGTATGGTAAATCACATTCAATCTGAAGTTGGAGGTAGTGGATTTGGACAGTTCCATTAATATCCCTTTAAAGGACTGATAATGAGTTGTTGGGAGGGTTCAGTATCTCAGGGAGTTTCGGTGAATGAATGTGAGACTTCCGCCATGTCTATCTTCCCGGTCACGACACAAAATGGAGTAGTTGGGAGGAAGAAGAAGGTGTAGTGCATGGTTAGTTAAGACATTGAGCCATGTTTCTGTGAGGATGAGGATGTCAAGATTATGAGACTGGATCGAGTCAGATATCTCTACATGGTGATTGACTTCAGACCGACAATTGGGATGGTAGTTGGGATTTGTATCAAGCGAAGAGGGATGAGTGTACACTGGGCTGGTGTGTATGAGTTTGAATGCAGTCAGAGATCATGCTGGAAATTTGGTGACCCTCTGCAGGAGGAGAGAAAGAGGGGGTAGTGAAATTTGAAGCTATGTCACTCTTTAGGGGAATGAGTAGGTCTGAACTATCTAGGAGAGATTAAGTCTGTTTGGGTCTTGGTAGGTGGCTGTCTCTCAGTATACTGGTAGGATGTGGTGGGAGGGTCCGCAAGACGTGATGAGGGTAGCAGTGATGAGAGGACAGAGAGTCACTTAGGAAGAATAGAGCTGAAGTGCGGATGTCCATTCTATGAGAGCAGTGTGAGAATGAGGAAAGGAGCATGTTCAGCAGGACAGTTATGTCCAGCAATTATACAGAGGATTGGGGTGGGCTGTCAGGGGCAGACTCCGGAAGGGGGAGGGGTTTTGGTGAAGATAGAGGAGGCGCTGGTTGTTGGTGTCTGGTGTTGGGAGATGTTAGGGTAGTGGGCAAAGACAGTAGGAGGAAGGGGTAGACACATGGGCAGATGGAGGAGGTGAAAAAAGGGTGGCAGCGGCAACCAGCATGGGAGATAATGGTTTGTGGGCGTTTGGAAGGGATCAATGCGGGGATGATCTGCGAGGAGGATGTTCAAGGTCTGGTATTGGCGGGGAGCTATGGGTTGTGGGAGACCTATCCGACTGAAGGTGAGTCGAGGGTGAGAGGTGCAGTCTTGGTGGATCTGCATGGGAGGGAAATGGGTGAGGGGTGTTATGGATGGACGGAGAGGGAAAGTGTGGAGGGTTGCCCGGAGGGCTTGAGGGTGAGATAAATTAAGTTCATAGTGGCCATGATTATGCCTGTGTCTTAGAGCATGATCTTCCCATTGTTGTAAAAGTATACAGAGCAGTGGCATAATGAAGCTTAAGGGGGACCCCCTGCAAAGTGCATGAAGGGGCCACCTTCCGGACCTAGTCGGGACCTCTCATGCCAGGGTACCTCTACCGAGGGCCCCCCTGGAGTTTAGGGATACAGAGAGGTTGCCTGAGAGGCCAAAGGGGGAAAGCATTTGAGTTTGCGTCCAAAGGGGATGTTAGAGAGAATTGAGGAAGGGAGAGTATTGCATAAGTACCTGATCCATCGGTCAGTGTTGTTTGTGAAGAGGAATTCGGCTTTGGGGAGCCTTTGTGATGGCAATGTTATTGGTCTGCAAAGAGGGTTTCCAGGAAGTCCCTCAAGGTCCTGTGTTTGTGGTTTTTCTTTGCATGTTTGGAAAGATTTGGGGGTATTTGATCTGGAAGGCATTGGCGCCTTATCAGGAAAGAGGAGAAGGAGGGAGCTGGTGGCAACGTTGCGAGTAGGGGGAGGCAGTGGTTGTAGGTATCTAGTGTTGGGAGAATTTAGGGAAGGGGGCAAAGAAAATAGGAAGGAAGGGGGAGACATATGGACCAATGGAGGGAATGAAAAAAGGATGGCCGTGGCAACCAGGATGGGAGATAATAATTTGTGGGAGGTTGGAAGAGAACGATGCGGGATGGCCTTTGGGGGGGTGTTTAAGGTCTGGTACTGGCAGTGACCTGTGAGTTGAGTGAGGCCTTACCGATTGGAAGAGAGTCTGGGAGAGGGGTGCTGTCTGGGTGGACTGACTACAGAGGAGATTGGGTGAGTGATTTCATAGATGGATGGAGAGGGGGGAGCATGGAGGGTCATCGGAGCGCCATCAGAGGGCCGGAAGATGAGATAAATTATGTGAATACAGTCCAGGATTGTGTCGGTGGCTTGGAACATGATCTTCCCATTGTAGTAAATAGATATATAAAGGTTGCCCGAGAGGCAAAAGGGGAAAAAACATTTCAGTTTGTGTCCAAAAGGGATTTTAGAGAGAGATGAGGAAGGGACAGCATTACGTAGGGACCTGATCCAGTGTTGTGTGTGAGATGAGGAGGACAGTTTTGAGGGAGACTTTGTGTTTGTAATAGTATTGGTCAGTGAAGAGGGTTTCCGGGAAGTCCCTCAAGATTCTGTGTTGCAGGTTTTTCATTGCGTGTTTGGAAATAAATGGGGGATATTTGATCTTTAAAGAATTGGTGCCAGAACTGGAAAGGGGTGATGGAGGGAAGTTGGTGGCAACGAGTGTCGCCGTCATGTTGGAGGCTGATACCAGTTGGGAGGTTACAAGTATGACATAGGCAACCAATTCCTAGGGTTAAGATGGTCTTCAGGAGGTCATCCACAGCATTGCAAAGTGCACTGTGTTCTCTGGGTTCCAAAAGAAAGCCTCGCAGACTACAATACTCTGGGGTAGTTGCAGGGTTGCAAGGGGCAAGCCAAAGAAAACCACTCAAAGATGGTCCCCCTTGTGTGTGCAAGCTGTTGAAAGACCTCTTTCTATCCCCATTGGTTTAGGTGTCCGTCATTTTGTTGGACAGGGTGCAATGCTGAGTTCTGCCCACCATTTAAGGGAGAGTTGATGTGTGCTGTACGTCATGTCGGCAGAAACATCAAGTGCCGGCCTGTTATTCCTTCCTGGCAGGTACTGCGACCACACCTGCCCCAGGGTAGACAGCAGCAGTTAGAAGGAGTGCTAATCATATTATAGCCAGTCCTCCATGTTGGGGTCTGGCAATGGGTTCACAGTAGCGCTGTAGGGGGTATGGCCGCGTGCTAAAATCCTGCAGCCGGTACAAGGAGCTAGTTAAAGATGCCCGCTTTGTTCTGCCCTTACTTGCAGGTGTTGGGAGTGTCTCACTAAGCAGAGCTTCTGGCGTGGGCCCGCATTCCAGGATCAGGCAGCGCTCCGTGCGGCGTCTGGGTTCCTGGTGCCGCACACAGGGTTGTTATTTCAGGGGGGGGGGTCACCACTGTCTTTCAGGCCTTCTCCCTCTGGAGATTTCTGATGAATCTGCTCTTGGACAGGCTGCTCGAACATCAATCTGGGACAGGACCAAAAAGGTAAGAGCCTCATGCGCCCTTACAAGTTTGGGGAAGGCTTCCAGATTGGGACAATTTTGAATGTGCATGCCTGTCTAAGTGTGACTATAACCTGCTTCAGTCATATTTTACTGCTCACACTAAACAGCCCACAAGATGTAAACAATTCAGACTTACAGGCGGGTTGTGTTTTGGTACCCAACTCTTCAAGGTGTAAAATAGCTTGCTTAGGCAAAAACTCATATTTTCATAACATTTACCTGTATTCGTGAGCTCAGCTAAGACACCTGTTTGTATGTCATCATGGGATCGACACGAGAAACCCATATGTATTAGAGTATAAATTTGAGTCCAGGCTGTAGCCCTTGTGCTGTCTCCAATCAATAATCATTTCAGGGGATCCTCTTGGCCTTTGACTTTGTGACTCACATACTCATGCTTTTAATTTGTCAATAAATGCTTTCCAACTCAACCAAAACGTGAAGTGAACCTTTCTTCAATTCCATGTTGGTTGGACTTAAACCAGTAGCGCCCAGTACACCTGATGCTGGCCCAGCCAGGCCATGCCCTTTGCTGGAGATCAGGGCGGCCCTCGTGTGCTGACCTCTGACCAGACTATTTAAACTATCTTGTATACCCAAAGATAAACAAGAGGGGTAAATGGTGCTAACTTTAAAAAAAGAGAAGGGCACTGCCAAACCCAAGGTGCGAGCGGCTTGAAAATTGATTCCTACCACCACTTTGTGCGTCCATTGAGACTTCTCTTGTTAATCTAGAAACTGAAGAGGAGCTAACACCAAACTGTGGATCGATGAACAATAGGTTAACACCTACCATTCTGGTTCCTGGTAGAAATACTGGTCTGTGGTTGCAGTGCCACCAGCGCTTGATTTTCTCTGCACGTGTAATTTTCTTTAGATGCAAAAACAACAATTGATGGACAGAATGCAGAACAATGTCATACATTCACCCCAGTACAGAGATCTTGGCCTAAATCCATTGTATTTCAGCTCCTCATGCCATTCCAGTATGAACCCAGCCATATGCAAATCAGACTTGACCCTGCCCCCAATGGGAACAGTCTAGCCTGAACTGCCAGGCCAGCTCCCCCCTGGACTGGAAAAAAGCATCCTAGGACCACTTTCGGGGTTTCACCCCTCATCAGCCAGGATAGCTTGACTCCAGTGGCATGGAGAGCACGGGACCCACGTCTGGGCATACCCGTCTCACTCAGGGTGACAAATGCAAAAACAACAATTGATGGACAGAATGCAGAACAATGTCATACATTCACCCCAGTACAGAGATCTAGGCCCAAATCCACTGTTTTGTTTGCTCCCCATGCCATTGTGGGCGAGTGTCTGAAAGGTTTCAGTGTTCCGTCCATCATCTCCTTATGTATCTTTTTTCTCCCAAAGTTGGCAGGGTATGCCCAGACATGGTTCCCTTGCTCACTTTGCCACTGGATTCAAGGTAGCTTGGCTGATGAGGGCTGTTAACCCGACGCTGTCCAAGATGCTTGTTTCCGGTTCAGGGAAGAGCTGGCTTGGCAGTTTGGGCTGGACTGTTCCCATGAATCACATATTCAAGACTGATTTGCATATAGCTGGGTCTGAATTGAGGTGGCGAAGTGAGCTAAAAAACGATGATGGATTCAACCCAGATCTATGACTGGGGGTGAGTGTCCTGGTGTTTGCAATTTGCTTTTGAGCAATAAAGCTCTCGATACATACAGAGCAAGTGGTATCGAAAATTATAGGATTTACAACGGAAAATGAACAACATTCAAAACATAATGCTGTCATATAAAACTCCAGTAGAATCAGCGCCCCAAGTTTTTCCACAGTATATATTATTCACAATCACTAAATGATGGCCCAACGTTGCCACAGTCCTGCAAAAGAAAAGCACAGCACCGCAGTATTGAAACTGTTAATAATATCAACCAGTATTTGCACAAATGATTGCGACAGCTAGCTAGCTAGGACCCTAAACCTACCACCAAAATGGAGTTACATTGGTACAACTGTGTAACATTTACTGTTTGCAATTCTAGTAGTTGCGAACACCTACAAACTAGAAACTGAAGAATAGCTAACACCAAATTGTGAATCGATGAACAATAGGTTAACACCTATCATTCTGGTTCCTGGTAGAAATACTGGGCTGTGGTTGCAGTGCCACCAGCCCTTGATTTTCTCTGCATGTGTAATTTTCTTTAGATGCAAAAACAACAATTGATGGACAGAAATCAGAACAATGTCATACATTCACCTCAGTACAGAGATCTTGGCCTAAATCCATTGTATTTCTGCTCCTCTTGCCATTCCAGTATGAACCAATATATTTTATCCCTTTTGTTCATGGGAGCAAAACTTCTTAGACTCTTCTATGCCTTTCAGTTCCTCTTTGCGGTTGCAGGCAAACCCATCTTTTACCTCCCAGCATTGCAATTCCCGTTTGCATACCTGCAGTTCTTAGCTACAGCTTCACTTCTGTTGGGGGTCGCCTCGCTTTGGAACAGGGACTTCCGGATGGTGTCAGCATGGAAGGCTGCCAAAGTGGCACTCATCTTCAGCAGTTGCAGCCTCCCCGGTTGGGTGCAGATAGGTGCTCTGGTATGGCTGTTGCTGCCTCCAGGGCGAGTCGTCAGTTGGTGAGTGATCCGCAGTTTTGGCCTTTGTGTCGGCTAGGGCTTCACCTTCACCTTCAGCATCAATGACACTCTGAAGCATTCCTCAACTTAAAAGCTGTACACAGGAATGTTATATCTTCATAAGTTTATTCCATAAGAGGATTGCATCCATTAGCTGGCAGGCTCCAACATCAACTTCCTTTATTTACATATAAATCTAGTTCAAGATTCTAATGACATCAATATAATTCCTATTCCACATGACATGTGACATGAGTAAGATTCTGTTGCTGGCATATTGTAGTTCTATTCATTATAATGCAGATTAAACAGGAAGGCAGAACACCACACACCTCCCTTCCTTAACAAATGAACTTCAAGCAAATAATAACATTTATACATAGTCAGAAAGATAAGCAGGAGGTTTGCACTTCCTGTGAGAAGCTCAACATTTGTGTTCCACCCCAGATTGAGGAGCAACACATGTGCTGTCTGAATTACCTGGATCTACATTGATCGGCATAGCTCCTACTTCGTTTGCTGTTATAGTCAGCTTTCACTCTGTGTTCCTCATTTCAGGACCATGCGGGACATATCCTCCTCCTCTCTTCTTGCAGCGACAGATGCTCTCCCGCCCTCCAGTAGGCAGGCTTCTAGGCACTAGTCAGATCCTCATGTCCTTCATCAGAATTTGCTGACTTTAGGTGATGTCCCCTCACCTCTGGGAGAATGCCTGCCAAGCAGACATCAGCCCTAATCAGCTCATCGCCTACTCTTCAAAGCACTCCCTTCCATGGTAAAGATAACTTGGAACTGAACAAAGTGGGGTGGTTTGGATCTCACTTTTATAAACGTAGTTTAGACAGAGGTTGTGATTCAGAACCAGTTTGGGTTGGTTCTCTTTCAAACGTCATTTTAAGCCTGCTCCCACAAGCAAAGCCTTTGTGTAATTTGATGGCTCTCGCACCAAGCAGCAATGTGGTTGGCTCCACACAGGAGTATCTGAAACAAGAGCACAACAGTGTGAGAGATCTGTACCTGCCATCATCAGACTTCCTGAAGCCGTTATTAGGGGCAGAATGAAAGGGCAGGCCCACCTAGAAACTTTGCCACCTTGAACTAAAAGAAAATGGAGCTTCACCACTCACCTACACCATCTACCAAATAGCATCTGGATACCCTCACAGTGACAAGCAGCGCTATACAAATCCACATTACATTACTTTGTAATAGCAGTGCTCAGGAAGAACTAATCAGCAGCCCTTTGCTAACAAGGTTCTCATTTAATTTCTTAGGGTGGCAGGGTATCCATTCTTCCCTCACTTCAGTGTATGAGTGTATGAGTCTACACCCATAGGAATGCAGGCAATGCACATCCACTGTCAGGGGAAGCTGTCTCAGCCTCAATCGTGTGTAATTCTAAACCAGGACTGGATCCCCTGGCCCCAGCCCTCAGAATCATAACACCCAGAGTTCAACTACCATACATGTGTTTTACAGTTACTGCACGTATGATAGTGCAATGTGCTAGAGGATCATATAGTAGCAGAACTGTACACAAGAGGGGTTAATACACTGCCCACTCTTCTGACGCAGAGAAAAAGATCTAGTCACGCTAAATATTCACAAAGTATGGTACTCTGCCACAGTTACTTTATGTGATTTATCAAGGATGGACAGTAGTCTTACACTTTGTTGCCCCTTGCCCTCTCTGCAGGGTCACTCACAAACCTTTTGCCTTCCTCCCCCTATTATTTTACTGAATTAGTTTTTGCTGGCCTTTGGACTCTGTGCACTTTACCACGGCTAAAGTGCTTTTGCTCACTCCTTAAACATGGTAGAATTGGCTCCAACCCAATTGGTGCATTTAATTTACCAGTACGTAAAGAGGCACTCCCTGTGCCCGGGGTCTGTAAATTAAATGCCACTAATGGGATTGCAACACTGATTGTGCCATCCACTTAAATAGCACTTTAAAAATGCTCAGGTCTGCCACTGCAGCCTGTGGGTGTGTGCAGTTTTAAACTGCCATTTCGACCTGACACTGTAAATCTTTTGCGAGGCTGAAACCTTCTTTTTTAATATATATAAGTCACACCTAGGGTAAGCCCTCCACAGTGCAGAGGTCAGGGTGTAATGTATTTAAAAAGTAGAACATGCAGTTTTTAGTTTTACATGTCCTGGTAATGAAAACTTTTTAAATTCATTTGTCACTGCTGCAAGACCGGCTTTTACCATAGTATAACATTGGAGTTACACTTAATAAATGTAATAAGGTCATTTCCAAATGAGAAAATGGTGAAGTCAGATTTTAAGTTACAATTTTTAAAATGCCTCTTTTATAAAGTTTCAAACACAAGGAGATGATGGACGGAGCACTGAAACTTTTCAGACACTCACCCGCAGTCACAGATCTGGGTTGAATCCAACATTGTTCTTTAGCTCACTTTGCTACCCTGGCTCAGGCCCAGAATAATGCAAATCAGTCTTATCCCTGTGCCCCATGGGGCAGTCCAAACTGCAAATCGAGGTCCTCCCTGGTCCAGAAACAAGCATCCTGGAACTGGTTTCGGGGTAACACCCCTCATCAGCCAGGCTAGCTTGAATCCAGTGACAAAGTGAGCAAGGGACCGACATCTGGGCATAACCTGCCAAATTAGGGCAAACAATGCAAACACAAGGAGATGATGGACGAAGCGCTGAAACTTTTCAGACACTCACCCCTAGTCACAGATCTGGGTTGGATCCATCATCTTCAATGCAGGTCCACCCAATGCGCCGCAAACCACGATTGAAGGTACTGTGTTCAGCGGGCCTAACTGGGTCCCTATAGCCTGCTTGCACTGCTTCACAGTCACCTTAAACATGTAACTTTGTCCCATTTTGGTGCGACCAGATAGCCACACTTGGATCTTTATGCCTTTTGACACTATTTTCGCTAAAATATTGAAAATTGAATATTTCCGATTCTAATGAATGGATTTTTTTGTCATTTTGGTCTTGTTTTATTTATTAAAGATTTCTTTATTTTTTTAACTCTGTTGTTAGCTGCTTTTGTGGTGTGTATTCACTGTGTTACTGTTTGGAGTGTTGCACGTATACTTTACACATTGCCTCACTGCTCTGGGCCAAGATACCTGAGTGTTGAGCACAAGTTAATTTAAGGTTTGTTTGTGACTTCACTTTGAAAATAATTGTGGTTGCTGCTTGAGAAGGGTTTCACCCCCCTCAACCAGTAACTTATTTTCTTACACATGTGTTATGAGGTCTCACTTGATGTGCCCCTGTAGGTCACAGAACAAGATCTGGACCTCTGCTTTCCAGAGACAGACATAGGCCTCTGCGCACATGCTACATTAACTTGCCAGCAGAGTCAAACAAAAAGTTCTGACACCAGTTTCACCTGTAGTTGGGCACTTAGGGAAGGGGTACATGCCTGTTTACCATGCAGAGGATTTCCCTTTCCCAATAACAAAGCAGTTTGACAGTGTTATTTAAATATTTGTTGTGGTAACCTTTTGTACGATAAGAAACAACCTGGCATAATAAATATGAATTGTGTTCGGTTCACCACAAATTACACTTGCCTTATTCTTTTCATAGAAGTAGTTGCACCACCAGAGAAGCATGAATACATAGCTTGATTAATAATAGGGGAATATCTGGATAAACAGGTACATTCATTCAAGAATCTGGTGTACTTATTTATACGTGCCTGAAGTATTTTGGGGTAAATCAGAGTGAGCATGGAGAGCAACACAGTAACACTTACCAGAAATATAAGCACAATGGTATTCAATGTGTTCTAGTTTTAATTGTGCTTAAGTGGCATCACAAGACTTGTGTGGCACTCAACCTGAGAATGATGAAGCACCTGATGAGGACAGGAAGCTGCCATTTCCTGAATAAGGCCCAGGCAGGGTGACATAATTGCTACCTTAATTAGGGAGGCTGGTTAACGTACCAGTACAGTAGTATAATACAATACTGGGGCACACTAGAATCAATTGTTAACATCATTAAAAGTTCAGCTTGAGGATCCAGAATGATGGCAGCTCTTTCTGTGGTTTACTTGTTGCCACTTATAGGTCAACAACCTAATCATTTTCAAGTACAGGACAACAACCCACACGTGTTTTGTCCATGGACTTTATCATGGCTTCGGGTACACATATTTCTGGAAAATCGTAAGCGGAGAAATTATTGTTTTTGCAGTCCAAGAAGGAAAGTAAAATATGTAGTTTGTTGCTGATATGTGATCCAACACCAGTGTGAGCAATATATGCATGTACAGTAATCGTACCATTGCGTGCGGTAAAAGTTATAGAAATCCCGACATATCCAAGGCATGTATATTATATTAGCCCAAAAGGGAATGGAATCAGGCAATTATATACCTGTATAACTTAATTGAAGCTGGTAGTAGAATGCAGTGTCATCTCTACATCTGACGCCAGCTAACCTCTCCTCCACTACAAGTGACACAAGGTCCATTTTGACAACAGAAACTAGCATCATGATGACTATCTGGCAGCCTATGGTGTTCATCTTAGATTAGCTACAAAATGCCTCTTTGTCAGTGTGACACATTGGGCCAGTCGTGGCCATTTAGCCAGCAGCTTAGTGTATTATGGGATCTGAAGTTTTACATTAAAGGTTGAAACTGAAAGAGTATTGACCCATATGTTCAGTGCAAATCCAGTTTTGTTCTTACGATGGTTCTTTTTAGTAGCGTAGAGGGGAGCAAAAGGTTGTAAACCAATTGAAATACAGTGTAACCCAATCGTCTACAAAGGACTCAAATCGACAACCATTTGAAGGATAGTTAAGTTTATTACAAGTTCAAAAATAGTTGGACATACACAAATCTTAGCATTAGAGTATAGAAAATACAGGGCAAACAGAAGAAAACCAAACCTTCTAAAAAGATTCACTCAGTGGAGCATAAAAAGACAATAAGTTCTATGACGATTGTGCGTGAGATGAGAAAGCAAAAGTTCAAGACCCCCCCATCATCACTTCTTCTGTATACAGCATTTAGTTCAAACTATTCCTATTCCTACTCTAGAAGTGGCATCCTGAAGTTGGCATATAAGCAAAGAATCTGCAAGAGAAAAAGGTGTCAGCATGTAGAGCCTTCCTAAGAAGTCACTCCACCATACGATGGTTCTGAAGCAAAAAAACACAAACAAGGAAAGGGAAACAAGATAGCACTCAAGTGCTCTCTGTCAAGATGGCAGGCAAGAATGGAGTGTCTGTCCCTCTCTACAATTCATCATATACTGAAAGTTGTATTCAGCAAATGTTCCAGGAGGCTTTTCTCTCATGTATTCCGCAATGGGCTCAGTCAGAAACTTTTCTATGACATCGACTCCCTTTATGACTTTTTCCACGCACGCCCCTCTATGGCAGTTCATTCTTGGTCTTTTCTCCTTCTGCCATGTGAAAATACCTCCCTTCACCTTATCTTCTCCAGGCCAAGTTAACTGTAACTCCTTCATTCCGCAGCTCCTGGCTTATATGTGAGTGGGATCGTGAGAAGAAGTGAGATCGCTGGGCATGACACAGGTGCTACGCTTGGCCCCTGTATGTGACACAGGGTACGATTCGGACATAAGGCACAAATATTTGGATCAGGGAGATTAGGTGCAGCTTGTATTTGACCACGAGGGGCCTGAGGTTTTCTCTGGTTATTCCTTCTCTCTGCAAATTGTATTATTTTCTTTGTCCCAGAGCTGATATTGCCAGACTACTGGGGTAATTTAATCCCGTGTACCAAGCAGAGCTGCCCCATGTCACTGGATAGTATGTACTAGGAGCAGGCTAAGTTATTGTTGACACAGTCATAATTTTTTCTCCGTCAAGTTTTTTCTTATCATAGTTTGAAATTGAAGCAAGGTATATGTGATGTTGTGGTAATGGTGATTAATCAGACCTTCCAGGATTTCGCGATTTGCTGCGAAATCGGCACTTTTGTAAAAATGACGCAATTTTTACAAAAGTTCCTGCGAAATCAACAACTCCCCATTAACTCTTCTCCCCTCAATCAGGTCACCTGCTGTCCTTACACTTCTGTACTTATTAGTGTTGCCATCTGGCTAGAATTTTACCAAGAGGGGCAGTGTTATTTGAAGCGCTGTAATAGTGAGAAAAGTGAGCAATAAGCCAAAGCGTGCTTTTTCACTTTAAAACATTTATTTAAAATAGCGCAAACAAAAATAAATGACATTAAACCTATTTAATAGCTGTACAAACCATGCCTAAATAAAAAAAGAATAGTAATTTCACACATCTTCATACAAATGATTAGCATTTTTTCTGAGAAATACGGCTACCAGTAGAACATATACTGTTCTGCATCTACTCAACTTTAATTGCATTTCCCATTGTTAACAGCTAATGAATAATCATCACAATATAAAACATGTCATTTAATTGTAGTCAATATTGTTAAAACACACAATCATGAAATAAAAATAAATAAATCACACCATACAAGTCACACCAATTAACAATCAGCCATTGTCTTGGCCTGAGAATGTGTGGGTCAACAAGGATCTACATTTCAGAAATCTCTACTGTGCAGACCGGAACTAAGAGCATTCCACCTCTTATGTTCCGGTGAAGGAATCCACCTACCAGGGAGCAGCCCCATTCTCCATTTTGTTTATGAGCCATATGTGACTGCCTTATCCATCAGGGGCCTCAAGATGCATTTTTCTGGGCTGCGCAAGGTCAGATGGATCTTCATGCTTCTTTTTTGCCTATATCATCTACTGGCTTAGCCAATGGCTTTTAGCTAATTTGTACAGCATCGCTGATGTTGTGTGGCATGTCCAAATACAAAAAGAACAAGCATTGGCATAGCCAATACGTCTTGCCTTTGGGACGTTATAAGTATTTATTTATGCAGCATATATCCTTACAGCAACAACATTAACTGTTGCATAGCTAAACACTTACAAGGTCCCAAAGGGGAGACCTATTGGCTATGCCAATGCTTGTTTTTTATTCTTGTGAAGAAAAAGACTCCTAGTTTTCTGCATGGATTCATTTGTGAGACGCTATTCAATGGGAGTGAAAATGTGCCCAAAATAGGGCGCCACACAGCAATAGTTGTGTATACCCTGCTTTTTTCTTTCACGTCCCGCATCACTGTGAAATAATGTCCATGCTATGGCAAGTGAAATGAACGGGAGGACGGCACAATCCGCTGGCAAGTGCAGTAAAAAAGACCGCTTTGTGGAAGTACCGTCGGCCACATTGTGCTAAATTCTGTATATTAGTTTGTTACAAATTGAGGCAAACGTGGGAGGATTTTTTACAAATATTCTTCCCTTCTGCAAATCAGGAAGTTACCTTTAGGATGTGGGAAGAAGAAACCAAAATCATTTCGAGCTTTAAAATAAATGGGCAGAGGTAGGATTTCAAATGGTTTGCATACTAGCAAAGTCAGTTATTTTTCTCACAGTGGGTCTTCTCGGACCTGTTCAACGGGCCATGGCCTGTCCACGAAAGCGGTGTCCAGCCGCCCTCAGACTCTCAGGCAAGAAAAGGGTTAAGGATGTGCCAAACACCGGTCCCGCAATGAGTCGAAAGGTGTGATAACTGCTACCAACCTATAATGAAGCAAATGGAGAATTGCATTTCCAAGGGATAACAACCTTCACCTGTGAGCTGCTTCCTCTGTTTCATATTCCAGGTTACCTATTCAAAGTGGAATACTCTGCTAAAACAGTTTCCATTGATTTAAGGCCGAAAATGAATGATTATGAGTAAAATAAAGTGCCGCAAAAATACAGCTAAATTTCCATATTTGTGCTGCTAAATTTCCATATTTGTGCCGCTAAATTTGCGAATCCATGCCGCTATATCCTGGGGGGTCTGATTAACGCAACTGTGTTTTGTGTTAAATTTTGTATTTTGTTGATCATTCAATGTGGTACATGAAGTGGCTGCTATTTTTCACAATTGTTATTTGCTAAATCAAAAATGTGTTATTTTATGCTGTAGTCAAAATGTGTTATTTGATGCCAAATTTCATGTTACTTGCTTAACAATTGCACTTCTTTCTAGGTTGTGATCCTTCATATTTTTTATTTATGCTTGTGAGATATTCATGTTGCTGCATCTGTAGATAGTACTGAGCTCATAGTAAGTAGTTAGAACCAGAAAACCACTGTGTATATATTTTCCCCACGATTAGAGCAGAATAAAAGATTCCCTATATAAGAAAAACTAGGACTCATCTCTCCTATACTACCCAGCTTATCATGGAGTCGCCACAAAAAACATATGCAAACCAGGTTCCCCACACATGTTAACAAAGTAATTTTTTTTTAAAATAATGGCACACACTATTAATGCACACTCTCTCATCAAGCACCAGCTTGACATCTTCCTCCACCTGGCCACTCATAAAGCTGACATTCTTTTGCTGACAGAAACCTGGCTAACCCCCGACTCCTCCCCTGGCATGCTGGGGAATTACCTCCTGACTATTACATCATCCACGCCAACTGCCTGCCTGCTAAACTGGGGAGGGGGGTTACAGCCATCATCCATACCAAACTCAAATTCAGCACCTTGACCTGTCTTTGCCTTCCAGAGGCGGACAACATAGTAATCAAATTGGAATCCGACTCCGACTCCTTTGTGTGTGTACTTGTTTATAGGCCCCTGCACCAGATACCCATATTTCCCTTATCGCTAAGCAAACAGATCGCTAACCTTGTCATCGATCATGGCAAAAGCCTCTTCGTGGGCGATTTTAACTATTGGCATAATGACCCTCACGAAGGACCACAGTCCACCGAGCTAACCGATCTCCTCGCCAACCTGAATTTTACTCAACATGTCTCCTCACCCACTCATCTCAAAGCGCACATTCTGGACCAAGTCTGGATGAACTGCCTGTAAACATCGGCACCCACAATTCTCCCCTGCATATGGCCAGACCACCATTTATTAAAATTCACGTTAGAATACCTCACCACCAAAAAAAAAACGCCTTCGGGTTGGCCAGGGAATGGAACTCCATTAACAAAATGGTTTTCCTTGACACTTTGGTCAACACAGCCCTGACACCTGATCCCGATATCAACCTTGCGGAAGCAAGTCTGTCAGGCTGGCTACTCCGCGCTAGCAATATGCACTCACCCCTCAAAAAAGTTAAATTGGCCCGCCGCTATGACGCCCAAAGATGGTTCTCTCTCGAACTTAAATCCCAAAAACTGTCCCTGCGCCAACTAGAGAGGCAGTGGCGACAGAATTATTCCTCTGACAGGAAACTCCTGTACAGTACAGCAAGGAAAGAATATATGAAGGCCATTCTCGTGGCCAAAGCTGCCCACTTCTCCTCACGTATTCTTAACTCTAACAAAAGTTCCAAAGAAATTTTGACAATCATGAACGAGCTGTACAACCCAGACAGAATCTCCCCCAAGGCTAACCCCACCCAATCACTGTGCGACTCACTGAACAACTACTTAAAAAAAAAATGACTACCGTTAAAGCTAGCATTCCTAAACATCCAGGCCCGGACTGGCTGTTGAGGGCACCGGGCAATCCCCCAGTGCGAGGCAAGGGTGGGGGCTAGTTTTGGGCCCTGGGGGCCGTTTTTGTTTCAGGGCCGTTTTTGCAGCATAGCTGCAAAATCGGCCCTGTAACAAAACCGGCCGAAAACCAGCCCTGGCTAAGAGCTCGGTCGCACCCCCAGGGGGCCGGCCGAGCACTTTGCCAGGGCCGGTTTTGGTTCTCAGTCCGGCCCTGTAAACCTCCCCCCAACTTGATCTCCTCCGTTACACGCACTAACAACTGCATGTTAAACTGTTTCCCAACCATCAGCACCGTCAGAAGTAGCTTCCCCACCGACTCCTACCTCTTAGGCAAAAACACTTGGTGTAACCTTAAACAGCGATCTTTCACTTAAATTGCAGGTTGGGTCAGTAATCTCCAAATGCTTCTTCACACTGCGAAAGATCAGGAAGATTCACTGCCTACTCACACAGGAAGCCCGGACTCAGGTTGTAATGTTCTGTCGCATCTGGACTATGCAAACTCTGTCTGCTTGGGCACGCCACTATACTTGCTCAAACGGCTGCAGATAGTCCACAATCACGCAGCCAGAATGATTCTTCGACAACCTAGGTGGCACTCGGCAACACCTCTAATGAGGAAACTGCATTGGCTCCCCATCCCTCAATGTTGCGCGTTTAGAACTGGCTGTGTGATCTTCAAATCCTTGTACGGTCACAATCCCAAATTCATAAACAACCTAATACTCAGGTACAACCCCCTCTCGCAACCAGGGATCAGCTCACCTCTGGCTCCTTTACACCCCCACGTTCAAGCGGAAACGTCAGGTAGTCTGCAGATTTGCAATCCTCGCCCCTAGATTATGGAACTCCCTCCTCGTGGAGATCCGCTCATGCACTGGCCTTCTGAAGTTCAGGAGGTCCCTCAAAACTGTTATTTGCACAAGTCTACAATTGACTTCTCCATGTGTGACACACAAAGCCTACTATAGCGCCATGAAACCAATTGGTGTACATGCGCTTTACAAATCATTCTTAACATTAACACACTAAGTCACACATATTCCCTGGCCAAAGGAGGGTGCATTTGACAATATTGGAATCGAAAATATGAGAACACACATATGAACCAAATACACAAGACAGAAGACGGACAGGAGTGAAGTACTATAAGAACTTTAGGCCTTCTTTGAGGAGGCCCAGACCTATAATCCTATCTCACAGACAACAAGCAAAGTGTCCGCATCTCACTTGCCATATGCAGGTATGGAGGTGCTCTCCCTGATCTCCCTGCATTAGGATACACTAACCCGCCATTTGAGGGAGCCACAGGGTCCCCTACTGAAGAGCAAACTGACAGGTCCAGGCACAGGAGCCTAACAGGTACACAGGCCCAGGCAATCCCAGGGCAGTTCAAGTCCAGTGTAAAAGCTCCCCGAATTTCGACCTCTCAAGAGACAGGACAGCCATGGACTGATAGGGGCCCACAAGTCACAATCTTTTATAGTATCCCCATAAAGGGGCAGCCCATCAAGATACAAAGTGGATTGGATAGCATAGTGGGCCTAGATACCAAACCCTGGCAGGAGATACAGGCCCACATATTGCACTATCACAAAAAGAAACAAGAGAAGGATAGGGAAAAACAGGAGCAAGCCCAGAGAGATACTGCCTAGTTGGTCCAGCACAAATTGAAAAATACCACCGGAGTGGGGCGCCAGTGTGCAAATGGCACCTGTTTTAAAGAGGGCTCCGCTGCAAAATCCCAGATTTTCAACAGAGCTATAGCGGCAGAGGTCTGGGTTGTGGGCAGCAATAAGACCTTAGGTAATGTTATTACTGTCACAGAATGGGCCACATGGCAGACAGGTGCCGATCAAAAGCATACCAAGAGCAGAGGTGAATGAGCCAGGGCTAGTCCCCACAACATCTTCATGCACAAAATTAAGCCAAGGGAAACCCGAATGCACCCTACACTCAGCTGCAGGGAGGTAAGTCAACCACCGCATCACCACAACAGGGATCAGATAGTTGGTCAAACATGTGACAACAGGCAGGAAACCCAGCCCGACAGGGACTGGGGAAGCAACCACAGCAGGGAGGAGGCAATTGTCTGGGGAGATAGTGCCTTCACAGAGACGCAGAACTCAAATGTGCACTAAGTTAAAATAAAAACAATGTATGCCACCCATTTCACCTACACCTCAAAGTTCACAATACAAAAAAAATCAAAAGAAGGACCAAGGAGACAATATTAGGAATTCATGCCTTTACTTGCATTCGGGAATCCAGGGTTCTGCATGTCCTTTATCGATCAGGTATCCTCACTAGAGTACGCCAGTAAGGGAGATTGCGGGAGCCTGGGCACCACTCTGCCGATGATCGTCCAGGGCGGGGCTGGCTCACCAACTAGTTCTTAAAAGCAGGAACCCAGGTCCCCGTAACCAAATCCAAATGGGACTGGTTCCAATAACCAAATCGAAAGGTCCCCATTCTGGGGCATCCAGCTGAGGATCAAATTTTCTTTGTGGCATGTCGTTCAAACCACGTCTCCAAATGCTAGGAGCCTCCAGCCAAATGGAGACTCCCTTTTTAGTTCTAAAACTAAGCTGTCCTCAACCGTTGGAAACCAGGGTTCCCGTGTGCTGAGATAGTGAAGATCCCACATCCTCAACAGCACATGCACAACAATCAACAAGCTGCAAAGTGTCTGCAATGGCATCAAGTCAGTAGGGAGGTTGACCAGAGTAGCCAAGAATCCCAAAGCTTGGTGCAGTCCGGGATCATCACCATCATAATCAAGCAGAACTTGAGCAGGAGCATGTGGCCGTAGCCCAGGACTCTCTGCGTCCTTGTGCTCCTGCTAATGCTTTCTTATCTCTTTCCGCTCGAGTTTTTCAAATTTCCACTGTCTGATCACCATGTCATACCCCTCTAAAAATAGAGACAGGAGCATGTACACCAGTCAAATGTCCCAAGCCATAAGCCGGCCACACTAGGATGACGTGGTCTGAGGGGGGCAGGTGGGTGCCTGGAGGAAGGGGGTTTGCAAAGTCCATTTTGGCTCTGAGCAAGTATAGAACAAATAATGTGCTCACACTCCCCGTATCTGGCCTAGCAATCAGTTAACACACAAGACCTTACATGCACTATGTGGAGAAAGCAGTAAGTCCAACCTCAAATACCGCTAAATGACACGAGCAGGGGTACACGGTGGCCACGGAACGGCTTTCCAAATCACCTCTGTTTAATGAACAATGAGTTAATGGATCACATGAGATCTAGGGAGGCGCCCAAAAGACCAAAAAAAAGAAGCCCATACGGAAGTCTCAAAAACAAGTTCATAGCGAAGACACCTGGCCCACAGTGGTCACGCTGCACCACGAGGGTCTCGTTGCACGCCAAAGTGTAGAGTGATACACACGTAACCCCAGAGTACATTGCAACCACCAACAGCATTCAAATAGCTGCACATTGTTCATCACACAACGTCCTGCGCACGTGTAAATGAAAAGAGATGGCCCGCACTGAGAGCACCCCCATGCACACACTAGAAGAAAAGAGCTGGTGATGCCACGTTGAATTCTAGCTAAAATTGATACTACCCAAATGTTCACAAGCTCATCCCCGAAAAAATACTTTACCAGTCTAACACCCAGTTAGGTATGGAAAGGGAGGGCTAACAACTCATACAAAATTGATGCGCTACCCACTCTTTAATGTAAACCATCAAACATATATACCTCAACTGGGGCCATCTTCCAGTGTCCCACTAAAATTGCATGAATGATACCCCATGCAGGGCCGGCTCTAGGCTCACGGAGGCCCTGAGCAGGGAGTGTAGGTAGGGGGCCCGAGGCCGCCAAATCCCTGCCATGGGCCGCCACGCAAATATGTATCTAAGGATATATATTGGCGTGGCGGCCCCTGGGGTTTGGCGGCCCTGTGCAGGTGCACAGCTTGCACATGCCTTAGGCCGGCCCTGCCCCATGTCAGGAAATCTTGGATACCGAGGAGGGTTGATATACAGAGGTAGAAGAGAAGGGGCAACCCCTAATTGTACGGAAACTTACACTGTATTCCTTGTGTTTCAGAGGTAAAGGAACAGTTCCAATGGGCAGGAATGAAAACTGTGGCACAATCCTGCACATTCCAGACATGCAATGGAGCACCTCCATGCTGATGCATACCTTTTGGCAGTGTCGCACGTTTTACAAACTAGGCACCGGGAATGGTGGGGAACCATTAACCAGTCCTGGAGGGTGGAGTGGTCCTTTTCCACTTTTGGGAAGAGGAGGGGTGGGATAGGTCCTCCCGAACTAAATCCACAAAAACTTACAGGTATCCTACCTAATGTCACAACAGCATAGCGGGAGGGTGGAGTGCTTGCCCTAACTAGACTCCATGTCACTAAGCACGGTAAAGGAAAAGACTCCTTTAAATAATCCTCATGCACCGGGGTATTGTCATGCTTCATCATCGGGTTCACCCCGACTCCTAAAGGTCAGGGTGGGCTCAACCGTGTTCCAGGGAGCTCTTAAATGAAATGTACTAGGGGGCATAACTATAAGATTAAAAATACCTTGGTCACTCCAACATATCCCTTTATTCACTGAGCGGTCTGGGAAGATAAATCGAAATATTAAGAAGTGTTTAGGATATTATGGTCCAAAGACCCTTCATTGTCCAACATGTTCCAGCCCCACTCTCAAAGGCCTCAACTGGTCTGGAGCTTTATTTATTTATTTATTTATTTAATTGCTTATATCGCGCTAGAATCGACCCATGAGGTATCTCCGCGCTTTGCTCGCAAAAATTCTGGAGTATGTTGTCTCTGCGGAATATCACAGGGAGGGTTATGCTACCTGAAACAGAAGAGTTTTTAAGGCCTTCCTGAAACATAGATGGTTGTCATTGTGTCTTAGGTCAGATGGAAGTTTGTTCCACATGGTTGGGCCTATAAATGATAGGGCACGTCCACCTTGTCTGACTTTTTTTATAGTGGGAATTTCCAGTAGACATTGGTTTCTGGAACGTAATAAACGTTCAGGTTTGTATATCTGAAATTTTTGTGCCAGATATCTGGGGCCTTGCCCATAGAGGCATTTGTGCACTAAACAGCAGATTTTAAATGTAACACGTTGTCGTATGGGCAGCCAGTGAAGGTGACTTAACAAAGGTTTGGACGGGGTCCTTGCGGGAGCATTTAGAATTAGTCTAGCCGCCGTATTTTGGACCACCTGCAAACGATTTAACGCCTCCTCATTTGCTGATATGAGGAGGCCGTTGCAGTAGTCTAGGCGGCTTATCACCAGTGCCTGTACAAGGGTCTTCTTGTGGTTATCAGGCAGCATAGGGAAGATTCGCCTTAACTGGCCAATTGTTCTAAAACAGGCTCCTGTGACATAGTTAGCATGCTCCTTTAAGCTCAAGTTCTGATCCAGTTTCACCCCCAAGTTCTTAACAGTTGGCTTTGGGCATGGGACGGGGCCAAGATCTAAAGGCCACCAGTCGGGAGACCAGAGCATGCTAGCTTTCCCAAATAGCATTACCTCGGTCTTCCCGACGTTACACTGGAGGCAGTTGGTAGCCATCCAGTGGGATACTGCTCTCATGCCCTCGGCAAAGTTGTTCTTCACATCGGGCGTAAGAGAGTTGAAAGGAAGAGCAGCTGGGTGTCATCAGCGTATGACACTGGAGTGAACCCAAACCTTCTCACAATCTCTGCAAGGGGGGCCACATACACATTAAATAATGTGGGGCTTAGACATGAGCCCTGTGGCACCCCCTTAGTGAGTACCCTCGAGATGGAACGATAGGGTCCCATGCTAACAGATTGTGAGCGGCCGGAGAGAAAACTCTCCAACCAGGACAGTGCCAATCCTCCAATACCCACTCTCTGCAATCGGCCGAGAAGAATCTCATGAGACACAGTATCAAAGGCTGCCGACAGGTCTAACAGCACCAGAATCATTGATCCTCCTCTATCCTGTGACATCTTGATGTTATCAGTCACGGAGAGGAGTGCCGACTCTGTGCTGTAGTTGGGCCTGAACCCAGATTGTGATGGGTCCAGGCCCCCTGTCGCCTCTATGAACCTGGAAACATGGATGTTTACATGCTTCTCGGCTAATTTACTTAAGAAAGGTAAGAGAGAGATGGGGCGGAGGTTGGAAAGTTCTGTCCATGGCAAGGCCGTGTTCTTCCGTATTGGGTTCACAACTGCCTCCTTCCACTGCCGAGGGAGCTGACCTTCTTTAAAAGAAAGGTTTAGAATCTTTTGAATTGTGGGGCAAAGAATTTTGTTCAAGGTAACAGTTAGCTTAGCTGGTATCAAATCAAGAGGGGATCCTGTTTTCATATTGTTTATTAGTGTTTGGGTGTCACTATAACTAATCTCAGGGAAGGTAAGTAAAACACCTCTAGATGTGTCGGCATGATTCATACTGGAATGCTCCAGATCACTGGGGTATTGGGCAGTAATGATTTTTTTATAAATTGTCTCAATTTTATCCTCAAAAAATTGGGAGGTGTTATTACACAAGGTTTGTGTGAATTCGTCTGGACTTTCACATACAGTTGGTTTAGTGAAAGTGTCTAAGATTTTATACAACTCTCTGGGGGAATTGCCAGCTACCTCTAACTGTGCATTAATGCTGTTATTTCTTGCCTGCTTAATATTTTTATAATAAGCAGACATTGCTTTTTGATAGTTGATCTTATTTTAGCCAGGGTGACATGACTCACCTCCCCAGTTTTCCCGCTATTTGCGCTGTTCTTATTCATATATGTAGGAGAGTAGGATATGCTTCCTATGGTTGCGAATATTGGTGGAGAAGCGTGGCTCAGTGGTTAGAGGTGGCAGACCCGGAAGCTGAGATCGGCCGTGGACCAGGGTTCGATTCCCCGCCTCGGCGGGTCTCGGGCTCAAAAATTCCACGGACTCGACAATTCTCGCTCCAGTGCCTACTCGACTCACGGGGTCACACTCTGCGACTCTGGGCAATAGCTTGCTTAATCTCCACTATGGCCCCTCGCGGCGGGATGCCTGGCTTTCACCTTGTGGATACCCTGCCGGGGTATCTCACAGGGGAATACCAGGACGGGTTCCCTAAGCAAGCGCCTTGATACCTTCGGGTGATACGTGCGCTATATAAGTCGCAATACAATACAATGGTTACCCCCACTTGTTGCTGTGTTTCACTGGTTTATCGACTTTAGTCTGGCTGTGGCCCTGCTAATCAGGACCACAGCCTAGCTGTTCTCTCTCTAAATTGATTACCTGTACATTAGGTACACTCCAGATTGGTTACTGGGTTACCCTTGTGAGTCCCAATTATATGGTACCTTAGGTACCAAGGGCATAGGTACCCCAGAGGCCTACCAGGGGCTGAAGCATGTATTATGCCACCCCTGGGAAGCCTTACAAAATGGCACCACAGGTATACTACTGCAGCTTGGGTAAGGTGCTACTTGTACCCTTTACTTAGATATGGTATACCTATATCTAACTATATATATATAGACACATATAAAACTATAAGTCACTCCTATGGCAGGCCTTGACAATCCTGAAGGCAGAGTGCTTGGTTTTGTGTGAGAGGGTGCCCAAGCATGAGCTGAGCCCCTCTACAGCTTTGGGAATCCCTTCCTTACAGCTGTTCTATGATACAGCCATACCATATACTCTTAAGTGCATTATAACCTCGCGGTAAATACTAAATTTGGAATGGCTGCACCAAAACATGTTGTGTTTGGTGTCAAACACTTTGGAATCCTACCCCACCCCCTGCCAGTTCTGGCGGTGGGGGTAGAATTCCACCCTTCTAGAGGGAGAAGGCATGTACACACTTACCCGGTAAATGTTTAAAAGAGCCCCAGCATCACAAAATGGATGCTGCTGCCACAGACACAAGTCTGACCTCCTGCTGCTGGATGCAACTCCAGCAGAGGAGGCCTGGACAATAGGTTTCCTGCCCAGGGAGGTGCTAGCACCTCCCCAGACAGGCTTTAGTGTATTGGGGCAGGGTGGGTTGCATTGAGGGAATGCTTTCCAGTGTCTGGATCACACAAGGTGTCCCCGTACATTTCCAAGTTCAAACCGGTTGCTGGGGCACTCAGCCCCGGCTCTGGCACAAAACTGGACAAAGAGGGAGGGGTGTAACCACCCCCTCCCCAGGTCCTCCCATAGGTGGGACCCTAGAGTTAGTCCAACCCCTAAACTTAGTATAAGTATAGGAACCCAGTCCCTAGGATTTTAGATTACCCTGGACGAAACTCTGAAACAGAAATCTTGGACCTTCGATATTCCATATCGACTGGACGACAGAAGAAATCTCCCGTGGGGGTCAAAGAGTGTCTCCCCTGTTCAAACAAGCACCAAAGAAGCATCATGCCGGTCTGCATTTTCGAGGCTCACGCCGGATCCCGAAGAATCTGTGACACAGATATGGACTTCCAGACATCTCCGAGGCTGACATGAGTCCCCAGCAAAGCTGAGACTGGTAGCTATCACGAGAGACGTTGGACTGGAACTCCTGGACATACTGCACATTTGCTAGGGCATCGACTACCCGAGATTTCCCGAAGTTGTGCATTGGGGTACTTGTAGTCCAAGCCCTGAGCAACTTTTGCATCGAAGATTGTGGGCCTCCACTCCACTAGTGTTCTGTGGGCCCGCTTTCAGCATTTCTGCTCGAGGTTCCTTCGCGATCCCTAGTCCGTTGACTGGTGGGTCCCCACAAAGGTAAATCCTTTGTCTTCTGGGCTTCCTTGGTTGCTCCAGACGTGTCCTGACTCCCCTTCAAAGGGTGAGTCCCTCAGACCTTGCTGGTCTGCTCCGAAGCCAATCTTGTCATCTTGCATGGGTTGCTGTTGCCAAGGCTTGTTGGGTCCAGTCCAGAGTCCGGCGCTACAGCACTCGACATCCGATGTGGGACAGCTCAAATCCAGCTCCTGGTTGTCATCGATGCCTCCTGGTTCTCGTGGCTAGTGACCCAGACTGCCCCCTCTGCTTTCACGTTCTTCAGATCTCCGATCCACCCTTGGATCCATCCGGACACTTTTCTACTGGTCGCCTGCAGCACTTCTTTGCAGCTTTCCATTGGAAACGATGACGAAATCTGACACGATAAGACACCTATGCAAACGGCTTCCCTGGGTGAGGTAACACGAGTACTTCGGTACTCCCATGGGTCCTGACTCTTAAAGTGTCCAGTACTGAAGGGGTTTTACCGTAGTCCACTCCTAAGTGTCCTTAAACTCTAAACTTGTAACTTTAACTTTCTCCATAGAAGTCAACGGTGATTCGCGGCTGTGTTTAGACACTGCACGCATCTCCCGTGGTTCTCCTGCGTCCCTACCTTGGCTAGTTCCTGGTTGTCCCAGCGGTACTAAAGGCCCTAGGCCTTGTCTCTATGCTTAGTATGCTTAGAGTTTATGGTTTGTGAGGCCCTTAGGGCAAAACGTATACTGTGCTTATTTACTGGGTGCTATTTAAGTTCTTGTATTGTACTTCTACTTCTAGCCTCATAAAGAGACTAGTGGAGTGTGTTTAGAATAAATACATATATTTTATATATATATACCTGGTGTGGTTCTCCCTTCATTTGATCATTTAATCCCTTCTATGCTGATGACGAGCTCAGCTCGTCATCAGCGTTACCTGCCGTACGCGGATGACGAGCTGAGCTCGTCATGTATCGCGGTAATTCAAAAAATGCCGCACACAGCGGGAAAAGCCGCCGCACGCATGCGGTTAAGGGATTATAGAATGGTAAAACAAGCTGCTTTACATTCCTTCAAGACTTAGCCTGAAGGCTGCTCTCCACAGCTACCACTAGGATAGCTTTCTATAAAGGTTGCATAAACCTACCATCAATAAAGGACGTTTGGACTGGTGCAAGGTGCCCACTAGAATAGTGGACATCATGTCCCAGGCCAACTTCTCATAATATAAAGCAGGCAAAATAAAAGTGCATGCATAGCTAGTAAATATACTTGGCCCTTTCTTATGATCCGACCTGTTATGGTAAAGATATAGTATTTTAGGGTTCTATTTGTATTTTCAGGTCGTAACATCATGTCTTTCAGTGAGGCATAGGGTGTGCCTCTAGACAAATTGTGATTATTCCAGTTATGGCATGCACTATACCCATGCACGTTTTTCAGTCTGTGAAAAATGAGTGTGTCATGTTCGCACCATGCCAGTCATTCAGAGAGCTCTCACCTGCGGCGCTCTGCAATGTGTGCCCTCCTGGTGTGTGCATCAACTCGTCCTCCCAATCTCAGGTGGCGAGAATATACAGAAAAGAGCATATTATGCGTTATTGTGTATTATGTTCTATTTTTAACAAATGTTTGTGCCCAAGTAATATTAGTGCTTTATCCTTCCACTTGCATTATGTACCAGATATCTTTAAACATCACAACATCAAGCATCACACAAGCATCCTTATCTTCACACCTTGTCACTTCCAATCACCCAATATGTACGGGCTTCTTGTTCCTTGAGGGCAGAGGGTAACGAGGTGGACCTGTAATCAAACTCTATAGTGGTTTAAAGGTTGGAACAGTAAGAATAATCATTGTGTCATTATTCGTCGCTCCAGTGTAGAGTTTGGTTAAGTGCGACCTGTAAGGGGTAAAAGGGAAGAGTTACTTTGTCAGGGGTCCCACCCCACCTGTACACCTACTCGGCTCAACTCTCCCTGGCTTGTGGCTCCGAAGCCGGGAGGGGAGCGCGGTTTTATTTAGCCGAGTGCAGCACGGCTGTAATCAATTAATACTACTCTCGGTGCGGGAGGCTGGACGGTTCTTTTTAGGTTTCGCCTGTCGAAAGCTGCGCAAGCAGCGTTTCGCACAGGCGAAATCTAATGTTTTAACAGTATGGGGGACTTGAACCCGCCCCTTCTTCCATTGGCTAGCTCCATAAATGGAGGCTAGCCATTGGAAGAGAGTGGCTGTCAATCACTCTTTCCCCATCGGAACGCGATTCTGGGGCATTTCTTGGTCTTTTTTTAAGTCCCGCCCCTTGTTGCCGTGTGTCCCGGGCCCCGTGACGTCATTCCCCGGGCCGCGCTGTGATTGGCTGCCGGCCCGGGACACCTCCCTGACGCCCGGGACCTGACTTGTTTGCTAATGAAGCCAAAGTCCCTCAATTTTCTATACAAATTGATGTACGTATGTGGTGCATTTTCTAAACTAGTTGCTTATATTGTGCACTATATTGGGGGTACCGCGTTGAGCCCGGACCTGCTACTGGCACCGAATTATGTGTTTGTTAACATGGTGACCGGTTTGAGCCACAGTCCCTCAATTTTTCTATACAATGGATGTACGTATGTGGTGCATTTTTAACCTAGTTGCTGATCTTGTGCACTATATTGGGTATATTGGGTTGAGCCCGGGCTTGCTACTGGCGCCGAATTTTGTGCTTTTAACAGGCTTGCTGCGGGCGCCGAATTGTGGGCTTTAAACATGGGGGTTGGTTTGAGTGGTAGACTGGCGATCGGTTGCAGGCACTGGCTGCTCTTGGCGCCGGGGCTCACTGTTAAAACCGCAAGTATTTTGGGCGCTACACTACTATTGTCAGCAGACTCAATAAGCTAGGAACACGAAATTCAATGAGATCTCCTATGAATATGGGAGGAGTTGCGCAGCAGGACAGAGACAACGAATTCATAGGGCGACGTTGCGCCGACTGAGGACAGCTGAAGGCAGCATGCCAGGGCTGGTTGGCCTGGTTTATCGTCGTGGTTGGTCTGACTGTTGTGTGGGCGGAGTTGAGTGCGGTGATTGTGGCCCCTTTATGCTGCTGACTCAGGGTTGCTGCCTTCTGGCTGTTTCAGGCCCGCTTCTATTCTCTATCGAAACTGTTGCTACCATCGTTCCTCATGTTCTGGGTGGGCATGGGGGGGTGAGTGGGGTGGGACGCTGGCTGGGGGCGGTGCCGCCCTTCTTTCTCCTGGTTGTCAGGGGCACAGTGTTCAGAAGTCTCCTGGGGAAAGTTGCGACAGGCGTATTTGGAGTGAGGGCAGGGTGCAGTTGGCCCCACCCAGTCGCTGTGCGAACCGCACGTGCACTGGTGAGTGCGTGGCGGATGCTGCGGGGAGCAGGTGAGGTCTCTGTCGTTGGTACCTAGTATGGGAGGGTCTTTGGCGGTCACACTCTGTGCAGGGCCTATCCATCCGGTGCCGGGGGTATGGTCACTTTTCACCCGTAGGGTCGGGCTTTGACTCGCTTGAGAGCCTATGGGGGTCGCTGGCGTAGGCATTGAGGCGTGGTGCCTGTGCCGCGGTGCGGGACTGTCCATGTGTATTAGGCGCTGCCGGGTTCGGTAGCGGAGGTTGGTACCCCGGTTCCCACAGTAATCTGGCAATTGGGCCCCTACGTGGGTAGCTTGTTGGGTTATCAATGGGCGTTGCTGCAATATGAAAGTCATGGGTTTGTTCTGGGTATGTGCTCGTGTGAATGTGTTTTGAGAGGATCACGCACAGCCTGGGTCTCTGTGCAGCACACCACTTGTCTCGTTGCTTCCTTTGATGCATCTATGTAGATTGCTGCGCACAAACACTGGCTCTAGCTTCTGTGAACGCCCCACAGAGACGCAGCGCAGGCATTCTCGTGACTTAAGGGCTGGAATGGGGACTCTGAAGCTGGGGATCCGCGTTCGAGTCTTGGCAGCCTCGACATCCTGTGTTTCTGGACAAATGTATCTACCCCTGCCTAAAAATCAGTGTGTCCGTCCGTAATGCAACTGGTGCTCGCGTACAGCGCACTGATACTTTCGGGTCGAGTTTGCGCTATATGAAATGGCAAAATAATCACAATGTGTACTCGTGTGCATAGTACAACCCTTCTCGCCGCTTTTGTGAATGTCCATGATGACATGTCCGGCTGGTTTTCTGTTTCTCCATTTTTCTCACACATATATATGCCTCTTTCGTCTACACCAGCCAATCAATGATGTGTGGTCATTTCTACAACACCTCGAACACCACCCCTCCCGAGTTGTTGAAAATGGCAATGTATATGCACATAAGCGGCGTTCATTTGTGTTCACTGTACCCCTTGTTGTAAGCAGAACGGATATCGCTAAACACTGACTGTGTTATCCCGCCAGCATGGACCCATGCACACACGTACACGACAGCCATTTTAGGCACCATGGCCTCTCTGCCCGTCTGTTCCCGGCACCCCTCCCCGCGCGCACTGCTAATGCATCGGCCATAAAACCCTCTCCCTCTGCGTGACCCTGCCCTAGAAGTAACCCTCCTGCTTGACCCACACCCCCCCATTTCCTCACAAGAACACCCTTCCCCTCAGCTGACGAGCCCCCCCCCCCCCAACTGCACTTGGCCTTTCGACCCGGTCGCAAGTCCTAAGACCAAGCCTCGTGGATGTACACCCCCCTCCTTTTCCTGCCCAGCATAACAAAACCGTGATACACCAGCCGAAGTCCCCGATCTTATCGCCTGCCCAACCTTTGATCTGATCATCCCCTCCTGCCCTCGTGTCCTGTAGGAATGTCCGGCTGAGAGATCACAATCTCTTGTTACATTCAGGAGGGGAGGATGACATCTGAGCGACTGGTATGGGAATAGGCCTGAAGCTGGGATTCCAAGCATGCCTTTTCCTACTTCAAAGCGTCTTTATTGCAATAAGGAATGTTTGTGCATCATAAACATGTGTATAAAAGACGAAGCCTCAGAGAAACTTGTGGTGAAGGGCACCAAGAGAGAGCACCTCCTGAAGACACTATGCGAGTGTCCGAAATGACAGGCTCTCCTCATGAGAAATAAAACTCTGTTCTTGTTTTCCTGCTTCCAGCGCCCGTCTCTTTTATTTTGTAATTGTTCAAAGATGGGAACTAAGAGGCGTCCTGCGCCAGCAGCCTGGGCATCAGGTGCGATATGGGCTGACTTTTCCACAATTGGCGTCCCAACGCGGGGTCCATCAGCGACATAAGGTCCGGTAAGAGAGGTCCAGACGATGGGGTGAACATCTAAACGATTGGAGTATACCTGCCTTGAGAGGGCCCTCGTCCGGCTGCCGATTGAATGAACTTCACCGATTCCGAACGTACCTCTCCCAAGTGACCTACTGTCCTGACTGGAATCCCACAGGAATGCTGCGGTAAAAACATGGAGAAAGAGAACGATTGGGCGCTGGAAAAAGGGAAGGCGAAGAATTGCCCACACGGTCCGGTCCGGGTAAGGTTAAGTAGGACGTCTTTACGTCCGATTGGTAGGATGGCTTTATCCATCTGATTGATTGATTGATTGTACTTGAAGTATTGGTTCTCTTTGAGACATTTTCTATTTACAAACAGCGATGAATAGGAACGTTCCTCTCTCTTTGCAAATAGTTAAGGATAGGTAATGCAGACGTTTGTTCCCCATTGTAATCCGTCATGCCTATCTTTCTCCCCACTGATTGTTTGTTATCGATTTTTATCGATTATTGCTCTTTGAGATATTCCCTGTCTACAAACAGGGAAGAATAGAAATATTCTGCCCCCTTTGCAGGTAGTGAAGGATAGGTAATGCAGATTTTTGTCCCCGTTGTAATCCGTCATGCCTGTTTTTCTCCCCACTGATTGATTGATTGTCTGGACATTTATTGTTCAAGGAATAGTTCTTTTGAGGTATTCTCTGTTTGCAAATAACGTAGAAAAGAAATATTCTGTCTAATCTTTGCAAGTAGTGAAGGGTAGGTAATGCGGACCTTTGTCCCCCGTTGTAATCTCTCGGGCCTATCTACTCCCCACTGATTGGTAAACTAGTTCCACCCGGACCATTTATTAGAGGTAGGTCATCTGGCTCGACCGGAGGGCACCCCTAATAAAAAGGACATATGCAACAATAACGAAGTAATCACCGTATCCTGTTAACAGAAACTTTAGCATGAAACACGCTGGAAAAAAAGGGAAGAAAGAAATAAGAATGCAAAATCAGTAGGCCACTGATGAGTTTTTTTTGATTTCACTACAAATAGGAAAACGTTAGAAATAGCTCACGATAAAACACATGATTTCGCTAGAAATAAGAAATGTTAGAAATAAGCCCGTAATAGGAAACATGAAAATGGTGAAAGAAGCCAAGCTTGATATCGCAACGGCCACGAGGCAACTAGGCTTCGCCACCCCTCACTGCTCCAAACATGTCTGTCCCACCGCCTGCCACGCCCCAATAACGGTAACATGAGATAGATACAAGTCAGCAGATACCTACCCCCATTCTGGAAACTCCCGAAGTGCAACAGGTCCGCGGCTACGCCCATCCGGAAGACGAGATCTTCGGCACGTGTAGGGCGGGTCCTGCTGCCAGCCGTCGGTCGGGGAGGTCGTCGCATAAGGTGGGCCAGAAGAGGAGCCGAGGCCGACGGGATCCGGGCGTCCCCTCTTCTTTCTTCAATAATGGCTGCGACAACATGGGGGGGGGGTGTCTTGCTCATGCCACCGACCCCCCCCCTCACATCTCCTGGTCCAGCCACGGCTTGGTAGAAGCTCCCCGTTCGGCCCTGAAGCGGCGCCTTGCAGGCCACCGGGGGGGGGGGATGTCTTGCCTATGCCTCCGACCCCCCCCCTCTCATCGCCTGGTCCGGCCACATGAATATTAACGCCGAAAAAACGCCGTGGGGTGCGCTGGGAGGGAGAGGCGGCGCGAACGAGCCTCTCCCACCTCCCCAGGTGGAGGCCCCCAGCGGCACCCCCAACGCTCCACTCACCCAACGAGGGTTCGTCCACTCGTAAAATGGCGGTCGACCCTGCAGGAGCGGGCCCGGCGTGAAGAGATGGCCCGGTTGCTTGTTGATTAAGAAATGAGTCCCACAATCAGAAGTGTTCTCCGCGACTTTGAAGATTCTATAAGAGCCACGGGGGGCCCCGACCCCCGCAGACACCCCCGATGGGGAATGACTGCCATGATTGCCCGCGGAACGATGAAAATGTAGCCGCGAGACGTCGGCGCTCCCATGCTGACGCCAGCCTCAGTTCGAATGACTAAAATCCTGCAGACTACAGTTCGGATCAGTTCCGGTGAAAACCCAGTATGACCCGGTAGGAAAAAACTGTTACCTCCCTCCCCCTTTTTGACTGATGGTTCATACCGCCGATCCTTTCTGTTGCCCTTTAACGGAACTTTTGGACTGCCGAAAGAGCCTCTAGGCCAACCACGAGTTGGTGGAGATTTTGACTATGCCTGGATCTGCCTGGCTGCACCCAAAATGGCGCTGGTACAAATGGAACTTTCAACTCCTTGTTGTACCCCGATTGATCAGCCTTGGTGTCATGAAATATGTATGCAGTTTTTAAACACAATGAATTGATATGGGATGGGTACTGATCATGTGTTCGGACAATGATTGACATGAGATGAGACTGATTGAACATTCGGACAATGAATTGTTGTTAAGTTTTGGCGCATCATGATTATTGAAAGTCTGAATTTCAACACTTATGATACTCGCTCACACTGAAGTTTCGATATGATTTTATTGTACTTGTCGCACTTTTTATTATGAAATCAACGACCACCGACTCCATTAGGTTTTCCACTAATAAGTATCCCCACATGTACAGTTCCAGCCTGCTCCGTGGCCGGCCCACGGGGTTGTAGGCCCGTATTTATGCACCGACATTCTTATTAAAGGTTTTTGGAAAAAGCAAACGTAGTTGTCACGCGTAAATTGGTAAGTTTCGAATAAATGACCACTATTTCCGATATAACTAAATTACAGGTGAAATGGCTCAGCTCGATTAAGTTAAGGGTTAAAAAGTATAGTACGCAGAAATATCGCAAATATGAACGGTCCAGGTTTTTGTTGTATGTGTTTTGCATTTTTGTACAGCCTAAAGCAACCGCTAAAGATCCTGGTATTTAGCCTATACTTTATATGCTACCTGTATCAGGAAAGTTGTTTTAAAATGCCTCTAAGTCGCCCCGAAGGAGTGCCACCTGACCCCCCTAGTACGAACGACAACGACCCCGTACCACTGTAGGTTATCCCTTTTCCTCAAAGGAGAGCACGAGCTCGCCCCCACTTTGCACCGACTGCCCTTTGTTCTGACCCCCCCCCCTGCACACGATCCGTAATACCACACTTGGGCGACCTATGCTATCCACAGGCTTCCGATAATCATCTCTCCCACACTAAACGGTCCACCTGGGCTTAAACGCCAAGTTGGCAGGGACTGCATCCCGTGGAGATAGGCCGAGTATGTAGTAAGTAAAAGCCTTTTCGAGTTTATGCGCGCTCATGTGTTTTTAAAATGCTTCCCCCGCCCCCCTTCTTTTTCCCTCTTTCTGCAGGTCACATCGGAAGAAAATGGTGATCTAGCGGACGAAGAGATGGGAAAAAGGGGTGCGATTATGGTGCTTACACACGACGAGCGAACAATGGCTATTTCTCTCCCTGAACTTAGCGCTTGGGAGGACAGCCTGAAGCGGAAACTACAAAATATGACTTCGCTTGGCACCCCGAATAATACATCCAGGAATGACGTGCACTAATGAATAAATCCCTACGTTTAACTAAATAGGGAAAGTTTAAGGAATATTCCGAGATGAGGTTTACCCAAGTACCCTCCGCTCGGAGGACTAGGAATGTTGCCAGTGTTTAAAATCTACTACCTCCTTTTGCACCCTCATAGACATGAAACTCAAAGCTGCCCCATTGTTCTCACAACTGACACCCACTGTTGCCTCAGCCTGGAAACACATTAGCCCGACCAGGTTAGTTCTTGACCAATTGCCAAAAGCGTAAGTGTGTGCAACCAAAGCCACCAGTGAAGGCAGCCGACAATAAAAGAGAAGAAAAAGGTAAAAAGAGCTTAGGATGCTAAGGATGCGCAGCATACAGGAAGAGATCATTTTGGCCAACAGCTGTTCTATGTTTTGTCTTGGATTTTTGTATATAATACCAATAACTGTTCTATGTTTTGTCTTGGATTTTTGTATATAATACATGTACTGTCTCCCCCGCCTGAGTTTGTGTGTACTAATGTATGGATCTACGTCGTCCCTCTGCCTGTGTTTCCGTATTACTTGACCCCTACTGTTCTGTGTTGTGTGTGCACTTAAATGGCCTATTATTGTACACGTTTCTCTCTCTCTCTCTCTCTCTCTCTCTCTCTCTCTCTCTCTCTCTCTCTCTCACTCTCTCTCTCTTTCTCTCTCTCTCTCTCTCTCTCTCTCCATGTCATACGTGTACCGAATGGTTCGTTTAGAGTGCGGACGACTCTCTCCCTCTCCCTCTCTCTCTCTCTCTCTCTCTCTCTCTCTCTCTCTCTCTCTCTCTCTGAGGGTCCCCCTGTTCCCTCCTCCCTTGTGTGGTAACGTTGTGCCCCACCGGCACAAACATAATTGGGTCTCTTCGAACACAAAGGTGTTCGGAAAAATTGACAGGAACTAAAACGATTGTAACTTGCCATATTACTACCTCTCCTTTCTGCAAAACGATAGAACCCGAGTTGGTAATGAAAGAAAGGACAGGTAAGACGATTGATGTCCCCTAATCTGGCCTTTTTATAGGGGGACTATAACGTCAATGGTCTTCTGTTTTTCAGTTCGTTAGAAATGCAATCCCCAAATGCCCAGATTGCCTCACCCCTCTGCACTTAAGTGCGGATGTCCAAAGCGTCCTCGCTTCTCCCGATTGACCCCAGCTCCCTGTCCAAAGCGTCCTCGCTTCTCCCGATTGACCCCAGCTCCCTGTCCAAAGCGTCCTCGCTTCTCCCGATTGACCCCGGGGATCAGCTATCCCCGAAGCGTAATTGATGACCTTGATTAACCGTCGCTCCCCAAGAAAAACATGTTTAACCTCTGCCCCCCTCTCATGATGATAACCCCCCTGCTTGCAAGAGTTAGCCGACTCCGGAGGGAAATGTAAGATTGTCAGCACTTGGGTTAAAGAAAAGGGCGAGTCTCTACCTAAGGACTCGATTTCGAGTTTGATAGAATACACTGTCAATGGGAATCCGATTTCTCTCCACGTACGCCACGAATGAACGCCAAAGAGGCTTACGAATACAGTGGAAATGCCCTCCTACATACTCCATAAGTGATGACTTCTGACTGTGACCGATGAACCTATCCCCCACCTACTTAGGATTGGGGACGGAATTGAGATGTATAAATGTCTTCTCCTGCCAGTTTTTCTAAAACTTGTTTTGTACCCATTCAAAGATACAATCACCGGAGGAGAGGAGCTGAATGTGACGCACAGCCTGGCCACAGATCATGAAGCACGTGTGACCGCAACCAAAGGTGGAGTCGCAGAGCAACGAGACGCGGGACGAGGCACCACTCTCAAACTCGGCAGATGAAGGAATGAAGGGCTGCCTTGAAGCCCTCGATTTGCTGACCCACTCGTGCCTGAAGTCCCCGTCCCTTTTGAGCCCGACTGATGGGCCTGCCTGCTCGTCGTCCTTTGCTCCTTTGGTCCCTTGGTGTGTTCAAAGATCTGATCCCACTCCGCCCTCTCTTCCCTTGATTATTCAACAACATCACCCTTTTCGCATAACTTTTTGACTCAGAAAAGAAGAGCAGCATTTAGATAGAATAAGGTTTTGCCATGGAAGAAGAAAAGACACGCAGGTGCCCAGCATGAGGCACCCCTAAGAAGATGAGTTAGGAAACAGGACTGTGATCTAACAGCAGAGGACTGATCGCACCCTGCAACGCGTAAGGATGAATCCGAGCTGGACCTATAGCTCCACCGCCGGTGCTCAACAGCGCCAACGAAAGAAGACGGACTACCAGAGCCTACCAGTGATGGCTCGCTGTTAAAAAGACACTGTGACGAAGACCCCCCCCCTTCCTGAACTTTCTACCCACCCCTTGACTAATTGCTTGTATCAAACTGAATTCCTCCCTCAACCATTTTGTACTGCTTTCAAAAATGTTTCATCGGTCACTCATGTATTTAGTTTTCCAAAAGTCTCTTATAGCACTGACAAGAGCCGAAGGTATCAGAGCACTTTTTACTGTATGTTGATGTCACCGGAGAGAAAGTCAGAACGTGATTCTATAATGTGTCGGAACCTTTTTCTTGATTGACCCCGACTAAGTATTATGCCGATCTCTAGACTTGTATGAATAACCCAACAAATGTAAATTCATATGTACCGCATTCCGCCAATCGTATCGACTGTATAGAAATGAACTAGCTTATGTAAAAAAGCGGCGACTGTTGAAAATGGCAATGTATATGCACATAAGCGGCGTTCATTTGTGTTCACTGTACCCCTTGTTGTAAGCAGAACGGATATCGCTAAACACTGACTGTGTTATCCCGCCAGCATGGACCCATGCACACACGTACACAACAGCCATTTTAGGCACCATGGCCTCTCTGCCCGTCTGTTCCCGGCACCCCTCCCCGCGCGCACTGCTCATGCATCGGCCATAAAACCCTCTCCCTCTGCGTGACCCTGCCCTAGAAGTAACCCTCCTGCTTGACCCACACCCCCCCATTTCCTCCCAAGAACACCCTTCCCCTCAGCTGACGAGCCCCCCCCCCAACTGCACTTGGCCTTTCGACCCGGTCCTAAGTCCTAAGACCAAGCCTCGTGGATGTACACCTCCCCCCCCCTTTTCCTGCCCAGCATAACAAAACCGTGATACACCAGCCGAAGTCCCCGATCTTATCGCCTGCCCAACCTTTGATCTGATCATCCCCTCCTGCCCTCGTGTCCTGTAGGAATGTCCGGCTGAGAGATCACAATCTCTTGTTACATTCAGGAGGGGAGGATGACATCTGAGCGACTGGTATGGGAATAGGCCTGAAGCTGGGATTCCAAGCATGCCTTTTCCTACTTCAAAGCGTCTTTATTGCAATAAGGAATGTTTGTGCATCATAAACATGTGTATAAAAGACGAAGCCTCAGAGAAACTTGTGGTGAAGGGCACCAAGAGAGAGCACCTCCTGAAGACACTATGCGAGTGTCCGAAATGACAGGCTCTCCTCATGAGAAATAAAACTCTGTTCTTGTTTTCCTGCTTCCAGCGCCCGTCTCTTTTATTTTGTAATTGTTCAAAGATGGGAACTAAGAGGCGTCCTGCGCCAGCAGCCTGGGCATCAGGTGCGATATGGGCTGACTTTTCCACAGAGTGTCATCTACCACGACCCCCTAAGCCCCTTTCACCCATCTCTTCACGCTTGCCTCGGCTCGATACTTGCCAAACCTTCATTCCAAGACGCCTTCCAGTTCTCTCAGTCCACCTCCTCTTTATTTCCTCCTCACTGCCTGTCTCTCCTGAGTCCGTCTCCTCCTCTGTTGCCCCGTCTCCCCACCATCAGTTCACGACCCTTCGCATCACCTACCCCTCCATCAGTCCACAGAGACCCCCGCTGCATCCCGTCTGTTATTCCGCTCCAGCCCCTGCCGAGCCTCAGCTCTGGCTCCCTTCCAACACCTCTCATCCTATCCTTCTCACATCTCCTTCACTTCGTCCCTCCTTCTCTCCCTTTTCACTCAGCCATTCTTCCCTCCGCAGCCAGCTTGTATTAGTCCGTCTCCCTTCCTTCAGCTCTCCTGGTGTTTCTTCTCTTTGTCTCCTCCCTCGCCTCCCCCTTCCATTCCTGCCCTTCGTACCCACTTCCTACGACTCTCCCTATCCCCACACCCAATAACTCCATCCCTTCCTCGTCCTTTTATACCACGTCCACCATCCGTCCTTGGCGCCCCATCGCCCCCCTCGTCCCTCCTCCCCACCCCTTTTTGCCCGCCATCCCTCATTTCCCTTTGTCCCTCCACCCAGATCCCCTCATGGCTCGCCCTGTGCGCGCGATCCCTTCTTGTGTCATTCTAATGCTGCCACAGACCTCTGTGAGTATATAATCTATGATACATAACTGTGGTTGTACCGTCCGGTAATCCGTTGTGTCGGTGCCTGAAGTTGTCACATGCTTTGGTGAGAATAACACTGAGGGGCTTATTTACAAGCCCCTTCCACCGCCAGTGCGTCACTTTTAAACACGGACAAAAGTGACGTAGGGGCGGCGCAAGGGAGCTTGTAATTAAGACGCCACAAAGAAGTCACGTTAGTAGACCCAGCCTGCGGTGTGTTTGCGTCTGCGACGAGCTGGTGTCAGTGTGGAAGGAAGATACCAGTTAGCGCGTCACGGCCCCCAGATGTGTTCCTTCTGCTGGAAGAACTGACTTCCCCCGCGAGAGTCTGGTACATAGACACGGGCCGGAAATGCACCACCAGCCACCTGGCGCGACTCTGGTGGGGCGTGAAAAGGGTACCATGTAATGCGATTTTTACACATATGCTGTCACCAACTCGGGGTCCGAGGCGCAGGTCCACAAATGTCAGGTGGTATCGCTCGCCGAGCAGGTCTCCTGAAGTACCCAACAAAAATACCCAGCGAAGAGCAGACCTCCAGCAAACACCAGAAACACCCACGATGAGCAGGTCTCCAATTAGAAACACACCGTGAGTATCAGGGCTCCCACTAGTACCGGAAACATCCCACGAATAGCAGGACTGTGGCGGGAAGGATGAATAGACGTATGCTTTGGGTTGAGGTAACGCAGGCTTTATTGATTTTAACAGACGTCTTCGCCGGGGCACATTCCTGTAATATGGCAGGGGTGGTTCACTGCCTCGACGCGCTGGGGAGCTCCTCTCCTTCCTCTGGTCTAGGCCTGGTTTTCCTCCCTCCCGTGGAGTTCTGGGAGATGTAGTCGCCCTTGCTTCCGTCTTGAGGGCCGGTCTCAGCTCACATAAAAAGAAAAGAAAGGCTCTGAGTAAAGGGCTCTGATTCACTCAGCGTGATAGGGAAAAGGGAGTGAGGAGACACACGTGAATAAGAAGTACGTTGTGTCGATAGTGCTGGCAGGGAATGGGGATCAGTGCAGGGATGACGGCGTCGGGTGCTCTATGGAGGTTTACAACCTCTTCTACCCGCCCAGCCCACGATACGATCACGTACCTGGTGGAGCCACACTTCCCTTGAAGCGTGGCTGGGCGAAGCGCCTTGTCGTTGGCCTCCTGGCTCTGCACTCGCTGTCCTCGTCTCTTCGGTGGCTTCTCCTTCCGTCTCTTGCTGCTCTCGCTGTTCCCCGCTTGTTCCTCTCCTCGACAGCATGGCTCCTTCTCCTTTCCAGACCTCCTCGTCTTGTCCCGTACGTGAACAACCCTCTCTCTCGGTAGTGCCGGCTTTTACTTCCGGGGACTTAGCCGACCAGGGGGCGTGTCCGGACTCCAACTCCGTCCAGTTAAAGAAACAGTCCCCCTCCTCGCGTTGGACGGCTGAAGGGTAAGGGGACCCTCCTTTCCAGCCCTCCGGTTGCTGCTGCAGCGGAGAGAAAGAGGGGAACAGGCGTCGAGGGGATGTTGAAGCAGAGGGAACCCCTTCCGCCCCCTGGTCACAAGGACCCTCCCACCAAAATAAGAGAGACCACACGAAGATCTTGGTACCAGGTATACCAACACCAGAAAACACCCGCGAAAAGCAGGTCCCCTGTTAGCAGAACAAAAACCACACCAAGAACAGACCTGCGCCACCAACACCAGATACACATCGGGAGGACCAGATCTACAAACAGCAGAAAACACCCTATGAAGAGGAAGCCAACACCAGAAAAACCATAGGAAGAGCAGATCTGCCAACACCAGTAAACACTGCATGTAGGACAGGGCCCCACCCGCACCAGAAACACTTAAAAAATAACAGGGCTCCGGCCAACACCAGAAAACAGCAGGGTCCCCACCAAACACCAGAAACACCACGCTATGCAGGGCTCCCACAAAACACCAGGACAGAACATGCTGCGTTCCTACCACTACCAGGTCAACCACGGCATGGATGACTCCCACCAACACAACGAAACACCGCTGAGAGAACAGGGCTACTGACCATAGAGGACCTTGATACTCAAAGTAGGGCCCGGGGGTCGCATGCAGCCTTCCTGGCCTTTACATGTGGCCCCCTGGTGTACAGAAGCACTCAGCTTCTGTTGACTAGAGAGATGCTAACAATAAACAAGCATTTGCAATGCAATAGGTCTCGCAGTTGTGAGAGTTTGAGCTATTCGCATTGTAAATGGCAATGCCTTTTATTTACGTATTGGTTTTTAAAACATAAATAAAAGGCATTGTCATTTACAATGCCAATAGCTTAAACTCTGGCAAATGCGAAGCCTATTGCATTGCAAATGCTTGTTTTCGATGTACTTAATTGGTTACAAGTGTGTATTTTTGGGTCGTGCACGTCCGCAAAGTACTAGTTTGTTAGTTTGCTAAGGGAATCTGACGGCAGAATTGGACTATCAAACTCCAAAAGGATCATGGGTCTTGTGGTTTTCAAACTTCCGAAGTTAGTTTCTCACTGTGCCAACCGTAATGTACGTTGTTTGTGTTGGGAGGTTTTCAAACACTCCTGCTCAAATCGTCTTTTTTAATATTCAGGCCATATTATTTTGACATATTTGCTTTTTGGGGTATATGTATTTATTTCTGAACTTCTAATTTCAACCAGAAGGAAGGATGCACAGATTTGCTGTTGCATCCCATAATGTGTTATTTTGATGCGAGGTATCTCCCATTGGGATACATTCAGTGGTATATCTCATAAGTGTATTTCAATGCTGTTCTGGGTGGGATTCTGCTCCCCATGCAGCTGGCTTGAAATGAGTGGTGTCCCAAGTAGTTGTCTACAGTTCTCTGGGACAGTATGTCCATTCACCAAGGGTAAGATTTTTTTATGAGAGGTTCACTTATGGAGCAATGGCTCACTGCATGACCAACTGGTTCCACAGGATATTGTCATTGAGTCCCGACTTATGTGTCTTCAATCTGTACACCCATTGTTGCTCTTTTTCCAGTAATTTATTTGTAACCCCCGTGTAAAAGTTTAGTTTCTCTAAGATGGTCCATCTTATATTCTCGTCAATATGCGCCTTCTCTACTAATGCGTAGTCAATTTTGTTTATTTTTTTGCATCAGTTTGTGCATGTGTGTTCACTTATTCTTATTTTGATTTTTCTGGTGGTCGTCCCTATGTATCAGAGATCACATGGGCAAGTGATGACATACATCACGTTGTTACTATAGTAGTTCATGTGGCTTCTCTGTTCGCATGGAGTTTGTAGGATCAGGTCAATGTGTTTAGCTTCTGTGGTTTGGGGGCATGCAGAGCAGGTGCCACATGGTAAATGTCCTGACACAGGGAGAAGGCCCCAAAGTGTAGTTTGTCTTTCTGAAAGGTTTTTCCATATGTTACTATTTACCAGCATGTCTCTTAGACTTTTGTTATGTTTGAACAAGAACAACGGCTTCTCAAGGGACAGTTGGTCGGAAGTAAGGATGTACCAATGCTTGTTTCTTATCCTTTTTCTGTCGTTCAAAGAAGAGTTTCATATGCTCACCCATATGAGCGAGTTGGCATCTTGTTTGATGTTAGTTTCCAAAAGGGCTTCATTAGGGGTGTTGCAAGCTCTTTCCTGGGCTTTTCAATGATCTTTCTTGGGAATTCTTTCTCCCTCAGTTTTGTTGTGAGATTTTCTGATTCGAAGTTTCAGAGATCCAAACAGTTCCTTCTAATTCTGAGCAATTGGCCCATCCGAAGATTTTCTCTAAGTGCTCGGGGTGGGCGTTGTTGAAATGAAGAACGCTGTTGCAGTCTGTGAATTTAGTATATAGGGAACTTTTGAGTTTTCCTTATTTTTCTGTAGTGTTGATATCCAGGAAGGAGAAATGTTCCTGTTGGTGGTCATGGTAAAACAGAGGGCTCGAGTAGGGGTACCACGCGGGTGGACGCCGTCCTCCCACTTATTTTACCGGGAGCTCGATAACTGGAGCAAATGGAGCCACACATTCACTCTTTGGCTTCTCTGGGGTGAGATCTCGCCCAAGAGAGGCCAAAGAGTGAATGTGTGGCTCCATTTGCTAAGGGGTGAGCAAGGGGAGGCAATGAGTCTGATGGTGCAAGCCACCTTTCGTGACGTCACTTCCTGTCGTGACGTCAGCGTCCCTCCACTTCTTTTTAGGTCGAGGACCGACGGCTGCGCTTGCGCAGTCTCCGGTGGGAGATTTAACGATTTGGAGTATGGGGCTTGAACCCGCCTCTCTCTTCCATTGGCTGGCTCCCTAAACGGAGGCCAGCCATTGGATGAGAGGGCATCACTCAGTTCAAGCCCCGTCTCTTTCGGATTCGGGGGCGTGTTTTTTTTGCGTTCTTTCGACTGTGACATCATCCGTCACTCAGAACGCCAAAACACGCCCCCGAATCCGAAATTTTCAGATGTTTGCGGCCGCCATTGTTGCCGCCGAGTCTTCCAGTGAGTGCTTGTTTTTTTTAAAAATCATAAACAGCTTTATTGAACTAGGTTTCAGACGGGAACAAGCAAACTAGAACAAACATATACAGGTCCAATAAGAGCATGCGTTGCCGCTGATGGAACTTCACTGACGGCCAAAAATTCTACCCTGTCTATGCTTGAACTTTACGTGACCCGTGCGTGATCAACCATTGCTTGGATTTTAACCGTCTCGCAAGCCTCTTGACCAACCACTAGTCGTTCCCAAAGGTGAGGAGGAAGAAGCAGGAGGCGTAGGAAATCAGGAGGAGGCCCGCTGCAGGCCTAGCTAGCAGGCCGCCGCCGGTAAAAGGTAAGCCACTGCACCGGTCTATTGCCTCTTTGTTTGGAGAATAAGCACTGGAATTCTTAAAATCAAAGCCTCTGGAACCTGGAGCGACCAGAGTTTCTGCTAAAGACGGCAGGGCATTGGGCCAATGCTGATGTTCGCAGGATGTGGTGTTTGTTGTGTACTCCAGGCTTTATGGGAAGCAGCATTCCCTTCCACCCTGTACAGTTGCGTAGTCAGTTATCCTGTTGAAGTTCTAGATATAAGTGACGTATTCTTCCGACGCAGAAACAGCGACCGCTAAGGCATTTCCTTCCCATCTTGCAGGGTAGCCCAAGCACCTGGCTCGCTGGATAATGGGTTTTCGTGTAATTCATACACGTCCCGTGTAAGATCGTTCTTGGCGCTTAGAAAAAGTGCATGTAGGGTGCCTCGTAAATTAAAATGTATGGCTTAAACCGGGGCAATTCTCTACCCTATCGGCATAACTGAGGTGTAATGGCCCCTTTAAATATACCGGTACATTCTTGGATCTTATTTTTGACACGTATTTGGCATGGCCTGCCCTCTAAAAGAAATAATGAACTGCTTATTATTGTCTTGTATATGATCGTTCACTGCTGAATGTGTCGCCTTTTTCCGGACTATGTATATCGCCACACTAATGGACTATTGTAATTGCACCCTAGTTGCTAATTGGATCTGCGCATTTGTGGTTCATAGTGTGGGTGAATTGTGACACATGGGAACATTATTATTGCTTATTGTGTTGTCATTTAAGTGGTACTTCTTGTCAAGCTTGTGTGTGTCTGTGGGGCTCTGTGTGTGTGTGTGTGTGGGGGGCTCTGTGTGTGTGTGTGGGGGGCTCTGTGTGTGTGTGTGTGGGGGGGCTCTGTGTGTGGGGGGCTCTGTGTGTGTGGGGGGGGGCTCTGTGTGTGAGGGGGGGGCTCTGTGTGTGTGGGGGGCTCTGTGGGCCCGATTCACAGAATGAACTTAAGACTCAATCCTAAACTTACTACTATTTTGGTATTCACAGAATGCACTTACTACTTTTGGCATTCACAGAATGAACTTACTACTTTTGGTATTCACAGAAGTTAGGATTTTGTCTTAAGTCTGTCTTAAGTCTGTCTTAAGACAAAATCCTAACTTCTGTGAATACCAAAAGTAGTAAATTCATTCTGTGAATGCCAAAAGTAGTACATTCGTTCTGTGAATGCCAAAAGTAGTAAGTGCATTCTGTGAATGCCAAAATAGCATTAAGTTTAGGATTGAGTCTTAAGTTCATTCTGTGAATCTGGCCCTGTGTGTGGCTCTGTGTGGATAGCTTTTTTTGTAGGTGGCTCTATGTGTGGGTGGCTCTGTCTGTGTGAGGGTGGCTCTCTGTGAATGACTCTGTGTGGGTGGCTCTGTATGTGTGTGTGGGTGGCTTTGTGTGTGGCTCTGTGTGGGTGTAAATGCAATAGGTCATGCATTTGCGAGCGATTAAGCTATTGGCAATGTAAATGACAATGCCATTTATTTATGATTTTTAAAAAAAAATGTCATGAGCAATGCCAATAGCTCTACCCTTAATAATGCCGAGACCATTGCATTGAAAATGCTTGTTTTACTTGTGCCCTGGTAAAACATAAGAAGAGATTTTGTTGGTTCAACCATATTTTGAACTCCTCTGTTGTGTAAAGATGTATTGATATATTGAAAATATCACCAAAGGGCTGGTAATTTTCTCTTGTAAATGTAGCAACCCTCTGTGTGGGTGAGTATTGTGAACTGTGCACGTTTGTGTGGAGGGAGCCAGTGGATGTTTCTGAGGTGGGGAGATGTGGGTGCATCCAGGGAGGTTGAGAGTGAGTCTCATTGCTCAAATGCCATCATTTTGAAACAAACTAAGAGGGAGATTTAGGGAATATGGTATTTTCTAATAATCGTGCATTAACGTGGTGGACATCTTAATCCGGAGAAAGCATTCATGTGTTTGAAAGCGGGAGAGTTGTTAGTCTTAAAAACTAATTTAAAATAGCAATTCTGTCAATGCCTAACTTTCACCCAAACCGCTAGGGAACGTGCATCACGGGATGCAGAAGGGACCGCTACACTGCCTGGTCCTCAATGCACCGCACGTGAGCTGTGGGGGCGAGGAGGGCCGACCGCGGAGCTGCAGCAGAGGGTCGGGCGGGGTGAAGAGGGGTCGGCCTGGCCCGGGTGGGTGCTTGACAGCGGCTGAACTGGAGGCAGGCAGGAAGCAGCCCCGGCTCCGCCTCCGCTGGCTCCCCACGAGCAGACTCGGAAGCACTGCTCTGCGAGGAGGAGGATAAACAACGGGGCGCGGGCATCTGACAGCACTCACGCACGCACGCACCTACCGGAGCCAGCCCGAGAGGTAAGTGACAGGGGCGTATCTTGGAAACAAGGCACTCCCCGTCGTCTCGGTTCTGACCGGTCCGTTCGGAACCAGGGGCTGACCAGGGACACCAGTTTGGGTGCAACGCCGTCACCACGCGCCTTATGCACAGCTCGATGTCTTCTGCGCGTTAAGTATCTTTGCTTTTGACGTTGTAAGTATGGGTTCGGGAATCCCAGGAAGTAAACAGTAACATTGTCCCCCATGTCGGTGGGGGGGCTTTGTTAGCTTCCATGCCGGAGGGTGGCGGCACTGTGCTACGAATTATCTAATGGTGACCCCCCAAAAATATTTATAATGTGAAACTTATTCAAACACACTCTGGCTCTTACTGTTGTGCACAGGCTACAAGGTTTACGTGTCGATTGTTGTGTTGTTTACATGTACTAAAAGCCTGCTAGGAGTGCAGTGTCTACTTATGTGAAGCTTACACCCCCCTCCCCACCCCCGTTCAGCATTGCGCAAGAATTGGCAAGAACGTACACAGCCGGTGGTCCTGGCACAGCGAACGAGAGACCGAATTTCAACACCATATTCAATACTTCAGCACGATTTATACGGGGGGAGGGAGGGTGCTTCTCAGCTTAAACCCCTGTAGTCCTGTATCCCAATGTTTGATCCTTCGACCTTTAACGGAATGCCTTATTATGCCACATGCTCTCGTAGTTCACCATCGAATATGGAACCCCTTACCGAGGGATTTAAGAGGGCCGGGTCCTGCCGGTGCGCAGCTCCGGCCGTTCTAAAAAAAAAAAAAAAACAGGCGCAGAGAGGGGGTGCTTATCGGGCTCTCCATGTTTGCCTTCACCCTCAGGGTGGAACAAAAATCGTAACTATGCAGCAGCAAACTCCTTCCTTGCCTTTGAGGTAACGTCAAAGAGACTGGTTATAGTTCTTTCACAGTCTCATCATTTCAGAACTGAAGCATTGACAAAGCCAATAGTCCTGGCTTGTTGTAGGTATGCCACTTTTCTTATATATCTGACTGCAATGACAGAATCAGCAAAATACCAGTCGGGCGGCTCACTATGCTAACTAAGCACAGATTTTTAGTTGACCTGTTTTTAAGCCACACCATTAATTACATCAGCCACCTTCTAGGTTTTTTCATCCCACTTAAGGCCTCCAAGGTTATCTTTAATTTCGAGCTGAACAACCTTCACTTTCAAAGGCATTTTTGCTAGCCCGTGTTGGACTTGGCCCTTCTGGCAGGTTCACCCTTGAACTTTTTGCATTGAACTCTGAGATAAGTGTAGTGATCTCTGGTCTTTGCGCACTTTAGCACTGTGGCGCAGTGTAAAGTGCGTGCGCTCTCTGAGTGCATGTGTGAGATTGGCCTGCCCTCCCATAAGAGTGCATGGGGGATATGTGTGTCCATGGTAGTTCCTGATGTGTGGGGAGTGCAGGGTCGAGTTTGGTATGTGCGAACTCGTGAGAGTAAATGCTGCGTGATGATGTGAGCGGCTTTACTGTGTCTAGTGTGGAAATGCCACTTCTAGAAGTTGGCATGTCTGTGCAGTTAATGTGATTTGACTGTCTGGCTTGTGATTGGCTGGAGCTGGCTGGTGTGCCTGGCTCCAGGAGTCAGGATGGGTCTGCCCCGGTGGTGAATGAGGAGATCTGCATGTTGATGGCAGGGAGGGGCTGCACCTGGGACCTGAATAAGGCTGGGCCTTCCCTACACAATGCTGGCTCCACCCCCTGTGGTGTGTCTGATGTCCCTGACCTATCCTGTGAATAGGGAGAGGGGCTGAGCAAAACAAAGTGCTCAGGAACCAGTTGCATCTGTTTCGCCCCTTGCCTGCACCTTTGCCAACAAAGGATTTCTGTGTATAAAAAGAGGCTGTGACCTCATGTTAAATGTTCTTGTTTCCTGACTTGAATCTACCAGGGGCTCGCTGCTGCTGGGGCCCGGGGAAGGCTTGCCTCCCTGGGCGCTGCCCAGCCCCTGGATGCATGATGGACCTTGTTCTGGGACCCCTCTGCCTTGCCTGGGGGACTGGAGTACTTCCCTGTGCTGAGGAGCTGGTTGCTCCATGTCTTTATGCCCAGGACTTTCCCTTGTTTTTCCCCAGTTGCTCTGTTGAACTGGAGCTCCTTCTCCCCTAGCGCCTGGGAAGCGCTTTATCCACATTTGTCCTTTTATTGGGGGCACCTAGCTCCTGAGGGCTGCATTTACTCGCAGATCGGGTGCCTACCCCGCTCATTTTGTTATTTACAGGCAGGAGCCCACCCTGCCTTCTGCCCGCATTTAATTATTTATTTACGTGTGCCCACCCCGTTTATGTGCACCTTAGCGGGTGCCCGCCCCGAGAAAGAAAATGCTGGTGCCGCGGCCAGGCCCGCACCCGCCTGACTCTGGGCGGGGCCTGGAGTGCATCCCTTCCGCTTCCCCCTGCCTGGGGGAAGCCATTGCTGCCTTGCCGGTCTCCCGTGTCGAGAGGGAGACCGGAGATGCTGCCCGCCGCCGAGAAGGGAAAAGAGAAGCGGCTGACTAATGGCACCCCGTGGCCCAGGGCTCCCATGAGTTGGGGAGAGCCCCGGGGCCGCCAACAGGAAACAGCCCGAGTGTTGCGGGGCTCCCATGCGCTGGAGGGGGCCCCGGAAGTAAGGTCCCGCCCCCTTGATCCGCGCCGTGAGGAGAGCCGCCGTGAGGAACAGGTGACGCGCTGGTCTGCACAGGGCTTCCATGATTGAGGGAGAGCCCTGTCTGCCGCCACCCGAGTGAAGAGGAGCTCCGCTACAAAGCTCCGGTGAGTGGGGGCTTCACGTTGTTTAGTGCACTTCGCAACCCAGTGCCATGGTTGCGCTTCGAGCAGCCTCATCTTGCGGTGGGCTGCTCCAACTAGACAGGCATAATTTTGGTCTAGGAGCCAGCCTGCTCCACCGTGCCCATTGTCCACCGCTGGGGACTTATTTACTTTGACATATTGCTTTTTAAAGCGCCAGCGCTCTACAGTAATTGGGGGACAGGACTACTCCCAGAGCCCAGATGGCTCCAGCAGGGGCCATGTTATTTAAAAGAGCCCCAGCAGGGCCCAGAGGGCACTACTGTGCCAGGGCCCATTTTTGTCCGGTCCCCTCCAGTTCTTTAGGGGGCATCTGCTAGTTCTAGAGTTTAGAGGGCTCCAAAAGTGCGCAATATGTATTTGTAGAGCCCCCGTGTGGCCCCAATGATTGGCGCAGTTTGTTCTGAGTGCCAGTGAGGGCCCCTGTCACAGTTTTGAGTTCACAGCTGCCCAGCAAGTAATGGGCAGCTGCACCGTTTAGGTTTTCCTACCTAGGGACATGTCTCCAGACTCAGGAGTGAGTTGCACTCCTTCGCACCTACTTTGGTATTTCACAGCTGCGCAGCACTTATTGCCAGCTGCAGCGTTTAGGCCCTGTTCTTGTCCTCAGCTACCCAGCAAGTAGTGGGCAGCTGCTACGTTTAAGTTTTGGCGCAGTGGCGCAACCTGGACCCTAATGTGATTTATGTGCTATGCTGATTTATGTGCTGATGCTTTTGGGTGTTAGGAAATGTACTGTGTGTAGTATGTTTTGCGCACCCTGTCTTGATGCCTCTAGATATGGTTTATGCCTAGGAGGTTGTTTTACCTAGTATAGTTATGCTAGTGAGTTCATGGTTCCCTGCGTGATATATGCCTAAGGTGTTTAGGATTGCGTAGGGTGTACTTACCTTCTACCAGTGGTTACTGGTTGTGTGCTACATTTGCTATTTGGTGCTACAATTATTCTATGTTCTAGGTGCTATTACTACAAAGTGCTAGTTCTACCAAGTGCTTATTCCTGACAGTGGTCCATGTGGCCCTGTCCCATGTATATAATCCCCTGTAAATTCCGCCCGTGCCAGCGGCACAGTGTAAATTGTGTGTTTATTATCTAATGTGTTTGGTATAATACAAAGGCTATTTTTATATATAATCTTGTGTGGAGTTTCCTTTGTGGTGGGCCTTGGGTGTTTTTCCTGGGTGCGCGCGCAAACGCTTTACACATTGCCTCTGAGATAGGCCTGACTGCGTGTGCCAAGCTACCAAGGGGGTGATCAGGGGTTATCTTGGCGTGTGACTCTCTTGCCCTGACGTAGAATGGTGGTTTCTGCCTGGCTTTGGTGCAAGCCATAGCCAACCAGAAATCGCCATTTCGAACAGCCTGCTTCCCTAGTTCTAACCTCTCTGGTTCACTCTGCACTTATCCATGCATTAAGGCCTACCTCGTATCCTTGATTTACTAAATTATCGGCGAGTCCACAGACCCTGGTAATCAATTGCTATGGATGCTGCAATTATAATTTATGCCATGCTTTGATCTTTATGCCATGCTTTGATCTTTATGCCATGCTCTCATCTTTATCCCATGCTCTCATCTTTCTGGCTTATTTCAGTTTACCATTATGTTTGGATAACATTATCTGGTGCTTTATTTATATTACAAATATCTTGGATTATGCAACCTATTGTAATCTGTTTCTTTTGTAGAGCGCTATAGCACCTTTTGGGTAATGTTTGCACTACATAAAAAAAGAAATGATGTCATTTGTGCTGGTGAGAGACCCATCCCATGTTATTGCCCAGGTCACCAACCCCACACCCCTCCCACCCTGTCACTCCTTTCCACCACAGATCCCCAAGCACTGACCCCTTTACACCTTTGTTATATCAGTCCCCAGACTGGCACCACACAATATTTAGCTACTTCAGAGAAAACCTGAAGCCTTGCTTAAATGAATAAACAAACTCCTGGTAGGTATGGCACAGAGCAGGCAGGCTTAACTAAAGAAAATGTGTAAAGCATTTAAAAGTGCAAAAACATTTGAAAAATCGAAAACGCAACACAATAAAAATCCCACTTAATATTTTAATGAACAGTCAGTTTGCGGTCCCTGTACACAGCATCCAGCCTCCAGCATTAAGCACCCAGTAATTACTGGAGCAGCAGTGGACATCTTCTCTTCGATTTCTCCAAGAGTCACGAGAGTACAGCTGACCCACACTAAGCGACCCCTCTTGACTTTGCCAAAGTTTTCACATCAGGAGACGGGGTTCCAGCCTTATAAAGCCTTTGACAACAACATCCAGTGGAGACAAATTCAAAGGTCTTGATAGCCCGAAGACCCTAGCCGCCCTCAGCTGTCAAACGTGAATATAATGGAAGACCAGCACAGTCAATCTAAACTGTAAATAACAGTAAAAAAATTAGAACTGGGTGACACAGGAAAGGCCCAGCCAAATCCTGCAACAAAAGTCAAAAGCCGGAGGCCGACCATGTACCCACTGATTTAGCGGCAATGCCTTCAACACTACCAGCAACACCTCAACCAGGCTTAGCTCTTGGGCAAGAGCAGCTATCCCTGCAATCCCTTATTCAACTTCACCACCCCAAAGCTCCTTAGCTCCATGAGGAACACCGGGGGCGCATGCTTCAGGAAAGCATCAGAAGAGATCTAATCTAGCGGAATTTACACCCGGATCTTGAGCATCTCCAGCACTCGTAGTACCCTCATCAAAGAAGGCGACATTGAGGGACTATTTCAGGAACTCTGTAATCACCCCAAAACCAAGACCAAGCGCACATGAGGCATCCTTGATCTCATCCTTGAACGCCCCTCACACCAGTCCGGGCTTAGCCTCGCACCAAAAATGAGTTCAGCCAATGTTCCATGCAGTTGCCGGCAGGACAGGTCACAGCCTACTGTCATCTGGCTCCACAACAAGAGCTGAACCGCATCAAAAAGAAGCTCCTGACGTCCATCTCCTTCTTAAGGGTCCCGAATAGTTTCCCCTTGGCTCACTAGACATTCGCCTTCCAGTCGAACTGGCTTCCTCACCAACCCCCATTTTAAGTGAGGGCTTTCCGTCCATCTCTCAGTCCGCTCAGGACCCAAGCCCGTTTTCTTCCTTATAATTCAAGTTCCCAATGACCATGGACCATCCAGAGAAGAGTAACAAAGTCTTCACTCCATGAAACAGGCAAGTACCCAACCAAGTCACTTTAAAACACTGTCCCAAATCGGCTTATCAAAATCCTCCAGTCAATTCCACCAATCGGCTTGCTCAAGTGGGGAGAATAACATTAAGATTAATACTTGTCCTTTTTTCAACAAACGAAATCAAAAAAATTCTCAGACCAGGAAAGCTGCCCACCGATCGACATAAATATGCTTTGGTCACAACTCTTCCAAACCCTTCAAACAACGGTTTCAGCGCTGAATTACCATTCAGATAAATTGGATCTACAGGTTGACCTTTTTAAACACTCTCGCCGTGTACAATTCTGGGATTGACCAAAAACTAGAGGCGCTCAACTTGCTGATATTAAAAGCACATTCACAGTTACTTCAAACAGTATGTTGTTGCCAGCCTATTATTGACTCCCTGTCTTCACTACCCCAATTTCTCTTGTCAGTACTAACAGAAATCAAGAATCAATAAACATCGAGGCACTCTGACTCTCTGCTTCAGGTTCCTCATCCATGGGTGGACGCAAAACGGCCTGCCCAGGAGGAACACAACGGGAAGAAAGGCTCTTCTTGCAGCTACCTCCAGAACCACAGACGCAATACTAAATCCACCACATACACATTGGCTGTCCAAATGGGGGAAAAAAGACTCCGGAAAAATCGTAATAGACACACAGTTGAAATCAAAAATACAATCAGCTATTATTTCTCAAAAAGCAAACCTGCCATACTATTGGGTCCATTCACAACATCCTGCGCCATCACCAGTCCACTACCAGCCGTTCAGCCATTAACATTTCAAAAATCACCCTAAAAATGAGATGGTTCATTAACAGCTCATTCCCTTCAAGTTTAAAGCTCCCCACCGCATTTTACCAACCCTGCGACACTAGGAAATGGCCAATCACAAACCAGCACGGAACTGGGAATTGTGAACAAGCTAGCAGTGACCTTGTTTCCCCAAGAGCCATGCCCAGGCACCAGAGTCCCTTTTCCACTCCCAGCAACAACAGACCAGAGCAGAGACCGGCGGCTAGACTATACCCGCAGGTAACCCTAGCAAAGGCACCAACGGACGGCACTCAATAATACCATCCAACCAGCCAGACCCAGCGACTCTGTGCAAAACAGTTCCCAACATACCAACAACTAACCATCTCAGCAAGCAAGAACCTTCTTTGCTCCCACCATCCACTTCCCAACGGAAAATAGATGAATACTCCAGACCAACTGAGGCCTGTTTACTATTCCTGACCTAACGCACTGACTTACCTGCTCCTGCCCGCCCCGTTCCATCGCGGCTGGTGCCGTTTGCGTGGAGGGTGAGGCGAGCCGCCATCTTGGGTAGGGCTGGACCGGATTTAGCGGTCTAGTCCCCCCAAGACAGAGGCTACATAACTAATGTGTATATCGGAGCGCAGCGGACGAGCGCAGCGGGCGCGACGAGGGCGCGCCGAAGTCGCGCAAAAGTCAAGCCCGTCTGCGCCCGTCCGCGGCAGACCGGGGCACGGGGCCAGGACCGCTGGTCAAACACTGTTTTACTCCTCTCCTGACCTACTGTGTCTTCAACCCTCCGATGACACAGGTCCCGCCCTACCCGCGCATGTCCTAAAGCGTGCCGCTATTCATGGCATCCTACGTCCCAAATATATCATTGACCCGCTCACTTGTCCCAACCCCTCTGCCATCCCTATTCCCTCGTTGGGGGTCGAGACAACTCTCAAATGTTTTTATCTTAACACAAGGTCCATGGTGAAGCATCACATGGACATATTCCTTTTACTTCAGGCCGAGCAACCAGACATTTTACTCCTCACGGAGACTTGGCTAAATGCTGACTCCTTGCCTGACATCTTGGCTGCAGTCCCTTCTAACTATTATATTTTACATGAGGATAGACCTGCCAATAAAAGGGGTGGAGGAGTTGCCGCTATCATATCAAAAGACCACATCTTCTCCCCTCTCCCATCCCTCGATCTTGTAGGATCGGACAACATGATTTTTAGGATGGACACTAAAAGCGGATCCTTACTTATGGTCCTCATCTATCGCCCCCCCCAGAGCATGCCCACATTCGCTGCACTTTTAGCAGAATCTTTGGCTCCCCTGATAATCAGCTATAAGAAAATTGTGCTGCTGGGTGATTTTAATCTCTGGCTGGACGCTGCTGAGCCGGTGGGGCAGGCAGCCGCATTGAAAGAAACCCTTTCGGATATGAATCTCATCCAGCAGATTCATCTCCCCACCCATAAAAAAGGACACAGCCTCGACCAGATTTGGTCGCAGGACATCCCTCTCACCATTAACTCCATCACTCCATGTATTTGGTCGGACCACTTTCTGATCGATTTTTCCATCACCTTCACTGAGAATAGGAAACAGCCGCCTCAGCAAGGAGGGAAAGTCAGACTCTGGAAGCACGCTGACCTCCCTGCCTTTATTGATACCTTAACTTCATCCCTCCCCCCGTTCGATCAGGATATTGATGGGTATGAAGAAGCCTTCTCCAGCTGGCTATCTCAGGCTGCCAATGCCCATGCTCCATGTTCCAATTTCCCCCGTTCCCGTACTCATGACGCTCATAGATGGTTTACACCTCATCTTAAAGCCGCAAAGCTGCAAGTTCGTCAAAGGGAACGTAAGTGGCGGTCGGCCTATTTAGAATCTGACAAGGCTGATTATTGTAGGGCACGGAAGGAGTATCAGAAACTTATTCAGAAGCACAAAACGGACTATTTCTCTGAGCAAATTCTTCATTCACGCAATAAATCCAGAGATTTATTCAACATTGTGGAGGGTCTTTGTGGCAGTGACAGAACTTCCCCAGCTGTGGCTCCTACTCAGGATCTCTGTAATACCCTTAATACCTTCTTTCTGAATAAGATTTGCACCATAAAGCAAAGTATTCTTACCACCTTATCCCCTCCTTCCCCGGACATCTTTCACAATCCCTCTACCCTGGAATCTTTCCCCCCCATTGATGCTGCCTGCCTATCCAAACTTCTTTTTAAAGTAAAATCTGGCTCTCCTGATGATGTCTGCCCTCCCTACATCCTGCGGGAAGTGGGAGCTGCTATCCCTGAGAGCATTCTTTTCATGATGAATGGTTCCCTCTCACAGGGTTTGGTCCCTGCCAGTTTTAAAAAAGCCCTTCTCATCCCTTTGCTGAAAAAAGCTGGGGCTAATCCATCGGATCCTCTCAATTATAGGCCCATTTCCCTGCTGCCGTACTGTGCCAAGATATTGGAGGCTCATGTTTGTGATAGCATGTCCCAATTCTTGGAAGAATCACAGTTCCTTGCGCCCAACCAGGCTGGCTTCCGTCCTCTTCATTCCACTGAAGCAGTCATCGTCTCAGTTCAGAATACTTTGAGGCGGAATGCAGACAAGGGGATCCATCAGGCGCTGGTATTATTAGATCTATCAGCGGCATTCGACACGGTTGACTATACCATCTTGGTCAACCGTGTCGAACAGGCCGGCCTTAGGGGTCCTGCGCTGAGCTGGATTCGCTCATTTATTACTGGCCGCACCCAATCCGTGAGACTGGGCCCCTTTACGGCCCCCACTATCCCTACCACCTGTGGAGTCCCTCAGGGCTCCTCCCTGTCACCTTTGCTTTTTAATCTTTACCTACGCCCCCTGCTGTACTCCCTCAGGGATACCAGAGTTACCATCTTCAATTACGCAGATGATTTGCAGCTCATCTTTCCTTTAAACACCGAGGACTCAGTGGTAGTGTTTCAAAACACCATGTCTCACATCCTGAGTTGGATGAGCTGCAATCACCTGAAGCTCAACCCAGGCAAGACTGAGTTGGTCTTGCCTGGGCAGAGTGTACTCAGCTGGAACCCTGGCTTTTGGCCGTCCAGCATGGGAGCCCCCCCATCTAAATCGTCTTCAGTTAAGAGCCTTGGAATCTTCCTTAGCGAAGATCTGTCTCTGAAAAGGCAGGTCAGCGCAGTGGTGTCCTCCAGTCTATTTCAGCTGAAGAAAATTAAGAAAATTGCGCGTTTCTTCTCTTTGGAGGCGCTCACACAGATTGTTATCTCCCTGGTTCTGTCCAGATTGGATTTTTCCAACAGTCTCTATCTTGGGCTCCCGATCGGCGAGTTAAAGCGCCTCCAGTTGATTCAGAATCAGGCAGCCAGACTCATTCTGAATCTACCTAAGAGGCAGTCTGTCAGACTGGGCCTAAAACAACTACATTGGCTGCCTGTTGAGCAACGGGTGGCTTTTAAGACTGGTTGTATTTTATTTAAGTCCTTACAACAAACAGGCCCTCTATTCATCAGAGATCTGTTTAAAAAATATGACCCCCCTAGGAATCTTCGCTCCATGCACAAATATCTTCTGACTGTCCCCACTTATAAAAGGAAGCGTCTTGGAGGCAGCTGCTTTGACCACCTTGCAGCTGCCTTCTGGAATTCCCTTCCTCTTCACCTTAAAATGTGCGGAAACATCCTTAGTTTCAGACACTCCCTCAAAACATGGCTCTTTTCTCAAGCGTTTTGATGAGTACCTTTTTGCTTCCTGTGACTGATGCGTTGTGTCCCTGTCTATAGCGCCATGAAGCCCCCGGGCGAACGAGCGCTTTATAAATACATCTCAATATCAATATCAATATCAATATCAATCACAGTGGAAGTGCACAGACCTGCTAACAACAGCTTCCAGACCAAACCACTGTTAACACCGGAGTACACTTCCCAAGGCCCGCATGACATCTTAAACCGCAGGAACAGTCTAAGACTCTAAATCAATTCCCGAATTGCACAGCCTGGACTCGAAAGACATAATGGCTATCGAATTCGAAACCCATTAACGGTATCCAAGAAAGAGAAGCAACCCTAATCACATTAGTGACCACGGCAATAAAGGAGCTGGTTGAATTGAAGGCTGACCAATTTAAAACTGGGGCATTATTTTAACAACTCCTAGCATTCCTCGCTATCCCTCTATACTCTCAACTACTCAGGCTCAACCTAGCAGCACAGGTTCTTTCTCTTTTCAGTACTTAAGTCAGCTAGAAGCCTCTCCCCAGTCGGCGTCGATGAGCGTAGAATCGACCCACAAGTTACAAAAGGAGCCGAATAGTCATGGCCGTCTGCGGCCCTATATCGGAGCCGGAATGACTGAAGTAGAATTGATCTTGGAACAACAATATGTTCCTGGAACATCAATGGACTATCTACTAAACCCCAATTGCTAGACACAATTGAATTTATAAACAAATATGACATCATTCTCCTTCAGGAAACCTGGTCGGCAACTAGTATCCCCATAGAAGGCTACCTGAAATTGATGCCCACTTCCACAAGACATTGCAAGTATGGCAGATTGCAAGGTGGCCTCTCGATCAACGTCAGTAGTAAACTGTCTCTCCACATCAAACAGTTAAAATTTGATTGCCAGCATAGTGGTTAGAAGCCCAAACTCAGACACACAGTCACTCCTGCTCAATGTTTACATCTCTCCTAGCTCCACCAAGAAGAAATCTAAATTGGATTGTTTGATTGAAATTGTTTGCAACCTATTAAGTGACTATGGCAGCATACCGTGTCTATTATCCGGAGACATCAATACAAACCTCTTCCAAATCCGTCTGAGGACCTCGGGGATGTATTTCCAGCAGTCCCCCCACACCTGCTGTTTAATCAATACCCGCAGGTAACAGGCCGTCTAAACTGGGAGAATGCACTGTCCTCCAATTTAGCAGCGTGGGCTTTTCCGTACTGAATGGGCGCTTTCCTATGGACACCCCGCCTGCATGGACAAGACCCAGTGGCCGCACATACTCATTTTTGGACTTCACTCTAAGCAGCAGTGAAATGCTACCCCTGATTGAGACCTACTGCATCACAATGCAAGGGGAGAGTGACCACCGCCCCCAAGTAATAACCTTAACCCTCGATGCAGCCTGTCACCAGGCAATTGCACTCACTTTATACGGCAGTTATACTGAGAACTTAAGGAGAATGAAATGGACGACATGTTTCCCCCCTCAGTAATGGACAAATGTAGATCTCTTCTCCGTTCATAGAGTGAAGAAGATGCTGTCGTCATTGATGGATGGGAAGCCTTTGTAAACCGAATACTTAGTGAATTCCCATCCACACATCGTAGCCTGAAAGCCACCAAACAACCTTGCATCTCATTAGAGACCAAAAAGCTAAAATCTCAAAGAAACTCTGCCCTACGCCAGACTAGGAAAACCAGTAAATTCAAGTTTATTTCATAATTACAAGCAAGCTCAAAAAGCCTTCAGGTCATCCATCCAAACAAGAAGCGGCCGACCAGTTCTGGCTGAAGCTAGTCCATGCAAGCAAGAATTCGAACCCAAAGTAATTCTGGTCGCTAGTGAATGGGGGTCATGAGGTGGAAATGGGCAAGGGAGCGCAAACATAAGCAAAGAAGAATGGTCCCTTTTTCTAATAAATCATTTCAGCGAAAACACACCCAGGGAAGCTCATCCTAGTTCCCTCACATCAATTGAACCAGCACCACCACCCCTATAAGCCATTAGTATAGGCAAGACTGGGCACAACAATCTAGCCAACCAAGTTCAGGAAGCGACTACAATTGACAGAAAGGACATGCTAGATGACTGTACGACTGAGATTTTGACAGCCCCAGAAGCTCTCAGAAACAAAACTGTTCATACAATTAGTAAAGCCAGGGCAGAAGGAGCCCCCGGTCCTAATGGCCTTCCCCAGGCCCTGTTCAAATCAGACGTAAACCTGTGGTCAGATCACCTGGCTCCCCTGTTTTTAGGTCTCGCCTAGGCAGCGCGCATGCGCTGTCTCTCCGAGACTTCAAGTAATCTGTATCAGGGGTGAAACTCCTGGGTAATTTCTCCTGTCGCTTGCCATTTGTGAGCTATGGCATTGCTCTTAGCAGGCTTATGGTTGGCTGTGGATGCGATAAGTCAGTTCCGTTTTTTCTGGAAGCAGCACCGCCTAACCACAGTTTTCGTCTGCTTTCGTGTTTTAATTGTGTCCGAGGGGAACGTTTTTAGGATGCTTTGATGTGTATTGCACGAGAACGGCGCACGCCTTCATTTAAATTTAATGGGGCTTGCCTTCACATTTGTTTAGTAGCACACGCACGCTTTCATGTCAGTTTAGTGCTTGTTTTTATTGTGAGTAGTTTTGTTATACCGGAGCCGCCCTTTGCCTGGTGGTCAGTACTGCTCTGTCCCCTGGTTCTGAGTGACAAGCCGCCCCCACCCCGCCGCCTCTACAGAGCCGTAACCCAGCTTGGCACTGAGTGCTAACTTCTAAGCACCACACGGCCTGCGTTGCTCTGTGGAGCTGAGCTGTTTTGGGACCGGGGCCCAGTGCCTGGCTGTTCACAGCCCGTGGTTAGGAGCTGGTGCACAGCATTTAGCTCTGAACTGTTCCCTGCCCCTGGGTGCTCGGCTTCAAAGGCATACAGCTCTTCTCATAAGCCTGAGAGCTGAACATCACCCCGTGCACTCTGAGCTCAGCAGTGCCCTGGTGGAGGGCTGTCTCCTGACAGGTACTCAGCGGCAAGATGTTCCCGGCCCAGTGCTCTTATTAGGTGCTGAGCCCGCCCCCCCTTCTTCTCCCTCTTCCCCTCCCTCCTCGTCTTTGAACGTTTGCCCGGGTGTCCCGGACGTGCGGATGTTGTATATGTGTGGGACAGCGTCTGTTTGTCAGTTTGTGTGTAGGTGTCGGCGCACACCTTGTCCGCTTCTGTCTGCATGTCTCTGTTTCTTTGTGTGTAAGTTGATATGTGTTTTTTATTCCGTTCACTTAATCACTCTTTCCCCCTCTTCCAGTCATCCATCAATCAATCAATCAGTCATTTGTTAAGCGCACTACATACCCGTGAGGGTCTCAAGGCGCTGGGGGGGAGGGGAGGGGACCGCTACTGATCGAACAGCCAAGTCTTTAGTGTCCCTCTGAAGGTCAGCAGGACTTGGGTCTGTCGTAGGCTCAGTGAGAGGGTGTTCCATGTATTGGCGGCGAGGTGGGAGAAGGATCTCCTGCCGGTAGTTGTTTTTTGGATGCGCGGGACGGTGGCGAGTGAGAGGTCGGCGGAGCGTAGCCGGCGGTTGTGGTGTAGACTGAGAGCTGTCTGTAGAGGTAGGCTGGGCTGGTCTTGTGGAGTGCCTTGTGTGCGTGGATGAGGAGCTTCAAGGATATCCTCTAGTTGATGGGGAGCCAGTGCAGGTTTCTCAGGTAGGGGGTGATGTGGCCGTGTCATAGTACATCGAGGATCAGTCGTGCCGAGGTGTTTTGGATGCGTTGTAGTCGATTGATGAGCTTGGTCGAGGATTCCGTGTAGAGGGCGTTTCCGTAGTCGAGTCTGCTGCTGACGAGGGCCTGGCTGACTGTCTTTCTTGTATCTGTCGGGATCCATCTGTAGATCATGCGGAGGGTGTTGAAGCAGTAGGAGGAGATGGCGTTGACTTGCTTGGTCATTGAGAGCGTTGAGTCGAGGCTGATTCCCAGGTTGCGTGCGTGGTCGCTGGGAGTCGGGGCTGTCCCCAGTGCTGTTGCCCACCAGGAGTCGTCCCAGGCTGACGGGTTGGAGCCGAGGATGAGGACCTCCGTCTTGTCCGAGTTCAGCTTCAGACGGATGATCTTCATCCAGTCGGCAACGGCCTTCATTCCTTCATGGAGGTTGGCTTTGGCGGTGATGGGGTCCTTGGTGATGGAGAGGATCAGTTGAGTGTCGTCGGCGTAGGAGATTATGTTGAGGTCATGCTGTAGGGCGACGTGTGCAAGCGGGGCCATGTAAATGTTGAACAGTGTCGGGCTGAGGGAGGATCCTTGGGGTACGCTGCAGATGATCTCGGAGGCTTTGGAACGGGGGAGGCGGACACTCTGGGTTCTGCCGGAGAGGAAGGAGGTGGTCCATTCCAGAGCCTTGTTTCGGATCCCTGTGGCGTGGAGGCGTGCGCGTAGTGTGCGGTGGCAGACGGTGTCGAAGGCGGCGGAGAGGTCTAGGAGGAGGAGTGCTGCTGTCTCCCCATTGTCTAGCAAGGTCCTGATGACATCAGTGGCGGTCTCGGTGCTGTGGTTGCTGCGGAACCCTGACTGGGAAGGGTCCAGGATTCTGTTCTCTTCGAGGTATCGGGTTAGCTGTCTGTTAACGATTTTCTCGATGACCTTGGCTGGAAAGGGGAGCAGAGAGATCGGTCAGAAGTTCTTGAGGTCTCTTGGGTCTGCCTTGGGTTTTTTGAGTAGGGAGTTGATCTCGCCATGTTTCCAGCTCTCTGGGAAGGTTGCGGTCTCAATGGAGAGATTGATGACGTTGCGTAGGTGGGGTGCGATGGAGCTGCTTGCTTTTTTGAAGACGTGATGCGGGAATGGGTCTGACGGAAAGCCGAAGTGGATTCTGCTCATGGTCTTGATGGTGTCATTGAAGCTCACGCTGGTTCAGGCTAGTAAGGGGACGTGGTCGATGGTGTGCAGAGGGTCTGTTGTGTTGCTGTCTGTTGGGGCTGTCTGGGTGTTGAAGCTGTCGTGGATGTTTGCTATCTTGCGGTGGAAGAAGGTGGCGAGGGAGTCGCACAGGGCTTGCGACGGCGGGATGTCGTTGGTGTTGGAGCTGGGGTTAGAGAGTTCCTTCACTATTTTGAAGAGCTCCTTGCTGTCGTGTGCGTTGTTGTCGAGGCGGTCTTTGAAGGAGGTCTTCTTGGCAGCCCTGCTGACGTGGTGGTGGTTGCGGACGGCGTCCTTGTGTGCTGCGTGACTGTCCGGTATTTGTTCACTGTGCCATTTCTTCTCTAGTTTCCGGCAGGCTTGCTTGGAATCTAGGAGTTCTGCGGTGAACCAGCTGACCTTCTTGCTGGTGTCTCTGTGGGGGGGGTTTCTTCAGCGGGGCGAGGGTGTTGGCGCAGTCCTCGATCCAGCATCTGAGGATGTGGGCAGCGACATCGGTGTTGGAGGGTTCGGGGAGTGGGCTGAGAGCGAGGTTTGCATGTAGTTGGTCTTCGGTGATTTTGCTCCAGTGGCGGAGGGAGATCAGTTGGGTGCGGTGGTGTATGGTGGGTTTCTGGAAGGATGCAGCGGTGGTTGGTCCAGAGGAGTTCGGTGGTGTGGCTGATGGAGATGTGCGAGCTTGAGGAGAGGACGGGGTCAAGCGTGTGGCCGGCGGAGTGGGTGGGCGTTGTGACGAGTTGTCTCAGTCCGAGGTTGGCGAGGTTATCGATCTGGGTTGTGGAGTTATTGTCGTTGTTCTCAAGGTGAAAGTTCAGGTCTCCGAGGAGGATGTAGTCGGTGGAGGTCAGGGCGTGTGTGCTGATGAAGTCGGCGATGGAGTCGCTGAACTGGGGGCAGGGTCCGGGGGGTCGGTAGACGAGGGTGCCTCTGAGGGTGGAGTTGGGGTCTGTGTGGATCTGGAAATGCAAGTGTTCGGCGGTGCTGAGCGCGTCGTCGGTGCTAGTCGAGGCCCTGATGCTGTTCTTGTGGACAATGGCGATTCCTCCTCCGACTCCGTTGGTGCGGTCTCTGCGGGTACTCTTGTAGCCGTCTGGGATGGCTATGGCGATGTCGGGTGCGGAGGAGTTGTTCAACCAGGTCTCTGTCAGGAAGGCGACATCCGGGAAGGTTGTGTTGAGCAGGTCCCAGAGCTTGACGGCGTCTTTGCGTGTGGAGTGGGTGTTCAGTAGTATGCATCGGAGGTGGTTGAGGTCTTTCTATGCGGGTGGTTCGTCGGCTCTGTGGCTGGTGTAGCTGCAGTTCCGGCAGGTGAAGGGATCATGTGTGCGTTTAGGGGCGGCCTTGAAGCAGTTGTGGGTCCGACCGGGGTTGAGAGCGTGCAGAGTGCTGGCGTCATATTGGCGGCGGTCGTCATGGCGGGTGCGGGGGCCAGGGGTGCTAGTGCTGGGCGCAGTCAGTCATCAAACCCTCGATATTTTACAGCTGATAACAAAACAGTGTACACATGGTTTCGTTTCTGGTTTCAGAAGTGATTCCCTGACAGTCTGACTAGCCACAGCACAAGGCGGCGGTCAGAACGCGACAGTTCACTGCTTGTGGTAATATTGTAGTTTAATAGTCCAAACACACAACATTTCAACTGCATCACAATCCTCTTACCATATTATCTGCTCTAGTAATCTTTCCTTTTGTAACAGGAAGTGCACAACTTACAGAAAGCCCGAAACTGTTGTCTTTCTTCCTTAAAACTGCTGTCATTTATCCCAAATAACATTCACTGCTGCTTTCATGGAAGAAACGCTGTTCGCTTGAGATCGACCAGATCTGAGATCTGCGTTTATGTAATATTACCCAAGTCACTGAGCCATGATTCTAAAGGCTGGGTATTTGCCCTAATTGTAGATTTTGCTGAGTCCATAGAAGATGTGCACATTTTATTCTGGGATTTCGCATTGCATGGTAAAGTTTCTTATTTGATCAGGTCCGGTATATTTCCAGGGTTTAAATTTTGTCTGTCTTCGTGGTGTGCACAAAACTTTAAGCAAAAAGAAGCGCGTTTACTACCCATGTTTACCAAGTTAGCCTGAGTAAGGCTTGTAGCACCAGTGTCTGTAATATGGAAGACAATGTGAGGGCATAGAAATTACAAAGATAAACATCCCTTTAGTATGGTTGGGCCCCAGTTACTTGCCGCTCCCCAACCCATGTTGCTTTTTACAGAGCTGCATCTAACTCAAATTCTGCCTTTTCCGACTCCCCACATTGCCTACTGTTATGTTTTATTTTTGTGTAACTGTGTTTGTTTTACCTTTGCCTACACCTCTCAATGCCAATAAAGTAATTTTTATTGGGTTGCATCGAGGCAGTTCACAACTCCATTAAATAGTAGAAGGTTCCCCTCTAACTGAGCATGAATATCTAAAAAAACTCCGCCGGTTTACGGGCACTTCTTTATATTGCACTCCACTGCAAACAAAAAAACATAAGTGAAAAACAATGTCATTTACAAAGCCAATAGCTCCAAATTTCACCAATGCGAGACCTATTGCATTACAAATGCTTGTTTTTACTGCCGACTCAACCATAATATTCCGGAGTCATGGAATGGAGCCATTATCCATCCCATCTATAAAGGTTATAGGAGAAACAATCCTAAAAATTACAGGATGATAGCTCTTCTCGATGTCGAATCTAAATACTACGCCAGTATTTTACTGGATGAGCTGTTGTCCTGGGCAGAATCAACAGGGCACCACCCCTTTAACCAGACCAGCTTTGTGGCCAAGTCAGGAACTACCAGCAACCTACTTGCATTATCACTGTAATGGAAAAAGCAGCAGTTCAAAGTATGCAACTTCACTGCTGCTTCGTCGACTTTTAAAGCGGCCTTTGACCGGTTGCCGTGGGGCCAACTATGGCAAAAATAAAAAAACTAGGGAATACCGCCGGCCCTTTTAAAAGCCATAATTCAAAACCACTCAAACACTTGGATTCGATTAAAGCTGGGAGAGGGCTCCCACGTCTCAAGGAAAATATAGACCACAAGTGTAGTTAAACAAGGTTGCGTGCTGGCCCCTCTCCTTTTTAACCTTTTAATCTTGGATCTATCTCACTCACTGCACAACATTAACTGCCACCCCCCTCAAATAGATGGAATCCGTATCAGCAATCTGTTATATGCTGACAAACTTGTGCTACTTAGCCACACAAGGGTCGGACTACAGAAACTACTTGATCAGCTGCTCCCCTACATAACAAATAACTTCCTTGAATTAAATCTGCCAAAAACAAAAATAATTACCTTTGGGAAGTGGAAGCAGCAGAGAGGCGAGTGGTTTTTTAACGGTAAAAACATTGAAACAGTATTGTCCTGCAAGTACTTGGGAATTTTTCTGGATTCTAGAGGATCTTTCTCAAAGCAGAAATAAGCGGTCAGGGCCAAAGCCCTGTCACTTAAGGCAGCCACAGCAAAGCTGGCGAAGCAGCTACTCGGCCCAAGCCTAACCCCATTGATAACGGTAAAGAAGGCAAAGATTACTAATTCCCTATCCTACGGGCACGAGATTATGTTGGGGACCAACAGCATCACACTGAAAAAAATAACAACTAAAATGTTCAAACGAGCATGTCGCCTGCCAAGATCCTCATCACCAGCTCAAGTCCGGCCCGAATTCGGCCTTTTAGATCACCGTGGCGTCGAGGCTGGTGCGTTCCTCAATCTCTGTAACAGACTGAGCAACTTTCGAGAAGGCAGCCTGGAGGCAAGACTCTGGAAAGAAATATCGATCAGTAAAACCAGTCAAAAACATCGGCGCCACCTGGAACACTCCCTGCAGTTACTCGGTGTCGAGGAGTTCTAGGGAACAAATCCTTCCCAGCAGGCGTTAAAACCTGGCATCAAGAGAAGAGTCTGGCTCTGGTCTTTTCATTCTGACAGGGCAAAACTGTCCAGAAGGAAACATGCCTGGGCGGTTATTTCTGTCTTCAAACCGGGGGTTGAATCACCTTACCTATCAAGCACATACGCACTTTCATGGAAGTTAAAGTTCATAGCAATGAGGATGGGAGAGTGGCCTTTCATAAAGCATGTACCCGAATGGCATCACCCCAGTGTTAACATGGAATGTAGGGAGTGTGGCTACCACTTAGAAGCAATGGAGCACATAGTCTGTGCATGTCCTGCATTGCTTTACGATAGAAGGATCCTGCTGCGGGGTAAATGGATCAAACTTGGAGTTCGAACATGCCGACAGGCCATAATAGCTGCTATGAACCCAGAAAATACGATGCTTAATATCCAGGTCCCAAAATTTGTAACCAGAGCGGCAAAAAACTTGGGGAAAACAGGGTTGAAAATTCCGTTGCCCCCAGCAGCATGGCTGGGCCGCGAGTTGATAATTTTATGAACTCTTGATCATCCTGTGCTGTCAGAATACCGCTTGTTTCCCCAATTTTATTTGTCCTTAAGCTCTTTTTTTAGAACTCTGTTTAGAACTTTCTAGAACATTTATGCCGGCTGGCCACATATTTGATTTTAAAAACGAGGCTATGGCCTTTTGACATTTTAGGATCCAGGCCTTAAGGCTATTAACTACCCCTGGGACATTTTATTCTTACTCCTTTTTTTTTTTTTTTCTAAACCCTTATACACATAAAATATACGCTTTTTAAAATCTTTATGGTTTTAAGTAATCAAACAATAAAGATTAATCAAATCAATGGTCCTAGGTTGCTTTTGTTCCAGTTTGGTGAAGACCTGGTCTGGCAGTTCCGGCTGGACTGTTGCCATGAGGAGCAGGGTCAAGACTGGTTTGCATATGACTGGGTCCAAACTGAGGTGGCATGATGAGCAAAAGAACAGAGGGCTGTGATACTACCCTGAGCGATTGCCAGTGATTAGACAGATTGCAAGCATTCCTACCATCACCTTTTGTCTGTTTGATTTACCGCTCTAAGTGGCAAAGGTATGAGCAGACGTGTGCCCAGTGCTCTTTGTGCCACTGGAATAAAGCTATACCTGGCTGAAGTGTTCTTATCAGGGCAAAACCAGCTCTAGTTTCTTGTGTTCCAGTTCGGTGAGCACCTGGCCCGGCAGTTCGGGCTGGACAGTTCCCATAAGGAGCAAGGTCGAGGCTTATTTGCATACGACTGCATCCAAAGGGAGGTGGCATGGTGAGCGAAAGAACGATAGGCTGGGACAATACCTTAAGTGATTGCCAGTGGTTAGACTACTTGCAAGTATTCCTCCCATCACCTTGTTTGTTCTATGCCCAATATTAACATTAACTAAGATTTTGCAAATGCTGGAAATTAATTAAGCTTTGTATTGTCGATTACATTGATTTAAAAAAATATATATTTTGAAGATGCCACTACGATGTATTATTCATTTGTTCACTGATATATGTAGAAGTAGCAGATGCATAAATATCTATATTGTCAGGATGGTAGGTTCTGCCCCAGAGGTTCAAAACCCCAATAAAAGGTAACTATCTATTGCCTTGCAGTGACTTAAAAAACGATTACCCAAATTATGGTACTAACAGGAAGAATCTTTGGCAGCCAAAGACATAGCTCTCTCTTGTGTTGGCTCGATTGCACTTGACATCCTGCTGTCTGACCAGGCTGGCAGTTGCATGGATATACTATGGACATTACCATCTAAGGACGTTGTGAAGGTCTGGAAAGGCAGGAAGCCTTGCAGATTAGAGGAAAGTCTGTGTGATCCAGTGGCCTCTGCCCAAGGTGGGCAGGGATAGGCTAGATTCACACATGTTCCCTAGGCAGGTCAAATGATCTAGCTTTGAATATTGGTATCAGATATGCCTTTTGAGGTGTCCAGCATCAATCTACATCTAAGAATGGAAAACAAACCATTGGATAGCATTTTATCTCTTGGTTCTGGGTGTCCTGTTTTTGTGTAACCTAATAAGGACTCTTGGGAAGCTGGGTGACCTTCCACAAAAGTTGGGAGTTTAGCTGTGGCATTTGATTGCTGTCAGAAGTGTGTATCAGAGTGAAGCCGATCTGCTGAGGCTTCCTTGCACCTGAGCGCAAGGACCTTCTTAGAGGTGCCCCAAGAGACACCGTTCCTTGGAGCTGCATTTTGGTGTAAGATTTCCACTGGTCTCCTTGAAGCAAGAGCGCTTGCACTCACCTGTCCTTCAACAAATACCATGGCAAAATGCCACGCCCTGCCACTAAGGGGTAACATTGAAGTTATCCCACTAACATCAATCCATTAAGGCGTATATCATCCTCACCTTCTGTTGCCAACTGTGTTGGCTACCAGGATTGACATACTCAGACTAGCTTTCATCGTAGATTCACCTAGTTCTTTCACCATGTTTACCCAGCGTATGGTATTTGAATAACCAGACACCTCTACACGAAACACTGAATTATTGGTACCTGTCTTTCCTGTTCATATCCACAATCTTCTGAATAGCCAGTTATCTTTCACCCATCACTGAATCTCTCCTTAAAGGGACCCCATCACATGTGATCACCACCACATCTGGGCAGCTTGGAAGACCGGCTGCTGATGGGTAAGGTCCTAAAGCTGACAAGTGCCCAGATCCCTAAACTGACAAGTGCCCAGGTCCCTAAAGCTGAGAAGTGGCCGGGTCGCTAAAGCTGAGCAGTGCCCAGATCCCTAACACTGACAAGTGCCGAGATCCCTAAAACTGACCAGTGCCCAGTTCCCTAAAGCTGAGAAGTGCCCAGTTCCCTAAAGCTGAGAAGTGCCCAGTTCCCTAAAGCTGAGAAGTGCCCAGGTCCCTAAAGCTGAGAAGTGCCCAGGTCCCTAAAGCTGAGAAGTGCCCAGGTCCCTAAAGCTGAGAAGTGCCCAGGTCCCTAAAGCTGAGAAGTGCCCAGATGCCTAAAGCTGAGAAGTGCCCAGGTTCCCTAAAGCTGAGAAATGCCCAGATGCCTAAAGCTGAGAAGTGCCCAGGTTCCCAAAAGCTGAGAAGTGCTCAGGTTCCCAAAAGCTGAGAAGTGCCCGGGTTCCCAAAAGATGAGAAGTGCCCGGGTTCCCAAAAGATGAGAAGTGCCCGGGTTCCCAAAAGCTGAGAAGTGCCCAGGTTTCCAAAAGCTGAGAAGTGCCCAGGTTCCCAAAAGCTGAGAAGTGCCCGGGTTCCCAAAAGCTGAGAAGTGCCCGGGTTCCCAAAAGCTGAGAAGTGCCCGGGTTCCCAAAAGCTGAGAAGTGCCCGGGTTCCCAAAAGCTGAGAAGTGCCCGGGTTCCCAAAAGCTGAGAAGTGCCCGGGTTCCCAAAAGCTGAGAAGTGCCCAGGTTCCCAAAAGCTGAGAAGTGCCCAGGTTCCCAAAAGCTGAGAAGTGCCCAGGTTCCCAAAAGCTGAGAAGTGCCCAGGTTCCCAAAAGCTGAGAAGTGCCCAGGTTCCCAAAAGCTGAGAAGTGCCCAGGTTCCCAAAAGCTGAGAAGTGCCCAGGTTCCCAAAAGACGAGAAGTGCCCAGGGCCCAAAAGCGGAGAAGTGCCCAGGTCCCAAAAGTTGGGAATTAGCCAGGACCTTTCCTTCTGTCTCCACTCTTTCACGTCACCTTTCTCTCAGTGTCGGTTTTGCTCTGACTTTCTCTCTCTCTAATCACATTTGTAGTCGGTGATGCAATTGTTCGTTTTTTTCTGTTTTCTGTACCAAAAACAAATACACTCGTGCCGAGTTTGCGCTTGTAAGTGTGAGATTGCATAATCAGTACTTACGTGTACTGAAAGTCAGGCTTTATATAAGGATGCGCGGGGGCGTCAAATTATAATGAAATTCTGGAATCTGTACTTAGGAGATACCCCCTCACTGCTCAGACAGTTGTGGCCGGACTGACGGCTTCCGGTTCACTTCCTGTTTGACTTCTTCATACTTAGTCAGCGACCTTTCTTTTTATTAGTACTTGTTTTCTTCCATTTGGGACAGTTTGTTGTTCTGCAACAGTCGAGGAAGGGAGGGGGAGTGTGGGGGGAAGCGTCAGTCAGGAGCTTTAAGGTCAGGGGCCCCACTTCTGGTGCACAGTGCGAAGGCCGGGGACCCCCTGGAGCTCGCCCCTCCACCGCTGGGCGCGGGGGTTTAGAAGCTGTGAATGTCAATGTCGGTCTAACTGTAGCATGCCGAGTGCATCTACTACAAGGGGCGAAGAAGAGGCTGCCTGATTTGTGAAGCCCACTCATGGCGATCCCGCCTGCTGTTTATTCTCACCATGAATGTCTAAAGGGTACAAAAACACCGGACAATGTATTGCTGGCACCTGCAGTCCTGCCAAGCGTCACGCAATAGGTGTGACACTCACGCATTTCAGTGCAGTGATCCGCATCACCGCACTGAATGCATTTGTCACGCATTCTTGCCACCTGTGCCAGCGCGCCAGCAGCTCCTGTGCCCAGGCTCTCTGAGAGTGCTGCTCTCAGCCCGAATGCCTAAACAGTTAACTTAGACTGCAGCTGAGCTCTCTGAGCTCGTGAGCGGCGCCGCGCTACAAACGTATCTCTCTTCTCTGCCAGTCCGACGGCCCGGGCTGCCGGCTATGTCGATACAGCCTCAGAGCTGTCAATCACGTCCGTGGCGCACCACAGGGGCCAGGATTAATCCGGATGTGCCGGCCTGGTATAGGGCCGTCACATCCGGAGGAAGCAGGAAGTGCAGAAGCGGCGGGAGAGTGCAGGCTGCGGCGCACGAGCTGTCTCGCATCATGGCCACCCGCCGCGGCCCCGGCGTTAAACACAGCTGCAGCCCACCTTGACCCCCACTGTGGCAGCTCAGCTGAGCCGGCGCCAGCTCTGGCCACCTCACCACCAGGAAAACTCAGAGCACGGCCGCGCCGGGCCCAGGGGGGCCGGTGCCGCAGCCCCACGGCGGCAGCAGCAGAGCCCAGCCTAGCCCGAGGCGAGCCGAGTGAGTGTCCGTCGGCCCGGGCCGGTCGCGCGGGACAGAGTAGTGGACGATCATCGACCTGGGTGGGTGCCGTGGCCGAGGGGCAGCAGCATGTCTCTACCAGGTAAGTGTAAGTTTCACTAGTGTCCACGCAGCGCTGCGCACGCGACGCCGCCGGTGTGGTAATGGTTTTATTTATTTAATAGTTTGTTATGCATTTAGCGTGGACTTTACCTGACTGCTAGCTCTCTTCTCTGCTCTGACAGAAGTACGGGAGTCGAATCAGCTGAGTCATACCTGCCTATAAGAACTGCAAGGTACGGGGCAGGAGAGAGGTAGGGAGAGGAGCGCGCAGCCATGGAGGGTACATCTGACCCCTCCCTGGAGTACGTCCTGCGAGATCAAGACTGCGGTAAGAGGTCCGCCTGCGCTCGGACAAGTTGTTTATTATATATAGAACCCGTTACACAGTAAGCTACCATCTCCGGCCTAGCCCGCCCTCCTCTGCTCACATGGAAGCGAGAAGCACGCCATGAGGGGGCTCAGTCTGGAGACTTCACCCCTAATATAATGAAATTGGCCCAGACCAGTCCGACAATGGGAGAGGTTTCTTTTCGCAAGTAGGCGTGATGTTTTTCCATCGAGGAAAGCATACTCGGCATGTATGTAGGAGTGATGGGTTTGCACTACATGATGACAAAGAAATTATTTTTTAACATTCCATTTTTTAACTCGGCAAACTTGTTTCTCGAGCGCAGTGGAAGAGGTATTGACTGATTTTAGCTGCCTGAGATTTCACGTTATGAGGAAAGGAAGTGTTTTTTGATTCTGCTTGAATGTGTGGTCCCTTGCTGGGCAACTTTTCACTCTCCCTCTTCATGGACAATGGTATGGTTTGGGGTTTGAACTGAACGACTCATTATAAAATCTATAATCACAGATTCTTTAGCCTCATGAGGTCACCTAAAAGTGCTGGAGAGTTCCGGAGCTAGTTTTCATGTTACACCCATGCTACCATCCATACGTGAGAGTGCACGTGCCCTGCTCTCCACATTCGGCCTCAGCAGCATATTGCTTGTATGTTTTTATAAATAACAAAAACCTTTTCTGAAAAGAAGTGTGAAAATGCAAAAGGGAGAAATGGTCCCTTAGGGAAGAAAAAACACACTTTGACTAGTTACAGTTCACATTTAATGGTTCTAAAATGATTTCTGAATTACCATGATTAATCACCTGTGTGCAAATTCTATCTCCATGGAGTTTTAAAAGATACGTCTCCTGCTAGCCTGAAATATGAAATGGCTCCTCTCGGAACCCCTTCCTGTAACCATCTTCTTAGAAAGGGGCAGTAGGTTACAGACTTTGCATTTCAGGGGTTTCGCAGCAGCTTGAAAGTCTTTCCAAAGCATATTATTGATGTAGAGGGCATATTTTCTGGTATTTAGCTTTTTCCATGGACTTAAGTGCTTGGTTTCATTCAGGGGAAAAAAAGTCTCTAAGAACTGCAGTCACACCGTCTGTCTCCGGTTAATGCGCTTCCATTTGTGGTGCTTTGCTGCAGTTTTTAAGATCTCCTTAGAGTTTCTTGTTGGTCAGATGGGTGTATTTTCTGATATTTATCTGTTTCCCTCGTCGTCATTGCTTGATGTTGCTCACGAGAAAGTGTCACTCATAGTCGCTGAAATGTCACTCATAATTACACAGATAGTATGAAAATGTCACACATAGCAATCTGAAACCTTGGCAGCTATGCACCTGCTACAGATTTGATTTTAATTTACCGGTGGAAGAGCTCTAGAGTCACAACCCTACCACAAACTCAATAAGCATATGCAATTTAAATTAAAAGAATAAAAGTAGAAAAAAGATGAAACTGCATAAACTTAGCGTTCTGTGCTTGCAAGTAAAAATACTTAAAAAAAAATGTTCAGTAGACGGGGCCCGATTCACAGAACTAATTTAAGGGAAAATCCTAAACTTACTTCCATTTTGGTATTTACAGAAGGCACGTACTCATTTCAGTATTCACAGAAGTTAGGAGTCCTAACTTTAGGACTCCTAAATGCCTTCTGTGAATATCCAAAGTCTTATAGTTCGGATTTTTCTCAGTTTAAGAGTTGTAAAGTTAGGACTCCTAACTTTACTACTCCTAAACTGAGAAAAATCCTAACTTTAAGACTTCTGTGAATCGGGCCCTGAGTGACCAGCTAGGAATGATATTGTGTATAATGATTAATTACTGTAGCAAACCAAAATGGCTTAGATAGGAACAGTCGTTTGTAGACCTGTAATACAACAACACATTGTAGCCAATACTCTCCAAAATAGCCACAAGCTTAGAAACAGTGGCAATGCATGATGTGTGAAGCAGTAAACTAACAACACCCCGTCTTCTACGGAGCTGCCAAGCACTATACATAATGAAAAGAACAGAAAGGCAGACATATAAAAGGAGAAAATGTAAAAACGAAGGTGACAGGTGCATAAGCTCTAGCACGAAGCACACTAAAGCAGATGCTCACATGTGATCACACATCACATAAAATGGTATCACTCAAAGGTGTAAGAGATCCAATGGATGAAGTGAGCTGACCCATTGCCCCATCCCGTCATGGGTGGGAACAGAATGTGAAGGACTTCGACCAATGGCTGAAGAAGGCTGACCCTAAGTCTATATATTTCAACATATTATTCACTCTAAGTAAGGCATACTGCATTTGTCATTGCGTTTTGTAACACATAGAACCGATATAAGGTATCTTACACAATTTCAGTTTTTTAGATTTTAGCTATTGGCTTGTCACCAATAATAGCTGAGACTTACTGTACTGAGCATAGGCTTTCCCACAAGACAACTGTAAGGTATACAGTGATACAAATTATATATATGTAATATGTACATTTGGCAAAAATATATCTAGTCCCTGATAAAACTGCCTAACAAGGAATGTTACAGTGCAGATCCTATACTTCCATGGTTTGTCAGTGAGGGTAGCCAACACCAACCCCCTTGCTTACTTTTGTAATCTGTGAGAGTCCATGTAACAAAACATCTGTGTACAAACTTTACTACAATGTAATACAAATCTTCCCTCACAGGCATATTAGCTTTAACAAATAATTGTCAAAATAAATATGTCTGGTTTACTACCTTTGTTGTAAATGTTCTCATATATTAACAGATCAGATAAATGGCACCTGGCAGATTACATCAGTGGCCTAGCACCATAACCAGTTCATGCCTAATGTATTGATCATACTCTTTTAAAGGAGGCATAGTGTGTTAAACACACACTTAAAAAAATAAAAAACATTTAAAAGAATTTTCCAGCAAATAGCAACCGTTGACCAGCCATTACCATAGATCCCACCAAAGCCTCCTCACTCACCGATATTCCGCCCAATCCAACCCTGCAAATATACAGCATCAATCACCGCAACCAGACCAAAATGTTCCCACCAAGGCCCCTCAAATCTACTGATGTTTCTGGGGCCATCCTAGTGCCTGTAAATCAGCCCCTCCAGCTTGGCATACCAGTCCATTGCTCGTCCCAAGACATTGGGGGTTGGGGTGATTCCAGCAGCGTGCACTGTCTCTCTTGGCCAAAAGCATGGCCAGTCCAATGAGTGTCTGCTCCACCCTGGAACTGTCCACCCTTTCTAGCATACCCAGCAAAGCCGTCCTAGAAGTACGGTCCGGGGTGATCCTGAGTACCTCAGACAATTCCTACCCTATCTCTTGCCTGTAAGTGGTGATACCTGGGCAGCACCACACCATATAATAGAATCCACACCTAGCTCCACACATGGAAAACAACCAGAGTCCAGGAGCACTTAGGCCCTACTCAGTTGAAACTTTGTGTTGTATGTGGTGTGTAGCTAGTTAAGCTGTATCAATCAGAGTCATGCCAACATTGCCAGGGTCCTCAGCGCTATTCGGGCATCCCTCCAATCTGTTCCATCCAGGGTCTTACCCAGGGTTCCCATGTACTCTTGACATCTATTGGATGCGTTGTGGACTAGTGTCTTATATATTTGTGAGAGCCCCCTTGCCCAGAGGACCCATAAGAAGCTTATCAACCAAATGGCTACATTTGTGAATGTTCTGCAGCTCTAGGGCAAGCGCTGCCAGCACGTGGCTCAACTGAATTTATTTGTGAAACTGTGTGTTGGCCAGGGAAATTTGGTCCTGTAGCTCCTGAAACAACATTATGGCAGGGCCTTCCTAGATGTCAGCCAGTAGAGAGATTCCAATCCTATCCCACTTGATAAATCCCTGCAGTCGGGTTCTGTGGTAGAGCCGAGTGCCCCTCCAGAGCTGATTAAGCTGTGTAACCCTCTTCAACCCACCCCAGTAACCGATTTGCCTGTTTCCATATCATGAGGACCACTCTTTTTGGGGCCGGCAGGGTTTGGCAAATTGGGCTCCCATAAAGTGTGTGCATGATTTTATCTAGACACAGTAGTGAAAGCTTAGTGGAGTACACAGGGTCTCTCCATCCTCCAGTGAGCCGGTCTTTAATGACTATCAGCTCGGATGCCCAATAGTGCATCCTAATGTCTGCCATGTCAAGACCCCGGTCATGTCAGTTGACAGCACTTATCGAAGGTAATGCAGATAAAGCCCCCTTTCCACAAAAAGGAGTGATTCATAGTTGTAAGGGTTCGGAACTAAGCATCTGGGATCTGAAGAGGAACATTTTGGAGGGCCTATAAGAGGCAAGGGAGGTTCTTCATCTTGAAAACAGCCACCTAGTCCAGCACTGAGAATGGGAGCTCAGTCCACCAGCTGATATCCTCTTTAGTTATTTCCATCAGTGGTCAAAGATTGAGGGTCCAGGTCAGGTTCAATTCCAAGCAAATAAAGGCCCCGGATATTGGAAGCTGAGCCATCACATTGGGATATTTCTCCTCCATTGAGTCATCTCGGCACCTGGACTAACCGTCACCGAAAGCAACTTGGACCAATTAGGGTGCAGGTCAGTGGGCCCCCGGAGAGTTCCATGATGCGCAGTGCCCAGGGCCCCAACACATACAGTTGTATAGTAGTACATCATCAGCATAAATAGCAATGCGGTCTTCTTCTCCACCATCCCATTTCCACCCACAGGTCTGGGCATGCTCTGAATCAGTCTTGATGGGGGCTCAATAGCTAGGGCAAAAAGCAGTGGGGACAAGGCACATCCCTGTCTGGTCCGTAATTCTATATGGAAGATGTGAGAGAGCACCCTTGGCGCGAGGTACAGCAGGGCCACCAGTACTCTGAAGCGGGCTCAAAGCCCATCCCACTTAGCACCGCTTCGAGATGGGATCAACCAACCGTATTGAATGCCTTCTCAAAGTCTACCAAGAGAAGCGCACTCAATTTCCTGAGCTCTTGTCTGCGAGCCAACGCCAGATGAAGGTGGCAAATACAATGCCTGTTGCTACAAGAGGACGCAATGCCACATTGGTCATGATAGACCAACAAGGATAGCACCCGGTTGTGTCTCCGGGCCAGGACCTTTGCAAAAGTCGCACCTTGTAATACAAACAAATTTGGTGGGCAGGTAGTACTACTAGGTAATTAAAAACTTAACTGTAATGAATCGTGGTGTCACTCAGGGTAAATAACACACCCCCTACCTTGGGTGTGAGTACACAACGAACAATGCCCTCATGCTTTAATATACTTAAGGAAATATACCCTGGCACTCTAATCATTTGATGCTGTTTAGTGACATGTACTTGTAAGGTTTGCTTGAAGAACTTTGTTACTTTTTCACAGGTTGCGTTAATGAGGAAGGAACTCATTCATGTTCAATGGTTTAATAATATCATTTACAACATGTAAATTCCATTTAAATTTTTACAGAAAGAAAGCAAAATTATTTATACAAGTACTAAACACTTTGATGATGTCATTTCGAAGTCCAAATAGTACAGCAGTTTTCGGTGAAAGACAACAGCCGGCACGTGTTTTGTCACTAAGGTGACTTTTTCAAGGCTTCATGACAGTACAAAAGATATACTGAATTTACATTTACTAAGTAATAAGTTACTTAGTTGTCCAACCTACATCGAGTACTGGACACATTAATATATTGAAATATACTTATGGAAGTTCAGGAACCTCATGGCTTCCAACACTCCACACGTTATGTGGTTTCTATACCTGTACTATCTAGAAACTGAGGAGAAAAAAACAGTTTCCCGCTAATGCTTGAACCACAGCCCTAGTATGGGCTCGTTTGCCATTAGAGGATTCTTTGGTGAACGTGGGATGGCCGATGATGAAGCCTGACACCTGGATGGTGTGTGAGGCCATCCTGTACATTTTCTTGCACAATTGTGCGGGTCCATAAATGCTGGATGAATAGAGTAGCTAGAGTTTTACTGCAATAGATAGCTCATCATAAACCTTTATCATTTCAGTAAATAGACTTGTGAGTTTGAATCCCAGCTCAAGTAAATTGAATGGTGCAATTTGGCTAACATTACCTGTTATTCATAGGACATGAAGCGATATATAAAACATTCTATTACTGTTGGAGGCAGATTGTTCTGTTACTCTTTTGTTAAGTATCTGAGCTTTGGCCAGTCTGCAGGAAGATGGGTGAAGAAGACTGACTGGCCGATGCGTGGGTAAAAGACCCCTCAGGTTGGGTGTTTTTGAGAGTTATGGCAATTCAGCTGGACCATCTCAGGCTACACTGTCCGAGGTGAGTGGACTTTTATTTTGGGGACAACTTTGGTGCCTTAGTTGCACCCTTTGGAGCAAAGTGACCTGGCATCAAATCCTGGTGTTCCCACTTACCTTTACATAACTGTGTGAGCGTAGGAAATTTGATTACCCCTCATGGGACTGAGATTCAGATCTTTCACAAAATTGCCAAGCTGATGATTCCCCATTGTACCATGTCCATGAAGAGATGCTCTCGAAGTTGTTAATGAAAGTTTTTAATGAACGGTACAATAAATGTAAACTAAACTCATAGAGGTGCAGTTGTAGTGAAATACTACTCCAGATTTTTAGGAAGGGCTAGAATCGTAAGGAATTAGACCTAATTTGTTGGGTCCCTTTTGGGGTAAAGATAAAAGTACTACAAAGGCTGCTGTTTGTATTTTGGGCTGTGCTCTTGCTTGTAAACACAATTCTGAGGATATTGGCAGAGGGTCACAGTCCCCAGACTCTCCCTCAGGACATAGTCCAGCCCCAGAGAGGGAATGGAATCTATGACTCATAAGTGCCCTAGGGATTTGAGTTTTCTTCTCTCTGCCCTCATTTTGGATCTCCCCTGAAGAATGAGAGATATATTTTGCTTTGGGATAAGTGTTTTGGTTGATGTATTTTTTTGTAATTATTTGTTAAAAGCACGTGTTCCACAGGCAACGACTTTAACCCTAATAGTAATAGGTGATCATAAAACAAAGTTTGTAAAAACAAAAAGAGAGATAGGGATACACAGGGAATCCCTCTTGGTCCCCCTAATTAATATAATAAACAACAAAGAGTGAGGAATCACGCTGGTCAATCTAGCCACATAGGAAACATCCAAACCACTTATTTTTACTGGTATCTGGTTTTCCACCATTTAAAATTATTTTGGGAATAAACCACGGTATCTTTTAAACCGCACACTTTCACTATTGCACTTAAACCACACTAAAACCCGCTCCGCTGTAACCAGGTGTCGTAGCACACCAGGGGTGCATTCGGCCTCTCTGCTGGGGACCCAGTGATGAAGCATGTCACCAACTAGGTTGGTGAGTGAGGGTTCTTTTAAAAAAGAGTGATTCCTCATGCCAGCGCTCTCCCCTTTTTCCTTCGTTTGGCCTCACTCTTTTGTAGTTTATGATCCTAAAACAAACACAGTCGACAGCAACAATTCAAATATAGCCAGAATCCTAGAATAAGAAAAAGCAGCCAAAATCACCATAACCATACAGCTTTAGTAAACAGGAGAGCGGAATGTTTTAAGCTGTTTACTGCACTGCCAGAAAATGGCATTGTTATAGGAAAATGAAAAATTAGTGGACTAGTGGAATACCAAATACTATCTGGCACTTTAGGTTTCTATGCCAGATATCATTGGCCAAGAAGACATATCGCTTCATATGCCAGGCAACCATATTCAAAATGATCCACAATATATCTAATTCACTGTTAGTGGATGAGCTCCAGACTTTGAAGCTCTGAACTGTTGAGCAAGAACCACTGCTCCTGGTTTATGAGCTCTGCTCTCTGCAGCACACACGTTAACACAATAATTGTCGGAGTTAGTGCATGCCCTGTTGAAAGCGTAGTTAATTGAAATGCTATCCCTAGGGTTCCATCAGTAGAAGCTTACCGTCTGTGAATACCACACAAACTTTGGTACCCATTCGAAAGCATTGCACAGATGCATTTTCGATGGCTAATATTTGTACACAATGAAGAAGGGATCTCAGGCCTATTAGGCACACTTGTGATAGTGTGGCTGTCTTATTAGATGTTAAATCATCAAAATGCAAGGCATAGCAGAAGTGAGATATCGCACCACTTGACCGTTGATAAGATCACAGGGTTAACCTTTTGGCCCACACTTAGTTCCTGTTTGCTGCTAAGAGGGAATGGGAAAGTCCTACAAGTTTGAATGGGAAAGTCAACATTTGGAAACTAAAAGGCTCTCAGGACCATGTTCTCATTCTGTTCCTACTTTATGATCCCTGAGACAATGGGTATCCATTTCAATGGCAGAGGAACCAAAATACAAGTCATGTGTCTAAGCTGCTACCTCTTTGCCACCTCAGGTTGATGTCCGCGGCCAGTTTCACTTTCTAGCCGTAGGATTATGGGCTGGACAACTCCTAACATGAAGCTGCATATGTTGGCGGCCTAGGCTGCACTGAGATGTACTTTTTCTCCCACCCTTGTCTTTCTTCTAGTCCCTCTATTGTCTAGCATTCCATGAAGGGCATGTCAGCATCTCAGTTTGCTTTTCACATTGCTTAGTGTACTCCAGTTGTAACTCTGAAATGTTTTTTTTTATAACCAGGGAGTAAACCATGTCATCCACAGTGGCTGAATCGGGCAACATGAAGGTAGTCACGGAGGTTTATGCGCCAGGTGATCCACGCGTGGCACAGCTGAGGAAGATCTCTCCTGAAAAGAATCTTGATTCCAATATTGGCCAGGCTTTTAAGAAGGTGCAACCCAAGGCAGTAGGGGTAAGCCAGACTAATGGCACTGGACACTCTTAATGGACTTATGAGAATATATATATGTGATTGTGTGTGTCTATTGAATTCTGTTGAGTCATTGAGGAAAAGTGCACTGTAATGTTACAAAGAAATAACTGCAGAATTTCCAACCGTGCTGCCTACTGCTTACTAATTGGTGTATTTGGAATGTGATGTAAATTTGTAGAAGAGGCACATGCACTTCTAATGCCAACAGTATCAGTGTGGCTCATTTAAAGAAACTTAAGGCAAAACCTTAGTAACAAAAGATTTAAACAACCGGTCTAAAATGAGCTCTGGAACGAAGCCAGTTCTCCCTAAAATCATTGGCCATGGTTCCTAGGCCTTGTTTTGTCAGATCTACAGTTATCACACATCAGAATGAAAGTGTTATCATTCCATCTTCAGTATTCTCTGGATGCATGACTGGGCTGGGGAGGGCTCTCCTCTACCTCATTTTCCCTCTAGACGTCTTTCCACTCAAGCCCCAACCATATTCCAGCTGGGTTTGGTACTATTCTGGCTTGATAGAGGTCCAACTAAGTGGAGATCACGGTAGCTCTGCTACTGTGGTTGCAGCAAATATCACAGATTCTTTCCTGTTCCTTGATGCCTCCAAAAAAATTCTTAGGTCATATGGTCTTAAGTTTGGAAAGAGGTGAAGTATTATTGTACCATTTTTCAGTTTTTGTAATGCACGTGGTGTTTTTCATACGGTTACACTTTCTGCGTAATTCTTGCTAGTGGGAGACTGGTTCTAGCAGAATATGTCTTGCAAGAACGTCCACTGCATGACTTCAAAAAGTGTATGGAAAATACATTGAGCTAGTGTCTTGTGTGACTTTTGAGAGTGAGTTTACTATCTCTGCCCTGGAACCCAGGAACTCTACTCTCCGGGACTGACCTGCCCTGTTGACCACACCCATGTTTATTACTTGCCTACTACAATGGTGGTTTTGATTTAGCGGATTAGTCCTTGTGGGGGTCCCTCCAACTACAGGGGACTTACCACATCCTGTACCGGTCTAAATTATGTTGTTGTTTGCTCTACATGTTTCTTCCTTCTGATCATTTGTAAAGAGCTCTGAAACCCTAATGGATCATGTTTGCGCTTGTTAGGAATGGGATTTCTGGCTAGCTGAGACTTGCGCCAAAGCGAGGCAGAAACCACAACTCTAGTCAGGATAAGGGAGTTACACTTCTAAAATAAGCCCTGCTCACCTCCTTGGTAGCCTGGCATGAGCAGTCCGGCTTATCTTAGAGGCAGTGTGTAAAGCATTAGCACATAACCAACAGTAATACAGTGTACGCACTACAAAAGGACACCACACCAGTTAAAAAAAAAAAATATCCAATTTTTATATAGTAAGACAAGACCAAATACGGTAAAAATCCACAATACTATACTTCAAAATCTTCGCTTATCAAAATATGCTTTTAAAAATAGTTCCTTAATGTCAATAGCTCCGTCCGAGGCTATCACGGCGTTGTGAACAACAAATCCAAAAACAGTTCTGGCTGACCGCGGGGTCGCAGCCAACTACAGTGTTGGGAAGACCCGCAAGCAGTACCTTTCAGAGATGCAGGGCAATGGGACCCTTTAAGTCACTCTCGTTGCAGGTCGACCTCCTTTCTGATGGGATCCGGAGCGCTTGCTCCAACACGCGTCGGGTGCTGCGGTGTGAAGCACATCGGTGCGGCGTGCGTTCCCCCCTGGTTGCGGTACATGCAGCGACTCAGTGGTGGCATCAGATGGCGTCGTCGGTGAGACCAGGGTCGCGGTGCGAGATGGAAGCGGTGCTCGTCACAGTGCTAGCAGGTCACGGTGCAAGCAGTTGCGTTGTCGTTGCTGAAGCGCTGTAGTCGGATGACGAGCTGGAGTCGATGGCGCTGACGTCGATAAGCCTAGGCTGCGGTGTGGGATGAGGGTGGTGCATCATGTAACTCACGAGCTGTGCCCCCGAACCATGGTGCGGGCAGCGGCGTCTATTTCGGCGGGAAATGGCGGCGTCAGGAAGGCCACGGGCTCGTCGTGTAGGGAGGCGGTGCATAGTGTGGTGCCCACAGGTCGTGGTACGAGCAGCGGCTTGGTGATGGCGTCAGCAGGCGTCGTCGGTGAGACCAGTGTTGCGGTGCGGCATGTCGACAGTGCCCTCTGTGGTGCCAAACCTTCCGTGTGCAGCAAGGCGGTGTGGAGTGCAGTGACACCAGGGTCTCGGTCCGGCGTTGCGGCTGTGGCCTCTGCGGTGCCTTCAGGGCATGGGTTCGGCATGGTCATCGTAGGCGTCGTCGGGTGGCGTTTTTCGGATTGCAGTACAAAACACACAGTCCCCAGTGTTGCGGGTCGAGGGACCTGAAGTCTTGTCTGTGCTTGAGACTTCGTGAACAGGGGGCAAGCTCTACCTCGAGCCTTTGGAGAGTCTCACCACTTCGGTTGCAGAAAGTCCAGTCCAGGCCTTTCACTGCCCAAGACCAAAGCAGCCACTGCAGGTCAGCCCAGCAAAGCACCCAGCAAAGCATTTGTTCCTTTTGCAGCTACTCCGGTGCTTCTTTTTGGCAGTCTTCTTGTTCCAGATAAGTTCTAAAGTTTAGGGGTCTGGGACCCAGCATTTGTATCTAAAAATCTTTTGATCTTTCAGGCAGAGGGTGTCTGTGCCGGGCCAGTACCAGTTGGACTGTCTCTGGCGTGAATTCCTGGCAGGAGGTGAAGACGGCTTTGTCAGAGGCAGACCAAGCCCTTTGAGGTGCAAGGATATTCCCTCCATCTTCCCCCATCGTAACCCAGGTCTGTTTAGCCCTTTCCTGACCTACCTAGACTATCAGGAGCCACACCGCTCCCCAGCCATCTGTCATCCCAAAAAACAGACAGGCTAATACACATTCCAGCAGAGGCACATGGGATGACCGAGCAAAATAATACCCACTTTCTAAAAGTGGGCTTTATGAACTCAGAATGAAAAGGGCACCCTTGCTAAAGGCTGCGTCTTTAGACGCTGAGTTCAGGCATACCAAACTTCATTCACTTATACTTTTTTCGGGCTACGTGGGTGGTACAATCCGTGCTGCAGGCACACGAGCAGCGGTGGACTCACAAGCCCCAGCACCCGCAGTGCCCGTTACTGGAGGCTGACAAATAAGTCGCACATCCAATCATAACACAATTTACCACAGGAGCACGAGTGCTTTACCACTGATCAGCAGTGGAAAAGCGCGCAGAAACGTTATACCAGCAAAAACAGAGTCAAAACCGGGAAGGCAGAAAGCAAAAAACTAGGGGGAATCACGGCAAAAGATGCCAAGTCTAACAGCGCCATATACAATTTTTAAATAAATAAAATACAGTTTTCATGCAGTGTTAAATGCGTCATGTCTGCATGCGCTTGACAGTTGGAGGAAAATGTCACTGCTCACCCGCCCCAATCAGTACTTCTTTCCTTACAAGGATGAAGCAAAATGAGTGTCTAACAACACGTTTACTTGTGTGGTTGTGTAAGATGCTGCCTTGAAGAGGCGTCGAGATCAGTGGAGAAGTAGAGGACCCAGGACCACTGAAGTCTTGAGTGTTCGATCCTGATGATCCCAGAACGTTTCCAGGTTTCAAAGCTTTTCTGAAGGGTAGAAGGAGTTTTATGCTTTCAATTTTGTTGGGACTGTTGAGTGTCAATGATGCAATCAGGAGACTCCAGAAATGTATCAAACGTGAGTTTATTATTATAAATACAGGATTCCACGCCCCACATGTCCTGCCTCCAAGGAATCAAAGCTGTAATTGGTTTAACTTCAGATGGATACCTGGCACAAAAGTAAACATGTACAAACATAACAGCAGAGCGTGGCAGCAAGCCTAACAGGGCAGCAGTCCCTGGCATATGATGTAAACATGAAAGAGGGACAAAGTGTCGCACTACAGGGAAATGGTTTTCAAATGAGACAGCCCTCTTTCATTCAGAGGCTTTCTTTTATGGTGAGTTGATCTTAGCCAGGGGTTTGGTAGTTTGGGCCTTGGGGATGTTTTGCCATGATTTGCTTATATTGAAGTTTGTACTGTTATGTAGCCTTCACTGGGGTGAATGTATGACATTGTTCTGCATTCTGTCCATCAACTGCTGTTTTTGCATTTGTCGCCCCAAGTGGGACGGTTATGCTCAGACGTGAGTCCCGTGCTCTCCATGCCACTGGAATCAATCTATCCTGGCTGCTGAGGGCTGAAAGCCCGAAACCGGTCCTAGGATGCTTGTTTCCAGTCCAGGGAGGACCTGGCTTGGCAGTTCGGGCTGGACTGTTCCCATTAGGCACAGGGTCAAGACTGATTTCCATTTGGCTGGGTTCCAACTGGAATCGTATGGTGAACAAAAAAAGCGATGGTATTAGACCCAAATCTCTGTACTGGGGTAAATGTATGGCATTGTTCTGCATTCTGTCCATCAACTGTTTTTTTTGCCTTTAAGCTGTCACCATTTGTTCTGCTGGTGGTCAGTAGGGGTCTTTCAAGAATGTTGTCAGGTATTGAATTTCCTGGGCTCTGAAAGATGCACAACAGGATTTCTGGCTCCCTCGACATGCATACATGACCCTGTGCAGATCACACCCCAAGCCAGGCTTTGCTAAGAGAAGTGTGGGGGGGAGGGGGGTTGCACTCAATAAACAGTGTTTTGGAAAGAATTAGCCCAGGGGCCAATGAAAGCCAGATGTAATTATGGTTCCAATGAGACTACAAGCTCGCCCATGTCCACGAGGGGTTTCCTGTTTCCCATTTCTAGGATTTTCTGAAGTTCTGCATGAAGTTTTTCTGATTTCCTGACTGGCTGTTTCAATTGGCTTCAGGTCTGGGCTGAGCTCTAGTGGCTGACCTACATAAATACAGTTTGGGTTTGTTTTAGCATTAGTGCAAACTGCTTGCTCCTGTGCTTGTAGGGGCCTTGGCTGCCAGATTTTAATTGGTGGTAACTGCTCATATAAAAAAATACTGCAGGGATAACACCACATTCAAAATAACAGCATGTGCACAGTGTTGCACGAAGGTAATAATCAAATTCATGAGACATCTGTAGGGGCTTGAGCATGTACCAGCGCCTTGAGACCCTTGCGGGTGAGTAGTCACGCTTTACAAGCCTTTGATTGCTTGATTGATTGTATTTGCACCCATTATTAAGGTGTGGGTCAAAATGACCGATTAAAGAGTCTGCTCTTGCTGACAGCATTCTCTGTTAAACCTGGGACGTGTTGGGCGTCTTCCTTGGCACGTATGGCCGCCTTTCCACAATCGCTTGTAATATTGTAGACACCCCTCTATCAATTCAACAGCATCAAAAAGAGGGCAGGGCCACAGTAATAATAATCTGTTTTGATATAAAGATTCATAACACACGTGTTGCTGTTCTAAGCTATGTGAGTGACAGATGTTATCCATTCATAGTACTCAGTTCATCGACCTTCAGGAGGATGAAAAGTCAAATAAACCTTGGTTGGATTTGAACCTGTGATCTGCTGATCATGGTTTGTTCTGTTGCTGCCCCCTCCCAAAAGGAGGCTCTGAATGCCAAAATCATCTTTAAAAGAAGAAGCCAGCAAGAGCACTTCAGTACCCATCATCCTTCTGCAATGGAAGTGACATCACTCCTTTCCTGCCAACTCCATCTTTAAAATAAGAAGCCAGGCAAGAAGGCGTCATTTCCCATTACCTTTCTGCACAGGAACCGACATCACAGCATTTTATGTCTTCTATCTGCAGAGAAAACGGCATGAATTATTGCCTTCTCCTTACTTCACTCAATTCATCAGACAGTCCTAACGCCATTGCTTCCGCAGCGAAGAACATACAAGGACATTGCTTGTTTGGACCTAAAAGGGCCAGGGCTATGGGCAGGTCCTCTATTCCACTGGAATGTACAAAGTAAGATCATAATCATGTGCCTCACACAAAACCCCATACTACCAATTCCCAGAAACACACCCAGACTAAGATGACACAAACACTCACACTGCATCCGCCCAACACATATACCCAACCTTTTACCTACCAGACCACTCATTCCAACTCGTGCTTATTAACCCTTGTTCTTCTGTACTCCAAGCACCATATATCGTAGAAGCATGGTTCACCCCCCACATCCTCACACATCCCAGTAATATGACTCCTTACATCGCATAGCAATGCCACACATGCCATTACAACGTGGGTATTACTACGAGATGTAAATTACAACGACCACCATTACAATGCAAAATTTTACAACGACTATGCCTTTGCCACACATGCCATTTCAACGCAAAAGGCATGTGTGGTAAAGGTATACTCATGGTAAACGTTTGCAAGGTAAGTGATTCCACCCTACCCTACTTTAAATCCTAATGTAGTACCACTGCATGACACTCCCCCGGCCCCCAGTCCTCCCCCTACAATAACACTACACTACCCTGCACGACCCGACACTACCCTCCATCCTAAAACACTACCCTACACATACACAACACTACCCTAAACCACTACCCCCAGAACGACCCTACCCCCAGTCCGGTCCCTACAATCAAACACTACTCTGCACGCGCACACTCAGCCTAAAACACTACCCTACACTACACAAACACCCCAACACTACTCTAAAACACTACCCCCAGCACTACCCCACACCCCCAGTCCGGTCCCTACACTCAAACACTAGCCTAAAACCTAAAACACTACCCTACACTACACAAACACAACACTACCCTAAACCACTATCCCCAGAACGACCCTCCCCTTAGCCTCATGCCGATCCCTACACTCTAACACTACCCTGCACGACCCCAGACACTACCCTAAACCACTACCCTACACTACACAAACACTACAACACTACCACCCGCACGACCTCCAGTCGGCCCCTGCACTATAACACTACCCTGCACAACACCCCACCACTACCCTAAACCCAAAAACACTAGCCTACACTACACAAACATTACAACACTACCCTAAACCCTAAAAAAGTAACCCCCACCCAAGCACACTCCCCCTTACCTCTCTCTCCTTGCGGTTCCTCTCTCCTGGTTCCAGCTTCTTCTGAGGGGCGGTGCACTGTGCACTCCGTTGTGAGGAAGGGGAACAGCCTCAGTTTCCTCACAATGATGTGGATAGCCATAATATCGCAAGCGTTGTAAATGCGAATGTGATGTAATGGTATGCGTAGTAATGGCTACGCGTTGTTACATCGCATTGCGTTGTAACGCATGCGATGTAATGACTTTCGGGTAACAGCCTCATTGTAATGGCTGTTTACCCATCCCAGGGGTCCTTATTCTCACAAGCTCCAGTGCCCATCCCGAAGAGGCTTTGCTGTCCTCGATAATTTCTCTTGGTCCTACACTCCTATGCACCCAAGGCATACCTACATCCATGAAGCCATTGGCATGTCACTTCCCACTCACTGCAACTTGGACTGTCCCCTACCATCTCATCTACAGGCCTTCCGGACAGAACAAGAACTGCATTGATGAATTCTCTGATCTCCTCGCCATCCCATACATCCAACGCATCAACGTCCCCCTCTTGGATGATTTCAACTTTCCAGGCAACACAAGCTGAAAAAGACAAGAGACCCTTTCTTCAACCTCATTGACACGCTCAATGTGGTGCAGCAAGCCACCCAGGTAATGCACTCTAAAGGCCATATCCTCAACCTCGCCTTTTCAATAACCTGAGCAGTCTTCTGCAAACCACCTATAGTCCTGAACTGGACCGACCTGTTGAATGCTCTACCAAGAAACCAAGGTCAATCCAAAAGGGAATACCAAGCCTTCAGATCCTTCAACACTCCTCTGAATGATTTTATAAACTTTTGGGGAAATCTATGTAAACATCCACTCTCCAAGGAAAGCACACCAGTGCAAGTGAAAACTTCAGCATGCTGTTACTTTAGTGACCTCACTGATGATAAACGCTCCATCTACATACAGGAAAGAACCGCAAGACCTTGTGATATTGAAATCCCTCCGATCAACACATTGACAAGTGTTTCCCGCAGCCACAGAAATGTACTATACCAAGGCCATCAATGAAGTCACCAACAGAAGCAGAAAATGTTTCAAGTCAATTAACCACTGCATCAATTCCCCCACACCTGACCCACCTTTTCCACACTCTACAAACAAGTGCAAAGCCATCCGCCTCTTCGTCAATGAAAAATGAAAGTTCAGACAATACACCCCCAAAACCAAGCCTGCTTCTCCTGTAATGCCAGCTTCTTTTCGTAGAATCCCACAATAGTCATCCTTCAAAGCCCTGTCTCTTGCAGATCTCGCTAACCTACTCAACTCCCTCAAAACTGATACCTATGAAGATGTCTTACCCTCATCCTTAATCAAAGCTCTCTCTAGGGAAGCTCTCAACCCGCATTGCCACTGTCAATACCTACCTCACTAAAGGCACCTTCCCAGAGGCTCTCAAGACAGGCGAGATCCCCCCCCGCTCCTAGAGAAACCTACATCGTACTCTGATGTCCTTACCAACTACTCGCCCACCACTCACCTACCATTAAACGGCAGGATCATTGAAGAAGCAGTCTACACTGTGCTTCAAGGTCCCATCATTGTTCACAATCTCCTTCATGACTACTAATCTGGCTTCAGAGCATGCTGTAGCATAAGGCTGTTGCCTTACACATCGTAGCCGATGCCTCCTGACCACAGATGACGACAACTCCTGTATCCTGATATTGCTGGACCTATCAGCTGCCCTTCAACACAGTTGACTATCCTGGTGTCCTTCACTGGTTCTCCTCCTACTTTTATTTATTTATTTATTTTTAATATTTATAGAGCGCTGCATTTACCAGTGGGCGTCTTGGCGCTGATAAACCATTTATTTAAGTACAAAATGTGAGATTAGGAACCAGTTAGTTAATACGGACTGTAAGAAAGAAATGATTATTGAGTGAACAGCCAAGTTTTCAGGAGTTTACGGAACTGGAGGAGCGTGGCACTTTGTCTGATGTTAAGAGGCAGAGTGTTCCAGAGTCTGGGGGCCGCCACCAGAAAGCGTCGGTCACCCCAGGTGACTGTTTTGGTGCGGGGGACGACCAGTTGATTGAGAGTGGCTGATCGTAAAGCTCTGGTGGGTTTGTAATGTTGTAGTTGATGTTTTAGGAAATGTGGTCCTTGATTGTTAACTGCTTTGAACACAATGCAGAGGGATTTAAAGTGGATTCTTTTTTTGTACAGTGAGCCAGTGAAAATCCTTTATATTTTTGGAGATGGATTCAAACTTTGTCTTGCCAGAGAGCAGATGAGCCGCCGCGTTTTGTACCGATTGGAGTTTTGTAATTACTCTAGTTTGAGCATTAAGGAATAGCCCGTTGCTCCTACCTTACCAATCAACACTAGTTTGTTCACATGAGCATCTCCTTGTTCCAAAAGATTGTTATCATCTGTGACGTCTCCAGGGTTTCATACCGTCTCCTGTCATCTTCAACCTCTATATGGAGCCCCTTTGTGGCTCTACTCAGCGATAACAGGATCAGGATTTGCAAATATGCCAGTAATACACAACTCTGCTTGAAAGTCTTCTCTGCTCCGGCTATATGAACTATGATCGCATCACCCCCATCATGATGATACTCCATTGGCCGTTCTTGCTGGCCAATACCATTTTCAAAATTAGCTACATCATTTACAAAGTCATCATGGCAAGCATCTCTGCTTATCTTGCAGAGAAGCTCTCTACACCTGGTGGCTCTCGGCACATCACCAGCCAGGCCAACATCAGACTGGAGAGTAATAAGGGTAAAAAAGAAAAAAACAAGTTAGCAAGCCTTTTCCATCTATGCTCCCAGGATCTGTCTCAACATCCCCATATACATGAGGACATCCCCAATGATACTGCAGTTCAGTAAAGAGTTAAAGGCACAGCTCCCTAATTAACACTACATCACAAGATGGTGACAATAACCAGTTACCTCTCCTATTACTTGTTGAATTTGCGCTTGCCTTTGACACAGAACAATGCTCTGCTACCTTTTTGGCTGAGCTATTGCTCAATACAGATATGACATATGTACTGTACATATGTAAAAGCATGTGATTCAGGTGCCAGATACACTGGCTACCAAATATAGTAAGGCACCTAATGATGCTCTTGGGTAGTGGCCAGCATTTCTAATTCTGCTCTATATGATGAATGGTGCTGCTTTTTGCTTTTGTTTTTTTTCCCAGATTTTGGTTTTGGCTAGTTATCAAGCCAGTGGTTCTAGAGGCTTGTAGATTAATGAAAGATTGTTCCCTGGGGCAGAGTTGCTTGGGATTTCTGGCTCTGGTTGTGCTTTGTAGCTGGATGTCACCCAAACTACAAGGGACAAAGCTCTTTTTAGGGGAATGACTTGCAGATTTTTTCTAGTTCTTTAAGTTTAGTTAGACAACAAATTACTAGTAGGAGAGCCCAGTGTTTTGGCATTTCCCAGCATTGTTATCCCTTTAGCTTTGATTGAGTTAAGTTAACTCATCGAAGAGGATGGGATACACACTTCGAAACGGATTGTGCCAGGTTTAGTTTTTAGACACTAAGCATGCCTGCCAGACATATGTGCTCCACTACTTTAAAAGGATCTCACAGTAAGCTGATTATGGCTAGCTGCATGCCGGAGGTCGTCACACTTATGGCAACAGAGAGGACTGACATGCCACGGGCTAATTGCTGGAAGCAGTCATAAAAACAGTGAAAGCTTTTTCTAGCTCGGAGACCAAGGAATTCATCTACACAGGATTTTTTCTTTTGCCAGAGTTTGTAACTGGGGATGATGCCAAATTTAACCTGTCATCTCAATTTTACTAATGAGGGCAAATTGGAGACCTAATTAGAAAGGATCAGAGGAGATGTAGTTGAGAACGGTGTCCGCAGACACTGGGTAGGAGGATCTAAAGATGAGGTTGAAAGCGGACAAACCAGACACTGTTGGGAAGCCCTGAGAGTTGTGGGTTGGGAAAACATGAAGCATTCGCGTATGAACCAGGACAAATAGTAATGGTGGACTTAAGTGGCGGCTGCTGTCAACCTAAAGAGGTAGGACTGGGCAGGGGTTGTGGAATAAACATAAAATAAAAAGTTTTACTTACTGCTCCGCCTGACGCTGCCAGCTGCCTCGGTGCTCGTCTCGTCCCAGCAGTCCATGAGCCACAAAGCACAGGCTCCCCTCCCAATCCAGAACCTGCTCTCATGCTATACCTAGGATGAGAGAAGTGCAGGGATTGGCCTTAGCGGGCTGATCTGACGCTCGCTCAGGCACAGAAAGCCTATGCCTTTTCTCCACCCGGTTGTACAACACAGATGGGTTGGAGAAACGTAAGTGCGCATGTCAGTTTGGCTGTCCGAAGACGGCTGGCCTAACCGACATACTCACTTGCAATGCCCACCACTTCTCCTCTCTGCCGTGGCCCATCCTCACCCCACCCTAGACTCCATCAAAGTGGTTCAGTTAGACAATGATAAATAAAATGATAATAATATAGTTTTATTATAATTTCATTTATGATCTGCTGGCTCGGAGCAGTGAGGCGATGCTCCTCCGCCATTACGGAGGTGCCACACCTGGTGGACTTGAAGTGCGTAAACACATGTGCCGTGAAGCACATGCTTGTGAACCTGAGAGCCATGATTAGTTGTCTAACTCCCTTACCTTTACCCACTACTCAAATACTCTCAAACTGAAGCAGGGGATGCAGACAGCAACACTAGATTGTGAGAACTCAGGAAGCTGTAGGGTAATTAGCATCAATGCTAGTTGGCAAAGGGTTGGAGCCTCGTTTGGTGGTCAGTCCACGCCGTGGTGCAGGATTGAAAGAAAACCACAGAGCAAGCTGACCGTGGGGCTCGAGAGACCTGATACAAAATGTGCTTCCTACATTAAACCAAGTGGTTGTTTGACAGTGATGCATGTACCTTAGTATTCTTTGTAGGTGTGGCTTTTGAGACTATTCTAGCTGTCTCGGTAGACTATTGTTTTTCAAAAAATGTCATACATACTGTACATACATAGAGGTGCTTGTAGTCTGCAGGCTTCGTTCATTGGTCTAGTGGCGTGGCATTTGCATTTTGCATCCATCCACCACCGCATACAGCATTGGGTCAGCTCACTTTACCCATTGGTTCCCTTCACTTTGAATGACTGAACAGTGCTTCTGCATATTGTTTGCATCTGCTTAAAATCTGTTCTTTTCGGTGACAAGGTTCTTTCAAAGAGTGCTTTTCAATTCTTGTTTTTTGTAAATACTCTTTAAACAAGTGTTAGAGCCGGCTGTCTCTAGTTGGCAGAGGTATACACTTCTGACAAATAGGTACACACCTTTTCTAGTCAGGGCAAGGGGATCACACTCTTAGATAACCCCTGCTCACCCCCTTGGTAGCTTGGCAAAACAGACAAACTTATCTCAGAGGCAGTGCGTTAAGCATTTATGACCACATACAGTAATAAAGTGAATACACTACAAATGGACACGACACAGTAGTATTATAAAAATAAGGATGTTTATATATGGCTTAGCACGAGACCAAATAACGACAAAAATATACCACAATCTTAATAAATACTCTTGGAAGGAAAAGAATAGTTCAAGTATGGTTTCTTCTTAGCACAAAGTCTTTAGTAACAAACGCAACTCTTCTTCTTTAGATCACAGTTCTTGGCAACAATGTAACCCCCACAGGAGTCACACGACGCCGAGGCAAAGTTAATCCAAAGGTTCGGCGTCGACCGCGAGGAGCGCTACGTCGAGCCCGGAGTCGAACAGACCCCCACAACACAGTACCTTGGAAAAGTGAAGCACACGATGATCAGCGGCGTCGAGATGTCCGGCATCGCGTCTTCGGCGTCGATCGGGCCTCAGAGTCGGGGCGATCTGCAGCGGCGTCAACAGATGTCAGGCAGGAGCAGCGCTCACGAGGCGAAGCAGGATACGGCGTCGTCGTCTATGTCGATGGTGATGTTGCAAGAGTGAGCAGCGCTCACGGCGTCGAGAGGGCTCGGTGTCGAGGCGGTCGGTAGCGGTCGGGCCCGGCAGCCGGCGTCGAAGGTGCGGGACACGGGAACTGCACTCACGATGTCGAGCTGGATTCGGCGGCGTCCGTCGGCGTCGAGATTGCTGGTTTCTTCAGAGGTGCTGGACTTTTAGGTTCCAGCAACAGGCACTTGTAGCAAATGATGAAGTCCTTTAACCCTGTGACTTCAACAGGAGGCTGGCACTCTTCCAGCCCTTGGAGATTTCCTTGGCAAAGCTTGAGAGTACACACTCAGTTCCTCTCTCCTGGTTCCTTGGCAAAAATAAAGAAGTAACTGCAGGATTCCCCCAACAAACAGCACACTGGCAGAAGGGGTAGGCAAGTCCTTGGATCAGCAGGCTTCTTGTCCTTGGTTCAGGTTTCCTTGTCAGAAGTGATCTAAATCTTTGGTTCAGGGGTCCTTCTCTTATACCCCTTTTCTGCTTTGATCCCTTTGTCTGTGTAGGGAGATTTCACACATCCTGGGTTTGTTGTGGGTGTTGCCAGGCCGAGGCACCTGGCCTATTCACTGTGCAGGGCAGGGTCTTCAGCCGCCCAGCAGGAAGTGGAGCCAGCATTGTCACTGGCAGGGGCAGGGCCATCAGTCGCCCGGTAGGAGGTGGGGCCAGGATCGTCCCTGGCAGGCACAGAGCCATCAGTCGCCTGGCAGGAGGTGGAGCCAGCATTGTGTCAGACAGGGCAGGCTATCAGGAGCAACTCTTCCCCTACTCTCAATGCAAATGCCTCACTCTCCCCACACTGACTCGTTCAGACCTCTGGAGCCACCCAGCTCCTGTCACACGCACACCAAACCAGCAGAGACCAGTAGACAGTCAGACAAGAAAATAGCTACTTTCTAAAAGTGCTATTTTCAAACACAGAGTCTAAAAACCATCCACCCAAACGGATGCGTTATTAAACTCTGAGTTCAGGGATACCAAACTCGACATTGCACCATGTTCCCCGAGCCCGCTAGGATTATACCGTTAATAATCCTGGCAGCCCATTCTAACTTATGGAGAGCAGGTAACCTTACAATAGTGAAAAACGAATATGGCTGTAATTCACTATTAGGACATGCCAACCTCATCAGGCTTGTCCTACCTTATGCTTACAATGCACCCTGCCCGTGGGCCTACCATAGGGGTGACTAACATGAAGTTAAGGGAAGGTTTAGGGACTGGCAAGTAGGTGTACTTGCGCAGCCCGTGTGACAGTACCAGACTGCACGTAGGTCTAGCAATGGCAGACCTTTAGACCTACTTTTACTAGGCCGCTCTTGTGGGTGGCACAACACGTGCTGCAAGCCCACAAGCAGCATTTGTATTTACAAGCCCTGGCACTCCGGGTGCACGCTACTAGGGACTGACAGTAAACCAAATAAGCCAAACATGGAGTTCAATCAATACATCAATTTCACATAGGGAGCACTTGCACTGTGGCACTGATCAGCAGTGGCACAGTGCCCAAAGCAATATTCCAGCAAAAACATCGTAAACAGAGGAGGCAAACAGAAAAAATGGAGGAGAGACTCATGCCAATGATGCCAGGTCTAACAACAAGCATTGGCAAAGCCAGTAGGTCTTGCCAAGTATGCATATACTATATATATAGCCTACATATGCAATATGCACTATGCACACAAACGACCCGTAGCCAAAAAAGGAGGGGCCCAGCAGTTTAGGCTCTCAGCAGTCATATTTAATTGCACTCCTCTTCAGGGGGCTGTACACATGTGATCAGGGTAAAAAATGCAGTCACTCACATTGCGATACAGCCAGTGGATGAAGTGGGCTGGCTCATTCCCTTATGGTGTATGCTGCAAAGGGCGGAATAAAAATGTGAATGACAAGTGAAAAGGCCAGTGGATAAAGAGGGCCTATTTTGGTATTGTTTAAAAACACTATGAGGCTGCCAAGACACCTAAAGCTTTCCATAGGCCTAAACTAATTCTAGTAAAGGGAAACATAAACCATGACACTTCATTATTTTTTGCCAAGTCATTGTACTGCTGCCTCAGTGTCAAAAGGTGCAAGTGTGCTTATTATTTCACCTTGTACGGAACAAGAAAATCGTGAGGACCGAATTCCCTTAAAGTGGCAAAATTTATGGGGCACTTGAAATGGCACCACTATATGGTCTATACTCTACAGATTTAAAAAAAGGGTATTTTGGCATTGTGTTAGATCTGGCCATTTTTGCAGGTTTATCCCCAAACTTTTTGCCCTTTGCCTCCTATTTTTCTGACCCTGTTTTGTTTGCTATAGGATTCTGGGCACTTTACCACTGCTAATCAGTGCTAAAGTGCATATGTAAATTATGATTATGATTGACTATCCATCATTGGCATATATGATTTACTGGTAAGTCACTATTAAAGTGCACTAAGTGTGCCAGGGCCTGTAAATCAAATGCTATTAGTGGGCCTGCAGCACTGGTTGTACCACCCACATTAGTATCCCTGTAAATGTGTCTCAGACCTCATTGTGCGCTATTATGTTTTATATACAATATATGAAATATTTTTATATTCTACTGTGTTGAGTCTCTTGTGGTGTGTGTAGAGTAACACTGGTGTAAGTGTTTGTGTGTTGTGCAAAGGCTTTACACATTGCCTCTGGATAAGCCTGACTGTTCTGCCAAGTTACTAATGGGGTGTGAGCAAGGGTTATCTTGTGTGTGTAACTCCCTTACCCTGTAGAGTGGTGGGCTCTGCCTGGCTGAAGTGCATACCCTAGCCAACCAGAAACCCTATTTCTATCACATCGTCTCTCCTAAATTTCAAGACCTCCCTATTTATTTATGTAGATTGGACTCTACACCCACTGGAGTGGCAAGCCATGCATGCAGTAAAGTCGCAGTTTCACTCTTAAACTGAGCAGTCCTGAAACGTAGCTAGACTTATCTCCACAGAAGGGATGAAGCACTTGGCATTTAAATCTTTAGTGACAATTGTAACTTAAATTAGAGGAAAACAAGTGTAACAAAATATGGAAAGTATGCATCTGAACGAAGGTCTGGGCAATGGGAAATTAGGTTGGTTATATACATCTATGGATCATTTGTGAAGTGTTGCTATGGGATGTCGATGAAATATTATTTTAATATCTCGCGTGTCAAAATGCCAGAACAGCTAAAGTAATTTCATAACAAACACAAATTATAACGTGTCCGGTTACAACACTGTGTATAAGGATTCCCCAAGGGACCATACATTATTGTAGGCTCTGCTTTAAGTAAAGATAACCATATTTCCAAAGAGACCACAAGTGCCAGTGCTTTGGTCCATGTGTTTTAAAACTATAAGGGAATGGTAATAACAGACTGGTTCGCACACAAACTCACTCACATATGCACACCTGTACACATGAATGTGATGTAGATACTTATAGCAAGTCATCTGTTTATTGGGAATTTTCTACTGCTATATACCCTACACCTCACCCCACCCCACCCCCCACTCCACAGCACACCCCACACCAACCACACACACACCCTCACCCCAGCCCCCTTCCCCACACACACCTATGCAGCTTTTTATTTTTAATACGAAGGTAGCAACTTAGATAAGTGAAGACTGTGTACCGGACGGTGGGCATGGTAAAGAAGTGGTAAATTAACTTGTGGGGCACAGGCGCAAGTTCGAAGGACGGACGTTGGGTATGCGACCCAGCACGATAGGCAGGGTTGCTTCCTCTGATGAGGAAAAATCTATGCCACAGTAATTATAGTGTGGAATACTAGCCTATCCCCAGGAGGCTGCCATCTAGTATTTGTAACTGTGTGTTCTGACCTAGGGGAACAGGAACACTGGTGATTGTTAGCCTCCTCTTACAGGTGCTGACATCAGCTGCTAAAGTCTTTCTTGAGAGTACCTGAAGGAGGCAGATATGATTCCAATCTACTGCAAAGATTAAAACTCAATGTAGCTGGCACCTGAGCCAGCAAAGGCACTGCACCTAGGCCAGTCCTCTGACGCTGAGCACAAACTCCCACCCACCCTTATCATGCGCACATGGTAGGCTTGAGCTACTTTTTTATTTAAAAAGTGAACATTTCTTAACCTCATCACTGCGGCGCGAATTCCGCCGCAGTGCTGACATTCCAATCGCGGGCGTGGTCATGACGGCTCCCGGCCGTCATCAGCACATGCCCACCGTGACTCATGACGGCCGGGAGCCGTCATGAGCATCGAAGAGGTTAAAACAAACAAAAAAAGACGAGAGTTTGAATTTCAGCCTAGATGATAGTATCGCTCACAGATGTAAGATCAATATTGCAAGCAGCACTGGCAAAGCCAATAGGTCCAGCTGCCAGCCTCCTTTTTGCAATTGTTGTTTTATTTTGTCATGGCTTTTGCAATACTATGTTTGGAAGCTGCCGGCCTTTTATCAGTCTAAAACTTTTTTGACTAAAGGCAAAAAAAAAATTGATCTAAAAAAAGAAGCACACATTTTTTGGTGGCTTAACTTCCTGTCTTTGTCCATCACCTGGAGTATAGCCTCTTTACGATCCTTTTGATTAGCTTACTTGTATCTTCCTGCTCACATCTAGGGAACTACTTTTTTCTTTTTCATTTAGCACTCCTTGAGAGTGCATGTGTTTTCCATCTTTCTCTCTGTCTTATCTGCTGATTACCTACTTCCACCACTCTGTTGTACTCCCTGCCCTCTTTTGCCTGTCCCTTGTCTTCATAACCCATGAGACCAGGGGCAGAACGGGTAGGGCCAGATGTGCCCAACAGCAACTCAAAATATAAGGAGCTACCAAAACCTCTGGCTATAACAGATTGATATCCCAGTTCACCCTTCAGTAAAGTATGTGGTCAAGTGTGAATGGTGTGGATCTCTTTCTTAAACTCTAGAGTCAGGCTCAGGATCTCGGCAAACAGACATTTAAAGTAACAAGCATATCAAGAATAGATGTGATGAGTCAAATTCAATTATTAGGCGTTGTTTGTACAGTTGTTATGTTGCCTCATTGGACGGTAATTCTGTTGGCTCAGGATAAGAAGCCATAATAATAAAGAGGGTGGAGAGTGTGTTATTACACCAAGGGTGGCTATAAAGATCAATATGCTGCTGCAGATGAGATGTACAAGATGAAGTTGATAGTTGCGGAGAGGATAGTACTAGACGGTGGAGAATCTCTTCAAATGGAGGGGACATACACCAGTCCATGAAGAACTCAAATTATAAGGGTGGCTAGAATAATGCTTTTAAAGGATCACGGAAACTGAATAAAAATCACTTAGTCTTTCACTTTTTATTTTTTTTCCCTTAGACTATTCAAATCATTGTCGGAATCCTGCAGATCCTGTTTGGAATTATTGTGACGTCCGCAGAAGTTTCATTTAGGTCCCTGACTACCAATAGCGGAGTTTATTTCTGGATTGGGATTGTGGTAAGTATATCGGACGTACAATTCTTAAAGTTGGTGTGACTGTGAAACCTTTAGATTTCTTTCCTAAGGCATTCCTTGATGGTTTTCGCTCTTTTCATAATCAACACAGCCTCAGATAGTTCAGTCGTATTACTTTAATGCAGGTATTAATACTGCAAAGTGGGAAACCCATGACAATTGACCGTCCTGACTCCATCAGAAGCGGTCGCTCCCCACGCCCCCTGGTCTCTCCTGGGTATCGTTGTGATTTGCTCACATTGCTTTGCTGCCTTGTATAGAATTGCTGCCTGCCTGTGTTCTGTAGCGTGATATCGATCTTCTGTGCATTGCTCGCATTGCCTCTCTTGGGGTATTTTGTGCCAGTCTGCTCATTGCTCATTGCTCGCATTGCCTTATAGAGTGTCTGGTCCAGTTTGCATCGTAGCGCTCGCATTGCATGATAGCATTTATTTAATAGTGCCTGTGATTGTGTCAGTGCCACTGCCCACAGCGTAATTCCTATTTGTACCCCAACCTGTTCCGGTTTCGCTTTTGCTGCCATTTTGTTGTTGTGCCTCGGAGCCCGTCCTCTCCACCCCGCTCCCGCCTCCCAGCTGCTCCTCCCTCCCACTGACTGCTAAGGTTCACCCCGTCGTCTAAAGCGCTGTGACCGTCCTGACTCCATCAGAAGCGGTCGCTCCCCACGCCCCCTGGTCTCTCCTGGGTATCGTTGTGATTTGCTCGCATTGCTTTGCTGCCTTGAATAGAATTGCTGCCTGCCTGTGTTCTGTAGCGTGATATCGATCTTCTGTGCATTGCTCGCATTGCCTCTCTTGGGGTATTTTGTGCCAGTCTGCTTATTGCTCATTGCTCGCATTGCCTTATAGAGTGTCTGGGCCAGTTTGCATCGTAGCGCTCGCATTGCATGATGGCATTTATTTAATAGTGCCTGTGATTGTGTCAGTGCCACTGCCTACAGCGTAATTCCTATTTGTGCCCCAACCTGTTCCGGTTTCGCTTTTGCTGCCATTTTGTTGTTGTGCCTCGGAGCCCGTCCTCTCCACCCCGCTCCCGCCTCCCAGCTGCTCCTCCTTCACTCCGCCCCCTCCACCTTCCTTTTATGACAGATGCATCTGCGCGCAGCGGACGCGCCCCATGCGCGCCGAAGGCGCGCCAAAGGTAAGCCCGTCTGCGCCCATCCGCGCCTGGACCGGGCCCAGCGCCGGACCCCTGTCCCCCGCAAAACCCACTCCACCCGCTTAACGTACGGCGCCGCTACCCTCTCTGCACTTAACCCCGGCCGCCTCCACACCTGCTACCAAGCCGCCCCAGGACACACCCATGGATCCTTCACCTGCCACTCCTGCAAGTTCGACTGCATCAGGACCCGCACCAAATCCACAAACTCCAAACAGAGCTCCGACACTAACCACCTGAAGTGCATCCTACTCAACACCCGCTTGGTCCACAGACACGCCATTGAACTCTGGAACCTAATCGACACCACATCGCCGGACGTCGCCTTTCTTACAGAAACCTGGATGAACACCTCATCAGCACCCGACATCGCCATAGCCATCCCGGACGGCTACAAAATCATCCGAAAGGACCGCATCAACCAAACAGGAGGAGGAATCGCCATCGTTCATAAGAACACCATCCACATCACAACCAGTTCCGATGACAACCTCACAACCGCCGAACACCTTCACTTCCAGATCCACACCGACCCTAAGACCACACTCAGAGGCACCCTCATCTACAGGCCACCAGGACCCCGCACACAATTCAGCGAAGACATCACTGACTTCATCAACCCTCACGCCCTCCCCTCTGAGGACTACATCCTACTGGGAGACCTCAACTTCCACCTGGAAAAGAACGACAGCAACACCACCACCCTTCTGGACAACCTTGCCAATCTCGGACTCAAACAACTAGTTGACACCCCCACCCACTATGCCGGGCACACGCTCGACCCAATCTTCACCTCCAGCAAGCACATCTCCTTTAATCACACCACAGCTCTTCATTGGACGGACCACAGCTGCGCTCACTTCAACTACAAAAAGACTACGTCCCACAACCACCCACAACCAATTCCCCGGAGAAACTGGAACAAAATTACCACCGACCAGCTCTCCACATCGCTTCGCCAAAACCCTCCTGCAAAATCATCTGACCCAAACCAAGCAGCCACCAACCTCACACAATGGATCACCCACAGCGCTGACGAATTAGCACCCTTGAAAAACCATCAAATCAAGCAAGGCAGCAGAAAAGCCCCCTGGTTTAATGATGACCTTAAGAAATCCAAGAAGATCTGTCGCACCCTCGAGAAAGCCTGGCGAAAAAACCCAACCACTGACAACCTGGCCACCTTCAAGGACGCCACCCGCAAACACCACCAACTGATCCGATCCACCAAGAAATCAACATTCAAGGAACGACTCGACAACAACGCCCACAACAGCAAAGAATTATTCAACATCGTCAAAGAGTTCACCAACCCCTCAGCCGGCACCAACGACATTACTCCCTCCCAATACCTCTGCGACTCTCTAGCCTCATTCTTCCACAACAAAATCGCCGACATACATAACAGCTTTGGAGACCAGTCCACCCCACCCACCTCCGAACTTAAACCCCCCTCCAACAACCTTTGCGCCTGGAATCCAATCACCACCGAAGACACCATCCGCCTGATGAACACCATTCACTCAGGATCGCCAACCGACCCATGTCCCCACCACATTTTCAACAAAGCAGACTCCATTATAGCACCCCATCTCCGAGACGTCATCAACTGCTCCCTCAACTCCGCTACCTTCCCGGAAAGCTGGAAACATGCCGAACTCAGCGCCCTCTTGAAGAAACCTACAGCAGACCCCACTGAACTTAAGAACTACCGCCCCATTTCGCTCCTCCCATTCCCTGCCAAAGTCATTGAGAAAGCAGTCAACAGTCAACTCGCCGCCTTCCTCGAATCCAACAAATCCCTCAACCCTTCACAGTCCGGCTTCCGAGCCAAACACAGCACGAGACCGCCCTCATCGCAGCAACAGACGACATTCGAACTCTACTGGACAACGGAGAAACAGCTGCCCTCATCCTACTTGACCTCTCCGCAGCCTTCGACACAGTCTGTCATAGCACCCTCATACAACGCCTCAACAACGTCGGAATACAAGGTAAAGCATTGGACTGGATCATCTCATTCCTCGCCGGAAGAACCCAGAGAGTCCGCCTCCCCCCTTTCAGATCAGAGGCCACCGAAGTCATCTGCGGCGTACCACAAGGATCATCACCTAGTCCCACCCTCTTCAACGTATACATGAGTCCCCTCTCATCCATCGCGCGCCAACACAACCTCAACATTATCTCCTACGCAGACGACACCCAGCTAATCCTCTCCCTCACCAAAGACCCAAACACCGCCAAAACCAACCTACACGAAGGGATGAAAGAAGTAGCCGAGTGGATGAAGAACAGCCGCTTAAAACTGAACTCGGACAAAACGGAAGTCCTCATCCTAGGATCATCCCCCTCTGCCTGGGACGACTCATGGTGGCCACCGGCCCTGGGAACAGCACCCATACCAATGGACCACGCACGTAACCTGGGCTTCATTCTGGACTCCTCCCTCACGATGACCAGACAAGTCAACGCCGTCTCTTCATCATGCTTCAACATCCTACGCATGCTCAAAAAAATCTTCCGTTGGATCCCCACCGAAACAAGAAAAACAGTCACCCATGCACTGGTCACAAGCCGACTGGACTACGGAAACACCCTGTACGCCGGAACCACAGCCAAACTACAGAAAAAACTCCAACGCATCCAAAACGCATCGGCCAGACTCCTCCTAGAGCTCCCCCGCCAAGCTCACATTTCAGGCCACCTGAAAGACCTCCACTGGCTCCCCGTCAACAAGAGAATAACGTTCCGCCTCCTCACCCATGCTCACAAAGCCCTCTACAACCTAGGACCCGAATACCTCAACACACGCCTGTCCTTTTACACCCCCACCCGCCAACTTCGATCGTCCAATCAAGCCCTCACCGCAGTTCCACGCATCCAAAGATCCACCATGGGGGGAAAATCCTTCTCCTACTTAGCGGCCAAGACCTGGAATTCTCTCCCCACCCACCTCCGCCTTACACAGAATCACCTCTCCTTCAGAAAACAACTAAAAACTTGGATATTTGATAAGTAAAGCTCCCCCCCCCCTCCCTCAAGCGCCTTGAGACCCTCTGGGTGAGTAGCGCGCTATACAAATTCAAACTTGACTTGACTTGACTTGAACGTACTCTCAGCAAACACCTGGTCAATTCAAAACGTAATTAGTGCAATCTTGAGGGCAAAGTTTATTTACCCCGATAAGATATGAGCAGTAGCTATACTTTAAACAGTACCATTGTCCAGGAGATAATTCTCATTGGATAGCTCATCAGCCTCTCAGTTATCGACATAGTTCATATTATGAACAATCACCTCATTGACGAGAGGGAAAAGCATACCATTGCAAGCCGTTGAGGCCGCAACGAGTCACGATTAATGCTTAATGTAAGCTTTTGTCATGTATATATCCCAAATGGGTACACCAGATGGAAATCCTACATGCAGGTGGCCTGTAGTCTCAATGTCAATTCAGCTGCAGTAACAAAGTGCCTCATATTATGCTAGCACCCAACAGCCTTTTCCCAGATTGGGCATCAGAAAGCAACGAGTATTCATCTGTAGCCGATGTCTGAACATCAGCAAATCACCTCCGTAGGAACTAAAGTAGGATAGCAAATATACATTTACTGGACTGCAGCGCAAGGACTTAAATGCACTGTAATTGTTTCTCTCGCTTGTGTGTGCCCATGTTCGCTTGCGTAGTCAACTCAAAAATCAATACTATTACATAAAATAAGATAAAAAGTGTTTGTCACTCGGTGTCAAACACATGGCATCACTAGAATCACTTTGTGTATTCTTGTTTGGTCATGTTCTGCAGAGGCCACCCAGATGTCCTTACATTTATATTGTCCTCCCATGGTCCTGACCAGATACTTTGGCTGTTTGGCTTTCCAATGTCGACTATACTCAATTGAGGGGGGGGGTGTGGCATGGACGGCAATGGGAAGAGTTGCCTGAGTCCAGAGCTCCGCAACTCCTCAGGATGCTACCAGACAAAACAGCGTGATAGCTTGATCTAAACTAAGAAACAACCATCGCATCACAGATCGGAAACGGACCAGCACTGAGTGAGACAACCGAAATTATAACCAGATCAGCCCAAACAACAAAAAAAGGGAAAGTTAGTGGCAGAGCAGCCGAAGACCCGAACGACCAAGATGGCGACGACAAGATGAGATACACTCCAGACCCCTACAGAAGACACCAGAGGGAGAACGAGACCGGAGTGTGTACCCAGCACACCAAGAACACCAAGCGCACCTACGAGGTCGGTGCTTGCACCCCAGCACGGTGCCCCCGTATCAGAGCAGAGAGCCAAGACGACAGCTTAGGTGAAAGCGAAACTCCACCACGAAGGTGGCCATCTTGGCGCAGGGCGGGGCGCCGAAAGCAAAGTAAACCATCAGGGAGGACGGCAACAGAGTAGCAAACCTGGACCAGCTCGCACCAGCTCACCTACGAGGTCAGTGCTTATACCCTCCGCATACCGCTCCCACACCCAAGACGCGATCAAAATCAGCGAGAGACGACTGAGTACCTCGCAGGGGCAGAAGGCGTAAATGATAGCAAAACTGAACTACGAAATCAACCCACAGTAGCAGCCATCTTGGAACAGTACGAGGATGAGGGAAAGCAGGACGGGGGGCCAGAAAAGGAAAGGAAAGGAAAGAAGCCAAAAAGAACACAAAGGGAGAGAACAACAGACCTAGACCAAAAGTGGTCAGCGCTTACACCCCCCTGCAAGACCCCTGCCCCCCGCAACCAACCAAAAAACTAGCGCTGGCACCTGCAGATACAGCGGCGAAAGTGAAACCGAAAGTACACTACGGAGGCAGCCATCTTAACCCAGAGCAAGAGGCGGAAAACAAAGAAAGAATCAACAAGCAGTCGAGCACTACTGCAAAGCACTGACCCGCAAACAAGGGGACAGGACGAACAGGACAGAGCCCACAAAGCCCACAGAGTCCACAGAGGAAGAACCGGTTGCACAAAAGAACCGGCTGCACAAAGCTGGAAAGCTGCAAAAACGAGACTCCAAGAGCGCAAAGGGGGCAAACAAGAAAGCACATCAAAGCCGGTCAAGCAGCACTCGAGAGGAAGCAACCAGCCAACAAGACCATTATCCTGAGGGGCAGCTACCGAGCGGACTGCCTAAGCTGAAGCAAAACTGAGCGATAGCTCTAAACCACAGCAATAGACCAGCACACCCACGAAATCAGTGCAAACTACTGCGCAGCGCAGCGCAGCGCGGCGCGGCGCGGTGCTCAAAACGAGAGCCAATAGGGTTGGTGCAAAGCACCACCTTGCACACAAGAGGAAAGAACAAAGCGAAGAGCAATCACACCCAACATCCAAAAGATGAACGAGGCCGACAAGGCAAGCAGGCAGTTCGGTGTCGCGCGTTCACAGTAGCGTACACCTAGCACAAACAATAAAGACAAACACGGCTGAGACCAGATCCCAGGTGACACGGTGTCCTGCAAAACAGACTAGCAGGAATCTGACAAGGCGAACAAATCCAGACTGCAGGAGCTGGCAACCCAACTAACACCGACGTGCGGGAACAAAATATTTGAACTCCTGCTGACCAAAAGAGGTCTGAAAAAAAGAAAGATGGCAGGGAACGATGGAAAGCTGTCGCAACAGCCAAAGAAAACCAAACCCGAAGGACACCCAGAATCCCCCTACAAACAGAAATCAGACATTAGCAGCACGCTAGATAGCATTCTCAACAAACTAGCCGAAGTGCATGACTTGGCTAAATCAACAAAGAAAACCACTGACGCCATACAACTCGAACTAGCAGCAGTCAGGGCAGACATTCACTCGGAGAACAACAGAATAGCAGTGGAACAAAGGGTCAGCGACATAGAAGACAGGTCACAGCTAACAGGCAAAGCGATTGGCAACATTGCTAAGGTAACAACAGATCTCCGAAAACAAGCAGCAGAATTTGAAGACAGACAAAGGAAGGGGAACATAAGAATTCTGGGGGTACCAGAAGGAGAAGAAGACAAATCTGGCTCATGTGTTGCAATGATACAGAATCTTATACCAAAGCTAACAAATCTCAAATTTGAAAACCCCTTCGAGGTGGACAAAGCTTACAGAGTGCAGGCTTTCAAACAAAGCAACAGAACAGGGCCGAGGCCGATAGTTTGCAAACCACTTCGCTCACACCATACGGATGCCATCTTCGGAGTGGCGAGGAAGACCCCGAATCTACAATTGAACGGACAAAAGATCATCCTCACGCAGGACTACTCGAAGCAACAGTAGACATCAGGAAAGGCTTCCTGGCCCTAAGAGAAAAACTGAGTAAAAGAAAACATCAACTTCTCATTCACCGGCCCATCAAGGTTCAGGATAAACAACAAAGGTGTCATGCTAACCTTCGAAGACCCAGCTGTTCTATCACGATACCTAGCCGGACCCACTTCGCAAGCAATAGAATGCCAAACCATAACAAGCAAAAGAAGCGCCTCACCGGACCTTCACAATGAGACTGAATAGATCAACCTCTACCCACAACGGAACCTACCTCATAAAAGACTAGTTGAACTACCGCAAAGAGAGACAATCCCAAAACAAGCTAATAACCAGCACAGACATTACAGCCACATCGAGAGCTCGAAAGATGTACTGCAGTACCTACCCCACGGAACTACAAGAGAGGGTACTAACGAGCACTCTGCACAGACCAACCAAATGAACGGAACCTGTATATCCTTTTACATCTTTTTAAAACTAGAGCACAATTTGTGACACTATGCAGTAACTGCTACTGATGGGGAGGGCTGAACGGATCTAAAATATAAGGCAAACCCAGAGGAGATGCGGGGTGGGAGGGACCTTGCTATCGCACGTCAACAGTTCGACACAGCAGTAGGGGAGGGGAGGGAGAGGAGGGGAGGAGGGGGGGAAGGGGAAAGCGGGTTTGTTACGTTCATCATGTTTGTTCTGTATGTCATGTCCTTGTCAATACCATGCCCTTAGACAGAAAGCATGGAGCAAGACGCGGTCCAGAAAAAAAGAGAGGACGCACACAGACAAAAGGCAGGCAACCAAAAATCTCAGTAACATGCTTGACAGTAAGACAACAATTAACAGGCCAATATAATGAATAACAACAATACACTGTTGTCCGATCTTAAGATTATCTCCCTCAATGTCAAAGGTCTGAACCACCCAATAAAAAGAAAAAAAACTTTTGACTACCTAGCGAAGACCAAGAGCGATATTATTCTCCTACAAGAAACCCAACTCTCCATGGAAGAGGCAAACAAACTCAGGGCAAGGTGGATAGGCCAACTAGCATGCTCGCAAGCAGTAGGATACAAGCATTTACAATGCAATAGGGCTCGCAGCATTAAAGTTTGAGTTATTGGCATTGTGTATGACAATGCGTTGCATAAAATGTTTACCAAACTTTGAATTGGTGAACAGTGAGAGTGTGTGCAAGAGTATGCTGTTCTTGAAAGCAGTGTGGTAGAGAGTGCAGGAATTTGGGTGACCTGAGCAATGTGGATGATGCACCTCACGCACGGGGCTGATGCAGTTATTATTCACACAGCTCTAAAGCGCTGTATTCACCCCTCCAAGCGCCTGGAAGCGCTTTATTTCACCTAGCGCTTGGGAGCGCTGTTTATTTCCTGCTAGCACTTGGGAGCGCTCTACTGGCTAGAGCCGGTGCCCACCCGGCGTCGTCTTTGCTTTAAATTGCCGTCTTTGGTCCCTGGAAGGTGCCCACCCATCCAGGGACCCTGTGCCTCCCAGCGACTGCCACGCTGCATACGTGGCTATATTTTATTTAATTCCTGGGAGCCAACCCCGAGATTGTCCCCGCCGCCGCCCGGCCCGCAGTAGGAAGTCAGGCAGGCCGGGGGCGGGAGCGAGGGACAACAGGAACTCACCGAACTTCCTCCGGGACTCCCAGGAGGAGGGAGAGCCCTGGAGGGCACCAGCAAAGGCGGCCGCCAGAGCGAGGCCCCGGAGGAGAGGAGCCCTGCCCGCTGCACCAGAGGAGCTACCGGAGGAGTGCTGAAGGGAGCGAGGCTCCCGCCTGGAAGAGAGTCCCGCCGGTGCAAGAAGCCAGGTGATGGCCTCCAGCTGCAACAGGCTCCCGGTGAGTGCGAGCATCAGGAGGGGGTCCCAAGTTAGCGAGGAAGCGCCCCCGGAGGGCAGCGGGTCGCTCCTCTACTAAAGGACGTACTTCCTGGATTTTGTTGTACCGAGCCCCGTGGCTTCAAGAGGGCTTCATTGTTCGTTGAATGCCCTGTGAGGGGCCCAGGAATACCCTCGGGGCGGCCCCGGAGGCAGCGGGCCGCTCCCGCTTGTGTCACTTCCAGCGCGAGTCATAGCTGTTTAAGAGCCACGGAGGCTCAAAGGGCATTGCATTGCTCAGAGCCCACGAGAGGCTCACGCCGCAATGGAGGAAATGCAAGTGCTGGAAAAAGGTGGCGATAAGGAGGATGTCTCTGTGTGCGCATGCGTGTGTGTTGGAGCAGCTTTCCAGGAGACAGGAGCTGGCTACAGCAAGCGCGTTCTCATGCGCGTGGCCCGCACAAATCGCCTTCTGGCAGAGGAAATGCGTGCGGCCAGGTGCTGTCTCCTGGAACGCTGAGCCGCTAACAATAGGGTCTCTGGCGAGACCACGCTTCGCGCGGTTAACGCCACGAGCCCTAAAAATGAGGAGTAATCACACTAGTTAACACTAAGTCCAAGTTAACCATTGAGAGTGTCCAGCACGATGACGAAGGAAGGCTTCTGATCACCCAACTAAAAAGAGGTGAAGAAACCATGCTTGTAACTCACATATACATACCAAACACAGACGACATAGCATTCTGGGAGGGGGTGTCAAAAGAATTGGAAGCTAACCAGACGAGCGACGTGAACATAGTGTCTGGGGACTTTAACTTAGTACTAGACCACACCCTAGACAGACAGACAATCTCTCAAACACGGCCCCCTGCATCATACAACACTCTGAAAAACATATGTAAAAGATTCCTTGGCGCCTACAGCACCCAGACACCAGAGATTACACCTTCTACTCAAACCCACATAACTCCTACAGCAGAATCGACTACATCCTCATCTCAGGCTCACACACACATCTCATAAAACACACAGACATCGCGGCAAGAACAATCTCAGATCACTCTTGCATCAGTCTACAACTAACAGGCCGACATAATGACCACATCACCCGCAGATGGCGGTTCAACAACACAACGATAGCGCAACAGGAGGACAAAGGCAAAATAGAGCAAGCCATCAAGGACTATGTAAAAGAGATTCACACACCAGACATAGACCCCAAACCCCTATGGGACGCCCTTAAGGCGACCGTCAGAGGTACACTGATAGAAATCAAAGCCAGAAGAGACAAAGAAGCCAAAAAGCAGCTAGACCAGTTCGAAACAGACATCAAGCGACTAGAGACCAAACATATCGTAGACACCTCAAACACAGCAGTCCTGATAGAACTTACAGAGAAGAAATACGAATTTAACAGGATTCTCAATGAAAGACCAGGGATGTGGATAAGAAAATACAAACAGATCAACCTCTGCGAAGCCAACAAGGCAGGAAAAATACTAGCATCATACCTCAAGCGCAAGCAAAGACAACGCTGCATCTCCACAATCACAGACACAAGCAACAAGTCACACACCAGACACAAGGATATCCTACACACCTTCATGGAGTTCTACAAGGAGCTCTACACAAGGGATGACAACATCGACCAGGAGGGGTGCTCGGCCTACCTAGACAGACTAAAGATAACAGAAGAAGAAGCCAAAACACTTGGCCAAGATATAAAAGAGAGTGAGGTCGCGCTAGCTATAAATCCCTAAAAGACAACAACGCCCCAGGCCCGGATGGGTACACCGCGCCATTTTACAAAACCTTCCAAGAGCACCTTCTCCCAGTCCTGACCAAAACCCTCAACCATTACGCCAAAGAGGGTATAGTTACAGAAACTATGGCACAAGCAAACATAATTGTAATTCCCAAAGAAGGGAAAGACCCGCAATAGCCCAAAAACTACCGCCCCATATCACTCATAAACTTAGACTGTAAGCTATATGCCAAAGTGCTTGCCACAAGGCTAAACAAACTACAACCTCAACTGATAGGTAACACACAGGTAGGCTATATGAAAACCCATGATAACACAAGACTCCTCTGTCAAGTCATAGAACACTGCTCAAACTCACCCAACTCTGCAGTAGCTATCACACTAGACGCAGAAAAGGCCTTAGACAGAGTATCCTGGCATTTCCTAGAGCAGTGCATGCAAGTATATAAACTAGGTGACAACTACACGAAGAAAGTCATGGCACTGTACAAAAACCCCAAAGCACAGATATCCATTAACGGAAGTTCCTCAGCCCAATTTAAACTTGAGATAGGGACTAGACAAGGATGTCCGCTATCACCTCTACTGTTCCTATTAGCACTCGAACCCCTTATAAGAGACACTCTGGCTAACAGAGAAATAGCAGGCGTGACAATCAGCAACACCACAGCAAAACTTGCCACCTATGCCGATGATTTACTTATTATAACGGAAAATCCGGACCGATCCATACCAGCACTCATGCAAACAATCGAAACATACGCAAACCCCTCAGGATACAAACTCAACAGAGACAAATCAGAATGCCTGCCCCTCAACATACACACAACAAGAGGCGTGATAGGAACCTCTACTCTGGCCTGGCAGCCTGGGTTTGTCAAATACCTAGGCATCCAATTTGGGAAAAGTCTAATAAGCACCTTAGAACAAAATGAGAAAACAACTCTAAAGAAGATCAAAGATCTACTAGAAACCTGGTCACCGAAATACATCACCTGGTGGGGCAGAATAGACACTGTAAAGATGATGATCACCCCCATAGTTAATTATCTTGCAGGTATGCTACCCTTAGCACTCACAGACGACTTCCACAGAAAAATAGACAGAAGGCTAAACAAATTCATATGGAGAGAAAAGAAACCCAGAATTGGCCTAAAAAACTAAGACTAGAGAAAAAACTGGGCGGACTCAATGTAGCGGACCTGAGAACATTTCAACTAGCCTTCATAGCCAGACAGGGGATGCACTGGGTCCTCCCGAAACAGCAATACACAACAACATGGCTCGCCATAGAGGAAGCAATTCTAAATAACACAAACCCACTAATACTCCTCACATCCAACAAACAAATACTTAAGAACAACCCGATCTTTAGGATCGCTAGCGCTGCTCAAAGAAGATCAGGAACTCGCAAACAGCATCAGGTACTCACAATGGGAAACGCTCTGGGCAAACCCCAAGATTAAATACAGAAAGAAACCGCTCGACGTGGCGGCATGGAGAAAACTGGGAATCTCGTTCCCAGCCCAACTAGAAGCTGATGGAGAACCCCATACTTTTAACAGCCTGAAAACAAGATACGATCCACCACACATAGAACTATATAATTTCCTTTCAATAAAAACTGCATTAACAAAGTCAAAATTAAGCAAAGAGAAACCATCGATCTTCCAATATATGGAAACCATAAACAAAACAGGGCACCAAATCTCGCTCCTCTAAAAACTCCTCCGACCAGTCTCCACCAAACTCAATGCCAAAAACACAAGCTACTGGGAAACCCAAATAGGATCCAAACTTACAGAACTAGAACTACAAACCCTCATGGCAACTCCGTCAAAAAATATGATATCCCCAGTGCTAGCTCAAACTAAATTCTGGCTTCTGCACCAAGCATACTGGACTCCAGCCCACCTTGCTTCGATCGGTATAAGAGACAAAGACACCTGCTGGAACTGCGGCATAGACAGAGGGGACCAAAAGCACCTCATCTATCGCTGCACCAAGGTCAAAAACTTTTGGTAAAAGGTGATCGACTTCACAAACAAAATCCTAGGCTGCAGCATAAAAGAAACATTTGCCACAACTATCACAGCACACATCACACCAGACATTACTACTAAAGAGGAAAGAAACCTCCTAAATTTGCTCCTTACGACTGCAGTCAAAACAGTACTAGCCAAGTGGAAGGACACCTCCAAAGCCACATTCAAAAGGTGACTGAACTGGGTGACTTTCCTCAGAGGAGCTGATAGCACTGCACTCAGACACAAACCGGGGAGGCACGCCGACAGACGGATGTTGGCTAAACTAGACAGATTCCTAAACACCTATGAACCCCCATAGACAACCCAGACCTGGCAAACAAACCAAACTAACTCCGTCGGTCTGTCACCAAATAACCTCCATTTACCTTAATAGTTATCCCATGCCGGGCAAACAGACCAAACCAGCTCCGGTGTTCTGTCACCAAAAAACCACCATTTACCTTAATGTCTTTTTGTTACAACTCAGCACGCGCCCAACTGCAACAATCTATATTGTGTATGTTTTATGTCTTTATGTAAACCAGTCCTCACGGGGCGGACCTGAAGAACCTGTATGACAAGACAACCAATCTGACCCCAGATAACGAAAGCCGAAATATATATATATGTCAATGTTTCCTTGTGTATACTGTATCTTGTAAATACCAATAAAAACATTATTAAAAAAAAAAAAGACCACTCTCAATTGATCATTCACTTGGACCTCTCCAACCCCTATTCTGCAGCCACACTTAGTACCTGCATGCATGAAGTCCAAGCTTCTCCAGAGATACTAATATGCAGGAATGATATTGCATGGTGGCACAATTTGCTCTGGTCAGAGACATTGGAGATGCCCACTCGACCCACTAAGATGTTTAAATCCTAACGAGAACTATTAGATGATAACCGATGTGGGTTACGTCCAGGCTTTATGAAGAAAACCATAGTACATAATGGAAAGTTCTATACGTTTATACATTTCACTGTTATTGGGTAATATGTTTTATGCACTTTGCTTTTTATATTTATTTTAGCTTGTACTATTCAAGATTTTACTTGAATTAGCTACTTTCTGTACTATTATTGTTGATGGTTATGGGAGCACCCACAGGTTCTTTAGATGAACCCTTGTGCCAGGCTAGATACTTGATATGGAAATTTTGAAGATAGTTCCAGTCACCGGCACAAGGTTTGGCCCCTTAAAGTCTGGACCAGCATTGCGAGATATTGACAGAAGTGACGTGTCTGGTATATATATTGTGCACGCCACTTCCACACAGAATTTTCTCAGACCCAAAGAGACACCGGGTATCTGAGAACAAAATAAAAACACAGATAACCCATTAAAACAGCGAAATCACTCAAAGGATGACACGTGGATGGATCATAAAGATTCTTCAAATCCACCCGAAAGTAGGTTAGCAAAGGTAAATCATTTTCCCAATGGATTCTGACTCCAGCAGATTCCCTAGATAATCGCTTCCAAAGCAGTTTGAAGATAGTGGCTCAGGGGTCCCATACATACAGAAGGAAGGATGCGGAATCTTCCTACCAAATTGAGAGCATTGCTGCTCTTTGGATACTGTACAATAGTGTTTGGCAAACAAATGCTATGGATGACCATATTGTCGCATTACTGCTGTGCTGCTTGTAGAATGGGCCCTGAAGCATTCTGATTTGCCTGTTAACATATAACAGTGGGCTACTGTCAGAGATCCGCCTAGATCTGGTGTATCTTCTGACACTGTCGAATCCAGCCCTCCTCGTCCTTGAAACCTCAAAATTTCGGATCTATTGCCCAAAATCCTAGGCAAATATGGATATCCCGGGTAAAAGGGCCTGGGGTCTTTAGTGAGTATTTAGGAGTGGCTGTTTAGGGTTTTTGCAGTGCCATCTCTTTCTTCTGATTTACTCATATCATAGTATGTCTGACCTTAAGGAATGATTTCTGCTTGGGATGGACAATCTGATAGTTGCTAAGTGCTTATTTAGCTCTACAGGAAAGCATCAGATGTGCTCCACAAGTAACCAGTCGAACAAACCTTTGAAAGTATTGAACATACTGATCTGTTTTCCTTTCATCCACCCAGCTAGACTCCTTGTAGTACCATACAACCATGTCTAGGTCATTTTGAATCTCTTCAGACACTAAACTGTGGTCACCGTGAAACTCCCTAAAATTGTCTATTTCATCTTCTCAAAAACCTCCTTGTCTCCTTCAAGTTGCATGTTTGTTTCGATGCAAAATGCTGAGTGTGTCTGCAGCCTGCTTACCAACCTTTATCATCTGCATCCTGGATGCAAACTCAAACCAAATCAACCAAGCCAATAAAGCCATTCCTGTTGCATAATTGCTTTCTAGTTTCTTAGAGAGTCTGAATAAACAGCTGCCACTGGGTAATCTTCCTAGGGATTAACTTGACTGATTTTCATTAAACTGTTTTGACTTGAATGTCACGAGCTCTGAATTTTTATTATTTGGCCCATCTGCCACTCTCTCATTGCAAGTAGGCCTGGGTGAACTTTTGTTTTGTGCATTAGAAATCTTGTAAAATTGATCGGTTTCGCTTTGCATGTATTTCATATGATTTTACAGGCACAAGATTTTGCATCCTTTTCTCTTGCGGGTCACTGGTTCAAGCAGAAATGCTTGCTAGGACAGTGAAATTCTCCTCCATTCAACCTCTTGCCGGTATCTCATATGACATTTGAATGCAAGGTTTGCCTTGAGTTAGCCTGGGTGTAGTTCGCAAAGTAGCGCTACGCGAAGTGCACTTCGCACTACGCGAGCTACGTGTAGCACTACGCGAACTGCGTATTGCGCTGTTCGCGATGATTGCACAGTGCCGGATGCTTGTCCGCACTGTGCAATCATTGAAAATGGCATCTTGCACAGTGCAAGCTGTTTTTTACTGCCGCTCGAGTATTTTACTCGAGCAGCAGCTTTCTCAACGTGGACTGGTAGTTTCTCATTGCGAGCGGTCGCGAGCATACGCGACCACTTGCAATGAGAATCCTGACCTCCCGCGTTGGGAATCTCGCCGGGAGGTTGATTTTCCACGCTCAGGATCGGCAACTTGATGTTGCTGATCACGAATGAGAAAAAAGTCTCGCCGGAATGTCATTTTGCTTGCTCGCGGTCGCCAACTTGACGTTGAGGACCGCGAGCAAGCAAAAAATGGCCGCTGCACTACGCTACGCGTGTTTGCACTGTGCTACGTGCAATTCGCGATGTGCGAAGTAGCGCAAACTTTGAAAACTATGCGAGCAAAGCGTAGTGCTTTGCCCAGGGTTAGCCTTGAGTTCAATTTTCATGCGAGTTATCAGCCAATGTGTAATTTCATGCAGTTTTTGTTAGGGAAAAAAAAGATTTTCCATAATTGTTTTCTCTCCACCATTCCATAACTGAGCCTGACCGAGTACATCTTTTAGTAGGTTGGCCATTTTTGTTCAATGTTAAGTAGGCAGAATCTTTGGGGGAGAGTTTGTTGCTGTTTTTCAAACATGAAAACAAAAAAGGCACAGGCTTTTGGGGGGGAGGTGAGGGCATGGGGGTATATGTTTCTAACACCAAGCAGGACATATCAAATGGTTTCTTATATGGACCTGCAAGATGATGTTATCTACTCATGGTATTCGTTGAAGATCATGTCCATGATGCCGGCCCACTATTGGGGACCTCAGTACCAGAGCTGTATATTACTCAGGCTGGCATCTCAATCTTTAGTTATCACATTTGTACCACACATTAAAAATGAACATTCCTACTATGGAGGACTTCATGGACATTACACTGGTATTTCGAAGACCTCACCACATGCAGCACAGTTAAAACGTTGTTTTCCTAAGTCTGATAGACTTCCTCAAACCATGGTGTATACATTGAGCCAAGAAAGGGCTGTTATTCTGATGACTTTATTGCAGAGAAGCCCTGAGCGCCCCTCCTGCCAACCACACTTTAGGGAAATACTGTCAAGTATGTGGATCAGGCACCTTGGTGGTTTCTTGGGGTAGAGCCCACCAGGTGATAAGCAAGGTGTTAGATCTTTTGAGATTTTAAATTGAACAATATGCAGGATTGGACAGCTGCAACATACAGCTTTTTCCTCAGTATCCTATTGTTTCTGTAGATCTCTGCTTCTCAGATATTTGTTTTGATTGTCTGAAATTGATGTCTGTTGCTCTGGGTTTTTTCTAGTTCTAATTGACCTGATTCTTGTGCCCCAGCTTATTGCTGTGTTCATATCATCCGCTGCCAGTCATGCAGTATATACTCCCATAGTTACAAAATATCTTGTGAAAAGAACTAGATTCTTGGTGATGCTAGCCCTAGACTTCTGCAATATTGTCTATTATATAGTCTATACCGGCTTCCCTTAAAACACCAATAGGCTTCTAAGACTCTAGACCCAGTTAGCCAGGCAGCAAACACCTGACCATGTGAAAGCAGCAGTAAAAGCATCCCAGAGGACTCTGGTGACGTCAAGGATCAGTATTAGATCACCCAATGAACTTTACAGTACCATAGTAATGGAGGGAGGGTCTCAGAAGCGCCTTAAACCTGATATTTGGAGATGAATATTATGACCTTCTCTACATGAAATTGCTGAAAATTGAGTTATTTAAAGTGCCTTTTGATTGAGGCTGTGCTAAAAGTAGCCTAGCATCTGACAAGAAGCAGATAGAGGTGTTGCCTTGAGCTTTATAGAACTACCAAAATAATGATAATTAAGGGGTTTAGGATCCCCAGGTCTGTATGTCTGTTGGTTTGTCTCAGGCCTGTGGTCAGCAGTTGCCCTGCCCACCTCAGTAACCTAAAACTCCACTTCCAGTTTCTATCTGCCACCATATGGATTGGGTCTAAAATCAGTGTCTATCATCATTGAAAACAAACCCTGAGGCGAACTTCTCACAACCTGGAGGTAGGGCTGGCCGTGGGAGGGCTCAGAATCCGTGGATATGTGGCCTCAGCCGGCTCTCGATGACCCTTTGAGAATTATTAGGGGGTTCTCTGCTGCTTCACATTCATTCCATTCTTTAAGGGAACTCAAGGTGACCCTATGGGTTGGGGGCATGATCTCCCCATCAAACCGGCCCTGTGTGACTAACACATCTGCTAGGGTTGTCAGCTTTTTAAAAACAATGTAATGTAATGTAACTGGACATTTGTAGAGCGCTGCTGTCACTCCAAGGAGCTTCATGGCACTATACAGGCATTGGCAAAGCCAATAGGCCTCGTCGTTGACTTTTCCAGCAGTTTTAGCCATGTAGTATAGCGTTCTTGGTGCTACACAGCATGGCTAAAAAAGAGGAAACCATTTCACTTTGTAGGTGCACATACCAAGCATGGGTGTGCCTACAAAATGATACAGCAGTTTTTTCTTTTTGTTTACCTACCTGAGTTGGATCAGTAACCAAAAGGGGAAAAAAAAGTACTTCTAGGGGGTGGGGAGAAGCAACATGGAGGGTAGGTTTGGAATAACAGTGGGTGGGATGGGGAAAACCAGGATGGGGAGGCAGAAGCAACTCGGGGACACGGGTGTGGTGGAAAGTAACATTGAGGGCGTGGGGAAGGAAGGAAATGGAGAGAGTAACATGGACCTGTGGAAGGCAAAGTAAATGTATGAAAGACGGCAGAATTTGGAGGAGGGGGAACACCTGGGTGAGAAAGCAATATCCGAGGGAGGAGTACTTGGGCAGAGAAAAACACAATCACACCGGTGGGTGGAAGTACATAAAGGAGACAGCTGGAAAACTTGTACTCTTGTGGTGTACTTAAACAAAAAGAAAAACAAGTAGCGCCTGAAAAGTGAGCAGTGATGGGTCCATTCTCCACAGAAGAGGCAAACGGATGAAGAGGAAGTATGGCTCATACAAGCTAATGGATAAGAAGCAAACAAATGAGATAAACAATGAGGCCAACCAATGGTAAGCGATTACAACCTCCAAACTCACTGTAAGCTGACAAAACGTCTTGCAACGGAAAGCGCATGCGCTTCCTAGTAAGCAAGACCTAAAAAATAAACACTAGCTGTTTGTTTATGCTTTGATGTTCTGAAAAAGCCCAAATCTGGTAGGTGAAAAAGAACTTGTGTAAGGTTGACAGCATTCTTTCGAAACATTGTAACTGCTCCAATATTCGTTCTGAAAAAACTTTTTTAACAGATTTCTTTATGCGTTTTGCTGTTTTTGGTTTGTGTTTTAGATGGATAAAAATAGGGGATCATCTTTTCTGAATTGCCATTACTGCCTAGACTTAAAAATGCTGGCCAAACAATATACAGGTGGCAACCCTACCCTGCTCAAACCAAGCTATCCAGTGTTAGGGAAATATGTTTTAGGACTGATGCGTCCAAATGTTTAGGCAGTGTGAGAGCTCAGTTCAAACTCACATCAAGAGCTCTTTGTGCCATAGCCTGACATTCAGATATTGACAAGTGCCACACAGAAATCCAAGTGTCAAGTATTGTTTTCTCTCTCACACTTTTCTTTCTGTTTTTGTTTCTAGTTCCTCATTTCCGGCAGCATAACGGTGGCTGTGGAGACCAAGGATATCTCCTGGCTGGTAAATGCTTTCTTCTTGTGATATTGCAGTCTATCCCTTTGCTGTCTTCATAGTGCTTAAGTTGGATTGTGTAAACTGCAGTACTACTTTTCTTTGGTTTGCACTAATTTCCATTGAAGCGCTATTTTGCATCTTTGTTCTTGAAATAGTATGCGGACTTGCTCTGTTTCCTATTTTGCTTGTCCGGTCCTCTTTAGAGACTGAAAAAATAAAATAATAGAAACCACAAAGACTAATATTTGTGGAGGCAAACAGTTTTAAGCACATCAAAAAGAAATGGGGCAAAACGCACCACCTCAAATCTGTAGTGAAAATGTGGGCAAAGGGAGATGCAATATGAATTATGGGATTTCATTTCCTTGTTTCTGACTCTCAGTATGAGCTGTTTTGGTACTAATGTCCTAGCTTCTTGCCAGCCTTGGCCTGTGCATTCTGGTACTGGTAGTCCTGGCTTTGTTTCTGTAGTCCTATCTATAGCATTCAATTAAATGGCAACTGATTGAGCATGCCAATATATCGGGGACCACATTAGCCCAACTTTTCAGCACTGCAATCCAATTTTGTTTTTGCCGCCCAGTGCATGAATGCCATTTGCACTAGGAGTGGGCACAACTTGCGTATTTTTGATTAGCATAATTACGCAAAATTACTGGAAAATTAAGCGAAATTACGTTTAATTACACAAGATGCATCTCACACTGGAGAAAGTGCCCAAACGATTCGTTCGGGTAAAAATTCTGCTTGAAAAGTAATTTTGAGTTGATTTCCAGTTGATTGCATTCAAAACACTGAAACTTGAATGTGGGTATGTAGTTTTGTGCTTAAAGATGACCCGAACAGTCCTTTTGGATAAAATATCTATCTGAAAAGTTGTTGCTCATGTTAAAGCAACTGTAGCTCACATTCAGTGCAGTTCACGTCAGATTTGTACTTTTACGCTAACAAATTCTTCTAATGGTCCGCTCGGGTGAAAAAAATCTACCTGAAATGCTACTTGCATTAAAAATTGCCTGAACATCTCATGTTAAAATTTGCCCTTGAAATTATGTGATGAGTAATTGTGTAATCTCAGTAATTTCACATACTTTTAGAGCAAAATTACTGAAATTACACCAATTACTCCGGCATAAGAAACATTTCGCCCAGGCCTAATTTTCACCCACCGACCTGTGCAAAAAACAAAACTGTTTCTGCTCTCTTTGATCTATGAAAATATTGTTGTTTCACTGGTTGGCAGGCCAAATGTAATTTTTGCACATAACTGTTGACTATTGCTTACTTACACTGCCTGTCCAGAGTGGATGAAGGAAACATGTTGCAAAGTCCAACCTGGAAGAGTCTCCAGGAAAGATAAGATTTCCCATGAGTATTCTCTGGCCTTTTGAGTTTTGAATCACTAATACTACCTTGATTAATCATATTCTGATTAACTGTGTTTCAGGTAAAAGCAAGCGTTGCTGCCAACCTTCTAGGACTCGTTGTGGCTGTGGTGGCCTTGATAATCCATACTGTTGAGATATCTACGATATTCAACTTGGAAGATGAAGCTGGAGAAGACCGGTCATTTGGTTACAGGAAAAATTCTTATGTGAGTATCTGACTTGCACAGCTCTAGCTGTCTTCTGTGTGTGCATCTCAAAACACTCAAAGCAACAGCACTACCACTCTCCTTTGATGTATCCAAATGTTCAACTCACTGCCTATTAGGTAACCCAAGACCATATGCTTCCAGTTGCACTCAACACAAATGCATCTACCAGGAAACTGAATAGAAGACCACGTACCCTTAACCTTACCTATAAAACCCACAACTCATTAAGGTTGACACTTACCTAAGAGATTCACACTCTTTCACTCTGCTGACTGCTCACTTCCACAAAAACAAACCAGAGTTTAGTCTGCAGTGGAAGCCTCTGAATCATTTGTACACTACTCCTTAAACTACTTTCTGAACTGCACTCAGATTGTGTGCTATATAAATGAAAGGTAGCAATAGCAATACAGTTGCACTGTATTCAAGCCTCTGTTATTATGACTGTTAATACCTTTGGAATAAGGAACCGTCAGTTGCCTCCAGCCAACATGAGTATTACTGCACACCGAGGGAGTCACATAGCATCAACAGTGTAGTGTTGTGTAAGTTGGCAATGACAGCACCATTTTGGCTCCTGATAGATTCCATAGAACTGTGACGGAAGTGTTAGAACGTAGTGAAGTGAATGCAGGTTTAGAATGTTGAGTTTGCGGTTACATGCAGATGAATAAAGAGTCCTCACATCACAGCATTGGGTGAAGGCCCGTGACGCAGTACCCAGGTTGTGCTTACGGAGCCATACATCCATGAAGTGGCACACTGCCAAAGCTCTAGGGCTCCAGGAAAGTGAAGGGCTCCAATAGGGACCCAGAAAGAAGGTGATCCAGAGGCTAGCTTGTTCCAAAGCCTCCGAGATGTTCTAGCATGAACAAGATCGCCAAGTAGCGTCGGAAATAACACTACTTGCCACATCAGTAAGTTCCGCAGATGGATATAATGCCACCGCCTTCCTAAAAACCAACATTACCATTCAATACAGCCGAAAAGCAGAATGTTGGCGATATATGGACTGCTTGGATAGAGACATTTGATGATTTTGTTGATGCACTAGAAGAAACTGATAACAAAAAGATTTTCAAATACATTAAGAATATAGATGGTGAAGATGTCAAAGAAGTCATAAAGAAAATGCTGCAAGCTGACAAAATTGCACAACATCTAAACAAAGAAGCCTTGAATCTCAAGTTAAATCCAAAGCCAAATGTAGATTATGAAAGGCACATTTTCAATCAAGGATGACAAAAAGTTGGTGAAACCATCAACAAATCCGTTGGGAGACTGAATAAGCTCATCAAACATTGTAAGTTCAATTAATGTAATGATGAGAAAGCTATACGTCTCAGTGTTATTGATGATTGACGGATACCTGTCAGATTCATTCAGATGGCGAATGCTGAGAGAAACTCGCAATCCGGAGCGAGTTCTCATGGCTGCCAGAGCTGAGGAGCATGCTGATCGACAAGCTGCTGACATGAAGGACGGAGGTGCCCAGAGTGAGTCAGTCATAAACATGAAAGGTAAGCAAAGCACAAGGTAGAAGGACACAAAGTGATATCTCCATGGAAAAAGTAGTTGTGCTTAAGGTGTGGATTTTCAGTTACACACTAAGGTAAATGTCCCACCAAAGGCTGTGGGAAGGAGAACCATTTTGTAATGGTTCACAAGGTGAAGGAAAAATGGGTGCTTCACAGTGCAAAGACAAAACAGTTGCCCGAATGTTCCAGAATTGATGTTCGACACACGCCCACAAGGCCAAGGAACAACACCAGTTGCAGCAATCGACACAAAGCGAAGTTGATCATCATCTAAATCATCAAAAAGCTCTTCAGTATCAATATCAAGTTCAAGTGAAGAAGATGGTTGTGCAATGTCAATGTTTTCCTCAGAAAAACATGCACATGTTGGACTGACCGCATGTGAAGAAAAGTCGACATGAAGCAGCACAAAAGTCATTCAAACATCGTCCGAAGAATACACTAAAAGTAAACTGTTGCTCAATACCTTTTAATATCGACAGTGGTGCATCGATAGACATTATGCCTGAGGAGAAATACAATGAACTATCTCCATCGCCATGACTTACGCCATCGAAAGTGTAAACAGGGGCTGCGTCGACGCAATTAAAAGTCAAGGTTCATTTGTAGCAATGATGAAGCACAAGAAAACAAAAGTACAAGCACCCATTCATGTACTTAACGGTACGGCATCAACTGCCTATTTACTGAGCTTCAGCATAGCTGTTGATATGGGAATGATAACAGTGAGCTATAAAATGAAGGCTCATCATGAATTAGTAAGTCAGTTCCCTACGTTATTTCATGGGTTAGGAAGGACGTCACGAGGACGTCTGCCTGTTGCTCAAAGATACATACAGATTGCACTTCATTTACAGGAAGCAGTTGAAAAAGAACTTAAATTATTACTTTAACATTATATCTTTGAGCGTTCCGCTGGCCCAACGCCATGGGTTTCTCCCATAGTGGTAGTACCCAAAAATGACAGTGAAGAAGCTGTATGCGTTTGTGTCGACAATCATCAAGCAAACAAGGCAATTGAAAGAGAATGACATCCAAGTCCGCACATTGCCGACATAACACAATTGAATGGTGCAAAGGTCTTCTCTTGCCTTGATTTGAATAAATGATATTATCAGTTGAAACTTGAGGAGAATTTCAGGTATATTACAACCTTGTCTACACACATTGGTCTGTTTCGATATAAAAGACTATGTTTCGGTGTGCAGAGCTTTTTCAAGATGTTATTCAATGTATCATGCAGTCTGTCACTAATGCTTTCAATTATAGTGATGACATATTGGTTTTTGGAGCTACACCGAAGGAGCACGATAAAGCTCTCACACAAGTGTGTTGACTTGTTGAAGTAGGTTTAACTTGGAATACTGAGAAATGTGATGTCCATCTTATGATGGTCTCTAGGCCAAAGTGTAACAAAGCTATTGGGGCGCAGCAGGTTGACCCCTCAACAGATGGCTTAAGATTGAGGTGGAGATCTGTAGCACCAGAACGTCTCCTTCATAAGGTCATGGTGGGAAACTACCCCCTGGTGCAGGCATGCCTCACAAAGACTAATGCCAGTAATGTTGTAGTTTCCTTTGTAGATCTATGCAATGCAATAAAAAAAGAGCTTATAGTTTCCAACTCAGAGCGATCTAACAGTCCACAATGGTTTAACCAGGACTAACTGCAATGGATCGCACACTGCTAGCCCCTCCTCCGGATCGCCCCTAAGGATTCTGGTACGTAAAGTTCATGAGTGGTTCACCTCAGTAGGTGCAAGTGAGTACTTGTTGTTGTGAAGATCTCTAGACCCGAGACATGGCCCGGGTTTCGGGATATCTTTTAACCAGGACTGTTTGTGAGCCAATAAGCAATTGTAATGCACTCTTAAGGCTACACCTAAGAATCCTATAGCTATAGCTGAAGCATGCAAATTCTATAAGCAGGTACTCCAAAAAAGGAATAATTAACTGATGACACAACATTGGGATTCACTCACACTAGCTGCAAATGAGAAAAATGGTAATCTTTTTTGGGCTACAGTCAAACAGATGAAACAGCCAGAATGTATAGACCCAAGGATTGGATGTCATATTTCTAGCCAAGATTGGGAGTTACATTATTCTAAAATATACTATCGGGCTAATTTATCTACTGATACACTGCCAGACCCTGATTTTGGCTTAATCCAACAGAGTACTGGGGGCAAGGCATCCGGCACCGACGGAGTGCCTATAGATTTTTTTAAACATAACCCGACATTTTGGGCTCCATTATTATTAAATGTTTTTAATAGGCTTGCCAGTGCTCCCATTCCAGAATCTTGGTTGATATCGATCAAAGTCCCAATTTTTAAAAAAGGGGACCGTTCTCTGCCCAGTTGTTACAGGCCGATTTCTTTAATAGATACTACTTTAAAAATACTGGGTAGAGTTTTATACAAACGTATCAATGACGGGGCACAAGAAAATGCAATATTGAATCCCAGCCAGTATGGTTTTAGACCTAAAGTGGGCACTATCGAGCAGAGCATCAATCTTTAAATTAATTATAGGCAAATACACAGTGACAAAAAGCTCCCCTATGTACGTAGCATTTATGGACTTGTCAACAGCGTTTGACAGTGTTAATCGTTCTAAGCTATGGGCTATCCTAATCTCTCTTGGCTTAGACGAAGCACTAGTTCACTTTCTAGCATATTTGCACAGAGGGATGAAAGCCAGAGTCAGGATTAATATAAATGGAGAGGTTTCAAAAGATGTTTGTATAATGAGAGGCGTGAGACAAGGCTGTGTTTTAGCTCCCCTTTTATTCATTTTATAAATTAATGACCTCCACAGTTTTTATCTACAATTACAGTCGATGTGCCCTTGATTAGAACTCTGCCGCTACCCGTTCTGCTGCATGCAGATGACGCTGTGTTGATGGCACGCACACCAAGGGCCCTCGGTGAACGGTTTAGTTAAATTCATTGCGTCATTAGATTTGCAGACAAATTTTACCAAATCTTTTATTATGTCCTGCGGCCCCAAGAAGTATAAAACACACTCATTGAAGGCAGGCGAACAAAGACTAGTAAGCACAGGCGCTTTTACTTACTCAGGGCTTCACTTTTAACGACTGTGGCTCTTGGAAAACACGTATAGCTAACAGCGGAAGTAAACTGTCCAGAGCCACAGGCTCCATACTAAGCCTGCCACGCCCTAGGATGGTTAATGTTTTAACTCTCTTACTGCAGATTTATAGATTACAATGCCTGCCGGCGGCGACCTATGTGGCAGAGGTCTGGGGGATAGAGAGTAGTCCCTCAGTACAGATAGCGGAAAACAGATTTTGTAGAAGGGTGTTGAGAGCACCGATCTCTAGTTTTATTTGTCACAACAAGCTAGGCCTCCCTTTTGTTGAGGATTACATCAGTGCCCACCCTTTGCTTTTTTGGCATGCTATTTGGCAAAACACTGAGGGAGCACTAACAAAAGATATCATAAAAGATTACCCTGCATGTGACAATGGGAGGAAAATCCCGTAGTTAAAATATATCGAATCTTGTTTGCGCAAAATTGGCCTTAACCAACTATATGAAAATCCTGAGGGCCCTCACCTTTTTACTAACAACCAGCTGCAGGTGCGCTGGTATAAATGTGTGCAGGAAGAGAGAATAAAAAGGGAGACAGCAAAAACAAGATTATTGGACTACCTTATTAGGAATCAGGGACGAGTTGGCTCACCACACAATTATTTGACTGATAATACGAGTATTGGGAGTGCAGTTTATTGTTTCGCCTTAGAGAAGGCCCCATAAAATATTCATTGAACTTTCCATTAGGCTTCCAAGTCAACCTAGACACCTGTCCTTGTCCCTGTGATGGGAAATCCGAGCAATCGATGCGGCACTTTTTATTCTTTTGTAGTTTTTATCTTGCATACACTAAGTGTTTTCTTCTTCCTTTGATTAAGATCAGTCATTTTAGCAATTGCAGAGAATCTAATGAGGCATTTCTCCAATTAGAAGATGAGGATATTATTAACTGTGTTAAGCTGTTTTTGAAAGTTGCAGTGCGGGCACTAAAATCAATGTCTGCATTGGAAATTTAGTCTGTTCAAGAGTTTGCATTTGCACTTTAAAATCTGCTCTGACATGCGCTGTGCTGATTTTAATAAATTTTTATCACGATTTTATTCTGTACTTTTAGGGCTCAAAGATCTGAACCGAATAAAGAATGTTCGAGGCATATGAGCTGCAGATCTCACACTGAGCATTAGATCGCGACCTAGTGTTGGGCTCGGATGATTGCATGTTGTTGTCGTCTTGGAAGTAGTCACGAAATAGGTGACTCCTCCCTTGGACGATAGTGTGCATGGGCATCGACTCCATCCTTTTTCCGCCACTGGGTTCGGATGCAACTTTTCCGCTCTGGTTCAAAATCTACTTTCTAAGTAGTTTGACGCGTCAAAAACTTACTTAAACTCTTCTAAAAGACTTTCGACATAAAGAACCATCGACTCGATCTCATCAGCTCGATTCCGGTCGTCGACTTGGGCCGTTGGACCTATCCACGCCGTGAGGCCTACAGCTCATGGAAAGGACGCCGTTCATGAAATGCCCCCAGTGTGGAGCAAAATTCCCGCACAGTGACCATCACAAGGTCTGTAATCTGTGCTTATCACCAGAACACGACGAGTCCAGCTTGGTCATCCTTTCGAGATCGAAGGGCCCGTTGACACATCATGCAGAGATCAGCTCCGGAACCAGAGGACATCTTCGATGAGGGCCCAGATGTCCCAGAGGAAGAATCCGAAGACCTCGAAATCGTATCTGGGGCAGACAACTCCGATGACTCCATACCTTCGGGTCAACGCATGAGTACTACTGCCCCTGCCCCAACACCCAAATCAAAGGCAAAGGTCAACATTCCGCCTTCGGGGCCCAGTTGCCCTAAAACTACTTCAGAAGCCCCGCCTTCGAGCTCGGCTCCGAAGAAAATACAAAAGCCTTCCGGTAGCTCGGGCCCGAGCAAACCGTACGTGCCGATACCACCAGCTCCCTCGGCACCGAAACCGAAAGAAGCCCCGGTTCAGAAACCCACTCCGAAACCGTCGACTCGGAAAGACAAATCGGTTCCGTACATAATAAAGCCTGCTTCCAAGCCGACGAACCCAGCTTCGGCTCCAAAGCCAAAATCTTCGGAGCGAAAGCCTACGCCAAAGGACTTTGCCACAACTCCTAAGGCTAAGGACACAGAAAAGAGAAAACCACGCTCAGAACCGAAAAAATTGGCAACGAAAGCTTTTCCTGAAGAAGAGCTTTTTCACCCTGATCCTCGACAGAAAAAGATCCATATTGACCCAAACACAGTACATGTTTCTACTGTGTAAAACAGAAAGAGAAAATTAGATACAGCACCACCACCTCCAGTGCCTGTAAAGAAGAAGAACTCTGCCACATCACCTATGCGCCCTTCTCCTATACCTCACTCCATTCCTCCTCCTCTTCCTTCACCTCCTCAAAATTTTCCTCCTCATTTTTCACCACAACATACACCTCCTCATGATGATATTATGGGGGGAGGGAATGACCCAAATGACCCTTTTAACTACCCAACAGATCCACCTGACTGGGAGTACCCAATCCCACCAGATGTCCCACAGGATGTACCAGATATCCCTGATCCATATACATACCCATCCAAACCTTCTCCTTCAGAAGATAATATTGGGTTTGGACACTTACTCAATAGAGCTGCCATCCATCATGGGGTCACAATGCACTCAGATGAGGCAGAAAAAGATTTTCTACTTGACACTTTTGAGCAATCCCAAAAGTCAGTGCAAATATTACCTATGATCAAAGGGGTCATTAAGCATGCGCCAGAAGGTTTAAGGATCCTGTACGGGCTAGGATTATAAACCTCAGAATAGAAAATAAATACGGCCTGTTCCTGGGGATCCCGCATACATTAAGGGACAGCTACCTTTAGACTCACTAGTCGTTTCCAACGCTAGAAAAAGAGCAAACTCCCAAACATCAGGCGAAGCGCCACCTCCTGATAAAGAGTCAAAGATGATAGATGCTTCAGGCAAAAGAATAGCTGCCCAAGCAAGTAACACATGGCGCATAGCTAATACACAAGCCCTCCTCGCAAGATACGACCGGGCTCATTATGATCAGCTAGAAACACTCTTACAGCATGTGCCTGACCAATATAAAGCACAAGTTAATTACCTTATCCAAGATGGTAAGCTAATTTCTAATGCTTCCATCAAGTGCGCACTTGATGCATCAGACACTGCGTCTAGAGCAATAAACACTAGTGTCCTCCTTAGACGTCATGCATGGCTACGCATCTCAGGCTTTAAGCAAGAGGTGCAAACTACCATATTAAATCAGCAATTTAACCAACAGCAGCTTTTTGGCCCAGCTGTAGACAGCACTTGAAAAGATGAAAAAGGATACTGAGACTGCCAAATCTATGGGAGCTTTACAGTCCACACAAACAAGAGGCTCCTTTTGTCGCACCTTCTATAGAGGAGGCTCCAAACAAGCTGGAGCAGACAATTCAGCTTCCTGTAAAAACAATACACAAACATCCTCCAATAGAGGATATTTTGGAGGAGGCTACAGAGGCAATAACAATAAAGGGAGAGGGCGAGGTAATAACAATCGAACCTCTCCCACCACAAACAGTGACTTCCTTCCGCTCCCCCAACAGCATTCCACTCCATTAGGGGGAGAATAACAAAGTTCCTACCTGTCTGGAATTCCATCACAACAGACAAGTGGGTAAGACAGATTATCCAGTATGGCTACTGCCTAGAACTCACAGCTACTCACATATACCACCCAGACAGCATCCAATGTCTACAGAACATCTTACGCTGCTCAAACAAGAGGTTCTATCATTGCTTCAAAAGGACGCAATAGAAATAGTTCCATTACAACACCAAGGAACAAGGGTTTACTCGCTGTATTTCCTAATACCCAAGAAGGACGGGACATAAAGGCCAATTCTCGACCTCAGGCCCCTCAATCTGTACATACACTCAGATCATTTTCATATGATCACTTTACAACAAGTGCTGCCATTGTTGCAACAAGGCGATTTCCTTACTACACTAGATCTCAAGGACGCCTACTTCCACATTCCCATACATCCTTCTCACTGGAAGTATCTAAGATTTGTACTAGAAGGACAACACTATCAGTTCAAAGTCCTTCCATTCGGGGTCACAACTACACCAAGAGTGTTTACAAAGTGCCTAGCAGTAGTAGCAGCACATCTCAGAAGGCAACACATCCATGTCTTCCCATACCTAGACGATTGGCTCATAAAAGCCTAGTCATTCAATCAGTGATTCAAACATTGCACGACTTGGGGTTCACAATCAACTACTCCAAGTCGCATCTCAGCCCTCTCATGTACATCAATACCTAGGGGCTACAATAAACACCTCTACAGCTCTAGCTTATCCCAGTCCAGCCAGGAAACAGAGCATTCAAACCTTAGTCACAAGGTTTCAAGACCAACACTCTCTCCTAGCCAGAGTGTTCATGCAACTAATAGGCATGATAGCATCTTGCATTTTTATTGTACCATATGCAAGACTGCAGATGCGCCCATTGCAGGAATGTCTAGCACATCAGTGGAACCAGGCTCAAAGACAACTTACAGACCTGGTGTTGGTAGACAGCCGCACACATCGCTCTCTGCAGTGGTGGAACACCAAAAACGTGTCCAGACGGTGGCAGTTCCTAGAGCCTGTCCCACAGATAGTACTTACAACAGACGCATCTCTGACAGGATGGGGAGCCCATCTCCTACACCATACAACTCAGGGAAGATGGACCACTCAACAAAAAGTGCTCTACATCAATCACCTAGAGCTGCTAGCAATATTCCTAGCACTCCAGTCCTTCCAAGTACATGTACAGAACAAAGCCGTCTTTATCCGTACAGACATGACAGCCATGTACTACATTCAAAAACAAGGAGGCACACATTCTCTGCAACTGTCCCAGCTTACACAAAACATTTGGAGATGGGCCATTCCAAAAAACATATATCTGCTAGCAGAACACCTTCCAGGGGTTCACAATTGGATTGCCAATCAGTTAAGTCAACAGACACAACCGATTCACGAATGGGAACTACATCCGCAGGTTCTTCTACCATTCTTTCACAAGTGGGGTCACCCAGACATAGATCTGTTCGCCACACGCGAAAACACAAAATGCCCAACCTTCGCCGCCAGGTTTCCACACCCGCTGTCCAAGGGCAATGCAATTTGGATGAACTAGTCAGGCAGATTTGCGTACGCTTTTCCGCCACTCCCACTAATACCACTAGTAGTGCACAAGCTAAGACAACAGTCTCTGAAAATGATCTTAGTAGCTCCCACATAGGCACGCCAACCATGGTTCACAACACTGCTGGAACTCTCTCTAGTTCCACACCAAAGACTGTGTCTGACACCATCCATGCTAACGCAGAACCATGGAGACATCAGACATCCAGATCCAAGTCAACTGAATCTGGTGATCTGGCTCCTAAAGTCTAACGGCCAGATTCATGAAACAAAAATCGGCTCGCCAAGGGCCAGATTCGCAGAATCTGGCACTTTGCGAGCGCAATTTTTGCATTTGGGATTCATCATCCCAAATGCAAAAATCGCTATTACAGAATTCGCATTTTAGCGAGGAATTGCATTTAAGGAATCTCTATTTGAGATTCCTTAAATGCAATTCATTAACCAATTTTAAATTGCGAATTCGCAATATTTGGCCGCTATTTACCACGAAGTCAGACTTTGTGGTAAATAGCGAAAAAAATAGAAAAAAGCACTTTAGTGCATTATTCTCTGTTGCATGTTACACACACACATGTCCTTTGGACATGTGTGTGCGCAACACCTGTGTAATGTTGCATTTCAGGGGAGCTACAGGGTGTCCTTTGGACACCCCTGGCACCCTTGAAATCGCATCCTTATTTGCGATTAGCAATTTGCTAATCGCAAATAAGGAAGATGTAGGAATCGCAATATTTATTGCAATTCCTACATGAATCCCGTTTTGCAAGTCCTTAATAGCGATTCCTTATGAATCATATTAAAGACTCGCAAAACGGGTCTTTGATGAATCTAGCTGTTAGAGTTTGGTTGCCTTAACCTACCACCAGACTGTATGAATATCATCAAGGAAGCCAGAAGACCTACTACTAGAGCTTGCTATGCGGCAAAATGAAAGAGATTTGACATTTACTGCACCAATAATCAAATTGATCCCCTGGATGCTTCCATCCAGAATATCATCTGCTGCCTTCTACACTTATAAAGATGTAATCTAGCATATTCATCTATAAGACTACATATTGCAGCCATTGCTGCATACCTACAAAATAGACACCATCTGTCATTATTTAGAGTACCTGCAATTAAAGCATTTATGGAAGGATTAAAGAGAATCATTCCTCCTAGGTTACCACCCTCTCCAGTATGGAACCTAAAAAATTTTCTTACCAGGCTCATGGGACCCACTTCTGAGCCTTTACACAAATGTGAAATGCAATTCCTCACATGGAAAACAGCTTTCCTTATTGCTATTACCTCTCTCAGGAGAGTGAGTGAGATTCAAGCTTTCACTATAGAAGAACCATTTTTACAATTACACCGTAACAAAGTGGTCCTAAGAACAAATCCCAAATTCCTTCCTAAAGTCATTACTCCATTTCATCTAAACCAATCAGTAGAGTTGCCAGTGTTTTTTCAAAACCCAGACTCTGTAGCAGAAAGAGCTCTACACACCCTAGATGTGAAGAGAGCCCTTCTCTATTACATTGACTGGACCAAATCCTTTCGAAAAACAAAACAATTGTTTGTAGCTTTCTCGCCCCCACATAAAGGCAACCCCATCTCTAAAGCTGGAATTGCAAGTTGGATTATAAAATGCATACAAAGAAGCAAAACTTACATTAAAAATTCCTCCTAGAGCGCACTCCACACGCAAACTAGGAGCCTCTATGGCTTTCTTAGGGAACATTCCCCTAGAAGACATATGCAAGGTAGCAACATGGTCTACAACACATACCTTCACTAAACACTATTGTGTTGATGTCCAAGCCAAGCAGCAAGCTGCTGTAGGCCAAGGTGTCCTCAAAACTCTTTCAAACTAATGCAACAGATACAAGTGACCACCGCAAGGGGAGACACTGCTGTATAATCAATGCTCAGTGTGAGATCTGCAGCTGATATGCCTCGAATGGAAAATGCTACTTACCAGTATGCATCTGTTCTTGGCATATAGAGCTGCAGAGTCTCGCACTCCCCCCCCCCCCCCCCCCCCCCCCCCGCACCTCCCCGGGACCTGTATCTGTTCCAGTTCTATCTTAATTAGATATACACACATGGACAACCTTTTTTCTTTCTACTAACGCCATCATTTCCCATCATGGCGAAAAACAATCTAAGGATGAAGTCGATGCCCATGCGCACTATCGTCCAAGGGAGGAGTCACCTATCTCGTGACTACAAAGACTTCTTCCAAGACGACAACAACATGCAATTATCCGAGCCCAAAACCAGGTGGCGATCTAATGCTCAGTGTGAGACTCTGCAGCTCTACGTGCCAAGAACAGATGCATACTGGGAAGTAGCATTTTCCTTTTCCTTTTCCTTGATTGATTGATTGATAGAGCGCTGACGTAAGTTTTAGAGCATAGTGAAGTGAATGCAAATTTAGAATTTTGAGTATGCTGTTACACGCAGACGACTAAAAATGTGTACTACTAAACTCCGTGCATGGCATAGTCATTAGTGGGTGCCCAGGCTGGGAAGCACACTACAAACAGTAAGCCACCTGCATCTGTAAGTACTACAGCAAAGAGTATTAGACCAGCTATCGCGTAGGACTTGAAGGAATGCTGCAGTGTGATTTTGTTGTTATGGTACCAACTGGCCATTACTTAAGCAGACCCTATAGTAAGTTTGGATACAAACGTGGCCCTAGCTAACTCCTATGCACGTGAGTAATGCAGAGTCTTTGTAGAACAAAAGAGTACAAGTACTGCAGATACCAGTCTTAAGGTACACTCCAAGTGACAAAAAGACAGCTGTCTACTGTTTACATGCAGCATACTTTGCAGCTTTTTCACACAGTGACCGCACTGAGGGTCTGCTGTGAATAGTCGCCCCAAGGCATGCAAACAGATACACACAAAGGATGGCTGCTTCTGACAGAAGTCCTGTAGCACTCTCAACTAGTACTTTGCCATCTCTCTGCAGTCCTACTGCACTCCCATATAGTTACATGACATCATTTGTTTACTAGCCTTTTGCATATTTTGTCCTGAAACAGTTGAGTCCTGGTGAATCCGCAAAACAGCAAGCGGAGAAACATGTTGACATCTGGAAAGTACATTTTTCTTGTTTTGTTTCCCGCAACCATTATTTTGCCGAAGGTGTGCAGGTATGTGGTTAATAAAGTTGAAAATGCTTTGAACAGCTGACACCAATTTTTAACAGTATTGAGATTGTAGCGCTTCTTAACCGGACCTAGCTTGCACCTCTCATAGAATAGTGATGAGAGCAGTCCAGGACGTCAAATTATAAGGCAGCACCACTGCTCAGCACTGGTTTGGGAGGGACAGGTACTAGAGTGAGAGTTGAGGGCCAGGAAAACAACACTATAGGGTACAATAGACTGTCTGTCCTTTCTCTACCCCCTTTTCCTACTGCTATGTGCCCGGGTTGGGCCAATGTGGCAAAGCTGCTCATTTCTTAAATTGTCCTAATTTTCACAATAATGTTTTGCTTTGAACTTTTGCACATATTGCGCGTGCGACAATGTTAGATTAGTTCCTCTGAAACGACTTCTGTTTACACATCCAGCTTTGCATAACATTATCACAATGCCTTGAACACCAAGTGCAAGGCCTTTACCCACAGGTGTACCAATGTCGTTCTATCTTCATCTACGGGGTGACAGAGCTATCTCCATATCCATAACATTTGTTAATTTATACATACATTGCAAGGAGGCTTTTTATTATAAATAATCAGCATCTCATAGGATTAGCAGAGGAGGCACTTCAGCTGACACCGAGTGTCCCTGCATGCTGAACCTTCACCACGCATCGGTCGGACATCTCCATGAGGGGTGTCCAGTTTGTGACCTAGACGGAGCCCTACATTCGCTCCCACCAGGTAATGGGGTTGGATCATCCCTGGGGCGGTACCTTGGCTTCACACCTACACATCCTCTAGGTACACACAGAGTAAGGTCCTCATAGGAGATGTACGCCCGATTACAATCTAATTTTTCTATGCCTCCATATGTACACTGCTTTAGCACCATGGTAGAACTATATCTACTATTTAATTTTTGGGTGCTTGTAACCCCTTTCATCTGCTTCTGTCTACTGATTATCGCAGCACATGTATTTTATACAAGAATAAGGTTGGTTCAATAAATATACTGAAAACGTCCCCCTGTGTATTCCCTGTATACTTCTCTGAGAAAAAGTAAGCGCGAGTGACTGAGCGAGAGGTTCTGATCTGGTACCACGATCCCTGAAGGGTCACGACGGTCATGTTCAGTGGTTGCCAGAAGCCAATTGCTCCTGGTAGGGTTAGGGGGTTGTGTGATGGAACGGTGTGCTAGCAGGTCTCTATGCCAACATAACATGTGGTCGTGCCCGGAATCAGTCTAGGCACCTCACCCAAAGTTTGTGTTGTCCAACAAACGTGCAGATCCTACGGATTAGTGGGAACTGCAGAACACTACTACATGATCCATGTGGCTTTGCATAAAAGTAAACATCCATGAGGAGAAACTGGGTGGTGGTCAAAATTCAAGACTAAACCCGCTTGGTGCTCTCCCCTTGAGGTGTTAACTTTTTTGTGCATATAATTTTTTCCTTTCCAATTTGTTTTAGAGATCGTTTACACTTCATTAGAATTCCTCCGTTAGAAAAATGAGTAGCCTATAATAGGGATGTAACACATTTTTGTTCATTTCTTTGAGATCGACTGTGTTCATCGATGTTGACAGAAACCCTACTAAACCTTGCACTAAACCTAAAACACCACTTAATCCTACAACTAACCTACATCAAACCCGACTACTACCTCTGAGTGCCTTACTCTAAAACTTCCCTAAACCCAAAGGTGGATCTAGTGCTAAATCTGATCCTTAACATTACCCTAAACTTAACATTAATGCCATTATTCTATTTTGTCCAGAACACCTAGATGGGTCACAGATACTGTATGATCCAGGTTTTATGAGTTGGGCATAATACACAACCACAATTTTTCCCTGTGGCAATTTCACCAGATAATAACAGGCAGATTTTGCATTGCATGCAGTAAATCTGATTTCAAATGTTATCCCTCATTTTGCTCTCAGAAATTCAAAACGAGGAGATAAACCGCCCTGGGGTAAAAGAAACCCAAAGTTCAGTTTCAGTGTTTCTCCTTCTCTAGGTGGTGTTACCTCCAAGGGAGTAGCCAGAAAATTAAAATACCCCCGACTTTAAACCATAGCTCTGATGGAACGAAAAAACCTAACCAAAGTGAGCGCCACCCTCACTATAAGACCGTCCTTGTCTCATCAATCCAAACATCTATCCATGCTTCTTTTCACATTTCCATCCACCACCTGATAACCACCATTTCACCTTTACATCCTGTCATCCCTTCATTCTTTCATCCATCAGTCTGTCTTTCACCATTCCATCCATCCTTTGACCCATCTTGTCACCAATCCATCCTTTGACCCATTCACCCACCCATGCATCCTTTCATCCATTCACGCATCCTTCATCCAGGCATCCTTTCATCCATTCTCCTCCCACACATCTTTTCACCCATTCACCCACCCATGCATCATTTAATCCACCCATGCGTCCTTTCATCCATTCACGCATCCTTCATCCAGGCATCCTTTCATCCATTCTCCTCCCACACATTCACCCACCCATGCATCATTTAATCCACCCATGCATCCTTTTAATCACCCCCTTAACCCTTTCACCATTTCACTCATCATTTCACCCACCCATACATCCTTTCAATCATTCATTTATAAAACATGGCAAATCACCTTTGAGAGTCTAGAGGCGCTTCTTGCTCCCATCCACCCTTTCACCCATCCTTTCCCGCATCTATCTTTTCACCCATCCTCTAACTCATCCATCATTTCACCCTTCCTTTCACTCACAAATGCATTTTTTCACACATCCACTGTTTCTCCCACACACGCATGCACCCATCATTTCTCATACTCACTCATATTTCACCCATCCAACGTTTCACCCATCTTTTCACCCACTCATGCATTCTTTCATCCACCTACTATTTCATCCATCCTTTCACCCACCTATGCATCCTTTTACTCATTCACCCTTTCACCCATTTTTTCACTCATTACACATCCTTTCATCCGCCCACTCTTTCCCCCTTCTTTTGCGCACATGTTTATCCTTTCACCACCCTTTCCCCATCCTTTCCCTCTTCCATGCATCTTTTCACCTATCCTTTCACTCACCCATGCATCCTTTCACCCATCCATTTGACACATCTATCCTTTCACTCACCCATGCATCCTTTCACCCATCCATTTGACACATCTTCTGTTTCTCCCGCACACGCATTCACCCATCCTTTCTCCCACTCACACATTTTTCACCCATCCACCCTTTCCCCCATCTTTTCACCCTCCCTTGCATCCTTTCATCCACCTATTTCATCCATCCTTTCACCCACCTATGCATCCTTTTACTCATTCACCCATCTTTTCACTCATTACAGATCCTTTCATCCACCCGCCCTTCCCCCTTCTTTTGACCGGACGTTAATCCTTTCACCGATCCACCCTTTCACCCATCCTTTTACTCACCCATGCATCCTTTCACTCATCCTTCCTTTTAACCTTCCATCCTTCTTTAACTTTCCTATCAACTCATCTTTATTTATTTACTTAGGTCATTTGTCTACTGAGTTCCAGACAGAAGAGACCCATAAAAACCCTACAACCCATCTGTAGCCGGTAAAGCATTGGGGTTCACGAAGCCCCTGCCTGGTTCCATCCCTAAATCTAAGGCTAAATTCATGACCTAACTTTAAACTAAACTTTAACCATTTGCATAGCCCTAGCTCTTCCCTATGTTTTTTATCTGATGGAATTATCACTAGAGCTATGGACTGTTCAGTACATTTTATGTAGTTGTACATAGAGTTAGAGGATTTGCCATAGTGGAGATGCTCACTGTGGGATACTGTTAGAGCTGGGGGTCTCTAGTTGGCAATGGTATTCACCTGTGTCCAAATAGGGACCTTTACTTCTGAGTCAGGATAAGGGGATTACACTCCTTAATAACCCCTGCTCACCCCCTTGGTAGCTTGGCAAGAGCAGACAGGCTTATCTCAGAGGCAGTGTGTTAAGCATTTGTGAATATACACAGTAATACAGTGATAACACTACAGATGGACACAACACAGGTTTTAAAAAAAATAAGTATTCTTTATATAGACTTAAACACAAGACCACAAATGACAAAAATCCACAATACTACACTTAAGATTGCTTAAAAAAGGATTAAAGTCTCTTAGATCAAGTTGCTGTTAAATGCGACAAAGTTCTCAACAAAGTACCTAGATACGTAACGCAAAGTGAACAAAAGGCTCCCAAATGGGGAGATGTGTCGGTTCCGCGTTCCGTGGGAAAGGTTGCGCCCAGCCTCAAAGCTTGCGCAGATTAGGGGACTCGTTGTGAGCTTTACCGGCGGAGGTGATGCGTAGATTCTCGGCTTGCGGTGCGCAAGATGGCGCCTTGATGCGATGCGATGATCCAAATGCGATGATCCGGTTGCGATGCGAGAAGATGGTGCCCTCGATGCGGCGATTCGATGACGATGCGATGACGCCCTGGCAGCCTTGCGACGACTCTGTACTTTGGAGCCGCGACAGGCCCTGGAGCCGCGACAGGCCCTGCGACACGTTTCTCCGGTGATGCTATGGCGACTCTCACGATGGCATCACGCTTCTCCGGTGATGCAACAGCAGACAGCTGCGATGAACACAAGCTTTCAGGGAGATGCGGCGAAGGCTCGCTTCTCCGGCATTGCGATGATTTCAGCTGCGGCGGCGACACGCTTCTTCTCGATGCGTCCCGCTTCCAGCTCCCAGCGGCACGCAATTGACTGGAGTCAGAATTCCCAGCAAGGAAATTCAGGCGGGAGCTGGAGGTGAAGGCTTTTGTCCCTGAGACTTCAGCAGGAGGCAAGCACAGTTCAAGCCCTTGGAGAATATCTGTGGATGAAAGTCCTTACAAAGTTCCTTCTCCCTTCTCTTGGCAATGAAGCAACCACTGCAGGCCAACCCAGCAAACAGCACACTGGCAGAGGGGCAGTCCAAACTCCTGCAGCTTCCTTGGTTCTTCTCCTTGGCAGAAAGGTTTCTTGTTCCAGAAGTGATCTAATTTCTTGGGATCAGGATCCCAATATTTATACCCCAAAATCCTTTGTTGTCTGAAGGCAGAGAGGCCTCTGCCTAGTTAAAACCAGTTCCTGAGCACTTTGTTGACATGACTCTCTTCTTCCTTTCACTGTGCAGGGCAGAGACATCAGCCGCCCCACAGGAGGTGGAGCCAGCACAGGGGAGGGAAGATACAGCTCTGAAGCACTCTGTTGACATGATTCCTCCTCTCCTTTCACAGTGCAGGGCAGAGATATCAGACAAGCCACAGGGGGTGGAGCCAGCATTGTAGAGGGAATGCCCAGCCCTATTTAGGTCCCAGGTGAAACTCCTCCCTCCCATCCAGATGCAGATCTCTCTATTCACCACTGGGCTGCCCGAGCCTGTCTCCTGGAATTCCCCAGCCCTGTCACACACAAACCCAGACAAGGAATACACAACCCAGCAGAGGCAGGCTCAAATGGTTAGGCAAGCAAATACCTGCTTTCTAAAAGTGGTATTTGCAATCACAGATTATTAAAATAAACTTTACTAAAAGATGTACTTTATTATTCTGAGTTCAGGCATACTAAATTCGAAGTTCTACCATGTTCCCTGAGTCAGTTAGGATTATCTATCTATACTACTATTATAAAGGGAGAACTTTGAACCTTTGAGGCGGGTAAACTCGGGAACCACAGCGCCAATCCAAACACCCGATACATCGTTGTAATTGTCAGGGTCTGCAGATGGACATAGGCTATATAAAAAAATAAAGTATTACGATTAAAAAAAAAAAGTGGTCCCTTGGAAGTGGCGCCGGCTGCGACGTGCATGCTGACATCAGGAGCGCGGGGAGGAGCGGCGTACAGGAGCGCGAGGAGGAGCGGCGGACATGAGCGCGGGGAGGAGCGCGGGGAGGAGCGGCGGACAGGCGGTGAGGAGCGCCGGACGGGCGGTGAGGAGCGGGTGACAGGCGGGGAGGAGCGGCGGACAGGCGGGAAGGAGCGGCGGACAGGCGGTGAGGAGCGGCAAGGAGCAACTGTCAGGCGGGGAGGAGCGGCGGCTGAGGTAGGTGAAGCGCCCCGTGTGTGGCTCATTGGGGGCCCTGAAAGTGGCGGGTACGCTCCGGGGGACCCACAGACAACGTCGGGGCGGGCGGGTGCCCTGAAGCCTGAGACAACGTCGGGGCGGGCGGGGGCCCAGAAGCCTGATTGCTTCCGGACAACATCGGGACGGGCTGCTAGTACTAATATAATAAAGAGAGAGCCCCAACCTTTGAGGCGGGTAATCTCAGGAACCACAGCACCACTCACAACACCCAATACAGCGTTGGAAAGGGCAGTTGCAGCAGAAGGACATAGGCTATGCAGACGCCCACCATATACATTTAAAAGGGAAAAGAACCGTGACAGCAAAGTAGTCCCTTGTGGGCGTGTCTGCGTTGTGCTGTGGGTGTGTGCTGGGGGCATGACAAACGCTGGGTGCGTGTGGTACGTTCCGCCCTTCATACCATGTCTCATATCGTGTGCTGTGGGCGTGTGGTGGGGGCGAGGGCGTGTGCGGGGCGCGGGATTACGGAAAAAAAAGCGAGCGTTGTGCCCAATATTTCATTGTTTTTTCTTCCCAGGTTCTATAAATTCCAGCTCCGGGTGTCCACCCTGCTCCCTTTAAATACCCCTGCACCCTATAATCCTAACCCACCCTTACTCCTTAAAATACCTCAACACCCTTAAACACTAACCCATCTTGACCCTATAAATATACCCTGTAACCGAAAACCCAAACCTATCCCTAAACCCTAAAAATACCCCTGTACCCCAAAACCCAAACCTAGCCCTGAACCCTATAAATACCCCTGTACCTCAAAACCCAAACCTACCCCTGAACCCTAAAAATACCCCTGTACCCCAAAATCCAAACCTAGCCCTGAACCCTAAAAATACCCCTGTACACCAAAACCCAAACCTACCCCTGAACCTTAAAATACCCCTGTACCCCAAAACCCAAACCTAGCCCTGAACCATAAAAATAACCCTGTACCCCAAAACCCAAACCTACCCCTGAACCCTAAAATACCTGTGTACCCCAAAACCCAAACCTAGCCCTGAGCTCTTAAAATACCACTGTACCCCAAAACCCATACCTACCCCTGAACCCTACAAATACCCCTATACCCCAAAACCCAAACCTAGCCCTGAACCCTAAAAATACCCCTGTACCCCAAAACCTATACCTATCCCTAAACCCTAACACTACCCTGTACCCCATAACCCAAAACTATATCTGAACCCTTAAAATACCCAAACACCCCAAAACATATACCTCAGTACCCCAAAACATATACCCCTATACCTATACTTACCTTTCGTTGTAAATGTATGTGTGGTAAAAGCATATAAAATGTAATGCCATGCGTTATAATGGCATTGCGGAGTTATGGTACTTTTGTAATGAAAGTATGCGGAGTGCTGGTATGCGGAAAGAAAGTTGCGGAATAATGGGTGTTTACTCTCCCCCAGTAAGTACATTGGTGGCACGGCGGCCCACATCTCCAGCAACATACTCATATTTTTTCACCGTTCTAGAATTGCGATCTTTAGAGCTGGGGAGCTGGGGAGCTACGTTCGAATCTCGGCATCAGCTCAACATCCTGTGATTCCAGGCAAATCGCTTTGTCTCCCCGTGCCTACCACAAATGAATGTGTTCTTCTGTAATGTAAATTGTGTTCATGCCATGTTGTCGAGTTCGCGCTATACAATATTTCAAGGAAAAATAAAGTAGGGAAAGTCGAGTTCACACACTACTGAACGCGCACTCTTAAGTGCACCAGCAGTGCACTGTGAATCGGAGCGTTTCACAGGCCTGTCACAGATCAGAAATGCTATCAAAACGAAATCCTACAAAATAATATACTACTGGCCGGCAGCAATTCATCCCTGGACAACGTCGGGACGGGCTGCTAGTAAGAATATAATAATCTAACTGCCCATTCTAGCCTATGGGAACAGGTTGCCTTCAATAGGGAAAAACGAAAATGGCTGTAATTCACTATTAGAACATGCTACACACATCAGAGCATGTCCTATCTTATACTTACAATGCACTCTGCCCAGGGGCCTACCATAGGGGTGTCTAATATGAAGCGAAGGGAAGGTTTAGGGACTGGCAGGTGGGTGCACTTGGCCAAGTCGACATGGCAGTGCTAGACTGCACACAGGCCTTGCAATGGCAGGCCTGAGACACACTTTACAAGCTGCTTCTGTGGGTGGCACAACCAGTGCTGCAAACTCACCAGCAGCCTTTGATTTACAAGCCCTGGGCACACATGGTGCACTGTACTAGGGGCTGACAGATAAATCAAATACCCCAATCATGGAATCCAATTAGTACATCAATTTAACATATGGAGCACTCGCACTGTGGCACTGATTAGCAGTGGCACAGTGCCCAAAGCATAAATCCAGCAAAAACCTATTAAAACAGAGGAGGCAATCCATCAAAAATGGAAGAGAGACTCATGCCAATAATGTCAGGTCTAACAGATACATGTATCTGAGGCTGATTACTTTCCATTTTTCAGAGCCCCCTCTGTGACATGGAGTGTCAGCGGCATAGGGCCTGATTTTAGATCTTGGCGGATGGGATATGCATGGGGACTGATTTAACTCTTGGTGGATGGGATACTCTGTCACATGAGTGACGGATATCCCATCCGCCGTATTACAAGTGCCTTGAATATAATGCATGTTTGTGATGGAGCGTCCCATTCGCCAAGATCAGGCCCATAATCACAAAGGAAGGCAGCCCAGCACTATGCCACTTATGAGAGTTCCTCATACAGGCAGCCCTGGGGGTAGCCAGGAGGCATTTTAAAAGATTTTTGTAGAACATCTTTGTGGTAAAAGAACAGTTTCTATAGAGATGCTATTGACGAACAGCTTTATGTTTATTTTTAGTGAGATTTTAAGTTAAAGTCAATATTTGTACCAGTCACAGCAACTTTGTGTGATGAAAACTACCTGCCACGTGTTTGCACATGCATATGTTCCAGTCATAAAAATATTCATTTTCCAACCTTATAATTCAGGGAGGTGGAGTTATATTTCTCAAAATACTTTTTCTCTTGTTCATTGCACAAGCGCATACAAATATACAATACAATTTAGATTGTAACTGAATTCCTACTTCAAATGACCATTTCATAGTTTTATTGTAAGTATTCCAATCTTGGGTTGTGTGTGTAAAAGTATTGGTTGGGCTCATATTTATATGTGTGAAATGTGTACTTTATCCAGAACTCGCTTGTTGGTGTGTAATCATCATGTGTCTAGTGCCTACTGGTTTGAGTACCTTTAGTCGATTGTAGCTAGTCTGGAAACTGTGTGTGCCTAACCTCAAACCCATATAGCCTCTGTGTGCCACACTATTTGTTTCCTCCTTTGCAGGGTGCTACCTGTGGCACTGATTCTTGCCTTAGCATTGAGCCTTGATATTCTCGTGGCTTTAGATAGAAAAGTGTTCATGGATTATAGGAGTACTGGCATTTTTTAGTCATCTGATAATAGCACGTGGCCACTTCATGCCAACTCTCCCATTATGTAGAAGGGCTCCCTTTTAAGATTCACCTACAACTAGCATAAGAACACTTTCAAAGAGTTTCCTAAAGAGACTACGCAATTCGTAGAGCAGGGACAGGTAAATGGGACCTGCACTGAGCAGCCTTTCTAGATCTATAAAGGCTTCCAAATGGGCACACAATCTCACAATTCCAGGCATACGCATATGATTTCTCCAGACGAGAACAATTTGTAACCAAGTTATATGGGGAGGAATAATGGCCTCTGGCCTATTAAAGGTAGGTGTTCTCAATTTAGCTTGGAAGGAATGAGCTTGTAATAGGTTCCTCCCGCAAAGTCTGCACAAGATTCCTGGTATGTGGGTGAATGTAGGTGAGTGAGCCTTTGTTTGGGATACAGAGGCTCTGAAGCAGGTAGGCAACTACTGTGAGACAAGACATGCCCTCCCCTCCAAGAAGAGCTTATCAACTATCGGAAACATTGACATGCCTCAACCAATGTTAACATTCTCCTCAACAGCGCACTGAAATAGTATGTCTAATTAAATTCTTCTCTGGAAATCATCCACCAGACCAAAATTCTCACCACTTGAGAACACTTAGGACCTGCCCAAGAATAAGTGCTCCATAAGAAGGCAGGAGAAGAACTAGAGAAGGTCCAATCACCTAAGCGGCCTCACCCTTTTCAAAAACAAAGAGCACCTTGTTCATCATCTCGGGTAAAGCTACGCAGTATAAGATCGCCATCCATGAAGCAGCCAACAGAAGCGATGGGCTCGTCAAGGCTGACAAACATTGCACCAATTCTCTACCCACACCTACAATATCTCCTTTAATTGGTAAATGAAATGCAACCACCCTCACAACACAACTACACTGCCTCCCATGACCCATTGTCTTTCCATCAGAAGGATCTGCTTCAAACCGTCTCACCCATTTACCCCATCAACATTCTTAGTCTTCGTAGGAGGTGGCCTTGCGAGAACGATGTCCTTCCATCATCATGTCTCTCCAAGCAGATGCCATCACCCTCATCCTTAACAATATTAATGCTGCTCTCCACCACCAAAGCTTCTCTGAAGCCCTTAAGAAAGCAAAAGAAAGCACATCTGGACATTGACAAATTAGCCAACTTCTGTTCCCTCGCCCATCTTCCCTTCATAGAAAACATCAGTGGAAGCATTTGCAACTCAGCTGCAGCAGCAGAAGCATGAATGATCTTCTACAGGTCGACCAAATAGGCTTGAGTCCACGCTACCGCACTGAGGCTGCCACCCTTCAAGTAGGCGACTGTGCCCTCTTCAATGACCAAAATGATCGTTGCCTACTAATGCCTCAGAAAAACATACTATAGTTTATCTAGTCAAGAAACTGATCACTTCTGAAGGAAAGCTCTAGATCTGGAGCTCGATGATTGCCAGACTAGGGATCATAAAATGCAAGAAGGAAAAAAACGAAAGCAGGCCTTTTCTATCATCGCACCCAGCATTTAGTCATTTATATAGTGCTTAGCCATCCAAATAGGGTTTCCCAGCGCTAAGGAATAAGCCAATATCAGCCACCCACAAAAACTCAACCTGTTAGAACAGCCAAGTTTTAACCTCTTGCGAGTCCATGACGAGCTCAGCTCGTCATGCAGCACGGTGGCGCTGTGCTCATGACGAGCTGAGAAACTGGTGACTATTTAGGAATGTGGCCAAGGATGTGTGTGGCTGCATTCTTAGGTATTTCGAGTCTTTTGATGAAGCTTTTGATACTCTCAGATACAGACGATTACCATAATCCAGGCGCTCTATGATCAGTGCCTGGACAATGGCCCTTTGAGTTAAAGCAGGCAGGAGCCAGAGAATTTTCCTTGGCACCTGCACATACCAAAGCAGCAGGCAGGCAGAGTATTAATCTGATGGTCGAGCCCCAATTCTTTATCCAACCACATTCCAGGTTCTATACCACCTTTTTATCCTTCGGCAAGGGCTCTAGGGCCTCTGCCCCTAGGGCAGACCTCACAGGCTCGGCTGGTTCCCAACTATCAATATCTCAGTTTTGCTGCCATGGTGTTCGCAGCAGTTCAGCTCCATCCAATTGGCAACGGCTTCCAACAAAGTTGTAGTTAAGGAGGACTCTTACCTGAGTCTGGGGACAAAGAGACCAATATCTAAGTATTGTCCACATTGGAGATTATAGAAAAGCCAAAAACCTCCACAATGTCCGCTAAAGTGCGGACACAAAACATAAAGAGCATAGGGCTCAGCGACGAGCCCTGCAGCACCCCATATGTTAGTGTGTCGTGGAAGCCAATGGTTTGGATGCAGCCTGAAAGGATCAGTGCTCCAAGAAGAAGTAAACCCACAAAGACCCTTTCTGGTAATCCCTCAGGTCTCAAGTCTCCTGAGAAGGGTTGGGTGAGCTACCATGGCAAAAGCTGCACTCAAACTCAGAAGGATAAGAGCTGCCATCCCGCCCATGTCTAAGGTCTCTTTAAAGTCTTCTGTGACCAGAGGAGTGCAGACTTCGTAATATGTCCAGTCCGAAAATCAGATTGCGACAGGGGCAGCATCGTCACTACCCCACGATAGCTCTGGTCATCCTACTGTCTGGAACAAGCTAAAGACGCATCTCTTCAAGAACTCTGCATCTTGATGCAATAACTCTCTCCATGTTACCTACATCTTTCATAATGTATCTTCCCCTGGGCTCCGCCACATGTTCAGCCGTCCACTACTCTCCAGCTACATTGATTCACGCTTTACAAATACCAACGCACACATATATTAAAGCAGTAATGAAATCGGTCTATTTGGAAAAATAATGTTTGCTGACTGCGCTGCTCTAGATACTGTTCACTCCTGCCATGTAGTGTTTTTTTTAAAAGACTAGTTTTAGTTTTTGATTTGATTTGATTTGATTAATAAAGCGCCCGAATCACCCCAACCGGGGTATCTCCATGCTAAGACTGCTGTAGCCAACCAGGGAGTGATAATTCAGAACAGAAGAGTTTTCAGCAATTTTCTGAATACCAGGAAATCAGTGCATTGGCGTAGTTGGATAGGGAGTTTGTTCCAGTATAGGGGAGCTACATGGGAAAAAGATTTGCCTCCCATGCAAGCTTTTATGAAGCGTGGGATGTGCAGCAATGCTTTGGACCCTGACCGGAGTGACCTGGATGGCTGGTATCTGACAAACTTGTCAGCTAGATAGCTGGGACATAGGTCATGCAAGGATTTGTGGGCCATGCAGCAGATCTTAAATTGTATCCTTTTTCGAATTGGGAGCCAATGTAGCTTTTGAAGTAAGTGTTTCAAAATTACCTCCCATCAAAGCCTTAATTCACCAGGATACATGTTCCATCCTCAGATTGTTTTGTTTCTCTGTCAGGTTCTGACGTGTGTTTTTTTTCCAGCTCCCTAAGTGATGCACGCCCAAAACAAAATCCTCATGGCCCAGAATAACCAGAGCACTGCAAACCAAATAGACATCAAGCCTTCAACAAAAATCATCAAGGAACCAGGACTTTCGGGACAAGCTTAGAGCCTGGTTGTATAAAATAGATTCATGTGGGGGAACACATTCATATAATGGAAAATTCCCTCAGTAAAACCAGCATTAGGATTGTAGCCTCTGCCTACTGAGAGACCACAACGAAGAGATTTGTTTAGTGTACAGCATCTTAAGGTCCAAAAATATTTTTCAGGACGGAAACAAAGGATGATGGGCGCACTGTTCCACCATTCAGTGCCAAGAATATACTGAGCCTCTTCCTTCCCTATTCACAAAGGACATCGAAGGACTATATTCCAGTAACGTAAGGTAGGGTCCCCTTAGTGCCCCAAAGACCAACAGGAGCGAAGTCCCATGTATGTTTCCTCCCATGGTTCCAGGGTGCCCACCAAACCCGCTGCACCTGTTATAAGGACAACAAAGACACCTCAAGGTTCCGGGGCAGGCACAGAGTTCTGAGCACCGCGTCCTGAGCCTAAAAATGACACAAGAGGATCTTTCCTCAGGATTGGCCTCCAAAGGTGCCTCCGACATCTCGCCAAGAAACAGCCTCCAAGTGGGAGAGCCACAATCAAAGAAGGCACAACTGTCTGCTCCAACCCACAATGAAGAGGCAGTTCAGCTCCTAAAAACTTATTTTGAGACCTGGGAGAACTCAATGCTGGGAGACTAACCCTTAAAGCTGAGAGGCACAGGGATGTTGTGGTGCTGAAGTTCACACTGAAGCCGAGCAAGATGCACTGAGGAGGAAGCTCAACCTGACCACAGTCAGTGCACCATATACATTGACCCAATAAGAGGGCACACGGTAGCAAGACCATCCCGCCCCTTCCAACCACTACATAAAAAGCATAGAATAATATTTGTGGAGGCAATTTCCGAAGAGATTAGGTCATACACCATGTCATAGAAAATGTGGATATAGACAACATTGCACCAGTAATCGAGGATGCTACACCACATGTACCACCTCAAGACATACCTCCTGTTCACTACCTACATAGTGGAGTTGATCTAAGCATAAGTCCTGAACCATTGCAGCTTTGATAACCCAGGCATTACTGATCACCAAGATGATGCCTGGTTGGATTACAGAGTGAACTTTCGTGATCACTCTACTCTGGAGTTGTATCCGGTAAAATGATCCCCACCAGGTGACACATCCATGTGTCATGTTGTCATATTCAGAGCAGCATAGCATCACAAGACCTTATACCTGTGGAGTGGGAGTAGTTGGGCTACGTAACAGAGAAATTCTCCAATGCACTACGCATTTCCCAACCATGTTTAAAAAACAATAACACGAAAGACCCGGTCAGATCTAGGATTGTCACCGCAAGAGTTGAAAAGATGTTAAACCCTCTCCACCGGTTCTGCTATGCATATGGGGCCATTACTGTCTGCATCGCGTGTGGTACCTACAGCGAGGAGAAGAGTGCAGGGAAAAGGGCGCACTCCACCACCCGATAAAATGCTTTGACCCAGCCGTGAAATACATGGCTGTAGGCAGGTCAACGCAAAATGGCGCATTGCTAGCTCAGTACCTCTCCTCTCTCTGTACAGAAGAGATCAGTTGGAGGAGGAGGCCATAGCCCACTATCTCCCTGATGCTCAAAAGAAAAGGCCCTCAGAAGCTGAACCAGGGGCAGTGTGCCAGGGCTAGATTTAGAGGTAATGACTAGTACAACATCTTGAGGTTTTTCAAGCAAGAACTGCTGGCCGAATAAATCACTTTTGCTTCTCCCACACCCAGTACAATCGGATGGGAAAAAACAAACATCGCATGTGGAACAAAATTGACGCAAAAAGCATTCATCAGTTTCGTTCCGCATACCTCCAGAAGACACAAATTACTCAGTCCTGACCATTATGTAATTGCATAAACAGTATTTATCAACAGCGAGCAATCTAGAACAAATAGCACAAATAAACTAAGGTTTGTTGCCTGTACCTGGATAAAACTGTTTAGCCTTCACACTAGATATATGCACGGGGCAGTGTAGCCCCAGCCACGTGTATCCTCGACTGGTTTCCCTAAGGAGTGCTTACATGGCCACCAAATTAGGCCTTGTGGTGCATACAGGTGAAACATCAATGATGTGGTTTCCAGTGGCTCTAAGGATGCTGGTAGGCATGGCAGTAGGGCTTTGGCCCGTCATGACAGGCAGCATAGTGAGCGGCCCCAGACTAATATCACAGCAAACGGAGCCTAAAGAATTTGCTGCAAGAATGGTGCTGTAAGAGACTTCTAGACTGCTAGGTAGGCTTCTGTACTGGCTGAGAGATTGATGCATGCAAAAGGCTAGAAATAGCAAAAGCCACCTTAGTGACCCCCTTTCCCCGTACTCCACTGTTCGAATGGAATCACCTTAACAGCAGCTTAAGGAGCTGGGATACTTTCAGTGGTGGATGGCTTGTCCATCCACTATGAGCAGAAATTATGGGTCCCCAGAAGTGAGTAGAAAGGAGAGTTTGGAGTTGCTTGTAGATAGGCAGTAGAGCGACACATGATGGCAGCACACATAGGATGTAGAGAGAGGACTTCTCGCGGCCTCACAGGTTGACCGACGTTGAGTAACTTCATTTTCATTCAGAGCCTGTGCACTCCAGCCACAAGACAGGTTTCTAGACAGCGGTGCATTGGGTAGCATGTGGGCATACAGATGAAGAAATAGGTACCACGGCTTCCCTTTTTGATAGATCCCTTCGAAAGTGCCAACACCACTGGTCATAGCACGCGGACTGCTAGGATTACCGAGTGATAAAGGGCGGCTCTGCTAAGTCGGTACCGCGGAGTACCTTCCCCCAATGTGTAGTGCGGTCATGAAACCTAACAAATGGAATGTATTGAATCTTACCTTGACCTTTTTAACAGGCCTTAAATCGGGGGCCCAAACAGAGCTAGACTAATCGCAGATCCAGACCTAAATTAGGAAGGCCTCAAGTCCCGGGACTTCCCCGTAAAGGCAGTATTAAATGTAGCCAGTAAATGTGGTGCTGAAGAGTTGCACAGATAGTTGTTGGGCCCTTAGACCAGCCTGAGACAAAGGACTAGGGGATGCCTAGCCTCCGCCATCACACTGGCTGGTGAGGGTCTTGACTATCTTATGCTCATTAGATGAATATTTGCATTGTCCAGCATTCCGTCCATCAATTGTTTCTTTTGCATATGTCACCCTAAGTGGGAAGGGTATGCCTAGACGTGGGTCTCGTGCTCACTACACTACTGGATTCAAGCTAACCTGGCTGATGAAGGGTGATGCCCTGAAACCGGTCCCAGAGTGCTTGTTTCCGGTCCAGGGAGGACCTGGCTTTGCAGTTCGGGCTGGACTGTTCCCACAAGGAACAGGGTCAAGACTGATTTGCATATGGCTGGGTATAAACTGGGGTGGTGTGGTGAGCAAAAGAATGATGGATTAAACCCAGATCCTTGTGACTGTGGGTGAATGTTTGGATTGTCCAGCATTCCGTCCATCAATTGATTATTTGCATACCCTAGCCTGCCCTGGCAGATGAGGACAGGGCCTTCTGTTGATTGTGAACCCCACCCACACACTCCTTGCTAGGAATACCTGAGCGCTGGAACTGGAAATGGTGGGACTGAAGAAGCCGTGGCAATGGTGGACACCAGCTGCCCTGGCCCTTCCAGCCTCACCACGTCCTACCATGAGAATGTGGAGGCCCGTCAAGGTCCATTAAAACCAGGCACTGACTGTCTCCATTCCACAGCATGCAGGCTGCAGCCATTTGCAGACACCAGCTGCCCCAGCCTTTCTGACTGCCAGTGTCCCCCTCTTTCATTGGTGTAGCCCTCCAGGGCACCAGAGCGGACCCTCCTTGTACCCACAGATGTTGCAGTCCACCAGAGAAGAAGGGGTTGGGAGAGGTACAGGAACAACAGCATCTGAAAAAGTGACATTATTTTCTCCTCTTGAAAATAAAGGTTCCCTGCCTACGAATCTTTTTAGTCATCTCATACAAGGTGCTCCTTAACAGCTGGTAGTTGCACTAGAAGCTAGGTGTTTGCCACTTCTCCTTTCGGCATCATCTGAGTATTTTTGTTGGGGTAGTGCATAGCCCTGCATTCTGAGCTCTGAATCTAGAAATGCTAATTCCAGGCTTCTGAGATTCTGTTCATGTGCACAGTGAGAGCCCTGTGTTCAGCATGCTTTGTCACGAGGAACGAGACGTCCTGCCAAATGCCTGGTCAAAGCTCTGGCAGCCAGCCGGCCGAACCATTCTTTCATAGCCCTGGAATGTTTTCATCTTGACTAGTGCTATTCCCCCCGGTCTTGAACGTCTTCTATAAGTCATCTGCAGCCCCCTTCCCACTGCTGACAGGATGGTGTCTTTGGAGACAGTCTACTGTGGCTGAAACCTGATGCCCATGACCTGGCCTCGTGCTTCCCCTTGGCCAGAACTCAGGCTCCTGTTTATCTGCTTGTTATTTTGTTTTCCTTGACCTTTCCCTTAACTTCCCCTTGACTTGAGTTTGGCCTGCCTTGTCAGCCTCTTCTACCACCAGGTCAATCCTTGAACTTCCTCCTGAACCGAGGCTAGTGTTACGTCAAGACCTGATCTCGGTCTTGCCCTTTGACCAGAAATTTAGCTGCATAATTACTTTTTAACATCTTTCTGCTTATTTTCCTAAATCTTTTCCTTGGCATTAGCGAATTTTTTTCCAGGTTAATCCTTGGGCTTTTTGAACCTCTCATGGACTAACTTGTGGCCCTTTTAATGAAATCTACACTATTTCGTTTTCATGTAGCTGAGAAAATCAAATCGCACTGCACTCCTGAATCAGATTTCCATTAAATGGTTCCAGCTCTGGACTTAAGCCTTGTAGACTATGGGAGTGGTTTGACACGTGACAAAATCGTCCTGGCACCATTGTGAGCAGTTCCTGATGCAGCAGGTAGGCTGCTTTTGGATTTGAGATGGCCCAATGTCATGTGTTTCAGAGCAATCGACGTGTCATTTCGGTGACTGTTTGTGTGTGGAACACATAAAGCATTGTGTATTGTAATTGCTAATTATTAAGTGGAACAATGATTAAGGTGAGCTGGCACCTTGTCTGCAAGGGGCTCAGCCATTTTGAGGTTTAATTAAATCAAATAAATAAAAAATGCATGCTCATACCACCTTCCAAAATGTATTTAAGCCCATAGTCCTGAAGATTTAGTAGGAGTGTCAGTGTGTTTTCCAGTTATTAATGAGTTTTTTTGTACTTGTATTTGTCTTCAGGGAACATTTATTCCTTGGCAGCAAGTATTCCCAGGTGAAGTTAAGTCAGACCGTATTTCTCCATTACAAAGTGTCTTTTGTGGCTTCTGGCTGTATTTCTCGGCTTGCCTGCTTCCTACTGTACTTCTGACTCTTGTGAGGTGATGACAAGAGTAATAGAATGCGCTGGTTGAGCATATGATGGAACACCTGGAACAAGTGGAAGGAGCCTATAGCAAGCCATGTGTCAGGCAATGTGTGTATGTGATTGGTTGATAGTCTTGATGGAGTCATCTGGGGATCTTCAGGCGTCGCAGGGCAACAAAGACTTCTTTGACGCAAATGTCTCCTTGACAGTGGAAGACTGTATTGTGGAAGCCAGAGTTGGGCCCACCCTAAGACAAAATGAGGGAGAAGATTCCTTTGCACACCTCCCTGCCCCATGTTCTTTTCTCCAGGCAATGTGTGCCTTTTATCTAGCCAGGGTTACCTCAGCCAAGGTTCAGGGTATTGTTGAAGAAACAAAACACGCTCTGTATCCAGGAGACCCTTTTCTCCTCTTAAGGAGAAAGTTTCAGCAATGGCTCCTATTGTTTTGAAGATTGTAAGGTGTTCGGTATCGGAGGGTCTTGTGCCCGCATGTCTGAAGTAGTCCTGGATAACCACTCTGCTAAAGAAGCCATCTTTGAGCCCGGTGGGTCCAGCCTGCTACAGGCCAATTGGTGAAACAGGGCCGCCACTGCTCATGGTGTCGCCGTATCTGGATTTGACTCCTGGTGTTCCATTCTAGTTTGTTGGACAGTTGCTAAAAATACAGATTTCTGCAGGATGGCCTGAGTCATCGTGAACACGTTAGTCCAGTGATTCGAAGACTTCACTTGGTTCTTCCGGTGAGCCATGTGTGATTTTGAGCTCTCACAATCATTTATAATATCCTACTTGAGGCAGACCAGGCCTTTTGAAGTTGCTGGTTGAAGTCATAAGATAATTTTGGCTTTTTGCTTTCAAGTTAAGAAGGAAAACTGTGGGAGAAGAAACACTACAAGTAGTAGGAGTGCAAATGTAGAATGAAGGATGCATAAATATGTTTTAAAGGACCTGGAAACCCATCTGTTTTTGGGAAGCCAGAACAGTGCCTCTTGTGGAATGTGCCAGCACCTCGATAACCTCGGATTTATGCCACATGTATTTTATGACCTATCACTTTCGTTATATTCCCGTGTTTGAGCAAATGAGGTAACTCCCTTCTGACATTGTTGAAGTGCCTGTGGTGAATCAGCAAGAGAATGTGGCTAAGAGCCTTTGTGTCAGAGCTTTACTTCAAGGGAGTTGTGCATGAGCTTCGGTGTGCAGGTGCTGAGTTAAGCTTTAGCTGAAGAGAGAGGTTTGGCAGGCAAGTATGAAAAGAGAAAGCTGCTGAGAAAAATCTTAAGACTCCTCGAAAGAACCTGAAGCTGCTCTGCGGAGGATGGCGACCCGGAAATTGTACTTCGAGAGGGTGAAGCTTCTGATGTATTAGGTCTGCTTTAGGCAGCAAATTCATTGTGGCTACTCCTGGGTAAGCTACGTACCACACTCCTAGATGGGGCTACATCACCCTGCACCATCCTGCTCTTACCTGCTATCATGGGAGGAAAAGGGCTATATATGTAAGTTCATTACAAAGAAAACATGGGCACTGTAGGAAAGTGCCTCTTTTAACACGGTTATTCCCCCACTTTTTGCCTGATGTCTGATGTAATTTCGAACTGTAAGTGCACTGGGACCATGCTAACCTGGCCTCAGTGCCAGATCTCTTTCACCAGAATCTGTACCACAGTGTCGAAAATGGCCCCACTCCTGTGTTTTTGTATCTCCTGTTAGTTGGTATTGAATGTGTGGCAGAAACCATCTTGGCACAGCCGCTGCTCCACTGATGGAATGACCGAGGTGAATCTTTGGTGCACCCGCCCCAGTGACAGACATTCCCTGTGGTTCTGCACCCAGAGTCGAGAACTGCCTACTCCACTAGAGTACTGGGACCCCAAAGACCTCTGCTCCAAAAGGAGTAGAATTAAAATCCAGCTTCCCGTGCCCTTGGCACAGAACTTACAAAAGCCTGTGTGCTTTACCGCCGACTGCCCGTTCCTTGATAAACTGTCCTGCCTGTCACCCGATTTCTCCTATTGCTCGCAATACTAACTAATTTGCCGGTGGCGCCAGACTGCCGTGTAGTCTACCTTTACCCGCCTGCATAAAACACGGATGGTGATCCTGCATGTACTTTTGAAACTGTTTTCTACTACATTTACGAAAAGCTCTGGTGTCTCAAAAAATATATATAAATAAGTGTTTTTTCTTTCGCAAATTGGTCTCTGATTTATTCTTGAGTGTGTCTCTCCTTTATTGCCTCTGTGAGTACAACAAATGCTTAACACTGCCCTCGGGTAAGCCTAACTGCTCGCCCACACTTCCACAAAAAGAGAGTTTGTATTATCTACTTATACCACTAGCTACCTTTTGGGGATTTCTCACACTCTCTACATAGTGTACTTCGTTTTAGTACACCCTACAGAGAGGCGGTTTCCTAAAGGTGCTCAATCCTCGTCTCATCCCAAGAAACGGATCAACAGTGCAGTCATATAATTTGTAACTCTGACGGTCCATTGCTTAAGCAAACAGTATATATTGCTCTGGTTTCATTACTGTATTGATTTTGTTGATTTATTGTTGCATTTACACAGCACGAATATGCCCATTTCCCTATTCATAATAATTATAAATATAAGAAATTACTTTCAGCCAGTATATAGACTCATGTCTAGTTTTGGGTGACCCAGCTGTCTTATCTAGAGTTTGTGACCAGGTGCGTATGCCTATTAGACACATTTTCAATACTATGCAGCATGTATCCCTGCAGGTGTGATTGTCTACAGAGAGTAAATTGGGTTTTGTAAGTTCTGTAGTATCAATCCCTTGATCATTGCTTGTTGGAGATCTGCGTGGCCTGTGGTGGTATTTGGCCTGATATTCGACCCTTTTTGAACCCACTTGATGGCTTGAACTTGACGTGCACTCAGTGTATTTTAGTTGTAGTGGCTTTTATACAGCACTTCATGCCCCAGTGAGGCACTGAAGAGCAATAATGGATAGGCAGCATGCTACACCAGAGGGTGTGCTCATTGTAAGAATGGTGAACTGCAGTGTTGACTATATGGGAAGTGTTTTTTATTTATCCTGTTTATTGTTTGTACTTACAGAGAACACATGTAAAAAAAGAGGCAGCCTGCCACTGAGGTAACTGCTAGTACATCTACTTCATCGCACTCTAGCTAGCTTAAAGAGATGACTCTTACATTTCTTCCTAAAGTCTTTGTAGGTTGAGAAGTATCTAAGCTCTGATAGTAAGGCATTGTTGGATGAGGCTGGCTGAAGTGTAAACGTGTTACTGATAAGATTTCATAACTTTAGGCACTTTAGCAAATATGCTCAGAGAAACATAAGCTTCTAGGCGGCATGTACCAGAACATGATTTGCTTGATTAAGTGCATGCATCCATTTTGGATGAGTATAAAACTGATGCATACACTTTTGAATAGTAATTGTTCAAGCACAGTGAGCCAGCACAAAGTCTGCAAATTGTCTGAGATGGACACAAGGTGGCAGAATTTAAAATGAAGCTTAGTAACTCCATTCTATGGCAGTGGTAATCTAGAATATTGCAAAAAACAACAGTTGATGGACAGAATGCAGAACAATGTCATACATTCACCCCAGTACAGAGATCTGGGCCTAAATCCATCGTTTTTTTGCACTCCACACCACCCCAGTTCAGACATGGCCATATGCAAATCAGCCTTGACCCTGTGCCTCATGGGAACAGTCCAGCCCGAACTGCCAAGCCATGTCTTTCCTGGACCGGAATCAAGCATCCTAGGACCGGTTTCTGGCTATCAGCCGTCTTCAGCCAGGATAGCTTGACTCCAGTGGTGTGGAGAGCATGGTACTCCCGTCTGAGCATACCCATCCCACTCAGGGTGACAAATGCAAAAAACAACAGTTGATGGACAGAATGCAGAACAATGTCATACATTCACCCCAGTACAGAGATCTGGGACTAAATCCATCGTATTTTTGCACTCCACACCACCCCAGTTCAGACATGGCCATATGCAAATCAGCCTTGACCCTGTGCCTCATGGGAACAGTCCAGCCCGAACTGCCAAGCCATGTCTTTACTGGACCGGAATCAAGCATCCTAGGACCGGTTTCTGGCTATCAGCCGTCTTCAGCCAAGATAGCTTGACTCCAGTGGTGTGGAGAGCATGGGACTCACGTCTGAGCATACCCATCCCACTCGGGGTGACAAATGCAAAAAATGACAGTTGATGGACAGAATGCAGAACAATGTCATACATTCACCCCATTACAGAAATCAGGGCCTAAATCGTCGTTTTTTTGCACTCCACACCACCCAGTTCAGACATGGCAAAATGCAAATCAGCCTTGACCCTTTGCCTCATGGGAACAGTCCAGCCTGAACTGCCAAGCCATGTCTTTCCTGGACCGGAATCAAGCATCCTAGGACCGGTTTCTGGCTATCAGCCGTCTTCAGCCAGGATAGCTTGACTCCAGTGGTGTGGAGAGCATGGGACTCACGTCTGAGCATGCCCATCCCACTCGGGGTGACAAATGCAAAAAATAACAGTTGATGGACAGAATGCAGAACAATGTCATACATTCACCCCATTACAGAAATCAGGGCCTAAATCGTCGTTTTTTTGCACTCCACACCACCCAGTTCAGACATGGCAAAATGCAAATCAGCCTTGACCCTTTGCCTCATGGGAACAGTCCAGCCTGAACTGCCAAGCCATGTCTTTCCTGGACCGGAATCAAGCATCCTAGGACCGGTGTCTGGCTATCAGCCGTCTTCAGCCAGGATAGCTTGACTCCAGTGGTGTGGAGAGCATGGGACTCACGTCTGAGCATACCCATCCCACTCGGGGTGACAAATGCAAAAAACAACAGTTGATGGACAGAATGCGGAACAATGTCATACATTCATCCATGTACAGAGATCTGGACCTAAATCCATCGGTTTGTTTTGCACTCCACACCACCCCAGTTCAGACATGGCCATATGCAAATCAGCCTGACCCTGTGCCTCATGGGAACAGTCCAGCCCGAACTGCCAAACCATGTCTTTCCTGGACCGGAATCAAGCATCCTAGGACCGGTTTCTGGCTATCAGCCATCTTCAGCCAGGATAATGCAAAAACAACAGTTGATGGACAGAATGCTGCATTCTGTCCATCAACTGTTGTTTTTGCATTTGTCACCCCGAGTGGGATGGGTATGCTCAGACGTGAGTCCCATGCTCTCCACACCACTGGAGTCAAGCTATCCTGGCTGAAGACGGCCCTTTTGACCGGCGAGGCCGAATTGCTACTCTGTAGCCCTTGGAACTGCACCATCCTGCATTCCACGAGACGTTGTGACGTACACAGCTACTATCGAATATCTGGAACAGTTCCATTTTACGTCCGGTCATTATTTTCAAACAATTTTTATCAGTGTAACAGCACCACCTTGCTGTCGGCATCTAGTTGCTTCCTTGAAGCCTTTTCAGTGCCTCCGGCAATCCGACTCGTTTTTACACCAATGAAATAAACTGAACTGCGATTGAAGAATTATCAGCTATATGCTCCAAGTAATGATTACGTGCAAATATTTGGACACTCGTACGAGGTGAAATATCCCGATACATTGTGGGCCCCAATATCCACGTTGAGAAGATATTAGGTATTAGCCTTTATCAAGTGGCCCGTGTATAAATTCTGTTTTTATAAAAAAAAGGAAGTTATCATCGATTCCTTTAAACCAATGGAATGAAAGACAACACTGTAAATAGTTTCACCTATGACTTCTGAGGAAGGCGTTTTTTTCTCTGCCGAAACGCGCGTCGAGTCCTTATAAATTTGTAATATTTGAAAGTGTCAATTTTTAATTCTGAATGTATAATCATCTGCAATTCTGTGTGATTTATAATGTTATTATGATGTATCTGTTTTTAATTTATTGACGTTGAATTTTGCTTTTTTAACATTATTTTACGTCACTATTTCACTGTCTCATATAGTCTGACTTATGTTGTTGAGTCTCTATATGATTTTTATCTATGTGCAATTAAATATATATTTTTTAATATACACACTATTTTTCGATAATTCTTTTCTCCACTGGTCCTAGACTTTCTGGTCACTTATTCTGCAGATGGCCTAGGTTTTTCTACCCACATTGGTTATTACCCTGCCCTAGGAATCTGTGTATTACCGATACCCAGGGGGTCCTTGTTTTCTTTCAATTGAAGACGGCTGATAGCCAGAAACCGGTCCTAGGATGCTTGATTCCGGTCCAGGAAATACATGGCTTGGCAGTTCTGGCTGGACTGTTCCCATGAGGCACAGGGTCAAGGCTGATTTGCATATGGCCATGTCTGAACTGGGGTGGTGTGGAGTGCAAAAAAACAATGGATTTAGGCCCAGATCTCTGTACTGGGGTGAATGTATGACATTGTTCTGCATTCTGTCCATCAACTGTTGTTTTTGCAGTAATCTAGAATATGGCAAGAAGGTGAAGCAAGATTATGTGCATTAGCATAATCAATTCTTGCACCCATCACGGCTTGAATAATAGGATCATTGGTTTAGTCTGGGGGAAAAGGCAGAATTGTCCTTAAAACTTTGAGGACCTCTCCTGCCAAACCCAAATTGGTAAGATATGTGCTGCCTGCTTCTCCCACCTCAACAACCACACCAAGATATTTACCTGTCATGGTAGTTAAGGGTAGGGGCCTATCGTGTCTGACCACCAGCTTGAGGACCAGATTGAGGGAAGGCTGCCAGTACCATAACCTCAGTTTTATCTGAGTTTAGTTTGACGTAGTTTCTGGGCATCCCCTCTTAAATCAATATTCGTTCAGCAGCACGTTTTGACTATGGGGCCAAAATGAATTACCATATTCCTCTGATACAGTTATACATTCACTGGTTGCCCATTTAAGCCAGGGCTAAATAAAAGACTGCTTGTACCACTCCCAAGGCCCTACACACATCCACGGCACCTGGCTGACAAACTTAAGTGGGGCATTAGACTATCCTGGATTACCGAAACACTGCTGTGAATCTTTGACCTTCAAAAAGGAATGACTTGTGACGCAATCCTTACCAGTAACCGTGGCCAGATTATGGAACTCCTTTCCTCAGATCTACACACTACTATCTCAAAGGTTATCACTAAGTCTGAGCTAAAAGCCTTTCTCTTTCAAGGACATTTTAGGTAGCCTCACTTCCTCAAGGTTCGTGTCACTCAACCCACCGACCTCCTCAGCATCCTATCAACCATTGCCGCCAACCACCTGGTCACCACATGGGAACAGCTTAGTACATCAAACACAGATACTTTAATGAAATCCATCCACTCTGGAGCAGCCACTGACCCATGCCCACACCGACGTTTTAATATCAGAAGAGACGAGATCAGCACCAGCCCCCCACCATCCTCAGCACCTCCATCAACACAACCAACTTTCCCAACGCCTAGAAAAACGAAGAGGTCAGAACCCTCCTCAAGAAACCCTCGGCAGACCCCAGTGAACCCCAGAACTACTGTCCCATCTCACTGCTCCTGTTTCCTGCCAAAGTCCTAGAGAAGGCCTTCAGCCTCCAACTCACTGAACACCTGGAGAGAAACAACCTGTTGAACCCTTCCTAATCAAGATTCAGATCCAACCACAGCAGAGAGGCAGCCCTGATTGCCGCAAAAGATGACATTCCCACCCTACCGCGCAGAGGAGAATCAGCCCCCCTGATCCTGCTCGACCTCTCCGCAGCCTTCAACACCGTCTCCCACTACACACTCATCAATCAAATGCGATAGATCGGAATCACAGACAACGCGTTCAAACGGATGGCATCCTTTCTCACGGATCGCACCCAGAGAATCTGTCTTCCTCCCTTCGCTTCTCAACCCAAGTTCACCATCTGCGACATCCCTCAAGGTTCTTCCCTCAGTTGAACTCTCTTCACCATCTACATTACACCACTCGCGGACATTGTCAGATCCCCCAACATCAACATTATCTCCTACGCCAACGACACCAAGCTCATCCTCTTGCTGTCAGTGGACCCCACCACAATGAAGAGCAACTTCCACTTCTGTATGAAGAATGTCTCATCCTGGATGAAGAACAACTACTTGCAGCTCAACACAGACAAAACTGAAGTACTAATCTTCGGCAGACACACCTCTCTCTGGAAGGACTCCTGGTAGCCATTGGAACTCAGACACATCCTCATTCCAAAAGACCATGCCCGCAACCTCAGTATCATTCTGGACAGCAAATTCTCCATGAAACGTCATGATAACGCTGTCTCCACAGCCTGCATCCACACTCTCTGCACGCTCCACAAAGTCTTCAAGTGGCTCCTGTAGGAAGCTGGGTTTCTATTGCAGTAACCGCCCACTTTTTGCCAGACTACTGATGCACTTTGACTTGATGTGCCCTGGGTCCCTGCCAATCAGGTTCCCAGGGCCTGTGTTCTTTCCCAAAACTGTACCTTGTACCCCCAATTGGCACCTCTCTGGCCTCATGTCCATCCCTTGTAAAAGGTGCCATGTATACCAAGGGCACTGTGGCCAGGGAAGGCCTCTAAGGGCTGCAGCACTTATTGTGCCACCCTTCGAGGCCCTGTACCTTCACATACACACACTGCCATTGCAGGGTGCGTGTTTTGGTGCAGAACAAAATGAAGAGTCGACATGGCACACATCCCTGTGTGCCATTCCTACAAACCAATACCCTGCATAGGTCAGCCACCCCGCTAGCTGGGTGCACTATATCAATGGTGAGGGTACAGGTGTATGAGCCCTGTACCCCTACAGTGTCTAACCCAATTCTTAGACATTGTTAGTACAGTAATGAGATTAAGAGTACGTGGTGCTGGTAGTTTGTCATTACGAACTCCACAGCACCATAATGGCCTCACTGAAAACTGGGAAGTTTGGTGTCAAACCTCTCAATACATTAAACCCTCACTGATGCCAGTGTGGGATTTAATGAAAAATGCACTCATAGGGCATCTTAGAGATACCCATGAAAAACGACCAGCCTCTGGTGGGTTGCCTGACTGGTATACACCAACCTGCTACCACAAGACATGTTTCTGGACCCCTTGGGTGGGAGCCTTTGCTCCCTGAGCCAGAAACAAAGCCTTTCCTGGGAGGAGGTGGTCACACTTCCCCCAGGCCATGAAGAGCCATCTGTGGCAGGGGAGCTGCAAAGGCCTGGCAGCCTTTGTAATGCGACCCCCAACCTCTCCTGCTATCAGTAGCAGGTCCCCTTCCTGTCTCCCCTCCTTTTCTGCGTGGAGACAGGCAGGAGAAATTATCCAACCCAGAGGTATGCCCACCACTGCCAACCCCACCCCTCAAGTGGGGGAGGCAAGGTGAAGCCCACTCTTCAGTGTCCGCCATCTTGCAGATGGAAGGCATTCTCCAATCAGGATTAGGGATTGTGCTCCCTCCACCACCTGGGGTGAGCACAACAAGGGTGTAGTCACCCTAAGGTCAGTAGCCCATTGCTTACTGACCTCGAGACCCCTAAAACGCCCCCTGAATACAGTAATTAGGAGGCACCCTACCCTGTTAGCCAGGTGTGGTGGCTCAGTGGATGAATGCATCCCCTGCAAGGGCTTGTGTTTGACCTTACGGTCACAGATTCAAAACCTGGCGGGTCCCGGTAGCCTTTCATCCTTTCTGAGGTCGATATAATGAGTACCATTGAGTTGGGTCAAAATAAACATGTATTATTCAGCGCCAAGATGCCCCTTTGGGGGTGAATGTGCGCTTTACAAATACACATGGTATGGTAAGTTATGTTATGTAGTGTCCAGGTATACTACACTGTGTAAGAAAAGTAATCTGTAAAATAATCTACTTGACATCCTATTGAAAAGCCAATGCAAAGTATATGTACAATATTCCAAAGCATTACATTACCAGTGATTCTACTGTAATCAAACCACAGTATATATTCAACTGCAATTCAAACTGTATTATTACTGCAAAGTATACATCACATACATGTGCCAGACTTGCTAGGTTATAGGAAATAAAATAACAAAAATAATATTTTTATACAAACAAAATTGGTCTGAGTTCAGTCTTTGAGTGTGTGGCAATTATTTGCTGATTGAGTGTGTACAACAAATGCTTAACACTACCCTCTGATAAAGCCTTACTGCTTGCCCACACTACCATAAATAGAGAGTAAGGTGCTATCTACTTTTACCTCTGCTTACCTGTGGGTTTCCACTGGACTCTGTGCACACTACAACCTCACTTTGGTACAGTATATACGGAGCCAGCTTCCTACAGCTCCTCATCAACACCAGGAAACTATGACACAGGACCTTATCACCAGCTGGCTCGACTACAGGAATGCGCTGTATGGAGGCACCACTGCGGAACTCATGAGAAGACTCCAGACAATCCAGAACACAGCAGCCAGGCTTATCCTCTACCTGCTAAAGACGACCCACATCACCCAGCACCTGTGGGACCTTCACTGGCTCCCCATCCAGAAAAGATGCCAATTCAAGCTCCTGACACACGCCTTCAAAGCTCTTGCAACCAAGGACCCGCCTACATGAACCACTGCCTGAACTCCCACCTACCTCCCAGGAACCTCCGTTCCACTCATCTCCACAGATACCATGCTTTACTGCACCAGGGGACACTCCTTCTCCCACATTGCCACCAAGTCTTGGAACACCCTTCCCCTCCAAGTCCATCCTTCCCCCTCGCTGCCTCACTTCAGGAAGTGACTCAAGAGCTGGATCTTCGACTAACACCGCAGCACATCGCCTTGATACCCTCTCGAGTGATAAGCAGCGCTATAGAAGTACCTGATTGATTGAGCATTGACTTGAGGCGGATCTTGCCACATCTATTTGCTAGACCCTGCCTTGGACCTGGTATCAGTCCACACCGTTACTGTTACTCAACTGCTATGACTGCTGCAATTTATAACGTATACTAGGCTCTTGGGTCCTTTTGCTTATTTCATGGAAGCATTACATTTCAATCATGTAATCTTGTCTTATGCAATGTTACCATCATCTAGGATTGTGTAACACTGTACCTAATGTAATGATCTATTTTTATTATGAAGCGCTCGAGCACGTTTGAGTAATGGCTATAAAAATATATGCATAAATAAATATGTGACATTAAAAAATGGCATGTTTCATCAGTGCTTAAACAACATTGTCACTGGTCAGGCTGTAAAAAACATATAGGAAAAGTAAAAGTATAGATTGTACACTTTTATATAGATTTTTTTACCTTTACCAGCTACAGACTCCAAGGAGTTATGTTTATACTCAATAAAAATCCCTGCTCAACCTGATCTTGGCCCGAATGTGGCGTGAAAGGTGTGTAAAAACTGCTCGCAGAGCAGGACAGTGCCCTCAGGTTGGTAGATGTTTTCTTCTTCTGGCAGGATGGCCAGTTGGGGTGCACCTAGGAACATAATTAACTTCAAAACATCCTACCTGGTCATAAGTAAGTGTTAAGTGAGAGCTTAAAAGGCCCAGTTGTTGACCCCATAGTTGGGTAGGCACCAAACCCAGTGAAGGAAAGCTACCCCCAAAATCGATCTTGAGTGACCACAGAGGAAGAGACTGCTCAATACCCTGGCTACAAAGCTGGCTGGGCACAAAGGCTCTGCACAAGGCATTCCCCTATTTGGATTTTGGTAATAAGTTGCACTGTGAAATTATTTGCAGTAGGTCAAATCGGTACTGCTGCAAAAGTGTGTAGGTTTGTCCCTGGGAACTTTTACTCCACAGGTTAGGTTAGAGCTAGGAGTCCTCAATTCCCCCCCCCCACCCCAACCCCCATCCACTAGAGGGTGCCAGGCTTAATTGTGGCACCCCACGGCACCATCATCAGAACACTCTGGGCCTGGGGACTAACAGAAGAAGGACTGCACATGCTGATTGAGACCTGTAAGAGGACCTGAAGGGCTGCACATGCTCCCTCTTGTACCATGAAAAGACAGTGGACTACAAGGGTCAGTTGGCTGACCTCCAGTGTGGCTACAGGGACACAACAAGCTGAAAGAGGGTTTTTTCCTGAAGTTCCCAGCGGACCAGTATTAACTGGACCTGGACTGGACTCTGCATGGCACCCTGAGAGCCTCAAAATACTTCTCTTGAGGGCCTAGAGGCCTTAGACGGGTACTCCTGTAATTGATTGGGCACCAGAGAAAGTCTGAAAATGTCTGAAAAGTTGTCCTGCAGAGCTGCAGTGGTACTAGCCAGAAAAGGCTTCCGCCCTGCAGTTCTACAATGTTGGATTCATTTTTAGCTTGGTTCCCTGCACCTCCTAAAAAACAATTAAGTTCCATTCTGCCTTGGGACTTAGAAACATTTCAGCGAGAAATCGCCAGACAACCAGCAGGACCAACCTGCTTCAGGCATCTGGCTTTCGTTTCCATGGCAGTGACTACATTTTCAGCAGGGTCCTGCCCAGGGAGGCTTTATTTCAATGCAAAATTAACTAAGTTCCATTCTGGGTTGGTTCTTCAAAGAAATGTCAACGTTTGCTAAAAAAAAAAAAAGGGGCAATGCCGCCTTTTTAATAGGGATTTAGAAACATTTTGGACTTTTTGACTTCCAGACTTTCACCAAGACCTATCCACTTTGAGTATTCTACCCAGGCTCCATTCTGGTCAGCTTGCAATTGTACCTTGGTCCCACTCCACCACGTTCATTAGGTTACCTTGGGCGCTCTATTTTTCTTGACATCTTTCAATTGATACCTCTCGATTCCACTCATTGGCTATGTGTCATTCTGGTGCCTTTCTGGTTATTAAATTTTTCTCTATCTGTTATAAATTGGAGTAAGATTTTTATTTTGTTTGGGCCTTTGCCTTTTTAATTGTTTTGATACTTCTAAATGCTTTAAAAATGCTCTCTTTAAGTTAAGCCTGTCTGGTCTGTGCCAGAACCATCAGGGGTTGAGCTTAAGTTTAAACTATTGAAACCTTTGACTGGACCTAACAGACTAGTGTCTATCCTCTATCCCAACTAATACTTCATTTTCCTACAAGCCCTTCTTGAAAAAGAAAAATCTGGGATTTGTTCTCACTCTTCCACAAAGGTTCCCACTAACACAATGTTGTCGGTAGTTCTTTATTCATTGATGGTTCATTGTTTTTCTTATTTCCCTTCAACAGACCCTAAAAATTGGCTGCAACATCATGTTCCAACTCTTCATCCTCCTGCAGCTGGGAACCGCAGTGGCCGTCTTAGTCTTTGGATGGAAGGCACTGAGGAACGTCCAGCGATATGATCCAATGGTAAGGACAGCACTAGAGTCTCAGGGGAAAGGTTCAGGTCACAGAGCCTTACCTTCCCAGGGCTGGATAGTATTATATCTCTTCGAACGGTTGTTCCATGGCTTTGAGACATCCTCACAGAGGTCCTTGTTTGCTGACATGTATGTGGGAGCTTGCATGATGCAACACAATTCTGCACTGCACGCGCCCTCTTTTTTGCATCAAGTTAAATCATTTGCATTCTCACTCAATAACTCAAAACGTTAGTAAATAAAGACAAGAATCTTACTTTTTGATCTTGTGAACTGTGAGAGTGCCCCTGGGAGGAGGGTGAGAGCGTAGGCCAAGGGCTGGCAGTGGCACAACCACCCAACCCAACTGACATTACAAATTAATGTATTCGATGGGTTGGTGTGCATATCACATTCTATAGAAAAAAAAGAGTCTGAGAATGTAATAACCAAATGTTTGTCTATTGCTCTTGACCTAGGTTTGCCATAACGATACACACAGCCCATATAGGACTGGCTAGTTTTGGAGCTGTAACAGAAAAATGTCTTTCAAACCTAGTGTTGGATAATATAGGGCTCAGGGGCTCCTTCAGGGTCTGTCTAAAGCAAAACTAACTTGTAACTTAATCACAACCACAAGAGTCTTCAAATATCGATGTAAAAGCATCAAATGTGACCCAGTGTGAATGGGAGGAAGGTGGCAAACATTTTGTGGCAGCCCTGGGTTCAAGGGTAGATTGATAATATAATATGTCTTGTGACTGGGATTTAAGTGCTGCAGCATAGACCCTTCACTGTTGGCATAGCTTGGCTTCAGAGTTTTGCACTTGTACAGCAGCGCAGTGACTAACACACCGAGGCAGTCTTTCTCCCCAATTATAGGCTCGCCGTTGGCTATGGAGGCCATCGCTGCATGTTTGTGACTAAAGGATGATGTGGAACATTTCCTTTCTAAAGTTGGTTGTAATGTGTTTCTGCAGAGAGTAGGAAGTATGTCTGCACCGGGTCGGAATGATTCTGCAGCAGTGCTGGAGTCGCAATACCACATATCTGATAGTCATAGTAATAGCCATAGTCATAGTTTCTTGTATAGCGCACAGATCACCAAAGTTTCAAGGCGCTGATAGGATGGGTTGAGTACTGTGATCTTGGTTTGCACATGAGACCTTAAGGTCAGGCTGTTATAAGGGATCTGTAACAGAGCTATATCCCCATCCTCCTCTTTCATTACATATACACCAGGGTTTTCACTGTGAACAGGCTTTCACTTACAAGAATGAATGGGGCAGACTGGCTTTCAAGCTCTGGGACTGGAGGGATTAATCTGAATCTTTATCTCCAGAAGTAAATGGATTGGGTGCAGTCTTGCATTTCTAGTAGTGGATGATCTCAGGGTGTTTTCAAAGTGCAATAGAGTAAAAGATGGAGGCACTCTAGGCATTTAAGTCCATGGGCTGATTACACCTAATTTAGATTGGACCGGTGTCTTGGCTAAAGGTTACTGCATGGGCTGCTAACTCTGGGTCTGGAAAGATTGGACTCAGTATTACCGGGTGTAAATATCTCCCCAGTAAAACCTAGCTGGAGTTTCTTTGGAGCAGATTCTGCTGGCAGCGATGCAGTCTGGACCATGCCCATCCCCTGCAAGCATAACAGGGGAACTGGCAATGCAACCCCAAGACTCCAGTTGCTGCGGCTCGGGACAACCTACCCTCAACAGCAGCACATGCTCCATGCAAGACGCCTGATCCCCAGATCGCCTTCTGACATCCAGTGCTTCCACGCCCCGCCACTTGCCCATAGCAACAGTGGCAAGTGGGAGACTGCAGCCAGGGTTAGAGCACTGGCCCTGAGCTGGCCACCCACCTTGACAACAGCTCTCTGGCTGTGGCGTAGCGTGGAGGGGTGGAGGGGTCACCAGGAGCTGTTGCCTCAATTGCAAAATTTCTAAGGGAGCAAAAGTTTAAAAGAAAGTGTTGCGCCCATAACCCATGGACTGTTAGCACTTCCTGAGCGAAAGGTCCATGGGTTAGAGGACACAAAACTTTCTTTCAAACCTTTGCCCCAGGCCCTGGCAACCCACGCTACGCCGCAGTTCACGGGTATGCAGAACACCACCCTCCTCCTGACCATACCCTAACTGCCCCGGAGTCCGTTCCTCCAGCTTCCAGGACACCATCTGGTAGGCAGTAACCATGGTTAAAAAAGCGCCCTCACCAGAACACCAGCAATAGCTCCACCTTCAATACCTAAGAGTGGTTTATGATCTCCCAGACCACACAATACACCACAGAAAAGTATGTGGAGTTTGATCTGAAAAAACTAAAGGCTGGATCCCTATTCCGCTGTCCAGGACTGTTTAACTCTCACTTAAGTGGTGCAGCAGTTTTTAAATCAGGGCATATCTGGCGACGGAATAACACTGAAAATGCTGCTCTGCATTAAATGGTGAAGTTATTTTTTGTCCTGTTCAGTTATGTTCCTGTCGGAAATCTACCATTTTTTCAAACAGTTCTCTTTTAGGAAGTACATTTGCAATTTTCTTCATCAAAATAGGTGGTAATAAAACCTCTAGGAATGTTTCTTCTTTAGCTGTAATCAAACTTGCATGTTCAAGTGCAACATTTATTTTGTGGATTTTTTTTCTCTCTCACTTGTGTTAACTAAAACTTTACGGAATGAGCAATGTTTTGCAAGATCTTCATGAACTTCTTAGAAGCTATATTTGCCTTTCAAACACAACTATGCTAGGAGTAAGATACATAGTCTCATGCTTCTAAAGCTTGGTCACTGAAAGGTTTGATGGAGTGAATATACATTTTTTAAATTAAATTATTCTTTCTTCTTGCAGATCTGAAAATCATGAATTTCGACATCCCGTCTTGGCTTCTTGCGACAATACAATGAATTCTTCAGTATTCAGCCAACATTTCTACAGTGCCTTTTTGAAAGTGAAAATGTTCACATTCCCTGTTGGTTTCTGGCAATGTTACCTTTCATGTTAGTATCTAACTTTCATTTCTGCTGTGCCTTTTTGAGGATGTTTTGAAGGTGACACCTGATGAAGGACAAAGAAACTGATTGAAAGACAGCAGAAATACCACACAGAACTCATTAAACTATTGTTTTGTACTAGGTGCAAGTGCTTTTTGACAATATGGGCACAACAGGAGCTTTATAGTAGTTAGCAACAAACCTTTGTGAGCCCTACATAGAGGTCTTATGTTAGTGTTCTGTAGAGAAAGATTTAAACTTGGTGTCCGCCACATGGTGTGCACTGATTGATGGGTATATAATATCAACCTTTTATATTTTGCTTCTAATTTTTTTATTCCAGAAAAACTAATTATGTATTCCTTGCATCTTTGCCTGTGAGAAGAAAGCTTCAACATCTAATCCCACTCTTACAAACTTGCAGTGTGTTATGAAGGTTAAAGACTTTTTCCCAGACTATATGCTCCCATTGCCTCTAATTCATAGGTCATATCCATCCCCTTTCACTTTGCTCACCGAATGACAATACCGTCACTCAGAGGTAGAAGACTCACCCTCCCACTGGTTACCCAATCCCAGGGCCTTTCCCTGAGAGGGGAAGAACACACCCTCCTATTCAAGTTTTCCGGTCCCAGTGTCACTGATATGAAAAATTAAACTGGTGCCTTAATTCACCTTGTCCAACGCAATTTGCCACAAAGAGATTCAACTATTGAGCCTCAAAAAGCTTTAATTGGAGATGATGGTTTACTTTAGCCTCAGTTCCTTCCATCTAGAAACAATGTATGTCACAGGACAGTTTACTCTTTTCATTTTACCCTTAACTCATCCAGATTCATTTTTCCACTAGGAGGACCAGTCCTACTGCTGTTCCAGTGCCTACTCCTGGCTGACTGGTTAATTCCCTCACCGGATATAGTCAGTCATTGGGAGGGTGACACCCATCACTTGAGGAGCTCTCATTATGATAGTTCCACATTAAGTGATAGTCAGATAAAGATTTAAAAACCTATCCACCCCATCCCCACACCAAACTGTAATATCAACAGCTTCCTAAAATTTGCTAAAGTACCCATATCTCTAAAACACGCTTTGATTGCTTCAGTGGTTAAAACCTACACTAGGATTTAAAATCCCAGTATGTTATGTTAGTCTACATAATGCTATGTCAGGTAAAAATGCACTGATACCGGAGGTTTCCTGGAGCTTAAAAATAAACTTGGAAAAACAAGCCTTGTATTTTGGTGAACTGTGCAGTTTGCAGCTTTTTTTCTAGACATCATCGGCATTCATTCCAAGTGAGGCGGCTCCAAAAGTTTATTCATAGCTTTTCTGCTAAAGGGCAAAGGTACTGCATCCAAGGCGTTGTTGCTGATATGTCTAGGAGACAACAAATTCCAAGTGAAGAACTCTGATTTGCAGATGCACTTCCAGTTTGTTCTCAAAGAAGGAAGAGCACCTACCATAAATTGGTCAATAAACAGTGACCAATATCTTAAATAGAACTTGGACTTTCTTTGGTAGTTAGTGAGGCTGTTTCAAAAATAATTATACCATCCAACCATCTTGTACTAGTGACCAAAACTTATGATGTTTCATTTCTTGAAGCTTTCTCGATATTTATTGTGGTAGATCCCAGAGTAGAACATTGCCACCGTCCAGCAACTCTTCCGGCATGCGAAAAGTCTACGACGAGGTTGATTTATTAGTCACAAGGCATCCTGACCAATGGGATTCCTTCCGTTGGACGTCGGCCCTCCCCAACTAAAAACAAAAAAAAAAAGTACTGCCACTGAAGGATTACAGGTGCCATTAGTGGATTTCCAAACTTGGTATCATGGGTCGTTATAGTTTCTCTTTACAGTGAGACAAGATGGAGGTGAGTAAATAGCTGTAGACCAAGGATGTTAATATTTGACCCAAGGGGACAGGATCTATGCCAGATTTGCAGTGTAGTCACATAGATGCATATGATAACCACTTGTAGGTAAATTTATCTTGTCAAGAATCTCACTTCCCTGGAACTATGTTGGACACATTAGTTACTCCAAGGCAGTAATTCTATGTGACAACTCACAAGCATTCTCAGAACACATTGCTCAGAAGACCTTCCAGCAACCTTTGGATCCAGTTTAGCACTCGCCCTCTCTCCACTACATTTAATGCTGGTGAGCACCACTGGGCAATTTAGTCCTTTCTTCTTCTCTGTCCATTATGCAGTGCTCCAGTGCATTGTGGCTATTACCCAGAAAGAGGAGCACAGTGAGAATCACACCTGGCTACTTGCGTTTCAACCATGCACCAACAGCTGTCACAACCAGCTTTAATTCAACAAACAAAAGACACAATTATTCTTTGTGACCGCAGAAGCCAAACAAGCATTTAAAAGAATAAAAGTACTGTGGTTAGCATGCACCAATATGCACTGGCCTCCAATTAATTTGCGCATCCATCAAATCCGCATATTTCTGACAGAACCCACCATCTCATTCCAGACCCATGTAAAGAAAACACAATGAACATGATTTATAACTGTAGTATATTAAACCCTTTTCCCTAACCACCTTAACACCCGCTTCCCAAGCACTGATCTTATTGTGCCATTAATTCTGCAATTTGCTTCCAGAGGGTCTACAAAATCAAGCATCCACTTGCTTAATATGACACAGAAGCCACCTGCCAGTGGAATACCTGGAACATAAAGACCCCTGAGCTCCACAAACTCATCCATCTCCCCATCCAAACATGTCCTTCTTTTCATTGGATCCCTGCTTATCTGACAGCAATGCTAGTCTTTGAGGCTCTCTGGTGCTCCTCTGGAGATCTCCCTTCGCTCACTCCCTCAATACCAAAGAATCCTGCAACATGCTGGAAGGCGATCTTTCTTAATCTGTACCCCCAAGACAGTGGACCGCGCTCCCCTTTGGGCTGCGAATAATGGCCATTGTGATTCAGGTTCCGAGGCAATGGAAAACACCTATTTTTCTGTCGCATTTAACTTCCCCATGTGCGCCAGTCACATTTAGTCAGTTTCCATGCCCAGATACAACTTTTACCTTAATTATGTGTGAATATACATGTATTAAAAGAGACTAACCATAAACCGCACTAATACAAAGATCTATTGCTCAATATAGTAAATGTAAATAAATGCTTGTCACGGAGAGTTTTTGTTTCCCTTTGCTGCTAAGTCCATCCTCATTACTTGTGTTTGTGATCTAAAGGCTGTTCTCCATCCTAGTTCTGGCATCTAATAGTGAGGGACAAACAACAAATATGATTTGGATGTCAGTGGAAGAGAAGGATGCGCTCTTTACAACAGTTACCCAGTGTACTTCGAGCCACTGGAGGAGAATGGCAAGTCCCTGCCCCCCCCTCCCTTTGACCAGTCTACATTTGTGTCCCTAGAGGTCAGTCTAGTCTGGTCCCCTCTTTGGCAGACTCCAATGCATTTACTTTGTGGTTAAGACTTGATGTAAAGACCTAATGTACAAATGGCTTGTGTGATTGCAAAGTTTTTGAGCCACACCGAATCACAGACTTTGATTCAAAAGCACAAGTACCAATGCGCAAAAAGAATTTTGAACGTTGGAAACATCTTGCCAGCCATTTCCAACTCTCAGATAGGAGATGCCGTGAAACTGGTGTTCCTGTATTTGCGAACCACCGTGCTGGTTTGTGACCACAAATATAGTCCTAAGCCATTCAGAGGTTACAGACACCCGACTTGGGATCACCACCAATTTGCAAAGTGGAATGTGAATGCTGGAGTACAGACTCGGGGTGGGAGTGAAGGGACCACTGCATGCTCCCCTGATGACTTTCGTTACATGTAAACGACCTAGGAGAGCAGCTCTGCCCCCTAAGGGACAGGGCTGCTTGAAAGATGCTCACGTTAGGAATGTGAATGTAGGGTTTGAGTAGGTCTTCTGTCCTTCACAGGCCTTCATCACTTCATTCGCAGAGGTGTGCACACTGCCTCACAGTTATTAATGAGGAATGGCGTCTCACGGCCTCATGCTTAATACACCGGGTCCTGAATTACTTTAATCAGATAATCTGTCAAATGGGACCTTAAGGCTTGTAGTTGTATCACTATTCGGCCAGTTCCACTGAACGTCACTGAGTGAATGAGCTTTGAATAATATCCCTTGAACTTTTAGTAATTAATAGGACACCTATTTCTGCTTTTACAGTGCTTATTGTAGATGACACTTAGTGCTTTCTGTTATCCTCTGGTCGCATCCTGTAGCTTTATTGGGTGAGCACTATTCCTTTCACCTTCTTAATTGCTTCCCTGGCCTGGTGCTAAAAACAGAATACCTGCTCCTTGTGTCTTCGCTTTCCAGCCCAGAGCCTATCTTCTTGTCGTTGAAGACTTCTTCATATTACCTACTTGATCCATTGGCAGAGCCTGTTGTTGAGCAGTAAAGATCTCTTTCTGTTACACTCTAAATGTAAACCCAAAGGCGTCATTGGGAGTTGGAGGCTTGTTTCTCATGTTCTCGTTACATCTATGCTAAGGAGTGTGAAGGAGAAGGTTGAATTCCCAAAGATAATTTTCTCATCCGCCTTATGAAACAAAAAGAAACGATTTGCATTAGCACAACCTCAGATTTAGCATCAATTCTAGTGTAAGCATTTCAACTTCTTAGTTTTACATGATTAGTTCTGATGTTGCCACTTCCCCAGAATTTATGTGGCTAAAAATGATGCTATGGTCAGAATGAGTGGATTTTGACTCGGTGGCGAGTGGTCACATTTCAAGGTGAAAGGCAGCATCAGAGAGAAATCTTGGATGGATGAATAGCTGAACAAAGCAAGTGCAATTTAATAACCAATCAACACTCAAAAGGAGTGAATGAGGTAATATGGTCAATCAGTAAATGAGCAAATGATGTGCATTAATTAATATCAGAACACCAGAACGATGAACGCTCAATTGAAGACAATAGAGCGTCTCATACCAAAAATGGCTGATGAAGATATTCTGCTCTAACATTCCAATGTTTTTTCTTCTGTTTCCCCTTATTTAATTTAGCACACACTGTACTCAGTGGATGGAAGTATCTAATAGCACAATAGCCCTTCTGCTTCTGGCTATGCTCCATGTTTAACACCCTCACCCCTGTTATAGGCCCTTGTCTGCAGCTCAAGCCTATAACTCAGGTTCAGGACGTTTAACAACCATTAAAGACCTTCTAAGCCAGCTATAATGCTTTCATATATATGTATTCATATATATGTATCTCCCAAATAATACCACACTTTTGGGCAGATGGAATGTTTCTAAACAAATCAGGAAGGCAGTTAACCTACTGAAACTTTCTGTATCCATTTAGAGATGACATCCTGACCTGTGGCCATAATATGTGTGTGCTGTGTGCACCCTCAACTGAGTATGCCAACAGCAGACGGGCAGAGAGTGGCATTTTGTATTTAAAAATTCCACTGTCCCAAGAGCAGGTGTAAAGTAGCTCCTAGGACTACCACTGCATTGAAAGGCAGTTCGATAATGCATATTCAGAATGACCAAAAGCACACTAAGAAGGTGGCCAAACTCACCCTAAGTCCCAAGCATCCAGCAGTCGGGGTGGGGTCGGGAAGTGAAGGACACTTTGAGCCACATCAAATGTGCAGAACATTTATTTCACCATCTAATGGCCTATTTGCCCCTGTACCTCCTCCTGTAAAACTACACAGGATCAGTGGCAAATGTGTCCAATCTGTCACATGGGCCTTGCCCTAATACAAATGAAGCAATGCTGCCTTAAGATAGTGTGGGTCAAAACTTGCACATGCATGGTCCACATTACACAAGAGCTTACATAAGTGTTTGCGACCACTTTTGTAATACCATGGTGCAGAAAACAGGCGCAGATGCCGATTAAATCCTTAGGGGCACTCTGAAATATGATCCATTTCTCTGGAAGCTATGGAGTATACATATATCATCCCGTAAATAATAGTTGGCAAACCAACACAAATCTGTGCTCTGGATCAGTAACTCTACTGACATATGGATGTGTATGTTGAAGAGACCTTTGGATTGTCTCATGGAACAAACAAGCCTCCGTTTCTACAATGATATTTCAACAATTACATGGGAAGAGTAGATAAGAAAGACCAGGTATTTCGGCCATTCAACACGAGTCGTAAAGCTCACACTTGGTATAAGAAGCTAATTACCCAACTAATGCTGTTGGCAACATACAATGCATATGTTGTTTACTGTAGGACCACCAAAGCAAGACTATTGTCTTTCCTTGACTTTCAGTTGACCTTCATCGAAAGTCTTACTACTGAAGAAGCAGTAGCCTCCACTTCATCTGATGTGGAAAGCGTGGTAAGGCTTCAGGATCAACACTTTGCCGACCACATAGGTAGAACCCTGGGAAAGACTCACCGTGTTGTCATTGCAGAGTTTCCTCTGAGCAAGAAAAGAGGCAGGAGACTCTTTGTTACTGTTTTTGGAAAAGGGGGGTGGTGATGGACAGAGTTTCTGAATGATGCAGAATACTCTTACCAAGTCAAGAGATCATGGTTTTAATCCATCACCGTTTTTTAGCTCAATGCACCATCCCAGCTCAGAACCTGGCTATATGCAAATTAGTCTGTTCCTGTCCCAGTGTCCCCAGGAGGTTGTTTCCTTCCCAGTATAAGAATTGGCTTGGTAGTTTGGTTTGCCCTGTTCCCATCATGCACTGGGACAGGAACAGACCAATTTGCATATAGCCAGGTTCTGAGCTGGGATCTTGCAGTGAGCTAAAGAACGGTGATGGATTAAAACCATGATCTCTTGACTTGGTAGGAGTATTCTGCATCATTCAGAAACTCTGTCCATCACCACCCCCTTTTCCAAAATCGATTTTATCCACACTATGTGTGGGAGGGTATACTCAGACGTGAGTCCCTTGCTCATTGCACCATCAGGATTCAAGCAAGCCGGGCCGACGAAGGCTGTGATGCCAGAAACCGGTCCCCGGAAGCTTGTTTCCTTCCCAGTATAAGAATTGGCTTTGTAGTTTGGTTTGCCCTGTTCCCATCATGCACTGGGACAGGAACAGACTAATTTGCATATAGCCAGGTTCTGAGCTGGGATGGTGCAGTGAGCTAAAAAACGGTGATGGATTAAAACCATGATCTCTTGACTTGGTAGGAGTATTCTGCATCATTGAGAAACTCTGTCCATTCACCACCCCCTTTTCCAAAATCGATTTTATCCACACTATGTGTGGGAGGGTATACTCAGACGTGAGTCCCTTGCTCATTGCACCATCAGGATTCAAGCAAGCCGGGCCGACGAAGGCTGTGATGCCAGAAACCGGTCCCCGGAAGCTTGTTTCCTTCCCAGTATAAGAATTGGCTTGGTAGTTTGGTTTGCCCTGTTCCCATCATGCACTGGGACAGGAACAGACTAATTTGCATATAGCCAGGTTCTGAGCTGGGATGGTGCAGTGAGCTAAAAAACGGTGATGGATTAAAACCTTGGTAGGAGTATTCTGCATCATTCAGAAACTCTGTCCATCACCACCCCCTTTTCCAAAATCGACTCTTTGTTACTGTGCCCGGTGCCCATCTCAGCCAGGACTATGTTTTCCTACTTGCTTTACATTGTACAATACAAAGTGAAGTGTTGGGAAATTGACTGAGGTAACACTATCCTAGTATGTACCCTCCAATGGGTGTGCATAGATATGTACCTTCCATGAGCCACTACTTCACAAGGTTAGCAGCATTTCAAATTGTTTCCTCTAGTTGAGTAAATCTTGGGCTTGCTTATGGCCTGCTTGACACCTGTATCTGCGGTCAGAACAAAGTAGATGTTCCTTGTACCATATGACACCATTTGACAAACTATTGCAGTCACCACTCTGTACTTATTGTTACTGGGTACTTGTAAAGCACACAGCTACTCCCTGGAGTGTCCCGGCGCTGAGAAAGAGAACCAGTGACAGAGCAGTACAGCTCCTTTACTGTTAAACCTCGCCTAAAGCTGAGGAGATCCTCAGCCTGGAGTAAGAATGGCAGCAGGCTGTTCCAAAGCTGAGAGGCTACCACCTGAAAGGAACAACCACCCAGGCGGGAAAGAGAGATCCTTGAAATAGTCGATAGCAGCAGGGTGGAAGACCTCAAAATTCTAGGTGGAGCATAGCGCTGGATTCTGTTCCTTCGGTATGAGGCCCCAATATTGTGGGAGGCCTTATAAGCCAGTACCAGGGCTGGGGGTCTGGCTGGATAAGGCTCTCTCCTTCAACACTCAGGCCACGAAAATGTCCGCAACTTGTTTTGGTCTTCTCCGGATGTTGAGGAAAGTCATCCCTCTCCTGCCTATGGAGGCCGAACAGGTAGCCGTCCAGGGCCTGATTCAATCTCGGCTGGACTTCAATAATGCCTTGTATCTCGGCGCCCCGGAATACACATTACGAAAGCTGCAGATAGTGCAGAACTGCAGTGCCCGAACACTGCTCCAGCTGCCCCGCAGACAATCAGCCAAACCGGGGCTGAAGAAGCTGCACTGGTTACCCGTACGACAAAGAATCGCCTTCAAGGCGATGTGCATCTCCCACCAGGCTTTTTGGCGCACAGGTCCAGCAATTGGCCGCCAACTAATAACCCAGTACCACCCCACCAGAAATCTTAGATCAAGTCAGTCTTTTCTGGCCTCAGTGCCCAGAATAAAAAGAGCAAGAGCTGGTGGCAGGATGTTCTCCCTCGATGCCGCCAAACAATGGAACTCCCTTCCCCTCCAACTCAGGTCTAACCCCAACCTCCTCTCGTTCCGGAAACAGCTGAAAACCCTCCTGTTTAATGCCCACCATTAATTCTCCTAGCAGAACCTCTTCTGTTCAGCAAATACACCTTCTATTAGCGCTTGGACGCCCCAGGGCAGCAACCGCGCTTTATAAATACATATTTCATTTCATTTCATTTCATTCACAACAATTGGTTCTGTATAAACTAAGCGAACACCTTTGACAGGCAGATGTTTATATCCCTTCCATTCAGGGTCATACCCTTTTCGCAGGTGAACAGTAACTGTGTGTCATCGGCGCAAGATATTACTTTAGCACTGTATTGTTCTGCCATAAGTGCCGGGGGGCCTTAAACACATTAAGCAAAGTGGTGCTCAATATAGATCCCTGCGGAACTCCTACATTCAACGGGGGATAGGGGCCGAAAAAGTAGGGGACCAAACTGTTTTTTCTGGCGGCTTTCCAGTTAAGATGTAAACCAGTGAAGGACCTTGCCACCAATGCCACATCCCTGGAGTCTGTGCAAAAGAAGAGTATGGGGCACGGTATCGAAAGCGATGGAGAGGTCCAGCAATATCAATACGGCCTTGCCTCCTCTGTCAAGTGAAGTTTTGATAGATTCCGAGACTTCCAGTAGTGTTGTTTCTGTATCAATATTGGCTCTAAACCCTGACTGGATAGGATGCAGTACATGATTGGCCTCAGCAAAATCAGAAATGATCCTGTTTACCTATTTCTCCAGAACCCTAGAGAAGAAAGGCAACAACTAAATTGGCCTGTAATTGCGGGCTACAGAAGGGTCAGCTGAAGATTTCTTTAAAAGCGGGAGGATTTTTCCGTGTTTCCAGCTGTCAGGCATCAAGCCCTCTGACAGAGAGAGGTTCAAGACCCGGTTAACTGCTGGGTTAATCACCTCTGCAATACATGCCAGTATTTTAGCGAGGAAGGGGTCTGAGGGGCAACCTGATTTCAGTGCCTTCATTAACTTCAGAGAGTCAGCCAACGGGATGGGAGGGAATTGCACGAGGGTTCCTCCGGGGTTGGATAAGACAGGGGGGACCAGCCTGTGTTGCCCTCCATAGCAAGGGGGGATTCCCCAAGTGAGGCTTGAATGGTTGTCATTTTTTAATTAAAATATTGTGCGATAAGATTCATCCAATCATTTGTAGGGGTAAAAAGGCTATTAGTGGCGCAGAGGGAGGAGAAATCTTTAACAATTTTGAACAGTTCTTTACAGCTATTCCCTGCTTGCTCAATTTTTGAAGACAAAAAACAGTTTTTTTCCTTCCGAACTTTGGCGTAATAGGCTTTTAATGCCAATTTATACACTGTTTTTCCAAGGGGTTACAATTCTTCCTCCAAACTCTCTCAAGGCATTTGCAGGTACTTCTGCTTTTATGGTGGACAGAACATAGCCTGCGTTGTCCAGAGTACCCGGTGCAGCAAAACCTAAAGCCTTTAGTAGGTTTTGAAGTGCTCAGGATAATTGGTGGCGGAGCCGATGACGTGAAAGCTCTCTTTCCTCGCTATGCCCCAAACCGTACTCTGAGATCTGGTGGCTTGGGCTTGATCAGCACCACGAGAATAAAGAAAGCACGCTGGTGGGGGCAAATTATTTTCACACCAGGCAGCTAAGCTATGGAATACCGCGCCCATCAAACTCCGCCTAGAAACAAATAAGAGCTGTTTCAGAAAGGCATTAAAGACCTGGCTTTTCAGCACAGCTTAGTCATCTAGTAGGTACCTTACCCACTCGCAGCGCCAAGACGCCGCGGCATAAGTGTGCTTAACAAATATTTCAGTCAGTCAGTCAAGGACATTTAGGATAGTCTTACCCAGCATATTTAACTTTATTTCAAAGGTAGATATGCTTACTCAGCTGCCAAGGTCCATGCAGGTAACAGCAGTGGAGCCGGGTAAGGGGGTATTTTGTGGTACAATGCTGAGGCGAAACTGAATACCAAATTAATTTACCCTCAGCATCGTCACTTGAAATCCCCCCTTACCGGCCCCACTGCTGTTACCTGCACGGACCACGGTTGTCACTCAGTTCAAGGACGCCAGGCCTCGAGCCATCATTGGACACCTCCCAACTAACATCCACAACCTGGACTGAGTTGGTTTTGTCACAGGTAGTGTGCTAAAAGTGCATGAAAGACGTATCTTCTTGAGCCTCAGGTAGCAGTCACAGAAGGCGTTAGTAAATGTTCACTTGGCAAGTATACGGAATGAGTCCAGACTTCAAAGACAGAGACATGAAAAGGTAGGAAAAGCTTAGGCTAGGTGAGCTTTTGGAGGGATTTCGCATAGGTAGAAGGCAGGTAGTCTAGGTAGTGAAGATACACGTCGCTTCATCTTCTCCAGAGACCTCAACCCCATCAACGCCACACTATCCCTGATACACAATGACTCCATCACTCAAGTAATCAGATGACTCCAAACTGTACAGAACACAACAGCCAGGCTCACCATCAACCTCCCACCACATACACATCAACCTGCACCTCGAAGAGCTTTGCTTGCTCCCCATCCACAAGCAAGCTCTCTTCAAACTCTTCATGCTCACATTCAAAGCCTTACACACAGATAGGGCCAACTCCATACCAGACAATGAGGACAACTTCACTGAGGAACATCTTCTTTCAGAAAAGATGACCAAAAGACTAGACCTAGAGACTAAGCTCCTAAGTCTAGAGAAAGAGAGAGCAGAGATGGGCCTAGGACCCATTAATGGTGGCAGCAGTTTAAAAAGTCGAGAAAAAGAAGGTTCTTATGATCCTAAAAACCCCAATGGGATTATCACTAAATGTAATGATGGTGATGACACCACCACGTGCTTCAGAGGATTTGAGAGGGCCTGCAAAGCCACAAAGATGAGGAGGTCTCACTGGGGGCACTTCTTTGGGAACTGTTCTCTGGTAAGTGCAGAGACAGACGTCTGACAATTAGTGGGGCAGAAGCAGAGTCCTATTTACTCATGAAGGGCACCCTGATTGACGGATTTGGACTCACTACAGAGGACTACAGAATTAAATCCAGGGGGCTCCGAAATCCCTGTCATTCGTGGGAGGAATTTGTAGACTACTCAGTAAAGACTCTACGTGGCTGATTAATTGGAAGTAAAGTGCAGGATTATGAAGGACTTTATAATTTGTTTATGAAGGAACACATTCTAAGTAACTGCATCACTGAAAAGTTGCATCAGTATCGGGTAGACCTAGGTCCAATTTCTCCCACAGAATTGATAAAGAAGGCAGACCACTGGGTCAAGACAAGGGTAAACAAGACAACCACTGGGGGTGACCAAAATAAGGGGTCACAAAGCCTCCTTAGGGGAAAGAGGGTGAGACACCCAAAAGACAACTACCAAGAGTCTTCTAAAGTCCCCCACATTCCTGTCTAGGGGGTGAGACTTAGACCTCTTCCCAGCCCACTAGTGGGTACAAGGGTAAACATTTTGATCCTGCAAAGTCAAGGTGTCTCCACTGTAACAAGAAGGGACACTGACCTGGAGATCCTACCTGTACAAATTATCCAGACCCTAGTCCTCCACCAGTTTCTGCTGGTGTGGAAAATCTCCAGATGGGATCAATAGTGTGCCCAGAGCAAATAAAGGTCCACAGTGAGGCTGTTTTAGTCTCTGAAGGGGAGGTAGGGTTAGCCACTTTGGCTGTCTGGCCTCCTAATTTAAAGAAATACCTGGAGTGCCGCCTAATGAATGGGACTAATATAGAAGCCCTGAGGGATACAGGTGCCAGTGTCACCATGGTGAGAGATACACTGGTTTCCCCAGAGCAATAGCTAACTATAAAAAAACTATCAAGTTAACAATGCTGCCAGTGTCACCACTAATGCATGGTTATGGTGATATTAGACTGGGGGGTGGTTGCTGGACTGAAACAGGTAGTGGTCTCCAAAATTCACAGCCGCCTGTCTGCTTGGAAATGATCGGAAACCTCAGCATGGGCTGAGGTGCAAATAAAGACTCATGCAGCAAATCCGGGAGGTAGTTTTTGTAAAGACCAGAGCACAATGCCTAGCACAGGGTAAAAAGGGAGAGTTGTAGCCAGAAATGATAGAACAGCCTCCCAAGAGAAAAGGCATAAAGACTGGTGACACAGCTTCACCCAGCAAGATCAGGACCCTTCTCATGGATAGTACCTGTCAGCCCCACAGGGAACTGAGCCCATGGTGCTTGAATCTTATGAGGTAGACCTCTTGCAACCAGGGATCCCTCTAGGGAACAGTTGTGCCTTGGGCAGTAGGTCTGCCCCACACTTGAAGGCCTGAGGCAGCAAGCTGGTGCACAGGAACAGGGAGTAGTCAGTGGCTCCCACAAGGTCTGTTGGGAGGAAGGACTCCTGTACACTGATGCCAGAGACACCAAAACTGGTGCCACTAGGAAAGTGATTGTGCCTCAGTTGTATAGAGAGTTTCTAGCCCATGACATCCCCCTAGCTGGGCATCTGGGCCAGACCAAAACTTGGGAAAGATTGGTCACCCACTTCTATTGGCCCCTGATGTCCCAAAAAGTGAAGGATTGTGTAAGCTCCTACGTTAGCTGTCAAGCCAGCGGCAAGACAGGAGGACACCCAAACCCACTCCAATCCCACTACCAGTGGTTGGGGTCCCCTTTGAAAGGGTGGAAGTGGATATAGCGGGTCCACTAGAACCTCACACTGCCTCAGGAAACAAGTTCATTCTAGTAGTAGTGGATCATGCTACTAGGTATCCTGAAATCTTTCACCTTAGAACAGCCCCTGTGGTACCCAAAGCCCTCATTTGTGTCGTCACCAGGGTAGGGTTTTCTAAGGAGGTAGTATCAGACCAAGATATCATCTTCATATCTGCATACTCAAAACACATGTGGGATGAGTGTGGAGTGATCTACCAGTTCACTATACCATAGCACCCACAAACCAATGGCCTTGTTGAAAGAGTCATAAAGACATTGAAAGGCATGATAATGGAACTCCCTGAAAAACTCAAATGGAGATGGGATGTTCTGTTCTCCAGCCTGCTTTTTGCCTACAGAGAGGTGCCTCAGAAGGGAGTAGGGTTCTCTCCCTTTGAACTTCTGTTTGGCGACCCTGTATGAGGACCACTCTCACTTGTGAAGGAAGGATGGTGGAAACCCCATCATGTACGAAAGCAAAATATGGTGGACTATGTACTAGGCCAGTGGTTCCCAAACTTTTCCAAACTGCGGCTCCCTTTACCTATTGACTGATGGCCGTGGCTCTCCATTATGTTAACTTTTCTGTGGCGGGTGGTGAATGTAAGCCCAGTCTCTGTAGTACTTTCATGTTTTTCCCTGAAAATAATTGGGATGAAGGTGATGAAGGTATTATATAGCATAGTTGTAATCCTATTCTGGCCACTGCAGAGCCCCATGCTGTGGCAACGACTGATTGGACTCATTGGAGGGACACTGTGTTCTCAGGGAAGTGAAATGTAAATGCACATCAGTGTGCATGCCTGTAACACATTGGCATGCATACGACAGCCCGTTTGACAGACAAATGAATTACAAACACTTGTGAGAAACAGAATATACCATAGCTTGCTGAACTAAATATTCATTTGACTTTTGCAAACAAGTGATAGTGACCACTGTTCTCTGGTTGTTTATTCCCATTTCCTTTCAAATAAAATGTGTAAAATGAGGACAATAGAAAAAAAAGAAATAAAATGAACATGATCTAGACACAGTCAAGCACAATCAAGGTTTGGAGTAAGTCTGCAGCAATTTTTGGCAAAGGCAAATAAAAATAATTAGATTGGGCACAGGCAATGCACGTGGTTTTCCTGCAAAGTCAATGTTATCTCATTTGATTTGATGGTCACAGCTGTTTCTGTGTGCTGGTCTCCTTCCTGTTGATCGTTCTAGATTCAGGAAAGAGAAGGGCACAATAAGGAGCTAAAGAAAGGCGTGATGAAGAATTATTTTCTTACAATAGTGTGTCAGACTGTAAAGGCGCATAACTGAATTTTATTTTCTAAAGTGAACAAGCAGATTTTTTTCACCTAAAAATAAATAAATCCTAAGGCAGCCTTGGAATTTAGAGACCTGGATGTTAGCCCAGGTTTCGATCAGGTCAAAAACCATGCAATTGTGTTTTTATGCTCCCTAAATTGTAAATATTTGTAATAAAAACAGCAGTGTAAACCTAATATTATATTGTGCTGTTCACTACTGCAACGTTAATCCAAAAGGTTTCTACTGGCATTTACACTTGTGACCTGCAGGTCTGTTGCACGCTTTTGACTGCAGCAGACTCTAAACCATGGGTACTCACAAACTTTCTCTCGGGGGCCAAATTTACAGTGTGGTTTGTGTCCGAGGGCCGCACCGGTGGAGGCGGGGTCAGTGGTGAAGGGGGCGGGGCTAGAGCAACAAAACAAATAGTGACCATGAGGTTGATCACAGGTCCCTGCAGCGGACGCCGTAACCAGACCCGGCATACACACATCTCTCTCTCTCTCTCCGTTTCCTTCCCTCTCTTTCTCCCTCTCTCTCCCTCCCTTTCTCTCCCTCTATCTCCCTCCCCTGCTCTCCCTCTCTTCTGCTGTCTCTCTGTCTCCCTCTGTCTCACTCACTCTGACTCTCTCACTCTCTCTCACTCTATCTCTCCCTCTGTCTCACTCACTCTGACTGTCTCACTCCCTCTCTTCCTCTGTCTCCCTCTCTCTCCTTCCCTCTCCCTCCCTCACTCTGAGGTCTCCCTCACTCTGAGGTCTCCCTCACTCTCCTTCCCTCTCCCTCGCTCTGAGGTCTCCCTCTCTCTCCTTCCCTCTCCCTCCCTCACTCTGAGGTCTCCCTCACTCTGAGGTCTCCCTCACTCTGAGGTCTCACTCACTCTCCTTCCCTCTCCCTCACTCGGAGGTCTCCCTCTCTTTCCTTCCCTCTCCCTCGCTCTCCTTCCCTCTCCCTCGCTCTCCCTCTCTCTCCTTCCCTCTCCCTCGCTCTGAGGTCTCCCTCTCTCTCCTTCCCTCTCCCTCGCTCTGAGGTCTCCCTCTCTCTCCTTCCCTCTCCCTCCTTCTCCCTCCCTCTCTCTTCTTCCCTCTCCCTCATTCCCTCTGCCTCCCTCTCTCTCCTTCCCTCTCCCTTACTTTGAGGTCTCCCTCACTCTGAGGTCTCCCTCACTCTGAGGTCTCCCTCACTCTGAGGTCTCCCTCACTCTCCTTCCCTCTCCCGCACTCTGAGGTCTCCCTCTCTTTCCTTCCCTCTCCCTCGCTCTCCCTCTCTCCTTCCCTCTCCCTCGCTCTGAGGTCTCCCTCTCTCTCCTTCCCTCTCCCTCGCTCTGAGGTCTCCCTCTCTCTCCTTCCCTCTCCCTCGCTCTGAGGTCTCCCTCTCTCTCCTTCCCTCTCCCTCACTCTGAGGTCTCCCTCTCTCTCCTTCCCTCTCCCTCGCTCCGAGGTCTCCCTCTCTCTCCTTCCCTCTCCCTCACTCTGAGGTCTCCCTCTCTTTCCTTCCCTCTCCCTCGCTCTCCCACTCTCTCCTTCCCTCTCCCTCGCTCTGAGGTCTCCCTCTCTCTCCTTCCCTCTCCCTCGCTCTCCCTCTCTCTCCTTCCCTCTCCCTCGCTCTGAGGTCTCCCTCTCTCTCCTTCCCTCTCCCTCACTCTGAGGTCTCCCTCTCTCTCCTTCCCTCTCCCTCGCTCTGAGGTCTCCCTCTCTCTCCTTCCCTCTCCCTCGCTCTGAGGTCTCCCTCTCTCTCCTTCCCTCTCCCTCGCTCTGAGGTCTCCCTCTCTCTCCTTCCCTCTCCCTCACTCTGAGGTCTCCCTCTCTCTCCTTCCCTCCCCCTCACTCTGAGGTCTTATATAGAATGTGAAAATGGCTACTTTAATGAGAAAGGTGCAATCTGTAGGTAAACATTCCCCTGGCAATGTGCCATTCAGCATAATTTAAAACCACAGCCTCACTAAGCATCTGCCTTCCCCTCCTGTAAAAAAAAGACCCCTCAATAACCAAGTAAAGGCAAGCTCTTACTATCCGCTGAATTAAGGGGGGGACTGTCATTGCCCCTGCTGAATATGGGGCTGTACTTCACTAGAACAAAGGAGGGGTCAGTCCTAACTTCCTTCTTCTTTGAAGAGCCTGGCACCAGCTGGCTAACCTTCCCACCAATGGCATCCCCTGTGGTCACTGGACATAACCCGCTAGAAAAGCCCTGGGTGGTAGGGCTCAAAATCACTCACTCCTCCTAAACCCCCTTGGAGTTGATAGGGTGCTGCTCCGATTTTTTGCTAGTTCGTATTCTCTTTGCTCCTGTTAGCTCTGGGTTTGTGGTGGCATAGTTGATAGCTGTTAGCTATGCTTTCAAACCTCGCTGGTAGAAGCTCTGTTTTGAGGTGCTAAGGCCCACATGCTTTCTTCTGGGGCCTATCTAACAGTAGTGCCGTGATCCATAGGTGTGGGGACCAATTTAGTCTCAATTAGTGTATGCATTTGCGAGGTCACGGGTTTTACAGCTTCCCCTTTTTGTGGAAATTAATATATTGCTGATCGACTGAGCCCATTAAAGAAGAATATAGCTCTACATGAGTGCCCGGTTTTTAAAAAAAAGAAAAAGCATGTGAATGAAAAAGGGTACCTTTGAATGGACACTCGCTTACACAGCGATGAAAGCTGCATTTCAAACTACTGACATTCATCTTATCTCTGAACGTGTTGTGATCTGCGGTTCAGCAGGCTCGGTAGTCACAGATGCCTATTTCCGAGCAGTTGGTTGTTGTTTTCCACCGGTGTTCTGCCAGCGCTCGGGTCTTGTGGATGAGCACAAACGCACTGTGTTCTAGGGGGTAGTTTAGGAAAGACGATCAGTGTGCATTTTCACCCGTGGCATGTCAATGTCGCAGTGTAGTTAGCTGTACTCGAAATGTGAAGATGCAGCTCTGCTTATAACCCTGATCCCGCCCTGTGTCACACCCTAATTTCCAGACACAAGCTTGAAAGGTGACTGAAGCGGCGTATATGCATCTTTAGAACACTTTTTAAGGCTATTCTGTTTTGCAGTTGCATCAGAGATCCATGACAAAAGATTCAGCTGGGGTGTGTCATTATTTTCGGAGGCGGGAGGGGGAGGAAAGAGCGAGATGTCGCACCCTCTTGCGATATCTTCACTGGGGAAATGGTTCACCTCTCAGCGCCTCTGCACCCCCACTCTGACTATGGCGGGAATCGCCCGGCCCCTACAGAGCAGCAGAGTCTCTCGCGCTGCTGCAGACACTCTTTAAAAAAAAAAAAAAAAAAAAAAAAAAAAAAAAAAATTTTTTTTTTTTAAACTCTGGTACGATGTCTGCAAGGTCCGCGGGCCGCCAGGGAAGGCTTGCCGGGCCGCCAGCGGCCCGCGGGCCGTACTATGAGTACCCCTGCTCTAAACCATCTGAATTATCTAACTGAGATCGGAGCATGTTTTTTGTAACCTGTAAGTCACACTGTTTCATATCCCTTGCTCCCGAACTCCCACCCCCACCTTTTTCTGAATAAGTGCATAAATAATATATGTGCCTCTTTGCAAAGAGATATATCTTACCGCCTATCTCTGGCCTCAGCAGCAGCAGCTTTAATATTTTGAAAGACCTTAGTAGAGCCTGGGTTGAGCTATGCTGCAATTCTGGGCAAGGACCCCCCTAAGGGGAACAGCAAAAGGAGCGATACGGCACGCCATCATGTTAAAGGAAGAGACAGTCACCCGCCTTTGCTGCTTGCGGAGAACACAGCAGGAAACCAGTGCAGGACCGAATCTGTGGGCGGTCTGACTCAGTGGAACTCCTAGAATGCAGACAAGCACTTCCGTTTTTACCACCATGTTGGTAAAGGGAGCGTGAACTGCTTGTTTAGCCTGTCTCCTGCAGCCTACAACTGAGCTCAATGAAGACAACTGACTTCCACTGTATATAAACATTTGTTACTGAGTGTAAAAAGACCCTCGGATTGCTTGATCAGACAGCGGGCTTCCCCTCACAGGACAGGGCGAAAGCAAATGCATTGAAATATCCTGGTCTCCCTGCTGTCCTGATACTAGACGCCTTGAAAGTGAGGTTGCACTGCCCTCTTATGGTCTAGGGCAACCACTGCAGACCTGATCACACTAAGCAGTGTTGAATTTAGATGCACATAAGTGCAACATACTATTTATTACTGATTCCCAAACTGTGTGCTCATCTGTTTGTGGCACCCCAGGCTAGTTTTCACAGTGCACCAGGGAGCCAAGGCACACAGTTTGGGAACTGCTATACTAGGCCTTTGTTCCAGGATGGTAGAGTACATGCAAAAAGCATCAAAGAATCTTGAGGCCAGCCGGGAGTTCCAGAAGCTTTGGCATGACCAAAAAGCTGCACTGGTAGAACTTTAACCAGGGCAACAGGTGTGGTTTTTGGATCCAATGGCACCATGGGCCCTTCAGGACAAATGGAGAGGCCCTTACCGTATCCTGGAGAAAAAGAGTGAGGTCACCTACTTGGTAGACCTGGGCACTAGTAGGTCCCCATAAGGGTGATACATTTGAACCGCCTCAAACTCTATTGTGACAGGGCCGATGTAACCATGCTGATGGTTACTGGTGAGAATCAGGCGACAGAGAGTGAACATCTCCCTGACCCATGTCCTACAGACTCCAAGATGGGTCATTTATGGATTTGTCTATTCAGACACCCTCTCTGACCAACAGGAGGCTGATTGTAGACCGGGTCTAGAGCAGTGTGCACAGCTCCTTTCCTTCACCCCTGGTCAGACTCCCGGGTGTACCCATGATGTGGACACTGGAGACAGCTTACCTGTCAAAAAACCACAATCTATCACTGGTTGATCAAGTTAAGGAAGTCTTTAGTGCAGCTTATCTAGATGATTTTGCTGTGTTTAGTTCATCCTGGCAGTATCACCTGGCCCACCTGGAGAAGGTTTTACAAGCCCTGCAAGCTGCAGGCCTAACTATCAAGGGGTCCAAATGCCAGATAGGGACGGGGACTGCTGTGTACTTGGGCCACCTTGTATGTGGGGGCTAAGACCAACCACTACAACCCAAATTCTAGACCATTCTGTATTGGAAAGCTCCAACAACCCAAACCTAAGTCAGGGCATTCGTTGGCTTTACTGGGTACTATGGCAGGTTTGTGAAGGGATATGGGTCCATTGTGACTCCCCTTAAGGAACTCACTTCCAATAAGATGCCCAAGACAATGATCTGGACAGTTGGCTGCCAAAAGGCTTCTGACACCCTAAAAGAGGCATGCTCAGCACCTATTCTCAAGGCTCCAGATTACTCCATTGTGCAGACTGATGCCTCTGAGCTAGAGATGGGAGTGGTCCTATCCCAGACAAATGATGATATACAAGACCAACCTGTTGCTTTCATAAGCATAAGGCTACTCCCCAGGGAACAGCGTTGGAATGCCATTGAGAGGTAGGCCTTTGCTGTGGTTTGATCACTGAAGATGTTGAAAACATACCCGTTTGGTACTCACTTTCTAGTTCAAACTGATCGTAGACCTCTCCGATGGCTAATGCAGATGAAAGGAGAAAGCCCAAAACTTTGGAGGTGGTTCATCTCCCTACAGGGAATGATGGTCTTTTCAGTGGAACATATGCATGGGACTGCCCATGCCAATGCAGATGGTCTTTCCAGATTTTTCTTCTTAGGCAATGAAGACTCTCTTGGAAAAGGTTATTCTCATCCTCTTTCATTTGGGTGGCATGGGGGGTGGGGGGGGTTGTGTAGGAAAGTGCCCCTTTTTGTATGGTTACACCCTACTTTTTGCCTTACCTCTGATCCAGCCAGACTTGATGAGCATGGGGTCCCTGCCAGTCAGGTTTCCAGGACCAGTGTGTGTTCTTTACCGAAACTGTACCTTTGTATCCACACTTGGCCCATCTCTGGCCACAGGTATGCCCCTTGTAAAAGGTACCAGGGGAGGCCACTAAGGGCTGCAGCACTGATAGTGCCAACCTTACAGGTCCAGTACCTAGACTAGACACCCACACACTGCCATTGCAGGCTGCATCTCTTGGTTCAGAGAAAAGTAAAGAGTCGACATGGCACACATTCCTGTGTGCCAGGCATACAACCCACTGCCTGAGGCCTAGGTAAGCCACCCCTCTAGTTGGATACACTAGCCCTCGGTTGAGGGTACCGTGGCATGAGCCCTGTACCCCTACAGTGTCTACATCCATTTTTAGACATTGTAAGTGTAGTAAAGCCATAAAGAGTATATGGTCTGGGAGTTGGTCACTACGAACTCCACAGCTCCTAATGGCTTACTAAAACTTGGGAAGTTTGGTAGCAAAGGTCTCAGCAAGTTCAAGTTCAGAAATTTGTATAGCGCACTACTCACCCATAGGGCCTCAAGGCGCTTGTGGGAGGGGGTGCATTATATATCGAATAGCCAGGTTTTAAGTTCCTTTCTGACGGAAATGTGGTTCTGTGTGAGGCGGAGGTGAGTGGGGAGTGAGTTCCAGGTCTTGGCCGCCAGGTAGGAGAAGGATCTTCCTCCCATGGTGGATCTGTGAATGCGCGGAACTGCGGCAAGTGCTTGGTTGGAGGATCTTAGTTGGCGGGTGGGTGTGTAGAAGGACAGTCGTGTGTTGAGGCATTCGGGTCCTAGTTTGTATAGGGCCTTGTGAGCGTGGGTGAGGAGACGGAACGTTATTCTCTTGTTGACGGGAAGCCAGTGGAGGTCTTTCAGGTGGCCGGTAATGTGAGCTTGGCGAGGGATGTCCAGTATGAGTCTGGCCGATGCATTTTGGATGCGTTGGAGTTTTTTTCTGTAATTTGGCTGTGGTTCCGGCGTAGAGGGTGTTTCCATAGTCCAGTTGGCTAGTGACCAATGCGTGGGTGACCGTCTTTCTTGTTTCGGTGGGGATCCAACGGAAGATTTTTTTGAGCATACGGAGTACGTTGAAGCAAGAGGATGAAACTGCGTTAACTTGTCTGGTCATCGAGAGGGAGGAGTCTAGGATGAAGCCCAGGTTGCGTGCATGGTCTGTGGGTATGGGTGCTGTGCCCAGGGCCGATGGCCACCAAGAGTCGTCCCAGGCAGAGGGTGCAGATCCTAGGATGAGAACTTCCGTTTTGTCTGAGTTAAGTTTTAGGCGGCTGTTTTTCATCCATTCGGCTACTTCTTTCATGCCTTCATGAAGATTGGTTTTGGCGGTGTTAGGGTCTTTGGTGAGGGAAAGGATCAGCTGGGTGTCGTCAGCGTAGGAGATGATGTTAAGGTTGTGTTGTCGCGCGATGGATGCGAGGGGACTCATGTAAACGTTGAAGAGGGTGGGGCTGAGTGATGTTCCTTGTGGGACTCCGCAGATGACTTCGGTGGCCTCTGATTTGAATGGGGGGAGTCGGACTCTCTGGGTTCTCCCGGCGAGGAACGAGATGATCCAGTCCAAGGCTTTTCCTTGTATTCCGACATTGGTGAGGCGTTGTATGAGGGTGCTATGACAGACTGTGTCGAAGGCGGCGGAGAGGTCGAGTAGGATGAGGGCAGCTGTTTCTCCGTTGTCCAGTAGCGTTCGGATGTCATCTGTCGCTGCAATGAGGGCGGTTTCGGTGCTGTGTTTGGCTCGAAAGCCGGACTGTGAGGGGTCGAGGGAGTTGTTGGATTCAAGGAAGGCGGCGAGCTGGCTATTGACGGCTTTCTCAATGACTTTGGCAAGGAAAGGGAGGAGGGAAATGGGGCGGTAGTTCTTAAGTTCAGATGGGTCAGCTGTGGGTTTCTTCAGGAGAGCAGTGAGTTCGGCGTGTTTCCAGCTTTCTGGGAAGGTAGCGGAGTTGAAGGAGCAGTTGATGACATCACGGAAATGGGGTGCGATGATGGAGTCTGCTTTGTTGAAGATGTGGTGGGGACAGAGGTCGGTTGGTGAGCCTGAATGGATGGATTTCATTAGGCGGATGGTGTCTTCAGTGGTGATTGGGTTGCAGGCGTTAAGGTTGTTAGGGAGCGGTACGGGTTTGGAGGTGTGTGAGGTGGGCTGTTCTTTCGAAATGTTCTTAAAGCTGTTATGTATGTCGGCGATTTTGTTGTGGAAGAAAGAGGATAACGAGTCGCAGAGGTCTTAGGAGGGAGTGATGTCGTTGGTGCTGGCGGTGGGGTTGGTAAATTCTTTGACGATGTTGAATAGTTCCTTGCTGTTGTGGGCGTTGTTGTCGAGTCGATCCTTGAAAGCTGATTTCTTGGTGGATCGGATCAATTGGTGGTGTTTGTGGGTGGCTGCCTTGAGGGTGCTCAGGTTGTCAGTGGTTGGGTTTTTTCTCCATGTTTTTTCCAGAGTACGGCATAGTTTCTTGGAATTCTTAAGGTCATCGTTGAACCAGGGGGCCTTTTTGCTACCTTGTTTGATCTGCTGGCCTTTTAGGGGTGCTAATTCGTCAGCGCTGTGGGTGATCCATTGTTTGAGTTTGGTGGCAGCTTTGTTTGGGTCCGATGAGGGGGCTGGAGGGTTTTGGTTGAGCGATGTGATGAGTTGGTCGGTGGTGATTTTATTCCAGTTTCTTCGAGGAATAGGTTGTGGGGGGTTGTGAGTCTTGGTAGTTTTGTAGCTGAAGTGAACACAGCTGTGGTCCGTCCAATGGAGAGCTGTGGTATGATTGAAGGAGATGTGTTTGCTGGAGATGAAGATAGGGTCGAGCGTGTGTCCGGCTAAGTGGGTGGGGGTGTCAACAAGTTGTTTGAGTCCGAGATTGGCCAGGTTGTCCAGAAGGGTGTTGGTGTTGCAGTCATTTTTCTTTTCTAGGTGGAAATTGAAGTTTCCCAGTAGAATGTAGTTTTCGGAGGGGAGGGCATGTGGGCTGATGAAGTCAGTGATGTCTTCGCTGAATTGTTTACGGGTTCCTGGTGGTCTGTAGATGAGGGTGCCTCTAAGTGTGGTCCTGGGGTCGGTGTGGATCTGGAAGTGGAGGTGTTCGGCGGTTGCAAGGTAGTCGTCTGATGATCTTGTACGCGTCCGGGATGGCGATGGTGACGTCGGGTGCTGATGATGCGTTCATCCAGGTTTCTGTAAGGAAGGCGATGTCCGGTGACGCAGTGTCGAGTAGGTCCCAGAGTTCTGTGGCGTGTTTGTGGATCGAGCGGGTGTTTAGCAGGATGCATTTCAGGTGGTTAGAGTCGGAGCTGTTTTTGGAGGTCGTGGATTTGGTGTGGGTCTTGATGCAGGCGAACTTGCAGGAGTGGCATGCGAAGGGACCGTGGGTACGTCCTGGGGCAGCTTCGTAGCATTGTGGTGTGCGTCCGGGGTTAAGGGCAAAGAGGGTGGCGGCGTCATACGTTATGCGGGAGGAGTGCGGTTTGCGGGGGCCAGGGGGTCTGGCGCTGGGCGGGGTCCAGGCGCGGACGGGCGTAGATGGGCTTACCTTTGGCGCGCCTTCGGCACGCATGGGGCGCGACCGCTGCGCGTGGACGCTGCGCGAAAATGCATCTGTGATATGCGGGTAGTGGAAGGGGAGGGGCGAGGGAGGGTCAGCTGGGAGGCGGGGTGGAGATCAGGGGAGGGAGGCAGGACGACAACAAACAAAATGGCAGCAAGCAGGCAATATCCAAACAACACTGGGGCACAATGTAAGCTAGCGCGATGTGAATGGCGGAGGCGCGGGCAATCAGGCACAAATACAATATCAGGCAGCACAGCACAAGAATTGCAGTCGCACAAGCGCACCTTGGCAGTCGAGCGTACCAATCTAATTGGCCTCGGCAGATTTAAACAATAATGCGCCGCAGGCGGGGCAATCTAGCGCTATGAGCTAGCTAGATGATTCTTTGACTATGCAGGCTAAGGCAGAGTGCGAGATAGGCTCTCAATAGATAACGATACCGGTTGAGGAGGCTGAGAGCAGCGTGTGGAGCGGCCGCTTCTGCTGAGGGCAGGACGGTCACAGCGCGATCACGGAGGAGCGGCGAGGTCAGTATCAGTGGGAGGGAGGGTCAGCTGGGAGGCGGGGTGGAGATCAGGGGAGGGAGGCAGGACGACAACAAACAAAATGGCAGCAAGCAGGCAATATCCAAACAACACTGGGGCACAATGTAAGCTAGCGCGATGTGAATGGCGGAGGCGCGGGCAATCAGGCACAAATACAATATCAGGCAGCACAGCACAAGAACTGCTGTCGCACAAGCGCACCTTGGCAGTCGAGCGTACCAATCTAATTGGCCTCGGCAGATTTAAACAATAATCCGCAGCAGGCGGGGCAATCTAGCGCTACGAGCTAGCTAGATGATTCTTTGACTATGCAGGCTAAGGCAGATTGCGAGATAGGCTCTCAATAGATAACGATACTGGTTGAGGAGGCTGGGAGCAGCGTGTGGAGCGGCCGCTTCTGCTGAGGGCAGGACGGTCACAGCGCGATCACGGAGGAGCGGCGAGGTCAGTATCAGTGGGAGGGAGGGTCAGCTGGGAGGCGGGGTGGAGATCAGGGGAGGGAGGCAGGAGGACAACAAACAAAATGGCAGCAAGCAGGCAAATATCCAAACAACACTGGGGCACAATGTAAGCTAGCGCGATGTGAATTGCGGAGGCGCGGGCAATCAGGCACAAATACAATATCAGGCAGCACAGCACAAGAACTGCTGTCGCACAAGCGCACCTTGGCAGTCGAGCGTACCAATCTAATTGGCCTCGGCAGATTTAAACAATAATGCGCAGCAGGCGGGGCAATCTAGCGCTACGAGCTAGCTAGATGATTCTTTGACTATGCAGGCTAAGGCAGAGTGCGAGATAGGCGCTCAATAGATAACGATACCGGTTGAGGAGGCTGGGAGCAGCGTGTGGAGCGGCCGCTTCTGCTGAGGGCAGGACGGTCACAGCGCGATCACGGAGGAGCGGCGAGGTCAGTATCAGTGGGAGGGAGGGTCAGCTGGGAGGCGGGGTGGAGATCAGGGGAGGGAGGCAGGACGACAACAAACAAAATGGCAGCAAGCAGGCAAATATCCAAACAACACTGCCTGTTATGCTCACCACTTTGAGTGGGATAATTGGCGGGAAAACCAAACTAGGAAGATAGGTGTGCCCACCTTTGCCAACCCCACCCCAGGTGCAGGAGGTGAGGTGCAGCACATATCTCAGTCCCTTACATCTCGAAGATAAGGGGACTTAGCCAATTAGGGAGAGGCTCATGCCCCTTCTCACTAGAAGGTGGCATAATAGTGGGTGTATCCACCCCAAGGAAGGGACCCATTGGTCCCGACCTGCACATCCATTCTAACGCCCCTAAATCTAGTATTTAGGGGCCACCCTGAAGCTTGCCTCCTCAGATTGGAGGAAGAAAGAAGAGGGACTGAAGAGCCGTGCTGACCCAGGAAGAAGAGGACACCGACTGCTTTGGCCCCAGCCTACCGGCCTGTCCCGACTCCGACCTGCCTATAGGAAAGAAATTGGCATGTCCTGCAGCCCCAAAGCCCGAACGACCTGCCCTGCACTCACTTTATGAATTCTGTCCCCTGTGAGCACCGGATTTGCTCAAACTAAAAATTTCAAGATCAGGACCCGGATCCAGGTGGATCTGCGGTCCTGCACCTCTCTGCACCTGGCTGCCACGGTCCAAGTTCGAGTGGTCCAACACCACGAGGAGGTCTGCCCAGCGATCCTGATCTGAGATCTGGTGACATCCACAAGCTTCAAAATGGTGCCTTTAGCGTCAACCTGAAGGGTCCCCCCTACCGCGATCAAAGGCAGTCAGAAGACCGCAACCGAAGAGGTCTGAAGAGCCCCACCGCGACCGAAGGCGGTCTGAAGAATCCAACACAAAAAGACACCTCATGGCCTTGGGTAACCCCACCAACAGTGTTCAGGTAAACCCCAAGATCCCAGCTTACCTCTCCAGCCAGTGGTCGCCTTCATGAAGTCTCCCTGCCCGAGCCTCCAGCCTCTTTTCTGAACCAAAGATCTCCATTGATATCCACTGGGTTCCCAACGTCGCCTTGGCACATGGCCGCCCCTGTGCCGCTGGTAGTGCAGCCCCTGTGCTGATTGTTGGCCCCTGCAGTACTGATCTTAACCCCCGGAGCTTTGCTCCCACACTCGAGTTGCCTACTTGTAAGCAGCCCCTAACCGAAGGCCCCTTTAACCTCCTTGGCTAACATTTGGCCCCTGCACTCTGCATTCGACCGCCCCATAGCCGCTGGTGGTGAAACTCTAGTGCCTACCTAGATCTTGGGAAACCTTAATCCTAACCCCCAAAACTCCCACTTGTAAGACATTTACTTATGTGTGAAACCGATAAAAAAAATTCCCATAGGAATCCCTGTTATGAAATTTTAGGCCTAAAATATTCTGTGTTGAACTATTGTTTTGTATGGGGAAAACAGAAACTATAACTCAAACCAAGAAAAGTCTTACTTACCTTGTATTGTGAGAGATTCTTAGGTGTGAGATTAAGGCATATTACCCCCAATATTCAAAGAAATCTAAAAGTAACTGAAAACTATTCTCAAAGTAATTACTGTGTAATTCAAACTGCTTCTTACATTCATACCAATCTGTAACAATTGCAAAACCATCCTCAATAGCATTTCTGTGTGAAGGTTTACAATTGTGAGTACATCTTACCTACCTGTACCAAGTCCTGCTTGGTTCTAGAAACAAAAAATACAAGTATAACTTTTTTATACTTATCTAATTGGTCTGGATTCAGCCTCTCAGTGTGTGTATCAGTCTTGATTGAGTAAACACAATAAATGCTTAACGCACCCTGCTGATAGGCCTAACTGCTTGCCCACTCTAACTGTTAGTAATTACCTTATTTAGCCTCTTCTATACCTATTTGGACTCCCTGGACTCTGAGCACACTATACTCTACTTAGGTATAGTATATACAGAGCCAGTTTCCTAAAATACCTCAACTTCTTCAAATTTCAGACCCTTCTAGATACCTCTGCTCAGCCAGACTTCTACTCACACACATCTCATTCATATACAGCACCAGAACAAGCTGTGGTGCCTTCTCCTACCTTGCTCTGAAAATCTGAAAGGACCTGTTCCTACCAGTCTGTGCCACCTCTTGAATTCCGCAACAAACTGAAGACTTGGCTCTTTATATTGCCTAGTCCATGCATCAGCCCAGAATGTCCCTGCGTCAGCGGGAGGATACCCTTCCGGCTGATAGTGTGCTTTATAAATACATAGAACTCTGCACCCAACGCTACATATGTGGGTCATATTTGAGGCCTGCTTGCCATGTTCATCCTTTGTTAAATCGTAGTAGATGTTCTGTTTGGCATACGACAAGTGCAATATAGTCACTGCACTGCTTATAACAGTGTAAATGACATGTAGGTTGTAAAAATGTACCCTGTGTGCCAGAAATTAAAGTCCATGGCAGTTTTGGACATACTCTCTAAGGAAATTAGGATGGTCTCCACAACATATTTACCCTAGTTTCAAAGATAGATATGTTCACTTAGTTCAAGGAATATAGGCCTTAATGCATCCTCAACCACTCCCCATCCAAAACTCCCATGCACAAACTGGAAGGTGTTGGAGTTAGCAGTGCAAGTGTGCTCAAGGCACATAAGAACATGTATTTGTGTGTCTCATGTGGTTCCCATGGGAGCCACTAGTAAAGGTTCACTTGGCATGTGCTTGGTATCGCTCTGAACATCGAGTGAGGTCAATATTGACTAGTAAGTAAAAACATACTTAATGTTTCTTTTCATTAGTGAAGTTGTGAAGCGTGTTGAGACCCCAACTGACATGTCTGCCCATGTGTGTGTAGAGGTTTTCTTGTGGTTTGTGTGCAAGTTGGCCGATGACTGGGTAAGAGGTGGTTTCAGTGGTGATTCTGTCCAGTTGTGTATGAATGTGTTGAGTCCATGAATGGCGGCGGTATGTTTATGTGAGTGTACTGCTGTGCTGGAATGGGCCTGTGGCTGACGGTATGAAAGTCTTTGTGTGTGGTTCTTGAAAGGCATGTGAAGTGGTTGGTGCCTTGCTGCGGCTGTATAGCTCACCTTCAGTAGTCTTGGGTTCAATATTTTTATTCTGTGATTAGTATTTTTTCTTTTTGAAGCTAGCACTTCTAAAGGTGCTAAAAACAATCTGGGTAAGTAGTGGTTTCCCTTCAAAGATCAGTAACAACCCCTCACATTTTTTAGACATGAACACTGAGAGGTGTCCAGGGTGGTGTAACTTGCATTGATGCCACTCATTTGCCAGAGTATGCAAAACTTAAAAGTTTAATTAAATGGCTAAGATCACTCATGTATTTACATTTTGTGACTGACATTTCTGGAATCTGTGGCGATCCACAAATTGATGTCTCCTAATTTTTGTGGTTGGGTGAAAGCGCACAATATACAAACGGGACACTTCAACTTTTTCCACAGAAAAAAACCCTGTTCTCGCAATGTGGATAGCTGTGGATTTGATGGCTTTTCTGTGCCACCGCCCTGGGAAGCCTGCCAAACCAGGAGTCCAGGGTGGTCTGGCTTGCATTGATTCCTTGTTACTCAGTAGTCTTCGCAACCACAAACTTCGGATAGAAACTCACATTTTCCTTCCATTTCTGTTTGGTGAAAGTTAAGGAATATGTGGAGATCCACAAATGTCCTACCTTCTAGCATTCCTACACATCTCCTAATAACAACAGTTTCCCAATAGACCAAGACCATCACACAAAAGGCACTTAAACACATAGGGGTCTATTATGATGTTGGGTGGATCGCCACCGCCCGCATGGCGGTGGTGATCTGCCCGACATCATCCCCTGCCAGCCTCCCATTTCCCCCCGCCATATTATGATGGCGGGGGAAGGCGGCGGACGGTCTTTCCGTATGCCACAGTCCCAAACGGGCAACGAGTCGACTAGGCGGAAAAGGGGTGAATATGGTCGCGGTGTCCGCTAGACACCGCCATCCATATTATGATGGCAGCAGGAAGCAACCTTTCCGTAGCGGCATTACCGCAACGGAAAGGCATGTGGTTTCCTCAGTTGTGGGCCCGTTGCGGGCCCCCAGGATGTTGGGGGGTGGGGAGGGCACATGGGGGGGTACCTATAGTACCCCAATGCATTTGCATGGACGACGTGGCAAGGCACCGCGGTGCCTGCCATGTTGTGCATGCAAATGCACACATGCCTTTTTTGTATTGCTCGGGTGCTGCTGACCGCACCGCCTGCTGCAATGCAAAAAATGCGGGATGCACCCACCAGTGTGGCAGGCGCATCCTAATTCCCATGCGGGACCGCCACACCCTTAGCGGGCAGTCCCATTTCCCGGGGCAATGGCAGGTGGACAAAGTCTGCCCGCCATCGTAATAGGCCCCTATATGTTGTATTTTGGGCCAGACTCAGTTCCCCGCTCCTAATGGAAACCTACCAACGACAGACATTTTTGAAAAGTGGAAACCCAGGGCATTTCAAGGTGGTCTGCCCTGTGTGGCTCCCACAGTGTTTTCTTACACACAGTGTGTATTTTTATTGGGACAAGTGGGCTAACGGTGGGTGGTAGAAATGTTGTGAATTCCTGCTGCGCAATTTTTCATCACTGAAATACATAATTTTAGGCCTGGATGGTAGCGTGAGGTCGTTTAAACATGGTAGGTCACTGTAGACTCTTCGGTCCACACGATACAAAACACAGTGGTTGTACAGAATACATTCATTTAGTACAGCAACAAATAAAAAAATGTGTTTCTGTGTTCTACCTATTTGTTGTCCCTTGTTGTGTATCTTCCTTTTTAGGAAAGAATCCTAAATACTTTATGAAACAGACATCCCCCGTCTGGAAAATCCAATGTACGGTAGGATGTTTGGTATCATTTATTTGTGTTAATTTTTGCTTTTTTCACTAAGCTTAGATAAAGCTTAATTGCAGTAGTGTTCAAGAGGTCCTGACGAACACCCGGTAGGCTTAACTTTACTACAATGGCTGAAACATGTTGACCAAATACCATCCTTAATAGACAGTTATTGTGTCAAACTGTCTCACACTCATTTTAATTTTGACACCATGATTTTCCCTAGTAAAGTTTTCCTTAAATCATGGTAGCCAATTTTACATCTCACTTTTTGATTCTTTTTACACACATTTTTTCTCACTGCAATTTAACATCCCACACCATTCCAAACTGATTTGATTTTTGGTATGATCCATCACTGGTGGTTCCTTGGGTTTGGAGAAGCACATAATTCCAGCAGGTGTGTGGCTCCCTAACCGGACCATCTTTTGTTCTATCCCAGATGATGAAGCTCTGCCATATGGGTGGGCTGATGGGAGAAATGTCCTTTTTGTTGTACACACTTTACAGGTAGACACAGAGTCCGTCACAACTATATCCAGGATGCCATGATATAGTCGGTCATAATGACGTGGTTGTCAAGAGCGGGTCGTTTCAGGTGTGTCAGGATCTGAGAGACCTTGTCTAAAGAGAGGGCGATCCCCTCCTGCAGTCACCCCGCTGATGGAGATAAACCCCTATCAGTGGATGCTTTTGGAAACAAATCACTTCTGGTGGAAGGAAAGCGAATGGCATCAAAAACCTCCCAAGTAGAACTTCAGAAAGAGAAGATTCAGTAAAGAAGAATAAAACATCATAACAGAAATACAGGGGAAATACTAGTTAGACTAAAACAGGGCAAAATTGGGAGCATGCACAGAATCAGGAAGCAATTCTGGCACAACATTCCTGTAAACATCCTCACCTTATGTATGCTAATTAGACCTAGAAGGAAAAAGATGGCCACAGGACGCTAACGTTGCCATGATGGTTTGGGCAGACCGCGTAAAACAGTGTTGACCGTCTGTCAGCTTGAATTGGGAGGTAGTAGAGCTTCCAATATGGCACCTGCCAGCTGAGGAATCCATAGACACCTGCAGGAGCAAGCAAGATTCATACCACGCTTGACCACCAACCTCTCAACTGGACCCAGCAGCCCAAAAGGCCCCAGAGCAGGACCCCTGCCCTCCACCTGGTCAGCGTCAAGCTCTGCTTCCCACATGCCTCAAAGAGGAGAACATTAAAAAGCGACAAACCTGAGTAGCAGACCTCCCAACAGCACCCCCTCCCCAAAGCCCTTTGGTAGGGTGATGAAGAAAATATCTACGAACCAATAAAGGTTTTCAAAAGCCTCAGCAGCTTCCCGAGATTGTTCAGATGTAGGACACCTTTTCGATGTAACCAGATACTGCAATTTTACTTGAAAAAATGAGAATCAACAATAGTAGATATTTCAAACTCAGGCTGACCATCAAAATAAAGAGGTGAAGAAACCCTTGAAAATGGATCAGGTACACAAGGTTTTAGTTGAGACACATGAAAGGTAGGATGAATCCTACACACACGGGGGAGTTTCAAATGTACAGCAACAGAATTAACCTTCTGTAAAACTGGTAAAGAGTTCAAAAATCAAAAACTTAGCTTACAGATACCATATTTTAGCTGTAAAAATTGAGAGGACAACCATACTTTATCTCTGATCTGGTAATCGGGCTTAACCTGCCGATGTTTAACCGCTGGCACCTTCATTCTTTTCTTTCCTATGCTGACTGTAAATTTTCAACTAACTGCTGCCTAGTTTCTGTTTGAAGACAGACTAACTTGGAAACTGCTGGTACAGTCAACTACGAGAATTCAACTGCAAGGCACATCATGGGATGAAATCTCTGAAGACAAAAGAAAGGAGTAACCTTAGGAGCAGTATGGACATTATTATAAAGGCAAACATGGCAAAGAGAAGTGGCGATAACTACTTGTCCCCAGTACCACTACAAAAACACCTAAGGTTTTGTTCAAGTATTTGATTGGTCCTCTCTGCAAGTCCATGAGATTGAGGATGAAAACCTGAAGACAAAGCTCTGATTATACTCAGAGCGGAACAAAAAGTCTTCTAACAATGAGAAATAAATGTAGTCAGTCTGTCCGCCCGAAACAGTTTTCTCCGGGCATCCATAAAGACTATAGATAGCTTGAATAAAACATTCCGCTGTTTCTTTGGCAATCTGCATGCCGCAAAAAGGAAATTGTGAAAAAGAGGCGGACACAAGGCACTGAGTTATGCTATCAACTCACACACTAAAACTTCATGTCAGTCAGTTGCCATTCTTTTCAGTAGGCATTAAGACAACTATAAGCTGGATTTCATTAATCATTGATGTGGGTTGGGATAACAGCCAAGTACTTGGAATCTTAATGTCAGAACATCTGTTTGCATTTCTTTTAAGGGGATGTCTTTGTGAGTTATCGGACTTACTACTACTTCATACACAACAGTGGTGGAGGTCCTTTGTGAGATAGCTGTCTCAATTCAACTGGCTCAATACCACAATATAAAAGTATGTTAACCGAATTGACAGTGGAACAGGATCCATGCAGGGAAAATACTTTTATTTGATCTGTTAAAATCATAAAAAGAGTGGAACATTCCACCATGATGAAAACGTCACAAAAGGTACAGATAAAAATGACATTAAAAAAATTGTAGTTATCGTAACCCTCGTATGGAATGGAACCAAAGAGCAGCGGATTATAATAACAGCAATGTAAACATGTCCATGGTTTCTGGTGAAATTAAAATATTGATGCCAACGGAAGATGGAGAGGGAGCAAAGTTCAAAACTGTTATGCATAATTTTCTGTCCAGTTTCTTAAGTCACTATATTTTCATATCCTGGAACATTTACAGGTGAGATCATGTTTGTGCCTAGGGCTTGTCATAGAAAGGGACTTTGGAAGAAAGGGAGTACAGAAACAGGTCTGAGAAAGACTTAGGTCGGATACTTTATACCCTACTGCCTAGTTCTTATTTTGGTGTTCCATCCTTTCCAGGGTTTTGTGCTGTTTCTTTCTTTTCTAATTCTTGTGCTGCTAGGGACAAAAATTTGACGGTGTTGCAAGACAGTTGAACTGAAAAACCGCTATAAAAGGATCCATGCAGGGCTACTGTCAAAAGACGGACATTATATATTAGGCATATAACATAGATTAATACCACAGTAAAATAGACATCAGGCTGTTGGGATGTAGGTGTACAACAGCATATAAGAAATGTCAACATTTCTGAACTACTGGATCATTTGTACTACCATCAAGACATGAGGGTATTTAACATATATGAACAAGCATTTGCAATGCAATAGGTCTCGCATTAGGAAAGTTTGAGCTATCGGTATTGTAAATGACAAATTTTTTATTTATGTGTTTGGTTTGAAAATAGCTAACTTAATAGCTTTGTCATTTACAATGCTAATAGTTGTAGAGGGTAGAGGGGAGAGTGGTGAGAGGGGGAAGTGTGGTGAGAGTGGTGAGAGTGGTGAGAGGGGAGAGTGGAGAGAGTGGTGAGTGGTGAGAGTGGTGAGAGGGAAGAGTCGGGAGAGTGAGGAGAGAGGAGAGTGGAGAGAGAGGAGAGGGGAGAGAGGGAAGAGGGGACAGCGAAGAGAGTGGTGAGAGGAGAGAGGGGAGAGTGGTGAGAGGGGAGAGTGGTAAGAGGGGAGAGTGTGGTGTGAGAGGGGAGAGAGATGTTTGAGAGGAGAGAGTGGTGTGAGAGGGGAGAGAGTGGTGTGAGAGGGGAAAGTGGTGTGAGAGGGGAGAGTGGTGTGAGAGGGGCGAGAGTGGTGTGAGAGGGGAGAGAAAGGGGAGAGAGGGGAGAGAGAGGTGTCAGTGGCGTCACTAGGGGGGTGCGGGGGGTGCGGACCGCACCGGGTGTCACCGCATCTGGGGGTGACACCAATCTACAAAGTAAACACTGACTACGACGGACAGACTACCTGCTAGTGCAAGAAGAAGCGAGCGCACCAGTCACACCACCCCGGCCTGATCGCACGTCGTGTGCCTGCCGGGTCACAGTCAGTTACACAAGCCAGGGCAGGGAAGGGTTTGTGTGACGATTCGAAACCGAAGCCGAACCGAACCCAGTTGCATTACCAAATACCAGGCAGGCAATGGCATGAGCAGCGTTGTTGTTGTTTGTTTCAGTTCGTTTCCATTCCCAGCAGCAGTTTGGGTCCCAGGGCCGTCAATCTTAGCCTACTACCAATTACGTGACGGCCCTGGGACAGGACAGCCCCCGCGCGCTGTGCGCAGTGCGCAACCTTAGCTCTGACGCGTCACCGCGGTCACGCTCACGCGCCCGCCAGGGAGAGTGCTTGCGCGGTGGTGCGTCGTGTCATGATGAAAGAACAATTAAATACGACGACACGACATCAGAGAGACCACGGGCCCGACTCCGGCACTATCTTTTGCTGTGTCTCTCTCGAGTCGACTCTTTCTGCCCTGACCCTTCAAATTTGGAACGGTGAGACGAGACTGCTGTTGTCACAGAAATAGTATCATTTTAATTTATATATATGAATACTGTAACTGTCTGACTGCATACTGCATAGTACTACTAGTAAGTTCAAAATGTGGCAGCGCAGTGGCACACAATGAAAATAAACACGGTTCGCCCTGAGAGGGCCCTGTTCGGGCGGGTCACGGCCGGGTGCACCACCAGCCAGGCTCAAGCTGGCTTTCTTCTAGTATGCCCAGGCCCAGCCCACCACCACACATGTTAGTATGTTTTCCATGTTTATAATGCAGCGTCACACCACATCACCATGGTAACACATTCTGTATATAGGTGACGTCACTTGTACACGGTGACAGATGACAGCTGAGACCTGTTAACGCTAGTTGTTATCCCGCTACCGCGGGTCCTTGTTGATAATAAACATAATCTTGAATACACCTTTCTCCATGCTTTATTGGTGTATGCTACAATTGGCGACGAGGGTGCTTTCAACAAGGGCCAGCGGAAATACTGAGATCGGCGATGATTGATGATCGTGATCATTTTGATGAGAAAATGCGGGAGAGAAGTTAAGGCGTTTAACGGAGTGAGTACACTAAGGAAGCAAGCGCTGTTGATAAAAAGTATATTATTGAAGAGCAATTTATGACAGTCGGAAATATCTGAAGAAGCGCTTTTGCTCGGCACCGCGTGAATTTGGAAAGATTTGATTTTTAATTCACGAAGAAAACGGTGATGGTGTGCGGCGTAAAGCGTTTGCGGAGCATCTGAACTAAATTTAATCAGGCGGCTGCGTTGAGGATCGAGCTGAAGGAAGCATTTTGAAACCGGCGCTTCGTGACATCCAGCTGAGGCGTCAGTCAATTACCTCAGCTGAGTCGCGTGAAGCATGCCGGTAGTGCATTGTGATTGGCTGCGCGTCATCAACGTAAACAACGTGCGGCCATCTTGGAAATTTTCCTGTCAGGAAAGCGAGTGAAGGAAAAACGAAGCGCTCTCTGAGGGGAATATTGCGCACTAGTGAAATCGATCAAAGGAAAACGTGCAGCTTTACAAGTAAGCCACAGAGTAATATCGGAGCCAAAATAAGGCGATCTCCCGCCAGTGCATTGGAAATAAAATTGTCATAAAAGCAAAAAGTGAATAAGTAAGCATGGCAGAGTGTAACAACATATGTGCCCCTCCTCGTTTCCTGGATGAACCAGGGAAACCCACTATGAAGTGGAAGAAGTGGGTAAGGGCATTCGAAAATTACATCATTTCTATTGATGGGAAAGCTTTTGATGCCGAAAGAAAATGTTCCTTGTTGTTTGGACTATTAGGTAAAGCAGGGCAAGACATCTTTGACAGTTTACCTGAGTATGAGAGCCCACCAGGAACATTCATACCACTAAATGAGTATCAGGAAGCGTTAAAAAGGTTGGAGAGGCAATTTGATGAAGAAAATAATATAATGGTTGCCAGGCATAAATTTGCTCAAAGGAAGCAACAGGAAGGGGAGTCTGTCGAGGACTATGTTGCATGCTTAAGAGTTTTAGCTGTAGAGTGCGAATATGAGGAAATGACTGATATTTACATAAGGGACCAAATAGTGTTTTATTGCTACACGAGGAAGGTGCAGGAGAGATTATTGGCTTGCAAAAGGCCAAGTTTGCAAGAAGTCATTGATATCGCTAGGGGTATCGAAAGATCCTTAACTTCTACAAAAGAATTGTCATCTACGGGAAATAATGCTAATGTATTTTATTTGCAGGAGAAGAAAAAAGGGGATGGTAAGACAAACGAAAGAAGTATGAGTGAAAGAAAGGTGGGAGGTAAGCAGTTATGCTGTTTTAGATGTGGTTCTAGTGAACACTTGGCTGACTTTAAAAACTGTCCAGCTGTAGGTAAAAAATGTATAAAGTGCAAGAGGTATGGACATTATTCTACCTTATGTAAAACAAAAAGGATGAGCAATAGTACAAGTATAAACACAGTTGGAAATTTTGACGAAGAAATGTGCGCTAATATTATGTTGTACATAGAAATGGAGGATGGGAAAATAAAAGGTCCCATTAGTGATGTAAAAATTGGGGAGGTTGAGTTAAAGTTCACTGCTGATTCTGGTGCCCCAATAACTACAATTTCTGATACCCTATTTGAAGAGAGGTGGAAAGGTGTGCAGTTGACTGAATCTGATATGAACCCAAAAGCCTTTGGAGAGAAGGATATAAATATGTTGGGATATTTCATTGACACCGTAACATTTAAAGGGAGAGTGATTGAGACAAAGGTCTACGTAGCAGAAAAAGGGAGAATACTGGTAGGATGGAGAGATTTGGCCCAGCTGGGGGTGGTATTAGTTCCGGGAGCAAAAGACCCTGTGATTCTAAGAGAGGAATGGATGAACAGCATTTGTGTAGGGAGAGAAGAAAGTACATTGGGTGAAATTTTGGAAAAACATAAAGATGTATTTAAAAATGTTATTGGATGTGTAAAAGGATTCAGTCATGACATCAAGCTTAAAGAAGGTGCTATTCCATGTAAGCACAAGGTAAGATCTGTGCCTTTGTCAGTAAAAAATGAATTAAGAGAAGTGCTTGAAAAATTAAAGAGGGAAGGTGTGATTGAAGAGGCGGAAGAATCCGAATGGATTTCTGCCATAGTTATATCAAAGAAGAAGGTGACAGAGGAAATTAGGTTGTGTGTCGACCTGAGGTCACTTAATATAAATATTGTAATTAATTGTCATCCCTTGCCAAAAATTAAGGACATTCTTCAGTCAACATCTGGATCAAAGTATTTTTCTCTTATAGACTTAAGGTCAGCGTACCATCAAGTGTGCTTGTCTGAAAAATCAAAACAACTAACAACTTTCATTACACCATTTGGAGCATTTAGGTATGTGAGACTTCCTTTTGGTCTAGCATCATCTTCAGGAGTTTTCCAGAAACTCATGGATGTATTGTTTGGGAAAATGAAAGGGGTGTAAGCCTTTCAGGATGACATATTACTGCACTCCAACATGGAAAGCGAGCACATACAGTTGATTGATACAGTTCTGAGTGTATTGGAAAGTAGAGGCATGACAGTTGCTAAGGACAAATGCAAATTCATGGCAAAGGAAATTGAATATTTAGGACATGTTCTGACTGCAGAGGGTATTTTGCCAAAAGATGATTTGATCCATGCAATAAGGGAGGCCCCTGAACCAAAAAATAAAGAGACCCTCAAGTCATTCCTTGGCCTCAGTGAGTATTACGCAAAGTTTATCAGTAAATATGCAGAAAAAGTGGAGCCACTTAGGAGACTGTTAAAGAAAAATGTGAAATATGAATGGGGAATGGAACAAGATGATGCGTTCAAAACTGTCAAAATGGAAATAGCTAAGGCGCCTGCATTAAAACCATATGATCCGCAGCTAGAAAACATCGTAACTGTGGATGCTAGCAATGAGGGAATAGGTGCTGTGTTCTGCCAAAGGAAAGGTAATGAAGAAAACACAATTGCATTTATTTCCAGGAAGTTAAATGACACTGAGATGCATTACAGTACAATTGAACGTGAGACTCTGGCCTGTGTGTGGGCTGTACACAAACTCAAAGATTATTTGTGGGGCAAAAGTTTCACGCTTGTAACGGACCACAAACCCCTTGTGTACATGATGGACGGCAGTGGGCGTGGCAATGGCAATGCCAGTTCAAGGCTTATCAGACTCATGTCAAAGCTTCAGGAGAATAATTTCAGAATGGAACACATAAAAGGAGGAAAGAACAGTAGGGCGGATTGTCTGTCCCGGTTACCGGTAAAGGAAAACAATGATGAGGTACTGGAAGACAACGAATGTGTGGTGGCACACATTGACGCGACCGTAATGTGTGAAGGATCAATAAAAGATGAGGAATGGGAAGAATGTACAAAGAGAGACAATGTCCTGGCCAAAGTAAAGGAGTATGTACGATCCAATTGGCCACATGTGAGGAATTTACCTAAGGAGCTAAAAAATTACCAACAAGTAAGCGATGAATTGACTCTGGAAAATGGTTTCCTGAAAAGAGGTGAAGTGTTCGTGCCACCACTAGGCCTCAATTGCAAAAACAACAAGTGATGGACTGAATGTGGATCAATGTCACACACTCCCCCAGTCAAAAGATCTGGGCCCAAATCCATCGTTTTTTTGCACTCCACACCACCCTGGGTTAGACAATGGCGATATGCAAATCAGCTCTGACCCTGTTGCCCCATGGGAACAGTCCAGTCCGAACTACAAAAGCCATGTCCTTCCCAGAACGGAATCAAGCATCCGAGGACCGGACCGGTTTCGAGGTAACACCTCTCTTCAGCCCGGCTAGCTTGACTCCAAGTGGTGTGGAGTGCCTGGGACCCACGTCTGGGCATCCCCAGCGCACTTAGGGCGGCAATTGCAAAAACAACAAGTGATGGACTGAATGTGGATCAATGTCACACACTCCCCCAGTCAAAAGATCTGGGCCCAAATCCATCGTTTTTTTGCACTCCACACCACCCTGGGTTAGACAATGGCGATATGCAAATCAGCTCTGACCCTGTTGCCCCATGGGAACAGTCCAGTCCGAACTACAAAAGCCATGTCCTTCCCAGAACGGAATCAAGCATCCGAGGACCGGACCGGTTTCGAGGTAACACCTCTCTTCAGCCCGGCTAGCTTGACTCCAAGTGGTGTGGAGTGCCTGGGACCCACGTCTGGGCATCCCCAGCGCACTTAGGGCGGCAATTGCAAAAACAACAAGTGATGGACTGAATGTGGATCAATGTCACACACTCCCCCAGTCCCCCAGTCAAAAGATCTGGGCCCAAATCCATCGTTTGCATATCGCCATTGTCTAACCCAGGGTGGTGTGGAGTGCAAAAAAACGATGGATTTGGGCCCAGATCTTTTGACTGGGGGAGTGTGTGACATTGATCCACATTCAGTCCATCACTTGTTGTTTTTGCAATTGCCGCCCTAAGTGCGCTGGGGATGCCCAGACGTGGGTCCCAGGCACTCCACACCACTGGAATCAAGCTAGCCGGGCTGAAGAGAGGTGTTACCTCGAAACCGGTCCGGTCCTCGGATGCTTGATTCCGTTCTGGGAAGGACATGGCTTTTGTAGTTCGGACTGGACTGTTCCCATGGGGCAACAGGGTCAGAGCTGATTTGCATATCGCCATTGTCTAACCCAGGGTGGTGTGGAGTGCAAAAAAACGATGGATTTGGGCCCAGATCTTTTGACTGGGGGAGTGTGTGACATTGATCCACATTCAGTCCATCACTTGTTGTTTTTGCAACCACTAGGCCTCAGGCAAAAGATAATCCAGATGGCTCATAGAGGGCATCCTGGCACCACTGCCACTAGAAATGTTCTGAGAATGTACTATTGGTGGCCAGGTGTGGACAGCGAAGTTAGGAATACTGTAGATAATTGTGAGCAATGTTTGAAGTCAGACAAACATTGGAGAATGGAGAAAAATGAGCTGCAAATCGTGCAAATCCCTGATGGACCTTGGGCCAAGGTTGCAATAGATTTTGCCGGACCTTTCAATCTACTACTAGACGAATGTAAATATCTAATAGTTTTGACGGACTACTATACTAAGTGGGTGTGTTACAAGTTTGTGAGGATGATTACTACTGAAATAGTCATAACATTTCTGGAGAAAATCTTTGAGAGAGAAGGGCAACCAAAAACTATAGTGTCTGATAATGGATCACAACTTGTATCGCGTTCAATGGTAGATTTCTTGGAAAAGCGTGGTATAGTGCAGGAGAAAACACCCCTGTATAGTCCTAAGAGCAATGGTCAAGTTGAGAGGATCAACAGATTCTTTAAAGAAGGAATCCAGATGGCTATTGCGAATGACATGGATGTAAAGGATTTTATCAAAGTAAAAATAAATGCATATAACAATACTCCTAAGGAAGCAACAGGGTTTACACCATTTTTCCTGATGAGAGGAAGAGTATGCAACGGCGTCATTACGCCGAAAATAGGTGAATGGAAAGCAGCAGCTGTAGAAGCAAGACAAGTATGTGAAAAATAACTCAATGTAAGAGAGAACATACTGTGTAAACAATTGAAGAATAAGGCTTATGCTGACAATGTCAATCGTGCTAAAGATAAAGTCATAGTACCTGGGGATTGGGTGCTAGTGAGGAAGCCTGGTCTGGTTGCTAAGGGAGAATCTAAGCTTAGCAGGCCGTTGAGAGTCGACAGAGCAACTGGAGGAGCTGTGCTAGTTGAAGGTGAGGGTTGGCGCAGTAAAGATGATGTGGTAAAACTGAAACAAGGTCAAGAACAGATCATAATGAGAAATGCAGGAACGGAGGAAGGAGGTCTAAATGACAGTATTCTAGAATGGGATGACACGTGTGGTAACCTAGATGGGTCACACACCAGAGTCAGTCAAGGAGCGTCTGATGTTTCAGACGCAGGTTTTGATGGATTCTCTTCCAGTCCCGTGGACACTACTTCAGTGCGGAATGGAACTAGGGGAGACAACTGTGAGGAAGGCAATGAGTGTAATGCAACAAGCATGGGAGATAATGAGGGCAACGTAACTGGAAGACATCTTTCTAGAACGGGCAGAGTGGTCAAATTGCCCGCCAAGTTTAAAGACTATATTATGGAATAGTTTTCTGTTTATTGTTTATGAAGGAAGGGAGATGTCGTACATGTTAGTATGTTTTCCATGTTTATAATGCAGCGTCACACCACATCACCATGGTAACACATTCTGTATATAGGAGACGTCACTTGTACACGGTGACAGATGACAGCTGAGACCTGTTAACGCTAGTTGTTATCCCGCTACCGCGGGTCCTTGTTGATAATAAACATAATCTTGAATACACCTTTCTCCATGCTTTATTGGTGTATGCTACATATGCCCAGGCCCAGCCCACCACCACACATGCCCTTGTCGAGGCAGCCCGGCCCCAGCCCATCCCACCCTCCACTCCAGCGCTTCCAGTGCCTGCTTTATTGGCTGCAAAGTCATTCATTGCATATTATATCCCTCCAGTAAAGCGTGCGGCCGGTTTCGAGGATTTAACCCTTCAAAGGCAGGGATGGGTTTTTAATGAGCTGCTGGCTGCGTGCCTGCGGCAGTATCGGTCACCAGCTATTGGTTTTTGTGTGTATTAACTGATCTCCTATTGAGTGTGTCTATTACAACGCACGGAGAACCATTTTACAACTGAATAAAACTATTGATCATCACACATGTTGTCACATTCAACCCATAATCTTACACATGCGCCCTAAAGAGAAAACAATCCTTGTTTTCACTGTGACTGCAGCAGGCAGCTTTCAATGTATTTCTAGGGACTTGAATACATGCCTGACCCTGTCCTGGCCATCGTATTGGCTTTTGTTTTTGTTTTTTTGGATCGAGACGGCCTGATTCCAAGGCTACAATTACTGTGATCTCACAAGACTTCGGGTTGTGTCAGTTTGTCCTGATCTGAAACAGAAACTTTACCCAGAGCCCTGCCCTTTTTCCACCTCCATGTTACCCATCCGCTTTTTTACTCTTTTCCTCATCACTCCTTTCTTTCATTTTTATTGATTTTTCAGCTTTTCTTCTCTTTCCTTTCTCCGTCTCCCACTCTTCAAATTCCCCTTCTCTCTCATTCTGCCAGGCTTCACTTTCTTTTTGTTTTTCTCCTCTCTTTCTCCCTTTCCATTCCTCCCTTTCCCCCTTGCCTAGCTGCGCTCTCATTTCCCCTTCCTTGCCTGCCTATTAAGCTCTCGGGAAAGGTTGGAAGCAGCGGACTGTATTGCAGGTGTGTTAATAGACACAATTCGATCTGTGAATACAGTGATTATTATTTGACAGGCACTGTTGTGCAGGCCTCGAGTGGGAACATACCATTTCATGTCTTTTTTTGGATATACCAACCAAGGCCAAGAGCTCTGCCTAGAAGTTAGAACCGAGCATGACGCCGGCCGCAGCTGCTGGACAATGACAGCCTGCTCCTGCTGCAGTGCTGCCTGATCGCGCCGACACCGGCAGTGACGCACGCCATAATTCTATTAGGCATTGAAAGGCTCGTACCTCCATCTCTAAAACACGGATCCCTGTGCGTCCTGAGACAGTCCAACCCCTGTACTGAGTCGAGAACAAAGGAGCAAGGTGACAGACGATCTCCATAGGAAAATACCCCTTGTTCAGGCCTCAGTGCATGAAAATGGAAATATTGAATTGCAGGCACGCACCGGGCACTCACTAGAGTACCTGAGAAGTGCCGGTGCTCTCCCATTAAATATATGTTACAGCAGTGCTGCTGAGAGGTGCAGATACTCTAGTCTACCCTTCACAATAAGGAAGTGCAGGCACGCAGTACCGGGCAGTATCTTCCCATTTAAAGCACTTCCCGACTGTAACCACTTCACCGAGCCCCTAGAGAAGACTCCACCGAGTCCATCCCCCTGCCTTCTATTTATTCCCTGCGTAGCATGCCCCCCAGAGATGACCTCTGCCTTCTACTCTCGGCACAGCACTGCCCAGAAAAGAAGACACCTTGCCTTCTACTGCCTGCATAGAGTCCCACCTCAGAGATGATCATGACCTCTTGCAATCTACGCCTTGCATGGCATGGTGTGCCCAATGGGGGTGATGCTCTACAGAAAGACTATCTGATTTTGTGCACTTGATCCTCTTCAGATTAACGCAGTGGGCGTGCGTGGAGAAATATACCTGGCTGGGTGGGAATATAACGATGCTCTCCAGTTGACAAAAAGGGTACCTTGGCACTGGTAGATCTTTCGAGTGAGTGTTGCCTGGGACTGCGCGGTAATGGCATTTTGTTTGCTTTGATACTTGCACAAATGCCACCATTGCCTACGAACGTAACGTTTGTTCTTGTGCTCGAGTGTCTAACATATATTGCAGTATTATACGTACCTCTTCTAATTATACTTTGTTTTCTCTCGAGCAGACTTCTCTTTAAAATAGTTTATTGCAGGGGATTAGACTGTAGACACCTGGCGCAGAGAGATCTTTGTTTACCCAACAAATTCCAAAGCATTGTAGCTGTAAGTGAATACACTTGCTGGCGAGATCTGTGTGCAGTCTTGTTACAGGCCGGCCTCACTCATACAAAATATAAAGAGACAGAGTTAAATGTGATGTCCCAGCTGCAAAGTGAAGCATGCACCACGCAGGTCACAGATTTGTATTTTATATAGGAAGCTCAGTGAGTTACTGCTTTCATTGCAGACATTCTTGAGTGAGATAGGTCTCAGGTTACCACCTTGTAATATACCTGCTTAATGAATTATGAACCATCTTTAAGGAATTGCATGGATGGTAACTGCAAGGTATAAGTTTAGAAACAGTGCTTTTTGCTCAGTATTTCATTATTCAAATTTTTTACAAAAGTGTTCCTTTAGTAATAAAGAGACGCATTAGTAGTAATTGCTTTTATACACTTTTATTAGTTTAATTACTCGTGTAGATAATTCACCTAGCATTCAGTCAGTGGATGTGAAGCTCTTACATTCAGGGATTGGAAAATTCAAAACCTGCCTTCAGTCATCTTTTAAGGACTTGTGTAACCTGCACACATGTCACTTTTTCCTCCTGTAATGCACCGTGTGCAACCTCATGTATTTTGTTTGCTCACAATTGTCACTTTTGCCTCTTGTAACTTAACGTTTGCTTTTGTAATTTGTTCACTTGTAATTTTCTCCTTATGTTTCATTACTGTTCCTATTGTGAAGCGCTCTGACGCCTTTGGGTAAAGTCTGCGCTATATAAAAACGCATAAATAAATAGAAGACCAGAAGACCCTGTCCGGCCCGCCCTTCCAGCCTCTTAGGCTAGTCCTGACCCGGGCGGTGCATTGTGCTTGCAGTTGCACCCGGCCGGCTGCATGATTCATTGCTCAAGGCAGGCAGGGAGCAGGCCAGGCCTTTCCTTGAACTCGCCGTCACTTCACTTGCAGGTGGTTCACTTCACAGTTAGTTCACTTCATACGTATACTATGAAGTGAACTGCTTAAGTTTGGCTGAACTATGCCTGCTTTGCTGGCCGGTCTTAATCCTGCTGCCTTATTCTCCATCCTGGCAGTGGCAGCTTTGGAAGATGAGAGAGGGACAGAAAAAAAAAGGTAGAGAAGGAGAGGTGTAGTAAGAAAGAAGTAAGACCGTGAGAGAGGTGAAGGGAAGAGTGGTAATTTTTAGGACAACACTCTGGAAATTGTTCCGACCAGAGCCACTGGCCTGGGTGCCCTCGTTTGACATTTTCATGTTTTATGGCCTGTGTGCCTTAGTGTGACGTTTCCATGTTTTATGGCCACGGTGCCTTTGTGTGACATTTCCATGCTTCCTGGTCTGAGACTAAGTACTCATTTGTGACATTTCCATGCGTTCTGACCTGAGGACATTTCCACGGTTAATGGCCTGGGCTGGGTGCTTATATGTAGCATTTCCACGGTTTATGGCATGGGTGCTTATGTGTGACATTTACATGCTTTCTGGCATGCTTATGTCAGGTCATCATTTACGATTTACTCTGGTTTGAAAGTTAAAACAGCTAAATATGTAATGGAAAATGTGTTGTGCACCATTTTGGTCTTTCTTATTTCTTATTTCTTGAGGAGACAACTCCCCCAACCCCCCAAACACCTCTAGCAGTCGTTAAGCACAGGGAAGGGGAACCTCCTATCAAAAACTCACTATGCGGCTGGAAGTCATTACCAAGCAACTCTCCATTACCTTGACTGCCCTTCACCTCGGCCGGGGCCATTTAGTATCCTTATGCCACTCGTAGCTAGGGCCACTGGATTTATGCAGCAGAGCAGGGCCACATTAAGTGGAGGGTTGATTAACTTATGGAGAAGGAAAAGGGGAATCACCTGGCGTAATGTGGCACAATTCTTGATAGGGTGGTTCTATTCGGAGTATTTTACGCACAGTATAACTGTCTGTTGGTAAAACTGTTAATTCATTAGAAACACTCTAACAACCATACAGTAATTTACAACTGTCCACCGCTACGGAGGGCCTCCTGCACTGGAGCACTTCTCACGCGTTTTTATTAACTTTTGATTTTCTTCACGAAAAGACAGAATTTTATTTTTACTAAAATCTACAGGGTATGCAGCAGGGCCACATTCCACGAGGCTTGCAACAATGCCATGATTCCCAACTGTGGTTAACAAAGCAGAAATAATCATTCTGCTGAATTCTATATTTTCATTTGCAGTGCCACTGCCTGTCTTTATTCTTAAACCGGCGTTCTACTTTATATTTTAACATTTTGTGAAGGAAGCTTATGAAGAAAATGCAATAATGAGCATGTTTGTTCAGCGGGTAATAATACTCAATCCCGGCTTCCGTCTTTTACAGGCTTATTATCATCGATAACATAGATGACAAGTATAAAAACAAAAAAAATGAACAACAGCACAGGGCGACTCACAAAACGACCAAGATGAAAACCTCCCAAATCATTTGCACGAACCACTCGTACTACAGGTGACACTGACATCCTGCATTTGACTGGACCCGCTGGTTCATCAGCCCACTACACGTGCTTAAAAACACACTTTGTTTTGGATATATTATATCAATCATGCCACATGGTATACATACATCAAAGAGGCCAAGTGGATGCCAGCAAAGAAAAGAAAAAAAGAAAAAAAATGAATCTGTCTCAACGCTACGTGGATCCATGCTTCAATATGTCAAGAGACCAGATGATGGCCAGGGTAAGGAGGCGGGTTCATCAAAAGACACAGATCCTCAGCCACCAATTGATAACGCTGATTCTGATGCTAGTATGCATTCTGCAGAAGAGGAAGGAGTTGAAGAAAAAGAAGAAGGAAAACAAGGAATGGAAATTCAAATGGATGAATTTGAAGCAGAAGACAGTACTGAAAATGACTCTGACCATGATACTGTAAATGAGACGATGAATGAGGTTAAGGGTGAAAATTGGAATATTTTACATGATGCTTCTTTTTGGAATATACCAGTTCCAGATCATTTGCGGGTTGAAATCATCAAAAGAGGAAGTGCTTCTTTCCAGAACAAAGATGGCCCTTTCAGAATTGCGACAAGGCAAGATCCAAAAGCAAAAGGAGATGTTCGCCAGCTATCAAAAGAGTGGTTTCACAAGGTGATGCCAAATGGCGAGAAAGTGTTGCGATCATGGATGGTTTACTCACTGGTCAGTGACAAATTATATTGTTTTTGCTGCCGACTCTTTGCAGCTAATCATGCTACAGACACAACATCCAAATTTGTGACTGGATTTCAGACGTGGTGGAAACTGAGCCCGAAAGTGCATAATCATGAGACATCCGAAGAGCACTTACATTGCCTTGAAAAATGGAAAACATTAGCAGCAGGACTTAGACTGCACAAAACAATTGATGCCGAAAGTATTGCTTTGATGGACATAGAGAAGAAAAAGTGGCGAGACATTTTGCACAGGTTGCTTGATATCACATTGTTTCTTGCCAAGCAGAATCTGGCATTCCGGGGCCAAAATGAAGATGAATCTTCATTGAATAAAGGAAACTTTCTTGAAATGGTTGAGATGCTTTCTAAATATGACCCAGTGCTGAAAGAGCACTTAATGAGATTAAAGCGAAGCACATGTAAACTCAAAGCATCAGTATCTTACCTTGCACCACAAACTCAGAATGAGTTCATACATGTCCTAGCAAATCATGTGAAGGAGAAGCTTGTCATGGATATAAAGTCTGCCAGGTATTTTGGGATCATGTTCGATAGCACACCTGACACATCACACACTGACCAAATGTCCGAAGTGATCAGATATGTGAAAATCCAAAATAGGAAAGTTGAAGTAAGAGAAGTGTTTCTGGGATTTTTCCCTTTAAAGGGGAAAAAAGCTGTTGACCTCAGTTCTGATATTCTTAAAAATCTGGAAAGTGATGGACTCGACATTATGATGTGCCGTGCTCAAGGTTACGATAATGCTGCCACTATGGCTGGAATCCATGGGGGTGTACAAGCCATTTTGAAAAGAAAGAACAGGAAAGCTATTTTTAATGGATGTGTGGACCATTCGCTAAACTTGTGCGGCCAACACTCTTTTGCTGAAAATGCTTCGTGTGTGACTTTTTTGGAACTCTTGAGACAATGTTTTCCTTCTTTGCTGCTTCCACTCACCGATGGGATGTTTTAATGGACCACACTGGAGTCTCAGTGAAAAGACTATCAACAACACGCTGGAGTGCTCATCATGCTGCAGTAAAGGCAGTGAAAGAAAAATTCGATGAATGTGTGGCGGCAATCGAACCTCTATGTGATCCAGAGGAAAATTTGGACACAAGAGGTACAGCCCGAGGTCTTTTGCCTGCTGTCTGCAATTTCACGTTTCTGTGCTACCTCTACTTTTGGTGTGATGTACTTGAAGAAGTTAATCTTACACAGCTGTACCTTCAGACTAAGGGCTTAACTCTTGACAAGGTGGTGAAAAGGCTAGAGACGCTAAGACTTTTTCTGTACGACGAGCAGCGCAATCATCTAGTGGAGAAGGCAATTGAACAGGCGCTTTTAAAATCAGACCAATATGGAATTTCAGTAGAGAGCAGACTCCGGTTCAAGAAGAGGATGCCAGGTGAGAAGACAAGAGATGCTGGACTAACTCTGCAAGAAGAAAACAAGAGGGCGATGCTTGAGTGTATTGATCGTTTCCATTCTGAACTCCAGATCAGATCAAGAGCCATCAATGAAGTAGCAGCCATGTTTGAGGCTGTTCAAGCCAAGAGTTTGATATCTGCCACTGAAGAAGAGTTACTGGTGTCCATTCCAAAATTGACCACTTTCTATGATGAGTTATCAGAGGGAGAGCTTTTATTAGAAATACCAAGGCTGAGAAGGCACCTGAAGGCAGCAGAGATTGATCTCGGAGAAGCCAAAGACTGGTCAGTATTGGACGTTTTGAAATTCATAGCTGAATGGGACTTCCTAGAATCTCTCCCATATCTCTCATTGAGCCTACAACTATTTCTTACGATCTGTGTGTCTGTGGCTTCATGTGAAAGGAGTTTTTCAAAGCTGAAGTTTATAAAGAACTATTTGCGATCTACCATGGGACAGTCAAGGCTTTCTGATCTTGCAATATTATCAATAGAAAGTGATTTGGCGAAAGGAGTTGATTTTGATGAAGTAATTAACAAGTTTGCAGCTTTAAAGGCCAGGAAAGGAAAATTCTGATTAGTCTAGATTTAATGTGACATTGTAATTTGTACTGTTGCTTACTATTATGGCAGTTGCTGATTGTGCAAACCCAATGCAGAATGGTTACAACCTTATCTCCTGTAACAGTAAAATTTAAAGTTTAATGTTAACATAAAATTAAAAAAGACAGTAACATATTTTCTATGTAACTCTTAGTTCTTAACTTCTTCCAATCTTTTACCTCCGACCTTGTTGAATTAAATATTTCTTCTATGGCCTTTATAAATATAGGAACTAAATTTACAAACGTTACTAAGGATTCTGTATGGTCCCGTTATTTGCCATCTGTGTCCACTGGCGGACTCGGAACGGAGGAGGTCCATGCGGTAAGTCGTGAGGGGGTGACACCATGAGTTACCCGCACCGGGTGACACCAACCCTAGTGACGCCGAGTGGTATGAGAGGGCAGAGTGGTGTGAGAGGGGAGAGTGGTTTGAGAGGGGAGAGTGGTGAGAGAGGAGAGAGGGGAGAGGGTAGAGTGGTGTGAGAGGGGCGCCGTTTCCTGAGCCCGCTCTTTAATCCATGGCCTTAGTGGCTCAGTAATGTGCCTCGAGGCCACGACAGGGTAATTCCAAGTGTTTACTCAAAGAACACGTTTTTAAAGTTCTTGGGTTTGTGTAGCTAACTGTTAATCATGACAGGAGGTGAGGAAGTGTCTACCCCGAGGCCAGCAACATTCTTAAAGGCCTGGTTTTGTGAACAGTGGAATGTGCGGCCTCGTGAGACACATGAAATGCGGAGCCCGGGACCTCGAGAGACACACGTGGTAAGCGCAGCTTCGGAGTCTCCTCTGCCATCACAAGGCTGCGCTCATCTCAGCTCAAGGGGTTTAGTGCCTGCTGCTGAGGTCTGTTTCCTGCCTGCTGAATGCTATGTCCACTCAGACTTTCATCATTCTGCGGTTGATTAGATGCGCGCTGCTGGGGTCTGTCTCTTTGCTGATGAAGGTTATGCCCGCTCAGCCTTTCATCATTCTGCGGTCGATAAGATGCGCGCTGTTGGGGTCGGTGACGGTAGCCTGTGGCAAGCACACACTGTAACCAATGACTTAGGCGGCCCGTACTGCCCCTGAGCACAGCTGGCACGACGGGTCCCGTGCTTGCTGAAGGCGTGCACTCAAGTGTTTTGCTTTTGGAGTTTTGGTATTCTTGACACAACCGATGGATGTTTATTTATTTATTCGCTTCTCTGCGGCGCTGCTGCCTCCCTGTGCCAAAAGAGCCCACGTCAGACAAGATGAAAGGCGTGCCACGGGTAGCGCCTCGGGTATCTGGAGGGGGGAGGCACCCTCGCAGAGGTTCCAAAGTATTCACACTGTTCCCCTACAGTGCCCCACCCCGCCAAATTGCCCTCCCGGTGCCAAAAGCCTGAGCTGAGAGCCCACGTCAGACAAGATGAAAGGCGTGCCCGAGGTAGCACCTCGGGTGTCTGGAGGGGGGAGTCGCCCTCGCAGAGGTTCCAAGGTATTCACACTGCTCCCCCCCCCACACACTGCCCTCCTCCCTGCTGGGGGGAGGGGGGGCGCCTCTGCCAGGTGGTCTTGCACGTCGTAACTGGACACCCCCACCCCCTGCCCAGATAATCCCCACTCAGCCCCACCGGGGGCTCACGGTGCCGTCTGCTGGGTGGGGGAGGGGGCAGGAAGGAGGGGGGGTGTCAGTAACCCAACAATGAACGCCTCCTCTGATCCGAGAATGGGGTGTTTGAGGAAGGCAGGGCAGGAGGGCTATTAAAAGGTCTTTATGGGCTGTTAATGTCTGGGTGGGCAGGATACAGCTGAGCACACCTTTTATCCAATCACCCCCCCAACCCCTCTGAAACGTGCCGAGCAGTGCAGCACGTGCAGTGCGTGAAACACTGCAGAGTCCTGATGGCAGCCGGACAAGTGGACAAGAGCTGCGAGGCGCTGTGCCGCAAAGGAGAGTACTGCGAGGCGCTGTGCCGAGGAGGGCTGCGAGGCGCTGTGCCGAGCGAGGAGGGCTGCGAGGCGCTGTGCCGAAGAGAGGAAGGCTGCCAGGTGCAGTGCCAGTGCCGAGACGGTGGACTGAGGACACACAGAGCCCCCTCTGTCCTTAACACAAAAAGGGACAGAAATGTTTGTGTGAGAGGGACAGGCGAGCCGTAACGGGGAGGTGTTCTCTATAACTCTGGAGGGAGGGAAGGGGGGTGGCCAAGAACTATAGGTTTCAGGGAGAGTTGCGAGGCGATGTGCCTAAAAGGGGAGAGCTGCGAGGCGCTGTGCCGAGGAGGGCTGCAAGACGCTGTGCCGAGCGAGGAGGGCTGCGAGTGCAGGGAGAGTTGCGAGGCGCAGTGCCTAAAAGGGGAGAACTGCGAGGCGCTGTGCCGAGGAGGGCTGCGAGGCGCAGTGCCAGTGCCGAAAGGGTGGACTGGGACACACAGAGCCCCCCCTGTCCTTAACACAACCAGCAAAAACGTGCATGGCTGTGCCACTTGGCTCCACCTTGTGAGTGCGCCACGTTATTCAGTTCAGATGATTGTTTTCAGATGTGTGGTTCATGGGAAGCGAAGCAAGACTGCACCTCGAGAAAGCGTTGACAAGTTGTCCCTTATTATCATGGCAGAATAGAATGATCCTGATCTGTTTAGCGGCCGACATGAAGTTAACTAGTTAATTACAAGCAACAGTTTCCAACCAGCAACACGGAAGACAGCGAAACCGAAATCAGCCCGGGCTGAGAGTGAGAGGGCGGGGGCTGCCCGCGCATGCGCGCTCCGAGCCCCGGCGCCAAAGCGGAGTGCGGCATCTGAAGTCCCGGGTCCCAGGAGGGCGCCCGGGTGAAGACCAGCGCTGCGGAGGGAGCTCGAGACTGACCCACTGGCTGACGAGAGAGACAGGGACACGGAACACGCTGAAAGAGCCCAGTGAGTGGGGGGGATGTGTGCGCGTGTGTGTCCGCGTCTGTGCGTGCGTCTGTGTGTGTGTGTGTTGTGTGTGTGCGTGCATCTGTGTGTGTGTTGTGTGTGCCTGCGTGTGTGCCTGCCTGCGTGTGCATGTGTTGTGAACAGCCTGCCGTAATCGGAGCGCGTGTTCACGCGCGCGACCTGATCCGATTCCGGCAGACTACGTGCGCGTGCCAGTCTCTTGTCTCCTCTTGGTAGTCCTTGAAAGCTGAAACGACTGAAACAATCACAATAGACTCGCTTTGCGACAGCAAGGCTTCGCCCTGCAATCGCAGGAGCGAGACCTAAAAATGAACTGTAAACAAGTGTAATGAAACATAATTAATCAAAGTAGAACTATGCAGACGTTTATCTTATTAGATTGTCTTTTATTTAACACCAAGTGTGTTATTATAGGGCAAGTGCTCCCCACCTCCTCCAGACCTGACCATACGGGTTGAATGCACTCTAAGTCAGGGTACGTTTATAAAAAAGTGTCAAAGAGCTATGCACTGGCATGCTCACATGTGACAATAGCTTGGTAATTAATTTTGATTCACTAGGCAGGGGTACCCTGAATGTGAGCTGTTTGGATTGCAGTGTGTACGAGCGTGAGGTATATTCACCGCATATAGTCATAAAAAAGGAGGGGGGTGTAGGTTTCCTTTTTTAAAAAATTTAACAATATTATAAGTTTCATTAATTGCATTTTCTGCATTTTTGTTCTAAACTCTCTATCAGGTGTTCCAATAAAAAGGAATGAAATAGCTATAAGAGCATTGTGCTTCATATGTGTGTGTGTGTGTGTTTGTGGCATGAATGTTTGAACTAGGCATGGAGTGTAGTTGCCCTGAATAAAGCTGACAAACTGTATGGGTGTTTTTAAAGTGACCGAAACATGTAGGTGAGAATTATTTGGATAGATGAACCATTGTACTTAATCTAAATCCAGCATCTGCTGTTTTTAGCTATATGTAGGTATATCTAGGATATACAATAAATAAAGGCATTTTCTATGGGTATACCTAAGATATTTTTATTTTTAATCAAATATAGGAAGGAGCGTACTAATCAAAATTCACATTGAATAATTTGAATTCACAATAACAATTCTCCATAGAGACGTCTTCTGAGTTTGTTCACAGATTTCTTTATTCCTTCAGTTCAATGATTCTCAAAAGTTCACAATACAGATTCTACAGCCGACGTGTTTCGTCCCGGGATGAGACGTCCTCAGGGCTTCTATCGCTATGTTCCGGCCACTCTGTGACCTGGTAGTAAATTACTGTCCAATACGCTGAATTTCTGAAGGCGACTTAAAATCAAATTTATTTCATGTCAATGATTTCATATCCTCTCCTGGGATCGCCTATATATGCTGCCAAAGATTCCACATACGCCAACCAGCTAATGTTCTCCCAAGTAGAAGGATCCTCCTAGACAAGTCAATGACCAAACAAGCCATTTGTCAAAAAACGATATCTATCTCCCAAGACACGAAATCACTGAATCAGTGACCCCAGTCCTTGTCACTAAGTTTCTCACCTCCTTATCTGTTCTCAATTCTCAATCTTCTTGTCTATTGCCATGGTTCTTCCTCATACTTCATTCTTTCTTGTATCCATACTCTTCAATTACATGACCGTCGCCTCGCTCGCCATCCTCTCACAAACCCGATTCAGTCTGTCTAGGACAGGGATCTCCAACCTTTTCTGTAGTGAGAGCTACTTATGATCAGTAAAAATCATTGTGAGCTACTAAATGCCAAGCAACTCGCACATTTTTACGAGACACCCCCCATACCCAGCTTCATTGACTTTAAGCCTAATTTCTTCAGAGACCACACTGTGATTTGAACATGCACTGCAGTGAACTTATTCCCCGGGGACCGCAAAATGAAAAATGCAGTTGTTTTCTTTCAATTACATCTGACAAATTCTGTGTTGGTACACAAAATATTATTTTGGACCTTTTAAAAAACATACATAAAGGGTGGAAGAATATGGACTCTGGAGCTAACTTATGATGGCTGCATGAAAGCAGTGCTCAGCCAATCAGTTTGTACACACTGTGAGGTGCACAGCAGATTCCTTGTGATCGAAACTTGCTGCTAGTGGTGCCTGGGGATGGTGATCTAGTGATTCTGAATTAGTTGAGGGTTCTGCTTGGTGACTTGGCAGTGCATGGTCTCAGAGGCCTGACAGCAACTGGGGCTGTTGGTGAGGCTGGGGTTATATATGTGTCTCTTTTGCCATGTCGCCCAAACCTGCCGCTGGCGCCCCAAGAGCCTCTTAGCTCCACAGATGAAAGTGCCTACCTGACACAGCATATGGCTGTGTGTGTGAGATTCAAGTGCCCTCAGGGAGAAGAGCTGCTACACTGCCAGTCTCGTGCTGGACGTGGATGCCACGGGTGACAAATAATTGCAAGGGCCTCATATTTGCATGCCAGATGAAGCTTTGCGGACAATTAATGGAGCATGATACCTGATGATATATTTTTTTATCATATATCACTGGGGTGACATTGGGTCATGCACCTCCCACTGTTCTTCTCTGCCGTGATCCTCCTCAACAACTTCGGCCCACCAATAAGTAATCCAGAGTGTGTACTGCGCAGGAACCCTCTACTGTTGATATGCCCAGCTGAAATTTAGTTTTGAGAGCAAACCATTACCTGGGCGACTAATGGTAGACTGATAAGGTATCATGACACCATTATGTGCAATGTATTTATTCATTCCCCTTTCAAAAACAATTCCCTTTACACCCTCGCCATGCAACTAAGCACTGAAGCCATACTCATCACAGTACTGCCAGCTGACCTGCTGAAAAGTACTTTTCTCTCTTCACACCAACATACATCTAAGAACCTTTCAAATAAAGTTACCTAAATATATGACACCGGCAGGCGAAACATATTACGTAAGTGCTAACTGCCTGACTAGCAATGTGGTATAGAAAACAACCAGTACAGGAAACACAATGGACAACTGACTACCCATGAAACTCAAAGGGGCACACCCATCCATGCACACGACACACTACACATGTTTAAAATTATCCGACTCATTTTATTTTCACATTGACCAGCAGACACTGATACTAGGTCAGGCGCTTAACAAGCCTCTTGCCAAGAATACACAACCAAAGCAGATCTGGTTGAGGGAAGTCTCAAATGCCATAACAAGGGTCCCTAGAATGTAAAAGTGCTTATTTGCCAAACTATTTGTAGAAGGGGCTAATTACGCATTTTTTGTCCCCTGCTGCCGGGAATACAGGAATAATGGTCTTCTCTAATATGTAAATACATATTTCTGTTGCTCGATTGCTGTCAATACCTGGTGCAAATTAATTTTAACAGTTCATAAGATAAGCGTAAGAATCACAGGGTAAGGGGACACCAAGCAGGGGAAAATACCCTTTGAGGTCAAGCAGACTGCTTTTGTTATTTCCCCCCCCCCCTGTGCTGCCCCGCCAGCTGCCACTGTTCACAACTAAGAAGCATACACCACTATTTCACGACGTGGCTTACCGATTGATCTGCTGCTTCCCACGCAGATCAGAGATTCTGTGCCAGGCTGCAAAAGGCAGGTGGTGCAAGGTTAGGTAGGTTAGCAGCTCAGTACTGCCTGCGCCACGCCACTGGCCATGCTATCAAGATTTCTGGCCTCTTTCTGCACCGACACATGTCATGCAGATTGAAAACACGGTGCTACGCTGCGAAAGGCAGGTTGCGTAGTGATAACTCAGATGACGAACAACGTCGTCATATTCAGCCCGCCTCCTATTCCACAGCCAGGCCCGGACTGGCCGTTGTGAGCACCGGGCAATCCCCCGGTCGGCCGCAAGGGTGGGGGCCGGTTTTGGGCCCTGGGGGCCGTTTTTGTTGCAGAGCCGTTTTTGCAGCTTAGCTGCAAAATCGGCCCTGTAACAAAATCGGCTGAAAAGCGGCCCTGGCAAAGCGCTCGCCCCCCTCCCGCCCGGGGGGCGGGGGGGGGCGGCCGAGCACTTTGCCAGGGCCGGTTTTCGTTCCCAGTCCGGCCCTGTCCACAGCTAAGCTCAGTTAAGCCTATCAGAGCAGCTGATTTGGGTGAGGGCGGAAACAGCTATTAAAAATGTCCAAAAACGGCAAAAGGAAATAAAGGGTTACAAAATCAAAATGCCGGGGAGAGCTACTCACAGGGCCTCGGCGAGCTACCGGTAGCTCGCGATCGACCGGTTGGAGACCCCTGGTCTAGGAGGATCATTCTATTTGGGAGAACATTAGCTGGGTGGCGTATGTGGAATCTTTGGCAGCATATATAGGCGATCCCAGGAAAGGATATGAAATCATCGACATGAAATAAATTTGATTTTAAGTCGCCTTCATAAATTCCGCGTATTGGACAGTAATTTACTACCGGGTCACACAGTGTCCGGAACATAGCGATAGAAGCCCTGAGGACGTCCCATCCCCGGACGAAACGCATCGGCTGTAGAATCTGTATTGTTAACTTTTGATAATCATTGAACTGAAGGAATAAAGAAATCTGTGAACAAACTCAGAAGACGTCTCTATGGAGAATTGTTATTGTGAATTCAAATTATTCAATGTGAATTTTGATTAGTACGCTCCTTCCTATATTTGATTATCTACTTGTTCTTTGGGAGGTTGGACGGTACCTCTGGAGGGGGTTGAGCGTAACAAAATTAGTAAGTTTGTAAGACTGCCCGTATAGTGCGGCCAACTAGGTTACCCCATTATCGCCAATTTCGTCTCAGTACTATTTTTATTTTTACCCTGGATCACTGCTTTAATCCATTACTAATTGTTATATTCTACTGGAAAAAGACTTGAACAAGACTCAATAGGACAAATAAAGATACCCATTTTGGACCTTGGCTTTTAGAGTATGACCATGATAGAACTATGATGTTCAGCTTAGTTTCTCTTAATTGCTGTTTCTATGTATGAATCAGTATTTTAAAAAGTAGCCTGTTCATACATGACAACAAACCCCTCACTCACGTTTTTAAATCCAAAAACATTTTGTTTCAGCTGTTGTCTAAAATTCTTCTTCGATAGAAGTCAATGGGAAAAAACACATTCTCCGATTTTGTTTTCAAAATCTTCTGCTTTACAAGTTCAAATAATGACATGTATGCCTGCTTGTGTCAAAATCTGCCAGCATTTCAATCTTGCGAGGATCGGATAGAGAGGCTCATGAGGCCATGCTATGAACACAGAAAGCATGATAACCCACTACTGTTTACAAGTAGGGTTACTCTTCCACGTACTGTAAATGAATTTGAGTTTGGAGGCTAAAAATGTAATTAGTATCTCAGATTGATTAGTGGGAGCAGTGCAGGTGCATCAAACAGAACATAATATGGACGATGAGTGGCCTCACTTGACTTTGGAAAAGCTCCTACCTTTCTATTAAAATTTCTTTTTATAAATGTAATTTATTTGTTTGCTAATTAAATAAAATGGGTCAACATTTGTGTATTTGTTTGAATGTTTTTTTTCTGTATTTTTGTGTGTGTAGTTTTGCGGTTCAAACCGGCGACAATTCTCAGGACTGCCAAGTATCACGCATCATGTGTGACTCTAACGCTTTTCAGTGTGGTGGTCCGCATCACCGCACTGAAAGGCATTGTCACGCATTTGTTTTGCCACTTAAACTGTCTACGGTAACGCGGTGCACTGCTAGAGTGCCTGCACTGACTTGCCGCCAGGCAGGCTCAGTGAATAGGTCTAACAACAACTCCCTTTGGAGAGGTGTGGCGCCGCGGCCAGGGCAACTGACGCTGGAATCTGGGGATCAGGGTTCGATCCCCGGCTCCGGCGGCAGGTTAGCCCAGCACCATGTGACTCTGGGCAATAGCTCGCTTAATCTTCCCGACGGCCCCCAGCGCCTAGAGACCCTTACGGGTGATTGTGCGCTTTACAAATGTGGATTATTATTATTATTATTTATTATATTAGCATACCATTCATACATAGACACCTCGCATACCATTCGAAATCAACTCAGGTCCGTATCTTAGTTACCAGTAAGTCAGTTCCCACTCAGGATTTAGAAAAAATATATAACCATTTATGATTTTATTCGGTTTGGTCAAATGACTATATACTACATTAGAAATAGTACATCATGATGCAAATTTAAAAACACAACAAAGAATATAAAACAATTTTTTAAAATTCCATTAGTAACCCTAGGTTACAAGTTCATTTACTTGAAGATTCAATAACATACAAAAAATAGCTTCAGTAATATATTCTTAAGTTCTATCGGTTGACATAAACACAACATATATTCATATGCCAAGAAAAAAGCGACGCTTTTCGGAGGGTTTACAAAGGTCCGACCTCCTTCTTCAGGCTTCTCAACACTTGGTTATGTCAGCAGTATCAGATAGGAACTCTTATGCCAGGTTCTCTAAATCACTCTGGTCCGTTTATTTTCCTTCCAGGTATTTATTAAAATCAGCTGGAGGATTGCTGCTAGTGCCGATTAAGTTCACGGGGTTCTTGAGTCCATACTCTATATATCCATCAGAGATGACATTTGGTGCATACAGGCGATTGGAGATCCTTCTAATTAAAAGGCCTCATACATCTGCAGGATATCGATTCTTTTTCATGTATAAAAAAAATTCAAATTCTACTGTCCTGTTATGCTGGTAGTAGTATAAAAATAATTTGAGTGCCCCGGATTAAAAAATCTCATGTGTGCACTCAGCCGACATCAGTTCCGATGGAACCAATGTCGGCTGAGTGCAAGGCTGAGTGCACGCATGAGATTTTTTTATCCGGGGCACTCAAATTATTTTTATACTACAAGAGTGAGATAAGGAGACAGGAAGTGTAGGTTGATTGAAGAAAGAAGCATGATGTAGAATCGAAATGTATAAGCCTTGGTATTCATGAACCCCTATGTAATGTTCCTTACTTGTCCCCCAATGAAGTCGCAGAGGCAAGGGTGAGGTTTGTATAATATGAGTTTATTACTCACAGCAGGAGAGCACCGGGCGTCTGGCGCTCTCCGAGTTACACTCTTAAATGCCATCAAAGATGGCCGCCGTTCGCTGTGTCATCATGCAGCGTGGGGCAACTAGAGCGCGATGCTACATATCTCCCTCCTTTTACATTGCAATAAAAAATAAACAGTCTCTTAACACCTCCTGTTATCTCCCATCTCCCAGTTCAAAGTCTCTTGCAGGCTTCACCACAGCTCTGCGTGCCCGTGCACGTCTTACCAGAGTGGTGGAGGTATTCCTGGGGCTGCTCTCTGCTGGGTTTGCCATCCTGTCCTCACTTGCCCGAGGGCTCTCCCCATTCGGAGTCTCACTAACCTCTTCCTGATGTTCTCCTGCTATGGGGTTGTTTTCACTTTAGAGCTCCGTGTTGCTCACTCCTGCCCCAGGGTTCGTTCCTCTCTCGTCCTTTGGCTCCTCACCCTCTGATGCGACTTGGTCTTGCGATGTTCTCACTCTTTCTTCATTGGTCCATTTCAAAATCTTATTGCATTTGGACATACGGTCTTGGGACCAGACATTTCCATCGCTGAGCAAAGCTGCTCTGTCGTACACCTCCTTTACCTGCAAGGGCTGGCTGTATTTACTGTCCCCTTTCCTTCGTAGCATGGCCAGTTTGACTCTGACCCACTCCCCCCTCTCCAGGGATGCTTCGTTCACATTCCGTCTCCTATTGTAGTGTTAGGTGTGTTACCTTTGGGCTTTCTCCAAGTTATGCTGCACCACAGCTAGAGACCATTTACTCATGATTGTTTTTTCCTTCCACCCCAGGTTATCCTTGATGAAGGGGTCACGCCCTCTCAAGATCTGGAAGGGGATGTACCCTGTGCTGGTGGGCGTAATGCGATAGGCCTACAGCATGCTCTGTACTTCTTTTTCCCAGTCCTTGCCCCTTGAAATGGCAGCTTGCACTGATCCCATTATGACCCTGTTAAACCTCTCCACTAGACCGTTGCCGGCAGGGTGGTATACGGATGTGTGTTTCGTCTTGATCCTATTTCGCTCCATGTACTTGTACCACTTTTCTGAGGTGAATTGTGGCCCATTGTCGTTCAATATGGTTCTGGGAATGCCTTCCCTGAGGAATGTGGCGTGGGGAATTGGAGGACTGTTTCTGTGTCCATCTCCTCCTGTATGTGCACCTCGGGCCACTTTGAATATCTGTCGATAAGGACACACACGTATTTCGGAGTGCCCTGGGTGTCCAATATAGGTCCAAGAATGTCTATCGACACTTCCTCCCAGGGATTCATAGGGTTGGCAAACTTCCCTAAAGATGGTCTCAGAGGAGTTAAAGTCTTGTCCGCTCTTTGGCACTGGTCCATTCTCTTACATGTCTCTCCACTTGAATGTCCATTCCTGGCCACCAGTACATCTGGTTCGTTCTTCACGATACCCAGATGCCCCTCATGTAGTACAGATAGTAGGTGAGGTATCAATGTCGTTGGGGGAACCACCTTGTCTCTTCTATACAAGAATATCCCCTGATCTCCTATGGACAGTTCCTCGCGCACTCATAAAATTTTCAGAGTGTCGCTCGTAGATGTTTCTTTTCCGGTCATCCATCTAGTAGGCATTCTTTGACGTCTCCAATGTCAGGGTCTTCTCCGTAGGCTTTCGTCCATTCTTGGCCACTTATCACACTCTCCGGATCCTCTGTAAAGGCACCAGGACTTCAATCTCGTCTGCGCCGCTGGGAGCATCCTCCATAGCTGAGCACTACTGAGATAGTCGGCTACGTTGTTGACTGACTGACTGACTGACTGAAATATTTTTAAAGCGCTCGATTGCCGAGGCGTCTTGGCGCTATAGTACAGAATAACAGGAAGAGCAAGTTAGGTCATGGGGAAGAGCCAAGTTTTTAGTGTCTTCCTAAAGCTCAGTTTAGACTTGTCAGATCGCAATGCAAGAGGCAGTGAGTTCAATAATTTGGATGCTTGGTGGGAGAAGGACTTCCCGCCCCACCGGGCTCTCCGTATTTTAGGCAGGCACACCAGATCTAGAGTGGCTGATCTTAATGTGCGCTGCGGAGTATAGCGGGGGAAGAGTTTAGCTAAATCTTCTGGTCCTTTCCCATACTGCGATTTATGGACTAGGCAAAGGGCCTTGAATTGAATTCTGCGTCTAACTGGGAGCCAGTGCAGTCCGCGTATGGCTTTGGATGTGGGATGATGTTTGGGCAAATTCAACAGGACTCTGGCTGCCGCATTTTGAATTGCCTGTAGCTTAGTCAGTTGTCTTTCTCCAGTGCCCAAATAGAGTGAGTTGCAGTGGTCCACTCAAGACATTATGAGGGCTCCCATCACCGTCTTTCGTAAAGTGGGTGGAATGTACGGTAGAATCTTTCTGAGCACCTTAATGGTGTAGAAGCAGGCCGACGTGACCTGGTTAATATGTGCAGTACAGGAGAGGTCTTTGTCAAGCAGGAATCCAAGATTCCTGACCTTATCCGCTGGAACAGGACAGGAGCCAGCCTCCGGGGGCCACGAAAGCTGGCTCCAGACGGATGGCTTCTGGCCGAACTCTATTACTTCGGTCTTCTCGGTGTTCAGTTTTAAAAAATTGTGGCTCATCCAGCATTTTATGTCTAGGAGGCAGTTCCTAAAACATTCTGCTGTAGCTTCTATCGATTGGGAGAGAGACACCACAATTTGTGTGTCGTTGGCGTACGACACTAGATGGAAGCCATGGGATTTTATTAGCGCAGCTAGTGGCGTGACATACAGATTGAACAACGTCGGTGATAGGGCCGAACCCTGAGGTACACCACCTGGGAGGGAAAATTCGTCAGATTGAAAGCCTCCCCAATGTACTTGTTGAATACGACCAACGCCGCGGTCAAATCTAATAAGACCAAGGCCGTTCTTCCACCCTCATCCATTGCTTTGCGGATATCCTCCGTTGCCATGATAAGAGCAGATTCTGTCGAATGACCGGGCCGTAACCCATGTTGTGAGGGGTCGAGTAATTTGTTTTGATCTACATACTTCATTAGTTCTTGGTTCATAGCTTTTTCCAGAATCTTAGCCGGTAGCGGAAGGCAGGATATTGGCCGGTAGTGTTTCGGTTCCATCGGATACAGGGTGTCTTTTTTGAGGATCGGCCTGATACAGGCTTTCTTCCATCTGCGTGGAAATTCACCCGATCTAATTACCTCGTTCAGCAGTGGAGTCAAAGCTGAGGTTATTGTCTCTGGAATCATATGCATTACATACGGAGGGCATGGGTCAAGGGGAGATCCTGATTTCATCTGGGTAAGTAGATTGCTAACCTGTGTCTCCTCTAAGAGTGGGAAATGAGAGTAGTTGGTGGCACCTGGGGTTGTGTGATCAGAAAGGGCAGCAGAAGTGCCTGCTGCTAGGGTGTGAAGGTCGTCATAAACTGCCTGCACCTTTTGTTGAAAGAAGGTGGCTATGTTCTCAACAAAGTTCTGATCCGGTACAAAGATGGTGTCACGAGGACGCTTTGCCAGGGAGGTTATTGTTTTAAAAAGTTCCCATGGGGTATTGGGGGCTTCTTGAATTTTTTTGGTAAAAAAGTCTGATTTAGCATAAGCTATCACTGTCTTGTATTCCTGTAGGACTTTAGTGTATTCTAACCTGTAGTGCTGACTATAGTCCGTGCGCCAGATTCGCTCATAGCGCCGGCATTTAAGCTTTATTAGTTTCACATCTGCAGTGTACCATTGAGCAGTGGCTGAGCGTCTTCTAGGTTTTTTATGTTCTACTGGGGCCAGCTCATCCACTACATGGCTAATCCAGTTGTGGAACCTGGTCGCCCCCATATCGCTATTATAGGTTTCGGGTAGTGGAGGATCCCTCAAAAGTGTATTGGCTAATTGATGGGGGTCCAACTTCTTCCAGGGGCGCGTTTTCTCAGGAAGTGAGAGGCCTCTTCGACAGCTAGTCAGAAGATTTAATTGCAGATTGAAGAGGATGGCTGCATGATCGGACCAGGGAACAGGCAAAATAGATGTTACACTTATGTGGTCATTATTTGTAAAAATCCCATCAAGAGTGTGTCCTGCTACATGTGTGGGTTTGGAAATTAGTTGATGCATCCCAAAGCTAAGGAAATTATCAATTAGCGTAGTTGCTTCAGAGTCATTATTGTCTTCTAGGTGAAAATTGAAATCACCCAGTATTGTGTAGGTGTCTGAATCCGAGGTCGATTCCAAGTATGTGTGGAGTGCTTTAGAGAAAGGGGCTCTGGGCCCAGGAAGCCTGTACACAAGCAGGCCAGAGAACACTAGTTGGTTTCTATCTTTAATGGTAAAGCTCAAGGCCTCGGCCTCCAGGTCCAGTTGGGGAAGTGTAAATACTTTAAAATGGGATTTGTAAATTATCGCGATTCCACTTCCTATTGAGCCGGATCTATTAACATATGCTACAGAGTAGCCTTCGGGAACTGCTGTATTCCAGTCTGGGCCGGAGGTTTCGGATGCCCATGTCTCTGTGAGGAATATTAAATCAGCAGCATAGTCCGTGATAAGTGCTTCAATTTAGTTTTTGTGTTTAACCATAGATCTAGTATTTATAAGAATGTTTTTTAGGGTCCCTTTCCTGCCTTGCGTGTGGTCAGCCGTACCTGTGCGGTTATTGTTCATGAAAGTGCAGTTATTTGAGCTATTGCGCTCACTCCCAGCTTTGCGCGAGTCCTGCAAATTATGAGGAGAAGGTAGGGGATCTCTAAGCGCCCGATACCCACAGGAGGGGAAGCTTGAGGACGTAACGGTGCCCTTATCAAGTAGCATGGTAGGATGTATACAGCTTTTTGGGTCCAGACTAAATAAATCCTCTCTAGAGTATTGTATGGTGGAAGAATGGGCATAGGTTTGAGCGCTGAGCGCGGGCCCGGCGCGCACGGGCGCAGGCGGGCTTGCCTTTGGCGCGCTCGCTGCGCTCGTCCGCTGCGCTTCCGGAAGAGCATAGGGCTATGTAGGCTCGGGTCCCGGAAGTCGCGCCTGCTAGAGCGCGTCCCTGCAGTCCCACCACCCCTAAGATGGTGGCTATGGGTGCTAATAGATTATGGACAGCTCGGTTCTCCTTCCGCTTCTAACGGGACTTCCCGCGGCTGATAGGGTGTCGGGTGAGCATAGAAACAAATATTAGTCACTTTGCAGGTCGATTTCTAATAAGCAAGCATGCTAAGCAAATACAATTTTTTAAATCAATTGTCTTTAAATCAAATTTCAAATCGATTGTTCGAAGGTGCAAAAATAAAAAGAAACTTTTCTTAAAACGTAGTAATCATGATTAAAAGAAGCTGCTTGATTCTGGTAACAGATTTGAGCGTATCTAAGTAAGCGCTAACCGCTCCGCTGTATTCTGTTCTAGTATTCTTGTTCCTTGTTCCTGGGATGTATTCCACATCATACCTGTAGTCTAGCAGTTTCAACTTCATCTTTGTGATGCGGGCGTTGCGCTGGCATGGCCACTCGCGTGAGTACCCTTACAAGGGGTTTGTGGTCAGTCTTGAGTTTGAACCTCGTTCCCCACAAAAACTGGCGGAACTTCCCCATGGCCCACACTGCTGCAAGCATCTCCTTCTCTATTACACTGAATTTCTGTTCAGTAGGAGATAGGGACCTGGACGCGAAGCTGAGCGTCGCCATTTCTCAGTTCTTCCTTTCCTGCATGAGGACTGCTCCCAGCCCTTTTTCACTGGCATCTGTCGTCAATACCGACCGCCCCTGAGGATCATATCCTTGAAGGGGTACGGCCTTGCTGGTGTCGTATTTTATTGCGCCGGGAAACCCTTTGTGGGTATCTGTGCGCACTATAAATGCAAAAAATAAATAAATAATAAATTGTGTCGAAGTCCTTTTGTGCCTCTTGTGTCCATGCAAATGACGTTTTGTCCCTTATGAGCTGCCTCGGGTGGTGCGTCTTAGTGGCAAAATGTTGTACAAATTTGCTGTAGTATTCAGCCATCCCCAAGAAGGACCTCACCTCTTCTTTGTTCTTTGGTGCTGGGGCTTCACATATAGCCTTAACATTGGCTTGTTTGGGTATGATGCCTTTTTCTCCGATCTCGTGACCCAGATATGTGACAGATGTAATCCCGAACCGGCATTTTTCCCATTCTGCCGTGAGGCCATTGCTTTCCAGGACCCGAAGCACCTTGTTCAGCTTCTTGTCGTGATCATGTTGATCTTTGCCCATCACCAATATGTCATCTTGGAAGTACTGCACTCCGTCTATATCTTTAAACAATCTATGCATCAGTTTTTGGAATACCGCAGCAGCTGACGCTAGTCCGAAGGGCATGCGGCGGAACTGATAGCACCCGAAGGGTGTTAAAAACGATGTCAGCTTCCAGCTCGTGGGGTGCAGTGCTATCTGGTGATATGCGAGATGAGATCTACAGTGGAGAACCACTTTATCCCCTTCGTCCTCGCAAGCATCTCTTCTATTTGTGGCAACGGGAATTTCTCCACGATGATGCACTTGTTCAACTCACGTAGATCTACACAGAGACGGACTTTGCCATTAGGTTTCATGGCCACCACCAGGGGCGCCAGCCACTCAGAGCAATTTATTGGTTCAATGATTCCATTCTCTTCCAATCTTTGCAACTCCTGTTGCACTGCTTCCCTGACCGCAATGGGTATGTTCTTTACTTTGTGGGAGACCTGTGTGGTGTTCTCCTTGAGGTCTATCTGATGCGTGAACTTCACTAGTTTGCCTACCGTTCCTCCGAACACATTGGGGAATTCACGTTTCATCCTCTCGAAGTTTGGCGGGCTTTCTGAGCTTGCCATTAGTACCTGCGTGTCTCCTCCTGGGTTCAGTTGTATTCCCAAGTCTCCTTGATCCATCCACCCAAGGACGGACGGGCCCTTCTCTGCTACGTACAACTTGCACTCAGCACTTCGGCCTTTAAACTCCAATTTAAAGACTCGGTACCCTATCATCGGAATAGGTTCCCCTGTGTAAGTGACTGGCCTTATGTCCGGAGGTTCCAGTCGCGATCCTAGACTGGGTTTAAAACTTTCGCTCCACACAGTCCTTTGGACAATAATGTACGGGGAGCCAGAGTCTGCTACCATTTTGATCGGTATCCCTCCAATTAACATGTTGAATTGAGGTTTCCTGGAGGGTTTGCAGTCAATACCTAGTACTTGGTCCACGACACACAGCACGTTGTCGTCCTCGTCCAGTTCTCTGTCTTCTTCATCATCCGGTTCATGTGCCACATATTTAACTGTCGGTCTCCTCATCTTGCGGCGACATACTTTTTCGTAATGTCCTACTATCCCGCAGTACATGCATTTCGCTCGGAATGCCGGACAGCGTTTGTCGTGCACCGCATGGGATTGGCTTCCGCACCGGTAGCACGTGTTCGTACTTTCTTTGTTCTGTCTTCTCTGCTGTGGAGGCTTCCTTGTCCACCTGTTTGGCGCTTTCCCTTCTGTGGCCATGGCTTTGCTTCTCTCTGCCGGTTCTGCATCATCGATTTTATTAACCATGGGCCTCGGGCGGATTCTCTTTTTGCTGCGTGTTGGACAGGCCCCACGAAGGGCTCGCTCCCTCCCCGCATGACAGGGCCCAGACACCGGCTCTCCGGGGCCTACCCGCAGAAGCAACCCACAACCCGTCCCCTCCGGGACGCCTGCTCCCGGATATCTCTGTGTCACGGGCCCGGGCCCCCGGCAGCCCCATTGCCCGGCCCAGACGCCATCTTGGACACTGCACCACGCGGCCGCGTGGCCTCAGCTCGACCCCAACCCTGGGCCTGGCCGGGCCCAGACATCCCGGCACCACCATCCATCCAGGAGGTGAACGGACCACTTGGCAGGCTGATGGGAGAAAGAAGTGTCGATGGCTCTCCCCCGCCAGGTGCCGATCGCCCCCAGCCTCCCCGGGTGCTGGCTCCACCCCCCTGCTGGGTGTCTGGACTCCCTCATCCCGGACCTCCCGACCTCCCAGTGCGAGGGTCCGGACATCAAAGGGCGCCAGACCTATAACTGAGGCAGCCCCAGAGCAGGAAGGCAGTTGTATCCTGGAGTCGAGAGACCCCGAGAAGAACTCATCCCTGACGGACTGCTGGCGCTGCCGCAGCCCTGCCTTGTGAACTATTGTCCTGCCTGCTGGCGCTGCCGCGGCCTTCTGCAACCTTCATCCTCGTGGGACCTGCTGGCGCTGCCGCGGCCCGTTGTAACCGTCATCCTCGTTGGGACCTGCTGGTGCTGCCGCGGCCCGTTGCCACCTACGACCTCTTCGGGACCTGCTGGCGCTGCCGCGGTCTGACCCGTCCGAACGCCGAGCTCGAGGATTGTGAGCTACCACCGTTTTACCTCCGTGCCTGTAGGTACCAAGACTGTCCCGCTACCCCCTTTCCTTAATAGAGACTAGAATTGAGAGGATCATCGTGTCCTAATCTCCTTGTATCGTACCACCTTACTCAAAGAATTGCCTATAAAAGGTGTTAAGCTGACCTTCGTGTGGTGTCCATCTGTGGGGGGGAAGTTACTCGTCTGTACGATCGCTGGAGACGGCCCTCACCGGAGGCCTCTCCCCTTGTGCTCGGCCGACCCTCCAGGTCCCCGTCTAACATTGGTGGCCAGCGGCGCGATCCGAACCAACGCGTAACCGTACAGTGAGTAACTCACCCTACGACTAATCCACAATGACGACCAAAGAGAGCGGATCTGCAGAGAAATTCCAGATGGAAAAACTGGAAGAGTACAACCACCGAGAGCTAAAACAATTTTGCATAGGACTAGGCATTGCTACCACCGGTCTGAGCACGAAAGAGGACTTCAAACACGCCCTAGAATCCTGGGCAGAGACGAATACCGCCGAAGCCCCGGAACCAAACACCACTCTGACAGAAGAAAGGAGAACGGATCTCTCCCGGGAAGAGATCCGAGAACGAGAGAAAAATAGACTTCACGAGTTGGAGCTGGTACGGCTCAAATTAGACGGAGAATTGAAACTGGCAGAACAAAAAATGAACTTAGAACACTTAAGGCTCCAAGAAGAGCGAGAGGAGAAGCAGAGACAGAGAGAACTCGAAGAAAAAAGACTGGCATACGAACACGAGTGCAAGGTAGCGGAGATAGAGATGCTCAAACAGAACAAAGACCTAGGGGTGCCCGAACAACCGCGCCCCCCAGGTACTACCGAACAGAAGGTCCACATCCCCAAAGATGTGGTCCGGGAATATGTCCGGAACGACGACATACAGCAGTGGTTCAAGGCCTACGAGATCGCCATGACTGCCCACCGGATCGCTCGAAGTGACTGGGGAGCCGGTCTATGGGGGAGATTCGTCAATGAAGGCCGTGATGCCCTGCTGCAGCTTCCGGACCATCAAATGACGTCCTATGACCACATGAAGGCCGCCCACCTCAGTCGATATGGGCTGACGCCCGAGATGTACCGCCAGAGGTTCCGCAACTGCACCCGCATCCCGGGTACAACCTGGATAGAATATGTGAACTATTTCAGCCGAGCCTTCGAGGGATGGATCAAGGGTAGCAACGTAACAACCTACGAACAGCTCTTTAACCTCATTGTGTGGGAGCACCTCTCCAACAACTGCTTCGTCGAGCTCAGGCAGCACCTCCTCGACAGTAAATTGACTGACCCCCGGCAGCTCGCCGCCGAGGCTGACCGATGGGAGAGCACCCGAGTGGCCCGAAGTGGGCCCAACGAGCAGAACAGAACCAACCAAGGTCATCATCGTCCCCGAGGAGGAGGAGGAGGCCCGGGCCGGGGGAGGGACGCCGTCCCAGCCGCTCCCGCAAACTACACCCCGCCCCCGGCCGGCCGGGGCAACCCCCCGATGCGCCCGGGGTTCCGAGCCAACGTTACGTGTCATCGATGCCAGCGAGTCGGCCACTATGCCAGTGACCCGACCTGCCCAAAGAACCAGACCCCCGGGCCCCGCCAGGTGGCTGCCGCCGCCCTAGGAGAAGAGCAAGTCTCCGAAGGATCTGAAGAGTACGAGCAGGAGCAGCCCGAGTGGGAACCTGCCGCCATGACCCTGGCCTGCCTAGGGGGGAGAGACCTGATCCCGCGGGCTCCCCTACCAGCCAACACCAGGAAGTACAGCCAGTGGGTTAACATAAATGGGCGTAAGGCCGAAGCCCTGCGTGACACAGGGGCCAGTGTGACGGCCGTCGGTTGTCACCTGGTGACCCCAGAACAAATCCTGCCAAATGTTCTTTGCCCCGTCCGATCGGCCGACAATTCGGAGAGCCTGTGTCGGATGGCCTGCGTCCCCTTCGAATGGGGAGGAGTGTCCGGGATGCTAAAAGTGACTGTCCGCGACGATGCCCCCGTGGACTGCCTCCTGGGGAACGATCTCGAGAGTTCCCCGTGGGCAGCCGTTGAAAGAAGAGAGCACCTGGGGATGTTAGGCCTCCCGGGCTGGGCGTGCGTAACAACCCGGTCCATGGCCGCCGACACCATCCCTAGATCTGAAGAACCCGCATGGCCAGCACCTCCTCCCCCGATCGCTCCGGAGGGAGACTCCATCCCTACCGACAACCCGGAACAATCATAGGAAGAGCCCGCTCAGCCCCAAGACCTTCCGGGCCTGGCTCAGTGGCGTCAGGAAGGGGGGCCCACCCAAGAACAATTCCGGCAAGAGCAAAAGACATGTCCCTCCCTCGAGGGACTGCGACAGCAAGCGCTCGCCCAGAGCGCAGGAGACACCGCAGGGGCCCACTGGATCTATTGGGACAATGACCTACTGTACAGCGAACAAAGAATAGCGGAGCTGGGGGCCAGTCGAGTGCAGGTGGTGCCCCTCCGTTTCAGAGACTTCCTTCTGAACTTGGCCCATGATGTCCCCCTGGCTGAACACTTGGGGCAAGACAAAACCTACAACCGCCTGGTGACTCACTTTTACTGGCCGAAAATGAGAAATGACGTCTCCACCCACTGCCGGTCCTGCCCGACCTGCCAGGCCAGCGGGAAGAGCGGCCGCAAACTCAAGGCACCTCTGCAACCATTCCCCGTTGTGACCACCCCGTTCGAAAGGGTGGGAATAGACATTGTGGGGCCCCTGGACCCCCGAACAGCACAAGGGCATCGATTCATCCTGGTCCTGGTGGACCACGCCACCCGCTATCCTGAGGCGGTTCCCCTTCGAACTGTAACAGCACCAGTGGTAGGTCAAGCCTTAATGGGGATCTTCTCCCGAGTGGGCTTCCCCAGGGAGGTCGTCAGTGACTGGGGCACGAACTTTATTTCAAAATATATGAAATCCCTATGGCCACAGTGCGGAGTCACCTACCAATTCACGACCCCCTATCACCCGCAAGGAAACGGACTGGTCGAGCGATTCAACCGCACTCTCAAGGGGATGATCATGGGGCTGGAGGAACCCCTACGCCGCCAGTGGGACGTGCTACTACCGTGCCTCCTCTTCGCCTACCGAGAAGTCCCCCAGAAGTCCCTCGGCTTCAGCCCTTTCGAACTCCTGTACGGACACCCTGTTCGCGGGCCTCTCAGCCTCGTTAAAGAAGAGTGGGAAATGGCCCCCCTGAAGACCCCTCCAGACGTCTACAAGTACCTCCTGACCCTCCGTAATCAGACCCGGCGATTCAGAGAGCTCGCCAAAGCCAATCTTGAAGCCAGTCAGGAGGACATGAAGAAGTGGTACGATCAACATGCCTCCTCCATCGAATTCGAGCCTGGCCAGCGGGTATGGGTGATGTCCCCCATCGAACCTTGTGCCTTACAGGACAAATGGACGGGCCCTTCAAGGTGATCGAGCGTAAGAGCCCCGTCACCTACCTCATCGACATGGAATCCCCCCGGAACCCCCTCCGGGTCCTCCACGCCAACAGACTCAAACCCCACTTCGTGCGTTCGGAGCTCAGCCTGCTGATGGCTACAGACAGTGGGGCGGAAGAGGACTCCGAGCCCCTCCCTGACCTACTGGGGGCCGGGGAAAAAGATGGTTCAGTGGACGGGGTCCAACTCTCCGAGGCTCTGACCCCGGAGCAGCGCCAAGACTGTCGGGCCCTCCTGCTGCAATTTGCACGCCTATTCTCCCTCACACCCGGGGTCACCCCCTAGTGCCTGCACGACGTGGACACTGGCGACAGTCCTCCTATCCGACACCGGCCGTACCGAGTACCAGATCGGGTACGCACCTGCATCCAAGAAGAAGTCTCCAAGATGCTCGCCCTCGGAGTCATCGAACCCTCGGACAGCCCCTGGGCCAGCCCGGTTGTACTGGTCCCCAAAGCTGCGGCCCCGGGCACCACACCCGAGCTCTGGTTCTGCGTCGACTATCGGGGTCTGAACGCTGTCACCCGAACCGACGCTCACCCCATTCCCCGAGCCGACGAACTAGTTGACCGCATGGGGGCGGCCCGCTACCTAAGCATCTTCGACCTGACGGCGGGCTACTGGCAGATCGGCCTCACCCCCAGGGCACAAGAACGATCCGCTTTCTCCACCCCAGATGGACACTACCATTTCAGAGTGATGCCATTCGGCATGAAAAACGCTCCAGCCACGTTTCAACGACTTGTGAACCAGGTATTGGCGGGCCTCGAAGAGTTCAGCGCCGCATACCTGGACGACATCGCGGTGTATAGCCGCCACTGGTCAGACCACCTCCGCCACCTCCGAGGGGTCCTGCAGGCCCTCCAACGGGCCGGCCTCACAATCAAGGCCAGCAAGTGCCAAATCGGCCAGGGGTCCGTGACCTACCTCGGACACCAAGTGGGGAGCGGTCTGGTGGCCCCCCTCCAGCTCAAGATCGCTGCCATCCAGTCCTGGCGCCCCCCCCCGTAACCCAAACCGAGGTCCGAGCCTTCTTGGGGCTCACCGGATACTATCGGCGGTTCGTAAAGGACTATGGCAGCATTGTGGGGCCCCTCACGGAACTCACATCCAAGACCAACCCAAAAACAGCCAACTGGACTCCCGACTGTCAAGCGGCCTTCGAGAGGCTGAAGGCCGCCATGTGCACCGCTCCTGTGCTCCAGGCCCCCGACTACAGCCGTGAGTTCATCGTCCAGACTGATGCCTCAGACCAGGGCATCGGGCCGTCCTCTCCCAACTGAACCCCGAGGGAGTCGACCAACCAGTGGCCTTCATCAGCAGACGCCTCCTGCCCCGAGAACAGCGCTGGAGCACCATTGAGCGAGAGGCCTTCGCAGTAGTATGGGCCCTCAAGAAGCTCCGGCCTTACCTCTTCGGAACCCACTTCCGGGTACAAACAGATCATCGGCCCCTGCAATGGCTAATGCAAATGCGGGGGGAGAACCCCAAACTATTGCGATGGTCCATCTCCCTGCAGGGGATGGACTTCACTGTGGAGCATCGCCCTGGCCAAGACCACGCCAACGCGGATGGCCTGTCCCGCTTTTTCCGCCTCGACGAGGAGAGTCCCCAAGAGGATGGGTGACTCTCCCCGCCTTCAGCTGGGGGGGACGCATGTTGGACAGGCCCCACGAAGGGCTCGCTCCCTCCCCGCATGACAGGGCCCAGACACCGGCTCTCCGGGGCCTACCCGCAGAAGCAACCCACAACCCGTCCCCTCCGGGACGCCTGCTCCCGGATATCTCTGTGTCATGGGCCCGGGCCCCCGGCAGCCCCATTGCCCGGCCCAGCCGCCATCTTGGACACTGCACCACGCGGCCGCGTGGCCTCAGCTCGACCCCAACCCTGGGCCTGGCCGGGCCCAGACATCCCGGCACCACCATCCATCCAGGAGGTGAACGGACCACTTGGCAGGCTGATGGGAGAAAGAAGTGTCGATGGCTCTCCCCCGCCAGGTGCCGATCGCCCCCAGCCTCCCCGGGTGCTGGCTCCACCCCCCTGCTGGGTGTCTGGACTCCCTCATCCCGGACCTCCCGACCTCCCAGTGCGAGGGTCCGGACATCAAAGGGCGCCAGACCTATAACTGAGGCAGCCCCAGAGCAGGAAGACAGTTGTATCCTGGAGTCGAGAGACCCCGAGAAGAACTCATCCCTGACGGACTGCTGGCGCTGCCGCAGCCCTGCCTTGTGAACTATTGTCCTGCCTGCTGGCGCTGCCGCGGCCTTCTGCAACCTTCATCCTCGTGGGACCTGCTGGCGCTGCCGCGGCCCGTTGTAACCGTCATCCTCGTTGGGACCTGCTGGCGCTGCCGCGGCCCGTTGCCACCTACGACCTCTTCGGGACCTGCTGGCGCTGCCGCGGTCTGACCCGTCCGAACGCCGAGCTCGAGGATTGTGAGCTACCACCGTTTTACCTCCGTGCCTGTAGGTACCAAGACTGTCCCGCTACCCCCTTTCCCTAATAGAGACTAGAATTGAGAGGATCATCGTGTCCTAATCTCCTTGTATCGTACCACCTTACTCAAAGAATTGCCTATAAAAGGTGTTAAGCTGACCTTCGTGTGGTGTCCATCTGTGGGGGGGAAGTTACTCGTCTGTACGATCGCTGGAGACGGCCCTCACCGGAGGCCTCTCCCCTTGTGCTCGGCCGACCCTCCAGGTCCCCGTCTAACACTGCGTCAGTGCACCTTTTGGACAGTTCTGCTTTTTTCACCATGGCAATCACTTCCTTATGTGTTGTGTCTCCATTCACCCATAGTTTGTCTTGTTCGTCGTGTGCATGACTATTTGATCTTTTATAAATTCATCGTGCAGGACACCAAATTTGCACGTGATCGCCAGTTTCCTCAGCGCGGCTACCTAGTCGTCTATCGATTCACCAGCTTCCTGCTTTCTCTGCTGGAAATTGTATCTATCTATGGATGTGCACACTGCAGGCCGATAATGGTTGTTTAAATCCTCTATTGCATGACGGAATAGATAGTCTGCCGCTGGCCTGGGGGTGGGCACAAGATTCTGGAAGACCCTAATCCATCTGGGCCCAAATTGTGTAGTAGTATTCTCCTCTTTCTCTTGCTGGGGAAGGCTTCACCATTTTCGTCTTCCAGGTCCTCTACGTAATTCATGAAGTATTCTCTCCAGTCCTCCCACTTCATTACATGCTTTCCCGGTTTTGGTAGGAACGGGTTCGGCATTATGAGCGAGGATGCTTGTGCACTCATTTCGGCGCGTCTTTCTGGCTCTATTCCTTGTCCCCTCTGGCTGCTTGGCGCGCTTGCACTCTCTCCTTGCGTCTGGGTCGGTTGGAGCCCCCCGGTGCCCCCTTCTCGATGTCGCCCTGACTCCGCCAGGGCCTTAAGCGAGTTCTGGGCGCTTGTGACCGGCCGTTGTCTTCTGGTGTAGTGTCTACCCCTTCTGTCTCCTCCTTGCCCTTAAGGTGGGGGTCCCTGTGGGAATGGCTCCTTGCCCCACCACTGTAGCACACTGCCCTCTGTACCTGGCAAGTTTCCGCTCTTCCTGGTTGCCTGCACTTCTTGGTGCTGTCCCCTGCCACGCTCTCCTGCTGTTCCTAATGCTCCTCTCCTTGCTGCTCCACGTGGTGACTCCTCATGTTCGGTGGGCCCGATATCTTTCTGTCCATAGGCTTCCTTCCACGTATATTTTTTTTTTCATCCCGGCCTCGTCGCCACTGTAATGTTCCTTACTTGTCCCCCAATGAAGTTGCAGAGGCAAGGGTGAGGTTTGTATAATATGAGTTTATTACTCACAGCAGGAGTTCGCCGGGCGTACGGTGCTCTCCGAGTTACACTCGTAAATGCCATCAAAGATGGCCGCCGCGCGCTGCGTCATCACGCAGCGTGCCTGCGTCCTCATGCAGCGTGCGGCAACTAGAGCGCGATGCTACACCCTGCAACATGAGTGACGGCCTCGTTAGAGAAAGTATGACCTCTTTATGTTTTTTGTTTGCTAATTACACATGGCATATGTATACAATACCAATTGACTTGACCCGAATGCCACCAAGGCAAGCTCAATGGCACACCGAAAAATTATACAGGTATAAAACAGGTTAATGTTAAGACTAGCATTTGAACAGAGCTCAGCAAACCATGTAGGATAATTGAAAAAAACAGAACTAAAGCCCAGATGCTCAAATGGGTGTAATTTATGATATTGATATGTTTCCCAGGTTTTCATTGCTTGAGTTTGTTCACGAGAAATTACCATGAGTGTCACTCATGGTCATTAAAATGTCACTCATAAATAATTACGCGGAAATTATGAACATGTCACACATTGCAATCTGAAACCTTGGCAGCTATGAATTCTTAGGGAGGGGACCCCAGCTTCCAGTAATGACCCGTGGGGGCTAGGGGTCCCCGAATCCCAATAATGATTCACTGGCGATCTCCAGCACTCAAACGTTCGGGAACCGCTGGTTTAGGCTGTTATGCAAGAGCAATGAAAACTACAAGTCACCTAGTGAGTGACGTCCCTAGGACGCGCCGTGACGCGTGTTTTCGCGCGCCAGGCTGCGTCACAGCTGAGCGCCTTGGAGAGCTACACGTGGGTCACAGCCGCCGCCGACTTCCGATACGAAAGAGCAGTGAAGTCCTGTCCTGTGAAGATGGCCGAACACCCCGAGGGAGTGGAGACTCTCCTCCGCAGGAGCCGGCGCCTGGGCGGCCGAGGCCCCCAGGGCGGCACTGTGGACTCCAACACCAGCTCTGTGGCAGAGAAAGCAGCGCTCGGGGATGTGGGAGACGGTGAGCAGAGCGTGGGAAATCGGGGCGAAGGAACTCTGGCGTCTGTGGAGGAAGAGCTGGAAACCCAAGGCGGAGGTGATGCGAGTGGCCCCACGGAGGAGCTTCCCCTGATACCCGAGACTCCCATGTCAGCGGGAGGGGCTCTCAGGAACGAGGGTGGCGGACACTTGGACGGCGAGAAGAGGAAGCCGCAGGAGGCTGTCCCGGTCCCCTGTAAGAGACCGCTGCTTGAGGTGAAGGTGCCCCAGAATCCGGCCAACACCCCTTCTCACAAGGTGGATGCCACAGTCCCCAAGGGGAAGCCCAAATCCGGGAGGGTCTGGAAAGATCCAAAGAAAAGGTAAACCCACGATCTTGCTGACCATACAGTAATTGGCGTATCATGCGGATTTTTGTGTTGTAAACATCAAAATCCGCACGTTGTTTCCTAGAAACCCATAATCGGTACAATGGATCGCACCTTATGATAAATAATGAACCCTGTGGTATTGAATACCAGATGCAATAAAGAGCACCCACACTTGTTAATTGAGCCCTACGTTATATAACCCGTTCTTTAATTCATTTTACACCATTGTGGCTTCCTTGCAAGTGTGACTTTTAATGCATTTTGTGTTGAGCATAGCATTTGTGTCCCATTCAGGCAGTGCTTCAGAGGGGGCGACAACACCTTTTCCATGTCTAATAATAGAATTGGCTTTCCCACGTCTTGTTTCTTGGGGAGGCCCTGCCACCACTTGAGAGAGCTCATCTGTCTTGCGCTGCGTTCTTCACGCACTCTGTTTCCTCCCATTGCCCTGGGATATTTCATTGGGAGTACACCGTTGAAGGTCCTGTAGAGAAGTTGACACATGCATACACCTACTCCTACATCTTTACTGCAGGTCCTCTTCTTTTACACCTACTTCACGCACTATCTTTAATATTCTTCCTTGGGCCAGTTTAAAGGACCCATCTAGCATTCATTCCTGTAAATCCTTGCTACAGAAACTCGGGACGTTTGCCTTCCAAATCCCTTTTATGTCCTCAGGGGTGTGGAATTTAATAACATTTCTACTTGTCCATTGGGAAGGTTGCTTCATAAATCTACTTGTCCTTTAACAATATACACTTGTCCCTTTTGTGCTATGGAATGTGGTGATAAATTATGGGAGCAATCTCATTATGAGTGCTGATATAGCGCCTCTGATTATGCCAAGGCTTATAGCATAGGTTTCGAATACTAGCAATTCCCTTATGTTGCCATGTTTCCACAGATCTACATTCTGGTGTTGAAGTAAGTGGTAAGCAATAGTTTGAGGGTTGGACTACCCTTTTGAGTCTATGCAAACCTACTAACTTGCAGGTTTACTCCTGACAATTATAGACCTAAAACTTTTCCCGGGGGGGGGGGGGGGGGGGGGTTGGAGGGAAAGTGAACTTGCAAATACTCAGATTTTCACAAGAGCAAATCTACTGTGAGTGACATCATTCTGCTCTTTCGTAAGGAGCATATATGCACACATAGTAGCAATAGTGGCCCGTCTCCTTCTAAAGTTCAGGGGCAAAAATAGAACAAGCTAACCTTAACGTCACCGTCGTCTCTCGCCGCATCTGCTCTTCCTGCTTTGGCCCTGGGCACAGGCTCCCAGCCTACCCTGTGGCCAACCCTGAAGCTTCTCTCTCCAGCCCCAGCAATGCAGCGCATGAGGGTTTGGCTGGGCTGGAGACAGCCAGCCAAACACCTCATGCGCAGTGAAGGGAGTGCTCTCCACTCCCCCCCCCCCCCCCAACCAGCTATCATTCCCTGGGCCTGCCCCCAAGAGTCCTCCGAGTCGTGGGGTAGTGTCCAGGGGATTAAATGAAAACGGATTTAAAACTTTTTTTATCTGCTGGTGGTAGCGGGAACAGCGCCTCTCCGCTCTAATGGAGCTGCTGCTGCTGCAAAGTAGTTTTGCTCATTGACGAGATACTATGGCAATGTGTGCATTTTGAGACCCAAAACAGTTTTGTGCGTGCCCGACATCTCCCACACCAACACGGTTTTACAAAATCCATGCCAAAACAAGTCATGCATTGACAAATCCAAAGGCTGACCACAAATTTCAGACCTATTGGCTTTGCCAGTTCTTGTTTAGTTTAGTTTCCCATAATCTTATTGAAACAGGTTACACTGATTTTCCATTATAAATATTTTTGGGAAATTCTAGCATACGTCAACCTTCTTGCTCAATTTCATCATGCTCCATGGTCCTGAGGCACAGCTGTGAGTGAAGAGCACGCCATCGGAGGCCTTTCCCGTGACCAGAGAGACACCACAGGTGTGTTCCTTCCTCCCCGACCCCCCCCCCAAAACTTTTTTACTGCCCTGGACCTGCTGATCAGGCATCTTCAGGAGCAACTCATGCACAGAGGGCTCCGGTTCCGACATGGTCCACTTTTAGTGTAAATATATGTGGGCGACATACTACGGTTTGCATGAGACCTGTCTATGCATCTCTCTCCCCTCATTTACGAGGTAATACTCTTTAGGCATCTCTCTGGCTTTTTTTTTTATAAACTGGGGAAAGCAGAACTTTTTGGCTTGCTGAGGCCACTGTACCCTTCAACATGGAGTACCCCTTGCGATGGTGCACAGATTCCACTACATTCTTGGCTATCGTCCTGCACAAGCAAAAATACAAAGTTGTACACCAGAACTATGGCCCTGCTAACAATACTCATCTAGTAGGTGAAATGATGGATTAAACTATCTTTTCATCATGGGGCGCATTACTATAATAAAAATCGTGGTCCTTCCACGATTTTTTAGTCGCTCTTAATAAATAAACCTATTGCGCTGACCAACAGTCTTTTTGCCACCCTTCGTGACCACCTGACACATCTTGTTTGGGTGGGCCGTCGTCCCCATATTTGATGAGACATTGACTCTTCCATATTACTGCGACTGCTTCTGTGTACTGCATTTTCATTTATACACTTGGTGGCACAATCACACTTTGCCTATTATTTGTATCACCCAAACACAAGACTCCCAGTGGCCTGAAAGATACCAATAAGAGGGTCTTGCACTGTTTTCACTCCTGCCCCTAGGACTCCCACGTGACCATGCCAACATACAGACCATTTCCACAACATTCTGGGCTTGGTCTAGATTCCAACGCTACCTGGGTGACTGGTTATTTGTATTCCCCTCAACCTCTCCTCCTCAACAATCCATGGCTCCCTGTTACATAGGGACAACTGGTACAGTGCACCCTAACAGCGCATCAACTACATGCAGTGGGAGAGCTCTTTATTAATGGAGAGCTCTTTATTAATGGCCTGTTGGTGGCCCATACCCATGTTTGCCCGTCCTCACTCCCCAGTGAGGACTGGAACACATGGATAGTTTTGTATTTTATCATGTTCATTTTTATTTTTATTTTGGAGTTTTATATAGCGCGAACTAGAACCGAACCAGTTATCAGAGCGCTTTACATAGCACCAGTTACGTTACATGAGGACACACATGGTAATATGTTCATATTACCATGCGTGACACACTGCCCACATTCCCTGAGGGACTTGCTTATTTACCCCCCCTCTGCCTCGCCCACCCTGTCTTTAGTGATATCCACCACGGATATTGGTAGGTTGGTTTTCTGACTTTGCCCCACCTGCCTGACGCTTCGATCGCCGGATGTGGAGAAATCCATGGCAGCCTGGGAACATGATTTGGGTCATTCCATCCCATACAGCATCTGGTGCTACTGTTGTATGCAGACAAAATTGATCTTCAACAATCCCAGGCATGATGTGCTTCATCGGTGCGCTGCTCCCGTAAGCGAGACTTATTGTTGCCAGGTAGCTTAGCGAAGTGGGACAGGAGAGGTGCACGAGCTTATAAAAGACATTGGAGATAATGGCTCTGACTTCGTGCTTTCGTGCACCCCGCGTACCCTGCACCAAAAGCACTGGCTAGGCTTGACCCTCATCATTGTCGCAAGTGCGCAGTAGACCAGGCCCATCTTGTACACTTGACTTGGAATTGTACTGTTATTCAAGCGTACTTGGGGTCTGTTTTTGCTCTGATTTCCACCATGATTGACTAAACAGTTGACCCCGACCTATTGGCATTGTTCTACAACGCTTTGCAGCTATATCACTGCTATATTGGGCCAGCAGCAGGTCCCCTCCCACTGGTGCCTGGCTAATAGAAATTACGTTTTGTAACACTATCAGCAAACTTTATGCCCCTTACAACCACCAACTTCCAGATCTAAGGACGTGTGAGCCCCTCCTTGACCCCTGTGCATCACTGGAACCAGATGCTGACAACAACGCTGATGGTTAATCCTGCTATCCCATTATGACTCATTTTCCTGACCCTAGGCTGTTGTACCGTATAACATTATATGTAACCGTCTATGCCTCGCTGTCCTCAGTCTCAACGTTCCTCTGTCTCCCCTTTCTAGCATCCGCTTGATTGTAATTTGCGTATACATTTATGCTTTATCAGCCTGCTCTGATGTAGACGCACATGTATACCTATGATTTATGCTGCATTGTTTGCCCTTTTTTAAAAATGAAAAATTATAAATATGATCTTTAAGAAAGTTATATATAATATTCACTTCTACAGTAAATACTCGTAGTGAGGGATTAGTCCCTATGTTCTATTATAAAGTTACCAACAGGTCATAAAACGTTTTGATGATCTGATGCTGCACGCTTATCAGATTCGCCTAATGTCTGTTAGCTTCCAATTTTGCCATGTGAATATCATCAATATTTTTCTTCGTCCTTGCATACTTCATATCCTTAGATTTTCTGTCATGGTCAAGGATCGCCCACTCCACACATCATGGGATAAGAAAATGAAGGCCCGTCAGGAAATGCGCCTTGTCAAGGATTTTTCCCGGCAGCTACGTGACGAGAAACAGAAAGCTAAAGAGGTTAGCTCACATGTGGTTGGGTTCTGGGAATGAGCAGCAGGACTATATTGTTAATAGAAAAATATCCATGTTGATTGTGCATTTGTATCTTGCAATCTTTCCTATCATACTCTATAACAGCAGTAGACCTCGAACGTAAAGACATGTATATTTCTGAGGAGCCGTAAAGTATGCCTGCTACAGGATATTTCTTCTCTGCGCTCGTAAGATATTTATTTAAATGTAAAATTCAGACTAAAAATAAATATGGTTTTATCACGAAGGGCAGGAAGTCTAAAATTGTGATCAGAGACACTTGGGGTTGCAATTTATTTTATTACAGATGTGTGAATGCACTATGATTGTCAAATTTGTGGCCAATTGGATGAGTCCAATCTGTTTTTTAATCCATTATTTACAATTTGAAGGCTATTCCGGCTAACCAGCATCGCTGGGAGCAAAGCCAGTTACGCCATTATCCATACCCCATGGTATCTAGTTGCAGGAAATGCTAGGGTTAGAGGGGGTTGCATGGATTCTGGGTAATGTCTGGGGCACATTCTGCATGGGAATCCTAGATGCATTGGTTTTTTAGGTCTCGCCCAGCGATGCAGCGCCATGCGCTGCTCCCGTAAGCGAGACTTATTGTTGCCGGGTAGCTTAGCGAAGTGGGACAGGAGAGGTGCACGAGCTTATAAAAGACATTGGAGATAATGGCTCTGGTCTTGTGCTTTCGGAGACATGGCCTGTGAATGCGCGCTTTTGGTGGTGTCATCTGTTCAAGTTCAGTATTTGTATAGCGCCCTATATACCCATAGGGTCTCAAGGCGCTTGAGGGAGTGGGGTACTTTACTTATCGAATATCCAAGTTTTCAGTTGTTTTCTGAAGGAGAGGTGGTTCTGTGTAAGGCGGAGGTGGGTGGGGAGAGCATTCCAGGTTTTGGCCGCTAAATAGGAGAAGGATCTTCCTCCCATGGTGGATTTGTGGATGCGTGCGATTGCGGCGAGGGCTTGGGTGGATGATCGCAGTTGGCGGGTGGGGGTGTAAAAGGACAGGCGCGTGTTGAGGCATTCGGGTCCTAGGTCGTAGAGGGCTTTGTGTGCGTGGGTGAGGAGACGGAATGCTATTCTCTTGTTGACGGGGAGCCAGTGGAGGTCTTTCAGGTGGCCGGAGATGTGATCTTTGCGGGGGATGTCAAGTATGAGTCTGGCTGAGGCGTTTTGGATGCGTTGGAGTTTTTTCTGTAGTTTGGCTGTGGTACCGGCGTAAAGGATGTTTCCGTAGTCCAGTCTGCTGGTGACCAGTGCGTGGGTGACCGTTTTTCTTGTTTCGGTGGGGATCCAACGGAAGATTTTCTTGAGCATGCGTAGGATGTTGAAGCATGATGATGAGATGTTTACTTGTCTGGTCATCGAGAGGGAGGAGTCCAGAATGAAGCCCAGGTTACGTGCGTGGTCCGTAGGTATGGGTGCGCTTCCCAGGGCCGGTGGCCACCATGAGTTGTCCCAGGCGGAGGGGGAAGCTCCTAAGATGAGGACTTCTGTTTTGTCCGAGTTCAGTTTTAGACGGCTGTTCTTCATCCACTCGGCTACTTCTTTCATCCCTTCGTGTAGGTTGGTTTTGGCGGTGTTTGGGTCTTTGGTGAGGGAGAGGATCAGCTGGGTGTCATCTGCGTAGGAGATGATGTTGAGGTTGTGTTGGCGCGCGATGGATGCGAGGGGGCTCATGTATAAGTTGAAGAGGGTGGGACTGAGTGAGGATCCTTGTGGTACGCCTCAGCTGACTTCGGTGGCCTCTGATCTAAAAGGGGGGAGGCGGACTCTCTGGGTTCTTCCGGCGAGGAACGAGATGATCCAGTCCAATGCTTTTCCTTGTATTCCGACGTTGCTTAGTCGTTTAATAAGGGTGTTATGGCAAACTGTGTTGAAGGCTGCGGAGAGGTCAAGTAGGATGAGGGCGACAGTTTCTCCGTTGTCCAGTAGTGTTCGAATGTCGTCTGTTGCTGCGATGAGGGCGGTCTCAGTGCTGTGTTTGGCTCGGAAGCTGGATTGTGAAGGGTCGAGGGATTTGTTGGATTCGAGGAAGGCGGCGAGTTGACTGTTGACGGCTTTTTCAATGACTTTGGCAGGGAATGGGAGGAGCGAGATGTGGCGGTAGTTCTTAAGTTCAGTGGGGTCTGCTGTGGGTTTCTTCAGGAGGGCGCTGAGTTCGGCATGTTTCCAGCTTTCCGGGAAGGTGGCGGAGTTGAGGGAGCAGTTGATGACATCTCGGAGATGGGGTGCGATAATGGAGTCTGCTTTGTTGAAGATGTGGTGGGGACATGGATCGGTTGGGGATCCTGAGTGGATGGAGTTCATCAGGCGTGTGGTCTCTTCAGTGGTGATTGGGTTCCAGGCGCACAGGTTGTTAGAGGGGTGTTTTGGTTCGGAGGTGGGTGGGGAGGACTGGACTCCGGCCTGGTTATCAAAGCTGTTATGTATGTCAGTGATCTTGTTGTGGAAGAATGAGGCTAGGGAGTCGCAGAGGTCTTGTGAGGGAGTGATGTCGTTCGTGCCGACGGTGGGGTTGGTGAATTCTTTGACAATGTTGTGGGCGTTGTTGTCGAGTCGGTCCTTGAATGCTGATTTGTTGGTGGACCGAATCAGTTGGTGGTGTTTGCGGATGGCGTTCTTGAAGGTGGCCAGGTTGTCAGTGGTTCGGTTTTTCCGCCAGGCTTTCTCGACGGTGCGACAGATCTTCTTGGATTTCTTGAGGTCCTCATTGAACCAGGGGGCTTTTTTGTTATCTTGTTTGATTTGATGTTTTTTCAAGGGTGCTAGTTCGTCAGCGCTGTGGGTGGTCCATTGTGTGAGGTTGGTGGCTGCAAGGTTTGGGTCCGATGATTTTGCAGGGGGGTTATGGTGCAGTGATGTGAAGAGTTGGTCGGTTGTAATTTTGTTCCAGTTTCTGCGGGGAATTGGTTGTGAGAGGTTGTGGGTCGTAGTCTTGTTATAGCTGAAGTGAACGCAGCTGTGGTCTGTCCACTGGAGAGCTGTGGTGTGATTGAAGGAGATGTGCTTGCTGGAGGTGAAGATTGGGTCGAGCGTGTGTCCGGCATAGTGGGTGGGGGTGTTAACACGCTGTTTGAGTTCGAGATTAGCGAGGTTGTCCAGGAGGGTGATGGTGTTGCTGTCGTTGTTCTTTTCCAGGTGGAAGTTGAGGTCTCCCAGTAGGATGTAGTCTTCGGAGGGGAGGGCGTGAAGACTGATGAAGTCTGTGATGTCTTCGCTAAATTGTGCGCGAGGTCCTGGTGGTCTGTAGATGAGGGTGCCTCTGAGTGTGGTCTTGGGGTCGGTGTGGATCTGGAAGTGAAGTTGTTCGGCGGCTGCGAGGTTATTGTCGGAACTGGTCGTGATGCGGATGGTGTTCTTATGGACGATGGCGATGCCTCCTCCAGTTTGCTTGGTGCGGTCTTTACGGATGATCTTGAAGCCGTCCGGGATGGCTATGGCGATGTCGGGTGCTGAAGAGGTGTTCATCCAGGTTTCTGTGAGAAAGGCGACGTCCGGCGATGTGGTGTCGAGTAGGTTCCATAGTTCGATGGCGTGACTCTGGACCGAGCGGGTGTTGAGCAGGATGCACTTCAGGTGGTTAGGGTCGGAGCTCTGTTTGGAGTTTAAGGATATGGTGGGGGTTTTGATGCAGTCGAATTTGCAGGAGTGGCAGGTGAAGGGTCCATGGGTGTGTCCTGGGGCGGCTTGATGGCACTTAGGAGGGCGGCCGGGGTTAAGCGCTTAGAGGGTTGCTGCGTCGTACGCGATGCGGGAGGTGATGGGTTTGCGGGGACCAGGGGCTCTGGCGCTGGGCGCGGTCCAGGCGTAGATGGGCTTACCTTTGGCGTGCCTTCGGTGCGCATAGGGCGCGTCCGCTGCGCAAAAATGCATCTGTCATAAATGGCTAGTGGAGGGGGCGGAGCGTGGGAGGGGCAGCTGGGAGGCGGGAGTGTGGGGGGAGGGACGGGCTGGAGGCGCAACCAAATGGCAGCGACAACAACAAAAGGCAAACCGGATAAATTGGGGCACGCTGAAACTAATGCTTAAGGGCACAATCAGGCACAATTAATCTCAGGGGGCAATGCGAGCGGTGGAGCGCTGTAATTATAATACAGGCACAATCAATAACAAGGCAATGCACAGGCACAATCAATGGTCGCAGGCAAGGCACAAATAGATTATTGAGGCACAGAATCGTTTGCGAGCAGCGCTACGATACCAGGACGCAGGGTGGAGCGACCGCTTCTGCCGGAGACAGGCTGGTCACAGCGATTCGCCGGACGGGACGTTCCTGGTAGCTAGTGTGTGGGAGGGGCAGCTGGGAGGCGGGAGCGTGGGGGGAGGGACGGGCTGGAGGCGCAACCAAATGGCAGCGACAACAACAAAAGGCAAACAGGACGAGATTGGGGCACGCTGCAACTAATGCTTAAGGGCACAATCCGGCACAATTAATCTCAGGGGGCAATGCGAGCGGTGGAGCGCTGTAATTATAATACAGGCACAATCAATAACAAGGCAATGCACAGGCTCAATCAGTGTTCGCAGGCTACGATACCAGGACGCATGGTGGAGCGACCGCTTCTGCCGGAGACCGGCTGGTCACCTGCACGCTTTTAGAGACGTGATCTCTGAGCGTATACGGCGGCGCTCCCCCACGCTTTCACTTTTCGCCAGCGAGGGCGCATGGACAGCCCATGTGCTCGCTCACGGCGTGTGACCCAACTAAGAGCTGCTCTGGAGAAGGACAGCGCAGAGAGAAGAAGTGCTGTCTCAATAGCAAGCGGCCGGGTGAAGTTGACGGCCTGGAGTACGGCCTCGCTGCTCCTGTTGGAGGCCCCCATATGAGTTGGCTGTGACAGCGAGGAACTAGCAGAAACGAATGTGTGATACTGTTGTTTTTTTCTGTTGAGTGTCATTGAGCCACCTTCACCAAGATGGCCTGCCCCTCGAGGCTGTGCGAGTCTATGGGCTGCGGCATATTACCCAGTAGGCCTAGCGGGAATGACTTGGCTTAATGTGAGGGTGGAGGTGTAGGGCAATTCAGGCAACATACAATGAATGATGCGTCGACCTCGGAGAACGCTGCGCGTTGGAGATATGGTGAGAAGAAAAACATGGCAGCATGGGCGTGATTATTACCAATCTACCACACCATAAATGCACCATAAAAAGGCTTATGCGTTTACAACAAGCATTGACAACCGGTCCTGACTGGGAACCCAAACCAGCCCTGTCAAATTGTATCAGACCAGCTACCTCTAAGGTGCGTAGAGAGCGAGCCTGACCACATCGGATAGACACTGTTTTTAAATATACAGAGACACACATAAAAACATATAAACCTGGGCCAGTGGTTCATGATACAAAACACAGAGGAGAGTTGTTTCTTACATGAGATGACAAATAGCTTGAGAAAAAGTTTACAAGTGTTTTGTTCGTAACGACTAACCCGTAATCTGAAGGAAGCCTTCTCGAGAGCTGGCTTGGACTCCTGTCCTCTCGTCATGCACTCTGTTTCTTGATTCACACCGATTATGAACTCCAACACACACAACCACAACAGAATCACATACACAACCACAAGCACACGCACACAACCACAAGCACACACACAACCACAAGCGCTCACACACACAACCACTCGCACATTACCACACACACAACCACACCGTCAGTGCACACTTTCACCAGACACAGACACCATCAGTCATCAGTGCACACTTTCACCGGGCACAAATACCACCAGCCGTCAGCGCACGCTTCCACCAGGCACACACACCACCAGCCGTCAGTGCATTCTTGCACCAGTCACACACACACCACCAGCCGTCAGCTCACGCTTTCACCAGGCACACACACCACCAGCCGTCAGCTCACGCTTTCACCAGGCACACACACCACCAGCCGTCAGCTCACGCTTTCACCAGGCACACACACCACCAGCCGTTAGTGCACACATCAATTGTTAATTGACACTTAACTATTGTAGCAATCGCAGTATGGCGCACTTTACTTTTAAACCTATTAATCAAAAGTGCAGCATGCCACCATTGCTACAAAAATAAATATACATTTTTTTGGCCTACAATTTATTCAGTGCACGCTTCCACCAGGCACACACACCACCAGCCGTCCGTGCACGCTTCCACCAGGCACACACACCACCAGCCGTCTGTGCATGCTTTCACCAGGCACACACACCACCAGCCGTCTGTGCATGCTTTCACCAGGCACACACACCACCAGCCGTCCGTGCGCGCTTCCACCAGGCACACACACACCACCAGCCGTCAGTGCACGCTTTCACCAGGCACACACACCATCAGCCGTCTGTACGCTTTCACCAGGCACACACACCACCAGACGTCGGTGCGTGCTTTCACCAGGCACATGCACCACCAGCCATCAGTGTACGCTTCCACCATGGGCACACACCACCAGCCGTCAGTGCACGCTTTCACCGGGCACACACACCACCAGCCGGCAGTGCACGCTTTCACCAGACACACACCACCAGCCGTCAGTGCACGCTTCCACCAGGCACACACACCACCAGCCGTCAGTGCACGCTTTCACCAGGCACACACCACCAGCCGTCAGTGCAGCAGGCAGGTTCTTCTCGGAGTTTCTTGGTAAATATGTGTTCGATGCCTGGGAGGGAGTGGGTCGAGTTTCCTTAAACCATGCGGAGTATGAAGGTGCAGTGCATGAACTCCTGTGTGAGTGAGTCATGCTGCCTGGGGCTCACTCACTCTACACTTGTAAATTGCGCCTGCACCAGGCTTTTTCCCATTTGCAGAGTTCGGCGCATGAGCACAGCGAGGCAGCCCCCACACCCACGGGAATGACTGCTTCCTACAACCAGAATGGAAACCATATTCAGAGCAATGAAAACAAGTTCATTTGATGCAAAGACCTGTTAACAAAAACCATGTCCAGCTATTGTAGATATGGCAACTTAAACAAAACGGCAACAAAAAACAAACAAGCATTGGCATAGCCAATAGGTCTCGCTTTTTGGACCCTAGAAGTATTTAGTTATGCAGCAGAATATCTTTGGTGCAACAATACCAACTGTTGCATGGCTAAACACTTATAAGGTCCCAAATGCGAGACCTATTGGCTATGCCAATGCTTGTATTTGCATGCAGAGTGTGGCGCTCGCTTAAGGGACACTGCGCTCTGCAATACAATAGGTATTGCTTTGTAAATGCTTGTAGAACATGGCTAACAATTGAACAGCATAGAATACATTTAAAAGGTCTGGCTGCACTAAGCAACTCACAGCCAAGGAAAGGAGAGCCTAGCCAGGTGTGCTTGGCAGGTGGCATGTCTCACTCGTCTGGGACCAGTGGTGTGGCTTCCAAGACATCACGAGCGGAAGACGTGGGCCAGAAGAACATTGGGTGGGCGATACAGAGCAATAAGAATAGCGTCCACTTTACCATGTCACATATTTAATTTAGAAATATGCAAGTACCCCAGGGAATCTATATCCATTTAGTACCCCAGGGGTGATAATGAGACTGTATTTTCGTCCTATGCGGCCGCGCTGCCGGATATCAATGGGCCAGCTCCACCTTCAGCACCTCTCACCACTAATTTTAGTTCTGGCTGCTCTGTGATACATTGCGCTCTGTGCAGTCTTTCAGGAAGCCTTTTACCTGTCCTTGTTGCTGCCTGGGTGCCCCTCCTATGTCGCGCACACAGCAACCGCTGTCAATGCAGCCTTGTATCCGCTGCAGTGGACACCATACCAAAATAGATTTTTCCTTTAAATCCGCTATCTACCTTGTGTATGTGTCGGCCCAACGGTCACATTAACTGTGTAGTAGGTAACGGGGCGTCCTCTGTGCTTGTGGGTGTGTCTGTAACATTGTTGCATGCATGTATCTTCCTGCGGGCCCTACAGTGATATTTTGTTACTCCTCGCTCTGTCTCAAATAATTAGTAATTTTGCAGCGTGAATCTTTCTGGATTCACTATGCTGTGCATTATTCCGCGGTCTTGTGGTTGGGTCCGGATTCGTAGTCTTTTCTTTGTTTTTTTTTGTTTTTTTTCTTAGCCCAGGTGGGCGTCGGCGTCACACCCCCTTGGGTGTATTTCCGGTGACGTCGGCATGCTTCCTGCGGAAGCTCCCACTCTTGGGCGCCATCTTCAGATTCTTTTTTTCCGCGGTCGGGTCTGGATCGTTCCCGTTTGGGCTCCAGACATTTTTGGAGAAAGAAGAAAGTAAATACAGAAAAGACGAGGAGAAGTCATCTGAAGACTCCAGGGGACTTCATCGACGAAAAGTCAGCAAGGATAAGGCGTTTTCCATCGAGACCGTCGACGAACACGCGACCAGAGAGGCCCTGGACGCTCGATGATGGACAACACGCCGTTTAAGTTCTGCCGTAACTGCCACCACAAGTACGCGCAGAAGGACCAGCACCCGGTATGCAACCTTTGCCTACCGGTGAACCACGAAAGCGGAGACTGCAACGCCTGTTCCGCCTTCGCCCCGAAGACCCTTCGTGTGAGAGAGAGGCAGAGGGTAGCACACGCCGCCCTGCAGGGGAAGGCCCCGACTCCGTCACTCTACGAGCTGGGGATGTCCTCCGAGGAAGAAGACAACGCTGCCGCCGAAGACGACAGCTACACGGTCGTAGAGACCGATTACACGAAGACTTCTGACAAGGTAGGAGACTCTTCGGCCCCCAAGAACCCGAGAGACTCTGAGTCTAGAAAAATCGAGGGCAAGACCCCGAAAGCGCCGACGCCAAAAAAGCGGCGTCCGCGACTACTCCCAGGCCCAGCGGATCCTCCGAGAAGGAGTCCACGGCGCCGAGAGCTGCTGATCAGCAGAAAACGTCGAAAATCGTCCCCGAAAAGGATCGATCGACGCCGAGGGAGAAAGACCCAAAACCGACGACGACCAGAGACCCAAAATCCGGGTCTACGTCGAAAACTTCGACACCGAAAGGCACGGCGACGAGCCATCCGCCGAAAAGAGCGGCCGACCCATCCGACGCGGAACACGCGGCCGAGATGGAGAAGAAGAGAAGGCGCCTCGAGGCAGAAATGGAGAACATCATGCAGCGGAAGAAAGATTTCGACGCAAAGATGAAAGCCTTCATGATCCCTCACAAGACCAAGCCACCGGTGGTGGAGGCGGTCGAGGAGGAAGAGGAGATCGCCGAAGTCGCCGAGGAACAAGACCAGGACGTCGAGGTGATCGACGACCAGGAGTACGACGAGAATCCCTACGATAGTTACAACTATGGGGAGGAAGAGGATGGCAGGACGGACACAGAGTCTGCACCCTCTGACCTTCAGGAGGTAGATTACATCGATGTCGACACCGACAGCCCGGAGGAGGTGGTCGACACTTACCCCTCGAGGCCCTCGCCGCCGGACGACATCGGGGCCTACAACTCGGTGATACAATCTGCCGCAGCAGCTTTCAAGCTCAAGCTCGACGAAGAGAAGCAGAAAGCAGACTTCCTTCTAGAAACATTGCTCCCAACACAAACGAGGAGCCAATTCCTTCCAATGCTCGAAAGCGTCTTGGCTCAGGGGAAGGAAGCATTCAGGGAGCCCGCAACATGCAAGGCAGTAACTCCCAGAACTGAGAAAAAGTACAAACATGCCACAAAGGACCCGGCCTACATTCAGGGCACGGTCTCCGCAGACTCCATTATCACGGCCACAGCAAGGAGGAGGGCTAACGTACCCACTACCTCGGGCCCGCCACCGGATAAGGAGAGCAAAGGGATGGATCTGGTGGGCAGAAGGATCGAACGGAATGCCGCGACCCACTGGCGCATGGCTAATTCCAACGCCCTGATAAACAGGCACATGTACCAGATCATGGAGGGGCTGGGGCAGTTGGTGAAGGACCTGCCCCAGGATGCCAGGCAGAAGGCCGAAAAGCTGGTTGAAGAGGGAAAGAACGCAGCTAATTCTTGCCTTAAGACGGCCCTGGATGGGGCAGACACAGCCAGCAGGCTCATGATGATGGGTGTCACAGAAAGGAGGCACGCCTGGCTCAGGATCTCAGGTTTCAAACCCGAGGTGCAACACAGCATCCTGAACACACCGTTCAACGGCAACACGCTTTTCGGAACAACAGTTGATGAAACGCTCAGTCAACTGAAAAAAAGATAACGAAACAGCAAGATCCATGGGAGCATTGCAGTTCAGAGGGAACAAGAGGGGCACCCCGTCACGGAGGCCCGGCGGGAGAGGCGGAAACCAGCCAGGTACATCACATCAGGCTTTCCAGCAAACGCACCAGGCAGACTCGCAGGCTCCGCATGGTCAGCAGAAGCAGTCCTGGCAGTACCAACAAAGAGGCCAGTCCTTTCGAGGGAGAAACTGACGGGGACAAAATAGGAGAGGAGGGCAGCAGCCCACCTCTAAGTGACTTCAAAAAACTCCGTGTGCCCGCCCACAAAAAAGATCCCAGGGGGCAGCACGTACAGATGGGTCAAGACAAACTAGACACCTACGACCACATGACACCAGTGGGAGGAAGATTAAGATTTTACCTCCGAGAGTGGAGGGAAATCGCATCAGACAAATGGATCCTCAACATTATCCAATTCGGATACTGCATAGAGTTGGAGGGGAGGCCAACAAGCGGAAAACCAAAAAGAAAAACACTAGCGAGCAAGCAGCTGCAGTGTCTTCAGGAGGAGGCAAAGGAACTCCTGCGGAAGCAGGCCATAGAACGGGTACCCTTCAAGGAAAGAAACACAGGAATATACTCAACGTACTTCCTGGTACCAAAGGTAGACGAGACAATGAGACCCATTCTAGACTTACGGTTCCTGAACAAATTCATAAGAACGCAAAAATTCAAAATGACCTCCCTGCAAGAGGTGCTCCCACAATTGCAGACCGGGGACTTCATGGTCACAATAGACCTCAAAGACGCCTACCTGCACATCCCAATGAACAGAAAGCACAAACACATGCTCAGGTTCACCATTGGAGAAAGCCACTACCAGTTCACGACACTGGCCTTTGGACTAAAATCAGCACCAAGAGTTTTCACAAAGTGCCTCGCAGCAGTCGCAGCGCACCTACGAAGGCAAGGTATACACGTATACCCTTACCTGGACGACTGGCTGGTGAAAGCAAACTCATACACAGTGACGAGCACGCTCATAAGCCTGGGGTTCTCCATCCATTGGAAAAAATCATCAATGGAGCCGGAACAGGTCAAAATCTTCCTGGGAGCACAGATCAACACCTTACAGGGCAAGGTGTTCCCCAGCGAGAAGAGGGCGAGGGCGCTGGTGAAGGAAACTCGCCTCTACCGGAAGGGACAAGCTCGGACAGTGAGGACTGCGAGCAAGATCATGGGCATGATGGCATCATGCATCCACCTGGTACCAAATGTACGACTCCACATGAGACCCATTCAAGAATGGCTACAGGAGCAATGGTCACAAGCTACAGGCGGTTGGGAGGATCTAGTGGTTGTAACGCACGCAGTGCAGAAGGAGATGGCATGGTGGACCATGGAGAACATAACAAGGGGAAAGCCTCTAACGCCCCCAACGCCAACAGTGACCATCACCACAGACTCATCCCTGAAGGGATGGGGCGCTCACATGGAGGAGCTCAAGGTGAGGGGACTGGACGACAACAGATTCGGCAAAGCACATCAATTACCTAGAACTGAAGACAATCTTCCTTGCACTGAAAGCCTTTCAAACAAGACTGTACAAACACAAGGTATTGATACAAACAGACAACACCACTGCGATGTTCTACATCAACAAGCAGGGGGGCACACAGTCAGCACCGCTTTCAACGCTGGCGCAGGAGATATGGCGATGGGCCATCCCTCTCAAGATAGACCTGCTAGCTATACACCTACCAGGGAAGGACAACATACAAGCCGATTGGCTCAGCAGGCAGACATCGGCATCCCACGAGTGGGAGCTCAATGCTCAGGAGACAAGGTACCTGTTCGACAGGTGGGGGACACCATCGGTGGACCTGTTTGCCACACGCCAGAATGCAAAATGCCAAAACTTCGCATCCAGGCAGCCCGAGGAGGGGTCACTGGGGAATGCCCTATGGATAGATTGGTCAGGGACATTTGCTTACGCCTTTCCTCCGATACCACTGATGCACAGAGTGCTGAGCAAGTGCAGAGCGAGCAACATGACACTGATACTGGTCGCACCACAGTGGGCGAGGCAGACATGGTACTCTCAGATCATGGAGATGACACAGTGTGCACCCCACACATTCAGCAGGAGGAAAGACCTACTCTCCATGCAGAACGGAGAGGTACTACATCCAGAGCCAGAGAGCATGAGCCTAGTGGCGTGGCTCCTGAGGACATAGAGTTCGCACATTTGAGGCTACCAAAAAGCACCCTGAGGGTACTTCGGGAGGCACGAAGGCCCAGCACTCGAAAGTGCTACGTTGCGAAATGGAAAAGATTCACAATATGGTGCAGACAGGAAAGACTCCACAATAAAATGAAGAGGGACTCCACAGTGCTGAGGTACCTGACGCACTTGCTGGAGAAGAACCTTAGCTCATCCTCCTTAAGAGTTCACTTGGCAGCGATAGTCGCCTACACAAGGGGAGAAACGTGCAGGAGCTTCTTCACATCACAAGTGTGAAGAGATTCCTAGAAGGAGCGAAAAGGATCGCACCACCCAAGCGGGTGCCGTCACCTGCATGGAACTAGAACACAGTCCTAACGGAACTCATGAAAGAGCCCTTTGAACCACTTCACAAGGTCTCCCTAAAGATGCTAACTATGAAAACAGCCTTCCTGGTTGCAATAACGTACTTACGCAGAGTAAGCGAGCTTCAAGCGCTGACGCTACAGGAACCCTACATACAAATACACAACGATAGAGTTGTGATGAGGACTGACCCACACTTCATGCCGAAGGTGGTATCCAAATTTCAAATGAACCAGTCTATACAGATACCGAGTTTTTTCCAAAAACCAACAACTAGCGCAGAGCGAGCTCTGCACACCCTGGACGCCAGAAGGGCAGTCATGCACTACATTGAAAGGACAAAGGGACACAGGAAAACAAAACAGTTTTTTGTGTCATTCGCAAACACCTTCATGGGGAAAGCAGTAACCAAAAAGACCATTGCATGATGGATCGCACAGACAATTCAACTCTGCCACAAGCGTGCAGGACAAGAACTGGCAGAGGGGACACGTGCCCACTCCACCAGGAAGAAGGGCGCTACAATAGCCTTCCTGGCTAACACACCCATAGAGGACATATGCCTGGCGGCAACATGGGCTTCGGTGCACACGTTCACGAAGCACTACTGTGTGGGCATACAAATGAACAAGGAAGCTCAAGTGGGACAGAAGGTGCTACAGCACATATTCAACACCCAACGCTCATCTTCCACCCAGCCGCCACAGAGATGAGAAACCGCTACAAAATCTATGCACAGCATAGTGAATCCAGAAAGATTCACGCTGCAAAACGAATAGTTTTCTTACCTGTCGGTGTAGTTTTGCAGCTTGAAGATCTTTCTGGATTCACTAGCGAACCCACCCACCTCCGCCAGAAAGATGAGGCTGGAGAGAGAAGAGGTGGTTAACTAAAGAAAGGACTTTGAGAATACAAGGCGGTAAATACAAACTAAATAGAACATTGCCATTACTTCGGAAACGAAAGAAACACGGAAAAAAAGAACCCGGAGATGGCGCCCAAGAGTGGGAGCTTCCGCAGGAAGCATGCCGACGTCACCGGAAATACACCCAAGGGAGTGTGACGCCGACGCCCACCTGGGCTAAGAAAAAAAAAAAAAAAAACAAAGAAAAGACTACGAATCCGGACCCAACCACAAGACCGCGGAATAATGCACAGCATAGTGAATCCAGAAAGATCTTCAAGCTGCAAAACTACACCGACAGGTAAGAAAACTATTCGTTACGGCTGTCATGCAGCTTTCTACAGTTGGGAAAGGATGGCGGGTGACGCGGAACAGCAGCAGGAAGCGCCAACTATCAATCGCCACTGCTCTGCCACACGATGCTTAATACAATCCAGTGCAGAGAGGTTCATATTTTATTGCTCAAAGAAGGATGAAATGATGAACTCTTGCTGTCGACTCAAGTCCGTGACAGCTAGGTTAGACTTATTCAGCCACAGATTTGCAGCAGGGACCCGACTAGCCAAACTGTCGTAGTGGCCTGGCAGTTTGTGCACCACAGGATGCTTATTTCAGACAGATGCACAATATTGGGCAGAGGAGGGCGATAGGTTAACGCTTCCTGTGCGGATATGCGTTCAAATATGTCAGATTGTGGGTGAAAAGAACCTTAGTTTTGAATTGCTGTCCAATTTAAAATAGCTGGCAAGGCTCTGTGAAAAGGAACTTTAGGGACAAATCCTCTCTCATTGGGTGATTTCGTCCTGGCCGCAGCATTTTGTACGGGCTGTAGCTTTATGATGACTTTAAGTTGGGCATTAAGCAGAAGTCCGTTACAATAGTCCAGTGAGGACATTACAAAAGCGGTGACCAGGGTCTTTCCAGAGTTGGGGGGAAGATACGGAAGAATCTTTTTTATGGCTTTTAATTTAAAAAAAGAGGAGGACACCATGGAATTTACATGTGCAGAGAAGGTGAGTTTGTCGTCGATGAGGACACCTACGTTTTTAACCTTGGTGACTGGGAGGGGAGGAGGGCCTAGATCCATAGGCCACCAGGCATTAGGCCAGGTAGGGTCAAGCTTGCCAAAAGTGATGACCTCCGTTTTGTTGGAGTTAAGTTTGAGACAGTTTGTTGTCATCCAATTACTGATGGCAAGCATGCCCTGTTGAAAATTGGCAGTAATTTTATCTCCATTGTCTTTGATGGTAAGTACCAATTGGGTGTCGTCTGCATAAGATGTTAGGCTCATCCCACAGTCCTTAATGACTTTTGCCAAGTCTGTAACATAGATATTAAAAAGGGTTGGACTGAGGGATGAGCCTTGAGGGACACCACAGGGTAACGCCATTTGTGCAGATTGGAATGTTCCTAGCTGAACCGTCTGGGTACGGTGAGCTAGGAAGGATGACAGGAGATCTTTAGCTTTGGCCTGGATGCCCATGGCGTTGACACGATCGATCAAGATTTTGTGATCGACCGTGTCAAAGGCCGCAGTGAGGTCAAGAAGGATGAGTACCGCCGCTCCTCCTTGATCAAGGGCTGCTCTTATTGTCAGATCCACGTTAGCTTCCAGGATTCGGTATGATGCACAAAGGGGTCCACCCCTCGATGTCCCCAACTCTGGATGGTACTCAGAGTAATGAGGCAATCAGGTGAGGGAAAAAATAAAGGATCAGGGCCGGAACCGCTGGGAAGGGGATGCCTGCAAAAAAGAACACAGTGTAAGTACACAGCATATACAGTCTACTCTCTTCAAGATCTCACTAAGACTGAACTAATACCTGTGGTCTAACTGCCGAAGCCTTCTCTCCTCAAGATACCAACTAATAAACACCAACGGAGATACTTCTCTCCAAGACCACGAAAGCCAAATCTACAACAAATAAAGCATAAGATGTTATTCAATCATTCACAACTTCTATTCATCTAAACACTCGGAGTGCACTCATACATACCAAATTAACACTCGACAAGGTTCAATCCAAAAAAATAAGTAGGGAAAGCATCCACAGCAAAAATAGGAATGATTTGCAGTTTCTAGTAGATAGAACAGTAATTAGTTCCAAAATAGGTTCCAGCAGTTTTCAACAAAATAATAAACTCAGTCATTCAAATTTCCCAATGTTGAAAACTCCCAGCGCCAGGCAATAGCACGAGTAATCCAATTAGAAAATATCCAGCGCCTTGTATTCAGCGCGAGTAGAAAAGGAAGAAGAAGCTTACCTGAGCACCACTCAGCTCAGAACAACAGCAACCCATGGAACTTAATATCAGCATGATGTACTCTGATGGCCGATATCCAAAACAAAACAAAAGCCCCACGTTCAGTTCGACTCTCAACGCTTACGTCAGCGTGAGAGGAACCTAACACGGAGTCAAGAAGACAACGCTGTCACAACGCGGCTCTAGAGAGAGTCCTAGCGAAGATAAACACTGTATCAGACCTGTTGCCTCCCGCAGCGCGATTCGCTGCAAGGTCCAAGGAACAGAACAGGATTCGGGAAAACAGGTGACACCAGCGGGCGTTGCAGGAATGGAGAATAACTGCAGAGAAACAAAACTGGATACAACCAGGCTGCTACCTACGGGAAGAACAGAATTACGCGCACCTCCTGTGCGCACATGCTTGACCGTTCTCATTTAGGCTCCTCCCTTAGCCAAAGAGCCTGCTGGGTGATGTAGTCCGGATGCATTACGTAGGCGCATTGGGCAAACCCTGACACTTATCTCATCTGTGGCCTTGATAAGGGCGGTTTCGGTGCTGTGATGCTTCCGGAAACCAAACTGCGTGTGATCGAGGAGGGAGTGTTCTTCAATGAATTGGGAGATTTGGTGGTTCATCAATTTTTCGACGATTTTAGAGGGGAAAGGCAGGCTGGCTATGGGACGGTAGTTGTTGGAATAGTCTGCATCTAAGTGGGGTTTTTTTAAAAGCGGTTTGAGAAGGGTGTGTTTCCAGATTGCTGGGTAAATGCCGGAATTGAACAAGGCATTGAAGATGTTAGTGAGTTGAGGTGCTATGATATCTGAAATCGGAAGGAGTATGGCTGAGGGGCAGGGGTCTCTAGATCCTGATTTAATAGCGTTCATAGTTTTGGCAACCTGAATGGGATTAGTATTGTCAAATTGCAAAAAAGTAGGGTGATTTTTGGTGACCACAGAGGGAGGGGGTACAGTATTGGCATTGCCAGCGAATTGGGTATAGATGTTATTTACTTTATCAAAGAAAAATGTGGCTAAGTTGTCGCAAAATGATTGAGATGGTTTGGGAGTGGATTGTGGGGGTAGGTGAGATAGTTTGGTTACAACCTGGTAAAGTTGTTTGTTGGAGTTTTTAGCTTGCTCAATTTGAGAGGAGTAATAGTTGCGTTTTGTTTGCAGGATTAGGAGTTTGTATTTGGTAAGCTCTTTTTTATAAATTTCCTTCTCTTCTCTGGAGTAGGTCTTTTTCCAATGTCTTTCTTTATTCCTGCATATTTGCTTCTGCTGTCTAAGGGCCTCATTAAACCAGGGTGCCGAGGGTGTGCTACGATTTCTAGATGTAGATTTCGTAGGTACTAATTTGTCAAAGGCGGTAGTAAGCCATTCTGAGTACTCTCCGGCTGCTATGTCAGGGTTGTGGGACAGCTCAGTTATTGAAGAGGGCAGTTACGTTAAAGTTTAGCACAACCTCTTCCACATTGGTGTTTTTGTCTCTTGGCCATTGTAAGAACCTTTATTTCGTAGCTAGTCGAGCTATTGAACAGTTATCCCCCGCCCCAATTAACTCTAAACCTGTGCTTTCATTGTAAATGTATGTAGCACTTCTGCCTCAGTCTGTACCGGTTGTTAAAGTCTCTCTCTGTCGTTATAGGCTCGAGCCATGATTCAGGTCTTTTAACAACCGGTTTAGCCCTCAGCAGCAGACTAAATATTATATGGTCACACAGTGGGGTTGCATGAACCAAAAGTATTTGCTAATCATTTAAATCTTTGAATGGCTAGCACATTGGACTAGATTTGCCTTCTAGAAATCCTTTTTGCATTCTACACTTTGTAAGGACACTTACGTTTTGTATAGATAAACACCAACAGAACGTTAATAGCAATCTTCATCAGCACATTTTTCATGCTACCATTTATAGCAATGCTTGTTGTTAAATTCTGTGGGATTAATGTACTTTAGTGTGCCAGCAGGGGTAGAGACTGATTCAGGGGTGGGGAATTCCTATCTCCCGACGCCCGAGACATCTAGATGTCTTGCAAGAAGTTTTAATTTTGAACTTGTCCAAAGGACAAGTAGACAGTCTTCATGTAATCCGATACACAGCTGTTCAACCCTTTTGGTCACAGCCAGTTAATAAGGAGCTCTGGGCAGTTTATTGGCAGTGAAAGGGTCAATGCAAAAGCTGGGGCCTGCACTTTAATTTCCCCAGAGCAGAACAACATCATGATGGAGCAGAGCTCAAAGTTGCAGCTCCATATAAAACATCCACAGCACGTTCAGGTAAGAGTCTTTTTTTCTTTCTCCCAGAGGCTCTTGTGTGGCTTCCAGGCCCTCCCCTGGTCCTTTCATTTTCTTCGAGCACAAGATACAGCTCCAGAACACAGACATCACTGGAATGAAAAGAGGCTGCCTTAAGGTCCTCATGGTTCCTGCTCTGACTTTAACCTTGTGACCCCCCACTGCCTTTTATTCTGTGCTTCACCCTTGAGCCTCAAATCGGCCCCACGATAGCCTCGGGGGCCTACAGTAAAGCTCATGCTTTCCCTTCTCATGCATCCCTTGCACAACCCTCCTTTACACTTTGCTTTGCCTGTACACCTTGTTTCACCCAGTGCCTGTACTTGCTACCCCCCCCCCCCCCCACCCCTGCCTTTCCCTCTTACTGCCCTGACCCGCTCCCCCTGGCCTCTCATATTTTACCGCATCCAGTGCTTACATTAAAGTTCAAAAGTTTGCCCATGGGGAATTCATGCAATCCTCAGGCGTACCCTCATTTCTCTCTTTCTTCACGGGGTCTCTTGTCTCACTTTGTGCGTGCACCAGGGGCATCCTAACATGCCGCTGTATCAGCTACAGCAGCTGTGGAATTCTTAATAGGCCTCTTCTTTCTGTAGGTCCAGACAAAGGTTCATAATTAACATGAAATGGTGGATGGATATATATATGGATGAATGAATGAATGAATGAAAGGATGTATGTAAGAATGGATGAGTGAAAGAATGGATGAATGAGTGCAAGGGTGAATGAATTGATGGATGGGGTGAAAGTGAATGGATGAGTGAAAGGAGGGATGCAAGGATGGATGAGTGAAAGAATTGATGGATGAGCGAATAGATGGGGTCAAAGTGGATGGATGAGTGAAAGGAGGGATGGTTGAATAAAAGGGTGGATTGGATGAGAGAGTGGATGAATGGCTGATGGGATGGATGGATGGATGGATTGATGGGTGGAAGGATGGATGGATAGATTGATGGGTGGATAGTTGAGTGAAACGGTGGATGGAGGGATGAGTGAAAGGGAGGATGGATATGAGTGAAAGGGAGGATGGATATGAGTGAAAGGGAGGATGGATATGAGTGAAAGGGAGGATGGATATGAGTGAAAGGGAGGATGGATATGAGTGAAAGGGAGGATGGATATGAGTGAAAGGGAGGATGGATATGAGTGAAAGGGAGGATGGATATGAGTGAAAGGGAGGATGGATATGAGTGAAAGGGAGGATGGATATGAGTGAAAGGGAGGATGGATATGAGTGAAAAGGGGGATGGATGGGGTGAAAGACGGAAGAGCAAAAGTATGGATGGATGAAGGAATGAGTGAAAGGGTTGATGGATAGGAGTGGAAAGGAGGATGGAGGGGTGAAAGATGGAAGAGCAAAAGGATGGCTGGGTGGAGGGATGAGTGAAAGAGTGGATGGATATGAGCGAAAGGATGGATGGATGGATGTATGAATGTAAGGAAGGAAGGAGGGATGGATGATTTTAAATGATAGATTTGGATCTGGATGGATAGGTTGGGCCCCAAGGGCGTCGTGAACCACTCGCTTTAGCAGCTACAGTGGGGGTGGAGCTCTTGATGAGCCTCTTCTGTCTGCAGCTCGGCAGACAAAGGTCCATAATTAACATGTAAGGGTGAGTGAAAGGATGGATGTTTTGATGAAAGGGTAGATAGATGAGTGAGTAGGAGTGTAAGTGTGGCTTCCTATATGGATGAATGAGTGAAAGGATGGATGATTGACAGGGCTGGTGGATGGGCGATGGATGTGTTGATGAAGGAAAGCGTGAAAAGATAGTTGGGTTACAGGGTGGATGGATCAGTAAGCAAAAGGATGGATGAGTGAAAGGGTAAATTGATGGAAGAGTGAAAGGGTAAATGGACGAGCAGAAGAATGGGTGAGCGAAAGGATGGACAGATGGCTGGGATGGTTATGTTTGGGGATGGATGGGTAGATTTCGATATGGATGGGTGGATGGATGAATTGACAAACAGAATGGTGAAAGGCTGATGAAAGAATGAATGGAAGCCAATGTCGAGGCAAAATGCTAGATATCAGTGGGTGGATGAATGGGTAGATCGGCAGAAAAGAGGCAAAATAAGGAAATCACTAGTATTCAAATCCTTCTATACTATGAGCCTGACATAACCAGAGAGGCTATTATCCGAGCTCTTATATAATGAGTGCTGCCAATTTTTGACGGTGCACTGCATGATGGCACCAAAGGGACAAGTGGATTTTGTACAGGACAAGTATATTTATGATGCTACCTGTCCCATGTACACGTAGATATTTTATTAAATTCCATACTCCTGCTGATTTATAAGAGTTGAAAGTTGACCCCTGCTTAAACGATCAGCTATGTCAGATTTAAAGGGAGTGTCTGCCAAATGTTATTATGTAACCTCCCATGAGGACACCCCTGCTTTGTGTTGTTGCTCGGTAGGCTTTAATTACAGCCTCCGACACTAATTTCTGAAATAACACCCACTCTTCTAACGCTAAACACAATGCAGTAGATCTAGCATTTAGGAAACTTTAACCCGTAGCGTGCGTGCGTCGGCCAACGGCCGTTGCGAACACTATCTCTGTAGTGCTGCGCACGTCCGTTGGCCGACGCAGCTCTGCCCGCGCACGGAAACGTCCGCACTGCGGCGGATTCTATGCCGTGCTAAAGGGGTTAAGCTATTGGCATTGTAACTGGCAATGCCTTTTATTTATCTGTTTTTAAAACGCATAAACAAAAGGCATTGTCATTTACAATGCCAATGACTGAAACTCCTCTAAATGTGAGACCTAACGCATTGCAAAAGCTTGTTTTATTCTGCATACCAAAAAAAGTTTGGCATTTGCAGGGTATTCTCTGTAAGAAAATGTAGCTGGGTCCATGCAATCTGTTTTACACTGGGTCTCTACTCAAATATGTTGGTGGTTGGTAGAGGTTTCTGCGCACCAGCAGATTCCGGCTCCATATACTGCAGTTACCCGATAGGAATTGTGACACATTTTGTTATTAGGCTTAGTGTGATGGTTGTAGTCCATTCAGGTTAAGAGAATTTTGTGGAACCCATGTACCCTCATGCCTTCCTGAATTTGGAAAGATCGTTTTTTCGAAAAATGTCCGTTGCGATGTTGGAATGTTTCACTTGGTGCCAGGCGAACTGCTGCCCATATACTCCATGCATAGAGATTGTCTGATATCAATGACAACTTGACTCTGAACTTCTCAACACGTGTGAATTTTATGGGCCCTCGTCTCAAAAATTGGTGTATGAGTAAGCATCATTTATTCTTGTAGAACTCCTGGCTTACTCTTAAATTCAGGAGTGTTACATGAGCGGTTATCAAAAAATCTTTATGAATCTGGCAGCAAGTTTGTTCTTCCCACTGCTGTAGGATTACCCACGCGTAGACTCATTTTGAAATGAAAATGAGACTTGTAGAACGCGCTACTACCCTAAGGTGTCAAGGTGCTACAACTCTGAAGATAGATCGCAATCCAAAAACGGGCTATTTTATTATTAGACCTGGAACAAATGCTCTAACTATTGAAAAGTCATGTTTTATGAGTTTCCCGGAAGTAGAACAATTCAGTTTTTCCTTGAGATGAATGGGCATTGCGTTCCAAAGCTTAGCGGTACACGTGACAAAGCACCTGCCTCCCTAGTTAGAACTTCTAAGTTTGGGTATTACTAGGTGATGAGCGGGCAATGATCGAAGTGACCTATTAGGAGTGTACCATTGGAAACTATGTTTTAGATATGTGGGCACCACATTATGTATCGCCTTGATGGAAATGCAGAGGGTCTTGAAATCTATGCATTTTTTTAATGTGCAGCCAGTGTATCTGGACAAGACCATGAGAGACGGATTGAAACATAGGCATTGCCAGGAGAAGACATGCTGCCGTGTTAAGAATTTGCTTTTTTGTAGACATCTTTTCTTGATGTTAATAAACAATGTGTTGCAGTAATATATTATAGAAATGATGAGTGGAAACTGCACACTTCTGTAAATCATACGGAATGAACGGGAGTACTTTCCTTAGTGTCTTCAGCAGTAATAAGACAAAAAAGTGATGGCGTTGACGTGTAACTCAAAAAAAAAAGATTACTTTCAAAGGCAGCCCCTAGGTTTTTTGCCTTGGAGACTGGGATTAGGGTTTTTTTCCAAAATCCTGTGGCCACCATCTGAGAGACCAAAAAGAGATATTCCTACCAAACCGTAACACCTAGGTTTCACCCGAGTTAAGTTTGAGATAGTTTTGGGACATCCATCTCACAATCTGCAAGATGTAGTTGTATAATCTGGAGGCAGTGTCACAGGATTACAGGCTGACACCATGATACAGGTGTCCTCAGTTTAAGACACCATCATTATCATCGTAAATACTTTTATTTGATTTGTTACAATCGTAAAAGGGTGGAACTTATTACCATGTGATAAACATCAACATATTGAATCGGCATAAAACATGACCGTGTCCTGGGTGTCTTTGCACAGATATAAGTAAAAACAGGAAGAGCGTTTTTAAATATACAAAGATAAAAAGAAACAGAGGTAGCACTTTTATAAGGCGATGACCCTCATTAAAAGATTGGGGCCAGCAAATGACTGTTATGACAGGGGGTGCTGCACACATAAGGGCTTGTATTTGATTAGTTGTAACTGCCCCCTCTTGTCCCAAATAAAATGCTTGCAGTGTCTTAAAATAAAAGAGAAGAGGAAGGGGAGGAGGGTGGCTGTAAAGAGAATGAACGAGGATGTGGGTTTAAGACACTACTGCAAAATCAAATGTTTTAATTAGATCAGCCAAGGGGTGTGGGGGGTCATGTAAAGCTTGACCAGCATGGAGCCCATGTTAGACCGAAGGAAGGTAAGTTGAACTCATCCAGGGCAACAGACTGTTCTCAGTCTGAGAATAAAGACTTCAGAAACTGAAGGGCTTGCCCCTGATACCTAGGGAGGATAACCGGTTTATAAGACGGCTGTGATTTACATTGTTGAATGCTGCTGAGAGGTCTATTGGAATTAAGGCAGCATTCCCATTTGCATCTAGGGTTTGTCTGATTTCAGAGGCAGTAAGGAGGGCAGACTAAGTACTATGTTGGCTTCTAAAGCCAAATTGGTTGTCACCCAGTAAACCATTGTTGCTGATGAACGCAGAGAATAATGGCTTCTCTACAATCTTTGCCGGGAAGGGGAGGCGAGAGATGGGACGATAATGAACGTTTGGTCACAGGTGATGTTTTTGGAATCAGGAGCCATGGTTAGTTGTTTTACTACAGCAAAGAGTTCATTGGAGGAATTTACTGGGCATTACATTTTTGATGTAAAACAGCTAGATTTAGCTTCATTATCCTCTATACTGAAATGGGCAGTTTGTATCAGGCATGGGGATCATAGTTAGTACACCATTTCCTTTCCTGTCTGACTGATTTGTTTTTGTAATCTGAGTTTGTTGTCAAACTAAGGTTCTGACGGGGAAGCTGTGCTTTTTTTGTAAGTTGTAATTGGGGCATGAAGGTTGCTAGTATTAATCCACTGATTATAGATGGTAGAAGCAGTATCAAGACCCCGACTCCTCCGGCACTGGTTGAGCTGAGGAGATGTGTAAGGTATCGGTTTAACTTTTATGCGACAGGTCGTACGGGTAATTTGCGGGCAGTTATTACATATCTTAGTGGCCAGCTTTAGATGAAACATGACTGCATGGTTAGACCATGCTAGAGGAATAGAAGTTGAAACAAGCATTTGCAATGCATTCGGTCTCACCTTTGGGACCTTATATGTATTTAGCTATGCAGCACATTATCCTGGTTGCTGAAACTTCTACTGTTCTTTAACCACATCGATGCTATGCATTTTCCCGCTGTGTGCTGGAAACAACAAAAACACATGTTACATGACGAGCTGGGCTCGTCATCAGCGTAGCAGGAGGCTACCTCATGACGAGCCCAGCTCGTCATGAGTGTGGAAGGGGTTAACATGGAGGGGAAGTAAACACCAAACTGTGTGACACGCCATGCATGGGAACACATGGAGAGAAATATGGCCTTTCGGCTGGAAATGGTATATTCCAAAGCACTGTTTTTAATATAAAAGCAGGGCCTTCGGTGATCATATCACTCAAAATACAAGATTTAAAAAAAATATTATTGTCTACAGGTGCTCATGGAAGAACATTTCTATGGACTAGAGAATGCTAAAGTGATTCTGGTATTTTACTAACCTCTGCAAGTCGTTTTCTATCAAGACAGTTAAATAGAGGCAGTTGAACAGAAAAAAAGTCCCTAAGCGGAAGTAGACCAGTCCTAGTGCTCTCAAGAGCCCACAAAGTAGTAGTACATACACATATAAGTATATACTAAAGTATATCCAAGAGGTCTTGAATGCTCGACCTAAAAAACATATGTGGGTTAGCGGAAAAATGTAATCTAATAATTATCCCACTAAGTGAGTGGGTCTCTTTACCTAGTGAATAAGACCCAGACTTGCATGGGAGTGTCGGAGATTAGGCAAGTCCTCATCTAGGGGGGTTCTGAAGATGGAAATTAAAATCACCCATAATGATGATACCAGGGAAATTAGGATTAATTTCAAGCAATGGAATAAAGGTTGATCTAGTGCCTGAGGAACGATAATTAAGAGCCCCACTAATGGTATAATGATTGGTTAATTACATTTTATAGGAGACTGCTTCACAGTCAAGACTTACAGGAAGAGGGACAAGCTACACTTCGACCCGGTTACAGTGAGTAACCGCTAGTCCTCCGCCACTTTTACCAATATGCTCCAGCCTAAACATACAGTGGCCTGCTAGTGTTGCAGTAATGAGGTCCTGGCCTGAAAACACATCTGCCTATGTCTCGGTGACTAAAGCAGTGTCTAATAGATGAGCATCTAAAGTCTGCAAACTCAACAGTATTTTCAACTAAAAATCTTACATTAATAATTAAAGCAAGCTTTTCACAAAGTGATGGTGCAGTAGCTTACTGATGGTGCAGTATGCAGCCAATCACTTGGCCAGATACACTACTTCAGTAAGTTTCCCAGTTATTAAAGACAAAATATCCGTTTCCCGCTCATGCATCTCCACTTGCACAATCTGCTACCTCAGTAGAGTTGAACTTCAGAAAGTGGGCAGCCACTAGAGAGGCACACCCTGTGCCAGTCTCCTCGGAGCGGCGGATTGAGGTTTAACATTCGTGGTCTGCACCTGTAGGGGAGATGAAACAGATATAGTAGGCAGCAGCCAAAGTAAGGCATGTTTTGTGCTAGAAACCCAGACTCTACACTTCTGTACATTTTTCTGCTTGTCAAAAAGTGAATCCTAGTTTCCGGGGGGGGGGGGCATTTTAAGCCCCAAAAAGGGATAGATTGGGAGACCACGCCTGTGGCTTGCCACCATTATTGTGCGAACAGATTCCAAGATTTGAGGAATGCTGTCTGCGTTCTGCAGGCCATTCATTTAAAAAGAAAGCCCTCTGGGGAGCAGAAACAATTCTTGTTCCCACTAGCTTGTAGAAAACACAGGGAAAGCCATGAGGTGTTTGTAGTGAGGGTTTTCTACTGCCAGCGGCATAGAAATGCCCTCTACAGCCACAGTAACAAAAGTAGTACTATGGGAGTGGCTACCTGGTCCAGCACCTAAGGTGTTAATAGTAAATGCATTACACTATGATTCTGTTGTATGCTTTTGTCATTTGGAGCCCATGCGTACCATGCAGTTTCTGTGGTGCGCTCTAAACATTTCACTTTTTTGAGTGTACTTGATTGGCTTTCCTTTTTTTTTTTTTTTTTTTTTTTCCCCGTCTCCCTTTTCACCCGCAGTGTGCTTGGCTATATTGCTGAAGAATACGTTTACTACAGTTGAATAGTTAGTTTCATAGATTTTCACAATATGAAAATTACATAGGTTGTTGGAATCTCTTCTTACTGGTCGACGGATCCAACTGCATTTGAGATCCCCACCCCCCAAGACCCTCTCGTTTCATCCCTTAAAGTGCTTTCCAGAGTTATTCAGATGCTTGAGGTGTCATTAATTGAGCCCGGGCAGATCAGTTATTATTTATTCATGGTACATGCTCTGGAATTTATAATCTGTTGCACTGCAGCAGGCCTTACTTTTTTTCTGGTGCATTATTCTACGAAAAATAAGAAGTGATTAAGGTTGGGAGTCAAGATTGACACTTGGCAGAACTGTTGTTCCCATTGAATTAATAAATCAACCAGATGTACTTAAATTCATGGATGCAGATACTAAGTTTTAGGGTGAGTTGGTTGCATGAAAGGATTATCAACTCAATTAGCCTGAAACATGGATGTGTACTTCATGGATGTGTACTTCACTTCTGTTTTCATACATCCCAGTTTTTCCAGACAAGGAACAGTATCAATGGAGTTTCCAGTAAAGTTGAAGGAAACCCATATCCGGGCTCTGTTATGTAGGCTATCTGGTTATTGAAGTTTTAACCCCATTTGAATTTTACTATGCCGTTATAGTGTTGGCACAATATAGCGAGAGAAAAAAAATGTTCAGGATTAATCCAGGAAAGAATAAAAGTTGTAAATTTGGAAGGGAAAAAGCGGAAGCACATTTTATTGGGCATGTGTTTAAAACGTGTCAATGTCTGAAATCTTCATTTAAAAAATATTTACTTTTCTAAAGTCCACTTGAGGAAAAAGAAATTTCACTACACTTTCGAACCATAATGGTTTACTACATATTCACTTGGCAGTGGGTGGAAGTAATGGCATTGCTTCAAAGATGGTAAAGAAGTCTAAAATTCTACCAATAGCACAATAAGGAATAGAATGCGTTTACTGGTTCTCTTCCAGAACTAGATGATTGCTATCTGTGTCACACTCGTGCGGGGGCACAGGGCAAGTAGGGGCTACTGGACCCTAGCCGTTGTGGTTGGGATCATCTACGCTTTTCCCCTCCAAAGTATTTACTCATTCGGTTTGTAAAGAAATCAGACGTGCTGATTTTAAATAAGTGTTCCAGATAGGATATAGATATGTGCAGGGAAGGTGAGACATTCCTATATACTGCAGATGGGTAAATGTCAACAGTATCCTCAAGAATCCCATAATCTGAGAAGTTCAGTGTTCTAAATCTTGTCTGAAGGATACATCTGGTAAGCCATGTGACAATGGAATAGTCTCTCAGTAGTGGTCATCCCCGGAGGGGGATAACTGCTCCATCATCTCTATATTCCAAAGGTAAATGTGCCACTACGCATTTGGAGGAGATCATGATATTTCTAATAGAAAGCCAGTGTTAGCTATGTGCTTCTAAACAATTCAGCATCGATGATTTATCTGCTGTTGTCTGGTGATTTAGGAGTCGGAGTGTAGATCCAGCAATCTGGAATCGGTATCATTCAACAGGTGATGGGTCATGTCACTCATTCCTGCTAGTATCTCTCTCTCCACTTACTGATGCATGGGGTGTAATGGGAGGTTAACTGGGGAAAGATACTAATCGAACTTAACCTTGTATCGCACTTTATTCCCTTTTATACTACAGTGTTATTGCCACATGTCCTATGAAATATAAAAGTTTTGTCCTCAAGACGCACCCACCTATTCATATATGCTTATCTGTGGTTCGCCTGTGATCGCACCGTAAATGTTGGACATGGTGCTCTTCTGCCCCTGGACTGGACTATGTTGCGCTAAGTGACCAGCTGATATGAACAGACAACGTCTCAAATCGCTTGACATCTTCGTCTCCATTTGGTTAACAGCTACCCTGGGTTGCAGCATCTTATTTCAAGAGCCGTAGTACATCAAATATGTTTGGAAATTAGAGTAATTATTGCAATTGCATTATATAGCCTTAAAATGCAAAAGGTCACTTACAAATTCACCCCGTACTTTAATATTGAGAAAGAAAAACTTGTACAAGAACAGGGAATACCTTTTTTAGGCAGAACTCCTTAAAATCACACTATCGACAGACGCCATTCAGATCTTTCTTGTGGCGATTGCAGATGATGACCGAGCACAAATTATAGTTTTGGCCTGCAGGTGGCGATGGGCAACCACGTCTAGAAATTAGTTTGTGTATGGTAACTTGTCTCCGTAACATCCCCCTTTAGAGTGTGCCCAAAAGTGTGAAAAGGGCCCCACACAAAGTTTGCGGCATTTAAAAAACATTTTGTGTGTCAAGAGTGGCAAAATTATGGGACAAGAAAATAATTATGGAGCATGTTGCCACTTCTACAGTGACAATGTTCTTTTTTTAATGTTTTATTTTAACACCAAAGCAATCGGCATATAAAACAAGCATTGCTTATTAGCTGATGCCCATTACTCTCAGCGAGTGTGCTCAGATGGAGTGACAGGCGACGGAAGCAATGACGGGCAGAGGTGCGAGCGAGGAGGCAACAGATGACCAACAAAAAGGAACAATCAGTGAATTCCGCTGGGAAGGGAACCAAGCATCTAAAGGCGGAACAGATATACACTTTTCGCCAACCAGAGCAAAGGAATTTTGAAAAGCAGGCCAACCAACCAAAAGTGCTGGGCGTGACAAAGCCCATAGACTGGATACAGCATGCCTTACAAACAGCACATGCACTGTCTAGGCTCGACTGATGAGAGAAAAATAATCCTGAATTGCTTTTTAAATACAATGTTTCGCCGTGGCCATGAAGGTAATTTGTGGCCTACCTCTTACACTCATCAAGGAACATTGCCAGAAACTTTGGATAGTTGCCTAGTAGAGGCTTGTCACCTAGGGGGTAATGTTTTTGCCAAGATATCTAGTTAGCTGTTACCCACATTTAAATGGTATTTTTTTCTGTTGGTGCTTCTACCCTTCTCAGTTTGTCAACTAAAAGATTTTGAACGAGTTTACAATGTTCCTTGCCACTTTCTTGAATGTTTGCAGAAGCATCTTTATCCTGGGTAAATAGGCCTCTGGACAAGTCCGAGCTAACAAGATATTATTGGACATCAGAACCAAACTGCATTTCCTTGCTATCATTTTCACCCTTGATTTGATGAGCGAGCTGCTAAGTGCAAAGAGGAGAGGAGAAAAGGCAGCCCTGCCATGTATCTCTACTTAAGCGGTAAGGGCATGCTATCCTGTCACTTAAGCCAATCCTACAGTGGACAGTGGAACCTATCCAGTGCGAGTGAGATCAAGCTCAGGTCGAGGTTGACTAGTACTTTCTTGAGGAAGACCCTGTACCTGGTTGAACACATTCTCTATGTCTAAAGATCTAAGTATGAAGGGCACCCTTTAAAAAATCCAGATTGGTCAGAATATACAAGATCTGGCATCCGCATTCATCAGGGGATAGACCTATATGGTGAGCATGATCTGGTTTCCTACCGTGTTATGGGAAGAAGTGTTACATGTGCTTCTGCCCCTGCGATTGGGGTGAGTGGGCGCGACCATTCGTTCCTCCACAAAAGTCGCATGTTTGGAGCGAAGGTAAGTGTGAATGTCTTATAGAAGCTACTGATGCAGCAGTCTGGCCAGGAGCCTTGACTTGTAGGATTTAATTTTTCAGCCGTAGTGATAGGGCTCTCACTATCTTCCCGCTCTGCTGATTTTAACTGTAAAATAATTAATTCAGAATGGAATCTGACACAAATTACGCAGTATAATGCTAGTGTCCTAATCATGAAATTCCTTTAATTTTTCTTCCGCTAATAACATTTCCAATGATATCTCAGTTACATGACTACTTTTCAGTTTGTTGTTAACTAGCATGATGATGATGTCCCACTTTATTCCTCTGATCATATGCTGTCCTCTTAAGGTGGAACAATATCATCTATGTTTTCTAAGTAACAGAAACTTCACATGTACTGGTGTGACAAGTTTCAGGACCTAACCATGTCCGTAAGAGCTTTGCTATATAATTCCCATACAGCCAACTTCAAAATAATTTTATGTTCCCATTCGGTTTTCTCCAGCTTTTTTATGCAAGCAATATTTCATTACGTTGCCCTTTGGGAGGTCTTTCCAGAAGACTATCTTGTTTATTTCCCCTGTCGCCTTGATACTCAACTAATCCTCTGTTTTGGTAAAAGAGTTTACCACTAAGGATGGGCTCTCTCAAGACTGCCAGTTTCACAAATTGGAGGAACTTTTGACCATTTGACAGGGAGGCCAATGTGGGATGGATTTGGGTCTTGTCAACAAATTGCACGAACACACTACTCAACCCTTGATTCGTTTTGATAGATATGCAAAAAAAAGTGTGGTCTGTAATGTGCCTGGTTTCTCCCTCCAAACATTGTACAGGCTCACCTCCTTGGGTATAGAATGTACTGTGTTTCAGAAGGCATCAGAGTGGGAATTGGAAGCCCTTGAACTATTGTCATCAATGTTCCAAACCAAATTTAACCCCTTCGACGCTCATGACGAGCTCTGCTCGTCATGAGGTACATCTCTCGTACACTCATGACGAGCGGAGCTCGTCATGAACCGGGGGTTTTCGTAATCTTCAGCGCACCGCGGTAAATCGTACCGCGGTTAAGGTGTTAAGTTCCGTTACCACCAGGCCGCGCTCTGCAAATCTTTCATAATTTTTGTAGAAGGGCAACATGACCAAAGATTGCATGCTGTTTTTACCATGATTGCAGTGTCTTGTAGACGAGTTACCATAATGAAGCTATATTTCTTATCCCTCATTCTACCCAGAGGTCTAAACTGTAAACACCTATGGATGGGTATGTCATTGTATTTATTATGTGTTGGCTGAGAAGCAGCAGGCTCGAGGCTATTGGCTGCATTTGAGACTCGTTGCCTCTTCACAAGGGCATTTCCTAAACTGCATCTGTCATAATTCAGTTTGTTGGGAATCACCAAACAATACCCCTTTTACTTGGGGGAGTTAACCACTTTAACCATCAAAGAGCTAATCCTTTTATATTTGTAATCTCTAAATCCTATAACTGATTCTCGCTTTTGGATTTGCCCATAATGGCCTAAACAATTCTTTGTTTCAAGGTGGTTGGGAGTAAGGCCTTGAAATATGGCGAATTAGTAGGCATTGAATGAGACCTTTTTAAGACTTGCAATTTGTATTTGTTGCTGTGCAGCTTTGCTAGGACTTCACTTTATTTCTGTGTCATGTTCTGCAGCTGGCCATCAAGGTGGCCTCTGTACAATTGTTCCTCAGGGTTGTCGCGCCCCACCACAATAGTAGTGAATAAGCCCACCATTATTGCACCTCGAAATGTAACCTCGCACCCTGCTGCAGGCCTTTAACTTGCAAGTTGCCCCACCAGGAACAATTCCCAAGTCTTTCAAAGTCAAGACTTCAACTCAGGCCTTCAGAGTTCTCAAAGAAATTTCTAGGGAGAGTCCAATCTCCATAAGGACTTCCATTTTCCACTCCATTTCAGCACTTGGGTGCTGATTGAGTTAAATGTGAGCAGAGGGTGAATGTTTTGGAGTACATTTCTGATGTTGGACCCTTAGAAGTCCTTGGACCTTTGAAAATTGATTCCCTTGCTTCTCAATGAGGTGGTCTGAGCTGTTAGTCACTTTGGGGCGAACCACCTGTCCTGTGAGGGTATCCCAAAGGAGTGCCTTTTTAGATAAGAAAATGTTGACTTGAAATAGCTTTTTTTTTTTTTTTTTTTTTTTTTTTTGCACCATGTAAGCATTAACTTGGGACGTGTGGAGAGGTTTAGCTTCTATACAGAGGTTCAGCTTCTATTGCGCGTGCATTTTGCATTGCCATTGCATTCTTGCATACAGGTCAAGTTCTTGCACTTGAATTTGGACACATTGAATCCCTATTGTCATTCCATTCACATCCCTACTGCTGCATCCAAGTTAGGTGTGCCTTCTCTCCACCACACAGAGGCACCACATATCTGAATAGAATCTGCTTTTGGGTCACCACTATGGACCTACTTAAGACCATCATCAAATGTGAGGCTTGAGCATGTGTACCTATGAATTCGCTCTAGTGAGTTGCTCAATGGCGTTGATCCTGAATTTCGTGGTAGCTGCAAACATCGTTCTCCTAGTGATGTCTCAAATCATATGCAATAAACTGAGATCTGTGTCTGGCTGTAACATAGCTAAGGTTTGCAGCAGCTAGCCAATTAACCTCATGGTGTAGGGCTGTTCAAGAACAGGATCCAGTTAAGTTGTGTGCGTATTCTACTTAACGGAGCCATAAAATCTTCCGGACACAGACTGAATAACAAGGGTACCAATATGGATGCTTTCTTACTGCGCCTATTCCTGTGAACACTTCACAAAATATGTCTTACACTCGTAATATTTGGATTGCAGCTAATAAAGCTGATTGTATTTCAGTATTTGTACTACCAGCAAAAGAGGATTTGAAAATTGACAAAAACATTAGTTGTGATTTCCTACAAAAGGTTGATCTGGCTACATTACCAGTATAGTCAGTGCTTTAAATGGGGGGATACATGTGCAGGTACTCATCAGATCGAGCTGTGGGCGTGGCAAGGAGGCGGGGCTAGAGGCAGGACTAAGCGGAAAACATTTGAAGGGTCACAACACTTTTTTTCTTTTGTGTGAAGTACTCCATAAGAGTGTTTTCAAGCCACCTCCTTTGTGTATGTCTTTCCTCTGCACTCAGTGTTCTGTGTTGACTGACAACTTCTCCCAGCCCCTTACTTTTGCTGTGCTCACCCATCTGCTTTTTCACATCTCATCACCTGTGCACTCCATGTTGCTTTCCCCCAACCCGTGTTTCTTTTGCTCCCACACAGTTAAAAAACACTGGCAAACTCAACAGGTCACAAAAGTGAGGCCTACTGACTTTGCCAATGCTTGTATTCATTGTTGCTTTTGCTGAGGGCATTATGTCCCACTGCCCGAGACATAAGTAAAATCAACAGGTTTCACAGGACCGGTCCAGGGCTTGGCCAACAGTCTCATCTCTAACAGCCTTGATGCGTGCGTCACACAGAGAATGTCTGGCAGCCCAACACCACACTTGCTAGACAGCAAAACATGGGGGAAGATTTACTTGTTTACAACCCTACCCGGTGTTTGTTTAGGAGGTAAAAGTACACAAATGGAGGATGAAATGCTGTCCCCTCCAGAGGGTACAGTGTGCTTCGCTTTACAAGCCTGTGCTCCACTGCGGATGTACTGTAATGTGGTAGAGGGGAGAGCCCCTCAATAGCAGCTACATGCTCTGCCCTAAGGTGTGGTAGGATTTCCACCAGATGCCGGGGCTTCCTTTGAGTCTTGTGAGATACCACTGGGCAAGTTCTATAGGGTGCATTCCATAAGGACGCTGCTCATTTCCCCCAAAAAATCAGCGGTCTAGCCTGCAAGGTGCTAACGCATATAGATTCCGGCATGCACACACTGAGTGCAGACTATTTTTTCCTCCCCTCCTTGCGCCCCACCTTTGTCTCTCGTCCAATGGCTGTGCACAGTTTCATTTCATTCTTCAAGCAAAAGTCAGACTGGAGCAGCGGGGGCTCTCTAAGAAGTTAAGAAACACTTCAAAACCTCGTTAAGAAGCAAAAACGTCTTTCAAAGACGTGTGAAGTACTCGGGTGCGGCTGTGTGTGCGCCCGGCAACCTGTCTCAGCTGGGCTGCCACACACGGCGGGGGCAGGGGGGCGGGTTGTTCTGAAGTCCAATGGGCATTTCGTGCCTGGGTCACACGTTGCTCTGCCTTGGCGCCATGGCGTTACTGCCCTCCTTGTGAAATCACCAATATGTGAGCATGCGACGCAGTGTAAAAATGCGATGCATGCTCACGACTATGTGTGACTGAGTACCGGTACTCTTATTTGGTAACGGAGAAGTGCCGGTACTCTTAGGGGGGGGGGGGAGAAGTGCTGGTACTCTTAGGGGCGGGGAGAAGTGCCGGTACTCAATACCGGTGAGTACCGGCCCATTTAAAGCACTGAGTATAGTACAACTATGTGTAGAAAAATTGGATTCTCTAAAGCCAATTAATGGTTTGGTAATAGTTTTGTGCAGTTCATTAACCCAAACCCACAGGTTCATATGGAGATATTTTGCTGATGTTTTATTGCTGGATTGCAGCATTAATCTTAAACTGCGGCTTGTAGGGTTTTCTTGTCAGATGCCCTCCGCCCCTACCTTGTTTTCATGTCTTAGTGTTTACACTACGCACAGAGCAGGCTTTGGGTCAACTTAGGTCAATCCTTTTTACCCATTGCTTTGAGGCCGTATCAGTCACATCTTGGATCAGCCCTTTGGAGCATACATCTCTCAAATTGTTCGTGGATTTTTAGTGTACATTCTGCATCACACAAGTGTTTCCGTTACAATGCAATCAAGGACCGGTTTGCAGTAGAAAAGTACATTAAATCATTACTTTGCCACGTTCAATTGGTTATCTCGTGCATAAATTTATATCTACAGTGATCTTTTTTGGTTTTCAATGCACAGGCTTTTATTCGTGCTTTTGTCAAGACTGTAGAGCATGCCTGATCTCTGGATGATTCCACTGTTGGGTTGTCCTTTTTAGGTTTTGCCTGGCGAAAAGATGCGCTCCGCGCATCTTTTTCGCGCAGGCGAAAACCTAATGAGAACTGTAGTGTGGGTTTGGGTCGGCCCTCGTCATTCATTGGCTGGCTCCATAAATGGAGCCTAGCCATTGGACGAGGGGCCTGTCCGTCAATGCCGGACCAGATTCGGGGGCGTTCCCGAGATTCTTTGGCTTTTGCCGACGTCACGCTACGTCAGCCGAAAGCCGATTCTCGGGAACGCCCCCGAATCTGGTAAGGCACTAGTGGCACCCCGAGCGCTCGGCCGCCTCCTACTACGGTGCAAACGCTGCCTCCCTGATTGCCGCTGCTGCCCGGGGCCGAGAATAACTTGAGGATCTCGCCGGGGCCGCGGAGAGCAAGAACGAAGGAGGCTGCCCTCCCATTGGCTGAGGCGGTCGAGCCCCCTCAGTGCTGCCGCGCTAGGAGTGGTTATTGAGCCGCCACGTCATCGCTGGAGCCGCGCTGCGATTGGCCGCAGCTTCGCCACCATCGGAGGCTCGCCCTGAGAGCGGCGCATCCATCGGGAAACTTCGCCGCCCGCCTGCCTGAGCTAGAGACGGGCCGCCGCGCTGCCCGCGGCGACCCGGAAGTGACTAGCCGGCCGGCCAATCCTAGCGCTGCCGGCCGGAAGTGCCCGCCCCCCCTCCCACCCCCCCCCAGCCCGGGGGAAGAAGGAAGACTGCAGCCCAGGAGGAGAAGAAGTATGGCGGCCCACGCGGGGCTCCCGTGGCCTGGAGGGAGCCCCGGGAGAAGCGGAGGACGTTGCCGGTCTCCCATGCTGAAGAGGGAGACCGGAGAAGTGCCCAGGAGATTGCCGCCATCGCAAGGAGCCCCCGCCAGGACGGCGGCCCAGGAGAAGAAGTATGGCGGTCCACGCGGGGCTCCAGTGGCCTGGAGGGAGCCCCGGGAGAAGCGGAGGACGTTGCCGGTCTCCCATGCCGAAGAGGGAGACCGGAGAAGTGCCCAGGAGATTGCCGCCGTCGCAAGGAGCCCCCACCAGAGTGCCCGGTAAGTTAAATGGGCTACTGAGCGCAGCAGCACCACCACCAGATGGCTTGGGGCTCGGAGCCGCACCATGGTGGACCTGGGCGGCTGCCCCAGGAAACACCTCTGCGAGCCCCTGCTGCCCCCCGCCCTGCTCTGCTGGGCCCTGCTGCTGCTCTGCCAGCATTTGTATGGGCACAATACTCGCATTCCGAGATAGCACACTTGGTAAGAGCGAAAGTACAGTGTATTCCCGCAGTATTCCTAAATAGGAGGCGCAGAAACCAGAATACGTTAAACCCACCCCTGGGTAATAGGACACCCATAATATCTGTATTTTCCAGGTGCGGTATTACCGCACCAAAATACCGAGGCAGATCTAACGAGGCTCTTAGTAGGGCCTACGCCTGATAGGGGAGAGGCAGGTGTAAATCACGGGTGTGATCCTAAACGCTTTACATAGTGCATAACAGAAAGAACCCCTAAATCATTCTGTATCCAGTGAAGAAGGCCAAGTTAGATCCAGGCATACAATGTACAGCGCTGCGAGGCGTCCTATTATAAACTAGGCTCTTTATAAGCATACACGTGAGAGGGCCTGGTGGTCTGTCATGAATTAGAGCACCTGGTGTATCTAGCACAATCTATTAGTGGGATAAGGCGAAGGAATGCCATATTTCCTCTCAAATGACCTAGGCTCGTTCCTCACAATTAGCAATGCACCGGCTGTGCACGAGGAGCTAAGCAGCAGAATGAATGCAAACAGTTACCATGACAATGTGACATGGCATTCCCTATTGTTGTCATTATTGTTTTCTTTACAATGTTTGTCTTGTTTTCCGCTGACTGGGCTGAGGTCCCTGGCTGTGTTTGCTAAAAGCCACTGTCAGGAATAACAGCTGTGGCATCTGACAGCCTTAGACGGGTGTCTGAGGTCCCGCCTGGGGAGCAGTGTATCTGACACGTCACAACGAGAGAGAGGGCGAGGGAGGGAGAGAGAAAAAAGAGGGACAGCAGGAGAAAGGCAGAGAGAGAGAGAGAGTGAGTGAGAGACAAGAAAGACAAAGATGGCGAGACATAAAGTGAAAGGGAGGGGTGTGTAAGTGAGAGGACAGAAAAGAAGCAAGAGGAGGGATCAAGATAAGTGGTGCATGTGAGAGAAATAATGAGGGAAAGAAAGAGAGCGGAGAGAAACGAGACAGAAAGGGAAAATAAATATCGAGAGGATGTGGCCTAATGGCCAGACCTGGCGATTTTGGCGCCGGTAAACCAGATTCGTGTCTCGGCTTCGGCTCAACCTCCAGTGATTCTGGGCACATCACTTAATCTCAACTTGCCTACCTAAAATGAATGCGTCCTTGTGTAAGGTAACTGGTGCTCATGTAAAGCTCTCCAATACCTTCTGGTCGAGTTCGCACTATATAAAACTGCAACAAAAAAAGAGAGAAGGGGACAAAGAGGTGAGTAGGTGAGTGAGGGAGTGTAAGAGCAGGGTTAAAGAAAGAATGTCAGAGGGAAAAAAGAAAGGAAGAATGATAGATACAGATCAAGAGAGGGTCCTGTTAAAGAGAAACACAGAGAGAGGTAGAAAGAGGGAGGAGAGAGAAAGGGAGAAGAAGAATGAGAAGGAGAGAGAGAGAGAGAGAGAGGTATAAGGAACAAAAAGAAAACGCGAATGGGTGGGACAGGTAGAAGGAGGGGGAAGAGAGACAGACTGAGACTGACTGAAAAAGAGAAAGAATGAATGTCAGGTAGCTAGATCGATCAATAGATAGGTCGATAGATAGATAGATAGATAGGAAGATAGATAGATAGATAGATAGATAGATAGATAGATAATGCGGAAAATTCAGAGAGAAAGAGTGAGAGCAAAATAGACAGAGATAGACACAGAGAACAAGACAAGGAAAAGGAGCAAGAAGGAAGTTGGAAATCTCCCAACAAGCATTTGTATTTTGCTGAAGGCTGCTTGGTTCTGTGGTAGGTTTTAATGACATTCTGCACTCCAGCCTGCAGCACTCTTCACCGATGCATCAATGCTCTGCTGGTAAATGTACCAAGATGAGAAGAGCGTGGAGAAATCGGTCTGTCTGCTTAAGGGATTTGATCTATATATGGATGAAACAGAATCAAGTTGACTCATAGTTCAAGATTTAGGTTTCTTGTACAGGGAGTGCTTTATTTACTTCTTTATTTTAGTTAACATACTGTACATTTCTTCATAAATATACACTTGAAAACCTACAATAATATTTAAAATTTAAAATAATCAATCGATAACAGATCTAGTCGTCAACAACCCTCGTAATCACACTATGTATTTTCTCCTGTGTCTGCAAATCCCTCTCTCCTGATTGGTCACATTAACTTTGATTGTTGGGCATCTAAAAAGAATAAATTGCACATATTCTATCTCCTGTCACACAACCTACTCATCTAGTTTGCATACTTGAAAGCCACCCCAGAACCCTCAGTTTCACGAACTGGAATCAGTCCCAGTGGGTACCAGGTACAATCATGTTGCTTCGACAGAGTGGGCCATTCAGAGCAGAGAACATGAAATAACTTCTCATGATTATATTTTTACAAGATGGTCAATGTTTGATGATGAGCCATAAAATAGCAACTTGCCTCATTAGCAATTTGCAGCATCCTCCAAGTTATACCCAAATCGCAAGACCCGATCAACCAAGGGTGTCTTACAACACCTAGTACTCCTTCACTGCTTGTTTGCCACCATGAGCCATAGTCTCTTTCAACTAGTAAACACGTAGGCGGCTATTGAGAATTTAATTGTATAAAGACAGGAGATGCTGCACCACCATTGTTGTACAAGAAGTGAGTCCCTTTTCAGATCGAATCAGGGCACAGCTGGTCTTGCGTTGCTTCTTTTCCAGTTCGGGGACTTCCCGTCCTGGCAGTTCAGGCTGGACTGTTCTTACTGATTTACATATAGCGGAGTCCAAAATGAAATGGCATGATGAGCAAAGAAGGAACAATAGATTGGGATGCAAGCATTCCTCCCATCATCTTTGGTGTGTTTATTTTTGGTTACTGGCATTAGTATTGTGCTCCCAAGGAATTACTTTTATGCATTTGGTCCTGTTTCCTAGTGGTAGATTAGATTAATAGGCGTTGGGTGTGATCAATAGTGGGGGTTGTGTAAGGTCATGAATATGGTTGGTGGGATGAGTAGATAGGATGGAGATGATTATGCACTGTAAGAGTGCAGGATATAGTCACCAAAAGGGGGTGGTTGAAGGTTTTCAGCCAAGTTTACATTTTTATGCAGGGTGCCTCCGTGTGCCCCTGTTGCCTGCTTGTGCTGTGTGGGTGTGTGTGGAAGGCTCTGTGTGGTTGTGTGGAGGGCTCTGTGTGGCTGTGTGTGTGGGGGGCTCTGTGTGTGTTTGTGTGTGTCATTTGCGAGAGATAAAGCTAGTGGGATTGTAAATGACAATGCCATTTATTTATGTTAAAAAAAAACATAAATAAAAATAATGTCAAGAGCAATGCCAATAGCTCTAACTTTAACAAAGGCAAAACCATTGCATTGTAAATGCTTGTTGCAGATTGGGTTAGCCTCTACCTAAGAAGGTTGCTTAAAAATCTTGAGAATAACAAAAGCTGCAGTCTTGTAGATTTTCTGTGGTCTTTTTGAGTCAGTCCATTGGATCTCTCAGCAGTGCATGAACCGCTTCATTCCAGATTTGCTTATGCTAAAAATAATAGCCTCAAATTTGCGAAAAATAAATGCTGTCCCAGGTATGTGCTGAAATGGAGTGAAAACCTTGTTTTACCGTGTTTAAGTAATGTTACATACTTTTATTACATACACAATGCATTCTGTCCCTCTGTTTCTACAGTGAGTCCTGGTCCGACAAGCGGGTTTCGTGCTGCAAAATCTTTTGTGGCAAAACCTTTGAAGGAGTTGAATGCCCAGGGCGTGCACATAATGAAAGAACAGCCTTTAGCTCGGTGCAAATTTTAGAAAGTCTTACATCATTATATCAAAAATAACATTTATACTAAGTTAAGTACTTGTGGTAATAACATCACTAAGTGCTACCAGTATATCACGGAAAATAACACTTTTTTGGTGTGACCAGTTGCTATTAAAATTTTTCCTCTAGGCGGGTATAATTTCATCTGGACAATCTAATGCAATATTATCTAATAAATGATCTAATGAATCAGTTTTATTTTGTGCCTTACATTTTGTAGAAATATAAGTGTCCATGAATTATGCTGCAACGGATGTCTAAACTATGTGATAGGGTTAATTTTAATTATGCTGCATCACGAAAAGACAAATAGTACATTATAATGCTAGCCATTATGCAGAAGCACATTGTCCCATGTTTTTTTAATCACACTAATACTGTCTGGAAATAAATTATCCCTCTTTAGTACCCGTTCAATTTCTGACTAGAATAATCAGCAACCAGGTAGCCTTTGCAGAGGGCTACTCATGGCTCCACACATGGCACTTTAAGAAAACTCTTGTTGAGCCACCTAAGCTTGCAACTTATTCAGAAGGGGTTATGTGACAAGTTAGGCAAATCCATAACTATGCGAAAAAAGCAGCAGCATTTAAACCCTATATTTCTATTGGCCCTAAATATGAAAATATGACACGTGTGGAAAATTTCTAAAGCAATGTATTCATCCAGTGGAAATTGCTGCAGAAATCTACTACTTTTGTAAGAAATCTACTTGTCCCACCTAGTATCTGAATCAATTTGATGGGTTGATATATATCAAAGCTCCAATAGGCACTCGCGGGGTGATGACAATACATTTATCTATGCAGACTTGTTTCGGCAAACAGCCTTTCTCAATGCTTAAAATGTATGTCTTAAGCACATGATATTAGCTTTCTTTGAATAATACAATCACTTTCCTCATTGGTGAATTCCTGATAGTTGAAAGCAAGAAAGGGATGCAGATACGTATTATCGATTCCGGCTGCTTTATTGGCAGGGCAAGGTCTCCTTGATTATTAATGAATTGTCGACCTAGATGTCCCAAAATATCTTTCTACCACAATTGGTGAATATAGTCATTGTGCTCATTGCCACAATTACCTGTGCTCTGCATTTCAACCGTGTGCGGCAGTGCTGTCACAAACTGTTCTCCCCTCGCTCTGCCGCTGGTTCGTGAATCCTCATTGCAAAGAAAGCTAATGTCAGTTTTTTGACAACAGTTAATCTTGCCCATATTTTTTATAAACCTGAACAACTGGATGGAATTGACAGAAAGACCATCTGTAAAGACTTGTATAAACATTATGGGGATATAAGACCTGCACGGGAGCTCACCAAAGCATCCGTGGGGCAATATATATTAATTGCAGACGAAGGCGGACCTCTTTCCTTCTTGTTTACCTGTTAGTTATCTCTTAAGAGACATCACTCGTTGGGAGTGAAGCCTTTTTTTCCGCCTCAGATCGGGCACAATAAAATATTTGCTGTGCTTCCCCATAGGATATCAACCCAGTATTGAGGATCTGGCTTGCCCCTGTGGTAACTTAGGAAAACAGTCCATTCTGCATTTATTGTTTTTCTGTACCTTCTATCAAAAATACAATTTTTTAGGACAATAGGAATAACGGATTTTAAGGTTGCATATAAATCTATTTTTCAGTTTAACGATGACGATTTAACATATCGAGTTTGCACCTTTTTGAAAATGGCTATTCGTTCGCGTTCCTCTATGAATTCTTGGATGTTGGATTAAGATGTACTATATACACTTCCGGATCTTATATTTAAGACAGGGCAACATGTAATATGAATAATATGCGGGTGAATAGAACACTATGCATGGAATTTAATACGTTTGCCTTTTTTCGCTGCTATTCTAGTTTTTACTCGCATTCGCACTTTTATGCGATGCTGCTATTTGTAATTCTAATGTGATCTAATAATTTGTCCATTTTTGCTATTTTCTGAAATATTCGCACTTTGGCACTTTAGTATTGAAGCTGCTATTGAATATGCGTGATAACTTTGCAATATCTTTATTGACTAGTTTTATAGCTGATTTTTGCCTTAACATTTTTTGACGGATTATGTACATGGTTGAGAAATGTCTGTACTTTTACGGATATTGCATATCGGAATAAAGACCACTGAAACCGAAAGCTAATGTCTTGCGCTTAAGACATATTTTTTAAGCATTCAGAGAGACTGTTTGCCGAAATGCCTGTGCATAAATAAATGTATTCTCTTCACCCCGCGAGTGCCTATTGGAGCTTTGATGTTTATCGTGATACCTACCATCACGTTTGGAGGTACCTGCCTAAAGAGTTCAGCAGTTGTAGGTGGGGACTGGAGATTATATATCTATATCTATCTTGTAATCTGGTACCTCTAATCTAACCTTTCCCATGTCGAACAGCCATGGAAAGTCTTACCACAGTCTATAACTTATATACTGATCTACCACCGTAGTCCCCAAACCTTACTAATGTGGCTTACCATTGGATCCATACCTTTTGTACTGCCTCCTAGGTACTGTCACTAATTGCTTGCATTCCCTCCCATTATAGACTCAACCAGTTCCCCCTCAGCTCTCTGCACAGGCTCCATATTCCCTGTCCTGCTCTAACTCTACCCAGTCCTTGCTTGCTTCCTTCTCCCCTCTCATTACAGACTCTTTGCCCCCTTTTTGGGGCTCGCCTGACCCAGCACATGCGTTGGTCTGGCGAGACTTTTAGTAAGGGCTTTAAAAAATGCTGCCATGGCGGGCCTAGAGCTTGAGTGCATGTGCGCGCGCTTTGCGTGCCTCTCTGCACCTCAGTTAGATTAAAAGTTATGCGCGGGTGCCGCGATTGTAGAAAAAGTAAAGAAATAGATGTGTTTGTCTATTTCTTTACTTTTCCTATAGTCCTATAGTCAAAGAAAAGTTTTCTATTTTTTTTTTTGCTATAATCTAGGTACCCGTGCCTTACTTTTAACATTAAAAGTGAAGCGCGGGTGCCGCGATTATAGCCAAAGTAAAGAAATAGATGTTTTTTTCTATTTCGTTACCTTTCCTATAATCGCGGCACTTTTAATATTAGAAGTAAAGCGCGTGTCCACACTCACTGTGCTCCTCAACTCCTGTTCTTTTGGCAGTTGCTCCTTCTCCGCTCTTTCATATAGGCTGCTTACTTTTTTGCCTCTGTGGGTAGTGCCAGACTTGTAAGCAAACTGTCTGTAGCTCACTCTTCCATTCCCAAACTCCCTTTAGCCCCTTTTCTTCCTGCACTCCTGCAGCCCTGTCAATTGCCCACACGGTAACCTCATACTATTCCTGGAAGTGTGCTGTAAAGTGCTGTATTGCACTTGTCCTGGGCAGAATGATGGCCTGATAGTGAAATGATAAAACAATACAAACCATAACGGAAATCCTATAAATGAAGACTATTCTAGTTACTATCTTTCTTTTACAGCTGAGTAAAATGGAGGCAGTCTGCAGGAACTGGTGATGGAAGGTAGCACTTGTGCCAAAGGAAGCAGGAACATTGCAATGCTCTAAATGATGATGGGTTACTACTGTGGATATACATGACACCATGTGAACCTTACCTGGCTGCTGTATGGAGTGGTGTGAAGCAGGATCATTGTATAGATCTTTGGTATACCAATATGTAGGTCAAATAGTGAGCCTTCAGTTAACTAATTGAGGGGTTATCACGACTGATGATTGTTGCTGTTTCTTCAGACTGACAATCCTATAATTTCATTGGTTGCCTTAGAACAGCACTGCTTCAAAATCTCCATGTTAACAAGACATCATTGCCACTTGGCATACACATGCACGTTCTGAAACATTTTGAATTATAGTGGCCACAGTTTGTATTAAGACCCCAGCAGGAAAGAAAGTCTGAACTGACAACCAAATAAAAGAAAATAGAAAAATGTTTAAATATGATTAAATATATATTTGTTTTTAAATGTTTCCCTGTGTTTAGGAGAAGAAGCAGCGGCGAGCTGAGAACTTGAAGAGGCGCTTGGAAAATGAAAGAAAAGCAGAAATAGTTCAAATAGTAAGTGCTTTCTGCCTTTCCACATCATGTCTGTTACCTTGTTTGTTGTTAATCAGAAGATTTTTCATTATTACTGTTCCAAGCATCAGCCAGCTAATCAGCATGGTCTTTCTGTCTACATGGAATCCATCATTCCACAGATATTCCCTTGGACTCTTGTTTTTAGGTGTCGCCTGTTAGAAAGCACATATGCTATCTATTTGCAAGCTTACACTGGGCTTAGAGACTTCACATGTTTCACATTCGTTGGCTTCATTGTCATTCTCATTTGCTTGCTTTTTATTTATTAACCTTTGTGGGCTTTACTTCCCCTTTTTGCATTTGTCCTTTCCCTGGAGCATGGTCAAATTACCTGTCCTTCCGCTGCTCAGTTTTCAGGTGTTACTTTTTCCTTTTTAGGTTTTCCCTACACCGTGCTTGTGTTATCTCTTGTAATACAGGGGGGGTAGATTCTTAAAAGGTGCCTAGAGCCCACCTATTACTTTTAACTTAACATTGGCTGTCTCCAACATCACTCTTTGCTTCCTGGGCTTAATAGTCTCAGTCCAAGCCTTGCCGCTTGTGGTCCATATCCTTCCACTAGCCACAGGTACTTTAAAATATATATGTGACCAAGCTCCGTCCGCGGAGCGAAACGCGTCGGAGGGCACTCGCTCCATGATTGCTGAATAAATTCTTTACCACTGCTGACACGATTTTGGTGTGATGGCGTCTTACTGAGACTTTGGATTTGTTTGTGGGGGAAAGAGGTCTGCGCCTGCTGAAGTCCGCGTGGATAGCGGACTGGACTGTTATATATATATATATATATATATATATATATATATCGCCGCCATCAGTTCTGTGACCGGGTGAATAAAGGCTGCCTTTCTTGTTCTCCTCTGGGCTTCCGCTTCTTCTTTCCCTGGTTGGAAAATATATCTATATATATCTATATATCTATAGATATATATATATATATATATATCTATAATCTATATATATAGATATATAGATAGATAGATATATATAGATATATATAGATATATATATATATATATATATATATATATATATATATATATATATATATATTCACTGAAAAAACCATAGGTTATAGACCATATATAGTTAGGAATTAGCATTTACAAAACCTTGAAAATTCACTGAAAAAACCATAGGTTATAGACCATATATAGTTAGGAATTAGCATTTAAAAAACCTTATTTTACTCACACAAAACCATTGAAATTCCATATATAGTTAGTTGCACTAACTATATATCGCGCACCCGCAATCCACTGCTGATCATGTCACATATTACATCATTCATGACATGGTCAGTGACATCACTGATGACATCACTGATGACATCTCAAATGACATCACTGATGACTACATCCAGTGACTGTATAATTCTGTAAAGTTAAAATATGTCTTACATATTGAAGAATGAGTGGATGTATAAGTGTCTTGATGAAGGATTTAGTAGGGGCATGGCTGACTGTATGAGTGACTGATTAAATGTGTCTCACTGAGTGCATGGGTTAGTGACTAAACTGTCTTAATTTGTGCATCATTATGTCTGTTGTTCTGTAAACTGCTGCATGTGTTGATCATTAGCTATATGATTAACTGTATGGGTTATTGATTGGTTGCCCAAGCATTTGTATGGGAGACTGAGTGTGTGTGGGGGTGGCTGGGAGGTGTATGACTCTCTGCATAGATGTGTGAGCAGTTGATTGACTAGATGTATGGGTTCAAAAGTGCATGTGGAAACAGCTGTATGGGCGGTTGACTGTGTGCATGAGTGTATTGGTGAGTGAATGGATATCTCAGTGCTACATGTCAAAGTAAGTACATATGTAAAACACAGTACATGTGAGAGTTGACATATATAAATAACTGTGCATAAGAGCCAGTGAATGTGTGAGTGGCTGTATGGATCATTGTGAACTTGTATCCAGGATTGTATAAGTGAGTAAATATGTTTTAGTATATGTTTGAATAAGTAAGGTGTGTATAACTGTATAGTTGAGTAAAAGGAGGTGTGATTGATTCTTTGCATGACTGACTAAGTGTCTGAGTAACTCCATGGATGAGTGACAGTCTATGAGTGTCTGTTTACACTGAGTGTATCTAAGGTTATATTAGAGTCTGAAGAGGTTCATCGTATTATCACATGAATGATGTCATCAGTGATGTGATCAGTAATGTCAAATGAGATGTCATCAGTGATGTCATTTGAGATGTCATCAGTGATGTCATCAGTGATGTCATTTGAGATGTCATCAGTGATGTCATCAGTGATGTCACTGACCATGTCATGAATGATGTAATATGTGACATGATCAGCAGTGGATTGCGGGTGCGCGATATAGTTAGTGCAACTAACTATATATGGAATTTCAATGGTTTTGTGTGAGTAAAATAAGGTTTTTTAAATGCTAATTCCTAACTATATATGGTCTATAACCTATGGTTTTTTCAGTGAATTTTCAAGGTTTTGTAAATGCTAATTCCTAACTATATATGGTCTATAACCTATGGTTTTTTCAGTGAATTTCAATGGTTTTTTAATAGCAAATATCATAAGCTGTCGAATGTCAAGTACGTGGTAAGTGAAAACATTTTCGTGTTTATGCACACTGATCTGCTTTGAATGGTGCCCCCCCCCCCTCATTTCTATTAGGAGTACTCTCTCTTTGCACATAGTGAAGAGTAGTTAACGCAGGCCTTTGCCCCCGTTGTAATGCGTCGTGCCTGCTTCTCTCTCCATTTGATTGATTGTTATCCAAGTATTTACTGTTTTAGAATTGGTTCTCTTTGGTTCATTCTCTATTTACAAACAAACACAGAGTCGCAAAACTCTGTTTAGTCTTTGCAGATAACGAAAAATCGTGTAAAAAAAAAAAAAGAAAAGGAATCGAGCAAAATCAGTAGGCCACTAATGGGATCTCTTTTTGACCTCGCTAAAATAGAAACATTAGGAACAACCCCTCATGACAAATACAAAACTAGTGAGATGAACTGAACTCCACACAATGATGACTGCAAAACAGCTCGGCTCCGCCACCCACCCCGCCCAAAATAACGATAAAGAGCGGCTGCCATGATTGGTTGCGGAATGGCCACGACGGAGCTACGAAATGGTGCTGCTCTCATGCTAACCCCAGCTTCAGTCTGAAACATCCAGAAACACTGTAGACTACCAATTCGATCAGTTCCGGTAGCGCCCCAATGTAACCCGGTAGAGAAGAACTAGCCCTCCCCTCTTTGACTGATGGTTCTTGTTGCCTGTCCCTTCTGTTGTCATTTAACAGAACTATTTAGCCTGCTGAAAGGGGTTGTGTTCCGACCGCTGGTTGGTGGAGACATTTTGACTATATTCTGGACCTGCCTTGTCGCGTAATGCGTCATATGACGCGCCGCGTTAGCGCATCCGGAAGTCACCCGGGGCGCGCAGCGCGTAACGTAAGCATAACAAGTCATGTGACTTGTTAATAAAACTTTTCATTGGTTCATTTTACTTTTCTTATTCTAATGATGAAAGGCTTGGTCATATGACCTAAAAATTACGCTTTTTATTACTTCCGAACATTATTTTTTCTTAAATATATGTTATAATGTTCCAGGCTAATGTACTTTCCCGGAAAATTTACAACTGTCCTGCAAGTAAAATATATTCTTTTTTCGAGAAAAAGAGCGTTTCTTCGTCCCATGACGGAGCCGTTGAGCAAAAGAGGGTCGACCTGCTGTCTTAGTCGCCGATACGCCTGAATATGAGATTCTTATCGATCACTTTATGTTGCAGGAGTAGAAAACACAACAGCCCTTGACCATTTATCTTTACTGCGTTCCTTCGTATTATACCTTTTACCCTTCATGTAATTGGTCTGCTTTATTTCACTTGCCTTTTAATGATTCTAAAACAGTGACTATTATTAAAAACTTTACCAATGTATATACTACTACCATGTTTTCTTTTAAAAACCTTTATTGTGAAAATTTCATTATACAAATACGAGCCTATAACCACGTGGGCCGGCCACGGAGCAAACTGTAATCGTATATGATGAGTAGACATTTACACTGTAGAGGAACGTAACGGGCGGGCCATTAGGTTGCAAGAACTAAGGTGTCTAACAGTTACGGAATCGGTGGACGTACATTTTATAATTAAAATACGACAGGGCCAGTTACAATAAAATTATCTAGATATACATTTGCGGGCAAGTACCATGGGTGACGTTAATTCGAACTTTCAATAGTACAGTAATCAATAACACATCAGAACTTAATATCAATAGGGATGTCGAAATATTCAATCAATTCTCGTCCCCGCCCGCCATGTGCTTCAAAACTGCATACGTATCTCGTGATTTCAAGGTTCTGCAACCAGTACACAACAAGGAGTTACGAGTCCCATTTATTCCGGCGCCATTTTGGGCGAGGACGGGCAGGTCCAGGATATAGTCAAAATGTCTCTACCAACCATCGACTATGATGATGTTCATATGCTGTATTTATTAGAGTAACACTCATCTGTCCACATGAAATTAATTTGCCACAATCTAAACATGTCATTTTAATCTTTCCAAAGTTCTTCTAAATATTTGGGACCGTTTCCCTTGCCTCTGATGCTGTCAGTGCCACTTCTTTGATGAATGTACTAGCAGGTCAGGGGTTCTCCTCCAAATCTCTCTTTTATGCAGCACTATAATTAATTGGTGCCACCTCTCCATATGACGATGCATGGTATAGTTACCATAACTATATTTTTTTTCGGTTCCTCTGGAGAGTTCATCGTGGCAGATGAAGCGTGTAACGTACCGGACATTTACCTTTTTTTGCATATACAGGAAAGGAAAAAAAAATCGAGCGTCCGAGTTCTAAGGTGTCCCAGGGCCATTTTAGTGGACCAGGCCCAAATCCAAAGAACAGGCCGCCATTTTCAGAGTCCTGTTGCAGCCGCCTGTCGCTGTAGCATCAAGAGCAGCCGAAACTCAGCTGAATGGCAACTGAAACGGTAAAGGGGCGCCCCACTACAGCAGACGAGCCTCCACCTGGGAAGGCCCGTTCACGCCGCCTCCCCCCCCCCCCCCCCCCCCTTCGGGCACCCCACGCCGTTATTCGGAGCAGTATTGTAGGATGGCCACACCAGTGCGGCAACTTGCTAGACATCACCTCGGTGGTAACCGAATCTCAGCCCCTTGTAGTGTCTCCTCTTCAGAAAATATTCTTGCGCTACCTTTGCCCCATTCACACATCGGTCCGCTACTGACGCCATCTCACAGGCTAATGGGGCGCCCCCCGCCGAGTTTCAGCATTGTAGGATGACCACACCAGTACAGCAACTTGCTAGACATCCCCTCGGTGCCATCCGGATCTCGGCGCCCCACTGCAGATGAAGTGCCTCTCAACTATGAAACCACCACGGTGACATCCGGATCTTGGCGCGTTGTGCTGCCTTCGGCCTATTCGCACATCGGTCCGCTACTGACGCCATCTCACAGACTAATCGGGCGCCCCACGCCGAGTTTCAGCATTGTAGGATGACCACACCAGTGCACCTTACTAGACACCACCTCGGTGCCATCCGGATCTTGGCATCTCAGCGCCTTGTGGTGTCTTCTATTCAGAAAATATTCTTGCGGTACCTTTGCCCCATTCACACATCGGTCCGCAACTTAGACATCACCTCGGTGCCATCCGGATCTTGGCATCTCAGCGCCTTGTGGTGTCAGTCAGAAAATATTGTTGCGCTGCCTTTGGCCCCATTCGCACATCAGTTCGCTACTGCCGCCATCTCACAGGCCAACGGGGCGCCCCACGCCGACTTTTACCATTGTAGGATGGCCACACCAGTGCCACAACTTGCTAGACACCACCTCGGTGCCATCCGGAGCTTGGCATCTCAGCGCCTTGTGGTGTCTTCTAGTCAGAAAATATTGTTGCGCTGCCTTTGGCCCCATTCGCACAATGGTCCGCTACTGCCGCCATCTCACAGGCCAACGGGGCGCCCCACGCCGACTTTCAACATTGTAGGATGGCCACACCAGTGCGGCAACTTACTAGACACCACCTCGGTGCCATCCGGATCTTGGCGCGTTGTGCTGCCTTCGGCCTATTCACACATCGGTCCGCTACTGACGCAAACTCACAGGCCAACGGGGCGCCCCACGCCGACTTTCAGCATTGTAGGATGGCCACACCAGTGCTGCAACTTGCTGGACACCACCTCGGTGCCATCCGGATCTTGGCGCGTTGTGTTGCCTTCGGCCTATTCGCACATCGGTCCGCTACTGACGCCGCCTCACGTGCCAACGTATTTTCTCCGCATTTTATACCCTATGCCGCATAACAGGTCATGTGACTTGTTTATAAAACTTTTCATTGGTTCATTTTACTTTTGGTTTCCTAATGATGGAAGGCTTGATCATATGACCTAAAAACAACACTTTTCATTGGATGAAAACTTTTTTTTTCCCCCAAAGATGGCGTCAGCATGAGAGCACCACCATCTCGTAGCTCCGTCGTGGTCATTCCGCGAGCAATCATGGCAGCCGCTCCCCACCAGAAGCCTACAGGAGTCGGGGGCCCCCAAAACTTTTGATAAATCCTCAAGGCGGAGGGGACGCTTTCGAGAATGGGGTCCAAGACCTAGCAGACAAGCGTCCGATTTCCAAGGTGTCCCAGGGCCATTTCAGTGGACCAGGCCCAAAAAGGAAAGAGCCTGCCGCCATTTTGAGAGTCCTGTGACAGCCGCCTATCGCTGCACCGCAACAGTGGGCGCAACTCAGCTGAATTCCGGCTTTTGACACAGTGGACCAAAAACGGACGGAATGGCAACTGAAACGGTAAAGGGGCGCCCCACTACAACAGATGACACTCCACCTGGAGAGGCCCGTTCACGCCGCCTCCCCCGGGGCGCCCCACGCCGTTATTCGGAGCAGCATTGTAGGATACCAAAACCAGTGCGGCAACTTACTGGACATCACCTTGGTGCCATCGTTCTGCTACCTTGGAACTATTCGCACAACAGTTTGCTACTGATGACCCACCCCCCGCGACGCCCCACGCCGGAAATCTGGACGTTGTGCTGCGTTGGGACTATTCGCACAGCCGACCGCTACTTCGTTGTTTTTCCCTAAAAATGTTTATATGTTATTACTATTTTTGTTTTCTTGTATATATTTATAAATTATTAAAGTTTTATAATCTTACTACTTTGTCGGAGTGCTATATATTTTTAATGTGACACATAATTGTAAAAACTTTGATGTACAAAGAGTCATCCCTGGAATCTTCCGCTTCAAGCTCGGTCCCCTCCCCAATCACAATACAGGATGGTTTTCAGATAATAGGAACGCTTCTGCTGTGACGAATCTCATCGAGTGTGGGCCTTGATCTACTATAACTCCTTTGAAGAGGGGTGATTCTTTACAGCTGGGGCCATAAACTACATCTGCAGGGCTAGCTGATACCCTAGGACCAGCCTGGACAATCGGACACAGAGGAAAAGGAGTGTCAGAGGGTGCGGTAGTGAATAGGGCGAAAGGGAGGTGTCGGGCGGGCACAGGGTGTGATTCTCAGGGAAGAGCAGCGCAGATGGGGGGAGGATTATTACCCATGCATAAGACAGAAAGCGGGGGTGACCACTGCCTGGGGGAGATGCTTGCGAGGGTGGGGAGCCATGCTAAGGATCGACAGCGTGCACAGAGTGGGTCTGGTCAAGGCATCTAAAATGGCTGCCGTGCACGACAAAAGTGTGGCATTTGAAAAAAGACAAGATGGCGCAGACAATGTTTTTCAACACTTCCTGATTTCCTTCGAATCGAACGTTAACAGACGTTGGGGCATATTACCAAAGTTAAGCGATATTTATCCCTAAGGATGCTTAGCAACAATTTTTTTACCGCTAAGCATCGTCAGAAATTATCGCAGATAAACCTTGCTATTATCAAGGTTTATCGTAAATACGATAATAAACGACCGCAATGCATTAATATCGCTGAAAACTCCGCGATATTCATGCATTACCGAGCTAATGCTCTTAGCCATGTTATCCACCTCCCATTGGATAACATGGCTAAGAACTGCTCAGGGCAGGTGCTAGCTTTTGGAGATATTCGCGCTTATCTCGAATATTTCCAAAAGTTGATAATAGGAGATAGCGATGTTAGCGACTGTTTCCAGTCGCTAACATCTTGGCATGCCCACTTTGCATGTCATTAGTGATAAATATCACTCACATGCAAAGTGGGGCCCAAGATGGTCGCTATCTCCTACTAGCCGTCGCTAACTGGTGTTAGCAACAGCTAGGTAATACAGATATAATTTTATCTCCGCGAAGCGGAGCGCTGTTACAGATATATATCTTGTTTTTGAACGTTAATTTCTCAAAATCCACTGAAGCACATATATTGAGACCTAGCAAAGGCACATCGAGCTACCAGTCCGTACAATTTTGCCAAGTTTCGTGCAAATCCATTCAGCCGTTTTATTATTATTATTTTTTTTTTGCCCCGCGGGGCCCTTTTAAAACCTCCACATCAAACCTAAGAGGGTCAGCGAGGATCTACTATGCCCCCTTATGGTCATTTGCCCCTTCGCTTTGGCCTCCTCTTGTCTCTCGATCCTACCGAGAGACAAGATGGCGGCCGCTACGGACTGTTTGGAATGTTGACAGACGCCGGAGAACCAATCCGCTTCGCTTCACAAAGCTCCGTTGCGCGAAAAGTACGCGAACTGGAGCGCTGCCCGGTCCGCTGTTACAGATATATATCTTTTTTTAAACGTTAATTTCTCAAAATCCACTGGAGCACATATATTGAGACCTACAAAAGGCACATCGGGCTACCAGTCCCTACAATTTTGGCAAGTTTCGTGCAAATCCATTCAGCCGTTCGGGCTAAAAGTGAGGCCAACCGCCCTATGGAAAACTCAATGTTAAAAACACGTTTTGGGACCCCCCTTTTTTCTCGGCCCCCCCTTGACGAACCCCTCCCAAATTTTCAGGGGCTGCTCAGAAACAAAATGTTCCATTTTCCTGAAAATTTCAGCCAATTCCGTCCACAAACGCCAAAGTTATTAGACATAGAATTTTCAAAAATCCCATAGGGAAAAAATCCTAACTATATATACCTACTGGCGGTCGCCAGTAGGTAATATAGATATATATAGATATATATAGATATATATATAGAGATATATAGAGATATATAGAGATATATAGAGATATATAGAGATATATAGAGATATATAGAGATATATAGAGATATATAGAGATATATAGAGATATATAGAGATATATAGAGATATATAGAGATATATAGAGATATATAGAGATATATAGAGATATATAGAGATATATAGAGATATATAGAGATATATAGAGATATATAGAGATATATAGAGATATATAGAGATATATAGAGATATATAGAGATATATAGAGATATATAGAGATATATAGAGATATATAGAGATATATAGAGATATATAGAGATATATAGAGATATATAGAGATATATAGAGATATATAGAGATATACACACACTCCAACCAGGGAAAGAAGAAGCGGAAGCCCAGAGGAGAACAAGAAAGGCAGCCTTTATTCACCCGGTCACAGAACTGATGGCGGATATATATATATATATATATATATATATATATATATATATATATATATATATATATATATATATATATATATATATATAATTTTCCACATGCATGTATCTGGTGTCCTGTCCATGCATCCACAGTCTGCTCCTTAACCCTTGGTCAACCCCCCAGCTCTGCTCGACCCAAATGTATTGGTGAGATTTATGAGCATCGGTGTCCACATCTGAGGAGGTCTATGCTAACTCCAGAGGCGAAATATTTATGAGTATTGCAGATGTTAGGTGACTGCTTTAAGATGGCGGGCTGCTGGCCGCAAGTTGTAGTTTGCTACTTTTTCTTGTGTTCTCTAGACCCATTTCAATGTCAGTGACATCACATTGGTTCTCCCAACCCCCTAAACAAACCCCATGTTTAATTAGATCTTGAAGATATTGGAGCACTTTATGAAAGCACCAGTTATATTACTGAAATATGGTGTGGTTTAAAAAAATTGAATAATAATGGTTATTTAAGGCACTGGGGAGATTACGTCATTTGGCCAGGATCACAGAATGTTCAGCTGAGATTGAACCAGATTCCCAAAGTCAGCAAGTTCTTACCCTTATGCCACATGTTTAGTCAACCTAACTAGAAACCGTTGACAAAGCCAACAGGTTCCAAAGACGAGACCGTTTGGCTTTGCCAATGCTTGTTTGTCATGTTGTCTTTTCGCCGACTCCTGCACACATCCTATTCTAATTTTGAACGTCCTTGTTTCATATGCTCTTACATCCATATTTTTACTTCCACTCTTTTTACACCTTTCCTTTCTTTCTTTGACCTGAGCGCCCTGACTACTACTTCTCTCTGTGTGTCAGTATGCCCTTCTCCCTCTACTTGTATCTCCCTTCTGGTTTGTGTCTTGCTGTCTTATTTGCCAGTTACCACAACTCTTCTTTTTGTTTGGTCTCGCCTCTGATCAGTCTCCATTCACTCTGTCATAGGCATGCTTTCTTTGCGGTATTCATTCTCCCTCAGCTGTCTTGTTGTGAAACATCCATTTAACTGGCTGTATTCTTTTACAAGTGCTATCGGATAAAGCTATCGATTTTTCTGACAATACTGAAATAAGGCTTCTGCAAGGTGTGTACTTACTAGGTGTATAGGTCTTCCTCTTTGGAGCCTTTCTATTCCACATTAGTAACTAGTTTTTTTGCATATCCTATTTTGCCAATGGGTTGGCCAGCTGGCCGTTACCTTTGGGCAGGTGGGTGAGTGGATCGTGTGAGATTTAGAATTTATATTAATGTCTCCAGTCTGGTTGGTAGTTTTTAGAGGTTGTAACTTTTTAGAGATGCCACTGAATGTTTGTGGTGTTTATCATCTCCGGTTGCAACAAAAGTGCCTGATTGCAGTGCAGAATCTCCGATTGTCACTTTGAGGCGTTATGTTTTAGTTCTGAGCTTGCCCTTGCCTGTACATGACGGCATTACTTTGGAGCTCTGGTCCACAACATTGTGCACAAGAATAATGCGAATAATAATACTGTTTCACCCTGCTACCTTGTCTCTGGCTCTCTTGCAGTCCTGTGTTTGAGCTTCTGATTTATCTTTCTTTATCTTGTTGGTTGGTGGGCTCCCTTGTTTGGGACCTTCTTCTTAGGCCCCTTTCCCTTCCTTTGTTGGTATCCCAGTTCTGCACCCATAAAACGCTTTGCAGCATGTGTAATTCATGAATATCCCTCTTGCCTCTTCCCTTTTAGATCACAAATCCTGCCAAGCTCAAACGAGCCAAGAAGAAGCAGCTTCGACGGGTCGAGAAGCGAGACACACTGGCTTTGCTGAATCGTCAGGCTGCACACAAGAAAGGTGCAAGCAAAAGGAAACCCAAAGTCCCGGAAAAGCCTGTGGCAGAGGCAGAGCCAAGCATGGGCTGACTGCTGTGACTTGGAAGGAGACATTCACCCTTTCTCTGCCCAGACTTCCTGTGATTCAGAACTGCACGCTGCTCCTGGCATAAACAAGTCCACCTATCTGGTGTTTGATGCTTCTGATGCCTTCCAGTGCACATGGGCACCCTGATTGATGTCCTTCAGGAGTAGGTTTAACCCTCTTATAGAGGTGCGAAAAAGTGCCAGTATTAACTGGTGTTATGCAGAAATAATTGTGTATTAAACACTTTAATTCAACCCCCTTCAGTTTGTTAATTGTAGACTGTTAACACCAATGGTAGAAGCACTACAACCAAACGGCTACACTTCAGTGTCTGAGACTGTGGGTGTTATGGGTCAAATATGATGTATCCTACTGAAGTTTGGGTTGTTGGCCTTGGGGCCATCTGCAGTACTTGGGTCGCTGATCTGCTTTCAGGTGTATTCGCAGATGGTACACTACTAATATTATGAGGTCTAGATGTTATCTAAATTATGCAGGAGACCTGCAAATTATGTGTCACATATTCACCCATTTAAGCTAGAAACATACGGCCTGTTTAACAAAGTTAAAATTGCACTTTTTAGGTTTTTTTTTTAATTCTTTGTTATTCACAAACTATGGGGTCACATTTTACAGAGGGGAGGGACTGAGCAGTCGGGACTGAGAACTCTGCACATAATATGTTCGGCCTGTCCTATCTTTTTAAGTGCAAGTTTACTTTTGTGTATCAGGCCCATGATTATTTGTAAATTCTATATATTATCCTAATTATTTCAGATTTTGTATCAAACTTGGAAAGTCCGTAATTGTGCAGTCAACACAAACCTCAAAATCAAAAAACTGGCCCTAGCCATTGTTTTTTTAAATTATTTAAATAAACAATTGTTTCATTCTGATTCTTTTTGTTGTCCATTGTTAGCTGCACTTAAAAGAAAACAACTTTCTCAAACTAACTTGCCCAAAATGTGATATGGTCCACTATTGCCACCTCAGGGTTCTACCTTCGTGCTCCTTGTTTATAATGTCACAGGAACCCCTCTGTTCCAATAATGGACCATATTACACAACTGGACTGTAGATTACCACCGTTTTTATATTGTTGGGGTAGGTCGCTCCCATCGTTCTACCAATGGGGAGAAAATCAAAAAGATTATCCAGCAAATCTGCAAGATCTGCCTTTCTTCACTAGGGTGTGCTTTCCAGATCACTTCTTGATTTTACAGGCGAAAGTACTCGTCCTCCTGACTGAGGGGATATTGAAACTTAAAGTTCAGATGTTTTTAATCAACAAGGATCCGTGTTCTGCCAGGCTTAACGTCTGCTGAGGCTTATGGCCTTTAGCATCCTATTGGACTACATGCAGAGCTATTAGTAGGCCGGGAATCGCTTCTAGATCCCATTCTGGCACCCGGGATATTCATAAGGTGACAAATCGGTTTAAAAATAGTGTGCCTGCTAGAAATATTGTCACCGAAGGCAAGTAACCTTATCTTCGTAGAAAACAAAAGGGCAGGTGGATGGGTATGGTATGCGCTAAGTCATAAAGTTATGCAGCTAACATAATATTTGCATATGAAAAGTGCTCAAAGAATATTGGATAACGACCACCCAAGGTTGCCAACTATGTAGACCGCAGTCTACATGTGCAAAACTTTAAGACTCCATATCCTGAGCAACAAGAGTCAGTAATGAGTCCGCACAGTTTTTTCGTAGAACTCTTCTCTGATCTCAATTATTCCAAGTTAACACGTGTTTTGTCGCTGTGGAAGTATCCACGGACTTCCTCGGGTCTAAAAATAAACAAGTAAGCTCCAGTTATGACTGCTATAACCACAGCAACAATTATCAATAAAGTTACTATCCGTTTGTTACCGAAACAAAGCAGAAGCTGGTAAGTAACATGAACGTAGACTCCATTTGAACAAAAAAGGCAGCTGAAGTAATGAATCGAGGTAGGGAATGTCGACCAGGTACACAGTGTGATGCCTCAAAACACGCCAAGCAAGTGATATGAAAACCGGAAATGGTGCTTTCAAGAAAATAAGTCGAGGAGAAACCAATGCCCAAGTGCACACAGGCAAAATCAAAGGAGTATCACACTCCAAGCCAACTCACTAAATGCGTCAATTAGTTACTTATTGGCTTCTGCTTTGTTTCTGTAACAAACTGATTGTAACTTATTGATAATTGTTGCTGTGGTTTTAGCGGTCATAACTTGGGCTTACTTGTTTATTTTTAGCCCTAGTCAGTGGGTATTTTCACAGTGATGAAACGCGTGTTAACTTGGAATAAAGGAGATGAGACAAGATTTCTCCGAAAAAACTGTATGGACTCATTACGGACTTAAGAACCGGGTTTTAGAACCCAGCGGCGCCAGGGGCACGCCCAAAGTCTTCGGGTTCACCTGTCTTAGAATACAGAGACACGGGATACTTCTGAGTGGCGTCAAAGATCAAATTTATTGGCTGGAGCCAGTAACAGAAGTCCTAGAAATAATCACGGTATGAGTTCTCAGGAGACTGCTCAACTTTACAAAGCAAGTCATCCCTTTTTATGCCAAACATTATGCTTCAGGCAAACATTCCTTGTTTACAGTTTGACCAATCACATGTTTCCACAGCAAAAGTATTGCATGACGACAAACCCATTTTACAGTTGTCCGGCCCATAATCAATCATTGAACAAACCCAACATTCTTCTTTAGACAAGCCGGACAAACCCATAATAAAAAGGACCACAACCCATATCGTAAATAGACCATAAAAGAAGAAACAGACGGATAGAAGTAGGATAAGGCATGTTTGTGTGCAGTAAAACTTTATGATGTCCTGTGCTCTGATCCTTAATCTTAATCCGCTAAAGGGCAAAAACTGGTTTAACAAGATCAGCTTCAGGCAACAGGGTCAGTTCACTCAGGTCAAACGGGAGTCAGCACGAACTCGGGCTAAGGTGTACATGTCCTTAAAAGACTAGTTCAGCCACAGTTGTCTGCCTATGTGAGGGCAACCACAAAATGGCTGCCATACACAAAATGGAACCCACAGGTTCAGAATTCACAGAACCTCAGACCCTCCTTTTGCCCTTGCATAGGCAATCACTCAATCTGTATCTGAATCGATGTCAATATTCATCAGGTCATTAAGGTGCTGCTGGAGCATCATTCTCTCTCTCTGTACTTCTCTTGAGACAGGCGGTCTCCTTACACACCTAGTAGCACAAAGGCCACATATGGCAGGACCACACTGTACACAAAGACAACACAGAAAAAGAATCGCTAAAGCCGCACCAATGACCATCAGAATCTTCCATCCCCAAGCGGATAACAGTCCCCAAAACCATCCAGTCAATGACCAATCTCCTTTGTCCACATGTATAGACTCGGAGATCTTATGCAGTCTGGAAATGGCCTTGTATACTGTAGGAGCATTATCTGGAATGAAAACTCAGCAACTCGATTGGATCACTTTACATACTCCACCTCGATCTGCAAGTATGACATCTAAAACCATACGGTTCTGTAACGTCATTAGACGATCCGCTTGAAGCTCAGCAGTCAAATTACTAAGGGCACCGGCAGTTTCATTTACGGTGGACTCAACCACTCTTGTAAATTGGCGTATGTTCCTACTGTTAACCATAGGTACCCAAAACGGCAGGAAACCCTTAAAGAAGTCTCCCACTTCTTGTCCAGCGGTATCTTCCTGATCGAAGACACCTCTAACAACTCTCGTTTTGTGGTAATCTGCGGCAACAGTGTACGTAGGGGGCAACAAATACGCCACATAACATGTGCCCGAAAAATCAGGGGGCTACCATGTATATGCTCTGTTGAAGCAGACAAAATACGTGCCCTTAGCTGCTAAAAACGGTGGGGAAGATTGAGATGCAAAAACGTACGTCTGAGTACATACACTCTTCCCTAAGTGAGCTCTCGGATTCTTGCCATTACCTTGCAAACAAAAATGACCTCGGTGGGGTACGATCCAAATCGGAGGTGACCTCTTCCGTCTCTGCTTCTCACCCAGACTAATACTATATCGGTTGCATTCCAACCAACATATGCTAGTAACTCATCCTTGGGAATAGTCCTATACGTTTCAATATCTCTACTCGTATTCGTAATTCCCTTCACCAAGGCTTTATTACTTGAGTTATCTCTCATGGAACGCAAGGGATAGACTTCGATGGCATAAATAAGCATTTATGCGATAGGGCTCAAGCGGTCCACCTTGCTGATTTCACTGCCGCTCCCCGCAAGGTGGAGTGTGGCGTCCCCCAGGGCTCGTCACTTTCCCCCCTTTTGTTTAATCTATACATCTACCCCCTCATTTTTATGTTGCAGCAGCTGGAGGTCACGGTGTTCAACTATGCCGACGACCTCCAGCTAATCTTCAATCTCTCCCATTCCCCTTCGTCCGCTCAGAACGTCCAAACTGTTATGTGATTCATTCAGGACTGGATGAACTGCAACCACCTCAAGCTTAATCCAGACAAAACTGAGTTAGTCTTGACCGGAGGTGGTTGCAGTCCATGGTCCCCGTCATTTTGCCCCCCCTCACTTGGTACCCCCCCACTCCCGGTCCCTAAAGTCAAGACCCTTGGGATCCTGCTAAATTCACAACTTTCTGTACTTTGCCAAGTCGGTTCGGTAGTATCCTCCTGCTTCTTCTCCCTCAGGATAATCAGGAAAATATCCCGTTTCTTCTCCCTCCCGGCGCTAAAGGTCATCATAATGGCTATGGTGCTTTCGCGCCTTGATTATGGAAACATAATCTACAATGGCGCACCGGCCTATGCCATACATCGCTTGCAGCTTGTGCAGAACCAGGCTGCCCGCCTGATCTATGGATTGCCCAAATACCATCGTGCCACCCCATTGCTGAAGGCCCTGCACTGGCTGCCTGTGAGAGAACGATCCCTATTCAAACTGGGCTGCCTCACTTTCCAGGCCAGGATGGGCACTGCTCCCGAGTTTATCAACTCAGCTATCAGTCCCTACTTACCGGGCAGAGAACTTCGTTCAACCCACATGGCACTCCTGACCGTACCCCGCTTCAAGAAAAAGAAAGCTGGCGGGGCAAAATTTGCGGCCCTGGCACCAGCGTTCTGGAACTCCCTCCCCTTGGGGCTCCGTACCTCATCCTCTTACTTAGAGTTCCGGAAAAATCTGAAAACTTTTCTTTTTTCCAGAGCCTTTTCTACTTAAAATGCTTTGCTGCTACCTGCTGGTCGTAACCCTTAAAGCGCCATGAAACCGCTTGGTATAAGTGCGCTCAATAAATGTTTTAAAATTCAAATACATTCAAATTGTTTGGAAAGCCCATAGAGACCCATTCTGACTAAACGGTAGAACCAAATAGGGAATATCTCTATCCGTAGTATGGGGCATAAGACCACACACCCAACAATTAGTGGTGTTCACTACCAACTGGTGTTGATGCAGAAGCTGTACAAAAGAATTATTCACAAATTCCGACCTTCTAATCTGCTCGTGTTCAGGTAAGATATGAAAAGAATGCAAAGAAGTAGTAGTAGGAAAAGACATAGGTTGGGAGGTGGATCCAGAAGTCAATTGGGTAGTGAAAACAATCCAACCCACCAATGCTAACGTCATGCTTAAAAACATCAGAACACATGTTATCAGAAAACATTTGCTATGCATTAATTTACACAGTTTCATTTTAAAGTTCATTTCCTCGGCAGCTCTCTCCATCACAAAAAACTCCATCCTCTAACCGTGCTGTTCGCTGCAGTTGGTTTTCTTCCGCTAAGGAATGAGTCTATCAGTCCAGGGAACGCCCTAGGACCAACCAGAACCATCGACCTTGTGTCTACACGGCTGTAATCCCAAGTCTTTATACCGCGACCCTACAGCGGAGCTCGGATGGCAGCTTGAAAAAGAAATAGTCCAAAACAGTTTCTTGGATGAGAGAGTGCAGTACTCGAAAAACAAAAGGAAAAATTATGTTTTTATTTGTCCATTGTTTCTCGGTCGTAAATTATAACGGCCTTTACCAGGCACTGTCTGATCTTTAAGCAGAAGTTCAGGCTCAGTCGTATCCAATCTCAGATGCGGAGGTACAGCTGCTGCAAAATGTCGTTGTCCTCTCGTTCAGACTTTGTCCATACTAGATGTGCATCGCTAAACGGCATGAACTTCGGCACTCGTTCTGTCTCTGAGTCACCAATACCTTCACGGATCCACTGGTCGTACGGCAGAGGTAAAGGCACCCTCTTACAATGTACGCCATGGGCCCAATTCCGCTTCCCGAAGACCTTCACCGAGGTTCTTGTCGACAGGAGCACCTGGTGGGGGCCGGCCAGCGGGGCTGCTCGTTTTTGGTCCGCTGAAAGTTTTTCACGAGGACCCAGTCACCGGGATTGATGGTGTGACCTGGGTCCACAGATGCTGGTGGCAAGTTATCGTGAACCTGTTGATGCAAGACATGCAATTTAGCCGTCCGGTCATACAAATAGTCCACCAACACAGGATACTCGATGTCACTAAACTTCACTGGCCTCGGCACTCCCCACACATTCGCCGGGCGACCAAAAACAATTTCATATGGACTAAAAGCCCAATTCGGGAATGCACTGTAGTTCTATTTGACAAAAATGCCAACGGCAAAGCATCGGGCCATTGGAGACCAGAACTCGCCTGAATTTTAGCTAACTTTAGCTTCAAAGTGCCATTTTAACATTCCACTAACCCAGCTGATTGGGGGTGATTCGCAGCGTGGAACTTCTGTTTTATGCCCAAACCCTCACACACTCTCTTCATGATCTTCCCCACGAACTCACTCCCATTATCACTCCACACCATCCTTGGCAACCCAAACCTAGGGAAATATTCTTTGAGCAAGACTTTAGCTGTGGACGAGGCAGTATTATCTTTTAGGGGGTATGCCTCTACCCATCTAGAAAAGGCACAAACAACCACAAGGACATATTTCAGATTGTTGCATCTTTCCATGTGGATAAAATCCAATTGCAAAACCTCGAACGGATACGTCGGAGGCGCAAAGTGACCAGCTGGAGTTGGAGTTCCCTTGCCATGATTATACATCAGACACACCATGCAATTCTTGACCACATTCTCCGCACATTTGGGAATCCCACCATTCTCCCACACTGGAGCCAACAACTTAGAAATCCCTTTCGCACTAATGTGAGACAACCCATGTGCCATCGTAACCACTGCAAGCACATACGCATCCGGCAACATCCATCTTTGGTGTTCTGATAACTCAACCCAACAACCAGTCGAATCCAATCCAATCTACCCGTAGTTTCTCTCCACACACTCTTTTCACTTTCAGTAGCTTCTGCCTGGATTGATTTCACACTCTCAATCGTATCTTCACACTTTCCAACTGCACCAATCCATCTCGCAGGGCCTGAAACATACATTCGACTCATCACATTCCTCGCTGTTTCTTTCGCAACTTCATCCGCAAATGCATTACCAAGACCAACGTCATCCGTAACCTTTCGGTGAGCACTACACTTCAGAATCGCAACTTGCTTCGGCAAAGTATTTGACTCAAGAAGCTCATTCACCAACTGCCCATGTTGAATCTTAGTCCCATGGGATGTGAGAAATCCCCTTTCCACAAGCGTCCAAAACTGTGTGCAACACCAAACGCGTACTGGCTATCGGTATACACATTCACTCTCTTTCCCTCAGACAGAATACACGCTCTCGTTAATGCAATCAATTCCGCTGCTTGTGCCGAATTATAGCTCACTCGTGCAGTTTCAACAATTGTGCATAATGTCGTCACGGCATATGCTGCAGTCGTATCACCATTTGGAAGCTTGTAGCATGACCCATCAACCCATAGCGTACCATCAGGATCCAAAAGAGGAGTGTCCTTCAGATCAACTCTATCCTTCGTTTCCTCTTCCGTCCTCGAAAAACAATCATGCTGTTCCTGACCATCTGTATCCACAGAAATCGGCAACAATGTTGCTGGATTCAATACATTACACTGCTTGATGTGCACATGACTAGCCGAAAGCGTCAATTCATAACCCGACAACCTCGCACTAGTAAGGTGCTGAGTCTTGGTTCGATTTAATAAAGTATCCACTGCATGTGGAACCATCACAACCAACGTATTATCCATCACTAGACCAGCAGACTGTCGAATAGAAACCGCTGCTGCAGCTGTAGCTCTCAAGCTCTCTAGCTACCGGATCTAAAGTTGACGAGAAATACGCACATGGACGCTGCTTATCACCAAACTGTTGAGTCAAAACTGACAATGCACAACCCTCTCTCTCGTGAACATAGAGTGTAAAAGGCTTACTATAGTCGGGAGTACCCAACACTGGAGCAGAACACAACGCATCACGCAATTCAGAAAAACGTTTCTGGCAATCGTCAGACCACGGAAGAGGATTCGGTGTATCTTTACAAGTCAAAGCCAACAGAGGTTTCGCCAATAGAGAGAAATTTGGAATCCACTGTCTACAATACGACGTGATACCCAGTGTAAGAATTGACTTTTGTAGTCTGGTCTGCCCTGTTCCCATGATGCACTGGGCCAGGGACAGACTAATTTGCATACAGCCAGGTTCTGAAACTGGGATGGTGCAATGAGCTAAAAAACGGTGTTGGATCTAGCCCTGATCTCTTGACTGGGTGAGAGTATTCTGCTTAATTCAGAGACTCTGTCCCTCACCACCCCTTGTTGTAAATAAGTGATACCCAAGAAAGCACGCACTTCTCTCTGTGTGCTTGGTACAGTCATTTGCGCAGTCGCTTGAATTCGTTCTGGCGTCAACCTTCTTCCCTCCTTCGACAAGAGATGACCTAAGTAGGTCACTTCTTGGCGACAATACTGCAACTTCGAAGGTGACACTTTATGATGCAAGTCAGACAAATGTCGCAACAAAGAAAGAGTAGCTTCTTTACAAGTTTCCTCATCAACAGCGGCTACTAATAAATCGTCAACATACTGTATAAGAGCAGCACCAGCAGGTAACACAAGAGTATCAAGCTGAGTTTTCAAAGCCTGACTATAAATGGAGGGACTTTCACAATAGCCTTGGGGAGCTCTCTTAAACCGGACGCTTCGGCCCCCTAAAGAGAAGCCAAAAATATCTCTACTTTCCTCCCCAATTGGAATACTGAAGAAAGCATTCTTCAAGTCAATAACTGAAAACCAAGCAGCTGAAGCAGGAATCAAAGTCAACAAGGCAGTAATGTCCGGAACAACTGGAAACTGGAACGACAATCTTGTTAACCTCTCTAAGGTCATTCACAAACCTATAAACAGGTGGCTGAGAAGAATCTGTACGCTTCAAGACCGGCAAAACAGGACTGTTACACACATTACCTCTCGTTTCTTCAATCACACCTTTCTCAATCAAATCATAGATGATTCCTAAAAGCGCTCTTTCACCATCGCTAGAAATCCGATATTGGGGAATACGTAGCAATTTAACATTCGCTTTAAGCGTCACAACATAGGGTGGGATCTCCAAAAGACCCACATCATTAGGACCAGTAGCCCAAAGAGTATCAGGGAGAGAACGCAATTCTGGTGGAAGCCGATCTTTAGACAAATACATCGGAGAGATCACTTTCTTACCCAATGTAAGCTGTACTCCCGAAGGAGAACAATGCAATGTCGCATGCAATCTTTTTAACAAATCCAAACCCAACAAATTCTCACCACAACCTGTCGTTAGAATAAGGGGTGCTTCCAAATCACAAGGCCCAATGGAAAGAGACAAAGGACTAGAAACTGGATTACGTACCGGGGCGCCAGAAAATCCTACCGAAACATTCGTTAAGCCAGACAAAGGTGCGCCAGGGAGTTTAGAGTGCATGATAGAACTCTTTGCTGCACCAGTATCCAAAAGAAAAGGCTCTACTACACCTGATGTAACTACTGCAACATAAGGTCCACTCTGGTCTACTGGAACTGACACTACTCCCTCTCTTTGTCCATGGCTGTCCTAGCAATCATTATAACTAGTACCCTCATTTTCAACATAATAATCGTTTTGTAGTATTGCGTAGATCTGCCAGTCTGTACATTCTGCTGATCAAAATAATTCATTGAACACTGACGAGGAAAAGAACGTTCGTTCTGAGGAAACGCACCACGTCCTCTACCTCTAGATACTTGCTGGAAACCACCACGACCTCTCAGACCCGACATACCACTTGTACGTTGTCGTAAAACAGGACACTCATTCTTGTAATGACCTTCCTCCCTACAATACGCACACTGATTCAGACCCAAAGGTGGTCTTGGAGCAAAATACTCTGGCTTCTGTGATATTCTCTGAAACTGTGGAGGTTGCTGAAACTGTGGAAGTTGCTGTGACTCTTGCTGATTCGAGCGAGGCGGATACGCCTGCTGCAAAAGAACTTTTGTCTTCAAGTGTTTAGTCTTCTTCTCCACTCTATCTTTCTCATCCTTATCCCTATTCTCGTAGTACTGTGCAGTCGCCAATATCTGAGCCGACGAAGAAAGAGCCCACGAACTCTCCGAGTCCTTCAACTTGTTACAAAGCTCTGGAAGTAAATTAAAGACAAACTTATCTACGAACAATCTTTGGCTACCTTCCGTACTCATGTCCTGACCACTATGATCTATGAATGTTTCTTCAAACCTAGTGAAGAAATCTGACACACTTTCATCTTTATTCTGTTTGCATGCTGCTAACTCGTCCCAATTCACTCGTAAAGCCGGCATCATTGTCTTCATAAGGTTGATAATTCTGCCAGGTAAATCTGCAACTAGAGACTCAGGCTTAGCGCCACCAACCTGTCTACCACCCGCAGCAGTAATATTAGTCCATGTATCACCTAACTCTGGCGCATGATCCTCATGATGAATCTTTGCCCACAAAGGTTGAGGAACTACGTTTCCCAACAACATATCTATATCTGCTAAATTCATGATGCATGCGTCAACTGTCTGGGACAACTTGTAATAACCGGCCGGATTTTTACGGGGATCAGGTAAAGACTGTTTAAGGGCCAAAACTTCTACTCTCTTCCATGGAACATGTACCCATACTCTGAAAATAAGGCAGGACAGGTGGAACAGCGGCTGCGTCCCCTTCTCTCCAAACTGGGGGAACCTCTCTCATTGGATATTGTCGTACCTTTCTCCTAACTGCGGAATCAGGCTCAAACAGTCGCTGAGAAGGGAAATCGCTCCTAAACGCAAGTACCATCGCAACTGCTTTCTCAATTCCGGGACCCACTATCGTCCCTTTCGCAAACTCAGACTGAACATTTTGCAACTCCACTGGGACTGAACCCAAATCATTAACTTCCCATTCCTCACGAAGGAAAGTACACATAACTTCGAAAACATACCTTTGCTTGGGTGCTTCCCACTGCTGGAAAACATCCATAACTGACTCCAAGTTATACCTCGAAACATTCGAAACCCATCTGCGAGCCAAGAGATCTAACACTGCCCGTTCTTCGGGACCAGGTAGCTGACTACGCATTTGTTTACGTACAGAAACAGGGGTCATACTCAATGACCCAAAGCAAGGAGACAAAAACCAGTAACAGTCATTCGTTGTCGAGCAGAAGGGGAAGCTTTCATAAGGACAGGAGACAAAGTATTTTGAGGTGATAGAAGCGTAGGGTTAGTAGCAAGAGCAGTTGAAGGTACAGGAGAATAAGGCAAAGTAGTTCCAGACAAAACTGATAGCAAAGTCGGCGGCCCCAGAGGAGGCTGCGCCGTAGGAGGAAGAACCAGCTGAGGAGGAGCCGGTGGCTGAACAGCAGCAAGAGGTTGTGCAACTGGAGGTTGCGGAGGTGCCGTAGCACTCTGTGCATAAGGGGGTGATAATCTCAACAAATGTGACATCAAAGGATCCTTCTCAGGGTCCTTCGTTGCGTTCTCAAGAAGAGATGGCAAAGCTGGATAACATTTATCAATAGCCATATTATATTGCCTATCTGACACCTCAATTGCTTTATCTTCTTCGTTTTCTTTAAACTGCCTAGCAGCTTGCATTATTGATACATCCTTTTCTCTTTTATCTCTTTTAGCTTGTTTAATTTCTTGTTGTCTGGCTTCTTTACGCCAAAGGCGAAAGGAGTCAAACATTGACGGCCGGGCTTTCTTCCTAAATAATTTTGTTTCTAAATTATCTAAAATCTCGGTGTCAAAACTACCATATTGGGGCCATTGTAAGACACCATCCTTCCTAGTATAGCGGACCCATACTTCATTAAACGTAATGGGGCCCACGCCATGTTTAGAATAGAGTTCATAAGTCGGGGTTCCAACTGGAGGTATCGGACATGAATCCTCCAATCTGGAATCCCTGTTACAACCACAACAGAATATCCTCCTAATTTTGCTAAGACTAGGCATCTTCGCTCACTAATCTAGCTTCAAACTTCAAGGGATTATCTACAACGATAGTCTCGCAAATATACGAGTCCCTCGGCTTTGGAAATTGCAATTTTCAATTCAAAACTAAGGAACAAACAAACTAAGAACCAAAGAACCAAAAACTAAGGACTGGGAACGACCCACTTATACTTAACTGAGGTATCAGTCACGCCACCAGAAGACCCGTCTATCGTCTCGCCGTACAAAGCATCACAAATGGGTCCAAGACAGGGCGATAGTCAGGGCAGCAGTCCTTCGTAGCCGTCAGGAAAGCGGGAAGCCTCGCAGCAAAGACCTTCAGTCCACGTTCGACATGCCGGGGTCGATGAAGTGGTGGCTGTCCTCCAGAATTTCCTCACGAAGCTCCTCACGATCTTAACGCTTGGACCCGTACCGCTGAAGTCACCCCATGTTGGGCGCCAACTGAAGAACCGGGTTTTAGAACCCAGCGGCGCCAGGGGCACGCCCAAAGTCTTCGGGTTCACCTGTCTTAGAATACAGGGACACAGGATACTTCTGAGTGGCGTCAAAGATCGAATTTATTGGCTGCAGCCAGTAACAGAAGTCCTAGAAATCATCACGGTATGAGTTCTAAGGAGACTGCTCAACTTTACAAAGCAAGTCATCCCTTTTTATGCCAAACATTATGCTTCAGGCAAACATTCCTTGTTTACAGTTTGACCAATCACATGTTTCCACAGCAAAAGTATTGCATGACGACAAACCCATTTTACAGTTGTCCGGCCCATAATCAATCATCGAACAAACCCAACATTCTTCTTTAGACAAGCCGGACAAACCCATAATAAAAAGGACCACAACCCATATCGTAAATAGACCATAAAAGAAGAAACAGAAACAGATAGAAGTAGGATAAGGCATGTTTGTGTGCAGTAAAACTTTGATGTCCTGTGCTCTGATCCTTAATCTTGATCAGCTAAAGGGCAGGAATTGGTTTAACAAGGTCAGCTTCAGGGCACAGGGTCAGTTCACTCAGGTCAAACAGGAGTCAGCAGGAACTCGGGCTAAGGTGTACATGTCCTTAAAAGACTAGTTCAGCCACAGTCGTCGGCCTATGTGAGGGCAACCAGAAAATGGCTGCCATACACAAAATGGAACCCACGGGTTCAGAATTCACAGAACCTCAGGACTTTTGTTGCTCGGGATGTTGAAGCTTACTGTTTAACCTTTTCTTCGTGCTTGGCAGTCAGCTCAGTTGCTAGATATGTGTGGTGTCCTGGAGTAGTGTGCGATGTAAGAAGTGGGATACAGTGTCAGAGCAGAGAAGCAGGTAGATGGGTCTGTGTGCTTCAGGACTGGGCTACACAGAAGAGCCGAGGGCTGTCTGCAGTGCTCACAGTGAAGCATGAAAGAGCCGAGATGGGTTCAAAGGTGAGCTGAGGCGAAGCCCATCACTGGGTGAGAGAGACCATTGGAGGGAGATCATAGAAATACTTTCTTCATGATGAAAGAGTTCTGGTCATTGTTTTCATGATGTAAAACTGAAAGTTGAGACACACACTCTAGGCAGGTATGTCTTAAGGAATTTTGGGACCCTGGGCCGAACGTATATTTAGAGCCCCTGTTCGGAGCAGCTTTGAATTTGTGATCCAATTTCAGCTCTTTCGTGCCCTCTTTGCCAGGTCACTGACGTGGTACATGCACACTCAGAATACGTTTATTATTTAGTTAATTAAAATGTAACAAAAGAGTCCCAATGCGAAGCACCATTAAAATGGCCTTAAAATATTTTTTCCTTTTTGTGCTTTGTTAAAAAAGAAAACCATTTATCACAAAAGTTTGCACTTCATCCTGTTACAATTAAACAAAATATTTGTCAAAAGTTAGCTAATACATAAAACATAGTCTCTAGAGTTACATCGAGCTGCCATTTTGCCAAGCCTCCAGCCTTGTTTCAATTCTTCCTCAGGTCACAGATTATTTTCAGTAATATTAGTGATCTGCTGCTGTTAAAATGTTGAAAACACAGGTCACTATTGCTGAATACTAGATGTAAACACATTTGGACGAGTGTGCATATGCACTGTCAGTGACCTGGCCAAAGAAGGCATGAAAGAGCTTAAATTGGATCATAAATTCAAAGCTGCTCCGAACAGGGGCCCCAATATATGTTCGGCCCAGGGCCCCTGAATTCCTTAAGATGTACCTCGATGGAGGGCGAACACTCCTTCAAACGCCTCCTAAGATCTGGCTGTTCGAAAGAGCATTTAAGTAATCCGTGCCAGCGTTGATAGTCAGTGAGCCTACCGGCACTAGGACACTCTTTGAGTAGCTGTCTGCTCTATAAATGTGATGATTGATCGTAGGCCAAGTTAGACCTTGGTGTATAAAAAACATGAGGATAGAGAGAAGAGGTGAGATTTGAGTCAGAACGTGGGCCAAATTGAAGTGTAGCTGGAGGGAGAGAGTGGAGGGAGAGAGTAAGCGCTGAGAAGTGCAATGACTTTAAAGCTGTTGAAGAACTGGTGGAGTTTTATCCGCTTCCTTCAGTAAGCACAGACGGGCAGGTACAAGCTGCCACCTAAATAAGATGACTTGTAGGTGGTGTGAGCATGGTGAACTCGGGTGCCTAGTTCTTCCTTTATAGACGAGTGTGACATGCTCCTCGACAGTGTACACACAGGTTCTAAGGTAAAGGAGGAGGGAAGGCGGTGCACACACCCCTTCACTCACACAGTTAATGCAGCTGTTTGAATTTAGAGCAGGAGAGGTGTCTTCAGGGCACAGTGCTATAGCTTTCGGAAAAGTCCTGACATGACCCTGCAATGCACAGGTTTTTTAGCAGGGTGAAGTTCCGCAGTGCAGAGGTGCTGCAGCTTGGTTGCATCTGGGGATCGAAGCACTTCATTCATTTGAGGTACCCAGATGCTGTAGTCGCGGGTAGAGGCACTACAAGCTACTACAGAGCCTGTGTGTTTAAGGGGATGCATGGCGTCCTACAGCTGAAGGCAATGCATGTTTCTGCAGTGTATCGATCTAGAGTTTGAGATGAAGGCATGGCTACTCTGTCGAGTATTTATAGCTTCATTTGATCGTGTTCAAACACGACCTAACGATGAGATGTAATTTGACCTTTACACACTCCTTGTTGAAATCGAGCATCAAGGACCATTTCAATCTGTTCAGATGCATGTTATCACCCATCTCCCCTCCCCCCACCTCTGCCACATTTGCATCTGCACACACACTTGTACCGATTGTTGTAAATTCCCACTCCATTTTGAGCTCGGTTTCCACATCCTGGGTTTTCAGGACAGCTTTCTGGGTGTCCATGCCATTGTTATGGGGACTTATCCTTAACAATTAGTGGCCATTCATGACATGAATTCTGCCCAATCCTTCAAATATATGGGTGTTCTTGTGAACATTCCTTTTATTATAAGTAGCCCATACCTGATGCATTGTGGGTGTTCTTGATGCAATTGTGGATATTTCTAGCATACTAATGCTCTGTGACTTGCTGTGGCATAAAGGAGGCTCATTCTTGACATATTGCAGGCATTCTTGGTAGCAGTCTGGCAATCCCTGAAATGCGGTTCATCCTTGACATTCCGTGTCCATTTTGGCAACTCCCATTATCCTTGGCCCATGAGCTGCCCTCTCTTTGGCATAGTCCGGGTGTCTTGACATAATTGTGGCTGTTTATTCTATCTGTTGCAGAGTCGTAGCACAGGTACAATGATGCCCATGGATTGTTTATTTGGCATAGTTCTGATACAATGGTGGTAATCCTCCCATGTGATGGTCATTGCTTGTCCCTGATGATTATGCACCAAAGGGGAGAGGATGTCCCTTTGAGACATGGGAGTCTTGGTGAATGTTAAGATGTTTAGAACCACACATGTATTTACAGAAAATGAAACTAGAATCTTTCAAATTATTTTAAAAGCTGATTTGTTATGAATGGTTCATCCAGAGTTTGGATAACTTGATGACTTGTTCCTTGCTACCTTGGGGCGGGGGATTTGCCATAGATGTGGTTTCCTGACTTATGGGACATTTCACCATGAATGTAGATAAAGCTTTCTGTGATATTGTCACTTCTGCTGGCTGCAGCATGCCTATCATGCCTATCTTATGATAGGCATGATAGGCATGATCTGGTTTGTGTCTAATTGTCGAAGCTCTATTGAAATGGAATCTTTACGAGCATCGGCTTGACTGTAGGCTTGGACTCCCATACAATTGGTACTTTATCCTTTCACCTCTCGACTCGCTGCATCATCCATATTGCGGTTTTAATACCACTTCATTTTATCAGTCTCCCTTCTTGACCGACACCTCTCAGTAATCTTTTGAGAAATGTAAATAAGGCATGAATCACAATGTCCTGAAGATGATCCCGTTATCCATAAATAGGGATCAAATTGTCGTCGACACCCTATACTATATGCTTTTGACTATACCATATGGGAAGTCACAATAGTGTATTCTTGAACCATTAGTCTGCAAATATTGTTTAATGTATGAAGGCTGTCTCCTCTTGCCCGATACCCACCATCTATGTATGTCACACCTGTCTATATGTGGTAGTAGGACATAGGCCGTGTCCTACTTGATATTGTACAGATAACTGACTACACAACGATATGTTATTAAACCCTGTCCGGCTGGACAGAGAATATGGAATCCAATTTTGATCTATATTTATTTCACGTGATTATCCCTGACTGCCTAGGGACCACTGTTTTTTGAACCGCTATTGAAATAGGCAGCAGCACTGGAAGGCACTCGTGCCAGGTGTGACTAGGGCTGCCATCTATGACCTGTGATTTTGACATTCATGTAAGGTCTGATTTCTCTGTTCTTTCCCTTCCAAGTACAACCACAGTCATGTAATATGTATGGGAATGTACTTAGAAGGGGCAATATGGACAAATAAGTGGAAGAAATGTAGAGTAGATTTTATGTTGTAGGGATTTGCCTCATCAAGGGGATTCCAGTTAAGAACAGCGTCTAATTTCTGAAGAAGGGTATGTTGTGTTGCATTGCACAGCCAGACTTTTACACTGTAAATAGTGATCGAATTTATGGGAAACATCGACTGTTTTGCCACCATTTAATCAAGGTTTACTTAGAGAGGGTGTGAGATTCGGGTATTCCTGGCACACAACACTTTTTAATCTTTTTTTTTTTTGGGTGAAATTTTTATTGGTATTTACACATTACAATATACGCAGCTTCCAGCCTTGTAGTCTGTACTGGAACTAGAGAACCTCTGGTTTTGTGTTGGGAATGTTCTCAGGGTGGAGAGCTGTGGTGGAAATATACATTTAAAACCGATATTGTATAGTTGTAGTGATTGGTCACCTGCTGTCGTGAGCAGATGGTAAATGTATGTAAGGACATCTGTGCGTAGATAGGCAGAGCGGGCGGGGAATTCTGCTCCATGCCTTAGTAGAGGGCTGTGGTGTCATTACCAGTACAAGCAGTAATGTTGTAAATCTATACTGTCTCCGGATAAAAGTGCCCTGTGTAGTGCCACTTAGTAGGTAGCACTACAATACTGTACATAAGTGAGTACAAAGGAAGACAGGCCTTGGGTCTCTACGCCAAAAAACGGGCTGCTTCACACCGGGCAGCATCGCCCAATAATGGGCTGCTTCACACCGGGCTGCACCGCCCAATAACGGGCTGCTTCACACCGGGCTGCACCGCCCAATAACGGGCTGCTTCACACCGGGCTGCACCGCCCAATAACGGGCTGCTTCACACCGGGCTGCATCGCCCAATAACGGGCTGCTTCACACCGGGCTGCATCGCCCAATAACGGGCTGCTTCACACCGGGCTGCATCGCCCAATAACGGGCTGCTTCACACCGGGCTGCACCGCCCAATAACGGGCTGCTTCACACCGGGCAGCATCGCCCAATAACTGCCTGCTTCACACCGGGCAGCATCGCCCAATAACTGCCTGCTTCACACCGGGCTGCATCGCCCCATAACGGGCTGCTTCACACCGGGCAGCATCGCCCCATAACGGGCTGCTTCACACCGGGCAGCATCGCCCCATAACGGGCTGCTTCACACCGGGCAGCATCGCCCCATAACGGGCTGCTTCACACCGGGCAGCATCGCCCCATAACGGGCTGCTTCACACCGGGCAGCATCGCCCCATAACGGGCTGCTTCACACCGGGCAGCATCGCCCAATAACGGGCTGCTTCACACCGGGCAGCATCGCCCAATAACGGGCTGCTTCACACCGGGCAGCATCGCCCAATAACGGGCTGCTTCACATCGGGCAGCATCGCCCAATAACGGGCTGCCTCACACCGGGCTGCATCGCCCAATAACGGGCTGCCTCACACCGGGCTGCATCGCCCAATAACGGGCTGCTTCACACCGGGCAGCATCGCCCAATAACGGGCTGCTTCACACCGGGCAGCATCGCCCAATAACGGGCTGCTTCACACCGGGCAGCATCGCCCAATAACGGGCTGCTTCACCCAATAACGGGCTGCTTCACACCAGGCAGCATCGCCCAATAACGGGCTGCTTCACACCGGGCTGCATCGCCCAATAACGGGCTGCTTCACACCGGGCTGCATCGCCCAATAACGGGCTGCTTCACACCGGGCAGCATCGCCCAATAACGGGCTGCTTCACACCGGGCAGCATCGCCCAATAACGGGCTGCTTCACACCGGGCTGCATCGCCCAATAACGGGCTGCTTCACACCGAGCTGCATCGCCTAATAACGGGCTGCTTCACACCGGGCAGCATCGCCCAATAACGGGCTGCTTCACACCGGGCAGCATCGCCCAATAACGGGCTGCTTCACACCGGGCTGCATCGCCCAATTACGGGCTGCTTCACACCGGGCTGCATCGCCCAATAACGGGCTGCTTCACACCGGGCTGCATCGCCCAATAACGGGCTGCTTCACACCGGGCAGCATCGCCCAATAACTGCCTGCTTCACACCGGGCAGCATCGCCCAATAACGGGCTGCTTCACACCGGGCTGCATTGCCCAATAACGGGCTGCTTCACACCGGGCAGCATTGCCCAATAACTGCCTGCTTCCCACTGGGCAGCATCGCCCAATAACTGCCTGCTTCACACCGGGCAGCATCGCCCAATAACGGGCTGCTTCACACCGGGCTGCATCGCCCAATAACGGGCTGCTTCACACCGAGCAGCATCGCCCAATAACGGGCTGCTTCACACCGGGCAGCATCTCCCAATAACGGGCTGCTTCACACCGGGCAGCATCGCCCAATAACGGGCTGCTTCACACCGGGCAGCATCGCCCAATAACGGGCTGCTTCACACCGGGCTACATCGCCCAATAACGGGCTGCTTCACACCGGGCTGCATCGCCCAATAACGGGCTGCTTCACACCGGGCAGCATCGCCCAATAACTGCCTGCTTCACACCGGGCAGCATCGCCCAATAACGGGCTGCTTCACACCGGGCTGCATCGGCCAATAACGGGCTGCTTCACACCGGGCAGCATCGCCCAATAACGGGCTGCTTCACCCAATAACGGGCTGCTTCACACCAGGCAGCATCGCCCAATAACGGGCTGCTTCACACCGGGCTGCATCGCCCAATAACGGGCTGCTTCACACCGGGCTGCATCGCCCAATAACGGGCTGCTTCACACCGGGCTGCATCGCCGAATAACGGGCTGCTTCACACCGGGCAGCATCGCCCAATAATGGGCTGCATCGCCCAATAACGGGCTGCTTCACACCGGGCTGCATCGCCTAATAACGGGCTGCTTCACACCAGGCAGCATCGCCCAATAACGGGCTGCTTCACACTGGGCAGCATCGCCCAATAACGGGCTGCTTCACACCGGGCTGCATCGCCCAATTACGGGCTGCTTCACACCGGGCTGCATCGCCCAATAACGGGCTGCTTCACACCGGGCTGCATCGCCCAATAACGGGCTGCTTCACACCAGGCAGCATCGCCCAATAACTGCCTGCTTCACACCGGGCAGCATCGCCCAATAACTGGCTGCTTCACACCGGGCTGCATTGCCCAATACCGGGCTGCTTCACACCGGGCAGCATCGCCCAATAACTGCCTGCTTCCCACCGGGCAGCATCGCCCAATAACTGCCTGCTTCACACCGGGCAGCATCGCCCAATAACGGGCTGCTTCACACCGGGCAGCATCGCCCAATAACGGGCTGCTTCACACCGGGCAGCATCTCCCAATAACGGGCTGCTTCACACCGGGCAGCATCGCCCAATAACGGGCTGCTTCACACCGGGCAGCATCGCCCAATAACGGGCTGCTTCACACCGGGCTGCATCGCCCAATAACGGGCTGCTTCACACTGGGCTGCATCGCCCAATAACTGGCTGCTTCACACCGGGCAGCATCGCCCCATAACGGGCTGCTTCACGCCGGGCAGCATCGCCCAATAACGGGCTGCTTCACACCGGGCAGCATCGCCCAATAACGGGCTGCTTCACACCGGGCAGCATCGCCCAATAACTGGCTGCTTCACACCGGGCAGCATCGCCCAATAACGGGCTGCTTCACATCGGGCAGCATCGCCCAATAACGGGCTGCTTCACACCGGGCTGCATCGCCCAATAACTGGCTGCTTCACACCGGGCAGCATCGCCCAATAACGGGCTGCATTACACCGGGCAGCATCGCCCAATAACTGCCTGCTTCACACCGGGCAGCATCGCCCAATAACTGCCTGCTTCACACCGGGCAGCATCGGCCAATAACGGGCTGCTTCACACCGGGCTGCATCGCCCAATAACGGGCTGCTTCACACCGGGCAGCATCGCCCAATAACGGGCTGCTTCACACCAGGCTGCATCGCCCAATAACGGGCTGTTTTACACCGGGCAGCATCGCCCAATAACTGCCTGCTTCCCACCGGGCAGCATCGCCCAATAACTGCCTGCTTCACACCGGGCAGCATCGCCCAATAACGGGCTGCTTCACACCGGGCTGCATCGCCCAATAACGTGCTGCTTCACACCGGGCAGCATCGCCCAATAACGGGCTGCTTCACACCGGGCAGCATCTCCCAATAACGGGCTGCTTCACACCGGGCAGCATCGACCAATAACGGGCTGCTTCACACCGGGCTGCATCGCCCAATAACGGGCTGCTTCACACCGGGCAGCATCGTCCAATAACGGGCTTCTTCACACCGGGCTGCATCGCCCAATAACGGGCTGCTTCACACCGGGCAGCATCCCCCAATAACTGCCTGCTTCACACCGGGCAGCCTCGCCCAATAACTGCCTGCTTCACACCGGGCAGCATCGCCCAATAACGGGCTGCTTCACATCGGGCTGCATCGCCCAATAACGGGCTGCTTCACACCGGGCAGCATCGCCCAATAACGGGCTGCTTCACACCGGGCTGCATCGCCCAATAACGGGCTGCTTCACACCGGGCAGCATCGCCCAATAACTGCCTGCTTCACACCGGGCAGCATCGCCCAATAACGGGCTGCTTCACACCGGGCTGCATCGGCCAATAACGGGCTGCTTCACACCGGGCAGCATCGCCCAATAACGGGCTGCTTCACCCAATAACGGGCTGCTTCACACCAGGCAGCATCGCCCAATAACGGGCTGCTTCACACCGGGCTGCATCGCCCAATAACGGGCTGCTTCACACCGGGCTGCATCGCCCAATAACGGGCTGCTTCACACCGGGCAGCATCGCCCAATAACGGGCTGCTTCACACCGGGCTGCATCGCCCAATAACGGGCTGCTTCACACCGGGCTGCATCGCCTAATAACGGGCTGCTTCACACCAGGCAGCATCGCCCAATAACGGGCTGCTTCACACCGGGCAGCATCGCCCAATAACGGGCTGCTTCACACCGGGCTGCATCGCCCAATTACGGGCTGCTTCACACCGGGCTGCATCGCCCAATAACGGGCTGCTTCACACCGGGCTGCATCGCCCAATAACGGGCTGCTTCACACCAGGCAGCATCGCCCAATAACTGCCTGCTTCACACCAGGCAGCATCGCCCAATAACTGCCTGCTTCACACCGGGCAGCATCGCCCAATAACGGGCTGCTTCACACCGGGCTGCATTGCCCAATAACGGGCTGCTTCACACCGGGCAGCATCGCCCAATAACTGCCTGCTTCCCACCGGGCAGCATCGCCCAATAACGGGCTGCTTCACACCGGGCAGCATCGCCCAATAACGGGCTGCTTCACACCGGGCAGCATCGCCCAATAACGGGCTGCTTCACACCGGGCAGCATCGCCCAATAACGGGCTGCTTCACACCGGGCTGCATCGCCCAATAACGGGCTGCTTCACACCGGGCAGCATCTCCCAATAACGGGCTGCTTCACACCGGGCAGCATCGCCCAATAACGGGCTGCTTCACACCGGGCAGCATCGCCCAATAACGGGCTGCTTCACACCGGGCTGCATCGCCCAATAACGGGCTGCTTCACACCGGGCTGCATCGCCCAATAACGGGCTGCTTCACACCGGGCAGCATCGCCCAATAACTGCCTGCTTCACACCGGGCAGCATCGCCCAATAACGGGCTGCTTCACACCGGGCTGCATCGGCCAATAACGGGCTGCTTCACACCGGGCAGCATCGCCCAATAACGGGCTGCTTCACCCAATAACGGGCTGCTTCACACCAGGCAGCATCGCCCAATAACGGGCTGCTTCACACCGGGCTGCATCGCCCAATAACGGGCTGCTTCACACCGGGCTGCATCGCCGAATAACGGGCTGCTTCACACCGGGCAGCATCGCCCAATAATGGGCTGCATCGCCCAATAACGGGCTGCTTCACACCGGGCTGCATCGCCTAATAACGGGCTGCTTCACACCGGGCAGCATCGCCCAATAACGGGCTGCTTCACACTGGGCAGCATCGCCCAATAACGGGCTGCTTCACACCGGGCTGCATCGCCCAATTACGGGCTGCTTCACACCGGGCTGCATCGCCCAATAACGGGCTGCTTCACACCGGGCTGCATCGCCCAATAACGGGCTGCATCACACCAGGCAGCATCGCCCAATAACTGCCTGCTTCACACCGGGCAGCATCGCCCAATAACGGGCTGCTTCACACCGGGCTGCATTGCCCAATAACGGGCTGCTTCACACCGGGCAGCATCGCCCAATAACTGCCTGCTTCCCACCGGGCAGCATCGCCCAATAACTGCCTGCTTCACACCGGGCAGCATCGCCCAATAACTGCCTGCTTCACACCGGGCAGCATCGCCCAATAACGGGCTGCTTCACACCGGGCAGCATCGCCCAATAACGGGCTGCTTCACACCGGGCAGCATCGCCCAATAACGGGCTGCTTCACACCGGGCAGCATCTCCCAATAACGGGCTGCTTCACACCGGGCAGCATCGCCCAATAACGGGCTGCTTCACACCGGGCTGCATCGCCCAATAACGGGCTGCTTCACACCGGGCTGCATCGCCCAATAACGGGCTGCTTCACACCGGGCAGCATCGCCCAATAACGGGCTGCTTCACACCGGGCTGCATCGCCCAATTACGGGCTGCTTCACACCGGGCTGCATCGCCCAATAACGGGCTGCTTCACACCGGGCAGCATCGCCCAATAACGGGCTGCTTCACACCGGGCTGCATCGCCCAATAACGGGCTGCTTCACACCGGGCAGCATCGCCCAATAACGGGCTGCTTCACACCGGGCTGCATCGCCCAATAACGGGCTGCTTCACACCGGGCAGCCTCGCCCAATAACGGGCTGCTTCACACCGGGCTGCATCGCCCAATAACGGGCTGCTTCACACCGGGCAGCATCGCCCAATAACGGGCTGCTTCACACCGGGCTGCATCGCCCAATAACGGGCTGCTTCAGACCGGGCAGCATCGCCCAATAACTGCCTGCTTCACACGGGGCAGCATCGCCCAATAACGGGCTGCTTCACACCGGGCTGCATCGCCCAATAACGGGCTGCTTCACACCGGGCAGCATCGCCCAATAAGGGGCTGCTTCACACCGGGCTGCATCGCCCAATAACGGGCTGCTTCACACCGGGCAGCATCGCCCAATTACGGGCTGCTTCACACCGGGCAGCATCGCCCAATAACTGCCTGCTTCACACCGGGCAGCATCGCCCAATAACTGCCTGCTTCACACCGGGCTGCATCGCCCAATAACTGCCTGCTTCACACCGGGCAGCATCGCCCAATAACTGCCTGCTTCACACCGGGCAGCATCGCCCAATAACTGCCTGCTTCACACCGGGCAGCATCGCCCAATAACTGCCTGCTTCACACCGGGCTGCATCGCCCAATAACGGAGCAGGCTGCAACACCCAATAACTGGCTGCTTTACACTGGCCGGCAATGCCCAATAACGGGCTGCTTTACACCGGGCTGCAATGCCCAGTAATGGCCTGTTTAGACCAGGCTGTAGCACCCAATAACGGCCTGCTTTACACCGGGCTGCAAGTGGAAGGCTGGAGCCCAAATGTGATTGTAGCATCAGGTGCGCCTCTTCCCTGGGCCCATACACCGTGCAGGAGTGTGGCAGCGGTGGTGGGGGTGCCAGCGGCTGCTTCCCTGACGCAGTCACCATACACAATTACAAGTGCTCACGCGAGCTGAGCAGAAGCTTATAATGCCAGGTCAGTGGCCATCAACACACGAGATAAAAACCTCTGCAGCTTAAAACATGGTGATGACATAAACAGAAATAAACTCGTTCGCTCCTGAACCTCCCCAACAACCTGTATCCAGCTGGAACCAGGCACTCTTATTATTGAACGCAGTGTTGCAATAATAGTGGCACGTGCAGAGCAAACGAGGATGAAAGGAGGTAGAAATTCAACTGAGCTGCATGCTCACACCGGGAGACTGGACTTTTGCTCAAACCTAATTTAAAATCAATGGGCCATTGCAAATGTAGGGAGTCTTCGTTCCATTTGCAACTATTGAATACACCTGCAATTTGCTTCACGGTGTGCTCTTTTCTAAAAGATGCAGTTAGAACTAGGAAAACCATGGAGTGCCCGGCCCGCTCTGTTGAAACCATATCTGTTTGTTGCTTTTTTAAATTCTGTATTTTAAGCTTTTTATCATGGTTTTGACACATTTAACTGGCACCTTGCACTTTATACAAATGTCTGTCCCATTGCTTTGTCTTTTATGACCAAAAATTGGCCAAATAAAGATTAGTTGATGATGACTGACTATCGCAGTAAAACAGAAGGTACAAAGCAAGGCGGCACAAATTTGTTTCTTGATGTGTGCTCCCCTGTCGAGTGTGTGATGTGACCTGGCTGAGACCATCTTATTGCAGCCTGCTGTTTGATCCTCCGGGATAGCTTTGCTTCTTGTGGTAGTGCCTGGCACCTACATATCACCAAACTAGCCGCAAAGGCAGCAAGCCGTTCGGTGCGCGTACCCTCAAAGTGGGGTACTCAGAGAAGTAGTTCCAGTAATCTTGATGAAAACATGGCGGAATCAGCATGGTCTTGGACTGCCGGCCACCTCCCCCCTTGAACACCGACTGAATTACCCAATTCAACCAGTCAACACATGGGGGTCTTTGGAAGTCAAGGGGGGGTACGGGGCCCCCCCCCTGGCCGTATTTATTAAAATATAAAAACAAATCAAAAATTTTAATCAAATAAACATTTCTGACAATTATTAAAATGCACACTTTTCAGAATATTAGATTGACATCCGTTTCGACATGGTATGATGGGCTAACCTTAACAAATAGCTAATACAGCGTGTCTCCTAACGTAATCTAATCATCCTGAAAATTAAACTGCATTCTAATATTTCCAATACTTTTTAATAACTTTTTAATAACTTTAATAAAGGCCTACGGCAAGGTCGCCAACCGGTGTCAGATCCTTTTACAGCTGCGCTCTCACGTTGAAGATGCGCATGCGCAACCCAGGGCACGTTTCACCCACGTGCGCTCCCGGAACTCCATTTAACCATAACAGGAGGGCCCAGACACTCGCGCACCTTAGTGACGTCTCAGTGTTGTGAGGGGTGGCTACCAGCCTGAGGAAAGCGTAGACTCCCTCCCCCGCACCCTTTACTACGGGATATCATATCCTGCCCCTGAAGTTCTGAGAGAGACCAATGGCCCCTCCCGCGGGCGGCCCCTTTCGTGAATGGGTCCGCCCCCCCGTAAGGACCTTAAAATGCTGCTCACCGATTAATGACCTTACCGCCAGACACACATAATAAATACAACATTGCTATTCTAAAAGGAAAAAAGGCCTAAGGAGAAAATTGTTAATACACAGCAAAGCACAAAACATATACATATACAGATACTCCTGTAAGCGGGAAAAAGGCCTAAGGAGAGAATTAGTTAAATATCATGGCACTGCACAAAATATTTACTTCTGTTCTACCTTCCAGTAGACGGGAACTTCAAGGCCTACTGGATCAAACCCCCTAAACCCCCTAAACCTATAGTCTGGCACATTGACCAACCTGATTCTCACCATTTGCCAGGCCCCAAGGTCTGCTAACAAGGGATGGAGGGTGGGGAAAATTACACGGCCCCACGGCGGGGCGAGGAGCGAGCCTGGGAGCGCGGGCACAAAGAGGCCGCTTCCCGCGCTCCCCAGGCTCTTAACCCCTTCGCCGCCGCGACCCCGCCACCCCGCCCCGGAAGCACACCAGTACTTCCGGGGCGAGGGGGCGGGGAACGCGGCCCCGAAGGGGACGGGTTGTGGGAGGGACCGGGCCCCGCCATGCTTGCGTGGGGGCCTATTGGCCCCCCCTTGTATCATGGTCTTGGACTGCCGGCCACCTCCCCCCTTGAACACCGACTGAATTACCCAATTCAACCAGTCAACACATGGGGGTCTTTGGAAGTCAAGGGGGGGTACGGGCCCCCCCCCCTGGCCGTATTTATTAAAATATAAAAACAAATCAAAAATTGTAATCAAATAAACATTTCTGACAATTATTAAAATGCACACTTTTCAGAATATTAGATTGACATCCGTTTCGACATGGTATGATGGGCTAACCTTAACAAATAGCTAATACAGCGTGTCTCCTAACGTAATCTAATCATCCTGAAAATTAAACTGCATTCTAATATTTCCAATACTTTTTAATAACTTTTTAATAACTTTAATAAAGGCCTACGGCAAGGTCGCCAACCGGTGTCAGATCCTTTTACAGCTGCGCTCTCACGTTGAAGATGCGCATGCGCAACCCAGGGCACGTTTCACCCACGTGCGCTCCCGGAACTCCATTTAACCATAACAGGAGGGCCCAGACACTCGCGCACCTTAGTGACGTCTCAGTGTTGTGAGGGGTGGCTACCAGCCTGAGGAAAGCGTAGACTCCCTCCCCCGCACCCTTTACAACGGGATATCATATCCTGCCCCTGAAGTTCTGAGAGAGACCAATGGCCCCTCCCGCGGGCGGCCCCTTTCGTGAATGGGTCCGCCCCCCCGTAAGGACCTTAAAATGCTGCTCACCGATTAATGACCTTACCGCCACAGGCCAGGTAGTTTACCGACTATCTGGCCCCCCCCCAACCGCCTACACTGAAAGGTCATAACTTCCTAATCCAAACCCCTCTACCCCTGCTATTTTGTTCCCTACCCCCATGACATCCCTGACTCTGTCCACTGGACCCCCCACCCTGTGAGTAGAGCCTCTAATAAACGTCAACTCCTCATTATCAGCCGACTGTTAGTCTACTTGGTCCTGATATGACCCCTTGTGGGATATTCTGTCATTAAAGTGTCCTGATATGACCCCTTGTGGGATATTCTGTCATTAAAGTGTAGGAAATAGTTTCTCCAACCAAGTGTAGATCCTCTTTAACGAGTGATTCTTCACCGAGTGACTCCGTGCACTCGCTTAATTCCCCCCCCCCCCTTTTACGTGCAGCCGGGGGAAAACGCAGCCCCCCCATGGTGCAATCTGGGTCCTATCATCGTTACCCCATGTCCTAAAATGAACGAGGGTGTGGGGGCACGCCTCTCGAGGGTCCCTGTAGATGCTCTGACCGGGGGTATCCTGGTACTCCCATTCTACTCTTCCCACTGGCCTACTGTACAGTCTGCTAACCATCCACACCTCGCCACTACGTTCTGGAAAGTGTTAAGTGAATGGTACTACATTTACCCTGGAAGTCCCCACTTCCTGAACCGGGGAAATGAGGCGTTGCATAGGCCTATCCTTCCTGGGGTTGCCGAAGCTAGGAATGCACACCCTTGTGTACATTCCCATCTCTACCGTTGTCACTTACCATTTGGTGATCTAAGCACATCATGCTGACACTGGTGGCCCTGCGTGCACAGGCGCCGTTACTGTAGGTATACCTTTTCCTGTTACGTACCCACGTGCCAAATACTGCCATTTTGTGAAACCACATCCTGCTACATTACTGCCGCCAGCCCAATATAAGGGCTTACACACCAAAACAATCAACTCTGTGTTGGCACCTCCTGCGTCCTTTGATCGCTCGCCCATCACACTTGCGTTGTTGTTTGCCATCCTCTATCTGAAGTCAGCATCCCTTGGGCTGTCCACCTGTAGCAGCTGCTGTGATGCGGTGCACTCCAGATATCCACCATGGACCCGGCCATACATAAATGAAAAAGATAAACACAAACCATTAGTGTTTCTGGCGATAACTGCAGTACATGTGCTAGTCTTACATTGCCATCCCTTGCCACGTTTGATACGATTATTGTCAGATGCATACTCCTAAACACTTCCGACTAAGTGTTGAGCAAGCCTCAGTCTGGGTTCCCTTGTAGCGTGACTGTATTAGTGTTACGAGGAGTGCCCTGTAAAATGGCCTTCATTAACAAACACTACCCAGTGTGCAGTGCAGCGACACAAAGCATGGAGTCCCCAGTGCATACCATAACGTCCTCATGACTCCTTAAGGATGATTAGGATATCAGTTCAAAAGGAACAGTCCGTTTGTATTGGCACCCACCTAATCACAACTTGATGAGATATACGTGTTCTAAATATCGAACCCCTTGCGCCTAACTGTTGGCTTGGATCGTGGCTGACAGTGGTAAAGACAGTGGTCCCAGACTGAGCATCATTTCCCTAACAAGTTTCAAGTAGCAGGTGGCCCGCCCGCTGCCATACAGGATTGTCCAATCAATTCATAGTATACCGCCACCTATTGTAAATCATGATGCAACATTAGTTTCAAAGGATCAGGGTTTAATGTGTTACCGTTCATCAACCCATTCTGCCTCCCCCAGTTCAGCCCTGTTCATCTGCAAATCTGTCTGACTCTCCTGCCCATATAAGAGCACCAGCAGTATCAGAGATGGGATTTAGGCATGATCGCGACCCTCCTCTTTAGATCCACTCTACTATAGTGAGTTTTTTGCGTGCTCTATGTCCTCTGGGGAAATTACCTGAAACTAACAGGTCTACTATGGAATGGCAATTTCCTGGCTGACCTTTGGTATGGCAGACTTACTTGGGCAAAAAACAGGTGGGGAAGAATTAAGTGCCAAATGCTGTTAAGTCGACTCGCAAGTGCATATAGGCCGAGGCAAGCACGTACGCAAGTGTAACTTGAATCAGCAAGCCCCCCGGTCACCCCGAACTAGTATTGTCGATTACGTAGACCACTCTGCCATGTTACCGTTGTAATTAGTGGGCATATACCCAGGTGAAGTGAAAACACTAAAAAATTCCCGCACCCAGAAAAATTATTATGGGGTTGCGGGATCCGTGCAAGGAGGGTGTTAAGCAGGGATCAGATTGCAGTGCCCGCCCAGCCCTCATGGTCACATTGTCTAACTACCACATAAGTAGCTACCACGACTGTCTTGTTGCTGAGTCATACAGGAACAGCGAGGGCACAGCAACTGTTATCCTAATGTCACAGCCTTTAAACCCATGTGGGCAGTTTTTCATGTTCCTTGCACTATAACCATTCTGACAAATGATCGTTTGACGTGTTCTTGCCCCACTGTAGGTGTACAATGGGCGGCATCCCTGAGATTAGAATTAACATATTAAATGCATTTAGATACAGTGCCTCTAAATATAACATTTTTAAAAGCGTGTTGGCTATCCTGCCAATCTGTCATGGGTGCAGCCCTCCTGTGCCTACATTGGACATTCCTGATTGTAAGAAAAAGATAACATTCTTCCCATGTCAGCAGGCAATTTATTATGGCCCCGACCCATCCTTTTAAATAACTTGTGAGATAACATGGCCCATTGCCATATTGCTATCACCAGTAGCCGGTGGTCACACCGGCCAACTATGTACTGAACCCTCTTGTTTGTAAACAGGTGTGATAGGATGTGGGATAGTACTTAACCTACCTACACAATTCTACTTAAAAATTCCCACTGCCTGATTGCCATCCCCAATACCAGGTGGTCCCCCGGTCTACCGTTCACTGGACCAACTTGCTTGTAAACAGGTGTGATAGGATCTGGGATAGTGCCTTCCTACCCCACTATTGTACTCAAATGAAAATTCGTGAACATCAGAGGCTGGCAGTTGCTGGTAAATTGAGCCAAGACCAGCAAAGACAGGGGACTGACTACTTGTCCCGGGCTAGACCTCTGCATCAGGGTCTGCCACTCTAACCATTGAGCCACACTTCTCCACCAAAGTGGAGCCAAACGGGACTTGATATACCGTGTAAACATTAATACATCCACTTTGGCCCTTCGAAACTGAACTGGACTGATCACGTCACTTCTAGCATGAAAATATGATTCCACTGTGGCACTTTATACAGAACGGAGTTGGGCCTATCATGTTTCCACCTTAATCCCAAGATATGTAACTCATTGCTATATTTCCATTTTTACCAATAGCCTAAAATTTAAATGGTATTTATCAAACCAACCGTGTAAGTACTGTAAACACCATCATATTGCACATTCGTGCATCCCCATGTGTAGAAAGCCAATGATTCCGCACTTTTAAACTTGCAGGCAGCTAGATATAGCTTCATGTATGCCTAACAGAAAACCCGCATTCCAGACTTTTGTCCATGCAATCTACATTCCTCTCTATCCAGACATAAAGACACACCCTGTCCCTAGTCCCAGTACTCGTAAATGCCTGATCAGTACCAAAGATAGTACTATTCGGTCTTTAAACAGAGTTTTTTGGACCTTTTTGGGCCCCTGTGTCACTGCGCCTGTTGCACCCTTGAAATCATGAAGCTCAATGTATTTCCGTTCCCTTCTGCCCCACAGTTCTGTCCGCGCATGGAAATGATGTTTGCGGCGCACCCGGCCCTTGCAGAGACAATTCGGTTAAAACACCGGCCAACTATGTATATAAAACAGTCATAAACGCCACAAAACCAGACTGGCATCATTCACGCCAGGGACAGTTTCCAGAGTGAGTAATACTATAGACAAATTAGGAGTTCCTATCTCATACCCCTGCCAGGGACTGACATCACGCGTATAAAAGATGCGCTTTCGACTAACTATATGTTCTCGCTATACTGTGCGAATGGTGACGTTATTGGCCTATTGAGCAATGGAAGGGGAATTAGGCTTCCCATCCAGCTGACTACCCTACAGCGATCCCCCCCGGGCCATATTGCACGTGGAATGTATTTATTTATGCCCTTACATATATAGCACGGACTTTACCCGAAAGCTTCATAGCGCTCCACGATAGGAACCACATCTATACATGAATGCGACCAGTACCTGAGAACAGATTACCTGCTTCTCGCCCAGCTGTATACCCTACTGCGGTCCCACCCGGGCCCCATTGCACGTGGGGTCGCAATGTATTCATACGTGCCCTTACATATATAGCGCGGACTTTACCCGAAACGTGACACACACACACAACAGGGTATATACCCCTTTAACTTGCAAAGCCTAAAATACAACCTTACATAAAATCCCACCACAAAGTTAACTAGTATAACAACACTTTCCATCACCGCCTGTTGTAAAATTGGGGTGCCTTCACTATGTACCTTATCATCTAACCCTTTGTTTCTATGAAAAACAAAATTAAAACGTTGCCCTTCAATGGTAGTCTCCCATCCACTTTGTGCCCTAGCTGTCCCTGCTTAGCTTCGCGTGTAACCCGGTGCAACAACAATTAGCTTGGACAATATCGCATGCGGCAACTCGACAAACGCTCGCGTTTCACACCACTCTAAAGCCATCACTTTTGATAACACTTTTTAATGTTGCATTTTAGAGTAATAATTAGGAATGTCCATTTAAATGTTCCCCAAATTGAGTTTTTCTCTGTGTAGAAAGAGCATGCAACTCTTTCAGAATCAGCGTACTTTGGCAACAACGCTTTCTGGGATAATGTAACTAAACAGTATTGTCTTAGTCCGGGAAAGATCCTCAGTTACCTTTATTTTAAATTCCTTCATTTACTTTCCCGGACTAGCATGGCGACAGACGACAACCTCGTTGTCCAAACTGAGCACATAAAAGTGCGTATTTTTGCTCAACGAGCGCCCACTAACATAGCGCACAAAAACCTCAATCATAGCGCAAATTAAACTTGTGCTCCCCATCGGTATCATTAACCCACAAAAAATACCCCAACACACCACCATGAGAATATGCGCACCACACTCTAAACTAACTTAAGTTTTGACTCAAAAAGAGCAGACCAAACGCTATCGGCGAAAATAATTTCCCTGCTTGTTTCTTATGCAAAATGTTGTTAAAATCGCTCCTGGTAATGTGCTGGTGCATCCCTATGTCAGGCACCATATTTCCTAGGTTGCCCCTCACTTAGCGAGTTTGAATCTACCTTTAAGTGCAGTTTCATTCAATCAGAAGGAGGGAACTAATGAATATACACGTTATCAGCACACCAATGAGTAAATGGAACATGAGTACCCCAACACACCACCATGAGAATATGCGCACCACACTCTAAACTAGCGGCACATAGTTCCCAACGGGCAACGCACTACCTAGGTAAATTTACCCTATCTCCGTTGCCCCTGTGCACTCCAGCCTTCCGACGGGTAAAACGATGGGTGGCAGCGACGAACGCTGCTCCAGTGTTGCTGAAGTCTGTCCACCATCCCTCGGACCTCCGGATGGCTCCTCTTTTCCGCCCTTGTCCGCTCCTTCCAGAGACCACGATCCTCGTCGACTCTGCTTGCTCCTCAAGTATGGAACGGCAGACCTGCAGAGGGAACAAAGCAGAAAAACATTACGGGCCGCTGGGGGCCCAATAGCTCGCACGATCTCCGGTCACAGCAGATTCTCCGATCTCCGGTCACAGCAGATTCTCCCGCTCCGCCACGAAGAAAATGCTCCTCTCTGCCCGCTTCATAGGGTGTGCTCCCACGAAACGCCGACAGTGGACCTGGAAAACAAAACAGAAAATTACACGGCCCCACGGCGGGGCGAGGAGCGAGCCTGGGAGCGCGGGCACAAAGAGGCCGCTTCCCGCGCTCCCCAGGCTCTTAACCCCTTCGCCGCCGCGACCCCGCCCCCCCGCCCCGGAAGCACACCAGTACTTCCGGGGCGAGGGGGCGGGGAACGCGGCCCCGAAGGGGACGGGTTGTGGGAGGGACCGGGCCCCGCCATGCTTGCGTGGGGGCCTATTGGCCCCCCCTTGTATGGACATGCTGAATGAGTAGAAAAAAGACAAACGTGGAAAATAACAGTTGCTGCAGCACTGAAAATGTACGAGCTGATCTGATTTTATATTTGTAAAGCATGGACTAATGTCAGAGGGCATCTAGGCACTACAACCTGAAATGCACTGAAAAAGCAGAGAAAAATAAAATGAACAGCAGATACCTGGAACCATTGTGAAATGATTACAGGGTGAATTGCCAGGACTTAAGGGCCTTCCTGAAAGATAATGATCTGGCACTCCGGACCTGATGCCCCCCGCTTTTCTCCCTTGACCGCTGTATCTTTCTGTCTTAGCGCCGGGACACTCTGCAGGGTAGCTGTGCGCTCTACAAGTCCTTTTTAACATAACATTTAACATATTAGTTCTGCAGAGTTCTTCTGGTGAGTGGGTAGGGTGTTAGATAGTTTTGATGTTGTGAAACAAACTGCTCCCTAATCACCTAGATCGCCGAATTCTCAGGATTGCAACTAGATTAGCTTCGGCAGATCGAATATTTCTTTGTGGGGGTTTACCAGCGAAACGTATGTCTTAGATACACTAGTGCAGAAGTGCGTAATACCCTAAAGGCAATACAGAGGGCTTTGAAATATATTCGATTCTTCATGGGTAGCCAAATGGAAGCACTGAGTGCTTGTTTGGCCGACTGATATATGGGAATTCCTGTCAGTAGTCTGGTTGCTGCATTATGAACAACTTGTAACTTACTAAGAAGGCCTTTCTGTAGGTTAATCAAGAGAGCCCTACAGTACTCTAACCTGGAAAGGATAAGAGCGGAGACAACTGTTTTTTGGAGATCCGGAGGTATATAAAGACGTATTAATTATCCTTATTTTTTGTGTGTAAAATTTAGAAGCAATGGCATTGATCGAAGGTTCAAAAGATAGGGCTGAGTCAAAAATTACTTTCGAATTCTTTCCTTTTGTTGCTGGAGTAGGGATAGTCGGAGTTCCTGAAGTCACCAGTTGCGAGACCAGAAGGATACATCTGATCCAAAATGTAGGACCTCCGCCTTTCCCCCGAGTTCGAATTTCAGACAGGTTTCCAGCTTCCACTTATGTACCTGTTGCATGCAATTATGAAACCTAGTTGCTGTGTCCTGGATGTTGCTAGTTACTGAAACAACAATTGGGTGTCACCAACATATGCCACCATGGCGAATCCAAAGGATTTCATAAGTCCTGCAAGAGGGGTGATGTAAAGATTGAAAGTGGGCTGAGGGAAGAACCTTGTGGAACCCCACAGGGTAGTTGAAAGGGAGGGAATTCAAACTCTCCGAATTCCACTGATTGCTGTCTCTCAGTTAAGAAAGATTTCAGTAGGGAAAAGGCTGAACCCTCGATACATAAGCTATGGAGACGATTAATCAGCGAACGTTGGACAACAGTGTCGAATGCTGCAGAAGGTCTAAAAGAATCAGCGCAGCATTGTCTCTACTGTCGCCAGCACATTTAATTTCCTCCTTGGAGGTAATCCAGGCACGCTTGGTACTGTGCTCGCTCCTGAAACCATACAGAGTTGCGTCCAAGAGATGATTGTTGTTAATCAAAGCTGTCAGTTCTTGTTTCATCAGTTTTTCAACGACCAGGTAACCTCTTACTTGCAGTCACTGCCTTTAGTGTTTGCTGCAGAGCTCATCGAGGCATGAATGAACACTGTGCCCAGATGAAATCACGAATAGCAGTGGCGATTGCGATGCAACCAAAGATAGATACTACAGTCTGATGCAGTTACGTCAACCTTCCTTTGAAAAGCCAATGAACCTAACCAGTCCTGGAGCTGCTTTCATGATGTTTTCAGCATGAGAGAAGCTCCAGGATTGGTAGGAGCAGGCTCACCCAGAGCTCATTTGACGAAAAAGGGGCCTGTCTCTACACTCCATCCGGTGGCAAAACAGCTCGTATTGGTGCGGTCTGAAATGTGCATGTTGGGCAGGCCATCGCCAGCCAATCTGATATGCGCACTCTGCGCTTTCATTTTTGTCATCATCTCTGCTGCCAGCCTGCCAATCATAAGAAATCCCCTCCCCTGGAGCTCGAGCTAGAACATTGCTTGCTTTATAATAACATTTTAATAACCATTTTTATTAATTCACATTTGCTGCTGTGTGCTGCTCGCAGCAAGCGGGGTGATGCACCTCCGCCCTTTAGGAGGGACTTCCCCTTCATTTATCTGGAAAATGTGCTGTCAGAATTTCATTTGAGGCATATCTATAAAAAAATTACGCCACGCAGCACATCAGTCACCTTGCCGCGCTGCATCTTAGGGAAAGGGTAGATATACACCATATTTAACACAATGTGGCGCATCCTTGTCTTTTCCCTGCGCTGAAGCACAGTGTGCTGCTTAGCACCATCGCAGGCACCCATTGTAAGCAGGTTGGTTTTGTGCAGGAAGGGATACTTTTCTGCACAAAAACAATCCTCTGAGGCTAGTTCAGCACACATAGAAAGAGGAAAAAACAAGAAGAAATAAAGATATTTCTCCTCGTTATGTCTCATATGGGGAGGTGTAACATCTTGACGCATTCCCAAGTCTACCAGTAATGGTGAAATCTGGGAATGTACCAAACTCCATGGGTGGATGAGTTGGAACGGCCACACTCCACCCATGGAATGCCTCCATGGGGCAGAGTATCGCAAAGCAGGGCAGGGTCATGCACGGTGGCCTTGCATGGCTTGATAAATCTTACTTGGAACTTGCTTCACCCTGTGCTCCATTGCATGGCGTACAGGCCAGCCGCAGCTCTCCCGCTAAAGCGGAGGAGCATCACCCCACTGCTCTGCGAGCAGTAGTTCAAGGAAAACTAAAATGATAACCAACGCTATTATCGTTTTAGTTTTTCATTTCCTGGGGAGGGGCTGCTCTACTGACAGAGCAGGGGCCAGAGGGAGGAGTGGTTTGCCCACTCAAAGTGTGCAAGAATGTTTGGCTGGCCGTCTCAGGCAGGCCAAACATCCATGCACACTTTCTATGTTCTCCACCCAGGCTGCGTTAGGCCTGGGTGGAGAACATGCCCAGGCTCCCATTCACCGTCTGAGAGCTGAACCATGGTGCTCAGACCAATCACAAGGCTGCAACGCAGCCTTGTGATTGGTTTAGGGGCGCCTGGGAGCCCAGGTGCTTACTGCTGCCGAACTCCAGACAGGAAGAAGATAAGAAAGGGACATAGGAGAGGCGGGTAGCCAGGTAAGTGGTTTTTTTTTCTTTTTCATTTCCTCCCTCCGCACCCCAGCACCACTGTCCTCTAGGAGTCGCTCCAGGTACAGGCGCTTTGTGTTTATTTTTTAAATATCTGGTGTGGTCCATCTTCCTGTTCTAAAAAGTGTGTCTCGCGGTCAGTCCATTTTGAGACAGGTATTTGTGTCCCACCACTTTTAAAGTTCACAATCCACCAATGGTTATTGCTTAAAATGTTATTAATGTTACCTGCTATTGCCCTCTGGTTACTCATCTTACATGCTCGGGCCTCAGTGACACGAGACCAGAAACACCCCCTCGGTGTTTGCATCCACATTGAGTCAGTATGTAGAGCACACATTGCCTTGACAGCATCCACAGTGCCATTGGATGTAGAATGTACATTAACACTTAATCTTCTTTATCAAATTGCTGTGCCAGTTTTTGCATTTTAGCGTAAGGGGTAATGGGATAAAGCGCCCTCGGTATTGTGTTTATATTCTAGCTCAGGTTAGGCTGCCACTGCTACAGGGTGCTTTAAAATTCATCCTTTGCCACAACCTTTGGTGGTAATCCTTTGCCAAGAACAACTAATACTGGAATGCCCCTCAGCTCAGGCCACCGAGTTGTTAATTTGAGCCAGTGGTCAGCGATGGCACTTCATTGTCAGCACCAGCTCTAGTGGCAGTCCACCGCATGGGTGCGATGCCTGATACGTGCACAACATGTATTTATTAAGTCAGATCGCAGTGAAAATGAATACCAGCTTCTCTTGCCATTATTATGGCTTTGTGTGGCCTGAAATGAGTATGATGGTTAGGTGTCATGTTGGTACTGTCATTGGCAGTGCAGGCAGGGGCAATGCATCTTGCAGGCTGAAGTGGCCTTCTGAGAAGGGCTCTGGCACTTAACTTTATTAGGTTGAGCCTGGGCATCGCATGCTCTGCGAGCCATGCCGTATTGGGGTATGTACTTGAAGCCCCGTCCACTCTCCACCCATATTTGTTGTCATTGTCCTTCGTAAATGCTGGCTTCTGATTCGTGGTTAGGCTTATTAGTCCCTCCTTAATACCGCCTTGTCTTCATTTGTTACCTTCCATGAGGACTGACCCTTCTACTTCAGTTGATACATGGTACGTCTTATTTAGTCTGGAAGCACTACTTTATTGAATTATTTTGTCCTGCAGACAAGTCATGCTTTCCTGACCGAGGCACCTTCAGGTTCCAGACTGGCGGCCGCTTATTTCTTGTTATGCGCTGTTGCCAAAATTTACACATACTCACAAATGGAGCCTGCTGTTGCAACCCGCATCTCCGTCCTGCCCATGTTGTTCTTGCTTACATTTCACATGCTTGACTTAATTTTGTTTTTAACAGCAGTCTGCTACGCCCCTGGGGCTCGGACATGCTGCAATCCTAAGCTCATTATCTCCCCACCCCATCCTAGCCGTCCTCCGCGTTTGCTTGGTTCGGCATACCAGCGTGGCCGCTCTGCCTCTCCCACCTGCTATAATTAACCTCATCACTGTGGCGCGAATTCCGCCGCAGTGCTGACATTCCAATCGCGGGCGTGGTCATGACGGCTCCCGGCCGTCATCAGCACATGCCCACCGTCATGAGCATCGAAGAGGTTAAGACGTTCACTTCTAACATCTTAATTGCAGCAGAGCATAAGTATAGTTTTATTCACTGGTCGGGATAAATAGAGCGCAGATGCAGCATTTGCAATGCAATAGATCTTGCATTTGGCGAGAGGTTAAGCTATTTGCCATTGTAAATGACAATGCCTTTTATTTCTTTTTTTCAATGCATTGTCATTTACAATACCAATATCTGAAACCTTCGCAAATGCGAGACCTATTGCATTTCAAATGCTTGCTTTAATTTAAGCACTTTGCTCACCTCAATAACTTTGTCCAAACTGGATCTGTGATGTTGCTCAATGAGGTTTATAAACCACTAGATGTTATATTACCCAAAAGCTGTTTCAGGAGAACCCGTCCCCAACCTAAAGTTGTCCTTAAATTATATTCATTTTTGATCCATGTTACCTGTCAAACATGGTTAAAAACGTTATTATTCCCTCAAAGTGCCAAAAATACCTGAGAAGAAATTATTGACAAAATGAATTGTTATTTAAATTGGTAGTTTCGACACCTTTTCTTGTGTAAAGCACTTCTGCCCTACTTTTATGTGGATGCACTTGTTGGGGGTGGCAGCTCCCCCCCCCCCCCCCCCGAAACTACGTACTCCTAGCCTGGTTGCTTGCCCAGGGCTGGCAGCAGCTGGAGGGGACTGATCACCGACCCCCGCGCCCATGTGTTTGTCCTGCAGGTGATTGGGTCTCCGAAAAACATGCCACAATCTCTCCACCTGACTCCTCCCTCCCTCCGCCAGGCGGTTGGCTGTTGATCCTTGTAAACTGAAAACTCTTGAAAAGTAGGGCAGAGGTCACAGATAAGAGGGACTGTAAAGTCAACTCTGAGCGCGGGCAATGGGCACAATCCAGACTTTTCCTTAGAAAGTTCTTTCCACTCAGACGGGAGCGTAGGTTGGGGGTGAACTTCAGATGTCCCTACAACCGCGCTGACATTATAATGTTAATATACATTATATGAGGGGAGCTTAAGGGGCAGAGCAGATTGTTGAGACTACTTAAAACACAATGGGGCTTACTTACATGCCCCTGTTGGCACCGAGCATCACTTTTTTTGACGCTTCGGGGGTGTGGCAACATTTTACATTTTTGCAAGGAGGCCCTCGACCACTTAGCGTTGCTTAACGCCACCTTGTAAATATGCCCCTATCCACCGCAGTCCTCTGCGGCAAAGGGGCCTGAAATGGGTGATGCTTTGGGCATTCCTCCGTAACATCCATTGCTTTTTGGGGCTGCACCACATGTACAAGGAGGTGTAACAGTAACAAACGACAGTAGGCGTTAGAATGGCGCACAAGGAGAAATGCTTTTATTTCTCCTCGTTTTTGCTTTTTATGTGTGCTGCATTGTGCAGCACACATAAAGGGAGAAAAAAGCCATTAATGATTGTTCATGTGTAGGAAGGTATCCCTTCCTGCACATATACAAACATTAAATAATGACAATTTGAGACTTCTATGTGTGCTGCAGAATGCAGCACACAAAGAAGTAACAAATAACCATAATGGATTGTTGTAGAAAGGGACACCTTCCTGCACATAAACGATCATTCCCTGCAACGCAGGCACCCTTGCACACTGGTGCAAGGGTTTCGGTGTTGGTGCTAGGCAGCCTGTTTAGCACCAGCCTAGGGAGAACACAGGGGTGCGTCATATTGTAGTAAATACGGTGCATCCCTGCATTTTGAAAACGTCAGAGCGTGGCGCTGCCAGATTTGGAGCAGCTTCGCGCTCTGGCATTTTCTGGGGGGGAGGGGGGGGTGAGGGAGGAAAAGGGGTGCTGGTGGCGACTGAGTATTGTGTGTACATGGGTGTTTTTGTCTGTGTGTATGTACAAATTCCTTCTGAGGTCTGACACCTCACCATGCCCGACTAAAAACACTTATTCCCATCTATTTACTACAGATTACATGATTAAGGGGAGGAGTAACACCCCATCCCCTAGAACTACGCCCCTGCTGACAGATTTAGGAACTCAACCAAATGAGTGACTTGGATCAAAAAGTGCGTTCAAACGAGAAAGACAACCTGGTTAATAAACAATTCCCTATGACGGAAATAGTTTTGAGGGGTGATTATTTATCTAACATTGTTGCAGCTCACGCTGCTGACTGGATTATTTTGGGTTATTGTTTTTGAATTCTTTTTCTGTGCTTATCTGTTTATGCACTGAGACCTGAAGTCTGTCGGTAAGTCTCTGGGTCATCACTAAACAGGGATGAGTGAGGGAGTGCTACACATTGTCCAGTCACAGACTGGGTGCGAGTCTATGGAGTGGATGTGGTGGTATCTGCCTTCAGATGTGTCTCAAAGTGGCCTCACTTACTGGATCGAGCCAATGAGCAGATCTATTCACTACCTCCAAGAACGCTGTATATTTACGAGAGCTTTGCATCACGTTTGCACCAAGCAAAGTGGTACATGTATTTTGCAAGGCTCTGAGTCAGATTTATGAAGCCATGCAAAGCCACATTGCATGCCTTTGAGTGTCCTCAGACATCTTAAATAAGGCAACGCAGCGCCAATCGCTGCAGCGCCTTACTCTGCGCAAGGGAGGTGTTCTGTGGGTGTTGTGGTGGGTGTTCCCATGCAACTCCTATGGGTTTTGATGCATTCCCAGATTTACAAGGACTTGTAAACCTGGGAATGCGTCAAAATCTTATGCCTCCCCAGGGCAGGCACAACATGGAGAAATATCTTTATTCCTCTATAAATTGTTTCCATGCAGAAAGGTACCTCTTCATGCACAAAAACAATCCTGATGACTTGCTCCACTGCCCTACATCAAAACCCTATAAATGAGACCCTCCGATCCTTTTTTTTGGTCTCCAAAACTCAATTCTCAAACAATGTTTGTTCCCTTAAGCTCCATCCTCAAATCAATTTGGGAGCAGTTTAGGTAGGTCTCTGGCCTTGTATAAGTATTTCCAACTCTGCTGCTGAATCCATGTGTTCTGACTGGGCACAGATCTGGGAATGGGCTTGTAGAGTCTGGTACTCCACCTGCCTGAATCTGAGCATCTTCCCTCCACTTCGATTGCCTCTTTAGAAGGATCCACTATCCCAGCAAAAAATGTGTAGCCCCTGCACCACACCTCCACAATCTAATCTTCCATGCATGGATAATGAGGGGATTCAACTGAGAGTCATGGATTTTCCATCTCCGGTGTTGGATGTTATTCTACTGCTCACAGCCCATTCACCAAGTATGTCAATGCTGGCTGTTAGTATAGATTAAGCACCCGGTGCAAGGAACAGCAGTTGACCCTACTCTGGTCAACCTATCTGATTCTTCTGTTTGCTTAATTTCTGAACCAATAAGGCCTTACAGATTAAGGTCATTTATGAGCCATTTCCACTTTGCTTCATTTGCTTCACAAGCTTTCTTTATTCAAGGCCCTTCCTGTGATGAGTTTCTTAGAAGGGCTTTCATACATGTTTCCTCCTGCTAATTTCATTATGCCACAGTGGGACCTTCATTGTGTTCTTACCTTTTATATATGTGCACCCTTTTAAAAAAACATTTCATTAGGTTTTGTTACACAAGTGTTGACTTCCATAACTTGGAATCAACGAACAATAGACAGATATTGCCCTCCCCATTCATCCAACTTCCTCCAGCCCCTCGCATAATCATGTCTCAAGGTGGCCTTGGTCTCCCACACATATTATTCTGGTAATGTCCCTGCCCGGCATACTAGCTACTAAAGTTCCAAATGCCGTCATCTATCAGCTTGGCCAAAAGTTGAACTGGTTCCAGACTCACTCCCCGGTGGTCTGCCCAGGCCCACCAACTTTTTGTGTATTTCTGTAGGCATCCCTAGCCCACATACGCTGCTCTCTCCATACCCATGGCCCAGACCCCTTCTCCATTTCTCGACTACAGGAGGAGCCGCGTCCCTCCAATTGCTGGCCACATCCTTCTTTGCAGTTAATAGATCCAGATGAAGACGGTCAATTTATATCTGTTGCTGTTTAACTCTTTACACATGTGTAAAAGAAAAAGTTTAGTGTCTAAAGGATTGTCCAACCCTGGACAGAGCCTAGGCAGGCCATTACACCACCTCAAAAATTGCCTCAAATTGCTGCAGCTCCACACTGTATGTGGGAGATCTCCCTCCTTCTCTTGACAGCCGAGGCATAGGTGGAAGGCTATAATCTTCATCCTCCATAGGTTCCTTCTAGTGAGATGCACTCTGTGGAAGTAGTTCAAATGTATGAAACGAAGTCTGGCTGCGATAGCTGAGTCCAGAGGAGACACCCTGGCATCGGCCCATTCCTCATCTGTTAGTTCACCCCAGTCAGCCTCCCAAGCCAAGTAAAGTGCCTGAAAGAAATCTGGTTGATGTTCTATTAGTTACTTTGTAATCACTCAGCTCGAACATGAACAATTTGCCCTCTGGTGGGATAAATTTGGGGAGGTCCTCCCGTCCTGAAATATATGGAGTAAGTGCATGTCCGTGTTGCAGATAAGAGTAGAATTGGCTGCAGTGGAAGCCAAATTCATTCTGTAGGGTTTGGAAGGCGTTCAAGGTGTCGCTCTCCAGTACAGTACAGTCACCTCCTATCTCAGCACAGTGCCACCCCATAGTGGCGTCTGTTCTGTGAGTCTACCACCCCACCCGGTTCAGAGTGGACTTCCATAGCTTCACCACCATTGGCAGCGGAAGTGTTGGGTTAACCCCCCCCCCAACCCACTCCAGTACAAGAGAAGATGAGCCAGGGATCCCCGCGTGACCATTTTTCAAACCGTACGCCCGATCGTCTTAGGTGTCACTCTACCACTTATTCATGATCACCAAGTGAGACACCCTACAGTATGCTTCAACGTTGGCCGTCGAGTCCTCTCAGGTATGTAGCCTGGAAGCCTTTAGTTACAACTATGCAAGGGCGACCTTGCTTCAACGCAAAGCTGCAAAGCATAGAGTTGATCCTTTGGAGGAGGGATAATGGGATCTCATACAGGTAGCGTTGCAGTTGATAGAGGAAGAGGGGCAGAGACACCATATTAAAAATAGCTGACCTGCCCAGCAATGATAGTGGAAGCGGTGACCACTCCTTTAGATCAGAGGTCATTTTCTCTAGCAAGGGTTGAATATTGCGCTCCCAGACCATTTCAGAGTTCTGTGCAACATAATCTCCCATATATGTAAACACCTGCCAAACAATCTTGAGGTCAGCTGCCAATCCGAGGTCTTAAGGGTACAAGTTGGCCAGATAAACTGAGGAATTTGTAACACTGAACTGGAGGCCCAAAGTCTCACCACATATATAGATGATCTGTGATGCTCTGGGGCATGTGAGCTCAGGGATAGTCAGGTAGATTAGAAAGTGTTCCGTATATAGTGCCACTCCGTCCAACACACTTTCACCCACTCAAAGCCACTCATCAGTGCGTCTAATCGAATCCACACCACTAGTGGTTCTATGACGATGGCAAAGAGAAGGGGGGACAGCAAGCACCCCTGCCTCTTGCCCCGTCGTATTGAAAATTAATCTGAGCAGTCTCCACCCAACCGCAACACTGTGCTGATGTCCATAGGCTATAAATTTGGCACCAAAGTTAAGGTGGCAAAGCTGGGAAATAGGAATGCCTAGCTGACCGAGTCAGAGGCCTTCTCCATGCCTGCCAGTAGAACTGCTGCTGGCCCCACCAAGATGTCTGTCGGGGCCAGTGCATTATGGAGTTTCCTAGTATTGTGCCTAGTAGCGCTGCCAGGCAAGAAGCCTTACTAGTTGGGGTGCATCAGGGTGGAACACTTGTGTAAAATGTAACTGAGCATGGCATGGTACCTTATTACCCATTACATGAAATTATTGAAGGAAAAGGATATCAGCTCCCAGCCATTTAGCATTCTTAAGAATTGACCCTCTCTTTATCTTATCAAGGAAGCCATTGAAATCCCAGGTGATAATATGCAGGTGGTCTTGTCTGACCTGCGGTACTGTGTCATCCATCCAGCCAAGTAGTAAGGTCTAGGTGCGGAGGGCCAACCCCAAGCCAGGATGCCGGATGCAATGCTGACACGGTAAAAAAAGACTAAAACTCCCCAACTCCCCCACCCTGTACTTCCTAAACGAGAAGCATCTGTCGTGGAACAACCCATATTCTGGCTCCGACAGTGAAATGAAATTAAATGAAAAATTACATTTATAAAGCGCACAGACTACCCGTAGGCCTCGCAGCGCTCTTAACTGAAGTCCAGGCGGTCAGCCAAGGTGGGTCTTTAAAAGCCTCCTAAATGCCATCCGGTTGTTGTTTTCTCTGAGGATAAGTGGAAGAGAATTCCATATTCTCGCAGTGCCGAGGAGCAATGCCCCAAACAAGTAAAATAGACAACTCCATCAGCGAGTTGTTGTATAGCAGTGTGTTGTTCCCCCTACACCAACAGGAAGTATAACAGTTTGTTGCCCCGAGTACCCGGTTCAGTGAGAGGTGGCAAAAGTCTCCTGTTGCAGCCTGCAGCCCATTGTTTGCAGTCTGAGTGTGGCCCTTCGGACTACATGGCTCAACATCCCCGTGTTGCGCCCATCCATGCCCAAAAATGAAGAACCAAACACATTCATCGTTTGATGGGTTCACTTCGCTCCTTCTTCAGGGGAAGTCTGTATCTGGTTTATCCGCGTCGGTGTTGAGTTGGTTTGCTGCAATCAGTTTTTCGCAAGTAATGTGCCCACCTCCACTTGAGAAGCGTGTGGATCTTTCTTTCACCGAGGGGTCATGGCATTTTTGCTGTATGGGGTAATGTGAACACTTTCATCTGCCTACGCAAACACATCTTCTGGAGATTAGAAAAAGAGTGTTTGGACTGATAAATGAACTTTAGCTTGGCCAGGTATTGAAGCATGTATCTGATGTTAAGCTTTCATAATTGTTTCTTGGCCACAATGAATGCTTTCATCTGCTGGTAAACCATTTTCATCTAGTCAGGGCAGATCCCTGAGATACTGGATTGGAATTTTATGGAACTCATGGAGTGGACATTCTTAAGGATTGCATCCCTATTCAGACAATTAAGAATTCTGTTGATAAGGTTTGGTCCCAGGAGGGGGCATTGAATCCAAGGCCCTTTGGGCATGCTTGATAGAGAAACTGTGAGACTGAGCATCTTGCGACAGTAGGGTTTTAATCCAGTATTCACAGAACTTTTTGGGGGATGTCTTTTTGCATCCCGCAGGGAACCCCACAAAATGTAAGTTATTTCTCCCGGCTTGGCCCTCGGCATCCTCTCCCCTAGCAGCCAGTTCTTTGGTGTGTGTAATTAGGCTTTCCACTGTATGTTGTAATGCATGGATGTAAAAAGTTCGATCGGGTCGGGGACAATCGATATTTGCCCGGCGGTATTGCCTCTGTGACCCTCTAGTTATTTAAATCAATGAAGAGGCAGGCGCTGGAGACTGGAAAGCAGGAAACAAGGTTTTTTATTCTCTCCGGAGGAGAACACAACGAAACGGACAGAAGGTATCGTTCTGAGGTGCTCTAACTTACGTTCGAGGCCTGGCCCCTTATATACAGTGTTTTTGGTTTTTATTACAGTTTACATACATGTGACAAAACTTTGATATACGGAAAGACATGCCCGGAATCCCCCTTTGGGGCCCGTTCCCACACACATTTACAGTTGAAGTCCCCACCCTAGTCACAACAGGTGATGAGCATCGCGCAGCTGGATAATCCGCCGATCCACGGAATGTGGGGGGTTTGATCGGGTCTCATGGGGTGGGGGCTTTGATCAACCCGGGGATTCTTTGATGGGGGAAGCTTTCTATTGTACGGGGAGGGGCAAGGATGGTATCGGCAGAGCTGGGTGTCGGCTTGGGAACGGGGAGGACAAAACGGGCACACGGGGAAAAAGGGTTTGCATCTAAGGGCCGGAGATCATGAAAGGAAAGCAGGGAGGCGTCGCGCTGGGAACAGGATGAGGGCCTGGGGCAGAGCAGCGCCGGAGAGGGGTTTATGACTCAAGGCAGGTGCAAGCAGGGGGTGGTCAGCGTGCGGGCTTAGCGAAAGCAAAGGGCTATGTCAGGGGCCAGCGGCGTGCAAAAGGGTTTGTTCTGATCGGGGCATCTTAAAATGGCGGGCGCGCACGACAAAAGTGTGGCATCAGGGGAAGAGGCAAGATGGCGCAGATAATGTTCACCAAAACGCACTAATTTTCCACAGTCCTCCCTTTAACATATTCAAGACATCTTGCTGGTTCATTTTCTATTCGGTTCTACTGTGGTGAGCATGAGAAAGAAAACGGTAGGAACCCTAGATGGAAAAGAGTTGTAAACAATACATTTTGAGGTTTCTAGTTTTTTTTTTAGGAGGTGCACCTATTTGATAAAGCAGGAAAGTCATAGGAATGAAATACAAAAACGGCGAGCAGCAAGTACATATCATAACGTGAACTGGCAGGTTAATACATGTTTCAGATTCGGATTGGAGCAGGATCAATACAATGGCGGCTGGGAGAGAAATGAGGCGTAGCAAAACGGTGGTTGAAGATGTCGAATGTTCGAAGTTTTATGAGTTCTCATTGTTCTTTGTGGTCTTTCGTTGGCGCTGTTGAGCACCGGCGGTGGAGCTACAAGTCCAGCTCTGTTCTAAGTTCTGCGTTGCAGGGCCCGACCCTTTCCTCGCGTTTCTGGTCGGAAAGGTCTTTTTCGCCCTGTGTCCTTTGAGGTGATTGTCAGAAAGTTCCGATGGAAGAAGAGCGTTCAAAACAGTCCATAGGGTAGGTCAGAGGAAAAAAAAGGGGGATGGAGCAAGGCCAAATTGGGAACAAACTAGGGGAACGAGAGACTTCAAATGGACGGGCGTGCGACGGAATTCAGAGAGCGGGGACTTGTCGAAAGGCACTGGACGTCGAGCAGGGGCATCAGGTCGACCCTTTCTTTTCATGCTGTCGAAAACAGTGCCTCGTCCTGCAGCTCCTTTCAGTCGTGGTCTCGCCTTGGCTAATGTCGCAGGTGTCCCTTAGTCTGCAGTCGGGCCTCGTGCTCCCACATCCGGTCCTTCTCTCCTCCAACAGCAGTACCCTTAAACAAGTTTGAAAAGACAGTCTTTAGAAAATTTGCAGATGAAGATAATCAAAAAAGTCTATTTCTCTCCCAGCTCCAGGCAAAGAATGAAAATGTCCGTTATATTTAACGTTCACAACTGGCATATGAATGACCGGTGGCGGACCTGTTGGATTTACTATGACTTTCCTTCATAATCATTTATTACAGGCATGACAGTTCATCTGATGGTAACCCACCTTCGGGAGACAAATCTGGCAAAGATATGCCGTTCTCTAGAGTTTCACATTTACAAAAGGGTACAGTGAGTCGTCAACATGGTACTACACAGGTATTTTGCTGAGAGACGAACATGGCTAAACATTTCCTTTCTATCGGTGCATCCTGTTTTTCAACTACTGCGGGGTTCATTTTGATGATTTCTTTACCTTGGTCTAGTCTGTTAACCTTGTAAAACATCATTCTGGGTCCTACGTAACCTTTTACAGCCCGGTTACTTAACTAGGAAGGACAGGGGTTTTATGGGAAACAACCAGGGACATAGACAGGGGAGGTAACGGGGGTGGTCACTTTTCCGGTTTGGGTATTGCGACAATTCGGGGAGGGGAGGGTCGCGTATTCTGAGGTCCTTGTTTTATACTATAGGAGCCGTTGACATGTAGTTCCCTTATTTCGGGCCAGATTAGGGAACCTCTGTCGTCTTACCTGTCCTTTCCCTTATGGCCCAACCTGGGTTCATTGACTTCTAGCGGAAAAGGAGAGGTAATGACGCGGCCTCAGGGTGATTGTATTAAAGACAAGCGTTTGTGCAAATACTGACGGTATTTGAAGCCAATTAGGTGGTGTGCTAGGGGTGGCAATCTGCCAATTTCGGGGCTAACCACTCGGAAGAGTGGTAGTGCAAAAATAGAGAGAGAGAGAGAGAGAGAGAGAGAGAGAGAGAGAGAGAGAGAGAGAGAGAGAGAGAGAGAGAGAGAGAGAGAGAGAGAGAGAGAGAGAGAGAGAGAGAGAGAGAGAGAGAGAGAGAGAGAGAGAGAGAGAGAGAGAGAGAGAGAGAGAGAGAGAGAGAGAGAGAGAGAGAGAGAGAGAGAGAGAGAGAGAGAGAGAGAGAGAGAGAGAGAGAGAGAGAGAGAGAGAGAGAGAGAGAGAGAGAGAGAGAGAGAGAGAGAGAGAGAGTGCAACGGCAGGCTAAATAGTACACGTGCAGCAGAGAGGGCGGCAGTGCATTCAAGAAAGGCTATTTAGTACATTACACAGTAAAGGGTATTCACGAGTCCGCGTTAGAATCTTGTAATCATGCAGTTTGAGCATTAGACAGGGTAGAGGGGACGTGCTTTGAGAAAAGGAAAGAAGAAAAAGGAGGTACCATTTTGTCGCACTTTCTCGCATTCTCGGTCCTTTGACCAGTTGGGTCAACGCCTCAGTCACACACACACATTCCCTCACAGTTTCGCATCATACGTGACATGGATTCATTCGTCCGGTCTGGTTTAAGGGTGATCACTTTTTATCAGGTTGTGCTAATTTTTCGGGTTTGTTCGATACGTGAGTAGTTTGCAGGCGTGCTTAGACACCACCCTGCGGCGCTAGTCCGTTTCGTGTATTTAGACATGGCAAGGTCTCAGATCTTCGCCACACCTTGGCTGTAATCTCTGATGTAACCTGCAGAGGGAGAGAAAAAGGGGGGGGGGGGGGGGGAGACAGCATTCGCGCGCATTCAAATACATGGATTCATGAGTCCTTTACTTACCTCTTACTCGTCTTTCCTCCTTGGGGCAGGGTCCCCGAGGATATGGTTTTCGGAGTCGAGGGGGGGGTAGTGTGTTCATGTAGGGCGTGTGCGGGGAAACATAAAAAGGAAACCAGAGGTGCCTAGTGCGAGGTATCTAGTCAAAGGATATATCTCACTATCGGGATCCTTAAACCTCTTTCAACGCCGTGGCGTTCTAAAGTTCTTCGGTTCTTGGGTCCCTGCTACTTTGGAACGTTGTACTTTACAATATTTACATTATTTCATTTCACCCTCCTTTTACATTCCCTCATTTACACCGTTCGTTTTTACCCATCCTTGGAAGTCACGGTCTTCCTCTACGCGAGGGTTCATGAGTCAGTCGCGTACTTTTAAGACGGAGTGTCGTGTTGTCGATCCGATCCGTCCTCCAGGGTTGGGCAACCATCTTCCTTTAACCTTAAAGAGAGAGCAGAGTAGGGTGCACAGAAAAAGAACTTTCCTACCCATCCCATATTGTTTTAAAATAAAGCATGCAATACCCGTCCATAGTTTCAAAGACTTTATTTTGCAAATTCATTTCAGCATATGGATTAGGAGGGTGTGGTCGTATTTGGTCGGTCGTGGCAATGGCTAAAGTGCGTACAGTGGGGGGTGTCGTTTGCAACAATAAAAACATCGGAAAGTTTTACTCATTCATTTGTAAGAGACTAAAAACGTCTATTAATTGGCTGGGGGTTCGGGGGCATATATTTTCATAATTTAGAAGCATAATCATAACAGTTGTAATCAGATTTCCTATATGCATACCGTACGTGTGCATCGTAAATGAGGTTTACATCGGTTATAAAAATATAATACAGTGTACATTTGTAATCAACATTTGTAATGGGGATTCTTTCATACTGTTCGTCGAGTGAGCTCTCCTTGTCTTTTCTAGCCAAGTGTACAAAGGATCACAAAAAATCTCAGAACATCAAGTTTATATTAGTGCGAAGGAACACCACGAGGTGTTCGTAAGTTCCGATTGATACCAGCGCCATTTTGGGCGGGGCCGGCACAGTCCGGAAACAGCATCAGGGGGAAATGTTTCCATTACTGGCAGTTTGGACCAGAGTCCTTTTCGGCAGTTCTAGAATTCACGCTAACAGAAGGTGTGGCAATGTCATGTTTGTTTCGTTGGCGATCAAGGCAGCCGTCCCTTACCGGAAACCTGCAAAGGCCGAAGGTTCCGCCGGGGACCTTTGTATGATCTTCAAGGCTGCGGAGATGCTGTCGGCGATGGGGGCTCGTGCTCCATGGGACAAATGTTCGAGTTGTATGGCTGGCCAAAGTTACTCTAGTGGCCGGGGGCCCGCCTTCCAGCGGATCCAGACGCCATTTTGAGGCCCTACAGGGGCCACTCTCGTCGAGTTTGCAGGAATGGAAGAGACCCTTCGGAGTGAAAGGAAGAGGTCCCTGTTTTGTGAGAGCGGGACGTCCTGCTGGGGTGCAGCTGTGATGCCCCCACCTGGGGGGGCGAGGGAGACTCGTTCACATCGTCTCCTTCTCCCGGTGCACTCCATGCCGCTCCTTTTCATCGCCCCGCATGAAGGCCTCTCCACATCCGGTGTTCCCCAAGTGCCACCATTGTACGTTCGGTGCTGCGGAAGTATGGGCACCATCGCCTGACTGGGGGTGTTCGGCGTCGGGCTGGGGGCTGGGAAACCTCCTACCGGTGGAGGTGGGAGAGGCTCGTCCGCGTCGCCTCTCCCTCCCAGCCCAACTTGGACAAATTGTTGTGGAGGTACGTGCAGGACATCCCGCCGTCCAGGACTGCTACGGCTGTGACGGAAGAGAAAAGGAAGAGGTGCCTCGTTCTCCTTTTGACATGTGGCGGGACTACCTTAGTCTTTCCAGGCCCGTTGCGGCCGGCCAAGGAGACATGTGGCGGGACTACCTGCAAATGCCCAGGCTGCAGGCTCCTGCCTCTCCTCCGGCTCCCCCATACGTTAAGATTTCCTGACCAAGAGTTGGCGGCGGGGCTCGCCTTATATGGGTTGCCGTTGGTTGGGCGTAGCCGTAACCCTGCCCTACTTTGGAAGGTTCCAGAATGGGGGGGGGGGCGAATGTTCTGTTTGACTTTCATTTTCTACAGTTTCTCGTTATTATTCCTTGTTTGTTGTGTTAAATTAAAAGTTCAAGTTTATTAATGGTCTACGGATTTCGTTTTATCATTTCTTTCTTTCCAGGTTGCTTTTATGCTAAGTTTCTGCTAACAGGGGTTGAGTAACACGAAAACACGTGTAGAGGGATGACGCAGATTTGTACATTTACATACACACGAACTCAGACGGGGGACAGTACAAATACGACATACAAAGACCCAAGACAAATATAAAAACAGTTATTGGTCATAATTATCTCTTTCCGTCTGTGAATTTTAAACGAGGCTGGGTTCCCGTCTTGACATTGCCCGACCTAGGAGAACTTGAGCATGCCGCTGAGATTTTCCTGGCGAAATCTGTGCCATCGGGCATAATCAAACGTGGTGGTTCTGTCTGGTCTGTCTATGTAAGTCGGGTTCTTCTCTGTCTCGCGCCTTTTCTCGTACTGTCGGTCTGTCGTTCTTGTCGGCCCTTTGCCTTTACTCACGCTCAGTAGAGTCGGGCATTGGGCTTTCCAGTGTCCGACATACCTACAAAAAGCGCATTGGTCTGACCCTAAGTCTGGTCGTCCTTTGTATAGTGTCGGGGGATAAGTTGTGGGTAGCGGTGTCCTGGGGTTGTCCTGTCGGTATATTTCCCTACTTGGTTTATCATCGTCTTTTCTCTGTCGTTTCGTAGCCTCTCTGCGCCACATACCGAGACTGTCGAGCATGATTGGCGTCGTCTTATTATTTCGAAGGGCTATTTCTAACGTTTCTATTTTATCAAGGTCAAAGGATCCTGCTAGTGGCCACTGTTTGTCTTGGCTATCTTCGGTATACCTGTGCCATAATTTATTATAAGCTATGGTGACTAACCCATAGTTTATGAACATGTCCTTGTTAGGGGTGCCTTCTAGTGGAGCTATATGGTCCACCTCTAGCACCCGGTCCGGGCAAAACAGGCTATTTATCAATGGGGAGAAGACAGACATGACGGCTCGTAACGAGGGACTAAAAAGTCAGCACTGCCTATCTTATCACTAGGTGCAAAGACTAGACAGAATATTTCTATTCTACGTTGTTTGCAGGCAGTGAATACCTCATGGATCCAAAAAAACCAAAAGACCAACAAAATAACAATGGGGAGAATGAGTAGGACCGCAAAGATCTGCGTTACCTACCCTTTTCACTATCTGCAAACAGGGTGGTCTCTTCCCTGCTTGCAGACAGGGAATCTCCAGGAAACAATAGTTTGTGAACAACAGTTCAGTTTCAAGCAATTATTGAGTGGGGGAGAAAAAGAACAAGCACGGCTGCTACCCTACCTATCCTCCACTGCTTGCAAAGGGAGAGGGAGCCTGTTGCTTCTCCGTTTGCAGACAGTGAATCTCTAAATAAAAATAAACAAAAGCAATACTAGTATTTTGAACAATCAAGCAATCAAAACAAATTTCGATTTGTCGTGGCAACACGACCTTACCCGGACCATGTGGACAGTTTCTTGTCTTCCGAATCCAGCGCCTGATCGTCCTCTTTTTCTCTTATTTCTCACGGCACTCCTGATGGTTCCCAGTCAGGACCGTAGATCACTCGAGAGAGGTCTGTTCGGAACTAGTGAAGTTCGGATGATCGGCTGCCAGACGAGGGTCTATTGGGCAAGAGCTCTCCCGATCGTTGCAGTCGTTCACTCTGTCGTCGGGACCTCTCCCACTGGATCCACGAGTCGCTGATGGGCCCCACGCTTGGGACGCCAATTGTAAAAAGTTCGATCGGGTCGGGGACAATCGATATTTGCCCGGCGGTATTGCCTCTGTGACCCTCTAGTTATTTAAATCAATGAAGAGGCAGGCGCTGGAGACTGGAAAGCAGGAAACAAGGTTTTTTATTCTCTCCGGAGGAGAACACAACGAAACGGACAGAAGGTATCGTTCTGAGGTGCTCTAACTTACGTTCGAGGCCTGGCCCCTTATATACAGTGTTTTTGGTTTTTATTACAGTTTACATACATGTGACAAAACTTTGATATACGGAAAGACATGCCCGGAATCCCCCTTTGGGGCCCGTTCCCACACACATTTACAGTTGAAGTCCCCACCCTAGTCACAACAGGTGATGAGCATCGCGCAGCTGGATAATCCGCCGATCCACGGAATGTGGGGGGTTTGATCGGGTCTCATGGGGTGGGGGCTTTGATCAACCCGGGGATTCTTTGATGGGGGAAGCTTTCTATTGTACGGGGAGGGGCAAGGATGGTATCGGCAGAGCTGGGTGTCGGCTTGGGAACGGGGAGGACAAAACGGGCACACGGGGAAAAAGGGTTTGCATCTAAGGGCCGGAGATCATGAAAGGAAAGCAGGGAGGCGTCGCGCTGGGAACAGGATGAGGGCCTGGGGCAGAGCAGCGCCGGAGAGGGGTTTATGACTCAAGGCAGGTGCAAGCAGGGGGTGGTCAGCGTGCGGGCTTAGCGAAAGCAAAGGGCTATGTCAGGGGCCAGCGGCGTGCAAAAGGGTTTGTTCTGATCGGGGCATCTTAAAATGGCGGGCGCGCACGACAAAAGTGTGGCATCAGGGGAAGAGGCAAGATGGCGCAGATAATGTTCACCAAAACGCACTAATTTTCCACATGGATCCTAGTGTTCTATTCCAGAGATCCAGGTTTCTGCTTTGGCAATCCTCCCACCATGATGTAGAAGTCCTGTTGCAGTAGCATGACATAGTTACCCATTGCACTGATTTTTTATTCCAATGTGTTCTGGGATTCATTTATGGCAACCAGGATTTCTGCTGTACCTGAGAGGTAACCCTGGCCACCACCAGTCCCCCATTTACAACATTTACCCTCCTGCGGTTGTGGGGGACCTCCCATTTGGGCAAATTTATCAAAGGTGCCCTGTTTCCATGAGCGGGTCACCTTATCTTTGGCCACCTTGGTAGTCTTGGAATCCTTTCAAGGTCACAGACCCGCACCCCCTGTGAAGACCCGGCAGCCCCTGGCACGAGCAATCTATGGGTGCGTTGCCTGTCAGGTTCCCCCTATGCTCGCCTGGCCCATGTTTCTCCAGGCTTCCGTGTGCAAGACCTTCAGATGTGATGCGGTCCCTCTTCTGGGCTGTTCAGGTGTGGAGTTTTACAAGTGGTCCCCCACTCTCAGCCTGTTCCATGTGCCTCGGGGGTAGAACAGCTGTTGTGTCCACCAAGCCTGCGCCGTGATTCCCCGGGCTCTTTGCCTAGTCCTTCTTCTGTGCTTTCACCTCCAGATTTTATCCCACGCCACTTGTCATAAAAGCTCACATGCGAGCAAGACCATCGCAGACCGAGGCCTATTCTCCAAGCCAAACCAAGGCCTCTCATGCACAGCGGCCGGTACTCGGCATCGCTCATCTGCTTGGCTTCCTGGCCAGCACCTTGCTCCTGTCACAGGCACTGAAGGGAGTGGCATAACCAGCACACTCCAGCAACATCTCCCACAACACTGCTGATCAGCTTCTACGCTCTCCTGGATTGTCAGGCATCACCCGTGTGGCCACTGCCCCAGTGCTCCTTTCTTTGTCCTGACGGCCCCCACTGATCTTATTGGGGGGAGGCTGATTAAGTATTTTGTGGGCTGCACAGAGCTGCCATCTTGGTTGGTCAATCCACTCAGAATGTCAAAAAACTTCTTTCTTTAATACTATTATCCACTGCACATGGTGTCAGTGAGCTACAGGCATTATCTGTTCAGCTACTGTACACTAACTTTTCCTTGACAGTTTGGTGCTTTGGACTAGAGCATCCTTTCTTTTGAAGTTGGTGTCACTTGTTCTTTTACTGCAGTACATAACACATCCATGTACTTCTCCTTCCACATCCCTCTGAGGAGGAGAGTATTCATCCTATGTTAGTAATTTGCCAAGTTGCCACATGGGCATCCATTCATACCTTCACCAGGCACTACTGTATCAGCTTTTAAGTCCTCTGGGAGAGCCCTTTTGCCAGGACATACTGCAGGACTTCTTGTTGTAAAGTGCTCTCCTTAGACCCACCGTTTGTGTGCGGGGGATTACTTTGATATTGAATCAAAAGCTGAGGAAACTATGTCTAGAAGTGTCCTGCAGGAAAACTAGTGACTTACCTTCAGTGATGCCCTTTGTGATCGAAACTCTATCTTACTGCATACTCCTTACCAATTGACTTCTTCCCATACTGTGTAGTGGACCTCTGCTAAGTTGTAAGGCCCCAAGTTAGATTTTGCACACTGAATACTAATTTGTTATTCACTCTGTGTCTGAGGGTGCATAAATAACCTGTTGATAGACTAATGTTAACAACTAGGGGTGGTGCCTATATACAGTCCCTTATTGTTATATCCAGAGCCAGAAAGGAGCCGCGGCATAGTCAAATGGGGCCACCTACCGGCACAGGAGCTATTGCAAAACATTTTCTGGATCCAATCTAGTGCCTTAAGAATTCAAAATGATAGGTAGCAGTGGCGGCTCCTCCGCTAAGGTGGAGGAGCATTGCCCCACTGCGCAAAAGGCAAAAATAAAATGACACTAGTGTATCGTTATTATCATTTTATTTTTTCTACTGCATGCAGCCAGTGACCTATATGCAGTGTGGGGCGGGCTGGCCAGAGCAGGGGAGGAGTGGTGTGCACTCCCAAAGTGCGTATGAACTGTTGGGCCTGCCCTCTTGGGCCGACCAAACTGTTCATGTGCACTTTGCATGTTCCCCACCAGGCTGCATTACACAGCCCGGTGAGGATCATGCAAAAGCTCCCTGTTCCAGTCTGAGAACCGATCCAAGGTGCTTAGACCAATCACAACGCTGCACTGCAACATTGTGATTGGCTCAGGGGAGCCTGTGTGCCGGGTGCTTACTGCTGCCGGCTGAACTGCAGAAAGGAAGAAGGTAGAGGACACAGGGGAGGTGGTGGCTGGCCGGGCGTTGCAAGGCAAGTGTTTTATTTTGTTAATTAGCCCCTGTCCCCCCACCACCCCTGTCTGGTAGCAGTCGCTAATGGTAGGTAGAGTATCCACCAGAAAGAGCATTACTGAATGTACATAACTTGTTCTTCTGGTGCATTTCAGAGAATTGTGCATGTGTTCGTATTAAGAAAGTTCTGCCACTGCTTCACAGCTAACTTTGCACATTTTATAGTAAGATTAGAGATGCCCCATTGATGTTTCTAGCTTCAGTGACTGGCTCTCCTCTGCATTCGATAAGGTTGCCCTATACAACCCATATTCTCCACCAGACAAAAACCCTCCGCGCCTTGTTTCACCCCTGCGCTACGCACCGAATAAAGTTGGTGCAAAAAACTGGAACAAAGCTGGAGACTCACTTACAATACTGAGGCCAAAGCGATCTATAGAGCCTCAATCAAGAACTTTCATGGACTGAAGCGCACTGAAATGAAAGATTACTATGTTAAGAAGATGAACTCTGCCAGTAATTCCTCCAAAACCCTTTTTAAAATTGTCCAAGAATTTACGAAGTCTGCCGCCCTATCCAGTGTGATTCCTCCTACTCAGGAACTCTGCGATGGCCTATCAGATTTTTTTCTATGATAAAATTCTGGACACCTTCTCCATGTTAGGCCCCATGTTAGGTTTCTAATCACGGCTCATTTACCTCCTTCGCCTCCTATTCCTACAGAGCTTGCTCTTCAAAAATGGATTGCCTGCAAATCTGGCTCTCTTAAGGACCTGTGCCTGGCATCACTTTTTAACTCAGTGGCCCCCCTCATTATTCTCGCCCTTGAACTCCATATGGAATTCCTCATTAAAGTCTGGAATCTTGCCCTCTGCCTGGAAAAAGGCCATACTGATACCAATCCTGAAAAAACAAGATGCTGACCGCTCGGTTTTTAAAAAATATTGCCCCATCTCTCTCCTACCAAAACCTGCCAAAGTTCTTGAAAAAATAGTCAGGACCAGTTAGCCACCTATCTTGAATCAGGTCGCCTGCTACATGACTCTCAATCCGGGTTCAGATCCGGCTATAGCACGGAGAATTCACTACTGGAGGTTTCGGAAACTATCTGGGAATGCGTGGACACATGCGGTGCTCCTCGACTTGTTCGCAGCATTCGATACGGTCTCTTATAATATTTTGATTCAGAGACTATTCAGCCTCCGGATCCAGTGCCCCCCTCTTTCCTGGATCAGATCGTTTTTAACCGCTTACCCGCAGCGCAAATTCTGCTGCGGTGTGGCGGTTTTAATCAGTGGGCGGGCCGCGTCGGCCAACGGACGTGTGCAGCACTACGGAGGTAGTGCTCGCGACGGCCGTTGGCCGACAAGCACACTTAAGGGGTTAAATCCCCACACTCAACAGCTTTTCCTTCAGCCTTTTGTGTCCAAGCAGAAACCTCTGAACTGTGGTGTCCCTCAAGGCTCCGCACTTAGTCCATTATTCTTTAATATCTATCTGTCCCCTTGGCAACTGTAATAAAATTTTGTGGAGTCAGAGTAATCTCCTATGCTGACGACACCCAATTAGTGTTTTCTTTCAGGGACCACTCCGAAGCAACCTTCTCCAATTTTAGACGTTGATGGCTGAACATTTCCTCCTGGATGGCCCTTAATACCCTCAAGCTCAATTCGGATAAAACAGAGGTGCTATTCTTCAATCAAACCAGCCCTCCACTCCTCCTCTTTGGTGGCCATCAGAACTCAACCCCCCTCCGGAACCAGTGACGTCAGCCAGGAATCTGGTATTCCGGTTCAATAACAAAATTTCCTGTAAAAATCCAATTGATCAAGTTTCTGCAGCCTATTTTGGTAAACTCCACATGATCCCAAAAATGTTCCCCTTGCTCCCTCGGGACTCCAGGGGGACCATTGACCACGAACTGATCACCTCACATCTGGACTACGCTAATAGTCTGTATGCTGGGGCCCCTGCGTATCTGATGATTACAGCCTGTTCAGAATGCGGCTGCTAGGCTGATGTATAATATTCCTTATCCCCACTCGATCTCCCCATACCTGAAGAAGCTTCACTGGCTTCCAGTGACCAACACGCCTAATTCAAATCAATGGTTTTGGTTTTTAGATCACTGCAGGGTACGGGCCCGGCCTACCTTAGAGCTCGGCTTAAGCATGCACAATCTAGCCGCGTACTTAAATCAAACCACCTGCGCCTCCTTGTCACCACCCACTTTTTCCACGCTCAAATGGGCAGCAGAGCCTTTGCGGTGTTCTCACCCAAAACCTGGAACAGCTTCCCTCTGCCGTTGCGGCTGACCAAATCTGAATCTATCTTCCGACGTGACCTTAAGACTTTGCTCTTCTCAAGTGCTTAAACCTGCTGAGTGTACTCCCATCCATCGCCTGTCCAAGCGCCAGGACATCCCCGTTGGGGGTAGCTGCACGCTCTAAGATTCAAAATAAAAACAAATAAATACATTCTTCCTGTTGCCACTCAATAACACATATGGGGACACATCAATGGTGAATTCCCACTGTAAGGGGAACCCAAATGCTTTGTGCTGTTCCTCCATCCACTCTTTTTTGCTTTATTTGAATACGTGGGCAAAGATTTATCAACACTTTGGGCCAATGGAAAGACAGCAAAATTGATTCTAAGTGGCCCAAAGTATTTCTTTGCTACTTACTTTCCAGTGCAAATTTTGAGTTGGAAAGTTGCCTAAAAGTACTGCATACCAGTGCTTTGCACTTCTTTGTGTCAAGGGGTTGTCCTATGAGTGGTGAATGGTTCCCATGCTACCACCCATGGTTTGTGACACAAATACCTATCTACTTATCTCTGTAGAAAGGGCTTTGTGCCAAAATGAATACGTACTTGAGGCAGGCGTTAACTTGGAGAAATGTTTATGTCTCCAAACTCTTCTAAGTTTGCATGTGTGCTGCACAGTAAACCACACACACAATGGTTAAACTGTGTCAACATTTGCCTTACCAGTAAAAACCCTATGGTAGACAGCATACATACCTTTGCAGTATGTTACAAAGGTGAGAGGAGAAGCAGAGCCATATCTATGCAGGTATGGCACTGCCCTGCTCTTTCCTGCTAGAGCAATGCAGAGTAGCAACTTTGGTTACTCAACTGCATTGCGCTATGAAATAGGACATCCCCACCAGTCTTGATGTATGCTGTTCATTTTAGCTGCTGTATCAAATGCTCACAAACCAGAGAGGTGTGTGTTCTTTTCATGTGGAGCCCTTCTGTCTTTCAGTGCAGCACCTGTGCCAATGGGACTAGCCTACTACATACTGGCAGGCTAGAAACTTGCACAGAAGAACTCCAATAAGATGATTGTCCAGTCATTGATTTACCTTAGTAAGAAACAGTGCAGAATACTTCAGTCAAGAGGCAAATTATGTTGTCCCAATCATTACAGCATAATACTTGGAGGAAATGCTAATCCTGCTGGTACTAGATAGATTTTGACTTGCAGAGTGTTACATTCCAAAGAATCCAAATAGAATATATTTAAGAAATGTAGTTTAATTATAAGATCCAGAATAGTACAGCTTGTCAAGTCAGGAGCTACAGCCAATCTGACTCAGAATATAGAATGCTTAACATATCAAAGCAATCCAATACTAAGAGAGAATTCTGAAAGTATTTAAAGTCATAGCATACAAAATATAAAGAGAATATAACACACCCCTCCCCTTAACAATCCAAACATAATCCCTTATTCTAGTGGGAGGTCTGATATTCCTGATACTCGTTTTAATTCTGGAAGCAATAGAGTCAGACTCCTTGGAGATTTGGGTTCACAAAGAATGGAGCGATCCGGAGGGAAACAACATTTAGCAATTCTTCCATCTTGTGTCATTACACTGTTGAAATTAGCCAATCTGGCTCAGAATATAGAATGCTTATCATACCAAAACTATCCAATACTAACAGAGAATCCTGAAAGCATTTAAAGTCATAGCATACAAAATATAAAGAGAATATAACACAGAGTAATAAGTGATTGAGCTCTTGATCATGAGGTTGAGTCTATAAGCTTTCGGTGCTGCTGTTTTATTGCTACAAGTGCATCCCTGACAGTCTTTATGCTGGCAGATTTCTCGCAGTCCGGAGACCAGAATATTTAGAACCTCATTTATCAAACTTTTATGCAGTTCAATGTTATCCTATTGAGGAAAACAATAGTGTGGTTACAGAGGTAAGTACGCAACTTACAATTCCAGTTTTTGAGACCAAAGGTCAGCAAGGGTCAGGTAAGTACCAACACTCCACCGCCAAGCGGCACAGGTCAAAATTGGAGTTCGGCCCAATGCGTTTTAATGGAGACCGGGGTTGGCTTGAAGCCATACTGCTTGCAGGTAAGTAGATCAATAGCAGGGGCCAAGCTTTGGGGGTTAGAGCAAGCACAATAGAGAGCCCACAAGGCAGCACCAAACATACACCACCAGCGGCACGGAGCGCGGAGGCAGGGTGCACTTTCAGCATTGGACACCCAATGCTTAGTCTTAGGGTCACCGTCGATTCAGTTCACCAGGGCCCAGGGGCTTTGGGTAGAGGGGTGCCTTTAGACGTCGGAGTCTTCTTACAGGAGCCATTAGCGGCAAGAGGAACGTCTGGATTCAGGTTGCAGGCATTGTCATAGAGTCCAGGAAGGGTCAGCCAAAGCTTGACTTGAGGTCATGATCGCAGGAGAACCTGTCCTGGGTCAGTAGGCCGCCTGGATATGGGCTGCAGGCATCAGGTGCAGAGTGGGCAGGACTCGCGGATACTGAGGGAACCGGAGTACTTTGATTTGGATTCCTGGGGACAGAACTGCTGTCCTCTGGAGTTCTGGTGTTTTTCAAAGTTCAGGCAGTCTTTCTCAGGTTTCTGGCAGCTGCTGACAGAAATAATCTTCTTGCAGGGTTGTGGAAGCTGGAGACAGCCTGTCTTCAGTCTTCACTGCACTGCGTCTTTTTAGTCCTTATGTCGCGGGTAACTAGATCCAGGGTCCGAGGGAGCAGCTAAAATCTAGATTTAGGGGATGTTTTAAGGGAGTAACAGGTAGGACAATTGGCACCTCACCTGGGGTGACAACACCATCTACTATGCCATCATCCTGTGGGAGGGTAAGGTAACTTTATTGTACAGGTAATTAAAACTCACAATTTTTTAAAATCCACAGTTTAAAACGAAGTATATATCAAAATATAAAATTAATTAACAAACTTTAAAATACATGGGTCGCCGTAATCTCGCTTTGTGCGTTGGTGAATAAAGTTCATGTTTCCAATTTAATTTGTTGATGTTATTGTGTGAGCTGGAGTCCCAGTATGGTGCTCTGGAGCACTATCTGTCTATTAGTATGCTTCCTCATTTTGCTTATTCTTAAGTCTTTCCGTCACTGTATCAAAAAATTTGAGAGACGGCAGTTTAATTGGGTCTCCTGCGGGTTGAAGCATAGTTTGACTGCCTGTCTACAAGTCCTGATGCCCTTCTGGTTCCATCTTGCTCGTAGTAAGGATCTCCTTTTATCCATTAAGCCTGGGCAAATACAAATTATGTGTGTCAAATCTTCAGGTCCTTCTCTACAAAGACGGCAAATCTGATCTTCTTGTTTCCTGTTCCATGGCGCCAGATGTGGGAGGATTGGTAAAATACCAAGCCGCAGCTTAAAAAAATTATTTTATCTTCTGTTTGAATCCCCATTCCTGTGGGAGGGGGCATAATCCTAGCCCTGATTGGAAGAGTCACCTCATCTTCATGATGGAGGTGACTAAAAGGTGGACTTAACTTCGCCTCCTTCACCTGAGGGGTCGGAGTTGGTAAAGGTGGGCACCTCACAGCCTTTCTAAGTTTTCCCACCCAAAGTGGGGGTGTACACTGAGGTTCCCATCTCCTGCTAGCAGCACAGGCTGGGGGTTGCATTACAAAGGCACCAGGCCTTTGAAGCTTCCCCTTTGAGCACTGTGCCCATCCTGGGGGAGGACGTGCGAAACCTCCATCCAGGATGTGCACTGTTTCTGGTCCCAGGGGCACAAAAACATGTCTGGATGTGGTAGGTTGCCTAACTCCGGTCTGTGACCACACCAGAGTGGGTAGGTTTACATGAATTAGTAAATCCAACACTGGCATCAGTGGGGATTAGTCACAAGGAGTTGTTTGGTACCACACATGCCTGGTTTCAGTGAAGCCATTATGTTGCTGGGGAACTTGAGTCGTTGAGTTTCCAGCCCATGTACTCCTTATGGGTCCCCTGGCACTTAAAATATTTATGAATCGACTTAAGTTTTGTAGGGTCATATCTACTCATGCAGATATGCCCTCACCTGATATATAGTCCACCCTGCCTTAGGGCTGTCAGGCCTGTTAGAGGGGTGACTTACCTATCCCTTCAGGCAGTGCTGGCTGGCATGGCACCAAGCCAGGATGCCATGCCGACTTTGTTGTTTTACACCTCATATGGGCATGCAAGCTACAAGGGAAGTGGAATGGCCCCAGTGAGGGGGTCCCAGGGAACCCTCTTCAGCTTCCAGGCTCTAGGTACCCTGGGTGCCGCTTATCAGGGATTTACAGGGGGCAGAAGTACCAATTGTGGATCTTATTTTAGGGAAGAAGAACTGGCACATGGGACCTGATTGGCCGGACCCCAGTGCACTACAATCAAAACCACATCAATGTCCAGGCAGAAAATTGCAAGGTTAACTATGTCAAAAGAGGCAGTTTCTCTCAGGGGCCAAAGAAAGTTTAGAGGTTCTGGGGTAAGTGACCTCTGGGGCCTTTAGAAACACGTACATGGGGACTGCATGGCCCCCATACCCTTAAAAAAATCATCAAGCCCCAAGGGATGGGGTCCCCAGGTCTGAGTGCCCCCACCTCAAAAATGCATCTGGCCCTGGTGATAGGGCCTCTTGGGACATTAACCGGTCTGTGGAGGGTGGCCATGCGCACCCCCTCCACTCAAAAAAAATTAAAACATTCTTCCCCGGGACCTGGCCCACACCAGGGGTTCTAGAAATGAAGTGCAGGAGACCATGATTCTTTTTTTTTTTTTTTTGACCCAGATTCACCTTAAAATGTATAAGAAATGAAAACATTTTGGGCTCCATGTGGGGTTTCTCTGGGACCCCACCACCAGGCCAAGGGCGTCAATTAAACACTACCCTGCCCCCGTATGCCGTTTTTGTGGGGGGTGTAGTCCCAAGATGGCTGCTGCCACTTCCTTGTTGATGTGTTGGACACCAATCAGATCTCAGAAGGAGATATTTTTTCTCCATGGATCCTCAACATCTTAGATGTACATTGTTTTCGAGCATTATTTGCTCAAAAAATACTGAATGGATTTACACCAAATTACAAAAAGCATTGGCAAAGCCAATAGGTTTCGCCTATGCATAATCTATTGGCTTTGGCAATGTTTTATAACATTGACACACAACCAATCAACCAAACCAGTGTTGCTTTAGAAATGTTTATGGAGATTGGTTTGAACACATTTTTCCCAGAGCGTTGAGCACAAAGGCGTATGTGTGTTGCTGAGCTGCAGTGGATTAAAGGTCACTTTGTAGGCAGCAGCACAGACCTTGGCCGTATTGAATCGACGGAACACAGTTGATATGTAGTTAAACAAATAAAAATAGGCGAATGCACACTTTAGAACATCTTAAATGTAGACATTCCGCGTCATTGCTCAGAAAATCAAGCATGAATCCAATTTGACCCCATTCCACAATTTAAGGTGGCCCCACCTGAGAACCATGGACGTCAGTTCACCAAAATGCCAGGGGTAGCGGAAGAGACTTCACATGCTCCTTGACCTTCACTTTCACTCCCACATTTATACACTTATACATACACACGCACTCACGCATACACACACACTCACACATATACACACACACATTCAGTGCTTACTACAAATGCACACACATTCACAAATACACACTCTCTCTCTTACATAAACACATTCAAAACTGAAAGCATGCAAACAATATACATACATATAAAAGTATTTTCTTTTTACTTACCTCAGATGCCAAGTCATATTGCAGCTATTTGTACACCATTTTTTATTAAATTAATAGCAAATAATGTAATATTATTCACTCTTAGTATAATGAAAAACTTGACAAAAAACAAGGTGAGTGAAGCCCCCACCAATTCCCATAAGGACGAGCTGCTTCTGTTCCTGCCACTTATTTTGCAACTGCTAACGCTAGGGGTTGCAAAGGCAGTGCCATGGATTCAAGGGGCATGCCAGGGGTCGCAGCAGCGACCCCTAAATGACGTCCATGCTGAAAACACATGTTGAGCACTAGGAGTTTACACATTTGAGTTGCTCATGAAAGCTGTTTTTGTGTGGTGTCTTAAAATTTAGGGGTAGTTTTTGAATTCCTCTTTGGAAAAGATTCTAAATATGCCATAGAAGCTAATGTAATTGCAAACAAGCATTGGCAAATGCATTAGGTTTGTGATTAGCAATAAGCTGTTTTTGTTGTACGTTGTAGCTTGCTGAGTAGTTGCATACTATAAGTTACTGATAACGTTTTTTGACATTTAATGTACAAAAAGGCAATATATTGTGCTGTTACTAGTGGTATAGTGCGGGTAAGTAATAGCGACATTTTGAAAAATGAAATGAAAGAGAGAAACAGGAGAATGAATTGATGTAATAGCAAGATTATGTGTGTAGAGGAGCTCTGACAACTTTTGGGTCCGATGCCACTGCACCAGCTGCACCATTAAAATCATGCCCCTAGGGTCTGCAAGATAACTGCATTTGTGACTGCCTTTTTAGTAGTAAAACAGCAATATTTGGTGTTTAGAGGAGCTATGACAACTTTTGGCCCTGGTGCCACTGCACCTACTGTACCGTTCAAATCATGACCCTAACTGCACTTGTGACTGCCTGGTTAGTAGTACAATATTGCAATATTTAGTGTTTAGAGGGGTTCCTAGAACTTTGGGCCCTGGTGTCACTGCACCTGCTGGACTGTTGAAATCATAGTGCCTGCAAGGTAACTGCACTTTTGACTGCTTATTTAGTAGTTAAATATAGAAATATCAGGTGTTTAGAGAAGTTCAGTGAACTTTTGGCCCCGGTGCCTCTGCACCTGCAGCACTATTCAAATCAAGTCCCATTTAACTGCAAGGTCTCCACACTTGTGACTGCCTGTTTAGTAGTAACATTTTGTAATATTCTGCATTTAGGGGGGTTCCCAGAGCGTTTTGCCCCAGTGCCACAGCACCTGCTGCACCATTCAAATCAAATCAACTGCAAGATACATGCAATTGTGTCTGCCTATATAGGAGTAAAATATAGCAATATTAGGTGTTTAGTGGGGTGCCTGGAAATGTTGGTACCACTGCTACTGCACCTGCTGCACTATTCAAATCAATCCCAAATAAATTTGGGACTGTCTTGTTTAGTAGTAACATTTAGCAATAATCTGGGTTTACTGGGGTCTCTAGAGCGTTTGGTCCCAGTGCCACTGCACCTACTACACTATTGAACTCATGACCCAAGGGCTTGCTAGATAACTGCACTTGTGATTGCCTGTTTAGTTGAGAAATGGTAGAATTCTGATAACTTTGGGACGCAGTTCCACTGCACCTGGTGCACCATTCTAATATTGACCCTGTCATCTGCAAGGTAACTGCACTTGTGGCTTCCTGTTTAGTAGTAAAATACAGCAATTTTAGGTGTTTAATAGGGTGCCTAGAGATTTTAGTCCTGGTCTCACTGCACCTGCTGCTCCATTGATATCATGACCCTGGTGTTTGCAAGGTAACTGCACTTGTGACTCCCTGTTTAGTTTTACCTTTTAGCAATAATCTGGGTTTAGTGGGGTCCCTATAGCTTTTGGCCCCTGGTGCCACTGCAGCTGCTGCACTATTCAAATCAAGTCCCTTTTAACTGCAAGTTAGTAGTCAAGAATTGATGTAATAGACTGATGTATGTAGACTGCCTGTTTAGTAGTCAAGCGCTTAGAGACCCCGGGGTTATATAGCGCTATATAAATCGAAATAAATAAATAAATAAATAAATAAATATTATGGGGCATATTTACAAGGGAAAGGGGGAGCCATTCCGAAAACGAAGGGATGAGCCGTATTTACAAAGATACTGCACATCCCTTCATTTTCCCTAGCGCTGACGCATTCTGCAGCACACTTAGAAAGAGCAAATCGCCATGACTGATGATTTAGGTGTCCCTTCTTGCACATAACCAACCGTCCCTGCAACATGACACACGGGTGCCTGCGCTGGTGCTAGGCAGCTTTATGAAGACCAGCGCTCTGGAAAAATAATATAAAATATGTATTTGTAAAGCGCACGTTCACCCAAGGGCATCTCCCAGCTCCACAATTCTCCTAGCCAAAATTATGTCCACCAGAAAAAGCACCTTAAACGAAAGAACGTTTAAGTCTACTGTGTCTAGAGGCTCAAAGGGATGAGATTGTAAAGCCTGCAAATCAATAGCAAGATGCCAAGCTGAAGAAGGGGGAGTTTTCATTGGCCTCACCGCAGAAAAACACCTGCAAAGTCTAGATAACAATGAGTGTACCACCACAGCACAGAAGTTCTGAAAAGTCCCAAAAAGCCTCTGTCGCAAAAAACTGAGCTCTTAAAGTGGAAAGAGATATATTCAAGTGAAAACCATCCAGAAGAAAGTGTAAAACATCAGACAAACTACAGGAGGGCAGAAAGATCTTGAGCAGAACTGGAATCTGCAGATTATAAAAAATGTTTCTAGCTCAAATGGTTCAAAAGTTACTAAAAACGCAGTGGCACGTGTTGGGGCCATTGCAAATGTTGCCTTGTCACCTTTTTGTAGCTCATTGCCGTGTTTGGGTGTTAAACAAGTTGCATCTAATGCCCAGACAGTCTTAACAAGTTTAAAAATGAAAATAATAATGAATTACTACTATTCCAAAATTTTTCTGCATAATGCCGCACAATTTACCTTTTCTTGCAGTATAAATTACTCAACCCTTCCGCATAATTTGACCTTCACCTTCTGCATAATTAGTGGCCCTGCTTATGGCTCAACAGGTGTAGTTCTACGTTTGCCTGTTGCCTTGTCCCAGTGTTTCACGAAGAGGAGAAAAACAATAGCTTTCTCTAGCTCATTGGTAGAGCAGTGTAGCGACTGGGGATTTTGTTGGACAAGTCTAGTCTCGTCTCGTCCTTGGCTGCAGTGTCCATAAAGTACACACAGGGCTAACACCGTGTGGGTAATCAGATACTGTGACCGGCTCTGATAGGGGAACCTTGATAACAGGGCTGATTATAAGCATTGTGTGTAAACAATATTGTGACCAGCTCTACTTGAAAGCGACCTTCAGGCCACGGTGAAGGCCGCGCACTGTGCGTAAAGAGAGGGCACCGTGACCAGCTCTGATAGGGGGACCTTGAGGCCACGCTGAAGGCCGCGCACGGGGCGTAAAGTGCCGCCATGGCCTGCTATGATGTGGGGCCCTGAGGCCAGGGTGAAGGCCGCGCACTGTACGTAATTAGACGCCATGATAAGCTATGATGGGGGGCCTTGAGGCCAGGGTGAAGGCTGCGCACTGTGCGTAAAGAGACGCAATGACCATGACCAGCTCTGATAGGGGGACCTTGAGGACACGCTGAAGGCCGCGCACTGTGCGTAAAGAGACGCCATGACCAGCTTTGATGGGGGGCCTTGAGCCCACGGTGAAGGCCGCGCACTGTGCGCAAAGAGACACCATGACCAGCTATGATGAGGGGGGGGGGACCTTGAGGCCAGGGTGAAGGCCACGCACTGTGCGTAGAGACGCCGCCATGGCCAGCTCTGAAAGGGGAAACTTGGGGTCACGGTGAAGGCCGCGCACTGTGCGCAAAGAGATGCAATGACCAGGTATGATGGGGGGGCCTTGAGGCCAGAGTGAAGGCGGCGCACTGTGCTTAACCCCTCCCATGCTGATAACGGAACCGCTCCGTCATCAGCCGCGGTCGCGCTGTGCTGATGACGGAGCGGTTCCGTCATGGCCCGCCCAGCTCGATAGAACGCTCATGCGCGGCGCAAATTCCGCGCCTGCGCTGAGGGTTCTATTGAGCGGGGCGGGCCGTGACGGAACCGCTCCGTCACGAGCACAGCTCAACCGACGCTGGTGACGGAGCGGTTCCGTCACCAGCATGCGGCCGCCGCGCGGCCGCCCCGCCCCCCTTAGCACTGCGGCGGAATAGCTGCCGCAGTGAAGTGGTTAAAGAGACGTCGTGACATTCTCTGGTAGGCAGGGTTGGATTGGGATTGGAAATCAGCCCGGGAACTGCAAAAAAAAAAAATCGGCCCACATTTGCATAATGCCTTTCCTCAAATGACTGCTTCGACGTAATCTTATAAAAAAAATAAGCGGGGGGCCTAAAAAAAATGTACACGGTAGTTTACACTCCTGAAATACACCTGGAAACAAGTTAGGCCTCTTCTACTCAGGCCCCCTGCCCCCGCTCAGTATGTGCACACATTAATGGGCTGGCCAGCGAGACATAGTGAGTGATACCTCTGCCTGTTGCTAAACAGGAAGTAATGAGCGCCCATCTGCCTATAGAAAGACCACTCAGACAACCACTGGGCCGCTGGCTGTTTGAACAATAGAGACAGTGCCAAAATCGGCCCACAGACTGCTCAAAAAAGCAGCCCACAGTAGGGACTCGGTAGAGACTCGGACACCGACCCCTCGGGCATTGCCCGAATGCCCGCGTTACCAATCCGACGCTGCTGGTAGGCACCGGTGTAGCTAGGGGGTGCGGGGGGGGGGTCCACAATTTTTGAGGCGGCTGCAGAAGACTTTCACTTTATAAGCAGCAGAAACGAAACTAGTCTGTTTCCTGCATCATGGCGGCGACAGCCCAGTCTCAGAATCTGGAGGACGAAGTCACTTGTTCGATTTGTTTGGAATATTTCAAGAATCCGGTGATCATAGACTGCGTGCACAACTTCTGCCAGTCCTGCATCTCACAGTGCTGGCAGGGGATAAACACAGACTTCGCCTGTCCCCAATGCAGGGCCACATCTCCAGAGTCAAACGTCCGGCCTAACAGGCAGCTGGGAAACCTCGTGGAAATGCTAAAAATTCACCTCCCGTCCCTGAAGTTGCAGCAGAACGTGTGCGAGAAACACCAGCAGCGGCTGCAGCTCTTCTGTGAGGATAACCAGGAGCCCATCTGTGTGGTGTGTGACTGGTCCAGGGACCACCGGGCTCACACCATCGTTCCTGTAGAGGAGGCTTCCCAAGAGTACAAGGTATGTGTGAGACTCTGCAGGGATCGCAGCTTTCTTTTTTGATTTCAAAATAAATTTAGCATATACAAAAACGAAACAGTTTGTCTTATTTCTTGGCAGTTCCGACAAATGTGTACTGTTGGCTTAGTGGAGCCCGAGAGAGAAGAGAGAAGAAGAGGAGGGGGAGGAGGGGGGTGTGCTTACTGCCTCAGGTGGGCGTCAAGGGCTTCCCACATGTCTTCCCTGGCAGTGTGGTTCGCCGCCTGGTGTTTAGCGGTGATGTTGTCTGCCCCCCCGTAGGAATGTTACCCAGTTGAACCAGCGTTTGAAGGTGGCTTTGCTCGTGATTTTCCAGTTCCCCAGGATTGTTTTAATGGCTGCCGTGAGCAGAACATCGGCTAGTTCGCGTTTTTCTTTGGATTCAAGCTGGGGTGCTAGGAAGGCCGTGGCTATACCCTCTAGGCCACGTTGTATCTGGCAGCCTGTGATCGTGTCTATGAGGTTGTAGACTTTGTTCCAGAATGTTTTGACTATGGTGCAGTCGTACAGCATGTGAGCCAGGTCTCCCCTTGCTTTATGACAATTCCAGCAGGTGCCGTTTTCGCTCGCCCCCACTGTTTCTAGCTTCGCTGGTGTCCAGTGTAGCCTGTGTAATATCCAGTATTTTGTTTGTGCTAGTTGTGGGGTTACTTTGTTTTTGAACGCCGATGTCCATAGTCTGGCCCTCTCATCTTCGTTTAGTGGCCTCTGTATTTTCTATTCCCAGAAAGCTATTGTCTTGTTGTTTAGAGAGGTGGTGCGTGGTGTGATTAGTTTGTAAATCTGCGCTGTTTGGTGGCCTGTCTTGTTTAAGTTCTGTGAGTACTGTATGATGGTGGGTTTGTGTTTCGAGAGGTTTGCTTTAGTGATGGCTGCTTTGATTCTCAGGAATTCATAGAATTCCTTGTTTGGTGGTTTGTGCATCTGCTGCAGTGCTTTGTAAGTGAGTGGGTTGCTTCCTGCTTCTAGTTGTGCCGGCACCGTGATGCCACTGCTGTACCACTCTTTGTTGTCTAGAGTTTCCCCTTTGTATGTTACTTTGGGGTTATGCCATAATGACTCCCATTTGGAACCTCTGATGCTGACTTCAAGTTCTCTGTCTAATCTCATTAACGCCGTTTTTGTGTTCCGGAGTATCGCATTTTTAACTTCTGGGTGCCTGTTGGCCGTTAGTGCCATGATCGGGTCAGACCCCCCCAGGATGCCCCTTTCCAGGTCTAGCCAGACCGGCACGTACTCTGGTGTAGGGGAAATCCAGTGTATTCCCTGTTTGGCAAGGCATGCCATTTGGAAGGCCTTGTAGTTCTTGAGGTTCAGTCCTCTTGGTTCTTTTTTTAGTCTGAGCTTTGCTAAGCTGATTTTTGGCTTCCCGCCCCCCCCATAGGAACGTGTTGATTGCTTTATCTATATGTTTGTGGAAATATGTGGTTAGGGTGAGTGGCAGCAAGCTCAGCAAGTAGTTTAGCATTGGTGTGACCATCATCTTGATTGTCTCGATTCTGCCTCACCAGCTAATGAATTTGGGGCCCCATGTCTCTAGCTTGGTCCTGATCTTTTTCAGCATTGCCTCCTCGTTGTGGTCCAAGGTGGACCTAAGGTCCCTCCCGAAGAGGAGGCCTAGATATTTCAGGGGTTTTGTTTGCCACGCCAGTCCGGACGTCCCTAGGACTGTCCTAGTGGTGTGGCAGTTCATCGGTTTGCATTCGGATTTGTCCCTGTTTAGTTTATATCCTGAGACATGTGCGTACTCCTCGATTGTTTGTACCAGGGCTTCTATTGACTCTTCTGGGTTACTGGTGGTGATCAGGATGTCGTCCACGTACGCCGCCAGTTTGAAGGCTTGTCCCTCTACTTGCACTTCAGTTATACGCGGGTTAGTCCTAATCATGTGGAGGAGCGGCTCTAGTGCTAGTAGGAATAGTCCCGGTGACAGTGGACATCCTGCCTTGTCCCTCTGCCTAGGGTGAATGTTCCTGACGTGGATGCGTTGACCACCACTCGTGCATGGGGGTTTTTGTATAGAGACATGATCATGCCTCTATATTTCTCCCCTAGCCCGAACTTGCGCATACATTGGTCTAGGAATGGCCACGAGACTCTATCGAAGGCCTTTTCTGCATTAAGCGCGATCATAGCAGCCTTCTCCATGCTATTTGCGGTGCGGTTTATTAAGTGACAGAGTAGTCTGGTGCTGTCTTGTGAGAGTCTGTTTTTTAGGTAGCCCACTTGCGTTTTGTGTATGAGAAGGGGAAGATATGTGTTTAGCCTTGCGGCCATTACTTTGGCGTAGATTTTACAGTCAACGTTTATTAATGAGATTGGCCGGTAGTTTTGCGGGAACTGAGGGTCTTTCCCCTCTTTGGGGATGACAATGATGTTTGTCTCCGCCATTGAGTTGGTCATGCTGCACCTCTCCGCGCATGTCTGGAAGACTCTGACCATTGTATCTTTTAGCAGTGGTTGGAACTGTTTATAGAATGTTGCAGTGAAACCGTCTGGCCCTGGGGCTTTGTTTGCTTTCGGCGCGTCTATTGTCATACCTACTTCTGTTCTGGTTATGTCTTGCTCTAGCGCCTCTCTCTGTTCGTTGCTGAGTTTGGGTAGGTCTAGTTTATCTAGCAAGCTTGCCCCCCCGTACGCACCTAGCGATGTATCGGCTGTGTACAGTTCCTTGTAGAAATCTCTGAATGTTTCGAGAATTTGCTTGTTTACCGTGTGCGTTTTGTTGTTTTTGTCAGTAATTTCTGCGACTGAGTGCTGCCTTTGTTTAGCTTTTAGGTACCCTGCTAGCGCCCTTCCTGCTTTGTTTGCTATACATAAGTTTATGGATTTATATTTGTTAATCCATGTGGAGGCCCTCTCACTTAGTATCCTGTTCAGTTCGTACTTCTTCTTTGTGAGTGGCGTTAGTGTGTTCCTGTCTGACAGATTAGCAGTGTGGTTCCTTTCTAGTTCTTTTATCTGCCCCTCCAGTTCTCTGATTATCTTGTTCCTGCCTCTGTTCATCCTTGCCTTGATGCTCAGGAGTTTCCCTCCTATTGTGGCTTTGAGTGCTTCCCACAATGTCATGACTTCGGTGTCTTCTGTGTCATTAAATGTAAGGTATTCTCTGATTGCCTCTTCTATTTCGGTGACGTTTGTGGGGTTTTCTAGTATGTCGCTGTTGAGGCGCCATCTCCGGCTTGGTGTATCATTGTGTTTCCCGCTTATGGAGAGGGAGATATGAGCATGATCTGAAATTGTTATGGGGCCTATTTCAGTTGTGTCCGTCAGGTGTGTGTGTGTGTCAGACATGAGTATATAATCTATTCTGCTGTATGAGTTGTGTGGGTTCGAGTAGAATGTGTATTCTCTGGCGCTGGGGTGTTGTAGTCTTCATGGGTCTGATAGTGCCAGTTTGGTGCATAGGTTTTTGAGTGTGTTCTGTTCTTGCGTGGCATGGCTAGGTCTGTGCGGTAGTCTGTCTGTGGCGTTGTCCATCGCTTGGTTCATATCTCCAGCTGTGATTAGCAGTTCCCCCAATGGGATGTTGCTGAGCTCGCTTTCTACCTCTTCCCAGAATTTTTTGTCTGTTGTGTTCGGCCCATATATGTTTGCTATGTGCATGGTCTCCTCCCCCTTTTGATGCATGTGAGTAGTCTTCTGCCGTTTGTGTCAGCTTGGTGGTCATGGACCCTGAACGTTGCTTTCTTGCTAATGATAGTGATCACTCCTCCCCTCTTATTCACAGCTGGTGAGCAAACTACCTCGCTTATCCAGTTTGCCTTGAGCCTGTTTGCGTCCTCTATGGAGACTCTGGTCTCTTGGAGTACGTATATTTCTGCTTTTAACTTATTTAAGTATTCTAATGTCTTCCGTCGCTTGATGGGGTGGTTGAGGCCTTTGACATTCAGGGATACGATCTTGATGTCTGCGGCTATCCGTGCTAGGCCCTGAGTGTCGGGTATGGTCATGGTACAGTGGTTATATCGCTGCTTCCTGAGCTGGTGCCTGGGTTGGTGCCTTGTTCTAGCTGTGGTACCACAGGTACTGCCTCCCACCACGAGTAAATGAGCCCCCCCCGGGGTGTGACTAGGACTGGGAATGTGTGCCGGGACAGAAAAAAGAAGGAAAAAGGGAATAAGTAACTCCACCAGGATGTGAATGTCTGTGCTTCATGGCCTCCCCCCCCGGCCCTCTCCCCCCCAACCCCCCACCCCCTCCCCCCTGTCAACGTACTGTAAACGTGCGACAGCAACGGTTCTCCGCCCCCCCGGTGTATCAAGTCCCCCCTGCCCCTTTCCGTACTGTGCAGTTGCCAAAAGGATATTCTTTGCAGATCACTAGGGCCTGCCCGTCAGTGATCACCTCCTGAGAGTTGCATAATACTGTGTGTAGTAGTCTTTAGTACAGAGACAAAAGGATAATATGGTAGTTCAGAGTACATCGTTCGTTGAGGTAGATGGGTTGTTAATTCTCAGGCCATGAGGTAAGTGTCAGCTTCATGAATGTCTGTAGCACCTCTGTGCTTGGCATGCTGAGGTAGCCGTATTGAGGTAGCCGTTGTTCGGGTATTCGGGCTAGTGTCTGAGTCTCTCATCGACCACCTGCTTCCGCAATTTCCCCGGTTTCTGGGCCAACCGATGATGCCCTTCTGTTTGCAGTTCCTGGGCTGTTTTGTTCCATTTCCTCCGGATCCGGTTCCTGGAGATATCTGCGAAGCTCGGCCGGGTCATCGAAAGTGCGCGTGCTCTTCTGTCAGCTATCTTCATTTTCGCTGGCCCCGCAAAGCTACACGTGATCCTGGCCTTCTTCAGTGTGTCTCTCAGCGCCAGGAAGCCTTTCCTGGTTTCTACCGTACTTTTCGAGAAGTCTTGGGTGATAATTATTTTTTGGCCATTCCATTTGAGTGTTTGGCCTTTCCGCGCAAAAGCGAAAATGGCGTCGGTGTGATTTGCTCTTAGGGGCTTGCAGATGATTGCTCTTGGTCCCTTCATGTGCTGTTGCTTCATGGCCGGTACCCTATATGCTTTATCTATCTCGAAGGCTCTTTCGAAATGGAGGCCTGTCAGTTTGGGGATTAGGGTTTCAAGTAATGCTGCGCATGACCCTGCCGCCTCTTCCTCATCTTCTGGCACTCCCAGGATCCTGATGTTCCCCTTTCTGTTTCTGTCTTCCTGTTCCGCGAGCAGTTTCTGCATGTCACTCGATATCTTGGATATATATCGTATGTCTCTGTCTGTGGTAACTGCTTTGTCTTCTATGTCGCTTATTCTTCTCTCCGCCTACTCTGCTGGCGATCCTGTTCTGGTCTGCACGTATTGCAGTGAGCTCTAGCTGGACGTTGTCCATAGAGGTCTTGGTGGCCTTGGCCAGGTCATTGGCTTCCGTTATCTTTTTGACAAGCATGTCCATTGCTGCATCAGTGTTGTGGTTGTTTTTCATTTTGATTGGCGAGTCAACCAGGTCTTTCCTTATTTTTTTGTTGTCGCTGACCACTTTGTCTTCTCTGCCGGACATCCTATCAAAACCTCTTCTTTCCAGGTAGATGGACAGCCTGTCCTTCTTTTGCTGGTCTACCTGCTGGACCCCTTGTGGTGGGCTGTTGTTTGTAGTGCTTATATCTTTGTCTTTTGTGGTGCCCCCAAAGGTGAACCTGCTGGGCCACCTCACTGTCCTTGTTCTTGTTTTTCCGGACGCCAGGGCTTCTGCGGCTGTGTTTGGTGGCAGTGTGGCTGATCTGTCTGGCGACCTGCTTGTGCGTATTAGGATCGACTGTGTATACGCCGCTGCCAGGTGTTGTCGGTGCCTTGCACCACGCTCGTTAGTGACTTGTTTCTTGTTGCCTGTCTCTTGGTGCTTTGTGCTTGTTCACTTCCACCTGTACGTTATTGCGCCGCTCCTATTGCCCCTGTGTAGCCACCGCCAGGCTCCTTGCCTGATGCTCGCTTGTGACTTTTAGCTTGCCGGCGAACTACGTGTTGTCCTCGTTCATGCGCCTGCCTTATGCCCCAGTTGAGATGGCCGCCGCCCTTTTTGCCTCAGCGTTGTTTGCCCCACTTAAGATGGCCGCCGTACTTGTCCGGTTGATATTGGGTGTAGGGGTTTTGTGCGTCCTTCGGCCGGTGTTAGCCACTGAGCTCTTAGTTCGGCAAAACCGCAAGAACTACCCCCTGTTTGCTTGCTTTCCTTTCTTTTCATTCTGTCCTTCTGACCCCTTGTCGGTACGAGCAGCCGTACGCCCTCCTTAAGATGGCCGCCGCCTTTTGCTCTTTGAACTACGGTATGTGGCTGTTAGTCTTTAAGCTGTTTGAGTTCTTTGAGTTCTTTTGGGGTCTGGGTCTGATGCTTGCCAATTGCCGATTGCCGATGCGCCCACGCGGGGGCTGGCCCTGTGAGCCTGCGCGCTTTGTTTGCCTCGCTTCCTGACGCCGCTTCCTATGTTGTAGTTCAGCTGTTAAGAAGGCCGCCCTAGGCTGATCAGATTCGGTTTCGCTTTCTCCTGTATCGGAGCTTCCAGTGCTTGCCTGCGGGGGATGTTGCTTTCCGCGATCTCTGCCGCCTTTGCCCTTACCTCCGCTCTTGTTTCCAGCGTTCTGAGGATTCCGGACGCGTCTGGTGCCAGTGTCAGTGTCGCGGTCCTCGCCCTCTCTCCTTCAGCCCCTCTCAGTGCTCCGCCATCTTGGTCCGCCTCCTTTCTTGATCGCTCTCTCAGAGATCTTTACGTTTTCTTCCTTCTTTCCTGTTGCTATGATGGCGCAAGATCTTCCTGCCTTCTGCTCTTTGTGTTCCCACACCCTCCGCTCTGCTTCACATGAGGATTGGGGCTCCTTTCGCTATGTTGCTCGCCGTTCTTTTACCCGGGGGTACGGAGCTCTTGAACTTAGGCAACCGCCTGCGTTGCCATCCAAGCCACGCCCCGGGATCGCAGCTTTCACTACAAACTGTACTGCTTGACTGACTGTGCCCAGGAGAACAAGGTACGTGTGAGGTGCTTCTGGGAACACAGTTCTTTTACTGGGCCTAATTACAACCTGGGGTACAGGGAATGTGCGAGATAATGCTGGTTAAGTAATTGTTATACTGTAGCTCCTTATCTATCCATAGCTGCCAAGGCGTCAGAATGCTATGTGTGACATTTTCATAATTTCAGTGTAATTTCGAGTGACATTTCAATAAATACGACACTTTCTCACAAGCAAAATCAAGCAATGAAAATGAGGGACACCGTTGCGGCCGCGGCAACTTACAAATTATTTGGGAACGAACACAGTTGTCCCCAAATAAATTATAAAGGCAGCCGCGGCCGCAACGGACCTCCAGTGCCGCGGCTGCCCGCGGCCCAGTTTAAATGTGTCTGTGCTGCAGACTCGAGTGGCATGCAACGCGTGTATGCACCTGAATGCCACTCAATACCCGCTACCCACCCTTCAGTATCTCGCCACTGGGTGAGGTGGAGCCAGCGAGGTTCACAGACCACACCTCACCCTGTGAAAGGGTGGGTTTAGGAAGCATGCGTAAGACGCCACAGACAAAGCTACTACGTCAGTCTGTGGCGTCAACTCAGGCTTGAGTTATTGTGTTTCTTTACGGACATCCCAGGACGTGCTCTTTCATACTTAGTGGCAGCTTGCATATTTGAGAACTCATCCGATACGGCACTGCGAGCTGCCTGAACACCATAAACAACGGAGGCAAATAAATGTGGGAGCTGCGTCACATAAAGAAACGGAACATACAGCGGGACAGACAGTGCAAGAATCACAGCACATTGAGGGGAGTTCAGTTTCACTTATGAAGCAGGAAAGGCACTGGAAACATTATTATACAGGTAGGAATGCGCCTCACTAAGTAGAACAGGTTTGTCTGAGGTGAGAAATGTCCAAACCTGCATTCTGGACGTCTTGGTTTAGTGAAGTTTATCTGGCTTGAAACCTTTTTTCATCTTTATACCGTGCCACACAAAAAGCTGTAAATTTTGGCAATATTAATAAAAGTGTGATGTAAAGACTGTGGAACTGGAGAGCCTCGTTAGGGTAAAAGTAAAAAAAAAGTAAAGTCCACATTTGTAAAGCGCACAATCACCCGTAAGGGTCTCTAGGCGCTGGGGGGCCGTTGGGAAGATTAAGCGAGCTATTGCCCAGAGTCACATGGTGCTGGGCTAACCTGCCGCCGGAGCCGGGAACCACACCTCTCCCACAGGTTCATGGGGGCAGCTTAATTAACATTCTATGATTCTGGGCTAATCACTTAGTCAACCCTGCCTAAAAAAAACAACACAAATGTGCTCGTGTAACATAACAGGCGCTCATGTGAAGGGCCATAAAACCCCTTTGGGTCAAGCTTCTACTAAATAAAAGTTAAAAACTGTAAAAAAGAAATCCTGATGAGTGTGAGGTAACGTTAAGTTTTCAGGTAAAATGACCGTATCAGCAGCTCCTTCAAAAAAACTCCACAAATAAGCTGGAGAAAAAAGTAAAAATCTATTCCTTTCTAACTGCTGTGCTGTCTTCTCTGCAGCACAAATGGGGTCATTACAAAGCTATCTACTGTTACAACTACAGATGGTTCTTTTATCTCATTTGCAGATCAAATGTGCTTAATGTTGTGGCATTAGACATTACTAGATGTAATCTGCAGGGAGAATAAAACAAGCACTAACAACGACACTTAGTGTAGCTTTTTATTAATGAAATTGTTGGTTACTCAATGGGTGATGTTTGGTGTATGAGAGTGTGAATGGGTGAGTAACTGAATGTGGGGGATGACTGTGTGGGTAGGTAAATTAGACGACTGGTTATATGAATTGGTTGGATAACCATAGGAAGCTTGATACGGATGGGTGAATATGAGTGAGTAAGTGAATGATGTAAGGTGGGAGAAAGTGAAATAATTGTTGGATGTGGGTAGGTAGGTAGGGGAATGATCTTAAGTGAGTAGTTGAGTGAGTAACTGAGTGGATGACTGTGAGAATGATACGGTGGATAGACGAAAGCTTGTTAAAACAACATGAGTTGACTGAAATTCAACCTGCTGTCTTCAATAACCTATTTTAATGACTGAAAATATAGCAGTGAGTGGGAATGGCAATGTGAATTAGGTGAATGAGTGGAAGGGTAGTTAGAGGAGAATGTATGATTGAGTGAGTGAACAAGTGTGAGTGGGTGAACAGTAGAATGGGTGTGTAGCCTTTGACTGTGTCATGTATTTGCATGTAACTTGCATGATCGAGGTAACTATTAGCGGCAATACTACGTGTCTCTCGGACATCTTTCCAGTGCTCGCCGTCCTCCCCCCCCCGCCCCCCGCACTCCCTCCCCCGAAGGGGCGGCAAGCTGAGGGATAGTCCCGGGCGCCACAAGCTCTAGCTACGCCTCTGCTGGTAGGGGGACCTTGAGGCGAGGGTGAAGGCTGCAAACCTGCATGTAAAGAGATGCTCTGATAATGTGCCCTTGATGATAGGGCAGAGAGCAGCCAGTGTGTGTAAAAAGTGGCGTGATCAGCTCTAACAGGGAGACAGACCTTGAGCACGGGGCGAAGGCCGCGCGCTCGCGCGCTGTGCGCAAAGAGACGGCCTGACCAGCTCCGAAGGGGACGTTTGAGAACAGGCGTGCTGCCTGCAGCACTGACAGGGAGCTATTGTGTGAGTGAACGACGGACCTTGTCTGATACCTTGAAAGTGTTGGCATGTGGAGGATAGACCTTTATAGAGGCCTCTGGTAACTTATTGACAGGGCCTGGCCAAAGGCCGACATACTCAGCATAGAAAGCAGAACTCACCTCGGCTGAGAGAGAGGGATTTGTGAAGAGCGCACAGACTTTCCAAGGCCATCTGGACCAGAGGGAAAAAGGTAAAAGCATTTTGGACAGTGTGGAGGGTGGTTACAGATAGGAAAACTATGGTGTTGTATCATACTGAAGAAAGACCCCTTACCTGGTTGTAGAACCTCAACTCGGTGTCACTTGTATTTAAGTCATGTAGGAGGTTTTAAGTTTACTGTGTGATTTCTTGTACCATTTACTACAAATATTGCCTAAAAACTCTCCAGCCAAACTCAAGTGCAGGCGACTTACATACTACTGCGTCAGAACTCTGTAATTACTAACGTTTCCCAACAACACGGTAAATCTGTGTTTCAAAGCACGGATGAACACATAGTGAGCATGCTCTAAAGATACTGGCTGATGGGGAATATCTGAGGAGGCATTGAGCGTTAATATATGGTGGTGATAATCTGAAGACACAGCATTACTGAGCTGGGTGCATTAAACGTTACAGAGTGGAGCGGCAAAGCGGGACATGCATTCAGTGTTGATGAGTGATGCTGACATCTGAGCAGGCAGGTAGTATTACTGGGTGATGTGGCAAATGTGAGCACGCTCCAGGGATTACTGAGTGATGGTGCAAATATGTATATGCACTGAGGAGCGCTGGTTGAAAGTGCAAAACCGAACATTCATTTAGCATCAACCAATCAGAATTCTTTATTTTAGCTCTAAAGAGCCATAACAGTCATATCATAAAATACACAATACAAAGGGGTTCATACATGATTAAAAGGCAGGGAGAAGACTATTATGAAAATACACCATAAAAACTTCAGAAAGGTCCATTAATAGTGTAATGGCAGCAAAATACCAAGCAATTTCAAAATGTAGATCATAGGCTCAAGGAACTTTAGATGTAATTTAAAACAACAATAACAACAGTTTCAATTCCAAGGCACTGTAAGTTAGAAAAGGCTGCCATGTGGGATCTAAAATCCAATGCATGCAATATGGAGCGCAGGAACTGCCTTCGTTGAGGGAGGTAAAATGTACAAAATAAAGCAAAGTGCAAATTGCTTTGTTCGGCTGGGATCTCACAATGACAAAGGGGTAAGGATGGGATGGGCCACCAAAAAGTGTATGGTTTGTAGTCAAAACCTTTTAAGTAAGAACTTCAGTCTTTTATCGACAATAAACTGTAATTAAAGTGCTGGGCGTAGTAGTAGAGCCCAAAAGTAGACTCTGCACTCTTCCCGCCTATCACCCCGTCGGGACTTGTGCGCATGTTGATAAAAGAGATTTGTTATGTGTGCTGTGGAGATGTTAGATAAAAGAGCCGGGTTATGATAAAAAGCTGGGATGCCTATACTTTCAATGCTGTTTTTGACAGATTTGAGGATTGCATGAGGGTGCAGATATATACATGCACTGAGGAGCACTGGCTGAAAGTGAAAAACTGAACATTCCTGTAGGATTATTGAGTGATGGTGCATATCTGAGTGGTCACTAATGATCAGTGCGTGATGGGAAAATCTGAAAGTGCACTAAGGACTCATGAATGATGGTGCAAATCTGAACATGCACCTGGGCTTGCTGAGTGATGGTGCAAATATATACATGCACTGAGGAACTGTGACTAAGGGTGCAAACTGAACATTGATGTTGCATATCTGGGCAGTCACTAATGATTACTGGGAAAATCTGAACATGCACGAAGGACTCTTGATTGATGCTGCAAATCTGAACATGCACTAAGTGTTATTAAGTGATGGTGCAAATCACATTATGGGCTGTGGCAGGAAACAAGAACAACACCAGCTGCCACGCATTTACTTATTAGTTAATCCACAAACTCATCCATTCACTGGGCCGCTCACTGTTTCATCCATTTATGCACTCCCTAATTCATCCAGCAATGAACTCGCTCAACCATTCATCCATCCACTCATCCATGCAGTTAATCATTCATCCATTCTTCGTCCTTGCATTTAGCCACTCACCCCTTTGCTCATCCATGCACTCACTCATGTACACATGTACGCACCCATTCTTTTTCACCCACTCACCCACCCACACCTGGCCAGTGAATGACAATGCATTTTCCCTTTTCATAAAAGACAGACCTGCTGTCTTAGTCCATGTCTGTTTAAACTCCAGTTAGCAATCCAACATCCTTGTGAGGGAAGGCTGAAAGTCAGTGTGGGAAATGCATCTTAAGCAGGCCACTGGAATTTTGCGATTATGTGGCTGCAGCGATTTTCGCCTAATTGTAGATTTGCCGCATTTGACACATAATCCATAATCTGCTGCATAATGTGCGATTTTTAACAAAAAAATACATTTTGTTTCTAGCTCAAATAGTTTACGAGTCACTTAAAATGTGATGAAACGTGTTGCCCTTCAGTGGAAGGCTCTTGGCTAAGCTAGACTGCACAATTTTCTGTTGTTTATTGCTATATTTGGATGTTAAACTGGTACTAATGAGGTGCAGCCAATACCCAGAGAGAGTTACCACGTTATAAATTGATGAAATAAAGAAGTAATACTATTCCAAAATGTGGCTCATTGTGCCGCATAATTTGCCCTTTCCTGCTGCATAATTTACTGAACCCTGCTGCATAATCTGACCCTCCCCTGCCGCATAATCCCAGTGACCCTGATTTTAAGGCATGATCTGTGAGATGGTTTGAGCATCTTATGATCGAGCTACAGCGGTGTTTCCAATTACAGTGTTTGCAAAATGTTGTTTATTATCTGCTCCTTTAATGGGATGTGATGGTTGTGCAGCTAACAGCAGGTTTGTTGAAGTTTGTAAAAAACATATACAGCACAACATGAAAGAACACAATTATTACAAAATAACGCAACACAATAAGACAACCCTACAACAGAAACATAAAAACACAACAGCAAAACAACAGTACAACCACAGTGCAACTTAACAGTCAACAGATCTCAACAGTAGCACAAAGACAACACATAAACAGCTCATTATTTATTTATTTTTGGATTTGTAATGCGCATGGCTGCCTCAGCAACGAGGCGTCCCAGCGCAACCAGAAACTAAGATACAGGAGACCAAGGAGAGCGGGGTCTAGAATTAGACGGCCAATGTAGGAAAAAAACAGGTCTTTAACGCTTTACGAAAGGCCAGATGATTCGTAGTGCTTCTCATAAAGACTGGAAGTGAATTCCAAAGCTTTGCCGCCAGGTAACAAAAGGAGCGACCTCCGGCTCTCGCTTTCCAGACTCACGGAATGTGGGCCAGTGCAAGATCCGCGGAGCGTAGTAGACGCCCCGGCTCAAAAGGCGCCAGCAAATGAAGTAACTCTGCTGGAGCCTGATGTGTCAGAATCTTATGAGAAAAACATAACACCTTAAACTCGATGCGCTTTTCAACCGATAGCCAATGGAGTTTAGGGAGCACATGCGCCACTGAGCAGGATCTAGGCAGTGCAACCAAAAGCCAGGCCACCGCGTTCTGAACCCTCTGCAGCCGCCTTGATACTCGCCTTATTTGCACCCAAGTAAAGAGAGTTACTGTGGTCCAATCTGGACAAGATAGAAGCCTGTACAATGGTCTGGCGCACCTTGGGAGGGGAAAAAACCCAGCAGCGGTCTTAGACCACGCAACAGCCCAAAACAAACCCCAGCCTCGGCTTTTGTTTGTTTATCAAAGGTCAAGCCATTATCAAACCACACACCGAGGTTCTTCACAACCTCCTGGGGCGGGTTTGAGACGATCCCGCCAGCACTGCTCAGATCAAAGCTCCCCGTCCTTGCCGAACAACAAGATCTCCGACTTGCTGGCGTTAAGCTGCAAACAATTCGCTGCCATTCAGTCTGAGATGGCCAGGAGATCGTCCTTGAACTTCCCCAAACTGGCTTTGCACTTCTTAGAGAAAGCAATTACCAGTTGGGTGTCGTCTGCATATGACACCAGGGACAGCCCTCTGCCCTTTGCCACCTCCGCCAGCGGTCTAACATACAGGTTAAACAAAAGTGGACTTAGGACCAAGCCCTGTGGCACCCCCCGCTGCAGGACAAACTCCTGGGAATTAAATGGAGGAACTGAAACCTGGAAGGACCTATCTTTAAGAAAGGACCGAATCCATGCTAAGGCCATGTCTCCAATCCCAACTTCCAGGAGGCGTTTCAGGAGTATGTCATGGGAAACGGTGTAAAATGCGGCACTAAAGTCCAAAAGAACCAGTGCCGCCGAGTCCCCGACATCCAAGCTGCCCCGAATGGCCTCCGACACAACCAAAAGCGCAGACTCAGTGCTATGCCTGGGTTGGCAGATCAAAAATGGCGTTCTGCTCAATGAAATTCGCTAGAGTAGGTGACCGTATAAGGTGACCGCATAAGAACAAGTGGAGAACATATAGGAGAGGTGGAAGGCTGAAAATCCTCCAGGACTGGGGCACTTGCCATTCTCTGATGGCCCAAGCACAACCCTCCTTTAAATAATGTCCCAGTGTGTCTGTAGCGCCCTCTTCCTGTTGTGCCATCCTAAGCAGCTAGGTGTGCACAGCAGGGCGGCTATATGCCGCAAGCATCTGGGTGAGTTGCAGGTGCAAGAGCCTCCCGGTTTGTCAATCTGGAGTCTGTGCTTCCGCCCAGAGCCAATGCTGTGCTTAGAACCACAAACTCAGACCCACAGGGTCAGATGATGAAAGGCGGAGTCATGCTAAATGACAGCACTACCTGGGAGCTCTTGGCTGAAAGGACACCATCCATTTAAGGCTAAAAAATATGGCCCTTTATCATGAAAATAACCTTTTGTTTGTGGGAATAAAATTATTGTGCAAAATGAAACGTGTCTTTTGATAGTGAAATGCCAGTATTTTCTGAAAGTGGCTTGCTGCTTTTCAGATACAAAGATTGTGATTGTGGTTCCTTCGTACCAGAGGACACTGGCTGCTATAGAGTTGTTATTCCATGACACATCAGGAGGCTCCTCTATATTGCTAAACTTTCAGTGATATTATTGTTACTATCATTGCACCTGAGGCTTCAGCATGTGAGATTGCTGTAAGGAGTCTGCTGCCTGATGCTGTGAGCTCTAAATAATTTGACAGTGACGTTACAGTAAAAGCCTGAAGGACTTGTCGTCTGCTTCCTACCCCCTGTGATTGTGAGATTTGAGAATGTTTCATTCATCCACCCGACCTCTCCCAATTAGAAATCAAGTGATAACATATAGCTGAGAGTAAGCTTTAAAGAGACAGGAAGGAAAAATGATTTGAAAAAGATGGCATGTGGCATTGCATAATCAGATTTCTTTGGGACAGTTTGTAATGCATTTAGCCCTTTAGCCAATAATTGAATTATGCTGAAAATCCACTGTTTTGCCATATTTTGTATGAAAGTTTTCTGGGGGACTTGGAGGGGTTGGCGAATGAGCCCAACATACGCCAGGTGAGTGAGTCTTGCCTGCCATATGACAGACATAATAAGAATATTTCATCACTGCTCATTCAGACCCTCTGTATTTTTAGGTAATGTATTGTGAAAATTGTTCGGTAAAACGCTGCATTTTTACATGATTTGTTCAAGATGTTCACAAGAAGCATAAACCCCCATGAACCCATATTTAAAGTCAGATTTGTTTGCTTCAGCCACTTCCTTGTGGAAATTTGAAGAAGATATTTACGCCCCACCCCTTTCACAGCTCACCAGCCTCCCCGGTGTAAAACTCATCAATTATCACTGCTGCCCTTGAGACTTCAAACTGAAGATACAACTCAATCCTCGACCCCTTCTAAGCCATGTCCTTGGTTAGTAGAGCACGACACACACACACACACACACACACACACACACACACACACACAGACACACATGCACACACGCACACACCTCTCTCTCTGAACTAAAGCTTCTGCTCTCTCTATACTAGGAGCTCTGGGGCATATTAACAAGGAACAGGGAAAATTAATGCTAAGGGCGCTTAGCGTTAACTTTTTTGACGCCCGCTATCGCTGGATAATATCGCCTGGTTATCGCGTTATTAACAACGCTAACGGCCTAGGCGATGCAAAATCCAGCGATAGCGGCATTTTTGGGAGGTTATCGCTGGTAATGCAGCGATAAAACTACAAGGATAGGGATACCCTTGTTGATAGCCCATGGTGGACTTAGCCATGTAATCCACCTCCCATTGGATTACATGGTTAAGTCTGAAAATTAGCAGACGTAAAAAAGCAGCGTTAACCGTGGGTAGCGCTGCTTTTTTTGTTTCTAACAGGGTTAGCGTGAAGCTTGAATATAGGAGAAATGTCGCTTAGCGACATTTCTCCTATTATTTTGCTCTGGAACGCCCACTTTGCATCTCATTAGAGATGCAAAGGAAGCGTAGTGAAAAAGGGTGCTAACATGGGATTTTGCATGTTAGCACCCTGTTGTTGATAGGGCGATATTTTTATAAACCCCTTGTTAATATGCCCCTATATGTGTTAGCAACAACACAGGTGGGCACCTTTAGCCCTGTGTTACTTGTGTTTCTCACCACTTGATCTGGTGGAGCATTGGAACAAGCTGTGAGACTATGTCATACCACTCCCATACCAACCATGGGATGAGGGTCACATGCTTCTACCCCCTTGGTGGCATGCCTCTTCATCCTAACCTAGCTAGCCACCGCCAACTCTTCAGAGTAAGGGTAGGAGGCACATTGTGGACAAATCAGATGCATCCCTCCACACAAACCTGTTGGAAATGAAGGAAATCTGGATGCTGAGGGCTTTCCTATCAGTTCTGAAATCCAAGGTTGTGACGGTCAACACACTCACAACAACCTTTTCTGCACCTGGACACTTGGGAATTCAGGCATGCCATTTGACTTGGGCTCTATGGTGAATTTACCCTCATTGTGAGACTGGGGAACAGCTAGGACTTGGCACTAGGATAAAGTTATCTTCATGGTAACTGGGGTACTCTCTCAGACTCTGATAAGGAGTGTTCCAAAAATTTCCACTGCATGCGCAAACTCCCATTTACACGAGGATTGCACTTATATCTTATGTGGTAATTACCGCATGTCCTTAATTTTCCCAGGTAAATTCAACTAATCTCATCTGAAATTTAACAGAGCAAAAATGCTTCTTCAACATTGGCATATGTGACATTTGATTGATTGATTTTAGAGCTTGTATAGCGCATACTGTCACCCTACGGGTATCCTGGCGCTTCAGACTAATATGGTATTACCAGAGTGGAAACAGGTCGTAGCAGAGAGAAAAGAGAGGGACAGGAACTTAAGCCTTGGGATAGATCCAGGTATTTAGGTTCCTGCGAAACTCCAACAGGGAGTTAACTTGTCTGAGGCTCTGAGGGAGTTCATTCCACAAACGGGCGCCAACCACGCTGAAAGCCCTTCCTCCTAACCTAGACTGTTTAAATCGGGGAATCGTCAGTAGGCCAACACTAGAGGAGCGGAGCTGCCTTGTAGGACGATACCATGTAAACCTTTCCTGTAGGGGGACAGGACCTAGCTCATGCACTGCTCTAAAAACCAGACACAGAGCTTTAAAGTGGACCCTTACCCTAATAGGCAGCCAGTGTAGCTCTCTCAGAGCCAAGGTTGTAGAAGAACTCCGTGGCCTACCAAAGGCCAGTTTAGCTGCTGCAGACTGGATTCTTTGCAACCCCTGAAGAATGTACAAGGGGGCCCCAAATATAGGGAGTTGCAATAATCCAGCCTGCTTCCCACATTTGGTATGGAAAGCACCAAAATCCATGTTATTTGCAATTTTACACGGGTACACTTGTAAAAGATTCCTTTTGGCGCACACTGTAAATTCTAAACACAGAGTATCAGACTTTATTAAAAGCTAAAAGCAGAAAATATCAATATCCAATTTGGGGTACTCGTAATAGGATTTTTTAACACCCTCTCACCATTATCAACACCCTAACACAATTACCAACACCCTCACACCAAGACATCAGCCACTGCTTGCTTCCTTAATTACTTCCAGGTAATCCCAGATGTGCTGGTTTGGGGGTGTATACCTGCCTACGTGGCACTGTCATGCTGACCTCTGTATCATAATAGCTATCCAAGCAGTTTTTGATCCTGCTACTAATAAGATAATAAGAAAAAAGGCTACAGAATCAGGATCTCATTAAGACACAACATGGTTTTATTTACACCTCCTCTGCTCCCTCATTCCTTCACTTCAGTAACACTGGAGGCATAGTTACTGGTTGTTACATATGCTTTCTGTAAATGGAGCCCCTGGGTGAAGGACACCTGATCCACACATCTACCATGGATTAATAATTCTGATGGGGTTCATGACTCCTGTTACTGCCTCCATTGGAATTACAAAGCAGTGTGTAAGTAAGCCCTATGCATAACAGCATCACCATAAAGGTAGCTTTATACTTCTTGGCTTTGCATTGTTTACACCATTCCCAACACTCCTCATATTCTCATTGTGCTCGGCTCGTCACTTCTGTTCAAGCCTAATCAGCCTTCTTTTAACCTCTGCAGATTCCACCTTTGAAGAACCTGCCATTGAGAGATTGACAGAGGACTGATCGTTGGCCATGTCGCGTCTCATTGTGACACCAGAGGTCTCCCTAGCGGATGAGCATCTCAGAATACGTGTTTCCGGCCTCTCGTCCCGCCAGCTTGTGACCCTCCAGGCATCGCTGACTGATGAGAAGGGAGTCGCGTTCAGCTCCAAGGCATTCTACAGGGCGGATGAGGATGGGGAGCTGGACCTGGACCAAGCAAGTGCCACAGGAGGGTATTACAGGGGCGTGGTGCCCATGGGTCTCATTTGGTTCCTCAAACCAGAGAAGCCTTACCGTCAGCTTGTGAAGCGAGACGTCATGGGCAGTCCTTTCCGTATCACACTGGATCTTTACGACTCCTTCCAAACAGTGCCGAGCCATGAAGTTCAGCCCATGGCCAGCCAGACAGTAGAGAGGTGGTATGCTACTCCAGGGGTACAGAGAATACCTATCAAGGACGGCAGAGTCCGTGGCGCCCTTTTCCTTCCACCAGGTGAACACAAATGTTATAACATATGTATTCCTATTTTTAGGTATGGGCACTTGCGTCACCCACCGTTGGCGAAAACATTGGAAACAGAGATAAGAGTACATATGATGTATAAGTGCACATACATGTAGAGTTCTTTGGTATAAACCTAGGGCATCTCCTTTTGACTGCTGGTTCACAGGATTGGAGTTTCTTGGCATAGAAAAGACAAGTGTAGTAGAAGTTAATTGTTACAGAGCCCCATCTCATCCCCTGTGCCTGTGTAGACCTGCCTTACTGATCTCAACAACCTCTTACATTCATTAGTTGTCACACAGAGCTCTACCTCACACTCTGTACCTGAATGACATGCCTAAATGAGCTCAACATCCTCTTTACACTCATTAGGTGACCCACAGAGCTCTACCTCACACTCTGTATCTAAATGGCATGCCTTACTGAGGTTACCCATCCTCTGTACATGCTTTAGATGTTCTCAATGTTTTAACTAAAAGGTTCAATGTATTGAGTCACAGTATTGAGGCCTTGTGAGTCCCACAGGACAGTGGGCCCTTGCCATTAAAGAAAACCTACACAGGGCAAAATCCAAAGTCAAATTTATAAAGGTTTACTAAATAATTAAGAGTCGTTAAAGAAGGCAAAAATGTATTTGTTAAATTTATTATCAATAATCAATCAAAAATACAAATGTGAAAGGATCAACATAAGGTTTACTTCCAATCACATAAATAGGCAATTCAATTCTAAGGTAAAGAAAAAGTCTAAGTATAGAATCAATAAACAGTCTGACACAGAGATTGCTCAATCTGAAATGCAAGAAAAGTCTGGCATACATCCCAGAAAGGGCGTATTTTATAGGTTTTCAGACAGTGAAAAGCACACTCTAGACATTGTGTGAAATGAGATCATAGAACTAACAACAAATCATCATTAGTAAAGACATCACACATGAAATAAGAATCATTTAGGATTACCTGCTTTGTGTGTATAATTAATCATTAGATCATAAGGCAATAACTTTGCAACACCAAACAATAAGAGACTCATGATATAAACAGGCCACTAAACACGCCCGAGCAAATGACTTTAAATTGTAACTGTACTAGTACATCCTGAAATGGTTTCCTTCTACGGTGTAATACATTTTATACAATACTAGAAAAACGTCACCAAGAAAATTTCTCTCATTTTCTGAAATGGAAGATTACAGGAGAGAAAATATGCATGAAGGACAGCGTCTCACATTTTACAATGATTTGTGCATGTCAGTGCGAGAAAGCTGAGGCACAGCAGATGCTAACTTGAGGCCTGGTGATTTAAATTACTGCCTACTTGTGTTAACTTTAACACATCATAATAAACATTATTTTCTAATTATCAAAAGTGCTCTTATAATGTGCTACTGAGCTCGACCTCACTCTCTGGGCCCGATTCACAGAATGAACTTAAGACTCAATCCTAAACTTACTACTATTTTGGTATTCACAGAATACACTTACTACTTTTGGCATTCACAGAATGAACTTACTACTTTTGGTATTCACAGAAGTTAGGATTTTGTCTTAAGTTTGTCTCAAGACAAACTTAAGACAGACTTAAGACAAAATCCTAACTTCTGTGAATACCAAAAGTAGTAAGTGCATTCTGTGAATACCAAAATAGTAGTAAGTTTAGGATTGAGTCTTAAGTTCATTCTGTGAATCGGGCCCTCTGTACCTGTATGACATACTGAGAACCAACTCCTCTGTACATGCATCAGGTGTGCCACTGAGCTCTACTTCATCCTCTGTACCTGTATAAAGTGCCTTATTGAGCTCCTTATCCTCTGAACATGGATACAATGTGCCGCAGAGACCTACTGCACACTGTGTATGTGTATAATATGCTTTACGGAGCAACTTACCCCCTGTACACACATTCAATAAGCCACTGAGCTCAACGTCACCCTCTGTACCTGTGTAACATGTTTTCTTAGCTCCCTTTCCTCTGTACATGCAATAGATGTGCCACTTAGCTCTATTTCACCCTCTGGACCTGTGTGAGATACTGGTATGAGCTCCCCATACCATTACATGGATAAAATATAAGAAGCTTTATCCCATCCACTGCACCTGTCTGAAATATTACTAAATTCACTTATTTTGTAATCCCTGTATGAAATGCTACTTTGCTTCACTGTATAAAATGTTCTGAGGTCTTACTTTTCACCTGTACCTTTCTGAAACGGATGAGATTTGCTTATCCTCATTTAACCCCTTGGACGCTCATGACGAGCTCAGCTCGTCATGAGTTACGCCTCTCGTAGGCTCATGACGAGCTGAGCTCGTCATGAACCGCGGGTTTTTGAAAAAGTCAGCGCACAGCGGGAAAATGCGCCGCACGCATGGGGTTAATAAAACGTTATCTGTTTCCCGCTTTTCTACTGCCCAAGTATGAAATGTCACTGAGTCGCTTTTCATCTCTTTTACTTCTCTGAAATGCTACTGACCTCTATCCATCTCATCCACTATAACTGTATGAGCTCCCTCTTGCCCACACACTCAGGATTGCACCCTGCTTACCTGGTGTGTAGGTGCCTCACTGACAGACACCAGCCCAATGATTGATGGCAGGACACTCTTGAGTGAAACTCACACAAGAACAGATGATGAAAAGGGAAACACATAACAAGTGTTGCCCCTCTTCATGCCAAGAGGGGAGAAAGTGAAATACACCTCAGTAGCATATTTTGTATTTCTTCAAAGTGAGAGAGTCAGAAGGGCCTTTATGGTGACTCCAGGGGCTATAAAAACTGCGGCATTATGAGTTCGACCCTGAGATTGCACTTATAAAAGGGGAGGACCTTGCATATGAATTTACCACATGTTATGGTTTTTTATGTGTATCTATAAAGCACACTTTCTCCCACAAAGCTATCTTGATGCTGAGCAGGTGTGTGTGCTTAGCCCAACCTACGGTAGGTTGGTTAATTAAAAAGCCAGGTCTTCAGCTTTTTTCGAAGTACAAGAAGAGAGGAGGAGGCTCTGATGTGGAGTGGGAGGTCATTCCACTCTCAAGGAGTGATGTAAGAGATAGCCCGTCCTGATCTGGTTCTGGGTATGCATGGGGTCTGTGCGAGTCGGAGTCCCGTGGAGTGGAGGTGTTTGGGTGGCTGATGGAAGGAGATGCCACTGTTCAGGTAGGTGTGTCCTAAGTTCTGTAGTGCCTTGAATTTCTGTGTGAAGATTTTGAATTGAGCCTGTTTGTTGTCTGGAGCCATTGTAGCTGCCTGAGGTGTGGTGTGATGTGACTTCTGGCTGCCGAGTACAGGATGGTTTGTAGTCTTCTACTGAATTGCTTGGTGATCTCAGCGTATAGGGTGTTCCCATAGTCCAATTTGCTGTTGACTGCAGCATGAGTAAGTTTTTCTAGTGTTGCTTACGAGCCCTTCTTCAGCATCTTGAGGGTGTAGAAGTAGTATGCAGCGACGGTGTTCACTTGTGCGTTCATATCCAGTTTGCTGTTGGTGATTATTTCAAGGTTCCTGGCATGGGCTCTGGGTGTGGGTATGTGTCTCAGCTTGACCAACCCACACCCACACCATTTGGAGTCCTATGTTAGGGTGTTCTTCAGAAGATTACCACTTTTGTCTTGTCTGAGTTGAGCTTGAGAAAGTTGACTTTCATCCAGTTAGCAACTTTGGTCATGCAGATGGTGAACTTGTCTCTTGAGTTGGGGGTCTTGTCCAAGAGGGAGAGTATGAGTTTTGTATCATCTGTGAAGGAGAGGATGTTGATGTTGTGTGTGCGTATGGTGTTGGACAGAGAGATCATGTATGCTTTGAAGAGGGTGGATCTGAGCTATGAATTTTGAAGCACAATGCAGATGAGTTTGCGGGGGTTCCTAGGAGTCCTCATTTATGGTTTCATTTTCAGCAGGAGATTTCAACTGCTTTGAATAGCCATAGTCCTCAGGGGGAGAGTACACTCGCATGAGGTCTTTCCACATTTCGCATAATCCCTAGTTACCTGGCAACTTCAACTACAGGGCCCATCTGAGATTATGAGAAACTCTCAAAGACAGCCTATGTTCTCATGATACCCTACATTTGTGCGATTGTTTGGCAGCCACTGTTAACCCTAGATTAACAAAATACGTTTTATAGCTGTGTGTGGCATTGCTATCCCAAATTCCCAATATCATCCTTCTACCGGACACCCAGTGTTCAATGATGACTCTCACATGAGAACAGTGACATGATGTTTACATCATTACATGCACTTCTACAGCCGTGTACTTGACCATAACAGTTATATACACACTTTTAAACTGCTGCCCTACAGCAAAAGAAAAGGGCAAGAATGCTCTGTATCCATTACATACGGTGCATTCCTGTTTTTTCCCCTGCGCCTGCACAAAAAGAATCACAAGAGGCTTTTTTCTCTTTCTATGTGGGCTGCAGCAACACCCATGTAACGCCCCTTTCACACAAGTTGTTGCATGAAAGGGGTACATATTCATATGGCCATGAAAATTCACGTAACATGGCTTTATGTGGCCTCATAAATATGCCAGTGGCACATTGCGCCACCAGAATGTAAAAAATGTGACGTTCTAGCGATACAAAAGTGCCGCCAGTACTTACTGTTTAAAAGTTCATGGCAGAGGCGGGGCCTTCTGCGTTACCTCCAGCTTCCTATACCATTTAAATAAATCTTTTGTGGTGCCAGTGTCTCTCCTTGGAGCACCACAACAAAGAATAAATGGAAAACCCCTTGCAGGTAATTATGGGGTGCAACTATCTAGAGCAATGAATATTTTATGAGCGGCTACCCAGGGAACCTACACCTCATCATAATGTGGTGACTGAGGGGGGAGACCCACGGCCCGTGGTCTGCGGACCCCCAGACAGCTCCCAGGATGGGTGCTAGTGGAAGCCGGCTAAGCATTTTTTGGGTGAGTGCCTCAGTCCCACCCAGGACACCTAAAACATTTGTATCAGTTGAGGGCTGCAGGTGGTGGCTCAATGTCCTCATGGCCCTGCGGACTTCGCAGCCAAAACTCATCCTGGGTGCCAGTTCCAGCCAGCAATAGTGAATGCGCTCTTGCCCTACAGGAGCAGCCTGAATTTCTGCTCATGCACCAGGAGCAATGCACTGTTTCCTGCCCGGGCTTTCGTGGGTAGGGGGTACATTTCTGTATCGCACAGCAGAAGTCTTATCATGCTTGTCGGCTCCAAGGGATGAGGTTCCTGTGGCCAATACCTGGCAAAAGTTGCGGGGAGGCACACACAGTCCCCCCCCAATCCATAATGATATACTTTAATTAAAAAAACAAATTGCACAGGCCAGAGGTAAGGTGGGGTCCCCAGGGATTATACTTGGCTCCTCCTCCCCATATTTTAAGTATAAATGAATGCACTGGCCCAGTGGTACTGACCGTGGGCCACTCCAGGGGGATTATAATAGAAATGGGCGGTACTACATTTTTGTTTCTAATTTTGACCTCTCGGTATCCCTACCTTGGCCCCTATATGGTATTTACTTTTTTCCAGGACACAGGTATTAAGCTCCCAAGTCCTAACCTGGCTGCTCAACTACTTTGCTGATGTTGCAGGCAGCCAACCAAATCCGATCTTTTGATTTTCAGGCCCTACAAGAGTCCCACACTGCTAGATATCTATACATTTCGAACCTTACTTTCTCAAAAACTACTTACCAGATTGACACCAAATCCTAAAAAGCACAACTTATGGTAAAGATCTATCTTGATGTTAAATTTGGTATAATTCTGTTCAGCTATTATTTCTGTATCATTGTCTAATTTCCCTAAGGAAAGTGCATGAAGAAAGCTTTTTGGCACCACGTTTTCTTGACTCCTCTTCATGGTTCGGCCTGAAACTTTCCACAAAGGAGCTGAGGTGGACGATATTTTTTGGGGATCGTTTTGTGAATATTCTACAAATGGCACCAAAGTTATAAGCAAAACAAAAAACGACACGAGAGATAGAGAAAAAGAAAAATATATATATATATGTAAATATATATATATATATTTATAATTCACTGAAAAAACGAGACAGAGGAAAAAAAAAAATATATATATTTAATATTCACTGACAAAACATAAGGTTAAAGGGATGTTATACTTAGGTTAAAATGTCAGTTAAAAAATACCATTTTAAACCACTGAAATGTATCAGTTATAGTTATCTCAAGTTACGATAAGGTATGCCCTAAGGTAACTATAATGTGCACCCTCGCCCGGAGGAAGCAGCTGTTTTTGCTTGCTCTCTTTTGGGGGGAAGCAGTGTGTGTTTTCATGCCTGCATTTTCATAGCTCCCGTCAGGTGGGTTGAACTCTCAAATTCCAAAGACATTAATTACAATTACAATTCAAACGTTGGTTCAACAACAATTTTCAAGAACGAAGGGGGATAGAAGGGAACACACCACAGAAGCGATGCAATTTAGACCAAAGTAAAATTATTTACTAGAATATAATATACAACAGACAATGAATATGGCTGTCAGTGAAACATTACATAGACAGCGAGAGGTGATTAAAGTGCAGAATAAGTGACTTATGGTGATATGTGAAGTCAAAAGTGCTATGCATATATTATCAACATGGGTGACACATAAAACAATGAAAACAATTGTATTCTTCTCTGTCCATTCCTTAATGTAATGTAATTGTATCTTAGCTAATATTGCGCATTTCTGCTATCTTCCTTTCACGGAATATAGCGCAGCAATTTTGCCTGCTGCCCTGTGTGAAAAATGTGTAAATCTGCCTCTAAGTGCCCAAACAGATGGAACCTCTTCATGCACAGATCAGAACACTTTTTAGGATAAGACCTAGAGTCTCTCCATGTTTATGTTTTCAGATCTATTCCTCACTGAAAAACACATACATATAAGGATACAAAGAGGGGCTTTCAGTCAGCGGTCTTGTCCATTGGTGTGTTAGGCAGTCATTCACATTTTAATTTCGTCCACTGCAGCATAAAGGATGGGGAAGTTGGTCAATTCGCTTTAGTCACTGGCTTTTCTCACTGTAAGTGGCAGCATTTTGACTCTGAACATGTGCATATCCCAATATGACATCCTGTGCATCCGCACACATTTGGTCGCATATGTATGCCATGGCAGCCATCCTGGAATGCCCTCTGTATGTTTACTATACCAAGATGGCGGACATGGGGCTTTTTTGGAATACTATACTAACAATAAACCATAGCAAAGGAAACACATATGGGTAAAGTCAAAATCTCCGTTGCATGAATCATTATAGGTCTTAACCTCATCCATGCTGGTGACGAGCTCAGCTCGTCGTGGATTACAGTTGAGCTCCACTCATGACGAGCTGAGCTCGTCACGGGCGTTGGAACCTTCGCACGCGGGGCTAATTTCCCCGCTGTGCTGAACGTTCTAAAAACAGGTGCGACCGTGACGAGCTCAGCCCGTCATGAGGGCAGCTCCGCTTTGCCTCATGAGGCTCAGCTCGTCACCAGCATGGGGGCGCTGCACGCAGCCCCCCCCCCTCACAGTGGGGGGAAAACACCCCGCAGCGAAGGGGTTAATGAAGGGCACTGGAAAGCTTTACTATCACAAAGTCAACAGTAAATCAATACAATTCCTGAACATAATCACTGCCTTATATTTGATTGCAATCAGTGCGCATTGTTAGCACTGCCTTGTAAGCAGAACTTTAACTTCTATTGCAAAAATGTATTTTCTATAGAAAAACTATTTTTACCTGAAGTCCTTTATTCTTAACTACATAATTAAATATGTGTCTCTATGGACAGTCATTCAGCAGTCTAGTTAAGTACTTTACAAACAATTTTCAATAAATCTTCAGTGTTGGTAAAACAAGATTGTTGACATGCTAATTGCTCCGAAAGAAACCTGTAACATAAAGGTATATAGCAGATAATTGTAATATGTTCCTTTATTGCCATCTTAGAATTTGGTTGATATTTACAAACCACTCAACCTTTCAATCAATCAATCAGGTGTTTTTATAGCGTGGCTTATCACCTGAAAGATTATCCATGCGCTGTGCTGCGGGTCTTAGTCGAAGAGTCAGGTCTTGAGTCCCTACCTGAAATGGGTCAGTGGGAGTAAAGTGCGTAGGTGGAGGGATATCCAGGATTTGGCGGCGAGATGGGAGAAAGAATATCCTCGTGAGCGGCAGCAGCGGATGTGTGGTGTCTGTGCGAGGGCAAGATGAGCAGAGCTGAGGTTCCCGATGGTTGGTGGAAATTCAGGCAGTGGTTCGTGTAAGCGGGCCCTTGGTCGTGGAGGGCTTTGTAAGCGTGGGTCAGAAGCTTTTTTTTTTGTTTAAGAGTTTTATATAGCACGAACTAGACCCAAGACATCGGGTATCAGAGCGCCTCAGATGAGCACCAGTGTCATTACAGAAGGACACATTCATTTTGTTAGGCACAGGGAGATTAAGTGATTTGCCCAGAACCACAGGATGTTGAGCATCGTTGCAGAGACTCGAATCTGGTTCCCCAGATTCGAGGTTGACCGCTCTAGCCATAGGGCTACATCCTCTTCCCAAAAGCTTGAATTGGCATCTCTTCTGGACGGGGAGCCAGTGGATGTCCTTCATGATCTGGGTGATGTGGTTCCTCTTGGGTCGGTTGGGGATCAGTCTTGCTGCTGCGTTTTGGATAGTCTGGAGTCTTTTCATGAGTTCAGTGGTGGTGCCCGCATAGAATGTGTTGCCGTTGTCCAGCTGGCTGGTGAATAGGGCAAGCGTTACCGTTTTCCTGGTGCTGAAGGGGAGCCACTTGAAGACTTTGCGGGTATGCGGAGAGTGTGGAAACAGTCTGAGGAGACAGCATTGACCTGACGTTTCATGGAGAGTTTGCTGTCCAGGATAATGCCAAGGTTGTGGGCATGATCATTTGGCGCTGGGGCGTGTCTGAGTTCTGATTGTCACCAGAGTTCCTTGGTTTGGCTGGTGCTGGTCTCTATTCGGCAGTTAAGGCCTCTTTTTATTGTGGCTTTGAGCTGGTGGTGGTAGTTGATGAGGGCGAACTTGAAGGTGGCTTGGTCAGTGTGGTTCATGCTGGTGCGCCATTTTCTCACCAGTTAATAGCATCTGCGTTTCGATGTGCTGAGCTTCGGAAGGTGCCAATTGGTACATTTGGTTGATCTGTGCATTTAGCTGTTCTAGTGGGATTTACTCGGTTGGCAGTGCAGGTGATCCAGGCGTTCAAGTTGTTGGTGGTGTTGGGCTGTGTGATGCTGTGGGCGTGAAATCAAAGGTGCTCAGTGACCTTGGCCCAGCTGTGGAGCGGGACAGTGTGGCAGTTGGGGGTGATACAAGGGGATCCAGCGAGGGTGAAGTGTACGATGGAGTGGTCCAACTAGGTGAGTTTTGTGGAATGGCTGTATCTGATTCTATTGCTGGACGTGAATTTGGGGTCCAGTATGTGCCCTGCTATGTGCATAGGGTCTGTGACCAGTTGCTTGAGGCCAATGTTGTCCAATCATATCAGTGGGTCAGTGGAGTTGGTGTCGGTGGGGTCTTCAAGTTGGAAGTGGAGGTTCCCAGGAAGACATATTGTACAGATTCTATAGCAAGCTGGGTGATGAATTTGGCGATTGCGTCGCTGAGGCCGGTTTGCGGACCTGGTGGTTTGTAAGCGAGGGTACCTTTGATGGTGGTTTTGTTGTTTGGTGCGGAGCTTGAAGTTCATGTGTTTCATGATTGGCATGGTCTCGTCGCAGGATTGTGCAGGTGATCAATTTCTTGTGTACCATGGCAATGCCACCTGTGTTTCGTCTTGTAGCCGATCAATGTTGCGATGGCTATGTTAGGGGCCAATGCAGGGGTGATCCAGGTCTCCCTAATGAAGGTTACGTTGTGGATGAGGGAGGAGATAGTGTCCCAGACTTCGGTGGCGTGTATGCAGAGCTATCTGGCTTCGATCAGGATTCAGCTGAGTTGTTCCGGGTAGGTCTCGGCAGACAAGTTGGCGTGACTGTGGTTGCCACGGTGGTGGACAGTGCTGGGGTGGAGGTGTACCAGAAGTGGGCGCAGGTGAAAGGTCCCTTTGTGGTACGAGGCGATGCCAGGCAGCAGTTGTTGTTGAGTCCAGGGTTCAGGGCACAGAGATATGCGGTGGAGTATCTGTGGGAAAGCAGGGGGCCGGGTTCCTGGTGCTGGGCACGGTCCAGGCGTGGACAGGTTCAGACGGGCTTGCTTTTGGCCTCATGGTTCATGATGTCACCAGAATTGTTGAGGGCAATTCAGGACCATATGACACATTTACAGTTTTTCATTAGTTAATGTCCTATTGTTGTCCAGTGTTTGCATATTGTACTTCTAGCATATTGTATGATAAAATCTCATGGTGCAGAACAGTTGGTATTGGGTTACACCAGGGTGTAGCACCAAATTTAGCATCTGTCACAATGGAAGAGAAAGAACAAGTCACTGTGTTATTGTGCTTAATCTACTCTTGTATTCACCACACGTTTGTAGATGGTAAAAACTGAAGCTCACACTTTGTGCACAATCAGGACTTGGTCAATATGAAGTCTATAGAGAGCGGGGGATCTTCCTAGACTGCAAAGATATATCATGAGAGTTATCACGTTTCATTCTTACACTTGTTCTTGTTTTCAGGGAACCACAAGTTTCCAGGAGTGATCGATATGTCCGGTGGCACTGGTGGTCTGGTTGAGTACCGAGCGAGTCTTCTGGCTAGCCGTGGCTATGCCACTCTAGCGCTGGCATACTTCGGCTACGAGGACCTGCCCAAATCAGCAAAGGAGCTGGACCTGGAGTACTTCGAAGAAGCAGCTAATCTCCTGCTGGCCCACCCCAAGGTCTGGGCAACAGGGCCATTGATTGTATTTACCCAAAACTAACACTGTGAGGGAAGGAGAAGGACAGGCTTGTGGTGAAAGATTAGATAGAGGCAGAAGGCATGTAGAAGAATAACAGAGAAAAGTGAAAACAATGTGAGACAAGAGCGGGAGAGAAAATATACAAACAGGTGGGAAAGATAAGACAGACATGGAGGGGAGGATCAGAGAAAACAGAAAGGCGGTAAAAACAGAGCGAGGAAGGACAGAGAGAAGATGAAATGAGATTGACCAGGAAAGCAACTTAACAGAGACGGTATGGGAAAGTTGAGAGATAACAGAGAAGTAAAAACAGAAATGGAACAGGAGGGAATTTATTAAAAGTAGAGGATAAGTTGAAACGCAGAGGGGATAAATGCACCATGCAAACAATAAGGAACTAACTAACGAATAAAGAGAGTAAAGGACAAGAAGGATAACAAAACAAAGAGAATGGAATGGATTATTATACAGGTATAAAAAGGATATATTGAAAGGATAATGAATAAAGAAAAGGCAATAATTGTATCAGATTTCAAAATCAGAGAAAGGCTATATGAGTGAGACAAGACAGTACACCAGGAAATTACAGACAAAAACAGTAGTGTAAAGGCCTCTGTAGCTGGTACATCACAATAAAAGGGAGTAATTCAGGCTGCTTACTTGTGCAGAAGAGAGGAACAAGGGAAATAAAGTGATAGTAGAGAAAGTAAATGGAGAAAAACATATCAAAATGTCAAGGATAGAAATGGCAGAGTAAAACACAGAGAAGAAGGGAAATTACTCAGAGACGACTGATTCTAAACTGAAAGAATGATAGAAAACAGTATAAGAAAGAAAATGAAGATAATAGTAAAATACGTGATTAGCGATAAACAACAAATAAACAGAAGACAGATAGAGGAGCGAGAAACAGAAGGGAAATAGAGATGGAGGGATACATAGAACAGTACATAATAAAAAAAGAACACCATTGGAAAGACAATAAAAAAGTAGCACAAAAACAGCATAGAGCACAAGAAGACAGATAGCTCAATGAAGGGGAAGAGGAGCAGAAACAGTTGGGGAGCCGAATGGAACATTCGCAGGGTGAAGAAGAAATAAGAAGAACAAGGAAAGAAATGAAAGGTGGAGAGGAAAGTAAGCAAGACGAATGTTTGATTAAAGATAGCATAAGAGACAGATTGCAGAGAAAGAAAAAGAGGGGAAAAAAAAAGAAAAATGGCAACCCGCAGGCAAAAACAGGAGAAGAACTGATAAAGACAAGTGGGAACAGAAGGAGGAGCGAGAGTGAGCAAGTGAGAAAAATAGGGGGAAATCAAGGATAGAGAAGAGATAAGAGACTGCCAGTAAGGAAAGGTGAATTAAAAACAACATAGATACTACAAAAAAATACAGGAGAGAAAACAACTGGTAATGTAGGTAGTAAAAGACAGAGAAGAGAGAGAACAAAAGTGTAAGAGAGAAAACGAGAGACAGAGAAAGGGAGAGGGAGAGAAAGTGAGGGAGCTAATGAAACAGAATAAAACAGGAGAGAAGAAAGGAAAACAGGAAAGATAATTAAAGATGCAAAGGTGAGAACACAGAACTTGAGAGCATGTGTGACAAAAAGTGAGAGCCCGAGAAGTAGTAAAAAAAGAGCATAAAACAAAGTGTGAGCGAGACATGACAAGGGACAAGAAAGAGCTAGGAAAGAAAAGAGAATTGAAAAACAAAGCTAATACTGAATAGAAAGAATGACAATGGCAGAGGAAAACAACAGATGCATCTAGGTAGGGAAATACAGGGGGGTGCTGAGGGAGGAAGAGAGAGTAAGAGAGGAATGATAGGCTACAAATAAAAGACAATCAAGAAATGGAGAGTGCAAGGAAAGGAAAGAAAGAAATAAGGGAGGTACTACAATGAAAGACAGAAGAGAATTCAACAGGGAAACTAGCAAAAAACAGCAGAAAACAATAATATGAAGAAAGAATCAGAGAGAGTGAAAAGACAACATAGACAGGTAAACAAAACACAGTTAGGAATGAGATACTGACTCAGTTACTTACAGGTAATCTTTATCACTCTGAATCATAGTTGTCGTCACCACAGTCCTTAATGATTTAGCTATTCCATAGCTCGTGCACAGTGTCTCACCCATACCATAAAATAAGTTTAACCCAGCCCTCAATATCTACAAAAAGTTGATTACCATGCAACCACATAGTTGGGGCTTACCCTTAACACTTCCTGTAATTGACAAGCGAACCAAAAGAAAAAGAGACAACAAATTCCACTCACCTATCATAGAAGGAGAAAGTAGGGAGGGAATGCAGGAATGTGTCGAGGAAGACTATGACTCAGAGTAATGAAGATTACCGGTAAGTACCCGAGTCATTATCTACCTTGTCCATCTTCCTTGACACAGTCCTTAGCAGTTCAGTGTTTTCAAAGCTAAAATAACAGAAAGAAATTGATGACCTGAGCCAATCGTTCGTGACACCAAGTGTTTATTGAAAACTGAAATCAGAACATTATGTGTGCACATATTATTCTACTGCAGAAAAGCCCATTCTCCCTCCCTTGAAGATATATCGCTCTCAGAGACATCAAGTTCAGTGTCTTCTGCCAGAGAGGCCAGCTAGGGAGATCTGGTGCCTCCCAGATGGTTCACACAGCCCAGTGCCACTTGATTGTCTGTTCTGGTTTGCACAGGACAGTCCTGGATCAGAGAGGAGAAGAACAGGTGTGCTCAGTAAATCACCAACATTTTCCTCTAATTGGATGATTGACTGACTTTTGGTGTGGTCCACAGGCCTTGGGCTGAACAGTTCCCAAAGTTTCTCCCCATCGGAGAATGCTAGATTTTGTACTCATTTGAGAAACTTTTGGAGAGACTGGAACTAGCAGGGTTCTCCAAAGTCAGTCATCGAGGGCCAGATTTTTAAGATAACTACTTTTATCTAAATGGGGATATGCTAAAAATCTGACATGGACCCCGCCCTCCAGGACTGACTTTGGGGAACCCTGGACTAGAGTGTCATAATCCTGTGAACTGGGATCCCACAGAGAATGAAGATGAGGCACTTGGTGATACAATTGGAGGTGAGCCCACGGAAATAGAAACGGGGAGGCTATCAATCATATTGCCCTGAACCGACAGCCACTCTATTGTTGGGACTTGCTGAAGAGGCATGAGGTGTGAGGCCCTGGATATCACTTTCTGTTGACGGGCCTTCCGGGTGGAAAACCCTCTAGACTTTGTATCCAACAGGGTGTTGTTGAAATGAAGTTATTGTGTAGGAAACAGGTGGGACTTCATTGGGTTCATAGGGAAACCATGGCATTCAAGGCACTCACAGTCATATGAACAGCTTGCTGAGCCTAAAAAAAGCATAGGTTAGCTAGTCAGACCCAAGGAATAAAGGTTTTCAACCAAGGGTACAAGAGTCTTAGTGATTACCTACGACACTGAAGAGAGCCTGAAAGGAAGAACACTGATTTGCAAATGATGACACAATGCAAACAATGAAGGACATTTTCTGAGAAGAAGGATGAATCGGGATGTGCAAATACGCGTCCATCAGATTTAGAGAGGCCAAAAACATGCCAGGAGAAACAAGTGGCAAGATATGCTGCAAAAAGGGAAATAAAGGTTCACTTGCTTCAAATAGAGCACTGGGCGGACTTGCCTGAATTATTCTATTCTATAAACATCAGAGAACAGTATCCTGACCCAATTATTCTTTTGGAACTAAAAAAATATCTCCCTGTGCAAGAAGGTCTCTGATCCCTTTCTGTAAGGCCTTCAATTTGTCCAGGAGCTGGGGTTTGGATGAAGAAATTGATTGAAGGGGTTAGGAATTCGATTATGTAGCCCTCTCTTATCAACTGAAACATCTTTTTCCAACACTGAGGAAAATGCCCACATCCTTTCACCCACAGTGCTTGGATAGTCGTGATTTTGGGATTGTTGAAGGAGCAATTGGAGGCTGCAGCTGGGATTTATGTCCGCAGCCCTCAAACGGCTGACATGCTCACTTAGCAGTTGAGGAATTTCCAAAAGCTCCAGGGAACCCGAACCCTCTTACTCTAGATGATGGCCTCACTGGCATTAGCAATTTGCGGTCCTCTGCTGACTTTTTCACCATGTCTTCCAGCTGAGAACCGAAGAACTTAGTGACCTGAAATGGAAGATAAGGCAGAAAAGCTTTTTGAGAATTGTCAGCCTTCCAAGTCTGCATCCAAATGTGGTATCTTGCGGGATGGCAGAAGTTGTAGCCGCTGCAGCAGCTGACAAGGAATCAAAGATCAAGTCTGAGAGGAAGTTAACATCCTACTCTATTATTGATCATTTAGACGTTCCATCACCTCAATCAATCGGCTCCTCCGCTAAGTCCTGGAAGTCATGCAACACGGTTTGTCCAACATAAGTTACATAAGCCCGGATCCTTAGCACACATTTTATGGCAGAACAGGCTCCTTTATTTGCCCCCTCTACTTTTTATCCACTTGTTCTGGAGGAGAAGCGTCCTCTGAAATGACGGAGCTGCTGAATATGCCAGACCCACAAACAGGGAGTCAACTGAAACTAAAGTAGGAAATTGGTCAGCAACATTTTGAAGAGGATACATTTTAGATAGAAAATATGGAAACCCAGGGGCATATTAGCAACAAAGTGGTGAAGAGAGGTGTTAGCCGCCTTGGCTTAACGCCTCTCTTTGCCACTTCGGAAACGCTAGGCTGCACCATATTACCAAGGATATGGTGCAGCCTAGCGTTTCCCCCTGCGATGGCAATACGTTTTACAACTTAACGCCAGCGCAGGCAAGGAAGGTTTGTTTATGTACAGGAAGGAGTTCCTTCCTGCACATAAACAAAGCTTAAATGCCATTTTGTAACTTACATGCGTGCTGCTTTATGCAGCACACATGTAAGTTACAAATTGGCATTTTTAAAAAGAGGTTTGTTTATGTACAGGAAGGGACACCTTCCTGTACATAAACAAGCCTTGGCATTTTGCTTTTTGCATGTGTGTTGCACAAGGCAGCACACATGGAAAAAGCAAACATTAGGAGAATTTTTTTTTTTTTTAATTGTTTTTATTGTGGCGAAGATAAGAAGAAGGCACAAAATATACAATCATCGACTCAGTTCTCATGTAAACAGTAGGAACAAGAAGTCCCAGAAGCAATACACAGCCGTGTATGGCCCACATCCCGGAGGCAGGGCGGCACAGGAGTAAACATACATATGAAGAGGGAGAAAGCGCAATTGTGCCTCAAAGAACAATAAAACAGTGTCAATGTCTACGCCATTTTTCTTGTGTTGCATTCCTACTCTACAAAACCACTTGAACTATAACGAACTACCCCATAGATGACATTTTAGTGCAGATCCGAACATAGAAGGAGAAATATACAAGGGCCAGCTAGGGCGCAGTCACTACAATGTTGTGTGGCCTACAGGGAATCTCATCCAATCCAAACATAGCTGTCAAGGAACAGTGGCGTGACTACCAGGGGGCGCTGCACCTGCTCAGACACCTCACTCTAGACCCCCTCCTCCCCCTCACCCTCACCAGACTCCGAGGACGCAGAGGAAAACAGCTCTGCGCTAGTGGCGTCTGAGTCATCCTCCCTCATCCCTTCCATACACATAGTTCTCCAGGCGAGTAAGTCATCCTGGAGTTTCTCGTCTCTGCGAGAGCGCTGCATGTGTGTCTCCTCCGCCAAGGTCCATTCCTTGACATCTCGCAGCCAATGAGGAAATTCAGGCGCCCTCTGACCCATCCAGGTAATGGCCACCCGTCTCCTTGCCAACACCAACAGAAGTTGCAGCAGTTTATAAGACAGACCTTTCTTTTTTGGCTTAGGCACTAATGCTAGCAGGCAGGGAAGTGGGTCCAGCTGCAATCTAAGAGGGGTGGTACGGGTAATGAATACCACCACCCTGCGCCAAAAATCCTGGACCAATGGACATTCCCACGCTAGGTGTAAGAACCCCGCCCTCGCCATCCCACACCTAGGGCAATTGTGACGTCTATCTGACGATATACGGTGGAGGGAGACAGGTGTCATGTAAGCATGGTGAACAAAATTAAAGTGTATAAGTTTAAAGCGGGCATTGCAAGACACTTTACGAGTCAACAATCCAATCCGCTTCCTCTGGGCCGGGTCCAATTCTATTCCCAGATCCGCCTCCCATGCCGCCCAGGCCGGCGCTAATAGGGGAGTCGAGTCTCGGCGCATGGCGGAGTAAAGGAGGGAGATCAGGCGCCTACCTCTCCCACACGACAAGATGACGTCCAGCGTATGAGTGAGCTGGGGTGCCTCTGGGAATGGGGGCCACGTCGTCCTGGCCACCTCCCTAAGACTTCCATAGTGTAGGTATTGGCCCTCCACAAGATTAAAGGAGTCCCTGGCCCTCTCAAAAGACACAAAGGAGTCATCTGGGTAGAGATCCGCCAGGGTCTCGCAGCCGCCCGAGCGCCATTCCCTAAAAGACATATTCTCCTCCAGTGCGAGCACCGGGGCCAGGATCCAAAGTGGGAGCTCCCTATGGAACGGCGCGCGTCGCAGTATCTTCTCAACGAAGCGCTGCCAAATGTTGGCCGTGTGCCTCACCACATAGGGCAGGGAATCGTCGGCGCCCCGACCCTGCATCAAGGCCTCCTGTAGGTCCTTTGCAGTAGCCACGCCTGCAAGTAGTGCCAGCTCCCAGTTCTCGTGGTCAGCAAACCACCGGGCGGCCGGGAGAAGCTGTGCCGCATAGTAGTACAAGTCAAACCTTGGGGCCTCGAGACCACCTTCGTCCCAGCACCTCGTTACCGTGTGCAGCGCGACCCTGCTTCGTCCACCCGCCCAGAGTAGGGAGGTGAGAAGCGATTTCAGGGTACGGAACACTCGGGGCGGCAACGGACACAGAGTATTCTGCAACACATAAAGGACTCTGGGGAGCATCACCATCTTGGCGACTGCCAGCCGCCCCATGAGGGAGAGGGGAAGTGTATTCCAGAAGGCAATGGATTTACCGAGGGCTGCGAGGATTTTGTCTATATTGTGCGCCAGGAGGGCGTCGTCAGAAGCCGCCACCTGAATACCCAAGTACCGAAACGCCACCCGTTCACATCTGAGGCCGGAATATTGGTGATCCACGTCTGGGACCGGGACAGCGTCCGTCAGAGGAAACACCAGAGACTTGTTGACATTCATACGCAGCCCAGAGGCCGCACCAAAATGGTCCAATAGCCTCATTAAGACGGGGAGGGCCTCCACCGGGGAAGTCAAGTAAAAGAGCGCATCATCCGCGTAAAGCGAGATAACATTCGTAGTATCCCCCACCACTATGCCCCAGTCCTGCAGGTCCCTACGGGCAACAACTGCGAGGGGCTCAATGGCAAGAGCGAATAAGAGGGGGGAGAGGGGGCACCCCTGTCGGGTACCTCTCCCCAATGACCATTCATCGGATCGGGCCGACCCCAGTCGCACCGAGGCTCGGGGCGCCTTGTAGAGTATCCGGATCCAGTTGCAAAATCCAGGGCTCAACCCCATTTTCAGGAGCACGTGGAAAAGATAATCCCAATGCACCGTATCAAAGGCTTTGGCCAGGTCAACAGAGACCAGCACGCAGGGACCCTCACGTCCTCGTACCTCATGCAGTATGTGGTTTAGGCGGCGCAGATTCATCGCCGTATTGCGGCCCGGTATGAAGCCGCACTGGTCGGGATGAACGAGGTGGGACATGTGCGGGGCCAGGCGATTGGCCAGCATTTTAGTAAGGATTTTTGCATCTGAGTTGATCAATGTGATAGGCCGATAAGCTGCGGGGTCCGTTTTTTCACCACCCGGCTTCAAGATCATACACACCTCACCCTGATTCATGGAAGGCGGGAGGTTGCCAGTACGCAGAGCCTCGTTATAGACTTGTAAGAGTGGGGGGGCCAGGATATCTCCAAAGGCCTGGTAAAACTCAGCCGGGTATCCATCTCCACCAGGTGTCCTGGCTCGGGGGAGGGCGGCTATCGCCGCGGTAATCTCACCCAGCGTCAGCTTGATATCGAGTTCCTTCGCGACAGTTTCCGGCAGGGTCTGTAGGTGGAGGCCCTCAAGATACGATTGGTAGGCGTCCGCCGATATGGACGGGTCAGTGGCATACACAATTTGCAGATGACTGCCAAGGACTGTAAGAACATCCGCCTCCGAGTGGACCATAGTGCCACTGGGGTTCCGTAGGGCCACGATTCGTTCAGGCGTGAACTCCCGATGAAGAATCCAGGCCAATAATCGGCCCGACTTGTCCCCTTCACGGTGTAGACGTTGCCTATATTGGCCTAGCGTAAATTTATCAAGTCGCGTTAATATGTCGTGGATGGATACCAGGGCAAGACCCTCCGCCTGTTGATCTAACGCATTCGGGTCAGGCTGGGATTGGGCGCGCAGGAGTGCATCCTCCGCGGTTCGCAAGTCAGAGAGCAACTGCTTCCTGACCCCATATGATAAGCCCATACACGCTCCACGTACGACTGCCTTAAGAGCCTCCCATCGGGTGGAGTAGGACAGGTCATTCCCCGTCCAATTGAGTTCCAAGTAGCCAGAGAGCGACGTTGCTACATGATCCCTGGCCACCTGATCCTGGAGCAGGTCAGGCGGCAGTTGCCACGTGCGTGGTCGCGATGTTCGATCAGGCCATTGCGCCACGCACGTAACCGGGGCATGATCCGACAGATATCGGGCTTGGTGTGTGACCGTCAATATGAGTGAGGAAGGAAGGTTAGCTGCGAGGACCCGGTCTAGCCGACTGTGTGTACCGTGTGTCGGAGTATAGCATGTGTAAAGCTTCTGTGTGGGGTGGCAAGTACGCCACACGTCCGTTGCCCCAAGATTGTGCATCACTTCTCGTAAGCGCGCCGTCATGCGGGGCTTAGTGCCCACTCTGGACGGGAGACGGTCCAGCTCATGGTGCAAGACGCAATTAAAGTCCCCGAACCAAAGGAGGGGCGCGTCTAAACCTGGAGCCACAACATCTTGCATCTGGGAAAAGAACGCCGGATCATCAATATTCGGGGCATATGTATTCAGAAGTAGGAGGTCTTTGTCATCTAATTTGATTCTCGCCAATATGTACCTGCCTTCAATATCCGCGTCAATATATTGAACAGCACAGGGTATCCCTGGGGCCACCCAAATAAGAACCCCCCTAGCATATGTAGAGTATGAGGAATGGAAAACCTGGCCCCTCCACTTTCTAGCTAGGCGTTGTGCGCCTTCATCATCCAGGTGCAAGCAATCGAAACCCCATGAGGACCCTGTGTCTCTTGGTGCATGTGCCCAAGCCACGCACATTCCATGTTAAAAACTTAAATCCCATGTCCAATGCGTACGCCCAAACGGGCTACAGTGGAGGCGCAATTCGGACCACCTCCAAGCGACCCATGTCACTTTTAACTCTAGGGATGCAGCTTTGAGGTCAAGCTTCCCACAAATCGGAACCAATACGCACATAATGTCAGTGTCATCCGTTTCACAATCCCAACCCCACCCCCCAACAACCCCAAAACATGAAACTTTTGCAAGAACACCCTCCTCCCCACCACCCACGAGCAATAGGATAGCAACAACCAAAAACGCCACCCCGCCCTTCCCCCGCCAGTGCCAGGACGTGCACAGCCACCCCATACCACACATCCCACACTCACTCACACAAAGCAATACAACCCCACCCACCCAACCACCCAGCTCCCCGAGAGACCAAGGTATCTGAGAAGAACACCCTGGCATCACCCCAGTCGCAACAGTAAGGTAAACACGACAATAGTGAATTCCACTTTAGACCCCCCATAGCACACATGACCCAAATTGAATCTCAAGGTACCGACCAGAGTTCGGAAGGTCCCGGTGACAATGTTGAACTGCTACAGGCCATAGGATCACAGGTGAGAGGAGCCCCGCTCACCCGAGAGTAAACACATAAAAGCGCCACAGTAGTTTAAACAAGGATCATTCCGACTCCTGCGCCGATGCGGCAGTCTCGGGGACCACCGGGGCCGTAGAAGCCGTGTCCAGCAGTACGTCCTGCAAAGTGTCCGGCACCAGGATGTCGCATGGGGCAGCCGCCCCCGACGGGCTCGAGCCAGCCCTCGTCGGCGAGGTATTCATGAGGATGGCTCCATCTGGACCCACCGTGGGCCGAGCCTCAGGGGAGCTCGGGGACCTGGAGCGACGATTTCTCCTACCACGACGCCGTCTCTGCGGCCTGGTACCCCAAGTGTCACGTGAGCCCCCTCGTTCTCCCGGGGGCAAGTCATCCCCTCTGATCTCCAGCCATTCCCAGACCTCCGCAGGCGTCTCAAAGAAATGTGCCCGGCCCTGGGCAAGCACCTTCAGCTTGGCTGGATACAGGAGCATGTACTGAAGCTGCATATCACGGAGTTTTTGTTTAACCCCCAAGTAGGATTTCCTCTGCTCCTGCACTTGTTGGGTATAATCCGGGTATATGGAGATGCGACAGTTCTCTATCATGTGGGGCCCCGTCTCCCTCGCCGCCTTGAGGATACAATCGCGGTCCTTGTAATTCAGAATTTTCGCAATGATGGCTCTAGGAGCCTCTCCCGGTCGCGGAGGGGGCACCAAGGCTCTGTGCGCCCGTTCCACAATGAAGACGTTGGACAATCCAGACACAGGCGCTCACGGATCCAGGTCTCTAGGAAGCGCTCAGGGTTCCCCGCCTCCAGTCGTTCCGGTACTCCCAGTACTCGTATGTTGCTCCGACGCGCCCGTCGCTCCGCATCCTCAGCGCGCCTTTCTAGTGCCCGGGTAGTAGAGGAGAGCTGGGCAAGTGACTTTTGTAGGGAAGCGACCTCCCCCTGCAGCTGAGTGATATTGCCTTCCCCATCCGAGACCTTGTCCGCGACGTTGCGAAGGTCCGTTCTCAGGAGGTTGACATCTATGGAGACTGTCTCAATCTGGTGTTCCAGGGCCGCATGGGAACCCTGAATAGCCTTTAGGAGTTCAGCTCTGGTCGGTTCCGGCGGATCCCCACCCCTGTCGTCAGGGCCCGTCTGCCGCGTGATCCTCTGCGGTTGATGGCGGGGGGTGGTGTATTGGACGATTGTATTGGGTTGGGAGGTCTTCGAACCCCGACCCGTGTGGCCCGTCATGGAGAGCAGCTCAGGTTTGTGTGATCCAAAGTGCGCACCCCCAGTCCAGCCGATCAAGGAGGGCCCCCCCCGAACCGGTCTAAGTCAGAGATGGCAGGCGCCCCCCGCGTCACACAGGCAACGCGATACCAGTGGGTCAAGGGGGCCGGGAGGCCAAACAACGCAGGGGCAGCACTCGTCCACCACCCGTCAATGGGGGTCAGGATATGGGATTCCACCTAGGGAGCAATGGGCAGTGGGAACACGGGCTGCAGCGTCACCTCACCCCCAGTACTCACTGTTGGCAGTCCACCAGGGGATCCCCCAGGCTCCGCAGATCTGGGCCGAGAGGAACAGGGGTGTTCTTCGCCTCCAACCGCCGCAAACTCCCCAGAGGCAGCTCGGCACAGGCCCCAAGATGGCGGGCGTGTGGGGGGGGTGGGGATCCGTCCAACAGTGGGCCCAGCGACGCTGTCCTAGAGTCCCCCCCGGAGGCAGCAGGGCAGCAAGGAGCCAAAGGAGTAGACAGGTTGGGGCTCGGCAGGGGGAGGGAAGCAGGCCCCCAGTCCGTGCAAGGATCCGCAATGGCGTCGGGTCCAGCCAGGCACTCAGTTGCTCAGGGGCTCCCGCAGTCACCAGGCGCCGCAAAGCAGGACAAGTGCAGATGGCACTCGCGGCCTCCCCCACCAGGTGTGCCGCCACTTCAGGTCCGGGACGCAGCACCCGGCAACGGTAGGAGAAAAAGGGGGGGGAGGGGGTCCAGAGCTCCGACTCAGGGCCGATGTTCAAGATGGACGGCGCCTCCGTCCAGGCTTCCTCCGCACCACGCAGCAGCAGGGTCGCAGAGCTGGCGCTCCCCAATCTTCCACTCACCGCGCGGGAGTCACAGGCAGATTCTCGGCGGGCACTAGGGGGCTCGTCCAGGTCAGGAGCCCCGGGTAGCGCACTCGTAGTCCGGCCTCACCATGCAGGCCCAGACCCCGGTGTAGCGTGATTCAGTACGACGACTCCGCCCTCAAGGAGCACCCATGTCGGCGTTTGCAGCGGAGCGCAGGTCGTGGGCCCGTTTTTCAGGCTCATGGGACCCAGCGGGGTCACAGCTCCACTCGACAAGCCTGTCCAGCGACCAGGGGAGCCCGGGCAGGATCAGTGATAGGATGATGCTGGTCTTCGGGACGGAGCTGGAGGAGCTCACGTCCTGCCGGCCATGCTGCTTGGCCACGCCCCCCAAAATTAGGAGAAATTAAGTATTTCTCCTCGTTTCGCCACCTTAAGAAGAGGTCTGACCTGTTTTAAAATTTGGCACTGCCCCTATTATCGCCAAGCTTGATAATAGGTGGCAGTGTCGAATTGAATGGGTCTTGTGGTGGAACGTCCACCGCAACACCCACTGCACGCCCCCTTTCACGATGAGTTTATCGTGAAAGGGGCCCTATTACCAAGGCAGCGTTAAGTCAATTAACGTGGCTTTAAGCCACGTTAATTGACTTAATGCTGCCTTGATAATAGGACGATGCAGATATTGCCGCGTTATAGGCACAAAAGTGCCGATAACGCAGTGATAAGGGGCTTGTTAATATGCCCCTTAGTTCGTTGCACATCTGACCATTCTCTAGTCAAAAGTCTCTAAATGGCCTTATGAATGGGAAGGGGCTCAGGATCCTTCTTTCTATATTTAAAAAGTATAGAAAGCCACTGCTTGCACAACTCTGAAGTTTTGGTATACAGGCTATCATCCCCTGAATGATGTGAAATCATGCATCTTTCTGCTGACGGATGGGGGGGGGGGAGGCTTCTTGATGACCACGCCATGGATCCAGAGCCTGAACATGTTGAAGTATCTTTGGTTAGGATTTACAGTGACCAACAAGGAAAAAATAGACAAATGAGGAGAACAGCATAGGCAAGAGAAATAACTAAAATTATTATGGGCAGCAGAGGAAGAGAACAAATAACTAAAACCGAGTGGTAACAGGAGAAAAACAAAAAAGAGAGAACAAATAAACAGGAGAGAGAAGGAAAATAAAAAAAATGATAGAAAGATAGGTGATAAAAATAATAGGGGAGAGAAGACCTGAAATATAAATAGAAAGTGTCAAAGAGAAAAAATGAGAGAGGCACATCAAGCAATTGACTCGGGTGGTGCATAGAAAATAGAGACAGATAATATGAAGATGATTGGGCGAAGAGAAAGAATATGTGACATTGCACAGACAAAGCTATGGGAAAAAGTATAAGATCTGGTTCCTGGGAGCCCAGGGGAGGTGAGTTTACTTGGCTACAAATGTAACAATTAGAGTAATTTACCACTGGTATCCTCAGATCACAATAATGCTGGACCTCAAACTGGGTAAAGAAGTACTCTCCTTCACACCGACTCTCCATGGATTGCAAGGAAGACCGGTCCAAAGCTTACTCTTGAAGTTGATGTTGGTTTGCGTTGCCATCTCCCATGTAACTTCTTATGATAAAAATCTGAGTCAGGCAAAGGACCGCTTTTCATTTGTTATGAAAGAAATTGCCAACTGGATGACTAAAAACGATCTCCAGTTGACTACTGGAAAAACAGATATTATGCTGTCGGCAAAGCCCAATAACTTTGGGCCTCTGATTGGTGGCCTTCTGAATTAGACATCCCTCCTACCCCTCAACTGGTAGTTAAGAATTTAGTGGTACACATTGATCATTCTCTCACTATGAAAGAGCAGGTTTTGTCGAATACTGCTCACTGCTTCCATACTATACATCTACCAAGGTGAGCCTTCTTCCCTCTCCCTTCACGGAAAACATCGGCTCAGACACTTTTCATCTCCTGTCTGGATTATGGTAATGCCTTATTGTCCTCTGCAAATAAGACATTGGTATCTAAGCTACAAGTTGTCGAAAACACAGCAGCCTTCCTTCCGGGACGGCTTTCTTACCCCCAACCCTCACCTTTATACTCCTTTCATTGGCTAGCAATTTGGAAAATAATTGTTTTAAATGTGCTGCCTAACCCATAGTTCTTTGATTGGAAATGGACCCAGGTACTTATCTTCAAGTCTCACTCACCAGCGTCCAGCGAGACTTCTAAGACCAAGTGACAAAGATGTCCCTCAGATCAAAAAGTCTCTCATGGGAGGCAGACCCTTCTCCTAACTAGTCCCTATTTTACGGAATAAACTGCCTTATTGCGTTCATACCTGCATTGATTATGCCAGATTACAGAAGACAGTACTGTTTTAAACGATTTCCTTCCTGCTGAGTCTCTGCTTTGCGCCTAGATACCCCTCCAGGGGGTGATTCACGAGCGCTAGAAATTAAACTAATAATATTGTAAGTATTCTCTTGAGTGTTTCTCCCCCTGCCAAACTCTCATTCTCCCCCATTATTTGTGTTACATTATCACGTGTGCACTTCTCCCCCTGCACCATTACCCTCCCTCGTGCACTGTCTGCTTTTCCCCTCCTCGACAGCTCTCTGTTGGTCTCCCCTACTCGCTCTTCCATTGCACCACCAGCACAACCACCATCTTTTTTTTGGGTGGGAGAGCCAAGTCGCAAGGTGCTGCTGGCTCCTCCACCTTAAAAAAGCACTAGACAAGTAGCTGTGCCTTAGTGAAGCCTACCTTCCTTTATAGATGTGCTCTCTTTCACTTAGCACAGTAGTACTAAAACAATACAATACAATAGTAGATGGGGTCCCTTCCAATGAGTGCAGCCACTACAGCCTATCATTGTTAATACTCTGGTCTCTCTCTGCCCCTTGAGGACTGTGTTACCCTGTACTTCTGTAGGGAAGGTGTTGGAATAGTAAATCTACTATTCCTTAGTATCTAGCGCCATCCAACGCAAGTCGTTGTAACGACTTGCATTGTGATGGCAGCGTCGTAATGGCAGCGCGGTGTAAATCCCGCGTTGTCATTGCTGTCTCCCGTACTTCTAACATCTAGGCAGTGCTGCTGTAACCCTCCCTAGGTCAGGACATGCCCTCTGACTGTTAGTGCAGGGTTGTTTCACTCTATAATTAGGCTAACATCTCTTTAGAACAAGGTATCACATTCTTAAATAAGGCTATCCGCCTATGCTCAAAGTCACTACCCTCCAATCTGTCAATCTTCCTTCCTGCACCATGTTGATGTTCCTCAGGGCCTCTGTACCTTTAGGCAAACTGTTTATTTTTACAGCATCCACCTCGTAGTGCATTGTGCCTTCTGTTTGGGATAGGGTCTCTTGCATTTAGTGCAGAGTGCCAGATTCCCCCCATAGTCAGGACTTCCATCCTTTATTGCAGATTGCCCTGCCTCCCCTGTATTCATCCCCCCTCCCTTGGTGCAGTCTGGCCTGGCATACACTATAATTACACCCTCTGGCCGGTAGAACACCCTGGCTTGGCCCTCACTATAATTAGGGCTTCAGCTTCTTAGTGCAGGCTGGACTGTCTCCCCACCATGTATGCCCTCTGCCCCCTTACTGCTGGCTAGCCTGGCTCCAATAATGGTCAGGGTCTCTGCCCATAAGTGCAGATAGCTCCACTATCCCTTATAGGTATGACTCTACCAACCACTAAAGGCGTGCCTGGACTAACTGTAGTTAGGGGTTCTTGCCCTTCAAGACACTCTGGAGTGTTGCTCCATTTGGCTAGAGCTTCCCTATAGTGCGGTCATATATCCCTTGGTATAAGCAGCCACGTCCATCGCAATAGGAAGGCTCTATTCTCTTTAGTGTAGAGAATCATCTATAGTTATGGATTCTGCCCTTTGGTACAGGCTCGTCTGGCTCACCCTATAGTGAGCTAGTGTGCCTCTTGGCGCCCCCACTTCCATGGATTCTGCTCCTTAGTGCAGCCACCCTCATTCCACTGTACTTGGGGCCTACCCTGTTGAGTGCATGTGGCCTGGCCTGCTCTTCAGTGAGGGTGTATGCCCCTCAGTGCCAGCTGCCCTGGCTGTTTAGCACAAAATTAAGCATTTTGGTTCAGGCTCTGCCTACAGTTTGGACCTCTGTCCATTCTTGCTGGCTGGCCTGACTTCCACTACAGTCAACCCCCACCCCCCATTTGTATAGGCAGTCCCAGCTCCTTATGGTTATGAAGTCAGCCCTTTATCCTAGGTGGCTTGGCTTGCGCTTTGTTTAGGGTCTGTGGCCTTAGTGCAGACAGGCCTGGTTACCCATATAGTCAGGGGGTCTGCCAATGTCTTTCGATTGCCAGGTTCCTATCTTCACCATCATGACTATATGCAATGTTATTAAAAGACATTAAGCGCTCAATAATTATTAACTTAGAGTATTCTACCCACAGTTTGTTTCAATGTAAAATGCAGCAAAACTCCTAGTTGAATGGTGCTGGAGAAAAAATTAAAATACAAAAATTAATTAATTTACTTGGGGACTCTGCACTTTAGGACAGCGGCTTGCCTACTTATAGCCATGACCTCTGCCCTTCAGTTCAAACACCCTGGCATTTCTGGAGTTAGGGCTTCTATCCCTTAGAGCAGCTGCTTGTCTCCATTTTAGCTTAGGATATTTACCTCTTCACATTCACTATGTGTCCCTCTTTCTTTGGGCTGATTGCCCTCCAACTATGAAAGTGCATTTAATTGTAGCACATAATTTGTGACTGTACAGGTTGTTATAAAAATGTATATATGGCTCTTTATTTAAAATTTGTCAGAAACTTGCTTTAATCTTTGAGTGCAAAGACTGCAGCAATACATGGAACATTAGATTAGGTTGGACAATTGTTTTGGCTGGTTATTCTAATAATTAGCCCCTACCTTATCATACAAATATGTATAAATGGGTTTCGGCTTAAGATTCCAGGCCTACCTTCCTGCCCTTCTTCAGTACAATACACTTACATGCAGGGATTCAAATAGTACAGTAACATAGGAATTAAAACCAGGATCCGTTTTATACATTGTGCCCTAGGGTGCATGTGCACCCGCTTTGTGTTCCCCTGGGGCACAATGGTATTACTGAAGGGGCCTTCAGAAACTAGTGCGACCCCATCTATAATACTGATAGTGCTGGCATTTATTTTGCGTCATCGCTAATAATGACAGGTTGTTCCCTCATTTATATAGGGGTGTGGCCCCATGCAAATGAGTGAATCTCTTTGCCTCTCCGTCAGTACCGTATTATAGACGTGGGTGCAGATGCAAACTGGTATTTGGGAGGTGCACAGTGTTACAGTGAGGATCAATGCAAGTGTTAGGCTTATAATAAGAGATAAGGTAAAGATGAGGGCAAAGTGTAGTATTAGGGTTGGGTGTAGAAGCTCTGCTGACGTGGTGCTGTTAGTATTGTGGTTAATTACATTTTATACACATTGGGCACCTGTAGACTTAGCCTTATGTATGACACCAGCCATTAGTCTCATACTGCCAAAGTCCAGACTCTTACATCCGTCAATAGTAGACTCTACCTATTGGTGCCAACTTACAATCATTTGTTTAGGGGCTCCATGACTTAGTGCAGACTGTTTTCTACCATAGTTATGGCCTTTGTTCCTTAGTACAGGCTGCGCCTCCTACTTAGAGCCTATATTCCACAGTCCAGGCTGTAGTGCGTTTACGTAATGGGCTCTGTACCAGTTCCAGTCTCTGACCCTTTGCAAACTGTCTCCATCTATGGAGAGGATCTATTTCTCTTAGTTCAGAATGTCTTCCAACATAGTTAGGAGCTATGTCTCCCTCTATAGCTAGTAAATATGCATCTTAGTGCAGACTGCCTCTCTCAATAGCTAGTGCATATGGCACTTGGTGCAGACTACCTCCCTCTATAGTTATGACCTGTGGCTCTTGGTGGAGACTGCCTCCATAGGTAGTACATAACCTCTTGAAGAAGACTGCCTCCCTATGTACATATGGTGCCTGGGGCATGCTGCCTCTCTCTATAGTCATGACCTATGCCTCTCTGTGCAGACTGACTCCCTCTATACCTATGACCTATGGCTCTTGGTGGAGACTGCCTCCATAGCTAGTACATAGGCCACTTGGAGAAGACGGCCTTCCTCTGTCTATATGGTGCATGCTGCCTCTCTCTATAGTCATGACCTATGACTCTCTGTGCAGACTGACTCCCTCTATAATAATATATATGCCTCATAGTGCAGATTGCCTCTCTCAATGGTTAGTATATACGCCTCTTGATGCAGAGTACCCCGGTCTGTAGCTTGTAAATATGTCCTTTGGTGCAGACTGTCTCTGAGTGAATGAGGCCCTCCATGTTGCTGCCTGATTCTCCTCCTAAATTCTTTTGGGACTCCTTAGGTCCAGCCCTGTCTGGGAGATCTGAATGACCCGGTAGGAACTTGTGAACGGCATGCACATGACACAAGGCAGGAGGCTTGTACGCCATTGGACTGAGGTAGTCCGGCTAAGCTAACGACAGACTAGTATCCAGACTATCTCTGTAGCCTTCTAAATACAAGGTGTCTTTTTGTAATTTCAGGTCAAGGGACCTGGAATTGGAGTCGTCGGCAGCTCCAAGGGGGCGGAGCTTGGACTGGCAATGGCAGCCTTTCTCAAGCAAGTGTCAGCGACTGTGTCCATCAATGGCATCCCCGCTCTCTATGGAACCGTGCTGCGTTATCGGGGGCGCTGCATGCAGGGTGCCCCTTACTATGTTGAGCGAACTCTTTTCAGCGACAGAGGGTCTCTAGACTCCACCGGCTTGTATGGAGCACACCGTGAAGAGGCACATGCTGGGGCAGTAATCCCCGTGGAAAAGGCCCAGGGTGGTATCCTCTTCGTGGCGGGAGAGGAGGACAAGAGTGCCAATAGTGCAGAATTTGCACTTGAGGCACTAGAAAGGATGAGGAAATATGGAAGAGAAGAAGGGAAACTGCTGTCCTACCCAGGCGCTGGGCACCTCTTTGAGCCCCCAGGATTACCCTTGTGCAGGGAGACCCTCATGGGCCGCAGCCCCTTTCCCTTACTCTGGGGAGGAGAGGAGCTGTCCCATGCCAGGGCGCAGGAGCATGCTTGGCAAGAGATTCAAAACTTCCTCCACAGCCACCTTGGACAATCAGCGGGCAGCAAGCTTTGATCGCCTAGACCCCCAGCGCCTGTGCTTTGAAATAAGTGAATCCCCAGACTCCTCCCATCCTATTATATTCTTCTGATATCATTGACCCAAGGCAAGTCCTGCCTGTCCGACTGTAGTGTAAAGCCCCACAAGGGTCTGCCCTACATCTATACTCTTCAGCATCTACCTCATCCACCCCTGAAGAACACCGATGTCCTTGCGCCCCTCTAGCCCTCCTGTGCTAATGACATACAGATGTACCTTTACATCAGCAATGAGCAAAACCAATGCTGGGCCCTAGAAAGTGCAGATTATTGAAAAATGTATAGACACAAGTTTCTCGACTATTTGCGGCTACGATCCAGAGCACGATCTGAAAACTCTTATTCAATCATTAGTGCTATCAAGAATCAACTACTGTAACTCTATCTTAACTGGTCTCTCAGAGACCTCCTCAATCACTCCTCTACAATCCGCAGCACATTTCATCTATAGGGACAAAAGGAATGAACACGTCACCAAGGATGTCTACTCTCCGTTGGCTGCCCATTGAAGCCAGGCTCATATACAAGACGCCTTGTATCAGTCACGAGGCGCTACACACATCCACCCCAGGTTACCTGGCAGCCAAACTTAAGCTATGGTGTGGAGGGGGCTATAGACCATCATGACATTTTTGAATTCCTACTGCTAGAACCCAAGACCATTAGAAAGGAACGACTCACAATGCGAACCTTTTCAGGAAGTTTGACCAGAATATGGAACCCGTGTACTTTACAACTGCGAAGGGTATCTTTAAATCGGCGAAGGGTGTCTTTAAATCGGACCTTAAATCCCTTCTCCTTTAAAGACATTTTAGATAACCCTTCCTCCTCACTTCTAACCTCCATGGTGAAATCTCAACAATGATAACAGCCCTGGGATCTAATGTGCTACTTCCTCATCCTGAACATGGCATCAATAGACAACCTGTTACTCAACTGTTATCACTGCTGCATTATATAGTATATTCCAATGTTAATGGCTTTGTCAATGCTCAAAAGTCTTCAGATAATGTTATTCTATGCAATGATCTGCTGTCATTCTCTAATGTATCAATATCTTCGGATTCTATCATTTTATACTTTATGAAACAAGCCTTGTATATAGTAAAACGCTCTATCACCTTTTCGTACTGTCCGTGCAATATAAAAATGTATAAATAAATAAAAAAGCAATAAATAAATGAACTTCCAATCTCCGAAACAATGAATCTCAACGACACACTCCAGTTCAGCCTGTGACCTCCAACTGAAGAAAGAGCCGCAGACGAGCTAGTCCGCTGCTCTCAGTCTTATCCGTCGTGTATCTTTGTAAAACAGAATAAGCAGCTTCCTGTAAAAAGAAGGGCTGATGAAGCACAGCATGGCCGTAAATAAAGTCCATCACCAATGTGCATTTTGCCCTTCAGATGAATTTGCCATTTAAAATAAAATAATAAAGTAGAAAAATGCCTCACTGCAATAGGTTTAGTTTTGTTGTCAGCCTGCAATCTGAGTGCATGCTGCAAACCCCATATGTGGCCTTAGGATGCCTTGTTTATTTATTGCACTGCTTTTATTGAGGTGTGGACCTCCTTCTGAGATAGTTGTGTGCGATCACAGTGACACACCATGTACACTGATGAGCTTATTAATGAGAGGCATTCGCTGCCGGAGCATTCTTATTTTTTGTGCTCCGGCAGCGTAAGGTTCTCAATCATATATATGAGGCCACGCAAATCCACTCTGCGTGGCTTCACATGGCCTCTTGGGACCCGATTCACAGAATGAACTTAAGACTCAATCCTAAACTTACTACTATTTTGGTATTTGTCTTAAGTCTGTCTTCAGACAGACTTAAGACAGACTTAAGACAGACTCAAGACAAAATCCTAACTTCTGTGAATACCAAAAGTAGTAAGTTCATTCGGTGAATGGCAAAAGTAGTAAGTGCATTCTGTGAATACCAAAATAGTAGTAAGTTTAGGATTGAGTCTTAAGTTCATTCTGTGAATCAGGCCCGTAGTTACGGAGTAATACAAAGCAGCGCTAGTTGCTGTGTTGCCTTACTCTGCACCAGGGAGGTGTTCAATTGGCGTGGATTTTGAAGCTGCCCCAGATTTACTTAATTACGTAAACCTGGAGCAGCACCAAAACCGTACACCTCCCCAGAGCAGGTGTAATGAGGAGAAATATTTTTATTTCTCCTCGTCTTTTCCTCTTTCCAGCGTGCTGCATTCTGCAGCACACTAGAAAGAGGAAAACGCCTCTCAAGATTGTTTTTGTTCAAGAAAGTGCCCCTTCCTGCACACAAACAATCCTGCATGCAATGAAGGCACATTTGGACCATGGTGCAAGAGTGCCTGGGTTGGCTCTAGGCAGCAAATTGTGTGCCGGGAAAGGAGAGGAATGTACTATAGTTCATAAATAAGGTGCATTTCTGCCCTTTCACATTGGTGTAGGGAAGCGTAGGATGAAGACGTGTGGCGCTGCCCTACACAAATTCCCTGTAAATGGGGGCCTGAGTGCTGTTAATCCTTAAATCGAACTTTCTGCTATGGAGAGCAGCTCAGATGCATGTATTAATCAATATAGTTTGGAAGAGGGCTTTATGCTATAATTTGTGGTGGATCACAGATTGTTTACTCAAGATTAATGTTTCTATTTAGCGTGTTGTAGATTTATAATGTAATTTTTATTTACTGCCTGCCACTTTTATTGAAAGCAAAGCCCCCTGAAACATTTCTTCTGTATTAAGACAAAATGTGTATTCCTGTGCTAACAACGTAACTGTAGTTCATTTTCTTTAAATGCAAAATATGGTGACATTGTCATGAAAATCAGCCCAAATGTAGCCTTATATAGAAGACTGTATTTGTGTATAGGTAATAAGAAAGTATTATTGCTCCATATATATAGGGGGCGGGGCTTGCCAAGCCTGAGGATGGCTGCTCCTTGAGCGAGCTCCTTCGGCTGCAAATATAATCCTACAATATCCTGTGTCAGAATGACACCGAAGTAACACCACCAAGTAGCCTCTGCCCATCTGGGGATCGTGCATCTGAGGGCGCCTTATAAGCACATCGGAAAACAAGGGGAGATGACCACAGCCGCCTGCGAGTCTACTGGCTGTGAGAGGCCCAGTGAGGAAACAGTCAAGTCAAGTCAAGTCAATAAATTTATATAGCGCTCTACATACCCAGAGGGTCTCAAGGCGCTTGGAGAAGGGTGGGGAATTACTTGTCAAATATCCATGTTTTAAGTTGCTTTCTGAATGCTAGGTTGTTCTGAGTAAGGCGAAGGTGAGTGGGAAGTGAGTTCCAGGTTTTAGCTGCCAGGTAGGAGAAGGATCTACCTCCCATTGTGGTTTTGTTGATGCGAGGTACAGTGGCAAGGGCTTGGTTGGCGGATCGTAGTTGGCGGGAGGGGGTGTAGAAGGACAGTCTTGTGTTGAGGCATTCGGGTCCGATTTCGTAGAGCGCTTTGTGTGCGTGGGTTAGGAGCCGGAAAGTAATCCTTTTATTGACGGGGAGCCAGTGGAGGTTTTTCAGGTGTCCAGAGATGTGATCTTTACGCGGGATGTCTAATATGAGCCTGGCTGAAGTGTTCTGGATGCGTTGGAGTTTTTTCTGGAGTTTTGCGGTGGTCCCGTCGTAGAGGGTGTTTCCGTAGTCCAGACGGCTCGTGACCAGAGCGTGGGTGACTGTTTTTCTAGTGTCGGTGGGGATCCAGCGAAATGTTTTTTTGAGCATGCGAAGAATGTTGAAGCAAGATGAGGAAACGGCGTTGACTTGTCTGTTCATCGAGAGTGAGGAATCCAGGATGACGCCCAGGTTCCGTGCGTGGTCCGTCGGGATGGGTGCTTTTCCAAGGGCCTCTGGCCACCAAGAGTCATCCCAGGCGGAGGGGGAGGTGCCTAGGATGAGGACTTCTGTTTTGTCTGAGTTCAGTTCCAGATGGCTGTGATTCATCCATTCGGCTACTTCTTTCATTCCTTCATGCAGGTTGGTTTTGGTGGTGTTAGGGTCTTTGGTGAGTGAGAGGATCAGTTGAGTGTTATCAGCGTAGGAGATGATGTTGAGGTTATGTTGGCGTGCGATGGCCGCGAGAGGGCTCATGTATACGTTGAAGAGGGTGGGGCTGAGTGAAGATCCTTGTGGTACGCCGCAGATGACTTCAGTGGCCTCTGATTTGAATGGTGGAAGGCGGACTCTCTGGGTTCTTCCGGTGAGGAACGAGGTGATCCATTCCAGTGCTTTTCCTTGGATTCCGACGTTTCTGAGGCGTTGTAAAAGGGTGTTATGACAGACCGTGTCGAAGGCTGCGGAGAGGTCGAGGAGGATGAGGGCGACTGTGTCTCCATTGTCCAGTAGAGTTTGAATGTCGTCTGTTGCTGCGATGAGGGCGGTTTCAGTGCTGTGCTTGGCTCGGAAGCCGGATTGTGAGGAGTCGAGGGTTTTGTTGGTTTCGAGGAATGCGGTGAGCTGGTTGTTGACCGCTTTCTCAATGACTTTGGCCGGGAATGGAAGGAGTGAGATAGGGCGGTAGTTTTTGAGTTCGGTGGGGTCAGCTGTGGGTTTCTTCAGGAGGGCGCTGAGTTCGGCATGTTTCCAGCTTTCCGGGAAGGTTGCGGAGTTGAGGGAGCAGTTGATGACGTCTCGGAGGTGCGGAGCTATAATGGAGTTTGCTTTGTTAAAGATGTGGTTGCGGGCATGGGTCTGTGGGGGATCCTGAGTGGATAGAGTTCATCAGACGGATGGTGTCCTCAGTGGAGATTGGCTTCCAGTCATTGAGGATGTTCAGGGGGGGTGGGGGTCCTGCAGGGGGTTGGGTGGGTTGGTCTTCGGGTCGGTTGTTGAAGCTGTTGTGGATGTCAGCAATTTTATTGTGGAAGAATGAGGCCAGGGAGTCGCAGAGGGCTTGAGAGGGGGTGATGTCGTTGGAGTTGGCTGAGGGGTTGGTGAATTCCTTGACGATGTTGAATAATTCCTTGCTGTTGTGGGCGTTGTTATCTAGTCGGTCCTTGAAGGCGGCTTTCTTGGCATTCCGGATCAGTCGGTGGTGAATGCGGGTGGCGTTTTTGAAGGCGTCCTTGGTGCTGGTGGTTGGGTCTTTTTTCCAGGCCTTCTCCAGGGAGCGACAGAGTTTCTTGGATTTCTTAAGATCATCGTTGAACCAGGAGGCCTTCTTGCTGCCTAGTTTGATTTGTCGTTTTTTCAGTGGTGCTAGGATGTCGGCGCTGTTGGATAACCATTGGGTGAGGTTGGTGGCTGCTTGGTCTGGGTTTGAGGAGTGGGCTGGGGGGTTTTGAAGAAGCGATGAGGAGATCTGGTCGATGGTGATTTTGTTCCAGTTTCTTTGTCTTTGCAGAGTGGGTTGGGGGTGGTTGTTGGGTGTGGGCTTGTTGTAGGTAAAGTGAACGCAGCTGTGGTCAGTCCAAAGGAGAGCTGTGGTGTGGCTGAAGGAGACATGTTTGCTGGAGGTGAAGATAGGGTCGAGTGTGTGGCCTGCGATGTGGGTGGGGGTAGTGACAAGTTGTTTAAGTCCGAGGTTGGCGAGGTTGTCCAAAAGGGAGGTGGTGTTGCGGTCGTTGTCCTTTTCAAGGTGAAAGTTGAGGTCTCCCAGAAGGATGTAATCCTCGGAGGGGAGCGCGTGCGGAGTGATGAAGTCCGTGATGTCTTCACTAAATTGTGCGCGGGGTCCTGGTGGCCTGTAAAGGAGGGTGCCTCTGAGTGTGGTTATGGGGTCGGTCTGGATCTGGAAGTGGAGGTGTTCAGAGTTGGCGAGATTGACGTCTGAGCTGGTAGAGATGCGGATGGATTTCTTGTGGACGATAGCGATGCCTCCTCCTGTGTGGCCGGTACGGTCCTTGCGGATGATCTTGTAGCCTTCCGGGATGGCAATGGTGATGTCTGGGGCTGATGTGGCGTTCATCCATGTTTCTGTTAGGAAGGCGACAGCCGGAGAGATGGTGTCTAGTAGATTCCAGAGGTCGATGGCGTGCCTGTGGACCGAGCGGGTGTTGAGCAGGATGCATTGTAGGTGGTTGGGCTCGGATATCTGTTGTGTGTTCGTAGATGAGGAGTTGTTCTCGGTGGCGTCGAACTTGCAGGAGTTGCAGGAGAAGGGTCCATGGGTGTGTCCAGGAGCGGCTTGGATGCAGTTGGGGGAACGGCCGGGGTTGAGGGCTAGGAGGGTGGTGGCATCGTAAGTAATGCGGATGGGGTGGGTGGTACGAGGGGCAGGGGGTCTGGCGCTGGGCGCGGTCCAGGCGCGGACGGGCGTAGACGGGCTTACCTTTGGCGCACCTTCGGCGCGAATGGGGCGCGATCGCTGCGCGTGAACGCTGCGCGATGTGTCATTGGACATAAATGGTGTAAGGGGAGGGGCGAGGCAGGGTCAGCTGGGAGGCGGGCGCGGGGTGGAGCTACGTCCTGGGAGTCAACAACAAGCCACAAAATGGATGTTAAAGGGGAAAGCGAAACTCGGCGAGCCTGGGTGCAAACACAGTCCAAATGGAGCACTATCGCTTCAAAGCGCTACTACAATGCGTGTTCTTACAGCGCAGCACAAAGATGCATACAGGGACAATGCACAAATAGCGCTACAAATATCACAGATCGAACAATGCAGGCAGCGGAAGTATTGCGGGAGAGGACGCGCTGAGGAGTCAGCTGGAGGCGCTACGATACCGCAGGGTGGTTGAGAGGCGCTTCTGAGTCAGCACTCTTTTAGGAGCGTAGAGCGAGGAGGGGAGCGACCTCTTCCCAAGCAGGTCAGGAGAGTCACGGCGAGGGGAAGGAGTGTTACGGCTATTACAGTCTGTGGGAGGCAGGGTCAGCTGGGAGGCGGGCGCGGGGTGGAGCTACGTCCTGGGAGTCAACAACAAGCCACAAAATGGATGTTAAAGGGGAAAGCGAAACTCGGCGAGCCTGGGTGCAAACACAGTCCAAATGGAGCACTATCGCTTCAAAGCGCTACTACAATGCGTGTTCTTACAGCGCAGCACAAAGATGCATACAGGGACAATGCACAAATAGCGCTACAAATATCACAGATCGAACAATGCAGGCAGCGGAAGTATTGCGGGAGAGGACGCGCTGATGAGTCAGCTGGAGGCGCTACGATACCGCAGGGTGGTTGAGAGGCGCTTCTGAGTCAGCACTCTTTTAGGAGCGTAGAGCGAGGAGGGGAGCGACCTCTTCCCAAGCAGGTCAGGAGAGTCACGGCGAGGGGAAGGAGGGTTACGGCTATTACAGTCTGTGGGAGGCAGGGTCAGCTGGGAGGCGGGCGCGGGGTGGAGCTACGTCCTGGGAGTCAACAACAAGCCACAAAATGGATGTTAAAGGGGAAAGCGAAACTCGGCGAGCCTGGGTGCAAACACAGTCCAAATGGAGCACTATCGCTTCAAAGCGCTACTACAATGCGTGTTCTTACAGCGCAGCACAAAGATGCATACAGGGACAATGCACAAATAGCGCTACAAATATCACAGATCGAACAATGCAGGCAGCGGAAGTATTGCGGGAGAGGACGCGCTGAGGAGTCAGCTGGAGGCGCTACGATACCGCAGGGTGGTTGAGAGGCGCTTCTGAGTCAGCACTCTTTTAGGAGCGTAGAGCGAGGAGGGGAGCGACCTCTTCCCAAGCAGGTCAGGAGAGTCACAGAAACACAGAAAGAGTGACCCCTTCACGCAAAATCGACAGCCCCAGGCCATGGTGCGGAGTGAAGAACCGGACCTTTTAATGGCCCAGCGGCGCAGGGCACGCCTGAAATGTTCGAGTTCACCTGTCCAGGTATACAGAGACACGGAACACTCTATTCGTGAGAAAGAGTAAATATTTATTTGTCTGCAGCCATGAACAGTGGTCCCAGAAGTAAAATATTGTAAGTTCTCGGGAGACTGCTGCTTCAGTCCGCAGCGTACAATCTTTTATAGCAGTAGACCCACCCATATCCAACCCACACTTAAACAAATCTGAACCAATCAACAGTGACTTACTTGTTTGCCAGAGTGCGGCGTGATCATCGCGTGCTTTAGTTTTTTACTCGTGCAACGTCTTTTGCAACATGGTTAATCATGAACGTATCTAGTGACTTATACCACCCGCCACAAGGACAGACGAGCCCAACCACAAACATGAGCCACAATGCACAAAGACAGACGAACTCTACCACAAACATGAGCCATAATGCGGGTCGGGATTTTACACAATCCCCTTTGTGTAAAGGATTGATCCGGATGTATGACGTTATAACGCATACTATTACTCCGCATACCATTACAACGCGACTTTTACTCCGCATACCGTTACAACGCATAGCGCCTTGGGGCGCTGGATAGTGGTAAGTATAATTTTCTATTCCAACACCAGTCCCCGTGGACACTAGGGAAGGTGTTGGATAGAAAATTAAACTTATTCCCTATCCTACAGCGCCCCCCAGCGCAATGCGTTGTAATGGTATGCGGAGTAAAAGTCGCGTTGTAATGGTAGTGCGGAGTAAAAAATGCGTTGTAACAGGTGTATACCGATTGATCCTCTCAAGCAGAGCCAACAAGGAATAGTTTGCTTTTTTAGCGAGCGTTGCATGTGTTTTCAGGGACAAGGAATGCTGAGCGCGTAACTCGAAAAACTAGGCCAGGGTAATGCCAATACAAAATGGAGTCTAAATACAAGATGGACGCGGTATTTGGACATTTCATATTTCCTCAGTCCTCCCTTTTGCTATGCACAGGCAAATCCTAGTCCGAATCTACATTAATGGCCATCAGTTGGGAGACTTGTTTTTGTAGCATTATTTGTGTATTCTTTTCTTTCTTCTTACTTATTGGTCGGGGTATACATAATGTGGCACAAAGGCCGCAGATGGCCGGGCCGCATTGTAGGCAGAGGCAACAGGTAACTATCACAGCTAAAATGGCTCCAATAAATGTCATAATCCTCCAACCCCAAGTGGACAGCATTCCCCAGAACCATCCTGTTAATGACCAATTCCCTTCGTCTTGATGGATAGACTCAGCTATCTTATGTAGTTTTGAAAAGGTCTGGTATACCGTAGGGGCATTATCAGGAATATAAATACAGCAGCTAGATCCGATCAATTTGCATACGCCTCCACAGTCAGCAAGGATAATGTCTAATACCATCCTATTTTGGAGCATGATAAGGCGGTCAGCAGCAAGCTCTGCTGTAATATTACCTAGAGCTCCAGCTGTTTCATTGACAGTTGCCTCGACAATTCGAATAAGTTGTCTAATGTCTCTACTGTTGGCTATTGGACCCGAGAAGGGAAAGAGCCCTTTTAAGAAATCTCCTGCTTCTTGTCCTGCTGTATCTGCGGTAGACACCACTCCTCTTTTCTGCAGGTAGTGTTTGGCATCTGCTGTATACGTAGGGGGCAGTAACCAAGCAATATAACAGGTGCCTTTCAGGTTACTGGGTAAAGAAGTGTAGGACTTACTCACACACATGAAATATGTGTTACGTGAGGGTACCATGCGAGGCCAGTCTGGTCCATTACAACATACAGACACTTACTAGTACCCTTGTTCTTTGATCCCCCCTTTTTAATACAAAATGGTGCCTGTTCGGACGTTACTAAAAGAGTTTGTCGTTTACGAGTAGTCTTATCAGAGGGCAAGAAATACAAGTCTGTAGACCTGTTCTGGCGATCAGCATATTCTGACTTTTCACTGGTCACTCCATATACTCTTTTTCCATCTGGCCAACACAAATGGTGCAGATATAGTCCAAAATCCCATACGTCCGTATTATCTCTGTTGGTATTAAATGCCCAACTGGCGCTTAACTCCCACCACGCACTACAGGAACCATTAAAGAGGCTTACAGAACTCGGCAGAAGGCCGCAAACCCAACAATTAGTGGTGTTAATGGCCAGCTGATGTTGATGCAACATAGAAACAAACGTATTGTTGTGGAACTCGCTCCTTCTTGACTCAAGATGTGGGGATAGAGCAATGGGAATGCATTTCACTAATAACCTTGGTGGTAGGTTGTGCAAAAGTTATATGAAACACCCATCCTGTACAAGAAATTATAATACATATTAGGACCACTATTATTAAAGTTATGACACAACGATTATGCAATAATTTATAATATTTCTTTCTCTTCATTTGCATTTTGTCCATTGTCTTAGGGACAGCCAATTCCATTCTCTAGGTGTTGCCCGCGATTGGTGGTTGTTTCACTCAGCCGTGATTATTTGCAGTCCTATGATCCTACAGGTCCCGCAGGCCTAAATGCCACTACTCGGGTCAAGAGTCTGAGACTTTATTCCGGCCCTGCAACTTAAGTTCAATCAGAATGTTGTTGACAAAAAATCATGGACAAAATCACTGAGGCATTGCTGAAGTGTTCTTGTTTAGTCTTGGCCTCAAGTTGTATCTCTTTGAACCAGGTACAGTTTGATCTTGAAAAAGGAGGTGAGGCTCGGTAGTGTCTAAGCTCAATGAAGATGGCACCGCTGCTTGGAGGATTTCGTGGTCAGACTGGCACAAATCTTGGAACTTTCTTGCACTCAACGTTTCATAGTCCATCCTTTACCCATTGATCATAAGGCAAGGGTAGGGGTCCCTTTTTGCAATGTACCCCATGTATCCAGTTTTTTCTTCCGGCAACGTTGACTGGTGTTCTCGTTGAAAGTAAGACCTGCTGCGGAGTTTTCCCCCTTGGCTCAAGATTCTTGGTCCTCTGGAATTTCCTCACACACACCCAATCTCCGGGTTGTATGGAATGGCCCTGGTCAGTGGAAGCTGGAGGCAAAGCGTCATGCACCTGTTGATGAAGGACAGACATCCTTTTAGTTAATTACATGCAAATAATCAATTAATATAGGATATTCAACATCAGAATATTTATTTGGTCTAGGGACGCCCCAGACATTGGCTGGACATCCAAACACAATCTCGTAGGGGCTAAGCCCCATGCGCGAGTGTGTTGTAGTCCTTGAGGATAGAAGGGCAAGAGGCAATGCATCAGGCCATGCTAGGCCCGTGGTGGCCTGTATTTTTGCAAGTTTAAGTTTTAAGGTCCCATTATAGCGTTCCACTAAACCTGCTGATTGTGGATGACTTGCTGCATTACATTTCTGTCGAATACCTAGACCAGTACAAACTTTCTGCATAACTTGGCCCACAAATTCACTTCCATTGTCACTCCAGATGATTCGGGGTAAGCCGAATCTCGGAAAAAATTCTTTCAAAAGAGCTTTGGCAGTTGTCAAGGCTGTGTTGTCTTTGAGGGGGTGGGCCTCTATCCATTTGGAAAAGGCACATACCACCACAAGTACGTATTTTAGGTTGTTACACCTCTCCATATGAATGTAATCTATTTGGAGGACTTCGAAGGGATATGTCTGTGGTGCAAAGTGTCTTGCTGGAGTTGGCATTCCCTTTCCTGGATTATACATCAGGCACACCATACAATTTTTCACTAGATTATCTGCGTATTTGGGAATGTTGGAGTTTTGCCAAACTGGTGCTAAAAGCTTACATATCCCTTTGGCACTAATGTGAGCTGGACCATGTGCTATTGTCACAACAGGAAGAACATAAGCATTGGGTAGTAACCATCTTTGTTGATCGGACAAATCTGTCCAACAACCAGTGTCATCTAGCTGGCCAGTCATTTCCCTCCATTTGTCTTTCTCTTCTTGAGTGGCTTCTGCTTGTATGTTTTTCACATTTTCTAGAGTATCCTCACACATTCCTACCTCCACAATCCATCGTGCTGGACCAGCCATATATATTCGGTTGGACAAATCTCTAGCTGTTTCTTTCGCTACTTGGTCCGCATAAGCATTTCTCTTTCCAATGTCATCTGTTATCTTTTTGTGAGCACAACACTTAATAATTGCTACTTGTGTGGGCAAAGTAAGTGATTCGAGCAAGTGACTAACTAACTGCCCGTGTTGTATTTTGTCCCATGAGAGGTAAGAAAACCTCTTTCTTCCCAGAGGCGTCCAAAATTATGCGCCACTCCGAATGCGTATTGACTGTCCGTGTATATGTTAACTTTTTTGTCTCTCGCTAATTCACAAGCTCTCGTTAATGCTATTAATTCTGCTGCTTGAGCTGAATTGTATGGTATTTTAGCTGTCTCTACAATTGTGTGCAGTGGTGTAATTGCATAGGCTGCTGTGGTATCGCCGTTAGGCAATTTAAAACATGAACCATCAACATACAGTGTTCCATCAGGATTAGGAATCGGAGTATCTTTAAGATCTATTCTACTTTTTGTCTCTTCCTCTGTTTGAAAAATGCAAACATGATGTTCAATAGTGTCTGAATCTGATTGAAGTGGTAGCAAGGTGGCAGGATTCAGTGTAATACATCTCTTTATGGTGATGTGGCTTGCTAACAATGTTAATTTGTACCCGGAGAGACGGGCACTGGTAAGGTGTTGTGTCTTCGTTCTGTTCAATATCGTATCTACAGCATGGGGAACCATAACAGTAAGTGGAGAATCTAATACCAGTCCTGCTGATTGGCGGATTGATACTGCTGCTGCTGCTGCTGCTTTCAGACAGCTTGGTAATGCTCTTGCAACAGGGTCCAAAACTGCTGAAAAATATGCACAAGGGCGTTGTTTATCACCAAAGTGCTGTGTCAATACTGATAATGCACAACCTTCTCTCTCGTGGACATACAGTATGAAGGGTTTAGTATAATCAGGGGTTCCTAGTACTGGTGCAGAACATAAAGAGGACCGCAGGTCCAAAAAACTCTTCTGACATTCTGGTGTCCAAGGGAGAGGGTGCGGTGTATACTTTAGTGTCAAAGCTAATAGAGGCTTGGCTATCAGAGAAAAATTTGGTATCCACTGGCGACAATAAGAGGTAATGCCTATGAAAGCACGTACCTCCTTTTGTGTGCGTGGGATCGTCATCTGTTAAATAGCTTGTATTCTTTCAGGAGTTAGTCTACGCCCTTCTTTTGACAATAGATGACCTAAAAATAACCACTTGTTGACAGTACTGTAATTTGGACAAAGAGACCGTATGTTTATATTGAAACAAGTGTTGTAGAAGCAACAGAGTAGCCTCTTTGCACAATGACTCTGAATCTGCTGCTATCAATAAGTCATCCACATATTGTATCAGGGCAGTACCTTCTGGTAAGGATAATGCATCAAGCTGAGATTTAAGTGCTTGGCTGTAGATAGAGGGACTCTCACAATAACCTTGAGGAGCTCTACAAAATCTAAAACTGCCACCTCCTAAAGAGAATGCAAAAATATCTCTGCTATCTTCAGCTATCGGAATGCTAAAAAATGCATTCTTGAGGTCGATAACAGAAATCTTGAAGCAGTAGAAGGTATCATAGTAAGCAATGCAGTGATGTCTGGAACAACAGGGAATTGAGGCAAAACCAACTTATTGATTTCGCGTAAATCAATGACAAAGCGATAAACAGGGGGCTGTGTCGGATCTGTACGTTTAATCACAGGGAGAACAGGGCTGTTACACATATTACCTCTTGTTTCTTCGACAACACCTTTCTGTATCAGATCAGATATTATTAAAAGCAAAGACTGTTCACCTTCACTAGATATATTATATTGAGGAATGCGTGGCAACTTGACATTATTCTTCAATGTGATAGAGTAGGGTGGAATTTGCAACAATCCAACATCATTAGGGCCTTGCGCCCATAGGGAGACAGGTAACCGTCGGAGCTCATGTGGTAAGGCATTAATGGACAAATATACTGGGGACACTATTCGTTGGTCTAAGGTCAAATGTACTCCATGAGGAGAGCAGTATAGTGTGGCATATAATCTCTTCAAAAGGTCAAGACCTAACAAATTCTCAGCACAACCAGTAGTAAGAATAAGAAGCGGATCCAAACGACATGGTCCTACCAATATGGGCAAGGGGCTAGAAACAGGATTCTGTACAGGTGTCTCCTTGGTCCATACTCGTCCCAGGAAGCTGACAGCTTTAAAACAACTAGCATCGGTACTGAATGCATGGGGCATGCCTGCGGTAACTGGGCACTTCCCCTGCGGGAATTGCAATGTCTGCCACCTAACATGACATACAAAAACGCTGAACCTGAGGAATGGTACACAATGGGAACAACGCCACCACACAAACTGTAACACCAGTAACGTTGTTTACTTAGTCACATGTCCTTGCAATCTACAGTATGTGGGCATGACCACCAGGCGTATTAAGACTAGGATAGGTGAACACCGCAGTAATATTCGATGCCATAGATCTGCAACTAAAATGACAGCGCATTTCCTGGAGAAAAACCACACTGCCAATGATTTACACTGGACGATCATTGAACATCTGGAAGCAGCCTCTGAATCAGCGCTATTCGAAAAAGAACAACGCTGGATATATCGTCTGGCCACGTATTCAGAAGGACTTAACGATGATATACCCTGGGGTTCAATTCTGCGACATTAACTGTGCCTGTTCTCTTACTGCTAGATATTGACGCCCAAATTGATACTCGAACTCCCAAAGAAAAAAGAAATTTGGCACCTTGGTATCCTCAGACCCTGAATTCCTTTTAAGTTCTCCCAAAACACTAGTTCTAAACTCTAAAACACATCATATTATGATCATTGGGACCTGCCCTCACGTTTTAAGGTTATAACTTTATTTTTCACCTTCCAAGAATTTTCTTAACTAGTATGAGACCTATTAATCCACATTGGCGGATTTAAAATTGTTAAACTCCAAATTTCGATTTGGGTCCCGGTAGGGGATTGGAACCCTCACCTCATGGTAGTTAATGAGCCACTGCCGTTTAAAACTTTTGGTAGAACGAGGAGCACGTTATCACTTCTTAAGGATTTAACTTTAATTTTCAATCTTTAAGAATTAATCTAAGCAGTACATGACCTATAAAACTACATTGCTAAAATTAAAATTGTTAAACTCCAATAAACAATTTGGATCCCCGCAGGGGATTCGAACCCTGACATTACGGTAGTTATTGAGTCACTGCCCCTTTAAATTCTGGTAGAATGAAGAGCACGTGATCGGGGCTCCAGCCGACAGAAATACGCGACCCCAGCCATTGGCAAATCACTTCCGGACTGACGGCAGCCGAGAGTGTAGGTGCAAGGCGGGGAGTCGCGTTGATCTGAGTAAGTAAATGCCTGCCGTTTGACCAAAACGAGCGGTTCCTAAGATACTCTGATAAGGTGAGAAACTAATGGCAATAATAATAATTTTTTCCTGGTGCAGATCTGACATCGCGTGAAGGTTTTCCCGCGCCGTCAGTTTCCATGGAGTAATTATCTCCCGGTCATTACGTGAGTGTGCCTGCTTATATCGTTTTAACGATCATGGACCTCTGGTTTTTGATACGCTACTGGTAGTCCAATTATAGATGGTTTTTCTTAAATTTCATAGCTCTACTTGTTTTTAGAAGAGGCAGTTCAGTACAAATTAATCATGACTGATATACTGCCTGTGTTCAATGTAACATCACTGGAACCAGATAATATTGTGCTGGTTTATCCCTGAATATATCAATAAGAGATATTACTTACCTCTCCAAAGGCATTGGAGTGTCTATGTTACTAAACACCAAACTTTTGGCAACAAGCATAATGCAATACAAGTATAATCAATGTTTATATGTGTATGTATGTCATTATATGTGATGGTGTTTTGTCCTCCTATTTCTCTACAGATTTTTTCGCTCCTGTGAAACTCAGTGAGCTGCCACGGATGAAAACCGTGAGTTAACAAAGAATTGTTCTAATTTTTTCACATACAGAGCCTCACGGGAGGGTGCGCCTTAGTGAGCACACACCACCGGTGGCCTTACTTATCGCTTTTAGGTCCTGACGAATGCTGAGCGAATACGCATATAGAACAGCAGAAACATGTTGACCACTGACCAAAGGACACAGGTTTTCCTAAATTAGAACCTTGTTGGTCCGCTTTCACTGTTTTTAATAATACGGGTTGGCCTACATTAAAGTCTTTTTGGGTTTCAACCTTGTATTTTTTAATTTGCACTCACAGTTAAAACCACAATTCATTTTGAGCACTGTTGCACTCAACACATCCAGCTCTGCTGTAATACAGGCGTTGTAGCACGCTGGCGAGGCATTCGGCCACCCCAGCGGGGACCCAATGATGGAGCATGTCACCAACTAGTGGTGAGTGAGGGTCCTTTTATAAAAGAAAACTTTTTTCTTTCAATAGGCACTTTTGGTTTATGGGGGGTAGAGACTAGCTCAGTTACATTAGTATTTTCTAAGCCACTCCTTAGTTGCTTAAAAAAATAAGTTACGGGGTATAGGAGTGTCTACTCGAACCCTTCCTCTCTTGTTGGTTTTTGGGTCCCAGAAAATCCTACTGAAACATTTGTAATGCCAGACAAAGGTGCCCCAGGGAGCTTGGAGCGAACAATGGAGCTTTTAGATGCGCCGGTGTCTAATAGAAATTGTTCCTGCACCCCTAATGTAGTGACATTAACATAAGGACCATGTTGATCCACAGGAATAGTCACGACTCCCTCACTTTGTCCTAGGCTGTCCTATTGGGAAACAAAAGCTTGTCCTTCTTCTCCTAGATAATCATCATTATAATAGTTTCCTGTCTGCCCTAATGGTTGATCAAAATAATTTGCATTGCACTGTGGCAAAGGTCGCCGATCTTGTATCAATGTTCCTCGTCTCCTGCCTTGTGGCACAGACTGATATCCGCACTGGCCTCTAGGTACTAACCCCATATTCTCTTTCTGGGCCAAGTGTGGACATCTATTTTTGAAATGACCATCTTCCTTACAGTAGGCACATTGATTAGGACCAAGAGGTGGGCGTGGAAAATTATATCCCTGACGTTGATACTGATACGGTTTCTGAAATTGAGGCGCATTCTGAGGGATCCTCTGTTGGTCCCGTGGAGAATAAGCCTGTTGCACAAGGACCTTCGTTTTGAGATCTTTATTTTTCTTTTCCATCCTCTCTTTCTCCTCCAGATCCCTATTCTCATAATATTGAACCATCGTCAAAATCCCTGAGGGCGTTGTTACAGGCCATGCGCTCTCAGACATTTTGAGTCTAGTAGATAATTCCGGCAGTAAGTTAGAGACAAATTTATCCACATATAATCTCTGGCCACCTGGTGCAACCATATCTTGTCCACTATGATCAACAAATGATTGCTCAAAACGGGTAAAGAAATCAGACCCCGACTCATCTTTCTTTTGTTTACAAGCGGATAATTTATCCCAATTGACTGCTTGGGCAGGCATCAGAGTTTTCATAAGTGTTATTATTCTGTCGGGCAATTCTGCTATCATTGGTTCTGGTTTAGCCCCACCCACCTGCCTTTGGTCTGCTTGTAGGATGGCAGCCCAGTTACCGCCTAACTCAGCTGTGTGATCTTCCCTACGAATCTTATTCCATATTTCGGATGGGACTACTTGGCCCATCAACATGTCTATACCAGATAATGTTAAAGTACAAGAGGACAATGTCTGCGTTAATTCTTTGTAATAACCTGCCGGATTTTTACGTGGATCAGGTAATACTTGTTTTAATGCAATAACCTCTGATCTTTTCCATGGAACATGTACCCAAACTTGCTGGAAATGAGCAGCCACAGGGTGAGCTCCACCCACAGCATCACGCCTTAATGGTTGTACCTCTCGCATAGGGTATGTTCTATCTAATGTAACAATTCCTCCTGCTCCCTTATTTCTACAAGACAGAAGGTCTCGAAATGTCACTAAATTCGCTACTGCATCTTGATAATCCTGTCCAACCACTGCTCCAGAAGCTACTTCCATTCGTAATTCCATTAATTCCCTAGGTGAGCCATTCTCGACTTCGTTCTCCCACATTTGGATTAATATTTCACACATGAGGTAAAAAACATGACGTTGGGTGGATGAAGGCCATTGCGAGATCACAGTTTGGATATCGGATGACCCATACATGTTTCCATTCGTCATCCACTTACGAGCTTGAGTTTGGAGCATTGTTTCCTCATGGAAGTCAAGGCGACTCTGACTTCGAAGAGTTCTTTTCATGATAGGGGAATTACGAACTCGGTCTAGTATAGGGGGAAAAGCTGAAAAGAATCCACTCTCCTTTCTTCGAACTGTTTGTGAAGTAGAAGTTTGTGGCAAAGGAGTAGAGGTAGAGACAAGTGTTGATGCGGGAGGTATCACAGGGACTACGAGACCCACAGAAGTAACTGGGACCACGACTGGTATCAAGGGTTGAGGCACAGGCAGAGGCATAACAGGTAATGGCGGGGGTGCAAAAGTTGGTACATAAGGCGGTGGAGCAGACAACATAAGGGACATTAAAGGGTCTTTTTCATTCTCCTCGTCTATTGGCGGAGATGTAGGCAAAGCCGGATAACACGTATCTATATCCATTCTATGCTTCCTATCTACTATCTCTATGTCCTTTTCAATTCGATCGTCTTCATGTTTCTGCGCTTTTTGTATAATAGACATACGAACTTGTTTATTCTGAGATTTCTGTTGCTTAATTTCTTTCTGTTTTGATTCTTTTCGCCAAATGCGAAATGAATCAAACATTGCCGGCCAGGCTTTTCTTTTGAACAACCTCTCCTCGAAATTGTCCAACACACAGGGCTCGAAACTACCATCTCTCGGCCATTGTAAAATACCATCATTCTTAGTGTATTTTCCCCAAAGGTCCGTAAAAATGATAGGCCCAGTCCCATGTTTGGAGTAAACTTCATATTTCGGAGTCCCTACCGGAGGCACTGGACAAGTGACTTCCAGTCGGGAGTCCCTTGAACAAGAACAACCACACCATTGACGAATTTTGCTAAAACCAGGCATCTTAAAAATCTCTGGCTCGAAAAACAAACATCAAGAGGTAAAATTAATCATGTACTTTCTCAATTCAAGTACTTACCCCACGGTTTCGCCTTTTGCAAAATGCGAACAAATAAACCATCTATAACTAAACCAGACAAGTGGGAGCTACCCACTCTTACCTGACCAAATTCTCTTCTCACCGATAGAGGTCCGTCTAATGTCTCGCTCTCTCGGCTAATGGGACCAAGTAAGTCAGGGCAGCAGTCAGGCAGCCTTCGAGAAGGAGAGGTAGCGCTACAAAAACCTCGGGTCCACAAAGACATGCAGGGGTCTATTAGATGGTGCGCTTCTTTCAGAGTTTGTTCACGAGACCTCTCACCAACCTCCGGCTTGACCGCAACCACTGAAGACGCCCCACATTGGGCGCCAATTGAAGAACCGGACCTTTTAATGGCCCAGCGGCGCAGGGCACGCTTGAAATCTTCGAGTTCACCTGTCCAGGGATACAGAGACACGGAACACTCTATTCGAGAGAAAGAGTAAATATTTATTTGGCTGCAGCCATGAACAGTGGTCCCAGAAGTAAAATATAGTAAGTTCTCGGGAGACTGCTGCTTCAATCCGCAGCGTACAATCTTTTATAGCAGTAGACACACCCATATCCAACATACACTTAAACAAATCTGAACCAATCAACAGTGACTTTCTTGTTTGCCAGAGTGCGGCGTGATCATCGCGTGCTTTAGTTTTTTACTCGTGCAACGTCTTTTGCAACATGGTTAATCATGAACGTATCAAGTGACTTATACCACCCGCCACAAGGACAGACGAGCCCAACCACAAACATGAGCCACAATGCACAAGGACAGACGAACTCTACCACAAACATGTAATGTGTAAAGGATTGATCCTCTCGGGCAGAGCCAACAAGGAATAGTTTGCTTTTTTAGCGATCATTGCATGTGCAGGGACAAGGGGTGCTGAGCACTGAGCGCGTAACTCGAAACACTAGGCCTGGGTAATGGCAATACAAAATGGAGTCTAAATACAAGATGGACGCGGTATTTGGACATTTCATATTTCCTCAGGAGCACACACCATCAAGCAACAGACCGATGATACACCTGAGGTGAGTGCATTGTGGCATTGATGGGACTGCAGAGACGAGAGGGTGAACCCGGCATGGAGACTGGAGCATGGGGAATCAGAGGCTGAGGGAGCTCGGGTGCCGAAGCGCCTGCACCCGTCCAAGCGATCTGCGCTTACGGCGTGATAAGCCGCTGTGGGCCGATATGAGGCAGCGGCAGGGAGAACGCTTCAAGAGCCTGCTGTACAAGCACTGAAATTGCCACCAACTGAGGAAGAAACAGAAGGGGAAGCCTGAATGAGCACGAGTAGCTCTGGCCTTGCCTGACCCTGTCTGACTGCGCTAGTTGAAGCGGAAGCCAGGGACATCACCGCCAAGCGTAGGTCATCAAAGCACTAGACAGCAACGAGGACACAAAGCGCGGTTCAACCTAAGCATATAATCCTGAGGCATGCCAGAGGACATTTCGGTCTTCCAATAGTGTAGGGCGGCATTGATTATCTACTCCTGCACAGAAATACCACACGGAGCACATGCTGAGACCAGGCCCACATACCACAGGGAATATTGAGAAGCACAGGGCCTACACATGAGGGCCACAGGTGAGGTGCAGAGACCATTCAATATCAAAGTATTTTAACCCGGCTGAGTACCATGTTTTCACCGAGGCCCCAGTGGCGCAACATCATTTAACACCCCCAGCATCACACGGAGTAGCAGACTCATACATGATTAAAGAGCACTGTGTGGCACAACTCACACACAAGCTCCCAGTCCCCTTGAAGTGGGCAAACAACCACTGCCACAACGGAACCAGTTGATAGAACTATACATGCTGCCATACACCTCTTAAGTGATACACCATCAAACCAGTATCTTCGTCACAAGTTGCTGACAGAACAGCGGACCTGTTCTTAACCTGACAGACATGAAGAAGACTGACAAATTGCAAACAAAGCTGCAATTTGACCAACCCAAAACAACAGGGTCATGCAGGGAATGGCAGGACTCCTCGAATATAACCCCCCTTTTACCCCCCAGGGAAACGGAGATCGAGGGAGACCTAAGCCAAATCCTCACTGCTATGCAAACCATATAACTACCATTGATAACAAGCTTGACTCTTTAACATGCTGAGTGGATCGAATGTCGGAGAGACTGGACAAGCATGCAGAATGCATAGATATGGTAGAACGTAGGGCATCAGAAACCGAGGACGCTCAACACACAGCCGGAGAAAGTCAGAAAAAGATGGGAAAACACCGGCCCTTCTCCAGGCCAAGGCAGAAGTCCTAGAAGCACGCTCCAGGTGAAACAACCTTAAAATAACGGGGATTGTGAAAATGACAAACATTGGAAACATGGACAAGTACTTGGAAAAACTCCTTACTGATCTACTAGGAAGAGAGGGCTTTTCGGAAATGTTTAATTTTGAACATTCACACAGATCATTGGCGCCACCTCCAGGTGCCAGACCACGGCCCATCATAGCAAGACTACTCAATTATAGAGATCGGGATGCTGCACTACGCCGCTACTGGGAACTACATGCTCTCAGGCACAAAGGCTCAGAGATCTCCATATACCCAGATTTCAAGGCCCAAATCCAGGAAGCGCGAAAGAAATGAATACAGGCGAAAAGGAAACTCCTAGGGCCTCATTTATGAAAAGTGACACATCGCTGCGTGAAAACAGCGATGCGTCACTTTTCATTGCGCCCTCCTTGCGACACCAATGATGCGTCATATTTACAGTATGACGCATCATTACGCAAGGAGTTAAAGATATGACAGTATATCTGACGTATCTGTATGGCGCAAAAGTGACGCATTGCTGGAGTGTGTCACAAAAGTGACGCAACTCTAGCAATATGTCCTTTCACATGGGGCACGCCCCATGTGAAAGGGCCTGCGTCAGTGTTAGACTTGGGCCTTAGGGCAGGTTCACCCCTAATCTTTTTGCCTTTATTTGTGACCCTGTGTAGTGATTTTTGGGTCTTGGCGCACTTTTTCCCTGTGTCCCAGAGTGAAAGTGCGTGCGTGTAGTATGGCTGGCCTGCCCTCCCATAGGCATGCATGGGGAATGTGTGTGCCCTGGTAGTTCCTGATGTGTGGGGAGTGCAGGCTCGAGTTTAGTATGTATGAACTCGTGAGAATGAATGCTGCGCAATGGTATGTGCGGCTTGTATGTGTCTAGAAGGGAAGTGCTACTTCTGGACATTGATGTATGTGTGCAGTGAGGATAGTGGAGCGTGATTGGCTGGAGCTGGCTGGCATGCCAGGCTCCAGGAAGTCTGGATGGGTCTGCCCGGTGGTGAGTGTGAGATCAGCATGAGTGATGTGTGGGAGGAGTAGATCTGTGTCCTGGATGGGCTGGGTTTTTCCCCACACAATGCTGGCTCCGCCCCCCTGTGGTTTGTCTAATGACCCTAGCCTCCCCAGTGAATGAAAGGGGTGGTTGGGCCATCAAGGGTACTCCCAAGCCAGCTGCAACTGGTCTCCCCCCACCCTGCACCTCCTAACAAAGGATTTCGCTGTATAAAAATGGGGCTGTGTCCCCACAGAAGTTGTTCTACTTGTGGATCCTTGCCAGAGGGGGCTGTTGCTGCTGCTGGGGCCAGGAGGACCGCCACTTGGCTTGTCTCCCTGCCTGGAGACCCAGTGTGCTGGCTCTGGCCCTGCCTTGCCCCCCTGTCTGCCTCCAGACCTTGCTGGAGCTTTGCTGTGCTGGGGGAGCGCTCTCCCTTGTCCCCAGCGCTGGGAGCGCTTTGTTTTGCTTTTAGCGCTGAGAGCGCTTTATTTCCCCCCGAAGCGCTGGGTGCGCTTTATTTTGATTCTAGCGCTTTGGAGCGCTTTGCCAGGCCGAGCGAGTGCCTACCTCGCTTTCTATTTTTATTTGAGGCCGGTGCCCACCCGGCATTGCCCCGTGGTCTGTATTTATTTTCGAGCCGGTGCCACCCGGCATTGCCCAGGACATCACCGCCGCAGCCCGGGCGCACTGGAAGCTTGCCGGGCCGCCGCGCTGCCTGCAGCGACCCGGAAGTCCCGCCTCCTGACCCCCAGGGCCGCGCTGCCATTGGCGGCCCCGGCGGAAGTCAGGCGGCGTGTGGAGGAGACAAGGCCAGGCGGGAGACGAGGGAGGCAGCCGGTCGTGTCCCCGAGGCTCCCCGAGTGGAGAGAGGAGCCCCGGGACGAGAGGAGCCCCGCCCGCCCTGAGACTGCCGGTGAGTGCCGAGGAGGGAGAGGGGCCGCGGGACACGTTGTCGGTGTCCGCCCCTCCCCCGTAGCGCGATCGTGCGCGCATTGCTTTAGGAAGCCTGAGGGCTTCAGGGAGCATTTTTTGTGGAGGTAGAGTCCCCCGTGAGGGACTCCAACGCCCCCCATCTGTGCTGCAAGGGCCACGAGGCTCTGAGGGGCCATTCTGTTCTTGAGTCCCCCGTGAGGGACTCCAACGCCCCCATTGGTCCTTTGTAAGCCCCGAGAGGCTCCAGAGGCCACAGTTGTTGCCGAGCCCGGCGAGGCTCCTTGCCCTACCTGTAGTTACGAGCCCCGAGGCTCTGGGGGCATTTCATTGCTTTAGAGCGCTAAGCTCTACTTTGCCTATTTTGCTTAGCGAGCCCTGAGAGGCTCTAGGGGGACACAGGCAGTGAGTTGGTTGCAGCCCCGAGGCTCCCACGCTGTGTCTCCCCACCATTGTTCTTGAGCCCACCTGGCTCCAACGTCTGCCTACCTGCTATTCACAACTGTCCAGCACTTAGTGGACAGTTGCTACGTTTAGGCTTTTGTGTCTGTGCTGCCTGCGCAGACCTCCCTGACACTGAGACTCAGGGCATTCCGCCCCTTTCGAGGCCAGTTGGCCTGAGGGACATTTTGAGTGTTGTGCTACATGCACCCTGCGCATTGTGATTTCTTTGCTATATGATTCTTGCGCAAAAGTTCTACCTGCACCTCTGAATGTGTTTTAATGTTACATGTGCAATTCTTGTTTGTTATTACCTTTGCTAAAAGTGACCTGCTTAGGTGATTCTTTATGTTTTTATCCCCTTTGCTAAAAGTGACATGCTTAGAGGATTGTTGGTGTCATTACCTTTGCTAAAAGTGACCTGCTTAGGTGATTCTTTGTTCTTTTATTTCCCTTTGCTAAAAGTGACCTGCTGAGAGGAATGTTGATGTTTAATTGCCTTTGCTAAATGTTACTTGCCTAGGTGATTATTTTAGGTTTCCTTCCCCCTGCGTGATTTCCCTACAGAGACTAGGGTGGCGTAGGAGGTGATAGGTTTTCCTTCCATAGGTCCTGATGATAAGGTCCTAGCTCCCTGCGTGATTTCCCTACAGAGATTAGGGTGGCGTAGTAGGTGATAGGTTTTCCTTCCATAGGTCCTAGCTCCCTGCGTGATTTCCCTACAGAGACTAGGGTGGCGTAGGAGGTATTTTCCCTTTACCAGTAGTTACTGGTTGTATGCTACATTTACTATTTCTGTGTTACAGTCATTATATGTTGATGTGCTAAAGTGTTATACCTACAAGTGTTGTTTCTAAAAAGTGCATACCCCTGACAGTGGTCCAGGTGGCCCTGTCCTGTACATAATCCCTTGTAAATCTTGCCCGTGCCTGTTGGCACATTGTAAAGTGTGTGTGTTATCTAATGTGTTTTTATTATTATAATACAAAGGCCATTTTTGATATAACCTTGTGTGGAGTTTCCTTTGTGGTGGGCCTTTGGTTGTTGTCGCTGGGGTGCGCGCGCAAACGCTTTACACATCGCCTCTGAGATTAGCCTTGCTGCTCGCGCCACGTTACCTAGAGGGTGAGCGGGGGTTATCTTGGTGTGTGACTCCCTAGCCCTGACCTTGGAAATGGTGATCCCTGACTGACCTCGACGCAAGCCTTGGCCAGCCGGAGGTCCCGTTTCTAACATTGGTGGCTAGCGGTGCGGATTGGACTTGCGTTTGCGCTGTACCACAGTGGCGACAGGCCACACTTCAAAACTCTGCAATTTTAGATAACCACATTTTGGGATTATTGTTTTTTAGGGAAGTTCAGTTTTGCTTCTCCTGAAAGGTGTCATTTGTATTTTGTCCAGTACCTTGTTCCCCGCCCTGCTCCCAGAGTTTGGTACCTGTGTCGCTAGTGGTCAGGTTGAGATAATCAGGGGTGGTAGAAACTGCCTTACCAGTCCGAGGGGAGGGTTGTGTGTGAATGAGTGTGTGTTACGCTGGACCGTGGAGTGCAAGTTCTGAGATAGGAATCTTGCTGAATTGTGTACTCCTGTGTAAGCTCAGACCCCCAGGTTCCCTGTGTCAAACTCTTCTTGAGAACGTCCGCCAAAATGGAGCCTGTTTTTGATCTCTGTTGTCTTTTTAGGTACAGTAGGTCAGAGCTGGTCAGATTCTGTGAAGAGGGAGGCATGGAGGTGAGTGTGTCGGATACTCAGTCCCAGCTTAGGGACAGCCTGATCCAATGGCAAAAGGGTCAGTGGGATCTTGAGTACAGTGAGAGAGAGAGGGCCCGGGCCGCACGTCATGAGGATGGTGAGTCTGTGGAGAGCCCTGAAGAATGTGAGTTGTATGATGATGACAGTGGATGGATGTCAGCAGATAGTGAGGACCCCATAGATAGGGAGTCCCTTGCTGGGTCCAGTGTCCGCGCCCCATCCCTTTCCCTGTCCCCAGAGGAGTGGTTGGATAGGAAGGAAGAGAGGGCCTTGTTCAGGGAGAGTAGGTTATCCCCTGAGTGTAATTGTAATTGTCTGGATTCCCCAGGGAGGGTGGAGTCCAGTGGTGGCAGCTTTTTAAATATAAGTGTAGACAGTCCCACTCCCAGTTCCCCGAGTATGGTTCCTGTTTCCCCAGAGGAGGAGAATAGGTTGAGGTTTAGGAACCTTAGGAAACCGTCTCACCAGTCTTGGGAAGATTTTGTGGATGACTGTTGTGTGGCACTGTGTGATTGGGTACGGGTGCCCACGAAATGTGATTGGGACATATTGTTCGATATGTTCCTCAGAGAGCAGTTGCTCAGTGTTGTTTATCCAGGGTTGCGCCAGCACCTGTTAGGGTGTGGATTGTCTGAGCCATATGAACTTGCAGCGGAAGCAGATCGCTGGGACAGTGCGAGAGGTTCTTTTGAGTCACTAGTGAGTGATTCCAACAATAGTGGGTCAGGTGTCTTCCAGCCCAGTGTGGTGGAGGAGGGTGAGAGTAGCCCAGCTAGGTCCTTGGTTAGTGAGAAGGGTGTAGGGGCTGACTGCCTGTCTCAGTGGAGCGGGAGTGAGTGTGTGACCGAGAGTCCCCAGATGCCCGAAGCCCTGTCACAGAGCCTGGATGGTTTCTTTAGGGAACACCAGGAAAGGAACCTAGACTTGCCTGTTAGTTCACTTGAGGGAGATCTCCTAGTGTGTAGAGAACCTGGAGCATCTGTAAGCGGAGCTTCTATGGTCCTAGAAGCTGGCAGTACCGCTCCAGGAGGGAGAGTACAGAAGTCCAGTGAAAGGAGTGATTTGGGGATAGGATGTGAGTCCCCAGAAGTCCTGGAGTGCCAGGCATTGGTTCCACCAAAGGTTGTAGACCGGAGGTTGGAAGGCCAGGTTCAGGATCAGCCTGACCTGAAGGGTGGGACTACTGTAATCAGTGTCCTAACCAGTTCTTTCTCCAGAGGTACCGCCCCGGTTGGGAGGGAGCAGGACTCTGGAAGGGGGTGCAGAGGGTGGGCCCACCTCTGACCCCGGTACCACCTGAGGGGTTAAACCCTAGGTTGGGAGAATGTTGTTTAGAGGGAACCCCTCGCAGGAGGAGGAGGAACCCTAGGAGAAGAGGTAAGGGGAGGAGAGCCTTCCCTGAGACTCCTGGTCCACCTGAGGTTGTAGACCCTAGGCTGGAGAACCAGTGGCAGTCTAGCCCTGTCTTACAGACAGGAAGAGTGGAGCATGGCTATTATGTGCCAGGGGTTACTACCCCCCACTTTGTGAGTATACAGGATCCAGTGGTACCTGGGTGGCCTAGGGCCTGGTCCTGGCCGAGGGCAGCTGGAGAGTATCAGTGGGGTACCCCAGTTAGTCCCTACAGTAGTTTTAGAAGGAACCCTAGGGGTTCACCATGGCGTAAAACAGGAGGGTGTCCCTGCAGTTGTGGGCCCGCGTCCTTGTTTTATCGCCCCAAGCAGGGAAGCCCATCACGGTGGTGATCGGTCTGCCCTGCGTTTTGGCTGGAAGGGGGTCGTGTTAGACTTGGGCCTTAGGGCAGGTTCACCCCTAATCTTTTTGCCTTTATTTGTGACCCTGTGTAGTGATTTTTGGGTCTTGGCGCACTTTTTCCCTGTGTCCCAGAGTGAAAGTGCGTGCGTGTAGTATGGCTGGCCTGCCCTCCCATAGGCATGCATGGGGAATGTGTGTGCCCTGGTAGTTCCTGATGTGTGGGGAGTGCAGGCTCGAGTTTAGTATGTATGAACTCGTGAGAATGAATGCTGCGCAATGGTATGTGCGGCTTGTATGTGTCTAGAAGGGAAGTGCTACTTCTGGACATTGATGTATGTGTGCAGTGAGGATAGTGGAGCGTGATTGGCTGGAGCTGGCTGGCATGCCAGGCTCCAGGAAGTCTGGATGGGTCTGCCCGGTGGTGAGTGTGAGATCAGCATGAGTGATGTGTGGGAGGAGTAGATCTGTGTCCTGGATGGGCTGGGTTTTTCCCCACACAATGCTGGCTCCGCCCCCCTGTGGTTTGTCTAATGACCCTAGCCTCCCCAGTGAATGAAAGGGGTGGTTGGGCCATCAAGGGTACTCCCAAGCCAGCTGCAACTGGTCTCCCCCCACCCTGCACCTCCTAACAAAGGATTTCGCTGTATAAAAATGGGGCTGTGTCCCCACAGAAGTTGTTCTACTTGTGGATCCTTGCCAGAGGGGGCTGTTGCTGCTGCTGGGGCCAGGAGGACCGCCACTTGGCTTGTCTCCCTGCCTGGAGACCCAGTGTGCTGGCTCTGGCCCTGCCTTGCCCCCCTGTCTGCCTCCAGACCTTGCTGGAGCTTTGCTGTGCTGGGGGAGCGCTCTCCCTTGTCCCCAGCGCTGGGAGCGCTTCGTTTTGCTTTTAGCGCTGAGAGCGCTTTATTTCCCCCCGAAGCGCTGGGTGCGCTTTATTTTGATTCTAGCGCTTTGGAGCGCTTTGCCAGGCCGAGCGAGTGCCTACCTCGCTTTCTATTTTTATTTGAGGCCGGTGCCCACCCGGCATTGCCCCGTGGTCTGTATTTATTTTCGAGCCGGTGCCACCCGGCATTGCCCAGGACATCACCGCCGCAGCCCGGGCGCACTGGAAGCTTGCCGGGCCGCCGCGCTGCCTGCAGCGACCCGGAAGTCCCGCCTCCTGACCCCCAGGGCCGCGCTGCCATTGGCGGCCCCGGCGGAAGTCAGGCGGCGTGTGGAGGAGACAAGGCCAGGCGGGAGACGAGGGAGGCAGCCGGTCGTGTCCCCGAGGCTCCCCGAGTGGAGAGAGGAGCCCCGGGACGAGAGGAGCCCCGCCCGCCCTGAGACTGCCGGTGAGTGCCGAGGAGGGAGAGGGGCCGCGGGACACGTTGTCGGTGTCCGCCCCTCCCCCGTAGCGCGATCGTGCGCGCATTGCTTTAGGAAGCCTGAGGGCTTCAGGGGGCATTTTTTGTGGAGGTAGAGTCCCCCGTGAGGGACTCCAACGCCCCCCATCTGTGCTGCAAGGGCCACGAGGCTCTGAGGGGCCATTCTGTTCTTGAGTCCCCCGTGAGGGACTCCAACGCCCCCATTGGTCCTTTGTAAGCCCCGAGAGGCTCCAGAGGCCACAGTTGTTGCCGAGCCCGGCGAGGCTCCTTGCCCTACCTGTAGTTACGAGCCCCGAGGCTCTGGGGGCATTTCATTGCTTTAGAGCGCTAAGCTCTACTTTGCCTATTTTGCTTAGCGAGCCCTGAGAGGCTCTAGGGGGACACAGGCAGTGAGTTGGTTGCAGCCCCGAGGCTCCCACGCTGTGTCTCCCCACCATTGTTCTTGAGCCCACCTGGCTCCAACGTCTGCCTACCTGCTATTCACAACTGTCCAGCACTTAGTGGACAGTTGCTACGTTTAGGCTTTTGTGTCTGTGCTGCCTGCGCAGACCTCCCTGACACTGAGACTCAGGGCATTCCGCCCCTTTCGAGGCCAGTTGGCCTGAGGGACATTTTGAGTGTTGTGCTACATGCACCCTGCGCATTGTGATTTCTTTGCTATATGATTCTTGCGCAAAAGTTCTACCTGCACCTCTGAATGTGTTTTAATGTTACATGTGCAATTCTTGTTTGTTATTACCTTTGCTAAAAGTGACCTGCTTAGGTGATTCTTTATGTTTTTATCCCCTTTGCTAAAAGTGACCTGCTTAGAGGATTGTTGGTGTCATTACCTTTGCTAAAAGTGACCTGCTTAGGTGATTCTTTGTTCTTTTATTTCCCTTTGCTAAAAGTGACCTGCTGAGAGGAATGTTGATGTTTAATTGCCTTTGCTAAATGTTACTTGCCTAGGTGATTATTTTAGGTTTCCTTCCCCCTGCGTGATTTCCCTACAGAGACTAGGGTGGCGTAGGAGGTGATAGGTTTTCCTTCCATAGGTCCTGATGATAAGGTCCTAGCTCCCTGCGTGATTTCCCTACAGAGATTAGGGTGGCGTAGTAGGTGATAGGTTTTCCTTCCATAGGTCCTAGCTCCCTGCGTGATTTCCCTACAGAGACTAGGGTGGCGTAGGAGGTATTTTCCCTTTACCAGTAGTTACTGGTTGTATGCTACATTTACTATTTCTGTGTTACAGTCATTATATGTTGATGTGCTAAAGTGTTATACCTACAAGTGTTGTTTCTAAAAAGTGCATACCCCTGACAGTGGTCCAGGTGGCCCTGTCCTGTACATAATCCCTTGTAAATCTTGCCCGTGCCTGTTGGCACATTGTAAAGTGTGTGTGTTATCTAATGTGTTTTTATTATTATAATACAAAGGCCATTTTTGATATAACCTTGTGTGGAGTTTCCTTTGTGGTGGGCCTTTGGTTGTTGTCGCTGGGGTGCGCGCGCAAACGCTTTACACATCGCCTCTGAGATTAGCCTTGCTGCTCGCGCCACGTTACCTAGAGGGTGAGCGGGGGTTATCTTGGTGTGTGACTCCCTAGCCCTGACCTTGGAAATGGTGATCCCTGACTGACCTCGACGCAAGCCTTGGCCAGCCGGAGGTCCCGTTTCTAACAGTCAGTCTTACGCCTGCTGTGAGGCAGGCGTAAGAAATTGACGCATTTACGTCCTAGAAGTGGCGCAGTGAAATCTTATAGATTTCACTGCGTTACTTCTATGACCCTTTCTTGCGTCAGAACGCCCCCCTGCATACATTATACCTGGCGCAGGTATAATGTAGCGCAGGGGTTTACAAAGTGACGCTTCTACCTAGATGCGTCACTTTGTAAATATGGTGCAACAAGGCACATTTTTTACGCTGCTGGTGCGTCACACAAAGTGACGCACCGGCGGCGTAAAAGTGACGCACGGCCTCATAAATGAGGCCCCTAGATCTTAACATACCATATGCAATGCTATACCCAACCGGCCTCAGAATTACTGTTGAGGGCAAGTCCAAAATTTAAGGAGACCCCAAAGATCTGCAGCAATAACTACAGCAGCGAGATAAAGCAAACACCCAAAGGAAATAACCCAGAGGGGGAGCAGACGAACAGGAACAAGCCTCTGGACTGGATGATCCCAAATGATAACACAGTTCGAGAACCCTCCTACACACTGAACTGTGACTATATTAGATAAGTGGGCAACCAGACACTAAATAATTGATGTTACAGCAGACTGAGTATGTGAACATTACTGCTAAGTCATGATCCCCAAAGCAGATATCTTGATGAGCTCAGATGAGACCTACACCTGCTATAGAGGCTAAGATAGGTTTAAATGACAAATTATTGCTACTCTGACACATGTGTATATTAGAAAAAAACGGCCACCCCATGAACTCGGAGTGGGTGGAGGCGGTTGTGAGGAAGGGGTTGAAAATATTGTCAAAAGCACAGACACAAGCAATACGACTGTCACACTACTTAGGTCAGCATCGTTGACGAGAGTGCATACTCTGAACAAAGCTACAAGACAACAACATGGCACATACCTTTAGATCACTAACACTGCCCACATGGAATATTAGAGGATTAAATAACCCACAGAAGACTTGCTGGTGCTAGCCTACCTTGATTGCAAAGGAGTCGAGGTGGCTTGCCTTCAGGAAACACACCTCACCAACTCCTCAGAGTTATAAATAGGTCCCCGCTGGGCATCCACTTGGGTAGCATCCTCCTACTCAAGGTATGCCCGTCCGGTATTAATATTAGTCAAGCGTGGCACCCCATTCACACTTTTACACACATTCAAGGACACCCAAGGCTGCTATATTATAGTCCAGGGAAACTAAGGTGGCACAATGCTAATGCTAGTAAACACATACAGACCAAATACAGATGACCCGGCTTTTTTTGCACAAATATGGGCATAATTACAGGAATTAGGGCCAGCAGAAATAGTTTGGAGAGGAGACCTCAATACATGTTTAGACCCATCAATGGATAGATCAACAAGCAACGACAAATATAGTAAACAAGCAGCTAAAGTGCTTAGAGATGGAATGCAGGAGTGGGGAATGATTGATCTATGGAGACTGCGAAATCCGAGGCGACGGGAGGGCACCTGCACCTCCAAAGCACACAACACATGGTCAAGAATAGCCTACTGGATAGCAATGCGGGGAGTTAGCACATGGACAAACTCAGTAGACCATGCACCCAAGACACTGTCTGATCATGCAACCATACAACTGGTATTGCCACTCCCTATGCATACTCCCAGACCGTTTACGTGGTGTTTCCCTACAACTGCAATGTTAGATCAAGTATTTAAAACAGATCTTAGACAAGCTATAATAGACTATTTCATTCACAACACGGGGACATTCACTAGCGCCCAAACACTCTGGGAAGGCTATAAAGTAACAATTCGGGGAAATTGCAGTGGCAAAAACATTGGTATACTTAGGGATATATACGGCAGCAGCTGCATAAGGTAGAAAAGGAAATTCAGACACTAGAAAAGGAGTACACATGATCATTAGACATTACACTATTTGCGGATATCAGAAACAAAATGACTATATATCTGGAATTTGCACACATTGGCACGACGGGCCAATAAGCTCCCATTATATGCTCCCGCTATGCCACTATAACACCACCTGCAGATAACAGTGACAGAACAAAAAACATAAAAACTACTGGGCGAAATGGGACTACATGCAATGAAAGACGTTTTCCTAAATGGCCAATTCATAACCACATCGGACATATTGCCAGACGCTAATCACACACCGCTAATGCTTTTTGCATATCTTATACTACGAGCTGCGATAAAACACATATATCCCACATTCCCCCAAGAACAACCTACACATAACACGCTACAATTACTGCTCACGATACAGTAAAGGGGGTGGTGCTGGACAGAGTATCTGAATTAAGCAGAACACTCCTACCCAGTCAACAGATCAGGGCTTGATCCATCACCGTTTTTCAGCTCACTGCACCATCCCAGTTCAGAACCTGGCTATATGCAAATTAGTCTGTCCCTGGCCCAGTGCATCATGGGAACAGGGCAGACCAAACTACCAAGCCAATTCTTTACCAGAAAGGAAACAAGCTTCCGGGGACCGGTTTCTGGCATCACAGCCGTCTTCGGCCCGGCTTGCTTGAATCCTGATGGTGCAGTGAGCAAGGGACTCACGTCTGAGCATACCCTTCCACGCTTATGGTGGACAAAACGATACAGTAAAGGGGGTGGTGATGGACAGAGTATCTGAATTAAGCAGAACACTCCTACCCAGTCAACAGATCAGGGCTTGATCCATCACCGTTTTTTAGCTCACTGCACCATCCCAGTTCAGAACCTGGCTATATGCAAATTAGTCTGTCCCTGGCCCAGTGCATCATGGGAACAGGGCAGACCAAACTACCAAGCCAATTCTTTACCAGAAAGGAAACAAGCTTCCGGGGACCGGTTTCTGGCATCACAGCCGTCTTCGGCCCGGCTTGCTTGAATCCTGATGGTGCAGTGAGCAAGGGACTCACGTCTGAGCATACCCTTCCACGCTTATGGTGGACAAAACGATACAGTAAAGGGGGTGGTGATGGACAGAGTATCTGAATTAAGCAGAACACTCCTACCCAGTCAACAGATCAGGGCTTGATCCATCACCGTTTTTTTAGCTCACTGCACCATCCCAGTTCAGAACCTGGCTATATGCAAATTAGTCTGTCCCTGGTCCAGTGCATCATGGGAACAGGGCAGACCAAACTACCAAGCCAATTCTTTACCAGAAAGGAAACAAGCTTCCGGGGACCGGTTTCTGGCATCACAGCCGTCTTCGGCCCGGCTTGCTTGAATCCTGATGGTGCAGTGAGCAAGGGACTCACGTCTGAGCATACCCTTCCACGCTTATGGTGGACAAAACGATACAGTAAAGGGGGTGCTGATGGACAGAGTATCTGAATTAAGCAGAACACTCCTACCCAGTCAACAGATCAGGGCTTGATCCATCACCGTTTTTTAGCTCACTGCACCATCCCAGTTCAGAACCTGGCTATATGCAAATTAGTCTGTCCCTGGCCCAGTGCATCATGGGAACAGGGCAGACCAAACTACCAAGCCAATTCTTTACCAGAAAGGAAACAAGCTTCCGGGGACCGGTTTCTGGCATCACAGCCGTCTTCGGCCCGGCTTGCTTGAATCCTGATGGTGCAGTGAGCAAGGGACTCACGTCTGAGCATACCCTTCCACGCTTATGGTGGACAAAACGATACAGTAAAGGGGGTGGTGATGGACAGAGTATCTGAATTAAGCAGAACACTCCTACCCAGTCAACAGATCAGGGCTTGATCCATCACTGTTTTTTAGCTCACTGCACCATCCCAGTTCAGAACCTGGCTATATGCAAATTAGTCTGTCCCTGGCCCAGTGCATCATGGGAACAGGGCAGACCAAACTACCAAGCCAATTCTTTACCAGAAAGGAAACAAGCTTCCGGGGACCGGTTTCTGGCATCACAGCCGTCTTCGGCCCGGCTTGCTTGAATCCTGATGGTGCAGTGAGCAAGGGACTCACGCCTGAGCATACCCTTCCACGCTTATGGTGGACAAAACGATACAGTAAAGGGGGTGGTGATGGACAGAGTATCTGAATTAAGCAGAACACTCATACCCAGTCAACAGATCAGGACTTGATCCATCACCGTTTTTTAGCTCACTGCACCATCCCAGTTCAGAACCTGGCTATATGCAAATTAGTCTGTCCCTGGCCCAGTGCATCATGGGAACAGGGCAGACCAAACTACCAAGCCAATTCTTTACCAGAAAGGAAACAAGCTTCCGGGGACCGGTTTCTGGCATCACAGCCGTCTTCGGCCCGGCTTGCTTGAATCCTGATGGTGCAGTGAGCAAGGGACTCACCTCTGAGCATACCCTTCCACGCTTATGGTGGACAAAACGATACAGTAAAGGGGGTGGTGATGGACAGAGTACCTGAATTAAGCAGAACACTCCTACCCAGTCAACAGATCAGGGCTTGATCCATCACCGTTTTTTAGCTCACTGCACCATCCCAGTTCAGAACCTGGCTATATGCAAATTAGTCTGTCCCTGGCCCAGTGCATCATGGGAACAGGGCAGACCAAACTACCAAGCCAATTCTTTACCAGAAAGGAAACAAGCTACCGGGGACCGGTTTCTGGCATCACAGCCGTCTTCGGCCCGGCTTGCTTGAATCCTGATGGTGCAGTGAGCAAGGGACTCACGTCTGAGCATACCCTTCCACGCTTATGGTGGACAAAACGATACAGTAAAGGGGGTGGTGATGGACAGAGTATCTGAATTAAGCAGAACACTCCTACCCAGTCAACAGATCAGGGCTTGATCCATCACCGTTTTTTAGCTCACTGCACCATCCCAGTTCAGAACCTGGCAATATGCAAATTCGTCTGTCCCTGGCCCAGTGCATCATGGGAACAGGGCAGACCAAACTACCAAGCCAATTCTTTACCAGAAAGGAAACAAGCTTCTGGGGACCGGTTTCTGGCATCACAGCCGTCTTCGGCCCGGCTTGCTTGAATCCTGATGGTGCAGTGAGCAAGGGACTCACGTCTGAGCATACCCTTCCACGCTTATGGTGGACAAAACGATACAGTAAAGGGGGTGGTGATGGACAGAGTATCTGAATTAAGCAGAACACTCCTACCCAGTCAACAGATCAGGGCTTGATCCATCACCGTTTTTTAGCTCACTGCACTATCCCAGTTCAGAACCTGGCTATATGCAAATTAGTCTGTCCCTGGCCCAGTACATCATGGGAACAGGGCAGACCAAACTACCAAGCCAATTCTTTACCAGAAAGGAAACAAGCTTCCGGGGACCGGTTTCTGGCATCACAGCCGTCTTTGGCCCGGCTTGCTTGAATCCTGATGGTGCAGTGAGCAAGGGACTCACGTCTGAGCATACCCTTCCACGCTTATGGTGGACAAAACGATACAGTAAAGGGGGTGGTGATGGACAGAGTATCTGAATTAAGCAGAACACTCCTACCCAGTCAACAGATCAGGGCTTGATCCATCACCGTTTTTTAGCTCACTGCACCATCCCAGTTCAGAACCTGGCTATATGCAAATTAGTCTGTCCCTGGCCCAGTGCATCATGGGAACAGGGCAGACCAAACTACCAAGCCAATTCTTTACCAGAAAGGAAACAAGCTTCCGGGGACCGGTTTCTGGCATCACAGCCGTCTTCGGCCCGGCTTGCTTGAATCCTGATGGTGCAGTGAGCAAGGGACTCACGTCTGAGCATACCCTTCCACGCTTATGGTAGACAAAACGATACAGTAAAGGGGGTGGTGATGGACAGAGTATCTGAATTAAGCAGAACACTCCTACCCAGTCAACAGATCAGGGCTTGATCCATCACCGTTTTTTTAGCTCACTGCACCATCCCAGTTCAGAACCTGGCTATATGCAAATTAGTCTGTCCCTGGCCCAGTGCATCATGGGAACAGGGCAGACCAAACTACCAAGCCAATTCTTTACCAGAAAGGAAACAAGCTTCCAGGGACCGGTTTCTGGCATCACAGCCGTCTTCGGCCCGGCTTGCTTGAATCCTGATGGTGCAGTGAGCAAGGGACTCACGTCTGAGCATACCCTTCCACGCTTATGGTGAACAAAACGATACAGTAAAGGGGGTGGTGATGGACAGAGTATCTGAATTAAGCAGAACACTCCTACCCAGTCAACAGATCAGGGCTTGATCCATCACCGTTTTTTAGCTCACTGCACCATCCCAGTTCAGAACCTGGCTATATGCAAATTAGTCTGTCCCTGGCCCAGTGCATCATGGGAACAGGGCAGACCAAACTACCAAGCCAATTCTTTACCAGAAAGGAAACAAGCTTCCGGGGACCGGTTTCTGGCATCACAGCCGTCTTCGGCCCGGCTTGCTTGAATCCTGATGGTGCAGTGAGCATATGGCCATGTCTGAACTGGGGTGGCTGAGTGGGCTAAAGAATGGTGATGGATTAAACCGATCAGTTGACTGGGGGTGAGTGTTTGATTTGCTCAAATGCTCCGTCCATCATCCCCTTTTGTATCGCTTTGTTCGCCCTAAGTGTGGCAGGGTATGCTCAGACGTGAGTCCCTTGCTCACTTGGCCACTGGATTCAAGATAGCCTGGCTGATGAGGATTATGAATCCGAAACCGGTCCCAGGATGCTTGTTTCCGGTCCAGGTAAGACATGGCTTGGCAGTTCAGGCTGGACTGTTCCCATGAGGCACAGGGTCAGACTGATTTACATATGGCCATGTCTGAACTGGGGTGGCTGAGTGGGCTAAAGAATGGTGATGGATTAAACCCAGATCAGTTGACTGGGGGTGAGTGTTTGATTTGCTCAAATGCTCCGTCCATCATCCCCTGTTGTATCGCTTTGTTCGCCCTAAGTGTGGCAGGGTATGCTCAGACGTGAGTCCTTTGCTCACTTGGCCACTGGATTCAAGATAGCCTGGCTGATGAGGATTATGAATCCGAAACCGGTCCCAGGATGCTTGTTTCCGGTCCAGGGAAGACATGGCTTGGCAGTTCGGGCTGGACTGTTCCCATGAGGCACAGGGTCAGACTGATTTGCATATGGCCATGTCTGAACTGGTTTGGCTGAGTGGGCTAAAGAATGGTGATGGATTAAACCCAGATCAGTTGACTGGGGGTGAGTGTTTGATTTGCTCAAATGCTCCGTCCATCATCCCCTTTTGTATCACAATTACTGCTCACAGCACCCACACGCCAACGTGTCCTAACCAAGCTCTACAATACAGCCCAACGAGAACAGCACAGGCAAAACGACGAGCACTGGCAAAATGGAACAGCTTGTTAGGCACTCCACTATCCAAACAGGAGTGGGAATATTGCTGCGCACTCCTGTAAGCAGTCACACCAAACTGTAACCTTCGAATCATCCATTTTAAATTATTGCAACAAACATATAACACACCAGAACTTCTACACTACACAGATATGGCCTCCGAGAAGACGATAGATGCCTGCGCTGCAATGCCATACAAGCAGACTTCATGCATGTGGCCTAGGCATGCCCCCAAATGGAAAGATACTGGGAGGAGGTGACGAACGCCTTGGGAACAATACTTGCAAAGCCAATCCCCAACTCCCCACAGGTCTGCCTCCTAGGCCTACATAAAATAAAACAGCCACCCAGGCGCAAACTACCGGCCACAGCTTTATTACTGGCCAAACGATGCGTTGCTATGAAATGGGGTAGCAAACACACGCAACATATGAACCAATGAATAGCGGGCATGACGTATTGTAAGGAACAACTCGAAATCTACACAGGGGAACTACCAAAGTCATCTCGCCCAAGGGAGATCTGGGATCCCTTTGTACAATATTTACAATCTGAACATGTGGTATAACAAGGATGTGATACTAGACAAAAACAAATGTAAGACCAAATTCACTAAGCATCATGATCGAGATAACTGTGATACTCCATCAAATACTGATAATATCCGACAAACAATTGTACTAATTATCTAACCTGAGATGTGCGCTTGTAGGATTGTGCTACTTTGTCAAATACTCATAAATCACAATTGACCATTGTACTATCTATTCAAACTGAGATGTAAATTTGTAAAACTATGTTATGTGCCTGACCATCAATAAAACCCAATAAAAATATATATATATATTGCTCCATATCAAATGGTACTATCCATTTTTTAAAAGGAACACCAGAGTTTGTCAGATGTATGACCTTACAATGCATGCTTTTACCACGCATGCTGTTACACGCAGTTTTTACAACGCAAACCTTTACAACGCATAGCGCTTTGGGGTGCTGGATAGTGAATAGTTTAATTTACTATTCCAACTCCAGTCCCCGTGGGCACTAGGGAAGGTGTTGGATAGTAAATTAAATCTATTCCCTATCCTAGAGCGCCCCCCAGCGCAATGCGTTGTAATGGTTTTCCTTGTAAAACCTGCGTTGTAAAAGCACTGCGTTGTAAAAGTTTTGTTGTAAAGGATGTTTCCCGAGTTTGTCATACCCAACAAATTATTCAAAGCATTCTCTCCCAAACATTTTTAAACTATATAGAATTTCCAAGGGCTATATTTATGGCCAAGTCATGCAGCGCAGCACGTCACCTTGCTGCGCTGCACTGCGTGACAGGGAGAGGGCAGGAATGCACCACATTTAGAATGCAACGCACATAGAAAGAGGAAAGAACAAGGAGAGTTAAATGAGATGTAGGTTTTTGGTGCATGGTCTACCTCTTCTGGTAAATCTGGGAATGCATCAAAATCCATGGATGTTGCATGAGAACACCCATGCAACGTCCATGGAAACGCCGCCCTGGTGCAGAGTAATGCAACGCTGCGATTTGTGCTGCTTTGCATTACTCGGGATGTATGAATCCACTAAAGTCCACACCGTGTGGTGCAAGAGCGACGCAAAGGGTCTTTTGTTAATATGAACCCAAGTTTCAATAAAGGTCACTCCCAGTAGTGATCAAATTTGAACTGTTTTTTCTTAGTAAGTGTGGGGTAACGATGCAATGCCCCTCAGAATAATTGGCAGAGATTATGGGGGTGAATTACTGCTATACTTTATTTAAGTTTAATCCTTACAGGGGAGAGCCATCCTTCATCTCGCTGTGCTGTGGTCAGAATGCCCGCCCCCCACGTCACGTCCTCGCGCGCACTAGCCATGGATCACGTGATCTGGGAAGGCTAGACCGCAACACCACACATCTTCCCCCTTAACAATTACGGACAAAAGTGTAACTGTACCCACAGGTGTGGGGGAGCGAGAGATAGATAGATAGATAGATAGATAGATAGAGAGCCCTTGCGGGTGTGCGTTCTGGTCCCTTGCTCTCTTCCTCGACGGGGTCTGTCTGACCTCGCACCCTCGTCCTGCTCTCTCTGGGATGCATTGGATGTCTCGCTTGGGATGCCTCCTCCGTCTGCTTCCTGGCTGGGTGGATACGGCGTCGGCTGTCCGGGTGATTGTCCCTCCACACTGGCTGCGGGTTTGGCCGCACTCACATTGTCTGTAGAGGGTGCTGTCGATCCTGCTACACTGGGGCTTTCTTCTAGCTCACTGTTGTTCATGCCCCAATGCAGGATTTTTTGGGATTTGGCCATTCTGGATTGGGACCACACCTTGCCATCACTCAGTAAAGCAGAGCGGGTGTATGCTTCTACCACCCGCAGGGGCTCACTGAAGTTGCTGTCTCCTTTGAGTCCTGATTGGCCTTTTTTGACTCTGACCCACTTGCCCTCTGCCAACGAGGTTTCACGCACACTGTTCCTTTTGTCATAATGTGCCTTGTAGATGCTTTGCACCTTTTCTATGTTGCTGCGGACAATGGCTGGGGACCATTTGCTTTAGAGTCTCATAGTCATCCAGGCTGTGTTGTCTCTGGTAAAGAGTTATTTGCCACTTATGATCTTAAACAGGCTGTAGCCTGTCACGGTAGGCGTAATACGGTAGGCCCATACCGTGTTCCTGACTTCGGACTCCCAGTTTTTACCGGCACTGATGGCTGCTTGGATCGATCCCATGATCACCCGGTTAAAGCGTTCCATTTGGCCATTGCCCGCTGGGTGTATACCAGAGTGCACTTTGTCTGGATTCCGTTTCTGTTGGTGAAGGCTGTCCATTTGGCTGATGTGAATTGGGGTCCATTGTCGCTGGTGATGGACTTGGGGATGCCCTCCCTCAAGAAGATGTTGGTGAGGAAGGTGATGACGACATCGGAATCAACCGATTCACATATTTCGACTTCTGGTCACTTGGAATAATGGTCCATGACAACGATGAGGTGTTTGGGTGTGCCCCAGGTGTCTAGGACCGGGTCTACAATTTCAATGGATAAGTCCTCCCCGGGGTTGTTGGGAGTGGAGAACTCACCCATGGGGGGCTTCAGGGTGACAAGAGTTTCATCCGCCTTTTGACCTTTACTATGCCCAGGTGTCCTTCGTGGTTGATGTGAAGAATGTGGTCGTACAGAGCCTTCGGGGGCACCACTTTGTCACTTCATAGCAGGAATATGGAGTCCTCAGTAATGGAGAGTTCCTCGCGGACTTCCCAGAATTTTATGAGGCTGGAGTCAATGTGCTTCTTCTCCGACCAGCCTCGCGTGATGTACTGCTTGACTTGGGATAATTCCGGGTCCTGCGTGTAGGCTTCTGCCCAGTCCTGGGCACTGATGGTGTTTTCATGATCTGCGATGAATGCAACGCTGTATTCATCCCAATCTGATGATGTGATGAGTTCTTCCATGGCTGCTGCCCTGCTCAGGAAATCGGCCACTTCGTTTTGCTGCCCTGAGATGTACTCCACATCGTAGACAAAGTCCAACAGGCTCATTTACGCGATGCGTGGAGTGGCTGTAACATTGCCGCTGGATGTGAGGACCTTGATCAGGGGCTTTTGGTCCATACGGAGTGTGAATCATGACCCCTCACAGATACTGACGGAATTTCTCCATCGCCCAGATGGCGGCTAGCATTTCCTTCTCGATTACTCTGTACTTCTCTTCACTGGGTGTGAGGAATCTTGATGCAAACCCCACCATGGTTTTGTTGCCAGCTGAAGCCCTCTGGGATACGACTGCTCCCAGTCCCTTGTCACTGGCACCCGTGGTGAGGATGCTGGATGCAGAGCTGTCAAACCCATGTAGGGGAAACGCCTTGCAGATGTTCTGTTTGATAGCTAAGAACTCCGTTTCCGTCTCCTCTGACCAGGCAAACGTATTATTGTCCTTGAGCAGTTGGCATAGGCTGTGCGTCTTAGTAGCAAAGTTCCTGACAAAGTTACTGTAGAACTCAGCTGAGCTGGCTGAGTTCTACAGTAACTTTGTCAGGAACTTTGCTACTAAGGGGAGGGAGCTGACATGATGGCCTCCACGTTTGCCGATTTGGGGGTGAATATCGTGTCGCTGATTTCATGTCCTAGATATGTGACCTTGCAGAGAACAATTTAGCATTTCTCCAATTCAGCCTTGAGGCCATTAGCTGTGAGCGTGTGTAGGACGGTGTGCAAGATGTTGTCGTGTTCAGCTTTTATTTTCTCGATGATGAGGATGTCATCTTGAAAAAAGAGAACTCCAGAATCACTTTGGAACAGCTTGTGCATGAGTTTTTGGAAAACGGCCGCCGCAGATGCGAGCCCAAAGGGCAGGCATATGAACCTGTAGCATCCAAAGAGTGTGATGAATGCTGTAAGTTTTAGTCATGACGGGTGGAGAGGTCCATGGTGGTAGGTGGCTTTAAGGTCGATGGTAGAGAACCACTTGATACATTTGGTCTGGGCGAGCAGTTCGATAATTTTGAGTAATGGAAACTTGTCCACAATAATGTTTTTGTTAAGTTCACGGAGATCAATGCAAGACAGATCTTCCCACTTGGTTTGCGCGCCACTACCATCTGCGCCTTCGATTGGTTCAATAATGCCGTCGTCTTCTATGCGCTTACGTTCTAACTGTATTGCTTCTCGGCAGTTGAACAGGATGTTTCTGACATTGTGGGCGACTGGTACCGCTCTGTCTTTAAGTACGATCTTGTGGGAAAACTTGCAAATTTTTCCAATTTGGTTGCTGAAGACAGTGGGGAATTCTGCTTGGAGTGAGGACGGCATGGATGTGTCATCCATCAGGAGCACCTGCGTGCCACCACCGGGGTTGAGCTGGATGCAGTGCACTCCCTGGTCGGCCCAACCCAGGACCGATCGGCCCTTCATTGCCACGTACAATTTCTCTGTGGTGTGCCATCCTTTGAACTCGAACAGGAGCTGCTGGATACTTTCTCCCGTGTATATGACTGGATGGACATCCGTGGGGTGAAGCTGGTCGACCACCACTCGGGCGAAGTCTCGGTCCCAAATCTATTTTTGGATGATGGTGTAGGGCGACCAGGAGTCCGCTACCGTGACAACGTGGACGCCCCCGATCGACAACTGGCATGAGGGTTTCTTTGTTGCCACACCCCCAGGATGTGACCTTCAATGCAAAGAATGCTTTCTGGGTCCGGGAAATCTGCTCCCTCTTGATCATCAGAGACGTCCTGGACGTATTTGACTGCAGCATTCCTGGCCCTTCAGACGGCATACCTTGCCAAAGTGCCCTGTGATGTCACATAGTGAGCATTTTACGTGGAACGCCCGGCATTATTTTGTCATTAGCCATGTCGGAGTGGCTGCTGCATCAGTAACAGGCACCTTGTTAACTCTGTGGGGCACGCCCGGGACCTCTGCCCTTAGACGTCGATTGGCGGGATGAGGCAGAGTCTGACGTGGTCTTTGGAGGTGGCACTTTGCGATCAGTGATTTTACACACTGTGGCTAGTGGTGCCGTGTCTTTCTTGGCCGGAAGAGCGCATTGCTTGGATAACTCCGCCCGTTTCACAATCGCAATGACTTCTGGAGGGCCGCTAGGCCGCTAACCCAAAACTTTTTCTGGACACTTTTGTGGGTGGAGTGCATGATGATGTGGTCTCGTATGAGGTCGTCGTGCAGGGTGCCAAACTTGCAGTTCATGTCCAGTTTCTTGAGGGCTGCCACGTAATCCTCTACTGACTCCGCTTCCACCTGTTTCCGTTGGAAGAAGTTGTAACGGTCAATGGCCGTACATATCACTGGCTGGTAATGGCTGTCCAAGTTTTCGAGGGTGTGTTGGAAAACATTGTCGTCGGTCGAAGCCCTGGCCTTCTTCACCATCTGGTCGTAAACATGCAGACCCTTCTGCCCTGGATTATGTAACAGGATCTTCTTTCGCCGCTTGCTTGAGAATTTCTCCTCGCCTCCGTCCTCCAACGCTGAGAGGTAATTCAAGAAGTACCCCTTCCAATCAGCCCATTTCATGGCCGGCTCCCCGGGTTTAGGCAGGAAGAGCACTTGGTTGGTTAGGGAGAAGATCTGTGCATACATTGTGTGTGTTGGGAGGACAGCAGTGGAACCTTACAGTATGCGTGGAGCCCAGGGGCAACAGCTGGCTTGGGGGAGGTGCACCCCTGCGTGGGCTGAGAGGGCACTGCTTTCTGTGTTGTAGGCCGCCACTCTCCACTATGGGGCACCTCTCGTAATGGTGGATAAGGCTGCTGTGTGGCCACGTTGCCGCCAAGGCTGCGGGAGGCCAACTGGGGGCCCTTCTGTAGAAGTAATCGGCAGAAAGGAAGGTACGCGCCGAGCTGACCACTTGTCAGGGTGGCTCCTCTTGAAGGTGGGCCTGGGGGGGTTTCCCTTGCGCATGGACTTCCTGAGTAGAGGTGGCTACCCTTGCACCAAGGCCTGGCGGTAGTTGCCCCTAGTACCCCATGCTGTGCTGTGTAGTGGCTGGCCCCTATGGGAATGTTGTCTGGTAGTGGCTGCTCCTATTTCCTGCGGTTGGTGGTCCCTTGCAGCCCCAAGCTATGTTGTACAGAAGCTGGCCCCTCTAGGAATGGCTCTAGAGGTGGTTGCCCCTGTTGCAGGCTGCCTAGCTAGGAGTAGCGTGGTGCTCGTGCAGCATGCCGAATTGCGCGCCGAGAGTAGGTGGGCGTGGTAAACTCACTGCGGTGGACTGTGCTCCGATGCTGCACTACTGTAAGGCTGCTGCTAGGAGGGGAGGCAAGGTAGAGCGTGAGAAGCGGGGCGCTCCCCCGCCACGTGTCCGGTGCCGGCTCTCCCCTACCTTGCTGCAGTTGGGCGGTGACTGGTCCTTCCGCCTCGTCGCCACTGTGGGTTAACGATGCAATGCCCCTCGAATAATTGGCAGAGACTTTGTGGGTGAATTACTGCTATACTTTATTTAGGTGTAATCCTTAAAGGGGAGAGCCGTCCTCCGTCTCGCTGTGCCACGGTCAGAATACCCGCACCCCACGTCACGTCCTCACGTGCACTAGTCACTTGATGCGGGGAGGCTAGACCGCAACACCACAGTAAGTAGTCTTGTTTGTTTTTTAGATGTTTATGTTGGACGACAGAATAGGTTTTTCAAAAGTTTGTTGAGTGCTTTTGTTATTAGAGGCAAGCAAAGCCCCTGACTGAGCTCTATTTATCATGTCTGTTGCTTGCCCAACTCAGCTTTCAGTCACACAGTGCTTAAAGTACGTTGTTGTATATTATCAACGGCCAGCGATAATTATCGCTGGCCGTGCTTAGCGATAAATTTCTTATCACAGGCTATCTCTGGAATGTATCACCCTGGTAGCGCTTTAATAACAACACGTTTCTCCAGGGCGATAAAAATACCAGAGATAGCGAGGTTATCGCCGTTTTGCAGGGAACATCGCTGGTTTTCCAGCAATGTTCCCTGCAAAACGGCGATAACCTTGCTGATACGACCCCGTTGTCGTATCAGCATAATCCACCCCCTATGTCAAACATAGGTAAGTCAGGATTTTAGCAGACGTTAGATTTTGGCGAAAACTGCAGTTGCTAAAATCCTGTGTGCTGCCTTGTAAATATCGCCTTGTGAACATCAGCAATATTTGCAAGGTAGTCCATCCGGGGTACGCCCAGTGACGCCCACCTTGCATCTCATTAGAGATGCAAAGGGAGGCGCTGGGAAAAAAGGGTGCTAACACGCGATTATGCATGTTTGCACCCTCTTGTAAATAGGGCGATAGTTTTATCTCCGCTTTTTAAGCCAAAAAAGTGGATATAAAGCCCTTGTAAATATGCCCCCTAAGGAAGGTTAACTGCACATAATTTGACGATGGTGTTTGAGGAAAGATTAATGCTAATAATCACACGGAAAAAAGAGGGATTCAATTTAACTATCGGCAGAAATTAGGCCGTGGCAGAAAATGGAAAGGAAACAGGTAGGACGAGGGAACACGAACACGAAATTGTTGTGCCCCATATTGGCCATGTGGGGGCAGCATCATAATGGAGATGTTTTTTCATCAAGCAGCATATTGATAAAACCACTCAAAATGAAGATGCATACTTTGACTCTTGAGAAAATATATTCTTTGAAAGAGAACTATTAGCAGAAAACTCAGTAATGTTCACAGCATCACCTGAGCCCGAGGGCTCATACAGCTTTGACTCAGCACGTGCATACTGCTTTCTGACTCTTCGGGTGCTCTTTATGTTGAAGCAACCTCACCTTCCACCCCAAATGTATTTACGGACATGGTGCACATTTTTCTATAGTTAAGGACCCTCCACAACGAGTTGGGTCTGAATGTTAATGTTCCTGGACACAAATATTTGGACATTTTTCTCTGCCGTCATCCGTGTTACCGGGGAAACAGAGATACGGTCACTTCTAGGAGGTAGGATCTTATGAGTGAATTCCAACTGATAATTTGTCAGGCCCGATGTTCGGCTGCCCCAAGTGCATTGTGGTACTTGTAGTGCATCTCTCTTAATTGGTCCAGACAGGCCTATACATTGAAGTGTTTTCAAAGAAACCCTTTGGCAAACTGTTGCCCGTAACTACACCTGAACAGTCTTTGTTTTGAATGTAATTTTCTGGTTGTTATATGCAAGTTCCTTTCAAGTGAATTTTCACTCCTGACTCCCCTGCATGTGTTCCACCCAGTAAATGCTGCACATTTCTAGAAATTCACCAAATCTGTCTTCTCATCACAGACCTCAAGACCTGCCTTGAGATCCTAACGCAGAGGTCTCCAAACCTTTTGATGTCAAGACCCCCTTGTCAACTTTTTTTAGGTGTAAGGACCCCTCCTGCCAAAAATTTCTAGAACCTGGTACTCCTCATCAGTGACAACCATAAACACCCCCAATTATCACAACAATCATTTTTACAGTGGCGAAATAATATTAAATAGTCGTAAAAACCAGGCAACGCATTTCGTTCCTCTAAAGCACAAGTCGGGGAGGACATATAGATGATCTCGGGCCGCGTATCACGGCGGTATACCTTGCTACTTGGAGCACTTCCCATCAACCAAGAGTACATCCTCCTTTGATTTAAACCCAGATGGTTCAGTTGCTCACTCATGTTATAAGGTGGGAGGATTTAGATTACTTGGAACGCCATCCCATTACTGAAGATTACTGTTTTTTTAATCAAGGATCAAAAGGATATTTTTGCATTCTGTCCTTAAAGCCCTGATGAAGTTCCAAAGGCTTGTGCTTTAGAGGAACTAAACGCGTTGGCTGTTTTTATGACCATATTTTGATGTCAAAATAAAGGAAGAAAATAAAGAATACACAAATGTACTAAAATGTGCTTCGTTGGGTGCACCTCCTTCTGTTAAAGTTGTTAAACGAATCTGTAGCCAATGGCACCAAAAGGGTGACAGGTGTTGGAGTATTGTGCACAACCACTATTTTTAGGTCTCGCCTGTCAATGCGCTTGCGCATTGAGCTTGCGAGAATATAAGGGCTTAACCAGAGCTTAACCATCGGGGCGATTTGATGCGGTGCCCGTGAAAAAAGCGCGTGCACAATGCACATCAAAGCCACCAGCCTCCCTCCCACAAGCTTCCCCCAGCATGCGCTCTGCCTCAGGCATTTCTCCTCCCCTAATTATTCACGGCCGGCCGGCTGTACTTTCACTTTCACGGCGGCCAGGCCGTGTCTCACGTTTATTCTCCCCTCTCACCCCCTCCCCACAGCAATGCCAAGAGCTTTTTTTATTTCACCCTCGTTTAACTTGTTTATTATTTCACCCTCGTTTAACTTGTTTTTTTAGCGCGAGTCGCGCTGCAAACAAATTCTGGTGGAGGATTTTTTTGTTAAACTTTATTCAGCGCCGAGACGCGCTGCAACGTTTGCCCTCTTAGCCTTTGTTGTGCATACTTTCCCTAATTAAAGATTATCGCGAGGTCGCGGTAACCTTATTTCTTTTGCCAGCATTGTTGTTGGGACTTTCGTTTAACTTGTTTTTTTAGCGCGAGTCGCGCTGGAACGAATTCTGGTGGAGGATTTTTTTGTTAAACTTTATTCAGCGCCGAGACGCGCTGCAACGTTTGCCCTCTTAGCCTTTGTTGTGCATACTTTCCCTAATTAAAGATTATCGCGAGGTCGCGGTAACCTTATTTCTTTTGCCAGCTTTGTTGTTGGGACTTTTGTTTAACTTGTTTTTTTAGCGCGAGTCGCGCTGCAACCAATTCTGGTGGAGGATTTTTTTTGTTAAACTTTATTCAGCGCCGAGACGCGCTGCAACGTTTGCCCTCTTAGCCTTTGTTGTGCATACTTTCCCTAATTAAAGACTATCGCGAGGTCGCGGTAACCTTATTTCTTTTGCCAGCATTGTTGTTGGGACTTTAATTTTGAGCTAAGACTCAAGACTCATTTTTTATTTTGCTTTGACCTCTTCTCCTACGACTATTCATTTTATGGAATAGAAGAGGTAAAGAACGATAAACATCAGTACCCCTAGAAATACTTTGACTCCAGCAGTTGTGCTTGCTTCCAAAGCAACCATCAGACAAACCTCGTCACTGGTTGAATTGCTGAACTTCAGACCAGGGTCTTCAGCATTTTTAACTAGCAGGCATTTCTCCTCCCCTAATTATTCACGGCCGGCCGGCCGTACTTTCACTTTCACGGCCGCCAGGCCGTGTCTCTCGTTTCTCCTCCCCCTTCCCCCCTCCCCACAGCAATACCAAGAGCTTGCTTGCAGTCATTGCTTGCAGTCATTGATGTAACAGAGTGCCCCTGTTTTGAGGAGCATGCATTATTCCGTTATCAATTGTGGGATGTTGTGCTTTCCGAGAGAAATACCATTTATTTTTTTGTCCACACATTTGGGGAATAATATATAGAGAGAGCAGAAAAAAACAATGCGAGAAAAAGTCCACCCCCTACAACATTGTGCGCATTGGGTTTGAGAGAAGCAGAGGTTATATCATTTCTTTGTAATATTTGCGTACAAATCCTCGGCGCAGATGTCCAGTTGTGTGTCTAACACACGCACTAACACAGTATTTTTCATAGGACACCTAGGCCTTTGCATAGAGTGGGCATAGAGATGTAAGGGCACCTGTGTGACTGGCACATATTGTATGCACAAAAGTTATTTACAATAGTTTAAGCTATTGCTATTATAAATTACAAGAACTTTTATTTCAGTATTAATTATTTGAAAAAATTAAAAGCCATTTGTATTTGTTAGATGAATACATCTAAGTCACGTACATACAAAACATGTTACATTACAAATCCTATAGGTGCCACATTTGAAAAAGTTTAAAGTATTGGCATTGTAAATGACAACGCTATTAATTTTGCTATTTTCAAGACCAACACATTAAAAAAAAATTGTCATTTACAAAACCAATAGCTCCAACTTTTCTAATGCGAGACCTATTTTATTTCCAATGCTTGTTTTACAAGGCAGCAGTGAGAGACTAAGGTGCTATCTAACAGGTCCGTCACTCTGCATCGTGTTTGGATTTATAATATTAAATAGTGTTTAGAAAACCAAAGGTCGGTGAGTGTGGGAGCATGGTCAAAGGTATAGCTAAAAACAACAGGCCTCATTTATGAGGAATTGGCGTAGGGCAGCAATGCATGTCTTCTTGCTGCGCTGCCCTACATCAATCTGGAAGGGAAGGGATGCATCGTATTTATCAGATGCGGTGTATTCCTGTCCTTTACCCGTACGTCAGCGCACAAATTGCTGCCTAGCACCAACATGGGCAGGATTGTTCTTGTGCAGAAAGGGGCACAAGAACAATAAAAACAATCCAGAGAGGCGTTTACCTCTTTCTATGTGAGCTGCAGAATGCAAGACAAGGAGAATTGAAAACATTTCTCCTTTTACGCCTCTCCACTGGGGAGGAGTAAGGTTTTGTCGAGGCCCCAGATTTATGTGATTTTGTAAACCTGGGGCAGCCTCAAAATTCATGGGTGTTGTGTGGGAACTCCCACGCAACGCCCATGGAACGCCTCCTTGATGCAGAGTAAGGCAAAGCAGTGACTTGCGCTGCTTTGTCTTACTCCATATCTATAAGGCAATGCAAAGCCATTCAAGGTGACTTTGCGCCACCTCATAGGTATGGTCAAGACGCTTGGGCCGCCGGAGCTTTAAAAAAGTGATGCTCTGGTGCCACAAGCCTCTTATAAATAATTCCCAAAATATTCTGTGCGTTTTTTAGGTCTTTTACCATCAGGTAACTACATATAAAATAATGGGCAGTGTAAATGAAAAATAAATGTAAATAAGTTGTTACTCAGTGGGAAATTAGATGTAGTACATTTTGAAACCTCTGCTAGATAATGCACTGCAGAGGTCTGTGCGTAACTAGAGAGCCATAGAAATAAATCTTGGTTGGTGCAGTGGAGAATAGTGACTTGTGTAATTTTAGTGCCACAAGGTCAGAGCCTTTGAAAGAAAGCACTGGGAATATGTAAGTCATTATTTTATACTTGCATTACACACATTATAAGATAGACTGAAACCATATGTGCAAAAATGTAGCCTTGGACTACTCAACTTTGATACTCTGAGAGTCAAGTGTTAAAGCAGTGTAGTTGGTGATCTTGTTTGAATGCAATTGTAGGGTTAAACCCCTGGACACCAAGCTGGGGTCCACACAATCTGAGTCCAGGTGCCCCCGACTGACCAGGGACCCTGAGAACGTATCTACACCTTGCGCTCAGAAACACACATATGCCGCTCTATCACTCACCATAGGTGGTTCCCGGAACGTTGCCAATTACCCGGACGAAGAGGAGTCCTTCCATTTTGAACATCTCCACATTATAAACAAGTCTTCATGTATGTGTGTAAGCACCTCCATAGAGTGAACCTAGCCAGGGCAAATGAGTGATGTACAAAGCCAACAGCAAACAATACAATTGTTCACACAGCAGTGGGGCTTCTCAGTTTTACCTATGGCTTAGAGATGTAGCTTTCTTGCAGAGGTGTGTTTTCATCTGTTTTCTGACCAGAAGGAGGGTTAGAGGTGGACCTCAGAGATTCTGGGATGCTGTGCCAGCGCCTGAGTACACAGATGGAGAAAGCCAGTTTCTTGTTTTCAGTCTGGCAGTGCCCTGGCTGTGGGTGTGTCGAGAGCTGCCAGAGAAGGTGAGCTTGCCAGCTAGAGAGGGAGGTGTGCCATATATGATTCTTTTGTAGATGATGCAGTTGGTCTTGAAGATGTTGCTGGTTGATAGTAAGAGCCAGTGGCTATCCCTCAGAAATGACATGATGTGTGTGAATTTCTTCAGGTTCTATTGGGGCATATTGCAACACGGAGGATGCCTATTCAGCAGGCCATAGTCGTGTCTATTTCAAACCTGGCTCAATCACATTCAATCCCTAACTTTTACCTAATGCAAAGTCTCCTAGATTCACCATTCTCATCCTGGTGTAACGCACAGGAGCAGCCCGTGCAGGTAAGAGCAGTGATGCGGTGGGGCCGGGTCGGGGTGGGTAGGAAGGGATTTGACAGACAACCACGAAAAAAAAAAAAAAAAAAAATTTTCTTTCGTCGTCGTCTGTCGAAATTGCCCCACCCGACCCCATCGCCCCAGCCTCTTACCGGCACAGGTCGCTACTGGTAACACATCACCAAGAAAACTATGACCTTGCATGGCAGTGCTGAGTTCAATTTCTGGGCAGCCCTCTTGCTCTACATGCTTGTCTTTTTTATGAGAGTGATGCCAATGTAAATGGTGTATCCATGTAAGTTGGTGTTTGGTGATAGCTAGGGGGTGAATCAGTGGGTGAAATGGAGGAATTCTGTTTTGGTGGGGTTGAGATTAAGGTACTGGACACCCAGAACTGGATGAGGCAGGCCCGTCACCAGGGGTAGCTTTTTTTTGGAGGGGTGGGCAGTCCCCAAATGATAACTACAGTATAAAAGGGGTTGCGGGTGGACAGGAATGTGGCTCCCCTCACAATGAGGATTTTTGAGCCCTTGCAACACTTTTGCGCCGCTGGTGCATCACTTTTTGTGACGCACCAACGGCGTAAAAAATGCACCATGTTGCGCCCTATTTACGAAGTGACACATCTAGGCAGATGCGTCACTTTGTAAACCACTGTTCTACATTACACCTGCGTCAGGTATAATATATGCAGGGTGGGTGTTTCCTCGCATCAAAGCGGCAAATTGAAATATTCATAATGTTTCAGTGCGCCACTTCTAGGATGCCATTGCGTGAAAACCTTACGCAATGGCCTGCCTCATGGCAAGCGTAAGGGTGACGTAGGCCCTTTAACATGGGGCTTGCCCCATGTGAAAGGACACATTGCTGGAGTTGCATCTGTTTTCAGACACACCCCAGCAATGCACCACTTTTGCGCATACAGATACATCAGAAATACTGACGTATCTGTAACTCCTTGTGTCATGATGCACAGTACTTTAAATACGGCGCATCTATGATGTCACTAGGAGGGCACACTGAGAAGTGCTGCATCGCAGTGATGCGATACTTCTCATAAATGATGCCTAATATCTTTTTAAAAAGACGCAATATAGTGACGTTTTAAAGAACCCCGGATATTGGGCGGTATTTTTTTAAATATTGTATCTTGACAGCTATTTGTGAAAAATAGAACAAAATTAAGCCATTAAATTACAATGAGTAAGGGAGATTTGTTATGTTTCAGTCAACATCTGTGCTAGAATTTTTTTAAACTATTTCTAGCCAATTTAAATCAATGAACACTGAATAAAATATAAATGCAAATATACATGCAGTGCTATTCTCCTTTAAGAGAAATGAAGGCTAAATAATGCATTTCTAGGCTCATCTTAATATCAAATGTTGATGTAAAATAAAACATCTTTTAATGACAGTTCTAAACACGTTGGAACATTTAAGATGCACCCATCAGATGCATACAAAGCTATGGTCCCACTGTCTGTCAGTATGGTGCTGACTGTACCTGGCTTCTGCGGTAGAGACTTCAAAGGAACAGTAAGCAGGACAGAAAGACAAAGTAGGAATAGGTGTTTGGGGATCATGGGCACAGCTCAGGGAGCGAATGCAGTATGCCCACTTCCACTTGTCGAAAGGAGCTAGAATCAGCCAAGTAGCCCTCCATCCATCATTCCAGAGTCTTGGGCCTAGTGCACCCTTTTTGCAGGTAGTCGGAGGTGGCAGGCTCGTCCTATCATTTTTGTACACCCAGACTTAATTTTCGTCATCAGACTTAGAACCAGACCAAATAGAGGAAGGGATACTGAAGGCAGAAGAGAGGTAAACAGTGACAAGATGGATAGCAGTGATGTAAAGGACCCTGCAAAGAGTAAGAAAAAGAGACAGGCATTGTAGGGTGGAGGGAGAAAATAACATGAAGTGGAATATAAATCAGGCAGCCCTGGCATCAGTAAGACTGTGATGGCCCCCTAAGAAGCAACTGCTTAGACCCCAAAGCACAGATGCGATCAAGCAGGGATCCGTTTTGGTTCCGGATCATTACTCTGTACTGGTCTCTTTCTCCGTACGTGGCTGTATGCAGAGTTCTTCCAAATTGACTGTGTCAGTGGCAGGCAGTGCCATTAACTTGATGAATTTAAATTATGAAGAAGGATCAAACAACTATGGAAAAATTCCCCATTTTCTCCTTCGAATGCAACATGCCTTGCCTGAGTGAAGCTCCTTTTATTTCCTGCAACACAAGGAATAGCCAGAAAACTAAAATACCCCCCACTTTGATCCTTACCTTGAATGCCATTAGGTGAGTGAAGCAAATAAGCTGTGCCCAGCCTAAATGAGCTCCCTTCATCCCACCTTCTGTCCATCTGCCTCTCCATCCTTTAAGACTCTCACGCACCCATCCATCTTTTCATGATTCCATTCAAGCATCGTTTCACATTCCATCTTTCATTTACCATTCGGTCTATCCATTCATTCATCATTACACTCTTTCATCAATTGTTCTGTTCTTCTACTTCCAGTCATTCATTCATGCTCCCATCCATACATCCTTCTTGTTCATGTAAATGTAAATGTAAATGTACAGGAATTTATATAGCGCAAATCACCGAGCGGTTTCTAAGCGCTTGCTTAGGGAACCCGTCCTGGTATTCCCCTGTGAGATAACCCCGGCAGGGTATCCGCAAGGTGAAAGCCAGGCATCCCGCTGCGAGGGGCCGTTGTGGAGATTAAGCAAGCTATTGCCCAGAGTCGCATCCATCCATCATTTCATCCCCCTTTTATCAATTCACCCATCCATCCAGACTTCCATTTGTCCATACACTCAGCGAACCAGCCTTCCATAATTCCAGCCATTTTTTCACCCACCCATGCAAATACTGTTTTCAACTACCATTAGTCCTTTCATCCTTGCATGCATCTTTTCATGCATATTGGTCATCCTTGTCAGTTTCTTTCTTCTTTTTATGTGCCACTCATTTCACTCTTCCTTCCAGGTCTCCCTCTCACAGTCTGAGTAGCATAGACATTGTGTGTAGTCGGCCTACTGCAAGGAAAAAACATGCCCCCCCTAGCTGGCATTTATTGATAAAATACAACAAAGATCAGATTTTGGTGGGCCTGTTAAACCTCTGTTCCTCGGTGGCACTGTACCTGCTGCACCTATGAAAACTACGCTTCTGCAAACTCTTTTCCTCTCTTTCTGTCATCATTTCAACTTTTTGGCCTCTTTTTCTGTGATTAGCTTTGCATCCTGGACCTCGGTTTCAGTTTTCTTTGCACTGTGCCTTTAAGAGCTTCTGTCTGCAGAAGTGCAGACAGACAAGGCTTGTAAATAATTATGTGTGAACAGCACCCCGCTTCAGTTGAGAAAGCGGGGGGAGGGGTCACTAGCCACTGCTGCAACAGCAGCTTGCTCATCTGGCATTGCTAGACCCCCAAAAGGTGCATTCTGGGACCTTACATTGGCTGAGGAAGGCTCTGGTTAATTTGTGAAGGGCTGAGGAGCCATGGTGTCATGGAACCTGCTAGACCGCCTTTTTGTCTGGGGAATAAAGTGTATGAAGTACTGCTGCTGATGTACAGTTTTTGTTAACATTTTGCACCTCTTGATGCAAGGCTTTTATAGAACAACGTTTAGCTGGAATCATATGTCTAGAGTCCAATTGTCCATGTTTTTTGGCCTTTCTCGCATGCTTAGTCATTGTGGCCACACATTAGTGCCCCTATGTGCTGCTGTCGCAGTGACCTTGTGTATCTTTCAGTGCCCTTGTCAATGACCCTCCGTGAGTGTATCCTCATGCTGCAGTGTTTCTCCCAATATTTGTGTCAGTCATAATGTCCATGTATCAGTCCACATGTTCCTTTGCCAGGCCAGTTTATGTCCCTCTGTCAGTGTCCCAGGGCCAAAATCCTCAGCTCAGAGTCTTTATCATTCTTCTATATCAAAGGGGTGGAGATCCCCCTATGGTAAAGTATAGGGAAAAATTCAAAACTTTAATAAACTTGAAAAAAATGGTAAAAATATGTGTATGTTAAATATTAATGTAACTAAAGTTTATATATTTATTTCAAATGTAGAACAATAGTGTGCTGACTGGCTAGTACACGTGTATCGATGCACGCAAACACACATACACACACAAATAAATCTCAACTAATCTCTACAAAAGTTTCTAAAACCAGTTTGGGGAACAAACATTTTTTATTTATTCACCCGGGGTTCGAGTGTTATAGGACCACCGCCCCCGAAAAAAAAATCCCCATATAGGTGTATAATTATTTTATGTACATGCATATAGGAAATGTTTGCTTCAGAAAACACATATATATTTTGGAATCACTAGATCTGACGCTATTCGTCTGCTGTCAATTTTAGAGGAGAGATCTGATACCTAATGCTGCTAAATGGATATGCGCGTACATCAAAATCCTATGCCTTCTTCTAACAAGATAAAACAAACGAGAAAGAGGCCAGTTAAGCCAATTATCTTGGAGCATCATACTTTGTTCGCCATTGTCTTAATGCGTTCAATGAACCCTCCCCGCATGTGGCACGCGGACATGGCTGCCTCCTCAGACGAGAACTTGACCGTAGCGCCTTCTTTCTAAGCCCACTCAATGGGGTCCGACTGCCAGACCGGAAATCAGGACTAATCCGGTTTGCTCGGTCTGCTGAATGTTATTCTTCCTTTAGCTGAAAAGAATGCTAATTGAGTGGAACTACATTAGAAGGCCTGCTGCTCCAAGGCTCTAATGGCACTGTAGTAATTAGGGATGTAAGTCTGGAGAATTTCACAATTCACTCACTGAACCAGGGCTCACATGCCCAGGCTCTGAGGACCATGGAAAGATCAACAGGCTTCAAGTACAGGAAGGCAGACCAGGGGGCTTAATTTGAAGAGGTGGGGGCAGGTGGTGAGCACCCGTACACGTTCCTAGAGACAGGCTCTCATTTGTCTTCATTAGGCTTTGACCCAAGAGAGAAGAAGGTAGACAAGGCTGAAAAGCAACAAAAAACGAAAAAGAGAAAGCTAAGGAAAAGAGTAAGCAGGAGCGACAAAGACCCCGCAAGGGTGAGGTAAAGAGGCAGGAAACAAAGTGTGGTGGAAGAATGAGGCATGAAATGGGATCGAGATTCAGCAGTCATGGTACTGCGCAACCCTGGGATTCAGCAGGAGGCATCTGTGAAAAACTTTGCATCCCTTGCACTTATATTTTTATCAATTAAGCACTGGAGGGGGAGCATAGTGAGAACCTATGTCAGTCTACAACAGGTGCAGATGAGGCAGTTTTTTGTAATTTCAGATGCTAGAATCCTCCACACTGTTGACAAGCAAATCTTCTTTACAAAGATACTAACTACAGTGAGACCAACTGTAGAGGAACCAGAAGCAGCAAAATCCACATGTAAGGCGTGATCAGTGGTAGTCTTCTGGCGGCCTGAGCCGGATGACCATTAATGTGGGGCTGGGAGTTGCAACCATTTAAATGGTCAAAATGGTCCTGGAAAAGCTGGAGACTCGCCTTATGGGCCTCAACCATGAACTGCTGCGTGGACAGAACTGGATGACCAAAGTGGGTGGACATTAGATCAGCATGGCCTAGCAGGAAACTGCAAGGCCCATGTGTGATTGCTTACAGGACACAGACTGGTAGATGGCCAGGTAAATATAGAGAGTAGAAGGACAGGAAAGTGACTGAGATTTCTGTTGTGTTATTTAGAATTGCCATATCTACTCTTCACATTTGTCACATGTGTTCTTTACAGTTGTCATGCTCCTCTAATGCTTGAAATGTGTTGTCGGCTTCTCTTGCTGAGGGTTTCAGACTCCATTCAGCTACCTGGTGGAACCTGGAGCAGTCGTAAGAGGGACATCGTGTGCTGTTCTCTCTTGTATGAGAATACATCCCTGAGTTCTTTCACCAAGTTTGGCTTCCCATGTTACTGAGACCTAACAGTTTCACAAATTGCATTCATATATTTGTTTACTTAATGAATTTTATTTGATGAGGATCAGGAGCACACCAACTTGCCTCAAAACACTAAAAATCAGATCACAGCTATTAGAGTACTCAGTTATGCGAAGACATATCTTCTGGATATGTTTTCAGAACAGGTGCCTCTTTTTGGGTGAGAGGGAGTCCTAGAGTAAAGGAGCAGGCTCACGCCTCCCCTTCAGTAACAACGAAACTTGGCCATTTATTTGCAGCGGGAACACAGATGAGCAGATGTCGTTTCCAGGTACTTAACAGACTAGTGGGCATATTTTCAAAGAAGTCAAAAATGCTGCGCTGCGTGACAGGGAGGGAGCAGGAGAGCGCCATATCTACAGAGATATGGGGCCTCATTTATGAGAAATGACGCATCGCTGCATGAAAGCAGCGATGCGTCACTTCTCAGTGCGCACTCCTTGCGACATTCCTGATGCGTCATATTTAATGTATGACGCATCATGGCGCAAGGAGTTACAGATACGTCAGTATTTCTGACGTATCTGTAAGCGCAAAAGTGACGCATTGCTGGAGTGTGTCACAAAAGTGACGCAACTCCAGCAATGCGTCCTTTCACATGGGGCAAGCCCCATGTGAAAGGGCCTGCGTCAGTCTTACACCTGCTGTGAGGCGCAACTGTGTCCTAAAAGTGACGCAGTGAAATCTCATAGATTTCACTGCGTCACTTCTACGACCCTTCCTTGCGTCAATACGCCCCCCATGTAAACATTATACCTGGTGCCGGTATAATGTGGCGCAGGGGTTTACAAAGTGACGCATCTACCTAGATGCGTCACTTTGTAAAAATGACGCACCATGGCACATTTTTTTACCTTGCTGGTGTGTCACAAAAAGTGACGCACCAGCGGGGCAAAAGTGACGCAAGAGCTCATAAAAAAGCCCCATGGCTCTCTCCTCCACTCTCCCCAGCGACGGCGCTGATTTCAGCTGCTGTGCGCCAGGCATACACTTTAGCACCATAGTGCCAAGGTGTGTGCCTGAGACTAGCATTGGTTATGTGCAGGAAGGGTATCCTTGCTGTACAAAATGCCTAGACAAGTCAAACACTTTCCCTACTTTGTATGTGTACTGCACAGTGCAGCACGCAATCAAAGTCGGAAAAGAAAGGAGAAATTAAAGCATTTCTCCTCTTAACCCCTCCTTTCAAATGGCGTAAACATTTGGCACTAATCCTTGTCTACAATTGTTTGTGGATAGAGTTTTGAGTCAGAAGGCATGGGTGATTGCATAAGAACGCCCATGTACCACCCATGTAACGCCCCCTTGTCGCTAAGTAACAGAAAGCAATGCTTTGCGTTACTTTAGGGTACTTTCCAATGCTAAACATGTTTTGCGCTGCAAAGTGAATTGGTAAAAAAAGTTTTGTGCTGTTTAGCCTCACTTTGTTGACGCTAACCCAGCGCAGAATGTTGGAAATTCACCCCGTGGTGTCCTCTATCACAGGCAGGTGTCTAAGTGCTTGAAGGCATACACAGTTGCTCGAAGTCGATTCCCACTCGTAGTTGTGTCACAATGAGGTTTTGTCAGATCATGGAGCCCCTGTAGTGTCATATTTTACTTTGTTAAAAAAACATGTCAGCTTGTAGCAGGTTGAGCAGCATTTGATAATCCAGGAGGCCTCTATACCAGAAGTTACCATGGTCCTTCTGACAGTTTGGAGGCTCCATCACCCTATTTCTATGGTGTTCCCTCAGCCGGGACTGTTGAACTTCTTCAGTTGGCAGGGTTTGAAACGAGCCCTCCCCGCATCACTGATCCTTTCTGGGAGTTCATGTTGAGGTCATGTTCCAACAACTCTTTGCAACTCTTTACTTTTTTCCCCAAATCCTGCTTGTGTCAAAAGAATGTCGTGTGGTGGGTATTGTAAGGGGGGGTCTGCCTGCTCCTTGGGCTATTTAACAGGTGACGTAGGCTTAGAAGAAGGACAATAGACTCTTCTTTCTTTTACATGTCTAACAAATCTCGCGATAATTGGAGCACAAGAGAGCCTGCTCCCATTGTGGATGTAACCATGCCAACAGTGAGGTAGCCCAGGGGAGCACTGGTCGGCCTCTGGAGGACGGATGTTTCTTATGACGCAGGCCAGAATCACGGGCAAGATGCTGTTTATTCATCTTCGGAGGGTCATGCGTGCTTAATCCCCACCTGCAGAGCACCTCCGCTGAACGGTACTAGGTAACGCGTTGTAAATTGCCAACTATTTTGTTGAAATGCCTTACGTCCTGGGGTGAACACATTCAGCGTTCCCAGGATACCCAGAGCAATGTAACCAGAGGACAGTCTCCGGCACCGCTCTCATCCGGCTCCGTCTGCACAGAGACATTTTAAGGCATGGGCAAAGTGGGCTGTGGCCAGGGCCCCAGCCTTTCAGTGGCCCCTGATACAGCCTGCTCTGCTCTGCAGAGAGTCTTGCCATGATGACCTTGAATAATTCTTACACAGATTGGGAGTTATTTACAAGGCCTTTGCGCCACTTGTGCATCATTTTTAACATGGGAAAAGTGACGCAAAAGTGGAGCAAGGTGCTTGTAAATCTGCCCCATTGTTTTAAAAACTGTTTCCCTTTAATTTATTTTTAATGTGGTTGATGTGTGAGAATCTATTGCAGACATTTTGCAGAGTAATGTGTTCATGTTTCATACAAAATCTGTAAAAGTTTCTTTTAGATCATGGGTGCTCGCAAACATTTACTCCGGGGCCTCACAGTGGGGTGGGAGATTATGGGGTTGGGGAAAAAACCTTTTCCAAAGATTTCTAGAAAATGATTTCTTTCAAATCTTTTTTGTACATTTTACATTCTGTTACCTGTGGGTTATAAAACCAAAAATAGAAACAGAATATTTTGTTCATTTTAACTGCCTGCCCCCCTACCCACACTCACTGACCCTGCCCCACTGCACTCATGATCACAGTTTCCTTATCTCTTTTTATGCACCTCCCTGTCCTTTCACCTAAGCCAGGGATGCCTATGAGCAGTGATGCCTTGCTGATTGTACAAGCTGAACTTGCTGTTGAAATAAAGCTCAAAACCAGAAAAGCGTGAACAGCATATCTTTGCAACATCGTCTTTATAGCTTTTGCTGATACTGGGCTTTGTTTCTAGAGTCATTTCAGCTTGTTTTATCAGCAGGGCGCCCTTGCTCATACAATACGGAGAACTAACTTTAGAAACAAAGCCCAGAATCACAAAATGATGCTGCTTACATAGCAGAATTAACCAAAAAGCAGACCTCTAGCAGCTTTCTGTGCTGCAAGCAGGGTTCCCTGCGGGAGCTCTCTGGGTCGCAAGGAAAGGTCTGCCAAGCTGCCAGCGGCCCGCAGCCCGTACTTTGAGTACCAGTGTTTTGGATCAAAACAGGAACTCACATATGAGAAATGGGAGGGTGTCAAAGACATTGTTGCACTAATATTAGTGAGCTGCTGCTGTGTTACAGTATTGAAAACACACATCACTATCCCTGAATATTTGATGTTATCACATTTAGAATTTGGAGCAGTGTGCATGTGCACTGTCAGTCACCTGGCCAAAGAGGGCACGAAAGAGCTGAAACTAGATCATAAATTCAAAACTGGTCCTAACGGGGGCCTCCAAAGCACGTTTGGCCCAGGGCCCCCAAAATCCTTAAGCTGTCCCTGTGTCTGCACCAGGGATATGTTCGGCTCCTCTTGTCTCGTTCGCTAGAACAACGGTGGCGACAAGTGAGACACTTAATATTGTGTGTTCAGAAGGGGCTAGACTTCTGCCACACTTCTGGTGCACGCTCACTCAGCGTTGGGTATTTGTGGTGCCATTAGCTCTCATCAGGTAAACTCAGACGGACAGTCGCACATCTCCCAAGTAAGGTGTTGTAGGATGCTTGGTTTCAACGTCTGGGGCTGAGGAAACGTAAATGACGGATAGCACCTCTAGTTCTGTTTATCACACAGAGGTGGGGAGAGCATAGAGCTCATGTCCTGCTGTTCTTCCAGAGCAGTATGTCCTCTCAGCAGAGCCTTTGGGTGGTCCCACATTTTTCTAGACCCTAGTACTGAGATCTGGCCTTGTCGAGTACTTTACCAGTTCTCTGGTATGCTTTTCTGACAGTTACTCCTCTTTTGGCTGTTATTTCCTCATTATGTTCCTTTTCAGTTCATTATAAAGTCAGGCCTCAACACCAAAAAGCTTCTGGTGTAGAATGCATTATAAATATAAAGAGATGCAGGGACACCTACATAAACTCATGCTGGAGGTGAGCTAGCATGTCAAGTCAATAACCACCAGCCTGTTCCTAACCCTCAGTCCATTAGATTACTGCTGGAAAATCTAAGGTTTGGTTAAACCAGCAAAGTCTAGGAAAGTTTAAGGCAAATAGCAGCTGTCAGGATAGACTCTTTATCAAGAGTTAGCAGGTGCTTGTTAAATATCCAGCCCTTTCCTTTAACTGTGCCACAGGCAGGCCTCTCATTGTCTCTTGTATTGGGTTTTCATTTCTTTTCAGGCTGTGTAACATTGCTTTGCAAGTAGGTCTTCCATGACTTTCATGGTGGTCTTTCGTTGCTTCTCAGGTAGGCCTTTCTCTGTTTTTATAAAGGTCTTTATGGCCTCTCCATCACCTCTTTCAATTCTTAGTCAAGGGATTCCTAGGTAGGTAATGCATTCAATCAATCCAGTATTTGTAAAGCGCAAACTAATCACCCCTAAGGGCTTCAAGGCGCTGGGGGCCGTCTCAGGAAGGTCTTCCATTGCTTGCTAGGCTGGTACTTCCCTGCTTCTAAGTCAGGTCTTTTCTTGCCTCTCAGCAGCTCTTTCACTGTGTTATAGGTAAGTCATTTATTGCTTCTCAGCTGGGTATTTCATTCGTTCTAAGGATGTCTTTCATTACTTCTTAGGCAGGTGTTCATTGCTTCTGAGGACGGTTGTTCATTGAGTATAAGACAGCCTTTCATTACCTCTCGAGCGGTTCTTGTATTTCTTGCTAGGTAAGGCTGCCATTGCTTTGTAGGCAGATCTCCCATTGCTTGTAGCCAGTTTTATGTCGCTTTCTCGACAGATCTTTAATCGCTTCATGGGTGAACCTTGTAATTTTGCATTCATTCTTCTCAGTCCGGTGTTTCATTTCTTCCTACGCAGACCTTTCTCTTTGTCTTCTGCCTGTCCGACATCCATGTGCTTGATGACAGAAATTCTTCAGCGCTATTAAGTATATTTAATCAACAGTCCAAGGTGTGAGCATTATGTACACATGCTTTATGTGTGAAAATGTAGGGTTGTGTTCCTGCAGTGTTCTGTCATACTCTCGCACTGTCATGTTTCTCATGTGATGGCGCCACCTGCTGCCATGCTCTGTCGCTGTCTCACCTGTGCACTCTCACCTGCAAGGCGGCCACATTATGGGCCCGATTCACAGAATGAACTAAAGACTCAGGGCCCGATTCACAGAACTAACTTAAGACAAAATCCTAAACATACTACTTTTGGTATTCACAGAAGTTAGGATTTTGTCTTAAGTCTGTCTTAGGTTTGTCTTAAGACAAACTTAAGACAAAATCCTAACTTCTGTGAATACCAAAAGTAGTAAGTTTAGGATTTTGTCTTAAGTTAGTTCTGTGAATCGGGCCCCTTATCCTAAACTTACTACTATTTTGGTATTCACAGAATGAACTTACTACTTTTGGTATTCACAGAATGAACTTACTACTTTTGGTATTCACAGAAGTTAGGATTTTGTCTTAAGTTTGTCTTAAGACAAACTTAAGACAGATTTAAGACAGGCTTAAGACAGACTTAAGACAAAATCCTAACTTCTGTGAATACCAAAAGTAGTAAGTGCATTCTGTGAATACCAAAATATTAGTAAGTTTAGGATTGAGTCTTAAGTTCATTCTGTGAATCGGGCCCATTGACTCGGCCCTTCAGGGCAGCATCATCTTCCCTTCTAGTGCCCTTAGTTTTAGGGTATCTTTGAAGATGGAAGTGTTTACCGCAAGTAACCACCGCCAGTACCGTAACAAACGTTCCCACTTGTGCCCCAATGGCTCACATCTCACGGGCCTCATTCTACCTGGCCATAAGATATTTCCTCTGGTTTTATGTGTCATATTGTTTCATTTAATTTTGGTTGCATTCAACAGTGCTTTATCAATCACGTTAGTTTTTTAAAAATTATTCCCAATTTAAAAGGTTTGTATATATGTAATTGCTCATGAAGTGCAACACATCTTCACCTCTGACGCTTTCAAAAACCGTGTGTTACAAGTATGCCTCAATCCCTCAATATACTCACGCTCCTTTAGAGTATCCACGCCTCGTGACACTGGCTACACTGCTTTAATGTGCTTAGACCACCCCCGTGTGCCCACACGCCCTGTGCCAGACCCTCTCAGAGTGGCATAGCCCAGTGTGCCAACAGCACCGCCGCATCCTTATGTGCCTGTGTGTGCCTTAGACACCTTTGATGTGCCTCACCCACCTCTTCAAGGTTCTTTCGCCCCTGGCCGATATAGTTCACATTCTCCTCTACTGTGCCTCATCAGACAGTGAAATACACACACATGAACTCACAAACTACGGTGAGATATACCAACACTAGTATAAATAAATGCGGCTAGACAGGGGTCCCCAGTTATGCAGGACTTAATGGACCTTTACAGGTAGCAGCCAGTAGGCAGTCTTCTTAAAGAGATGCAGATAAAAGACCTATGTCCCTGGACCAGATTTACTCTGACACCACCAATCACCCCATATCCTGGTCTGAGGGGGCCGCAGCCACTCTCCTCGCAATTCCCATCAGCTGGTTTGTAGACTTGAGATCACTGGAAGCAAATCATGTCGCAGGGCAGAAACCAACACGAACGACTGATTAGAACAACTTTTCAGAACTTCACAGAACTTTTATGTTGACACTCTCATGTCAACACTGTGTTGATGTACGAAGTCCCAATTTTGCCCATGGTGTGCTAGAGGTAATTTCTAGGAGTGTGGTGTGCTCACGTCTGTATTACCAGCATGCTACTCCTTAGATGCCCCTGTTTTGTAAGCACAATGTTTGTGGGCCAGTTGAATCAAGGTGGCGTAGAAACCAATTCAGTTAAAACGAGTGCAATAAAGATGGAAGAATCCAGCACAGAACAACTATTAAGTAATGCCTCACACACACACACACACACACACACACACACACACACGCACGCACGCACGCACACACACACACACACACACACACACACACACACACGTACGTACGTACGTACGTACGTCCTGGGCCAAAGTATTTTGGAGCTTCTGTTTGGAACTGCTTTGAATTTGTGATCCAATTTTAGCTCTTTCGTGCCATCTTTGGCACACTGGAAGTGCTCAGGCACATGCCTCCAAATTCTAAATGTGTTTACATCTATTATTCACGGATAGTAAGGTGTGTTTTCAAAATTGTAACACAGCAGCAGCTCACTAATATTTCTGCAATTAATCTCAGTGACCATCTCCCATTTCTCATATGTGAGGTCCTGTTTTGGTAAAAAAAAACAAACGTGTTTTATGGATGTTGCATGAAACATAAACACAACATTTCTATACAAAATGTCTGTAATATGTAATGGACTCTTAGGTATCACCCACATTAAAAATATTATTTAAAATAATCTGTTTAAGAATTATTCAAGGTCATCAAGGCAAGACTCTCTGCAGAACAGCTGGATCTATCAGGGGGCCCCTGAAAGCTGGGGTCCTGGGTCAGAGCACACTTTACATACGCCTTAACACTTACAAAATCACAGGACATAAAAGTTGAAGCTGAGGAAAACATGATTCCACTTGAGAGGCATCAATTGTCAATCCTCAGTGTTTACATTGAAGACTTTTGATCATCTCTCAGTTTAGGGTTAGGATCTTACAGTTGAAACATGGTGGTTCTGGCAGCGTTGGGTAAATAACTCAACACTCACGGGTCGGGCAGATTTAGGAAACTATGGTGCAGATGACTAAAGAAAAAACAAAAGGGCATATTCTCAAGCTCCTATCGCCACGGGAATGTCACTTCTTCTGACATTCCCATGGCGATAGGGTCAGCGCCTTATTCTCAAGGCAGCGTTAAGTCACTTAACGTGGCTTTAGGCCATGTTAAGTGGCTTAACGCTGCCTTGAGAATAAGGCCCCTTTCACGCTAAATTTAGCGTGAATTGGGCGTGCAGTGGGTGTTGCTTGGGCGTTCCACTGCAACACCCATTGTGATCGACTCTGCCACCTATTATCAAGGGCGGCGATAATAGGTGGCAGAGCCAAACTCAAGACCAGAAAAATCCTGGTCTTAAGTTGGCGAAACGAGGAGAAATGCTATATTTCTCCTTGTTTTTGCTTTTCCCATGTGTGCTGCCTTGTGCACGACACATGTGAAAAGCAAAATGGTATTTCAGGAATGCTCATGTGCAGGAAGGGGCACTTGCCTGTACATGAACAACCCTCCCCTGCACACAGACACCCTTGCACTCTGGTGCAAGGGTGCCTGCGTTGGTGCTAAGTCGTGAAACTTTTTGCCATTGCAAGTGGAAACTCCAGGCTGCACCACATTCTTGAAAATAGGGTGCAGCCTCGTATTTCTGAAGTGGCCATGAGAGGCGTTAAGCCAAGGAGGCTAATCCCTCTCACCACCACTTCATTGAGAATATCCCCCAAAGTTTTGAAGGGAGCCACTCCTCAAGACTTTATGTCCTCCAAGGGTGTCTCTAGGGAACAATAGATCTGATGTTTAGGGAATCCATTTAGATCAGAGGCCCTCAAACTGTGCCTAAAAAGTCAAATCACAGGGGTATCACAAAAAAGGGAAAAATATGAGGGGGATGGATTAACTACCCAGACGTCCTAGAACGTTTATCTTTTCATCCATTTTGTGTCCTCATTCCATCACTGAAAGAGTGCACTCTTTTTAATCATTCAAGTAAATGCCTTTTGTGTTTTTAGAGAGTACGGAACTTTAGAGCTAAATTACTCTTGATATTGGGAAAATGCAACCTTATGTAGCTAGGCTTACTTGCACTGTACCAAGTGCTTAATTTGAAAAAAAAAACATAAGTGCCAGGGCCCTCACCAGGAGGCCACTTCCGCTTGCACTGCCCATTGCCACTGTCAGCGCTGCCAATTATAGTAACAACACAACTACTAACCCTTACACTCTTACAAGGTTGACAAATCTGGGTATTCCAGGCCTCCAAAGCTATAAAAATGGCTCTAATGTCAGGTATTATTCATTTTTTAGGTCTCGCGACCTATCGATGCGCGCAAGCGCATCGAGCGGAGCGAGAATTCAAGTAGCCAAAATCCTCATGAAACCACCAGCTTTTTGCTGGCGTTTTCATGAAGTTCACGTGAACCACGTGATCAAACACGAACACGCATCAGGATCCCTCCCTCCTAATTGCATTTGCCGCACAGCACATCAAAGGGCTTCGCCCAGCGTGCGCTCTTCGGCTTCTCGGCTTCTCCTCCCCTAATTAGTCATTTTCGCCGCTCTCCCCACTCGGGCCCCCTCCCCTGCCCGCCGTGTCGCATTTCTCCTCCCCCCTCCCTCTCTGCCTTCCTTTCCCGGCGCACGCATTTGTTTGTTACTTCTTAAAACCTCCCAAGGCATCTTAATTTACACAGCTGCCTTCCTTTCCCGGCGCACGCATTTGTTTGTTACTTCTTAAAACCTCCCAAGGCATCTTAATTTACACAGCTGCCTTCCTTTCCCGGCGCACGCATTTGTTTGTTACTTCTTAAAACCTCCCAAGGCATCTTAATTTACACCGACGCTCATAAACTAGGCATTAGTTATTATTCTGAAGTTGAAACAAAGTCCGACTGCCTCATTTTAAGTTTTGAAAACATTCAGTCGTAGCCAGCACATTCAACTAGTGCGTTGCATTCATTCGACTGCCTCATTTTAAGTTTGGGAAACATTCAGTCGTAGCCAGCACATTCAACTAGTGCGTTGCATTCATTCATGTTTTCTCTTTTATGGCTTCAAATGTTGTGATCCACAGCCAGACACGCTTACGTGGAGACATCACCTTTCGGAAGCCCAGTTTCCACAGATCAATTCAAAAATAGGGACAATTAAGCGCCGATAGCTCCGTATAACAAACACTCAGTAAAATGTAAATAAAAGGTGGCGAAAGAAAAATGAAGGGCATTTAACACTCGCCAGCTTGGTTAATAACGGAAGATCGTCAGCCGGATAAACCCTACATACTACACATCTGTTGTTCCTATGTATAACGTCATTTTCAACGAAAGGCATAGTCGGAATTCAATTCACAGTTATTCTCACAGACTACCTGCAAGCAATGTGACTTCTATGATTAACTCCTGCGGTCAGAATAAATCAAGAAAATGTATTCACCCACGGCGCTCTCGTTTCCCTCTCAGAAAATTTTCAACAAGCATTGGCATTGCCAATAGGTCTCGCTTGTGGGACCTTATAAGTATTTAGTTTTGCAGCACAATATCCTTGGTGCAACAAGGATATTGTGCTGCAAAACTAAATACTTATAAGTTCCCACAAGCGAGACCTATTGGCTATGCCAATGCTTGTAATATATACTGAATTAATAAACAACTTTTGTTGTGCTCGTCTCTAAATTAGACGAACAGCGCCACAATGTGGCAGACCGTCCTACATGCTAGAGTTGACAAATAAGTGCTGGTGCCGATCACCAGAAACCACTGGTTCATATTAAGCACTGAGTGCCAACTACTAGAAGTGTATATTTTTCCAGGTGCTATGCACACTGCACTAGTCATAGCACTCTTGTGAGACACTTTTTCTCTGATACAAATTTTACACGTACATCCCTAAGCAGCCAATGAGACCCTAGGGCAGTGATATAATGGCTGCTCTCTCCTTCCTGTGATCACAAATGGAGAGTGAGAGGCTAATAATAGGAATCATCGCTTACGCTCCATATTTATACTCAATATCACCAAAGGTGCAGTGACTCAATGAATGATTACCCTACTCATGAGTGCAGTGTTTGATTTGCAGTGTTACCACCCATTTCACCTTAAAAATATCACAGTTTGATGATATGTCACAGAATGTTACAGAACTGGTGTATGTAAATACAAGATACTTAGGGACTGATATATTATTTGTCAGATGCCATGTCATTCTGCTGTTGGAGGGACCATCTTCCAAATTTATGAATGCCCACCAAGCAGGTGGCCATTTATAATGCATTGACACAAACCACAGTTACTGTCACAGCCACATCACCACTCACCTACGAGACCTGTCGACAAGAGGATCACTTTCAAACTCCTAACCGACGCACACAAAGCACTCCACAACACCGGACCAGCATACCTCAACAAACGACTGTCCTTCTACACCCCGAACCGCCAGCTGGGCTCTGCCGATCTCACCGCTATCTCGCGCATCCGTCGAACGACCACCGGTGGCAGATCCTTCTCCCACCTTGGCGCAAAGACATGGAATACCCTCCCCACCCATCTACCTAAGACCCAGGACTTGCTGACCTTCAGGAGATGCCTCAAGACATGGATGTTTGACCAGTAGCTGCCCCCTACCCCCCAGCGCCTTCAGACCCTCATGGGTGAGTAGTGCGCTCTACAAATGTTTTGATTGATTGATTGATTGGTTCCTGCCGATGCATTTCGCTGTTTGGAGCAGGGTTGCATCAAAATGACCATTACTAGCATTTTACTGTCCCTCACTTCCATTGTTTGCCTGGCGGTCACAGACTATGAAAAAAATTGCTATTTGTCAGCCCATCCTGATTTGGTAGGCGGACATATAGCCATTCTGCTGATTGCTGTCAGAGAGCTATGGCTGTGGTGGTGATGGAGTAATCACTGTCGTAGTCAAACCTATGGTCTGCCCACATTTAAATAGGGAATTTAGGGAATCTGTGGGGAGAAAAACAGAGGTTTACGGAAGAGCAGAGAACAGAAAAAGTGTGAGGAATGAGAGAAAAGAAGCGAGAAAGAGGCAGAAGGATGAGCGATTAGGCAGGCGAGAAGTGCTAGAAAGAGGCAGAGAGATAGTGATAGAAAACTGTGGAGAGCAAGCTGAGGGACAGACGTGCGGAGGAGTGCAGCGGTTAAAGCGAGTGAGAGAGAGCCTGATGGAGAGAGCAGCAGGGAAGAGTTGCCCCAAGGACCTACTTAAAGGGATTGTGCTACGGCCTCCATTAAGTAGGTGACCCGGGAGTGGAGTTGGGCGCTGGTTGTGGCTTATAAAACAAGAGGTAATCTGTGGAAAAAAGAAGAAACAAAGTTAGGGAATCTGAAAGAAAAAGACAAAATCTGAAAGAAAAAGACAAGTTAGGGAATCTGAAAGAAAATGACAAAGTTTAGAGAATCTGAAAGAAAAAAAGAAGCTAGGGAATTTGAACGAAAACGACAAAGTTAGGGAATCTGAAAGAAAAAGACAAGTTAGGAAATTTGAATGAAAACGGCAAAGTTTAGGGAATCTGTGTGGAGAAACACAGAGGTTTATGGAAGAGCGGGGGATGGAAAGAGTGTAAGGAATGAGGGAAAAGAAGCAAAAAAGAGGCAGAAGGATGAGCGGTTAGGCAGGAGAGAAGTGCAGAAAGAGGCAGAGAGACCGAGATGACAAACTTTGGAGAGCAAGCTGAGAGGCAGAAAGTGAGTGCAGCGGTTAAGGCAAGCGAGAGTGAACCTGTTGGAGCGAGCAGTAGGGGAGCGCTAGCCTGGGGACCTGCTCAATGGGACCGCGGTGCGCCCTCCATATAGTAGGTTACCCACGAGGGGATGGGGCGCTGAGCTTGGTGTGAGGGGGGATGATGAGAGGGAGGAGCTGTTGGGGTAGAATGGCTTAAAATGCAAGAGGGAATCTGAAAGAAAAAGACAAGTTAGGGATTCTGAAAAAAAAGACAAGTTAGGGATTCTGAAAGAAAAAGACAAGTTAGGGAATCTGAAAGAAAATGGCAAAGTTAGGGAATCTGAAAGGAAACTACAAATTGTATGTAATCTGTGTGGAGAAAAATAGACTCCCCCCACTCCCATCATGGAACATCTCAATTTTCAGATCAACGCTAACAGCAAAACCACACTAAGAGGCACACTCACCTACCAACCTCCTGGACCCTGCCCTGCCTTCTGCAAGGACATTGTAGATTTCATCTTCTCACTAGCTATCCACTCCAAAAACGTCCTCCTCCTAGGGGACCTCAACTTCCACCTAGAGGACCCCTCTGACCCCAATATCACCAACCGCCTCAAGTTCCTGGAGAACCTCGGACTCTCCCAGATAGTAACCAAATCCATACACACTGCCAGACACACACTGGAACCCATTTTCTCTGCCAGCAACAAAACCACCTAGAGCCACACCAGTGAAATACCTGGTCTGACCACTCTATAGTAAACCTCCTCATCTCCTCCACCACCAAGCTGCTGATCAACCTCTCCAGCACCCGCCACAGGAGCTGAAGCAAGGTCAATCAATCAATCACTCACAGGCTTGTAAAGTGCAACTACTCACCCGTAAGGGTCTTAAGGTGCTTGCAGGTCCGCCGAGGCGCTGTGGTTCAGCAGAAGCACTTGAATACAAATAATGCGTTGGGACCAATATATACTAAGCAATAAGTAGAAGGAAAACTTGAATTATTCCTTCCAAAGAGATTCACTCTCCAGATTAATCATATACAAATTAATATCATTGACAAAAAGCAGTTTGAACAAAGTTTTTTTATGTGTCTATATGCAAAAAAGTGAAAACCTTGGACATCATATCCTGTGCAGTTGACACCTAACTCATCCTGTTCCTTTCCTCTGACTCTACCATCACAAAAGCCAACTTTCACAGGTACATGACCAGCTTCACCAAATGGATGCTGAGCAAATTCTTCAAACTTAACAATGATATAACTGAGGGACTCATTTTAGGGAGCACTGCCTTGCACTGAGACAACACCTAGTGGCCCACTGAACTAGGCCCCCTTCCCAGGCCCACAGAACACGTAGAACATCTAGGCATTATTCTCTACAGCAATCTATCCATGAAATATACAGATGGACGCTGCCTCCTCAGTATACTTCTACTTCCTCCGCATGCTGAAGAAAATCTTCAAATGGCTCCCCACAGACACCAGAAGCACCATCACCCAGGCACTCATCACCAGCACCCTGGACTACAGCAACGCCCTCTATGTAGTGATCAACCGCCCACCACCAAAACAAGCTCCATAAAATAGAAAAAGTGGCCAGCAGGCTCGCCCTCGATCTCGAGACGGACCCGCATGACCACCTCTCCACCTCAAAGCACTGCACTAGCTCCCCATCAGCAAATGCTGCAATTTCAAACTCCTCACCCACACCTACAAAGACCTTCACAATGAGGGCCCAGCTGGCCTCCAAAAGAGACTGAACTTCCACCTGCCCACACAACAGCTTCACTCCTCCTGCCTCCACCTCGCCCACTCCCCTCAAATTATCAGAAGCAGAAGCCAATCCTTATCCCACCTTCCCCCAAAACCCCGGAACGACCTCCCCCTACCTCTTCGATTAGCAACAACACTACTGGAGTTCAGAAAGAGACTGAAAACCTGAATCTTCACCAAATAGCTCAGAGCAGCAGAACGTCCCTACCCCCAGCGCCTGGAGACCCTCCTTGGCAATAAGTAGTGCTCTATAAATCCCGTTTCATTGATTGACCAAGGAAAATGCGGTCATATATCAGTAAATGGTTGAAGCACATATGAAAATGTTGGTGTTTGCACTGCAAAACCCAATCAGATATTAGAAATAAATGTAAGCTTAGCTGCTCCACGTCATTTGTTTTAAATGATTTTCGCATCCAGGCAGAAGACATTGGCAATCGGTGCGGTATTATGAACCACGTTTCGACAGCACCCAAAATGTGGATCTCGTCAAGTCAAATAAGGGGCTTGTTTGGGGACCAAGTGAATATAGATCTGCTGATTCTATCATACATTCATTCCGTGAAGACAATGAGGGGTCATGCTTTCATTAATCTCTGATCTCATCCTCCCCATTTAAATGTTGGGGGTACGCTTTGCATGTTTCTTATATTTGGCATGTGTGTGCTCCTATGAGACCATTTAGCTCTTGATTTGGCAGGTTTCTTTCAGTGAGTATATCCTGTTTGGGTTCACAGTGCTACTATTTGATTTGTAGATACTTGAGTTTGGGTTGTGTATGCCAGAGTAGGGTCATGTTTAGCTCTACCACAGGAGTAACCGCTACGAATACGACTCTGGTTGGTATTGTGCTGCCAGCTGACCGTCTGTGGATTGACTGTCTTCCTTGGAAGCTAGCTGGCCTCGCCTTTGGTAGGGTGATCTATGCTAACAGTGGTCTTGAGTTGGTTCGTTTCCTTCTTGAGAGATTGCCCTACCTTAAACTGCCTACACCTTCTTCTTTTCGCCTTTTGTCATTGGTCAGTTTGCTGTTGAGGTTTGAACTTGTGTTGTAGTGATGGCAGTCGTTTCTGTTTTTGTATTTTATGAGCTGTCATATTTTTTCAGTGAGGTTTTCTATAAAGCACCAAGCTTCTTTCTTCTCATTTGTACCTTGTCATCTTGTGGTCCTTGAAATCCTAACTCAAATAAAAACCTGTAACTTCTGCTAGTGTTGTGTTAGAGGTACAGAAACAGCACATTTCATTTCAAGCGTTGGTCTAGACAGTCTGAAATAAACTCTGAAGCGCCACAGACTGGCACTTTCCAACCTGCTGTACTGACACATTTAGAACTCAGCCAGCACCTTTTATTGATCGAGGTAAACTTCCACTGATGCACATTCCAGACCATCCAATCCAGCCACAAAACAGTATCTGCTGACTTCTGCTCCTTGTGCATGGACTTTTGCTTTTCTAGTGAACTGATGTGGGGAAGGTGTCAGTAGCACCCTGGGAGTGCATGCTGGAGTTTGAGGATGTTTTGGTTGATGTTTTGTTTTTTCATTTTCCAATTCACAAAGCTATCTTACGCGTGTATATGGCTTATAATCAACCATGTAAAGAGTGAAAAAATCCCTTTGAATTGAACAAAGATGGTTTTGCTAACACAAAAGGTTTCTTTAGTAAATCTACACACAAGGACGGGAAGTGGACAACAGCACCTGCTGTACTAATGACGGCTTTGACCCACCCCTTCAGACCAGCCCATGTCCAAATTGTTTCAGTCACAGCACATCCATGACCCTCGCTCATTCACCAGTGTGAGTGCAAGTTCCTGATACTCCCAGCACACCTACTAGGAGCTCAGGAAGGGCACCGAGTAGGGAGAGGCCCGAAAAGGACTCATCTGTTCCTTTTTTTACCATTTGCATAGCATTATGTCAATGAGCTCTAAATTGTATGTTAATTTCCATTTCTAATGTGCATTATCACCCATGGAGCTCTACTGGCCATCCAGAGACAAGATAAGAAATTACCAAAAGCTGGACTCCAAAGAGTTCTGCCCTTGAAAATTAGCTGTCAACAGCTCTACATCGGTGTCCAGGTTGGGCCTATGAAATGTGTGTATGTGAGTATGTGCATGATGTTTCTAAAGCTGCCCTAAGTCTTTCCTCCATGTCTGGGGTATACAATGCCTGCTAAGAAAATGCGAATTCTTGTTATCAGTGTGACTCAGCCAAAACTAGAAAAGACCACCGAGGACTTCTCATCATACATATATTTTCTACTTATTGCTATCTATTATCCTCTCTGGCTGAGCTTCTTACAAAACCCAAGTAGTTGGGACAGAGGAGATGAAATAGGTCCAAGGATCCATGGATGTGATTCACCAAAATGCCCGGGATAGGAAACGAGGCATAACACCTCCTGTGACTGCTGGCGACATCTATTTTTTGCAGAGGGCAAGGAGTGGAAGTGGAGAGTTACAGCTGTTGGAGACCTGCATGATTCTTCCTCCTGCCACTCTCTTCCTGGCTCTTGAAACAAGGGAAGCAGGTTAGTGCCATGTGTGCCAAGCAATGTGCAAGAGAGTGAGTGTATGTGTGTGTGTTTTTAGTCCTCACTGTAGGAATCGGATTGATCCTCAGTGTGTTAGAAACCCTCACAAAGTCAGAAAAACACCATAGCTGTAAATACTACAGTTTTACGACAAAAAAGTGTATTTAGGTACTTACGATAGGTAAAAGTCTTATGATATTCATCATGCCTCACATTTCCCCTTATATATTAGTACAATCACCCTACCTACATTCGGTCTGTTTTTGTTGTGGGTTATTTTAACTGTTTCTATGATTTTGCCTCATTCCTCCTGCCGCAATATAATGGTATACTTTTATCAGCCTCTCTCCTGATTTTCCTGAATTCTCTAAAGTTCCCAGTGAAGTATTTCATTCTTTTCTAGGGGACAAGTTGACTTGATGCAAAAAAACTACCACACTTGGTACATGTAGTGGGTTGACACATGGGGCCAAGGAATATCACAATGGGAAAGAGTGCAGTACGCAATACGACAAGAGGAGTGCCCTTGAGCATATTTCGATTCGAGGTATGCTTTGTGACACTTTCCTTGATTTCTGTCACACTAGTCTTTCTTTAATCTTTACCCTTTCTGTGGAAGTTTCTCCTCTTTTTAGTCCAACGTGCCAATGTTTGGTAGCCCTACCACTGCATATTGTAGAGAATGTCTTTCTCATTCTAATATCTCCAAATGAATAAACATAAAACTTCTCTGACAAACTGCTTCTTCCCTAATTTTAGCTCAGCAGTTGCCAGTACTTGACATATGCAATATTTCTTCATATAATGTCACACACTGGGTAAAGAGGTCCCGTGGGTACTCTGGGTGGAGTTGCATGAGTCCTTTCTAAAACACTTACCATCACTCAGCTTTCCCTCTCCACTTTAATTTTCTCCAACAACTTGCAATTTGTCAAAATAATTTCATCTCCTCGGGTGCGCCTCCCATATTCTAGTCAAATATCCATACAGCGACGTACAGTAATGATGATGTGGCACACAATGGGCCATTGTGACTACTCCTTCAGAGCACTCTCATCAAAAAACTTTGCAATTTCTGTGTAAGGGTTATTGATAACTAGAGAAATGACACTGGTCCATCAACCCGCCAGTGGGGGAGAGAAATCACCTTTACTGCATCATCGGAGGAAGGTCCACTACATTTAAAATTCTCTGCAGCGTTTTCTCCCAGGAAGTGGACCCTAGCAGCATGCAGCAGCTGCCTCAGGGAAAAACATCTTTAACAGCTAGATCACCATCCCTGAGCACATAGACGTCATTTAGTGGTCGCCAGGGGTTGCAGCTGCCACCTCTATCTTGCCCCTTGCGATCTCTGGCGCTGCCTTTGCGACTCCTGACCACAGAGGTGGCAAAATCAGTGTCAAGAACACAGGTGTCCCGGGCGCTGATCCTGTCTCGCATTGACTATGCCAATGCGTTGTACATTGGCTTTCCGAACTACACTCTAGATAAATTGCAGGTGGTCCAGAATGCGGCAGCTAGGCTTTTGCTTAATATTCCCATCAGAAGCAGTGTTAGGGGGATGTATGACGTTACAACGCATACTTTTACAACGCATGCCTTTACAACGCGGTTTTTACAACGAAAACCTTTACAACGCATAGCGCTTTGGGGTGCTGGATAGTGAATAGTTTAATTTACTATTCCAACTCCAGTCCCCGTAGACACTAGGGAAGGTGTTGGATAGTAAATTAAACTTATTTCCTATCCTAGAGCGCCCCCCAGCGGAATGCGTTGTAATGGTTTGCATTGTAAAAGTTGTGTCGTAAAGGCACTGCGTGGTAAAAGTTGCGTTGTAAAGGATGTTTCCCGTGTTAGGCAACACCTGCGTATGCTGCACTGGCTGCCTGTCATTAAACGTGTAAAGTTCAAGGCCTTCGTTGTCGCGCACCGCGCTTTACATGTGTTGGGGTCTACATATATAAGGAAGCGCTTTGCGTTTTATACACCTGTAAGACATTTGAGGACGGCATCCCAGCTTCTTGCCCAGATACCCCGTGTTCGCCTCCAAAGAATGCGGGGCAGGTCGCTCGACTTTAGGGCGGCTACAGCCTGGAATTCCCTGCCTTACTCTTTGCGCAGCATTCAGGATCTGGGGCAATTTAAGAAACAGCTCAAAACATTCCTGTTCTAATCAGCTCATCACTTTCAGCACCTCGTGGCTCACGGCAGGACACTCTTTAGAGTATCTGTGCACATTACAAACTTCAGTAACATAACATAACAGGGGCGGCTGCACATTTATTATTGTCTGCCAGTTTTACATTATACTAGCAGGGAATAATATTCTATTATTCACTATCAGCGTAATAAAAGTGGAGCACAGCTAGGACCTTTGGTGGCAGCTGTGGTAAGTAAAAGTAGTTTTAAATGAATGTTGTGTCTGTGCTTGTTGTTGAGAGTGTGTTTAAGGAAGAGAGGGCGTGCATGTGTGTTAGCACGTGTGTTTCAATGTGTGTGTGAGTGAGTCAAGTTACAGGTAGTGAGTGAGATTGTGGCCCAGATTTTGTATTCTTTGACGCAAGGCAATGATGCAACAAAGTTGCTGCACTGTCTTACATCAAATGGACAGAGAAAAAATGCATCGTAGCTAATACGATATGGCACTTTGTTTCACTCCTACTACACTGGCACATGTTTGGCAGACATGCACCAATGCACACACACCTGGGCCATAGTGCAAGTGTGCATGTGTTCTCTGAAGCATAGGTTTTATACTGGAAGTGGTCCCCTCCAATCCAAAAACTATGCTTTAAGGCTTTTTGAACGTTGTATGTGTGCTGTACTATGTGGCACACATGCAAAGTTGGAAAAACGAGGAGAATTGTAATATATCTCCTGGTTACGCCTGCCTCAGTGAGGTGTAAGATTTTGACACAAATTCCTGTCTACCAAAGTTTCTACATATGGATTTGCATCAAAACCAATGGGTGGTTAGATGGGAACACCCACGCACCACACATGGAATGCACACTTTATACAAATTAACATAAAGCGGAGCATAGCGCAACTTTGCGCTATGTTGCGTTAGTATCAATAGTAAATCCTCAATTGTTGCGATGTTAGGGTCATGTGACATCAATGTCTGAGCAATATGGTGGAATTTCAGCACAAATATGCATTCTGGAAATGTACTACTCAAATGGGTAGTGTTCAGTGCCCACAAACTATTTCAAGAACCCACATTTTAGGTGTCCCTGGCATGCTGGAAGTTTTCTTACAGAACGTCCTGGGCATTTGGGGTGCTCTCTATGCAAAACCACCTGTGTTATATGTAGTCTTGCATGAAAGTCTCGTCCCAGAAACTGTTATTAACACTATGGAACACGCTAATTGTCGCGCATTCAAACAAATCTTTCAGATTCCCGCCCATGCTCGCAACGCTCTGGTGCGACTGGAATTTGGGCTGAACAAACAGAGTTATGAGCACTCGGCCTCAATGGTGCAGTTCTATCGAGGGGTCTGCGCAGCCCCCTCGCACACAATGAAGGCAATTTTAAAGACAATTTTCATTAAAGGGATTAATCTGTGGCATGACGGCCTGCACACCGCCTGTAATGAACTGAACCTTGATATGTCCAAACTGCAGGATTTTACTCACCAGCCTGGCACTTTAAAGTCCATACTGAAAAAGCAAGTCAGGTCATTATCAAAGGAAGGGGACTTGAAGGAACTGAACTCTTCCAGCAGCAACATTGGGATACTTGCAAGTTCTTAGGAAGCCCACCTACGACAACCATACCTTAATATGGCATTAAATAAGGCGATTTTAAAACAAATTTGTATGGTGAGACTAATGGCCTTGCCGATAAAAGACATTAACAGGCGCTGGAAAACCTTGGGAGCAAAAACAACTTGCAGACTTTGCCATCAATATGAAGAATTCTTGGCTCACTTGGTTTGCACATGTCATTTTTTGTTGCATGAACGACACACTTTATTAAAGCCCTTGTTCTTAAAACACGGTGTGCGAACCTGTACTGAAGCCATGAAACTGCTTTTTAATCTGGAGATTCCAATGGAATTGGCAAGGTTTGCTAAGTCTGCATATAAGGCCAAAGAACTTTTAGGTAAAACAAACACAATCCACCTTTGAACTGAAATTATTAGGCCTGAAGAACTCACGCTTTATTGAGGATTGTACAACTCTCACTTCATTGGAATGAAATCGCCTATGTATATTTAGCACTCAGTCTACTTATGCCACCATCGGACCTATGTATTTTATAACATAATCGAAACTCTTAATTTAAAACTTGGTTTGGGCATCCCAAAAATAATTTTGAATGTATTTATAACTCTGTGACCCCAACCCTCCTCTGCAAGACTTGCAAAGCCTGCACATAAGGGAAAGGAATCTACAGGACTGAACTGATTCATTGTCTATACAGCACCTCACTGATTTTATCTGTTTTTAATGCCCTGTTCGTAAAAATCATATTTGATAGTTTTAGTAAGATATAATATACCATAACTCCCCTGGTACGAACTAATTGAAATGAAGTATGTGAGATTTAATTTGAATCTTTTGTAACAATTTGTATTAATTGACACAATAAACATTGACTGACTACTGAAAATAGTGCCTAGATTGGTCCAGGGAAGGCATGGCTTGGCAGTTCGGGCTGGACTGTTCCCATGAGGCACAGGGTCAGACTGATTTGCATATGGCCATGTCTGAACTGGGGTGGCAGAGTGGGCTAAAGAACGGTGATGGATTAAACCCAGATCTTTTGACTGGGTGTGAGTGTTTGATTGGTTCAGATGCTCCGTCCATCACCACCCCCTTTTGTACCGCTAGATTGGTGGACTCTGCAGGCTGCTTCATTAGCTTCAGGCCCACTGATCGTGTTCCTAAAAGCTATCAGGAAGACTATGGGAAGTTCGCAGCTGGGAGAATTGGCCATTTTTTTGCAGATGTGTCTTTACCGCACGTCTAAATCAGGCACAATGATCCTCACTACCAGGACTCTTATGTTCGTTAACTCCCACGCTTTCAGTGCAGACGGAACTGCCATTTTGGGTGGAGAAAAGACTGAAAATAGGTGACCCTTGTCTCTAATGGCACAGGTGAGCTAAAAAAAGATGGAATGGAATGTGCACAGAGTAATTACCATTGCTCCACATGTATGTAAACATTTTCAGCCACCACTTCTTGATACCTAGGAATATTAGTCCTCATATGATACACTAAGCTGGTGAAAGAGTGTTTATCTCCTTGAGTAATTCCCTTGGTAGTGTGGCCATTTTAGCTACATTCAATGCAAGTATTGCCCCCTTTGTAGCTGACGCCCTGGGCGGCCGCCTGGTATGCCTTTGTTTTACTGCAGATCATATTCATCATTAAGGACTCGACACCCTCCAGAATTGAAACTGTTTCTCATTTCTTTCTGCTAGACAGCAGACATCTGTAAGGATAATAAATAACCTTTTTTTTTGTTATTCACACATAAAAACATAAAGCTGACCACACAGTTAAACGTTACCACTTTTCCTGGCAGCTATAATTGGCTCTTTAACAAGATTCCAACTGCAGCCAATTACTAAGTTATTCCAATGAACATCATTCCACACCTCACTTCATACTGACGCCCTGTAAAACGAGCAAAAATAGCAAAAACCAAGCAGCGAAATCCCACCAGGTTCACTGCTGAACCCTAATGACTTAAAAGTCAAAACTGTGTTCTCAAAACGAGAAAATTGTTTTTTTCAAGTGGAAAATTGAAACACAAGAAAGTACGACAAAGCTCTTTACTAAGAAGAAATGTTTTATTTTCCCAGTATAAGCAAACATATGGGGTCTTTCCAGTCCGCTGCTGGAATTATTCGCCCAGAACCGGTTTCGGTAGATGTAGGTCCTGGTCAAGACCTGTGATAGGTCGTGTGTCGTCTTTCATGAAACATTAGTTCTCTCCTTGAGACAGCAAAGTTGGACCGCTCTTCAGACGTCATCTTCTAAAATGTTGTAGACCCTTAAGATGGCGGCATCGCAAAATGTACGTTTTGTGCTATTGTGCCATAATACAGTCAACCCACCAAAGCAAGCGTTACACCTACAATTGTACGGTGCCTACTTTTTGCGTAAGCACTAAGCCTGTGTTTCTCATGTGCAGGCTTTGTAGTTAGAAATCTCACCTCTAACTACTCTCGGATTTCCAGACAAACCATCAATACATTTCTGAATGAGATTTGTTCTCATTCATCCAGGATTTAGAAACCTTCAATTAATTTTTTTGCACCCAACAGCTATTGTTTGTTACTAAAGACCTCATTTATATTTAAGATTGCGGCCTCCCAGGTGAGTGGAGGTCCGCTGGGATGTATGACGTTACAACGCATACTTTTACAGCGCATACCTTTACAACACATTTTTTACAACTCAACATCCATTACAATGCATTCCATTACAACGCATGCCATTACAACGAATTTTTAAAAACTACCTTTACAACGCATTCCATTACAACGCATACTACCTTTACAACGCATACCATTACAACGCATAACATTACATTGCATGTATGGTAAGTATTGGATAGTGTAGGGGTAAAAATTACTATTCTAACTCCAGGGGAGTGCAACAGTAGGGTAAGTGTTGGATAGTGTAGGGGTAAAAATTACTATTCTAACTCCAGGGGGTGCAACAGTAGGGTAAGTGTTGGATAGTGTAAGGGTACTATGCGTTGAAATGTTATGCATTGTAATGGTATGCGTTGTAATGACATGCGTTCTAGTGGTATGCGTTGTAGTGTCATGCGTTGTAATGGTTGCGTTGTAGTGGCATGCGATGTAATGGATGTTGCGTTGTAAAAGTTTCGTTGTAATGGTAGTGCGCTGTAAAAGTTATAAAGGTTGTTTCCCGGTCCGCTGCCATATCAAGAGATCCCACCCAATGTCTGGCAGAGATCTCACTGCTTTCAGAGCATCCTCCTCTGCGGCGGGCGCTTCCAAGGCGCAGACAAGGCTACATGTTGTTTTTGCCCCACTAGGCATACTTTTTGCTCTCTCAGAGAGAAATACTTGTAGCAGGGGCTTGTTTCTGAAAAACAAAGAACAAATGACCTGATGTGCTGGGAGTTGTTGAGGGCATGGTGGCTATCTGTATTGTTTCCGGTTTGGGACTGGTAGCCTTTTACAGGCAATTCTGAAAAGGAAAAAATATATAGAAAGACCGGCCCCAAAAAGAATAAGCCAGGCTTGTGCAGCTTTTGCGGCATGCAGCGTGCAGCGGCGTGCAGCGGATGCTGAAAGGGTCATTGCAGATCAGTAGCTTGGTCCTTGGGTGTATGCGTGCTCCCGCCTGCCTGGGAGTGTTGCCCAGATTGCAAGGATCTCACAGATCCCACTGTAGTTATGCTCCATCTGATGTGTAATGCTCAAGTTACTTCCAGGGAGTACATGACGTTGAGCTTGTGTTCTTGATATCACATATGTGATCTGTTCTCCAGCTGAGACTTGCATGACCGTTGGACATGCTATACTAAGGTGATGTAACCTCCTGATCGGAGCCAGACTCAGCCTGCATTGCCGCCACCTGGTCACCTTTTATCACCTGATTCCTCTCAGTGCTGTGGAAACAACTTAGTTTAAATACATTTTATTATTTTCATTAAATAGAACTTAGTGCAATAGTGTTGGGCATATAATACTGATCATAAATGATGTGCACTACATATACAGTATTTTGCTTTAACCCCCTGGCTGCGGCCGGAATTCCGCGCCTGTGCGGCACATTCCGATCGCGGGCGTGGTCATGACGGCTCCCGGCCGTCATCAGCACACGCCCACCGTAACTCATGACAGCCGGGAGCCATCATCAGCACCGAACGGGTTAAAAAGGTACACAGATGTTGTGGAGACAACTTCTTATCTGGACAGAGGAGAGGTCTGAGAGGATACAGAAGCTTGTGGTTTTATGGTAACTAGTAATGGTTTACTCAGATCTTGTTGTGACCTAAAGACATGAATCTCCTTCTGCTTTGGAGCCCACGGTCCTCCTTCTCTAGCCCTGCATCTATAGTAAGCACCTTAAGCAAGTCTGCTGGGTGCAGGTATTGGACGAGCTCTGTTGGGGAAGGATGGTAGGTCCTGTTGGACTTGGTCTTGGACTAAATGTGGTGGGTGTTGCTTGGCATCAGGTGCTTGTTCAGAGCTGAGAATTGTTCCATTAGTCTAGATAACACTCAGAAGATATTTAGGGTCATATTTATCAAGACTTTACATCACCCTTCCACCATGCAAGGGGATTCAAGGTGAAGCAAAATCTAAATGAGATTTATCAAGCCACGCAAGCCCATTTTGTGTGGTCCTGAGTGGTTTTTTAAATCTAGTATAACGCAAGGAAGCACAAACTGCTGGCATGCATTTCTCTGCGGAGGGAGGTGTGCCATGGGGTTAGCATTGGTGTTCCCACCATCCACCAATGGATTCTGACATATTCCTAGATTTATAAACATTGGTAGACCTGGAAATGCAGAAGGAGAAATAGCTTCTGCGGCACACTTAGAAAGGGAAAAGAGGAAAAGGCCTCTGAGGATTGTTTTTGTTCAGTAAATTCTCCCTTCCTGCTCAAAAATAATCCCGCCTGCAATGCAGGCACCCTTGCAGCATGACGCAAGGGTGCCTACGTTTGTGCCTGGCAGCCAAAAGTGTGCCAGTGTTAGGAAAGGACAAGGATGCGCCATATAATGGTAAATACGGCACATTCATGCCCGTTCCCCCCGTCACGCAGCGCATAGCCTCAAGGTAGCTTGCTGTGTTAGGTTACGTGCATTTTTGATAAATATTGCCCTTAGCAACTTCCATAATAAAAAAAATACATTCTGTCTGCCATGTTACTCTGCTGTGATGTTTACCATTCCACATATTCGCATCACAGAGCCTAGATATTCTTCACCTACAAGCCCTCATTTTAGGATCTGCGCAATACAGGGTGGAAATCGTGGGGCGGTCGGGCGATACATTATCGCCGCTTTTATCGGCAGGAAACTGCCGATGAAGCGGCGATAATGGGCTTGATAATATGCTCTATGAATTCCTTTTTAAAAAAAAATTTTTTATTGAGTTTTATGACAGCATACAGACAGAAAGACAAAATAAGAAAAGCAATAGTATTATAAATACAAAAGAAGACATCATACATATCGATAAACATTCCCAACCTTCATACTGAAAGCGTTCTTATACATAGATCATAAAAGCATTTTACGGCTAAACAAATAATCAGAAAATAAATAATGGGTGTTACAAATTACAAGGTACCAGATATATTTCAATAACAGAAATATTTAGAGAAATCCATTAAGAAGCTATCCAGTTATTGATGGGAGACCATAGTTTATATCCAAAAGTTTTCTTCCTTATACTCTTGAGTTTGTACAATGCAATCTCTAAATAGTAGATAGACAATATTTTAGTTAGCCATTTAATAAAATGTGGTGGTTCCTCGTCTAACCATTGAGAAGTAATGCATGAGCGATATACAGCCATACATATAAAAATAAAACCTTTGTTGACCACTGAAAAATTATTAATATTGTTCTTTTCACAACCAAAAATAACCAGTGGTGCTGTTAGTTTTACTGAAATGCCCAAGTTGTTGTGCAGATAAGACTCTAAATAAGATATAAACTGGGTCAATTTAGGGCAAAAGAAAAACATATGAGCAGCGTCAGCTGCATATAGGCCACATCGATTACAGTTTGTTCCTCTCCCCGAATTCTATTTAGCCAGATTACTTGGCGTGTAATACAACTCGAACACAGACATAAAATGTTGGCTACTCAGTGATCCGTTCAATACTAAATTAGTGGCCATTTCTATACTTCTCTCAAGATCAAAATATTCAGAACTTAATTTATTTTGCCATTTTGCTTCCCTAGTTTCTATATCATCCCCTATCTTTTCCTGGAATAATTGATACAAAAAACCCATTTTTTGCCTATCTTTAATGGCCTCGAAGATCGCAAATTTTTCTAGTACAATCAGGTTCTTTGATATTTTCTGATCACAGAAGCTACGAAGTTGAAGGTATTTTAAAAAATCAGTACGATGCAGTCTATAAACATCCCTTAAGTAATCGAAGGAGGCAAATTGGTTCCCTTGAAATAAATCCCCTAATTTGCAAATCCCAGAATTATGCCATCTTGACATCACTTGATCCTTAAATATATCTGGTAAGAGTGGAGAAGCGTGGCTCAGTGGTTAGAGGCGGCAGACCCGGAAGCTGAGATCAGCCGTGGACCAGGGTTCGATTCCCCGCCTCGGCGGGTCTCAGGCTCAAAAATTCCACGGACTCGACAATTCTCGCTCCGGTGCCTACTCGACTCACGGGATTACACTCTGCGACTCTGGGCAATAGCTTGCTTAATCTCCACTACGGCCCCTCGCGGCGGGATGCCTGGCTTTCACCTTGTGAATACCCTACCGGGGTATCTCACAGGGGAATACCAGGACAGGTTCCCTAAGCAAGCGCCTTGAGACCCCTGGGTGATTAGTGCGCTATATAAATCGAAATACATTTACATTTACATACATTTACAATAGAATGCAATTTTGTAAAGGAGAGTATAAGTTAATGTTTGAACCTATGCCTAATCTTCTTTTAGTTGTTCTCCAGATAACATAAGCAGAATAGAGGGTCTTAAATTTGTTTTTTTTATAATAACTTGGTTCAGTAATACGGTTAAAGCATTGTTTGGCCCCAGCACCTAATAGCATCTCATAGATAGATGGAGCAGCAAAATCTTCAGTTGGATCTTCTGGTAAAATAAGAAAACCCATATGCTGTAATATCGCTATCCAGTGACATATCTGGAAATTCGGGATACCCCACCCTCCTCTCTCTCTCGGGGCAGTGTACATCTCTTAAATGCTCTCCGAGCGCGGTGGTACCCCCATAAAAATCGTGAGCACATTCTTTCTATTCGCGAAAAATAAGTGTTAGACATAAGAAAGGGAATAGCCCGAAATAAGTACAAAAACTTAGGAAAAATAGGCATTTTTAGAACGTTACTACGACCAAAAAGTGAGAGCTTTAGATTATTTAATCTATCTAATGTTTTATTAGATGAATTTATAACTGGATCTAAATTTATTGGGATAATATCCTCCACATTAGTTGTAATTTTTATTCCAAGATAAATTGTCTCCTTTTCAAATTTAATGTTCTCGGGACGACCGGTCTCCGAGTGAACAAATCGCGTCTTTCCCACGTTTAATTTATAGCCGGATAACTGACCAAATTTTTCAGCTTCCGCTATAATATTAGGTAATGCAGTGCTAATATCTGATGTCAGTATCGCGATATCATCTGCGTACGCACATACTTTAAAATCCCGGTTGTGTAACTGCACAGGTTTAATTAGGCAATTCCTCTCCAGAGTAGAAATAAATGGGTTGATATATAGTGCGAAGAGCAGGGGGGAACAGGGGCATCCCTGTCTGGTCCCTCTTGCTATCAGCACCTTCCCTGATGTTTTCTCGGAAACCCTAATAACCGCTGATGGATTTAGGTACAGGGTCTGAATAGCACGGACGAATTCCGGCGGAAACCCCTTCCTTACAAGGACTGACTACATAAAATGCCATGAGACCCTGTCGAACGCCTTTTCAGCGCCCAACAGGGCCACACCAATGGGGGAGTTGGTACCCTGCGCCCAATCCAATAAAGAAATTATCCGCCTTATATGATGCGTGGTACCTCTGTGCTCTATGAATCCATGCTGTCTAAAAGAAACTAAGCCTGGCATCATATCATTTAGCCTATTGGCTAGAAGTTTGGAATAAATTTTACTATCTGAGTTTAATAATGAAATGGCTCTATAAGACCCCATTACAGTATCCTTTTTACCTTTTTTTTAAACACGACTATTATAGCATTAGACCATAACTGAGGAGCCATCCCCCGAAATGCTTGTTGGCAAACTTCTAACAGTTCAGTTTTTATCAGATCACAAAATGTCTTATACAATTCCAAAGGGATATTATCCGGACCCATAGCCTTGCCCGTTTCCAGACCCATTATTGCTAATTCAATTTCAGACCAGCCCGGCGGTGCCAACGATATAATTTTTTGAACTTCCAACAATGTTGTAGAAATCACTTCATTTAAATATTCCTCAATATCCAGCCGGTCAGTGTCGTCCCTATATAGCGCTTGATAAAATTCTTGAAAAGATGACAAGACGCCTTCCTTTAAATCTATAACTCTAGGGATATCACTATAGACAGTTTTTTCTCTTGTCCTTTTTGCCAACACACTTCCCGTTTTTTCTCCAAACTCATATGATGTTTCTTTATGTTGTACATACTTTTCCGCAATTTGATCGGCTATGATGGCATAAGCGCTAGCCCTTTTAATCATAAGATCATGCTGAGCCATTTGTACTATATCTACTCCTGCACCTTGCCTTATTATCTCTGCCAGTTTCTTTTCAGCAATATAAACCTGATCAAACTCCTGTTGATGTTTAATCCACATCTTTTTACGTTTAAATTTAGAATTTCTCCACGTACTACTGATTTAAACGTATCCCAAACTATCTCCTGTGCAGCCGTGCCTTTGTTAACAATAAAGAATTCCTGAATTATTTTAGCTATATGTTGTTGGTACTCCTCATCCAAAAGCAACTTTCTATCAAAAGTCCACTGTTGGAACTCCGCTTTTTCAGCCGAGTCTACAATCAATTCTAATGAAATCGGATTATGGTCCGAGATTAGTTTGGGATGAATCTCGATTTTAGCTTTAGCTAACAGTACTGACGAAGTAAAAAAATAATCCAAACGAACAGACTTTGCATGAGGGGTGGAAAAAAAGTGAAACCAGGATCGCTGAAATATTTTAAATTCCATACATCATATAATCCATGATCCAAAATCAAGCCCCGGAGAGCATTAAAAACTAACTTCTTTCGTCCAGTATATACATGATTAGATCTAAGATTCACACCAGCTTCAAGATTGATATTGAGATCCCCACATATTATCAATGGCAACGTCCATTGTGTCAATTCCACATTCAGAAAAATAAACAGTTCCAAATTATCCAAATTTGGCCCATAAACATTGCAGAGTGTAAACTTGTATAGACCAAACCTAAACTCAGAGATAGCCCAGCGTCCCCATTTGTCAGCTGCGGTTTTAACACACTCCCCAGCCCCCCTTTTTTTAAGTATCGCAACCCCTCTTTTAATACCCATCTGTTTAGAACATACTATCAACTCCATACCCAGATTTCTAAAATAACTTCTATTGACCCAAGCAACATGCGTTTCTTGCAAACACAATATATCAATATGCAGTATTTGTACTATTCTGGCTAGAATTTGTCGTTTGTTTGAGTCATTAAGATCACATATATTTAATGTACAAATCTTTATTTTCCTATCCATAAGCAGTATAGTGAGGAACCAACACTGAAATAGCATAAACGATTTTTTAAAATTCAACTGCATTACATCCGCTTTCACAAATTTCCATTCTTGTATCGATTAACTGTTTTGATCCTATTCTATCTGCTGCTGCCTTTTTCACCCACCACCACTAAGGACCCGTGCCCCACCCCTTTCCCAGCCGGTCATACCAACTACCCCAACCCTCCCACCCACCCCCACCCTTCCTTCCCACCTTATGAGGCCCAGGGACCATTAGTCACTGCAAAATATGGAGTGCCGTGTCCTCCCCTCTCCTGGCACTTGACATTAAATCTGAACAGAAAAAAACCCTACATCGCAGTATTTTCAGGAAGAAGGTCCTAATAACAGCTAAAAAGAAAAGAAGGGATACAAGAAAAGAGATAAGGAGAAAAAGAAAAAAAAGAAATATCACAGTAGGGAAAAACATTCTTAATTACACCAGCAAGGGCTTCCGCCCAACATTCCCTGATTTTTCTCTTTTTTATGACTTACTACTTCCCCCCCTATAGAGTCTCCAGGTATTCTTTAGCTTGGATCTCTGACCAGAAAAATTTAGTTTGACCTTTCACCAAAACCTTAAGTTTTGCCGGATTCTGTAAATAGACCACAGCCCCTTTTCTAAAAAAAAAATCTGGTATCAATTGTCTTAAATGCCATCGTTTGGTGACTGTGGCCGAACAAAAATCTGGTCTCACAAAGAAACTGCAATCTTTAGCATTGGCTTTCTTGTCTGGTCGTGCCAGAGCAAATATGTCCTCTCGTGCTAAAAAGTTATTAAGACAAACTAAGATTGCTCTAGGAAAGCTCTGTTCTCCTTGTCGAGGTTTCTTTACTGTGAAAGGAAACCGATGTGCCCTTTGGATTTCTCTGGACCAGTCCCAAGCTGTCAGTTCGGGAAAAGATTAATTCAGTAGCTCCGAAATGAATTTACGCACATCCAAGCCCTCCTTTTTATCCGGAATCCCCAAAAAACGTAAATTATTCCTGCAAGCTTGATTTTCCATCTCCGAGAGTTTGTGACTCAAGTCATCACGGTGAGCCTTCAGAGCGTCTAGCTCCGCTTTTTGAGCGACAGTATGATCCTCTAAGGCTGAAATTTGGGCTTCTGCCTCCGAAACTCTTTCTGCTGTTTCTGTGCCTATTTTTATTGCACGCCGTACAGCGTTCTTGACCTTGCTACATGTGGCCTGCATCTTGATATTTTCCGCTTTGCTCTCGGCTCTATGGCTCATCATAGTTTTCTAAATAGTTGCCAAAGTAATCTCCTGGGTGGATGGTTTAGCAGTATTTTCGGCGTCTGTCTCAGCTAAATTTAAACCTCTAGCTCCTTCTGCAATTTCACTAGGAGTTAAGATATTTTCTGATGTTGCCAGCCGTGGACCTTTTTTCTTTTGTCTCTTAACTGTGGTAACACTAGTATTAGTAGATGCTGTACACCGTCTTAAATCCTCATCAAAGCTGCTGCCTTCACAGTAGTCTACCCATTCCTTGCTTATATTCAATCCCTCATCTGAGGATGCTTCAGACAGTGAATAAAAGTTTTCATCAGATTCAGAGGTCCCTGTTCCCCCTTGTGCCCCCTCGTTCCCTACCAATGAATCTTTTCCAGTCATTTGAAGGCCCTGATTATCCTTTAAATCCTCTGAATTTCCAAGGACTTCGTCTCCCATAATGCATCTAGTTTCACCGTTGCACCTAGTTTGTTGTTGGTTCTCATTTAACTCTACCTCCAGAGCTAATTCTGTCTGATTCGATATTTCTTTATGAGAGGATTGTTCGCTATTAGCAACCAGGGGAACAATTTTATCCGTGTTACTTTGCGTTAAATCCAAATTACGCGCATTCTGTTTTTCAATCATGGCAGGAAGAGTCTGTGGGTCCGATTCACAGAATGAACTTAAGACTCAATCCTAAACTTACTACTTTTGGTATTCACAGAAGTTAGGATTTTGTCTTAAGTCTGTCTTAAGACAGACTTAAGACAGACTTAAGACAAAATCCTAACTTCTGTGAATACCAAAAGTAGTAAGTGCATTCTGTGAATACCAAAATAGTAGTAAGTTTAGGATTTAGATTTAAGTTCATTCTGTGAATCGGGCCCAGTAAGCCTTGATTAGATACACGTGAAATAGCAGCATTTTTCACCCGACTATCATCTCCCTTTTTTTGCTGTGCTTTAACATTATAAGTACTCTGGGTGCAAGGAGTAGCGAAAACAGTCTCACCTTCTGTGTTTGAGCTTTCGATTGTATTGTTTTTCCTCCATTTTTCTCCATAATTGTTTCTGTGGTTTGCTCCTTAGTTTTATTACTACGTGTGGTAACCTTTACCACCTCCTTTACATTAGCGGGAACTTTCCGTGGCATCCTCTTTTCCTCTTGGTGGTTCCTCCTTGGCCTCGAATTACTCCAAGCCGGTACCCCAATAAACATAAAGGGAACTGCCAAAAAGGAGCCCTATATCGGGTTAATAGCCAGCTGCTCAGCATCTATATCAGAACCGAGTTACCACTCTTAGTCTTCTGTAGTAATCCACAGAAAGCCACGTTAGCTCCTAGTACCTCAGGCACCAATTAAATCACCGCAGTCCACTCCGCTTTTTCCAGTGTCCCAACTTCTCTTCACACAGGCAGAGACTGATTCAGAATGATTGTGGGATTATTTACTTTTTTCACTTTTAAATAAATGTCCCAAAACCTCTTTCTTTTATTCGACTTCCAATATTAGCGCTGCATTAGTAAAAGCCGGTCTACTCACCTCGGCAGGGACTCGAATCCGTGGCTCCGATTTTGGAAACAACTTCGCTGTCTCACAGAGCTCCCGCAATTCTCTCTCGCCTTTGAGGTTCTGTGATTCTTGAGCCTGACTCCATTTTGTCTGAATTGTTCGTAGACACCATTTTAGTGTTGCCATCATGTAGGCCGTAGAGGTGAACGAACGAACAAAGTTGCATGGGCCTCATTGTTCATGTATGCATTAACAGGCCCTTTTCGACTCTGAAAGAACTGCAGAGAAACTGACCTCTTCACATGAAACTGACCTTTTGCGAGGCAAGTTTCTCTAGCTGATAGTTGTCTGAGATTGCTAATCAATGTTCAGGAGATTGTTAACTTTAGTTTCCTTGCACATATCATATCCTAATCAGCATCTGAATTGTTTCGTTCCTTACGACTTTTCATTTCATGGGTTGTGCTTTACAATTATAAATTTGTCCGGCTTGCAAAGATCGAATTTGGGACAGTCCTAATAATTAACTTTTGGGTTCGGTTACTGTAAATTGGGTTTTTGTTAATGTGATACTCAGTTAGAAAATGTGTCCTATTGGTCAGAATTTTGCGCAGTGGGTGTGCATTTATAATGAGAATATGGTGTATAAATAATGATGTCTTGCTCTATGAAAATTGAGCAGTTTCCTGAGTTGTACACCGTGTTGTATTGCTGGGATTACTGTTACTAGCTGCAGCTAATAAATTTGATCTCTGACGCCATCTAGAAGTATTCTGTGTCTCTGTATACCAAGGCAAGGGAACCCGAAGACTTCGGGCATGTCCCTGGCGCCGCTGGGTCTTGAAACCCCAGTTCTTCACCTCTCTCACCGCCGTTGCTTGTCCGGGCCGGTTTACTGTTGTTGAAACATTCCGGCGAGCGTTCCGATGGACACACAGCTGCTGCAGCCTACACCTGACTTGTAGTCTCCCGCGGGGACAGACCACTTTATCAGCACCGCATTAAACCGCAGCCGCAGCAGCCGCTTCTACATCGGCGTTTTCCCAGACGTCCTGAGCTCAATGAAACGGACCAAACAGAACAAACACAAGAAAGAATCTCCACCTTCCTATTCATTCAAGGTCCCCCGCACGATGCAGCGCTCCTCTCCTCTCCCTGAAATGCTACAGGTCAGTAACCAGAAGAGAGAAGGTTCGAGCTGCCTACACAGCCCACGCCACGGCCGCCATCTTGCCTCCCGCTCTATGAATTCCTATCGAAGCCCATGTTAGATGTGAAGACATCTAACATGGGCTTCGATAGGAATTCATAGAGCATATTATCAAGCCCATTATCGCCGCTTTATCGGCAGTTTCCTGCCGATAAAAGTGGCGATAATGTATCGCCCGTCCTTGATAATATGCCCCCGTATTCCTACTAAATAGCGATACTGCTGTATTCAGTATTTACAGGTGGAACGAGGGTGACCCCTGTCTGTTATTTACATGGACTATTTTTGAAAGGATTGGCCCCTCAGCATGGCGAGCTAGAGCCATGCCCTTGCCCTGCAGTGCCAGCCCAGTGCCATCAGCATGCAGTATCAGTTGTGCCCCTCCCACTGCACTCATCAAGCTCTGTACCATACTGGCCAATTGGAATCTACATTTAGTCCAGAGCACAAGTCGCCCACCTCACAGTGCCCACACCATGAACTCCGCATGCAGTGGACGGCACTTGCAGTGCCAGTTTTGAGCCTCATTCTCCTTTACAAGCCATGGCACTCACACAGCACTGGTTGAATCACCTCTGTCCATCCTACACGAGGCCCCCAGGGACCTACATTTAATTTAGGACAGGAGTCCCAGTGACACACCGATATTTGCAACCCTTGACAAGTTGGAATTCAGTCTTCATCTTTCTAGCGCCTCTCGACCTCCCTAGTGGTGTTTTCACTGCAGAATGCCAATTGCAATTGTCTTGTAAACAGTATTAATACAAAATCCATCTTACCTGACTTAATGTGCGTGTCACCATTACTTGTTTAATACTAGGCAGGACCAAATCAGTTACGTTTTGAAATTCCACTTGTTCTCTAATTTCCCTTCTCTTATGTCTCTCTCCCTGCAACGGTGGAGTTGTCTGACAGTTGGAATGCGGGTTCCTAAGCTATTGTGCAGAGGAAATTACCTAGTGGAGGAATAGACAACATCTGAAACAATAAAAACACTGACATTACATGGCTATATGACGTGCCCTTCTTCACTATGTTCCTGGAGCTGTGAATGAAAAAGATGGTCAGAAAACAAGTTCGGAACTTGTGGCCGAGGCTCTGGCGAGACGTTGTGAACATTTCTGCATGGTGGTCATCTTTGTTGCATAGTGAATGGCTTTGCTGCATAGTGAGTGGCTTTGCTGTGTGGTGAATGACATTTGTGGGAGATGGCCGATCTTGCTGTGAAGTGATTGGGCTTATTGCATAGTGTTTGGTTTTGTTGTGAGGTTGTCAGCATAGTAACAAGGGTGCAGAATTGCTTTGTTACAAGGTGGTTGGCTCTGTGGCATGGTGGTCGACTTTGCTGCAATCTGGATAGCCTATATTTATTTATTTATTTATAAAGTTTAATGTAGCGCGAACCTGACCCAAGAGGGTATCAGAGCGCTTTACATTTAGGATTGTTACAATAAAAGTTACATCAGTTACAAGAGCATATAAAGGTACAGTACACAAAAATAATGTTGCAAGAATTCGAAGGAGGAAGGGAAGGAAGGAGTCATTAGCAGGCAGAAGAGGAGGAACTGTGCCCAACGTCCGGCTGGGTAGCTGACAGTCAGGGGGAAACCAGGGCCAATCTCCTCAATAGCTGTCTAGCAGCTCCACCGGGCATCAGCCATGTTGCTCAGGTCTCAGCGATCAGAGGAACCAGTTTTGAGTTTAGTTGATTTGATAAGTTTATAAAGTGCTGGCTAGACCCAGAGGTATCAGAGCGCTTAACCAGAGGATCGTTGCATTACAAGGTAAATCTAGAAAGATTATATATAGCGCTGGCTAAACCCGGATATATCAGAGCGCTTTGCCAGAGGAACCTTGCGTTACAAGTTACATCAGTTACCGTAACGTAGTAAGGTACAATAAACAAACAAAGAGGTTGAGGGGATTTGTAGGAGAGGAGGGGACCATAGCAGGGAGACGAGGAAGAACTGTGCCCAATGTCCGGCTGGTTAGGTGACGTCGAGGGGGAAACCACGGCCAATCTCCTCATTAGCTGTCTAGCAGCTCCACCGGGCATCAGACATGTTGCTCAGGTCTCAGCATTCAGGATTAAAATAGCTTAGACCCGAAGGTATCAAAGCATTTCACATGATATCCTTATTGTTCCAAGATTACATCAGTTATAGGTTACAACGGTTGCAGGGAGTGCATATAGAGATCTTTGAAGACGCGGTCAGAGGAAACGTAGAGGGGTAACAGGGTAGGGGGGAGATATGAGAGAAAGACGAAGGGAAAAATCAGCCCAAAGTATATCCCTCATACTTTTCAATTAATGACAAATTAGCCACAACAAAAATGATGACAGGTCTTGAGGAGCTGTTGGTTGAAAGGTAGGTGGGTGTTAGGGTTATGAGATTTATGTAGCGCTGGCTAGACCCGAAGGTATCACAGCGCTGTACATGAGGTTCCAAAAACATAACAAAATTAGCATCAATTAAAAAATACATCAGTTACTAATAAAACATTTAGAGAGAATAGATGAATCGCAAAATCATTGTTATGAGGGGTGATCCAAGTGGGGAAGGATGGTGGGAGAGCAATCTTAGCCTCGCTGGTGTGAAGCTCACAGAGCCAGTCCAAGTAGTCTGGTGAGGTTGAAGGGCTTCTCTCTTCGCTTCAGGCTCCTGCAGAGGGCTTGATTTTGAACTGGCGGCCGGGTCTCCCCTCTCCGCACTCCCGGCTTGCACTCACCGCCTCTCCTGGTGCCGGGGTGGTCGCCGCTGGATCCGATTCACTTTCCTTTGAAGTGGGTGTTGGCGGTTACTCCGTGCTGGCGCTCTGGGTCTCTTATGTGGAATGGGCAGCTTTGCTGTGGGTTCATGGTATACGGAGAATGCTTTTGTCAGAGTAGGGTATGACTTGTACAGGGTTGTGGCTCTGCAATTAGTCGATTGATGAATTTGGACAACTTCTCTGAGGTAACTTTGGGAGAGGAGGCATCCGAAAGGCAAAAGTAGGATCACTGAGGTCATCTGGGTGTCATGGGTAATTTTGGATTCAGGAATGACTTCTAATTTTTTCTCTTTGGTGCAGGAAGTGTGGGTGATTGACTGACCATGGTTGAGTGTGGGGCTAGAGTTGGTTAAGGAGCAGTGGTGCGCTTGGTGTCTTGCGGCATTAGTTCCACTTTCCTTTCAATTACTTTCAGGAAACTCCTTGCCATGCAAGGACCAGTGCCAGTTAGGCAGGTTTCCCGGACATGTCATTGGTTTTGCTTGATTGTGATTCCCCAAAAACTGGATATCACGAGCAGTGGAATCAATCAGTGAATCAGCTGAGCCTGTTCCAATGAACTCCACTGCAGTGGCTATATTTAGAGACAGCAATGTGGCCTAAGGGAACTATTGCTTCAATGAGAAGAACAGCCAATCAAAGAAGACTTTCCTAGATGTCTGTTCTGCACCTCTCCTCTCGGGAAGTAAGTCACTTTATTCTTTTTTTGTTAAATAATTGTAATTACAATTTCATAATATAATGGAAAAAGTGAATTAGAACCATGGAAATCGATACAAATTTAAAAATGCAATATAAATATGAGACTAAATACAAGAATATTTTGTGTTATAGAAAAAGAGAAAATAGGAAGGGAAGCAAATGGGACAGAGGAAAAGGGAAGAAAATAGATAGGAGAGAAGAGAAGAGGAGAGAAAAAAAATGTAAAATAAGAAAATTATGAGCATAGGGAGAAAGGTGAAAGGTAGACAGTATAGGTCAGACTTAGGGCCTTATTTTGAGTTTGGCGGTCTGATGGATTGCCAATCCCGCAATTGGGGTGTGGCTACTGCCACACCGGTGGTCCAACCCCCCTATAACAAGTTGGGCGGTCAGACTTCCATGGGAGTGGTGCTGCTGCCAAGAATCCCCGATCCTTGGTGGTCTTGCAGCGGTCTGACTCCCCTAATATGCTGACAGTGCCGCTGCAGCACCAGCAAGCATATTAGGAATGTCCATACTGCCACAGTTTTCTTGGCGGTGAGCCCGCCATGAAAAGTGGTGAGGAAACAAAGGGGGCCCTACAGGGCCCCCGGATGCTTCTGCGCCAGGGGATGCATGCAGGGAGCACATGGTTTGCCTCCCTGTCTGCGGGCCCGATTCACAGAATGTACTTAAGACTCAATCCTAAACTTACTACTATTTTGGTATTCACAGAATGCACTTACTACTTTTGGCATTCACAGAATGAACTTACTACTTTTGGTATTTACAGAAGTTAGGATTTTGTCTTAAATTTGTCTTAAGACAAACTTAAGACAGACTTAAGACAGACTTAAGACAGACTTAAGACAAAATCCTAACTTCTGTGAATACCAAAAGTAGTAAGTTCATTCTGTGAATGCCAAAAGTAGTAAGTGCATTCTGTGAATACCAAAATAGTAGTAAGTTTAGGATTGAGTCTTAAGTTCATTCTGTGAATCGGGCCCTGCATACACACCCAGTTCCTGCAGGGCAATAACTTGACAGTCTATGCCCTGCAGGAACATGGAATGGCGTTCCCATTGCGGTACCTTTCTATGGTTCTCATATGATCTTTAGCACTGCACTGCCATAGGCCAGCCGCAGCAAGACTGCCGACCTAGACTCCAGTCGGAATCCAGCAGGCGTTCACATTATGGCTTTCGCGTTGTGGCACCAGAGTGCTGGTGTGGTGGCCCACTGCCACACCGCAAAAGTCATAGTAAGGCCATTAATCTATTGGGATAAAGTAAGAGATGATACAGCATGGTTCCTATGCTCATCACATACACATTTACACCAAGTACTTATAGAAAGTTTAAAGAAATCTTCCAACATGAAAGTATTACTTCAAAGACAAGAGCAATAAAAAGATCCAATAATAAAAGTCTAGTTTCCAAAAAATCTGTGCTTAAGGAACCAAAAGAAAATGTTTTGTAAGATGAGAGTAAAATCCTTAAGCATTAGACCAAACTGAAATCCAAAAACTATGAAGATGATAAATATTATACAACATGTGTATTAATGATCCAGTGTGTTTAGAACAAGTCCAGAACAACAGGGGGGCTGAAGAACTGAATTTAGTTATATGTTCTGGGATAAGAAGAGCTCTATTTTAGAAAATGAAAAGTTATTGTGTAATATGTTTATTCCAAGGTTGGGAAGACAAGGAAATATTTAAGTCGTCTTCCGATAATAATTCAATCACCCTTTTAGTTTGGCTGGCCGGTGGGTATAGTAGGGATAGTAGAGTTTTGTATATAAAAGCAGCTTTAGGAGAGATGCATTTAAAATGGTATTAAGATGGGAGGCAAGATGGCCGCGGAGCAGTCTCAGGAGTAGGTTGCTCTCACCTCTCCCTCCTGATGGTTGGTTCCTGGTAGCAGAGTGACAAGGTGGAATGTACAAATTATGAAGAAGAGAAGCTGGATTGTGCAGACCCTACTACTATCTCGACAGCAGAAGATAATCAGCAAGAGCTTATCACGCTCCTTAGCGGACCTCTGGGGCAGGGTATTGTGCTCGTTAGCAGAGGCATCGGGAACACTGAGCAGGAGCTGGGCTTTACTGAACTATAGGATGCCGCCGCGCACCAAACCGAAAGAAGCCAGGGACATCGCAGCTGAAGGGGAGGCTGTATCAGGCGTTAGTATCCCCTCAGAGCCACGTACGGTGACAAGGATGCAGGCAGCCAAGCTGGGCAGTGATGTTACAGTGCATGAACCAGACCCAGACCCTCAACTACGGAAAACTAAAGAAAAGGGGGAGAAACTTAAAATCAAAGATCGAGACGCTAAATTGAAAGCGGGAGCTGAGGGCGGAAAAAGCAGAGAAGAAAGCGCTAGCAGCAGCTGTACTGAAGCAATCTAAAGCGACTCCAAAGTCTGCAGAGTTAAGAAGTAAAAAAAGTGCCGGTATGCGTCAACCTACTGTGCAGGAAGCATTCGGTACATTGATGGTGCCACCACCCGGGGCGACGACAACGACAGGAGCGTTGGAGGGTGATCTCATGACTAATGGCGGAGCGGCGAGACGCTCTACGGAACAGCTGGGATTACGGAATCATCGACTCATGCAGGCAAAGTGCACTCTCCTGGGATAATGACGGTGGTGGGAGCGTTGGATGGCGAGCTTGTGGTTAATGGCGGAGCGGCAGGGCGTACCGCAGAAACAGCCGAGGTGGCTGGGGGATCGGCTCAGGCAGGCAAGGTGCGCGCGCAGGATACAGAGTACAGCCTACACCCAGAAGCAGAAATCGCAGAACGGGTGGAGCGGACGGAGCAGACGGAGCAGACCGAGCAGACTGCGACATCAGTGGAGATATTGGAGATAGTGAATGCCCGTACGGAGGGCAGTAATTCATGTCCCCCAGGTATTATGCAAGGTAGAGATGCTCCAGATACCACAGATAACGGGGGAGCGAACGTTACAGAGGAGACAGGAGAGCCCACCAGAGGCTCAGTACATGCAGAGTCCATAGAGGTAAGCTGCGCTACTGACACACTGGGCAGCACAGGTACTGTAGCAATTTCCGAAGAGACTCCCTTAGAGCAATTAGCGGAATCCATGATGAAGGGGAATAATGAGGTTGTCATTATGGATAATGTTGCCGCTGGACAGGGGCCGGAGGCAGACATCTCATCCAAGGCCATGAATACTGAAATAGAAGGTAATTTGACTCTGAAAGAGCAGACTGGTACTGAGGAGTGGCAGCTGGTCCCTGGAACCCCAACAGAGGATTGCTTTTTTTCTGTGAATGAAACAGGTGTTTCGGAGACCTCAGAGGGGACCGTTACCGAGAGTGAGTCGGAGGGACATACTGAGGAGACCCCCTCAGTAAGTGAAGACTCAGACTTGGCGCTATCTGGCTCAGATACAGGCTCAGAGACAGAGGAGTCAGAGGAGTCAGATGAGCTAGTAGAGTCAATCAAAAAGAAGCCTAAAAATCAGAAACGGAAGCAACAGCAGAGGAGCCGACAACGTTATAAACGGCATGACCCTGTCAGCCCAACGCATAAAGAGGTCACCAAAAAACTGGATTAGGTCTACTCGGCTACCTCAAGTCTGTATCAAGAAGATGATATGGCACATGGGGGGGCTAGAGGTCAGCAAAGGATCCAGCATGGAGAAACACCCACGATTGGCCTACTGTACTCCACCTTAAAGCAGATGCAGGGAGAGGCGAGATCAGAAAGCAGGAGGACTAAGCAAGAAAACAAGAAAATTCAGAACTCTCTTAGCAAAATGAATAAATGATATGCTGAGATGGCGGGCAGGATTACAGAGGTGGAGGAACGGACTGGTAAAATGGAGAATGAGGTTTCTAGATGGCATGAGTTTAAGGAGAGTCAAGTCAAGGCCACAGAGGACATAAACTGGAAACTCGAGGACATGGAAAATAGGCAAAGGCGAAATAACATCAGACTCTTGGGGATTCCGGAGGGAGCAGAAGAGCAGGACCCGAGGGCCTACGTAGTGGCACTTTTTAGGGGGCCTTCCCAGAGCAGGAGAGATGGAACTGGGATGAAGAGGTGCAGAGAGCGCACAGATTTCCACTAATCCAGAAGCAATCATATCGCGGCTCACAGAAGGGCAAACCAAGAGCCATGTTGGTGATTATGGGGAATTTCATGGCCAGGCAGGAAGTCATGGACAGGGCTAAACCGCAGGACCGTCGCATGTTTAATGGGGTAACATTCTTTGCACGTCCTGACTTCTGCCACGTCACTGTGGAAAGGAGATGGAGGCTACGATAGATGATCGAACCATTTCAGAAGCAAGGATGCGAGGCTTATTTGCTATTTCCTGCGAGACTTAAAATAATAGTGGAAGATCAGACAAGAATGTTCTTCTCGGAGATTAAGGCGCAAGCCTTCCTGGATGAATACAAGGAGAAACACAAACGAGGGGGCGCTTGAATGGGTAGCCAAGTTCCCTGATGACAAGGCATAATAGTATCAAGTGTAACTGGACATTTCTATCGACACAAAGGGTTTTATATAGGGGGTGTGCAGTGGAGGGTTTGGTCACTTTGGTAGATAAATTTGGGTGTAGCACTAGGCAAAAAAGTTACACCTCAAGGAACTTATAAGGTTGTGTTGAAAGGGAGGGAGAGGGTTGCGACGCTCCGTTGAGCTGGGAAGCAGTCATCCATAGGTCAGATTTGACCTATTTGCCTGTAAGGGGGGGGGAGCCCGGGGGAGGGGGAGGGGTACGAAGGACAGGGGATGTGGGCAGGTTTAACCAGGGATAAGGACAGGGGCAAGAGCACAGAGCAAAGAGATATGTTGATCAATTGCGGATTGAACAAGCAGTCAGGAAGGCCAGTAGAATGGATAGGAGATACAGGTTTGATAAGCACTGGATGAAATGGGTACTAGAAGAACTAATATAGATATTAGGGTAGTTACACTAAATGTATGTGGCCTCAATGATCAAACTAAAAGGCAAAAAGTGGATGTGATGCTGAAAGAGACATGGGCAGATTTTTTTCTCCTTCAGGAGACTCATATAGAAGGGGACAAGCGGTTTTTGCTGGAGCAATTAGGGTTTCGGGTACTAGCCTATTCTAAACAGGGAGTTAAGAAAAGGGGTGTTGCCATCCTTACAAAGAGGTTTGATATCCAGACGAGGAAAAAACTAGAAGATCAATGGGGTAGATGGGTTTTGATAGAATGTTTGATTGGGGAGGAATGGGTCACATTAGGCTCAGTATATGGGTCTACCGAGGATGATCCGGAGGTATTTGACTTTTTGGATATAGAATTGGCAACATGGGCACCGAAAATAATTTTAGCTGGTGATTTTAATATAAATGGTGCTGATGGGCTAGGCCTGGGAAATCATGGTCTCTACTCAGGTAGGAAAAAGAGAGTCTGCAGGGCAATTCAGAGGATGGCTAGCAATAACTCATTAAGTGATATATGGGGGCAATTAAAACCGTCTGAACCTGGATACACCTACTATTCAGCACCCCATAAAATCTGTGTTAGATTAGACTATTATTTTGCATCTGGTTTTTCGCTCTCCAAAATGCACATTGAGAGACTACCTCGTATAGTATCCGACCATAACCCTCTTGTTCTTACGATTCATGGAGATGGCTTTATGAGACACGCAAGGGCCTGGTCATTTGAAAAAGAGCTCTTGGTAGATTCAGCTTATGTAGAACGTATGCATGCATGGATTAGAGACTTCTGGGATATTAATGGGGTAGTACCGCAATAGGAAATGCATGGGATGCTTTTAAAGCAGGGGTCCGCGGCGAGACATTGAGCTACAGCCTGGCAAAACAGAAAAAAGAAAAAGAACTATCAGGGCAGTTAAAGATAGCAGTGTTAAATGCAGAACAGGAACTGGTCAGGGTTATTAGGGAAAGGCAAGATTCGGATCAGCAGGTTTTACAGGTTATGTTAGCTAAGGCGGCAGCTGAGGAATACATATCACGAAAGGCAGCTAAAATCTTTAAGGAAAGAAGGGAAGGATGTTACGAATATAATGAAAAGGTGGGCCATATTCCTTTCAGTTAGAACAAGGCAGAGAGAAGCAAGAGGGAAAATTAGAGAAATAGGAGATACAGAAGGTAACATAGTCACTGAAGAGAAAGAGATCCTGGAGGTCTTTAGGAAGTTCTATGTCAAATTGTATACAGGGGAACAGGAAAGACCACCAGAGGATATAAGTGGATATCTAGAGGGAACACCAAGCAGAGTACTATCGGAGATTGACAGTGAGGCGCTGGGGGCTCCACTGGATGAGGAGGAAATTATGGAGGCCATGCTAAGTCTGCCATCTGGCAAAGCAGCCGGGCCGGATATGATCCCGGGAGAATTTTATAAGGTTTTTTTTACGTCTCTAAAAACGGATTTAATGAATACAATGCTTGCTGCTCAAGAAGGAGTATCAACTCCTGTCAGCTGCGCCGGGGCTGACATAATAATAATCCTTAAGAAGGGCAAGTCACCAACCAACCCTGGATCATATCGTCCTATAACCTTAATTAATTCGGACGTTAAATTTTTTTCAAAATCTTTGGCTACCAGACTATCGGGGGTGATAAGAGGACTAGTCAGTAAAGATCAGCACAGGTTTATTCCAAACAGGGGCACAACACAACACATCAGAAAAGTAATTACTTTATTTGATGCCCAGGGGATAACACAAGAGGGGGCAGGGGGACCTATGGCAGTCCTACTGCTAGACGCCGAGAAGGCGTTCGATCGCGTGACCTGGGAGTTCCTGTGGGCAGTAGTGAGGAAAGCGGGGTGCGGGGAAAGGTTCTTGAAATCAATACGATCAATGTACAGGGCTCCAACGGCATGTATAAGAGTAAATAAGGAACGCTCAAGCTCCATTGTAATCTCGCGTGGCACTAGACAGGGGTGTCCTTGCTCACCCCTGCTATTTGCGCTGTATATTGACCCACTATTTGCTAAGTTAGAACAAAACGAGCGGATACAACCCCTGGCAACAAAAATGGGTCCATGCAAAGTACTAGCGGACGACGTGGCAGTTCTTACACCCACACCCATAGAGTCTATCAGGGAAATAGAACTAGAGGCAGATCAGTTTGGCAGGGTGGCAGGGTATGCATTGAACAAATCTAAGACCCAGATTGTCTGTAATGCATATGCAGAATGCACTGATCCCCGGGTGGTGACAGAGGGGGTGTATCTGGGAGTGGCTATCACGGCAGATTTAGATCAGTTAGTAGAAAATAATATTAGTCCAATAATAAACAAGGCCAAACGAGATCTGGACAGGGTACATAACATCCATATGTCTATAGTAGGCCGGGAGAATTTTGTTAAAATGAATCTGCTTCCAAAGTTCTTATATTTATTTAGAACAATCCCTCTATATTTTAACGTTAACTGGTTTACTCTAATAGAACAAATGTTTAACCGGTTTATTTGGTCCCACGGTAAAACCAGAAGGGCTCTTAGATTCATGTCGCTACCACGGGAGCGTGGGGGATGGGCTATGCCAGACTTAAAGTTGTATTATTGGGCAGCTGCATTACAACAAATGACTAGTCTTTTGGGAGGGTCTGAAATGGAAGCAGTACATCATACCGGCTCCACTGAGATTTATGGATTGGTTTTAGGAGATGAGGTTGAGAATGTGTTATTGAAGCAAATGGAGCCGCGCTTTTTCAAAGATACTAAATCTAAGACAGTGGATGCAGCATATAAGATCTGGCAGGCTTTTAAGAAGAGCTTTGGCATGGGCAGATTTAATGCCCACACCAGATTGGGAAGGAACCCCACATTACCACAGAATATATTTGGAGACGCAACTTTTGGGGAGTGGGTAAGGCTTGGGATTAGGAATGTGGGGGATCTTATAGGCCCCGAGGGTGTCTATCAATTTTCAGTATTGCAAGGGAAGTTTGGAATGAATACACGAAGCTTTTTCAAATATCTACAAGTAAGAAGCTTCCTTGCAGGCAAGACAGGGGAGGAGAGAGGCTTTGAACATAATATAATACTTCAGGCCATCGAGGAGGGGCAAGGTTGTACAATTGGAAGATTATATGCAGAGCTGATTAACAACAGAGATGATGATCTGGAGAAGGTAGAGCTGAAGTGGATTAATAGAATGGGAATAGAGCGGGGGTGTTTGTGAAATCACTAAAGTATGGTTATGAAATTCTCTGCTCCTCAGCCTTGCAAGCACAGCATTATAAAACTCTGTATATGCGGTACTATACACCTGCCAAAATAGCTCAATGGGGGGGGAACACAGGGAATAACATGCCCCAGATGTGACAGTAATGAGAGCGACATACTGCATATGTTTGTTGTTTGCCCAGTCTTACGGCCATTACTAGAAGCGATGGAGGTATTCATGGACAGAACACTTAAACTGCAAATTAGACTAACACCAGAATTGGTCATGTTAGGGGTCACAAGTGACGCCTCTTGTCGCAATCATGAATATTTTCTATTCGTGGCAATGGCAGTTTTTCGCCTGTGTATTGCGGCAGCCTGGAAAGATAAAACACCACCTTTGCTGCAACAGTGGGTAGCTAGGCTACTGCATAGCTGTAACTTAGAGAACTCAATTTATGCCAGGCGGGGAAAAAAAGGGAGAGCAAAGGGACAGCAAATCTCGGCCCCAATTAATAAATGGAGGGAAGGAGTGGGTTAAGAATTTTCAGTGATGTTTGTTTTGGTGGAATGCGCAGGTTATATCCTTACACGAACCTTATCTCAGTCAGATCCCTACTCTTTTCTCATTATTTTTTTTTCCCTTTTTTTTTATCCTATCTGTATTTTTATTATACTTGCCTTCTATTTATGTATTTATGTATTGTGCACGGATTGTATATATGGTTTGCCCCAGGTCCGAATTTAAAGGAAACTGTCCTTCGGGGGAGGTGGGTGGGGGGGGGGGGTTAAAATGTAGGAAAATCTTCAATAAATATTTAAAAAAAATGGTATTAAGATATGCAGGTATGATTGATAGAGGTGGATCAAGGGATCAAGGCTTGGATATTATTTACAAATTGACATACATAAATCTTCTTTGTGCCAATGTTTAAAATAGAATGATCTATTATGTATCTTGAGAACTGTATTATACCAAAGAGAAGAATGTAAAAAACAGAGTTGGAAAGAAAATTTATGAAGCAATAATTGTTTGACTAAGAAGTACCAGTATTTTAAAATATGGCTATATAATTGGGTTGTTGATGATGATGATTTGGCATTTATATTGCACACAGCTACTCCAAGGAGTAGCTGTGTGCACAGCTTATTTAAAAAGCCAGGTTTTCAACCTTTTCTTAAATAAACCTGGATCGCTTACAGTGTGTAATTCCAGCTGCAGCTGATTCCACGCTACAGCACCCAACATGGAAAGTGATCTTTGCAGCTAATGGAACTTAACTGATGTACTTGTTCTTCATTTTTTTCTTTAGCGTTGCCCCTGACAAAGGGACTTCACCTACTTCCCGAAATGCATTGGGCTATCGATATCCATCAATGAAATGTTTTTGCATTTTGATTTATTGTTTTGTATTGCATAATTCACTAGATGCATACTATATTGTTTGTGTAAATAATATTTCTGAAGTTGAAAACTTAACATACATGTTACAAATAAATCACATGATTAATGTGTTTAAAACATTGTCCAAAGGATTGAGTATTGTATATCTTTAATAGCAGTGCACACTTGAGTCTAGCAGGCGTTTGTCTAAGCTAGCCCCCCTGTTCATTTATTCACATGAGTGTTGAGGTACACTCTTTCAGGTGCAGCACACGGATCGAAATATTAGGAGTAAACATACACCAATAATAGAAAAACAGGTGTGCTCAGATCACTTTCACTTTATTCCATACTTAAAACATGGCACGATTGGTGTATCCACAATTGGGATATTTGATTTACTTTTAAGTCCCTAGTTAACTGCACTACATGTGCCCAGGGCCTAGAAATCAAATGCTACTAGTGGGCCTACAACACTGATTGTGCTACCCATCTAAGGGCCCGATTCCGATCTGGGTCGGAAAGCTCTCTGACCGAGCTGGACCGAGCGAGTACGATGCAGCCGCATGCTGCCGGACTCGGTTTGGTCGCACTCCCATAGAAGTCAATGGGAGTCGGTCGTACGGTGCATACATGGGCTCCCATTGACTGAAAGGGTATTGCTCGCACAAAGGTGCCCCTTACAATGGGTACGCGTCAGTCCCATCCGCACAGTACACACCTGTGTTGGGGAGACCCTTGCGTCTCCCCCTGTGTCCGAGTCCTAAGGCTGCGTGTGACAGGGGGTCAGACGTGGACCCCGAAAGGCAATGTGCAGGATGTTTTGTGAGCCAGAAACTTCGGCTCGAACCGGCTGTCCGACGTGTGCATCTTACTGGCTCGGTTGTAAATCGCATCCATTGCATGGCACGGTTAGCTTACAGCCGAGACGTACGGAGAGGTTCAGGCCCGGAAACGACTCGGTCAGTGAATTTCACGTAGCTCGCATCGGACTTGCTCGCTCATACAGCTGTACAAGTCAGGCGGAAAACACGCATACCGTTCGTAGTTTTTCTGATTGCATTCGGTGACCTTCCGACCTGGATCGGAATTGGCCCCTAAGTAGCACTATAAACCTGTCTCAGGCCTGCCACTGCAGAGTCTGTGTGTGTGTAGTTTTGAACTGCCATGTCAACCTGGCATGTTACTCTACTTGCCAAGCCCAAACAGTCCTCTTTAATACATATAGGTCACCCCTAAGGTATGCCCCAGACAGCCCATGGACAGGGTGAAGTGTATTTAAATTTAAAAAGCAGGACACGTACTTTTAACTTTTACATATCCTGGTGGTGAAATTCTCTTAAATTCATTGTTCTCTACTGCAAGGCCTATCTCTTCCATAGGACAACATTTGGATTGCCTTATTACATTGTATAAGTGTAGTTTTCGATTGGGGAGATGGGACCCTGAAACCTGGTGTCTCTGGACTCCCAATTTAAAAACACTACTTATGATGAAGTTGGTTTTTAAATTGCAGTTCTGAAAATGGTACTTTTAGAAAGTTAATGGACCTACTAGGACAAAAAGTCTTAGACAGAGTCTGCACTACTCGTGCGCCTAATTACTGCGTCGTCAAAATGAACCACTGTATTAGAAATGCATAGTACAATAACACATAAACAACATTAACATGACTCATGTAGACAAATTAATCAAACAACTGTGCATAGTTTTGTTGATTCATTCCTTCATGAATCCTCATTTATTCGTTTTTTGCTGAAGTTGTCTTGTTTCGACAAAAATATCTTGCAATTGAGCGTCATGAATGCTGGGCGTAAATCACTCCATCCCAATGCATTTCGAGTGCTGATTACACCCTCCCCCAAGTCCTCAGTATGTAATTCCAGTTTGGAGATCTCTTGTTTCAGAAGAGGAATCCTTAAAGACATATCCTGCAAAGAATTGATATGTTGTTCCATCTCCACCTTTCTGCCCTCCGTAACAATTCATTGATCAATCTGTTGCAACTTTTCATTAGTAGTACTCATAAAGGGCTGCAGGTCTCTCAACTCGGCCAAGATAGTATCCAAAATAGGGTTGATCATTAGGGTCGATAATTTTTGGCCTTCTTTGATTTAGCACCAGAGGAGATAGCTTGGGCTCCCATGACAGAGTTGCTGGCCATTTTGATGTGATTTTTGCTGTTTCTTGAGAACCACTGCAAGGATTTGGTTCTGCCCATCCACGGAAAGAAGAGTAACTGAACACTTGCAGAAAATTAGCAATACATATGTAAAAATGTGTGGCACTTTAATAATAAATTAGGTCAAGAGAGGTTGCAGCTTAAAATGGCAGCCTCGCAGTATACTGGAAAGTCACAACTGAATAGAGAGACCAGAAAAAAAGAAGAAAATGCTGATACCTCTGAGATAAGCCACACTGAGTAACATGACGAGAGCTGAGAAAGCAAACATTGAGAAGAAATCAAATTGAATCAGCATAGCTTACATTAAGAAGAAAAAGTTGAGTGACGTGCAGCACAAAATGGTGGTCATCGAACCATCCAGCAAGGCGACAATGGAAGGAGAAAGCAGAAATTATACAGAAAAAAGTTTGTAGAAGGCCACGATGAGTAGCCATGCAACAAATGCACCTCATAAAATGGCAGTTGATAGACCATTTCAATGGTGACAGACAGGCTTGTCAGGATGCTGTTGAGTATAAGGCGTCTGGAAGCAAAGTATCCCGCAGCGAAGGCACAGAAAAGGAAGTCGAAAAGTGCCCCAGGTAGCGGCTTAGAAGAAGAAAGTGTCCAGTTGTGAGGCAGTCCAAAGGGCTTTTGTAAATAGGCTCCAGGGTATTTTGCATATATGGTTGGGAGAAGCAAGGGCAACTTAGAAAATATGTAATGCTATTAATCCCTCCACCCACCAGGACAGTGGTTAATGGGAAGTATATGAGTGGTAGTTTTCCTCATCCTACTCAAAAGGATGAAAAGTAACAAACCTGGATGAAAAATATGAAATATCACAGAAACCAAACTTCAGCCCCTTTGTATGCTGCTGATTTTATAAGCATAAAGTCCAAATGTTGAAGGTTGGAACGCACATGGTGGCGGGACTATAGCGAAAAGGGTAAACACAACTACAGGCTAGCCCTATAAGAATACAAAGTGACAATTATAGCGGCTAAAATGACTTATTTTCCATGAAGATAGGGGCAGCAAGAAACTCAACCAGAGAACTTTTTAAAACTGTTACAACTCTGTCTAAGCTTCAACCAGGTAAACAGTTCGCTCCTGATCAAGCTTTCTGTGACAATGTTGCTACTTTTTTTCAGTCTAAAGTGCAGCCAGCCTACAAGGAGCTGCTGAGGCACTCAGGTGCCTCAGCCACTTGGTTGCCTATTAATCAATAAGGGCATTAACGAACTAACTAGCTTCTCCTCTCTGTATTGTAAGAGTGTAGATTAATCACTACCAACTCCCCTAATGACCCATGTCCACCTTTCATCTTACACATGGTGTCAGAAACAGTTAGCGCCCTTGTAGCTCTGCTTTTAAATGCTTTACTTTCGTTTGGGATTTTTCCCATAGCCTGGAAGAAAACCTACATCCACCCTATACTAAAAAAAACTCATTAGATCCTACTGAAGCAAAAAAACTACATGTTTGCCACAACCCCACCTGGAAAGGGCCATGAATGAAGACCTGGTGACCTATCTTCAAACCAGTGATCTTGATCATATCTGATACATGCACCACAAACTAAATCACTTGCAGGCATGGAGTTGGGCATCTGAGGGAAAAAGATCAGAGTTTAATGAATGCCTGTTCTTCCTTCTTATTTCATGACATGATTTGGGCACATCTGGGTTTGTTAAATCACAACAGCAGCTCTTTGTTTCTTTCCACCTGCCCTGGTCGTACTTGGGAGGACTTGGGAAGGTAAGCGACTCTCTGCAAAACCCCCTCTCTTGTGTAAACCACAGCCATCTTTCAACGTGAACCTGAGCTTCTGTGGGTCGACTGACAAGGTGCCTGGTCATACGTTATACACACACCCTGCGTGATGGATTCATAAACATTTAACTAGATTGAAGCTTCTATGAATTGGCTGGGTACTGATTTAGGTTAATTGAGATGTTGCGGGACCTGTATACTCCTGTGCCCTGGTGCCACTGCACCTGCTGCACAATCTATAGCCCCGCCCCTGTCTGAAAGCATGTATGACTCCTGAGAAAGTCAGACTTGCTCTTCAGCTGAACGTTTTCTTACCAGACGCACCCGGTGGCATGTTATGCAAACGGGGAAACCCTGGGAGGGTCTTTAATCTCAGATGGTTTACAGGAAACTGGCAGCCTGGATCAAGTATTTACAGGAACAGTCTCCTGGCTGCCCAGTTTGCTTTGTGCTAATGAGGACAGGGCCTCTCAAAGTTATCAGAATGGAATATTGAAATAATCCAGTGTCTGCAGAATGAGAAAATTATGAAAAACCAGGGCAAAGGGCGCATTTTGCAAAATAATTGTCAGAGAAAACAGCTGTTTTTCAGAGTGCATGGATAACCTTGGTATGCAAATTGGCATAATCTATTGTTCTTTAAAGTGTGCATTGAACTACCACATATCCATCTCTTGCTCCCTTGCATATTACCATTCTGCACGCTCTAAATTCTGTCCTGTATTTTAACTAAGAACATGCATGTGCAAAAATATTAAAGAACGTTATTTCTGAAATTGTGACGCCTTTAGAACCATGGCCACAACTTCAGTACATGTATACACATTTATGATAAAATAAACATGCACTTAAAGCTTCGCTTAAGTTCACAAACCAACATTCTCTGCTGGTGGTGCTCATGCCGGTCACAGGCAGAATCTTTTCTACCCAACAACTGCTTACCCGCCTGTTCTCTGTACAGTGATTGGCTGAGATCATATAACAGGCCACTGCTGACTCACTGGTGTAGGTTGTTAGGCAAAACTGCTGTTGCAATCTCTGTGGAGCAGCACACTCTTTTTAAGTTCAAGAGAATTTTACTAATAGTAATAAGAGAGAAAACCAGGTGTCAAAACAAAATACAACGTGATATCAGAGTAAGAATCTGAGCACAATAATACAATCATACAAATGCAAGCATTATAATAAAAAAAAGATCTGGGTACAAGATGAGAAAAAGGGAAAAGGAAAAGAAAATTTACGGTAAGCATAAAATATGAAAAGCATAAGAACATTGGAAAAAAATAAATAAAGATGGTACAATGAAGGATAAGTGGAATGTATCAGGCAATTAAGGAGGTTTAGGAACTTCCTGTTGTGGAGGTGGAAGGTGAAACAAACGTTTACTGCATGAGTCCAGATAAAGTGTGACGGGAGTCCATAAGTCCATGCGTTTCGTAGCCATACATGCCGGGAAAACATGAGCTGTATCGAGTCTATGGTTATGGCATACATTAAACCACCACGCTTTGAAGGAAATTTTAGAGAAGTCTTTCCAGTTGACTGTTATTTGTTGGAAGGCAGCGGCAAGTAATAAATCAACAATCTGAGGTTTTAGCTCAATGCCATCCCAGCAAGGAGAGAGACTGCCCATAAAAACATGTGTGTGAGAAAAGGGGATAGAGGTGTGAAAAATTAAATTAATTTGAGCCCAAACCTGTAACCAAAAATCACGTACATGAGTGCATAAAAATAACATATGAAATAAATTGGCTTGTGGTGACGAACAAGACCAACATGTGTGGGGAGTAGTGGGAAAGCGTTTGTGAAGGTCAGAGGGTGTGAAGAGGAGTCTATTGTAAATGAAGAACAAAGTCTGAGTAAGGGTTGCTGCTCTGGAAGATTTGCGGAGTTTAGTCCAGATTTTGTCCCAAAAGGAAACCGACCAAGAGGTAGACAAATCATGCTCCCAAGATTCTTCTACTTTAGATTTGGGTCTCGGAGTCTCACCAGCATGAAGGTATTTGTAAATAGCAGTAGCCTTTGGCGTGGTGCGTAAGAAGGAATGAAGTGCGGTAGCGGGAGTGGATGGAGCAGGAGGAGGGCAGGGCTGAGAGAGGTTATTATATTTCGGTAGGACTGTATTTTTAAGCAATTGGTATTTACGTGCAAAGGAAGTAGGTAAGTCATAGAGGGAGCGAAGGGTGTCAAAAGATAAGAAAGAGGAATGAGAAAATAGTTGGGAGATCCACTGCAGACCTCGAGTATGCCAAGTTTTCCAAAAGAAGGGTCTGTTACGGATGAGTAAGGAAGTGTTATGCCATATGGGAGAGGAAAGGAAATCAGCAATGGTAGTGGGGGGAGAGTGCGTAGAGGAGAGGAGTAATTTAGTGGTAAACTTATGAATCGGAGTAGAGATAGAAGTGGGTTTGCGGGAAAAGGAAAGGTACTCAGCAAAGGAGAAGGGAGAAAGAAGAAGGCGTTCAAATTTGGTCCATAGAGGGCATGGGATGTCAGGATCTAGTAGCCAAAAAGAAGCTTGTCTCAACTGAAACGCCTTGTGATAGGCTGGGAAGTCAGGAAAGTTGGCCCCTCCTTCAGATTTAGGACGAATCAGACGTGCTAGAGACATTCGTGACTTCTTTTTACTCCAAAGAAAGGACATTAGAATAGAGTTGATTTTTTTGAAAAATTTGGATGGGACAGGGACTGGAATATTGGAGAGGGTGTAGAGAACAATGGGAGTCAACATCATTTTGATAGTGTCGAGGCGACCCCACCAGGATAGATAAAGGGGATGCCACTTGGATGTGAGGTCCGTTAATTTTTGAATGCATTTGGACATGCACAGGGAAACGGTATCTGGGATGGTAGGAGTGACATGCATTCCAAGGTACTTGATATTGGAGGGTTTCCACGTAAAATTAGAGGCAGCAAAATCGGGTTTAAAAGTGAATTTAGTTAAGGGCAGGATCTCACATTTATCGTTATTAAGTTTATAGCCGGATATTTGGGAATAAGCATGGACTTCAGTAAGAAAAGCAGGAATGGAAACGGAGGGATTGGAGACAAATAGCAATATGTCATCCGCATAAGCGGCTAATTTGATGTGGGAGTCTGACAGTTGGAAACCTTGGATGGAGGGGTTTTGACGGAGCTTGGAAAGGAAGGGTTCTAATGCCAGATTAAAGAGAAAGGGAGATAAGGGACAGCCTTGGCGGACACCTCTTTTTAAATCATAAAAAGAAGATATTTGACCGTTAGCACAAACCGCTGCGCGTGGGTTAGAATAAAGTAGGGAGATTAAGGATATGAAAACAGGACCAAAACCAAACCAACGGAGGGTATGAAACAAATAAGTCCATTCAACTCTATCAAACGCCTTCTCGGCATCCAAGGCAATAGCCGCAAGGGGATGAGGTAAGAGGCGAGACCTAGAAAGGATGTTAAAGAGGAGTCTGGTGTTGTCAGTTATAAAACGGCCCTTGACAAAGCCCGACTGTTCCTCACCCAAAAGGTCCGGGAGAAGAAGGTCAAGACGTGCCGCAAGAGACTTTGCAAAAATTTTATAGTCAATATTGACCAAAGAGATTGGCCTATAGTTTTTGCAATGTTGAGGATCCTTCCCCTCCTTGGGTATGAGACAAATGTGGGCGTCCGAAAAAGAGCCTGAGGAGGAACCCAAGGAAAGGAAGGTGTCGATAAGGGAATGGAGTCGGGGAATGAGGAGCTGTGAGAAGTGGAGAAAAAATTCGACTGTGAAGCCGTCTGGCCCAGGGGCCTTGTCTTTTTGGAGGGTTTGAAGCGCTTTGAGTAGTTCTTGTTGGGATATATCAAGTTCTAATTGAGAAAGGTCAAGTGGAAAGTGAGATGGTTTTTGAATGGAGGAGAAAAAAGTATCTAGAGAGTGGGAAGAGGGCTGTGTTTCAGAAGAGTATAAAGTCTTATAGAAGGTAGAGAATTCAGTGAGAATGTCTGCGTCCGTATGTTTGAGATTTGAGTCGGCGTCATAGATTGATTCAATGTTTAATTTGTTGTGTTTCACTTTGAGATAATTTGCCAATATCTTGCCAGCCTTATTTTTGCCTCCATAGAACTTGGCACTAGATTTTAATAAGTACAGGGATGCATCGTCCGTGGATTTTTTATTAAATTCCATCTTAGCGTTAACCAGGGCAGTTAGAGTTTGCTGTGAGCGGGAAGTGAAATAAGAATGCTCCAATTTCTTGATATCCAGAAGGATGGCCTTGGTAAATTCGCGAGCAGCTCTACGTTTTTTAGCAACAAAGCCAATGATAAAATCTCTCGCTGCCGCTTTAAAGGCGTCCCAAATGGTGTGTTTAGGGACAGGGGAGTTATCATTTAGGGAGAAAAATTCGTGGGAGAAGGAAGTGAAGGAAGCAGTAAATTTAGGATCTAGAAGGAGAGAATTGTTAAAACGCCAGCGTTTAGGGCCTATTGATTTGGGTAAGATATCCAATTGAACTAATGTGGGGGCATGGTCAGAGAGTAAAATTGGACCAATTTCTGCATGAGTAAGAGTTTGGGCAATATTATGGGTGACAAAGATGTAATCGATCCGAGATTGGGAATGGTGACATGGAGAGTAAAAGGTAAATTCTTGTAGTTCCGGATTGCATAAACGCCAAGCATCAGTGAGTTTGTGTTGGGAGATAGCTTGAGAGAAGGAAATGGAGTTCTGGACTTTTTTTGGTACGTCCAGAGGTGTCAGGGACAACACCCGAAGACTCCGGAGTTCAACCTGTCTTGGTACACAAACAAACAGAAACACGGGCTTCTCGATGATGGCGTCAAAGACCAAAGGTTTATTACTGCAGGGACACAGAAGTCACAGAAACTACACATGGGCAGTATCTAGGAGCCTGTTCGATTTGTACAAAGAGGATTGCTCCTTATATACTAAATATTGGGCTTCAGGCAAATTCTTTACATGTTACCACAGTTCTAAACATTCGTGTCTTAAACAATAAATATTTGGTGTTGCACAGGAATCGTCAACAGTATCTGATGTCAAAACATTACAAATGAGGGGTTCCCACTAGTCCATCATAATCCCATGTCAATTCTTTATTCAAGACCCGGACCGCCTCATCGTAAATTTCGTTACCTCCCCCTAATAAAGGCCCAGAAGGAAAGGAGCAGAGCCAGGTGTAGAAGATAGAAAGACAGGATAACAAATGTTTGTGGGTCGTAAATGGGCACGGTTACCAGCTTCGGCCGCCTAATCATGATCAGGCCAACGAACACAAGAACCAGTATAGCAGGACTGGCCTCAGGCTGGGGAGGCAGGTCTTGCCGAGTCATGCTGCTACAGCGTTGCTGGCCTAAGGTGCACGTGTCACTAGCAAGGTGAATTGCCGGCCAAAGCCTACGTGTCCTTAATTAAAAAGAGGTCATTGCGTGTCCATTGACTATGTGAGGGCAAGGAATACAAAATGGCTTCCGTGATCTAAGATGGATGCCATGGGAAAATTACAAATGTGTTGGTAACAGGCGTGCTCTTGCTCGTAGCATAGCGAAAACACCAGGATATACTAAATGGATCATTTGCGGTTCACTGATACCAAAATTATGTATTTGCGACAATGTTATAAACACGAGTAAAATTGTCACGGAACCTCAGACCCTCCTTTTGCCCTTACATAGGCAATTACTCAGTCTATATCAGAGTCAGAGTCCATTTCTATGCTCATTAGGTCAGCGACATGTCGTTGTATCATCATCCTGCCTCGTGCCTTTTCTCCTAATGCAGGTGGTTTCCTGAAACAGGTTGCAGCGCAGAGACTACACAGAGCGGGACCACACTGGAGAATAAGACAGCACGAGAACAGAAATACTAGGATGACACCAATAACCATCAGAACCTTCCATCCCCACGCTGATACCAGAGTCCAAAACCACTCCATGAACGACCAGTTTCCCTTATCTACGTGTATAGAGTCGGAAATCTTATGTAGCTTAGAGATCGCTTCATAGACTGTTGGAGCATTATTTGGAATAAAGACACAGCAGCTCGATTGGATCATTCTGCATACCCCACCTCGATCTGCAAGTATTACATCTAGAACCATACGGTTCTGCAACGTCATGAGACGATCCGCCTGAAGCTCAGCTGTTAAGTTACTAAGGGCACCAGCAGTTTCTGTAATAGTAGATTCAACTACCCGTGTTAGTTGACGAATGTTTCTACTATTGGCCATAGGCCCCCAAAACGGAAGGAAACCCTTGAAGAAATCTCCAGCTTCTTGACCAGCGGTATCTTCCTCGCTGAAGACACCTCTTGCTACTCTGGTTTTGTGATAATCTGAAGAAGCAGTGTATGTCGGAGGTAACAATCGAGCAATATAACATGAACCTGAAAAGTCAGCAGGCAGCCATGTATATGCTCTGTCCTGACAAATGAAGTAGGTACCCCTAGCAGTCAGAAAGGCAGGGGAGGAGTCAGACGGAAATACGTAAGTCTCCACGCACTCACTCTTCCCTAGCTGAGCTCTCGGATTTCTCCCATTTCCTTGCAAACAGACCTGACCTCGGTGAGGCACGACCCAAACTGAAGTGGAGCTTTTACGCTTGCTTTCTCCCAAACTAAGGCGATACTCTGTAGAGTTCCAACTCAGATACACCAGTAATTCATCTCTAGGATAAGATGGGGTATTATTGACGTCTTTAATCATATCAATAATTCCCTGGACTAGAGCTTTGTTGGCTGAGTTGTATTTAGTGGACCGTGGTGGACGCGGAGGATAGGTCTCAAGGGCATATGAAAAAATGGTCTGAAAAGCCTGAAATGATCCATTATAGCTGAAAGGCAAGACTAGATAGGGAATGCCTTTATCCATAGTGTGAGGTATCAAGCCACACACCCAGCAGTTTGTAGTATTAACTATCAGTTGGTGTTGATGCAGGAGCTGTACAAATGTATTATTAATAAATTCTGAGCGTCGAGCTTGTTCGTGTTCAGGAAATGAGTGAAAGGAATGCATAGAAGAAACCGTGGAAGTAGTAGGATCAAGGGGAGGTACTGTAGCTATTGGCACAAAAATCAAATGTACGCCTAAGACGATTCCACCCACCAGCGTCATCAAAACAATTAAAAATGTAACCGCACATTGCATTAGAAAGCATTTGCTGTGTAGTATTCTGTACAGTCTATTTCTGCGAACATAAATTACATTTTCTCGTTGTAGCTCAGGAAGCTCCATCTTCTACGACCGTTCGCGACCACTGATGATGTGTACGTAGATGAAAATGCCTCTACCAGCCCTGGGAGTTCCCAGAACTAACAGAAAGGTCGACCTTGTGTCGGACCCCCGCAGATTCAACTAGGCACACAGCCACGACCCTACGGCTACCCAGACGGCAAGGCAATTTTTTAAAAACAAAAAGAAACAATACAAAGTATTAGCAAACTTCCTGGCTGGAGGCAATGTATAGCAAATTCAAATATGAAAATAGGCAGTTTCCTGCTTTATTTGTCCATATTGCGAGAACGTAAGTTGTATCTCAGTCTTGCAGGAGCTGTCTGATCTGGAAACAATGTATTTTCAGCTGACGTGGCAATGTTCACGTTCGCAGATGACAAATGTTCTTTTGGTGCAGATGACAAATGTTCAGGGTTCAAAAGAGCCGTTTCAGGAGGAGAGTCAGAATTTGGTGACTCCGTGATTAGTTCTGCATCGCTGAAAGGTATGAACCTGGGGACTTGTTCCGTTTCAGAGGCACCGATTCCTTTCTTTACCCATTTGTCGAAAGGAAGGGGCAGAGGCACACGTTTAGCATGAGTCGTATGGATCCAATTCCTTCTTCCGGCCACACGAATAGCAGTTCTCGTTGCTAGCAGGACCTGGAAAGGGCCAATAAATCTGGGCTGAAGGTTTTTCGTTCTTGCAAAATTTCGGATGACCACCTGATCACCCGGTTTCAGCTGATGGCCTGGACTCTCCGATGGCTTTGGCAATGCGTCGAAAACCTGTTGGTGAATAAGACTCAATTTAGCAGTCAAGTCGAAAAGGTAATCAATTAACATTGGGTATTCCAGCTGCTTAAATTCTTTCGGTCTAGGTACCCCCCAAACATTTGCAGGACGACCGAAAACTATTTCGTAGGGACTAAGCCCTACTCTAGAATGTACAGTTGCTCTTGTTGATAGCAAAGCCAAAGGCAATGCGTCTGGCCAGGACAAACCCGTGGATGCTTGTATCTTAGCGAGTTTCAGTTTAAGGGTGCCATTGTAACCCTCGACTAAACCCGCGGACTGGGGATGATTCGCACTATGAAATTTTTGCCTAATCCCTAGGCCGGCACACACACTCTGCATAACTTTCCCTACGAACTCACTTCCGTTATCTGACCATACAATCCGTGGCATTCCGTATCTGGGGAAGTATTCTTTAAGAAGAATTTTGGCAGTGGATAAGGCAGTATTGTCCTTTAGTGGGTATGCTTCGATCCATCTGGAAAAAGCACAAACTACCACTAGGACGTATTTCAGGTTATTACAACGGTCCATGTGAATGAAGTCTAGCTGGATCACTTCAAAAGGGCAGGAAGGAGGAGCGAAGTGACCTGCAGGTGTGGGGATTCCCTTGCCAGGATTATGCATCAAGCATACCATACAATTTCTCACCACTCTCTCTGCACACTTACTAATCCCGTCATTCTTCCAGACCGGAGCCAACATCTTACAAATCCCTTTTGAACTGATGTGCGCTGTTCCATGTGCCATCGTCACTACTGCAAGCACATACGCATCAGGCAACATCCAACGCTGCTGTTCCGACAAGTCAATCCAACACCCACTCGAGTCCAATTTACCCGTGCTCTCTCCATGCACGTTTTTCCTCCTCAGTCGCCTCTTTCTGAATTTCTTTCACGCTTTCCACTGTGTCTTCACACATTCCAGACTCAGAAATCCATCTTGTAGACGTTGCAACATACATTCTACTCATCATATTTCTAGCTGTCTGTTTTGCAGTTTCATCAGCAAAAGCATTCCCACGACCAACATCATCCGTGATTGCTTTATGAGCACTGCATTTCACAATCGCAACTTCAGTCGGTAAGGTTAGAGATTCCAACAAGTCATTAACTAGCTGACCATGTTGAATCTTAGTCCCATGGGACGTAATGAAACCTCTTTCTTTCCACAAACGGCCAAAACTATGGGCCACGCCGAACGCGTACTGACTATCTGTGAACACATTCACTCTCTTTCCCTTAGCTAAAACGCACGCTCTTGTTAGCGCGATCAATTCTGCAGCCTGGGCAGAATTCTGACTCACTCTTGCAGTCTCCACAATCGTACTCAAAGTCGTTACTGCATAAGCAGCAGTCACATCACCATTCTCTAATTTGAAGCAGGACCCATCAACATACAACGTGCCATCTGGATCTGACAACGGAGTATTTTTTAGATCGATTCGTCCTTTTGTTTCTTCCTCAGTTCTGAAACAACAGTCGTGTGGTTCGGAATCACTCGACTCTTGGCTAGTCGGCAACAATGTTGCTGGATTCAATATATTGCATCTTTTGATCTGAATATGACTAGCTAATAGTGTCAGTTCATAGCCTGATAATCTAGCACTGGTAAGGTGTTGTGTCTTGGTTCGGTTCATGAGTGTATCCACAGCATGAGGAACCATGACTACTAACATGTTGTTCATTACTAAACCAGCAGATTGTCGAATGGAAGCTGCAGCTGCGGCTGTAGCTCTCAAGCAACTAGGCAATGCTCTAGCTACTGGATCTAATGTTGATGAAAAATACGCACAAGGGCGTTGTTTATCACCAAATTTCTGCGTCAAAACACTCAATGCACAACCTTCTCTCTCGTGGACATAGAGCGTAAATGGCTTACTGTAGTCGGGTGTACCCAATACAGGTGCTGAACACAATGCATTCGTAACTCAGAAAAACTCTGCTGACATTCAGCAGACCATGGTACCGGACTCGGGACACCTTTCCCAGTCAAGGCTACCAATGGTTTTGCTAAAAGAGAAAAATTTGGGATCCATTGCCTACAATATGAGGTAATACCTAAAAAGGCACGCACTTCTCTCTGCGTGCTAGGAACATTCATCTGTGTAATTGCTTTTATTCTCTCTGGGGTCAACTTCCTTCCCTCCTTTGACAAGAGATGACCTAGGTAGGTCACTTCTTGGCAGCAGTATTGCATTTTTGAAGGTGACACCTTATGATTCAAATCTGACAAGTGATGCAATAAAGAAATCGTAGCTGTTTTGCAAGTTTCCTTGTCATCGGCAGCCACTAGAAGATCATCGACATACTGTACTAAAGCAGAACCACTAGGAAGTACGAAGGAATCTAACTGGCTTTTTAATGCTTGACTGTAAATGGATGGGCTTTCACAATAACCTTGTGGAGCGCGTTTAAATCTAAAACTTCGTCCTCCTAGAGAGAAACCGAAGATATCTCTGCTTTCCTCGGCTATCGGAATGCTGAAAAAGGCATTTTTCAAGTCGACAACCGAAAACCATGCTGCTGTAGCGGGAATCAACGTTAACAATGCAGTAATGTCTGGAACCACAGGAAACTGTGGGATCACAATTTTATTAACCTCTCTAAGATCAATTACGAACCTATATACTGGAGGCTTTGTAGGGTCAGTTCGTTTCAAAATAGGCAGTACAGGACTATTACAGACATTACCTCTAGTCTCTTCTACAACATCTTTCTTGATCAGGTCTTGTACTATCAGTAGGAGCGCACGCTCACCTTCACTAGAGATTCTGTATTGTGGAATTCGTGGGAGTTTGACATTTGCTTTCAAAGTTACTACATAGGGTGGAATTTCCAATAGACCTACATCATTAGGACCAGTTGCCCAAAGAGTATCAGGGAGTGAACGCAGCTCTGGTGGGAGCGCATCCATCGACAAGTACATCGGGGAGATGATTCTTTTACCCAACGTAAGCTGTACACCTGCTGGAGAACAGTACAATGTCGCGTACAGGCGTTTTAACAAGTCTAAACCAAGCAGATTTTCGTTACAACCTGTCGTCAAAATCAGGGGTGCTTTCAATTGACGGGGTCCAACAGAAATAGACAAAGGACCAGAAACAGGGTTGTGAACAGGGGCGCCCGAAAAACCTACTGAAACGTTTGTTGAGCCAGACAAAGGTGCGCCAGGGAGTTTAGCATGTATGATAGAACTTTTTGCTGCACCAGTATCCAACAGAAACGGTTCGACTATACCTGATGTTGCTACTGCGACATAAGGCCCACTCTGATCTACTGGTACTGATACTACTCCCTCTCTTTGTCCATGGCTGTCCTAGTATTCACTTTGCTGAATTTCCTCACTAGTTTCATAATAGTCTTCGACATGATACTGTGGAGACCTATTCTGTTGGGCAGATTGTCCATTACGCTGGTCGAAATAATTAGAGGGGCGATCACTTGTCTGTGGAGGCATAGCACCTCGTCCTCGACCTCTAGAGTTTGGCATAGAACTACCACGACCTCTCTGAGCGGCCGCATCATTATTTTGCGCCCGAACTGGACAATCACTCTTGTAATGACCTTCTTTTTTGCAATAAGCACATTGATTCCATTGGTATTGTGGCCTTTGAAAATTATAATCTGTTCTTTGATATGACCCTTGCTGCATATTAGTTTGATTCGTGCGAGGCGGATAAGCTTGTTGTAAAAGTACTTTAGTTTTTAAATCTTTCGTCTTTTTATCTAATTTTTCCTTCTCTTCTTTATCCCTATTTTCGTAGTACTGAGCAGTCGCAAGTATTTGCGCAGTCGTAGAGACAGCCCACGCACTTTCAGAATTCTTTAATTTACTACTAAGTTCTGGCAACAGATTGTGCACAAATTTATCGACAAATAATCTCTGGCCTCCTTCTGTGCTCATATCCTGACCACTATGATCCACGAAAGTCTCTTCGAATCTTGTGAAAAAGTCGGAGACGCTTTCGTCTTTCTTTTGTTTGCACGCGGACAATTTGTCCCAGTTAACGCGTAATGCAGGCATTAAGGTTTTCATTAAATCTATTATTCTACCAGGCAAATTAGCAATTAAAGGTTCAGGTTTGGAACCACCTATTTGTTGACCATCCGCTGCAATTATAGCTGCCCAGTCACCACCTAGGGCAACTGGATGATTCTCTTTACGAATTTTAGCCCAAATTGGTTGCGGTACCACATTACCAAATAGCAGATCTATGTCAGCAAGATTCAATACACAAGCGTCAACTGTTTGAGCCAACTCTTTGTAGTATCCTGCAGGATTTTTACGCGGATCTGGCAAAGCCTGTTTTACTGCTAATACTTCAGCTCGCTTCCATGGAATATGTATCCATACTCTCTGGAATTGTGCCGGAGCGGCTGCAATACCAAGCGGTGCATTAGCTTGCACAGCTTCACGCCAAATTGGTGGAACCTCTCTCATTGGATATTGACGATTTCGTTTCGTACTACGTTTCTCTAACTCTCTCGGTGAAAGAAGGGATGAGTCGGATCTATAACTTAGAACCAGTTCCATCGCTCCTTTTATATTTTGTCCAACTATCATACCTGTAGCAAACTCTTTCTGAACATTAATTAATTCTCCTAAATTTGATTCAGGGTCATCCTCTTCCAATTCCTCACGTAGAAGGAAACACATTTCATCGAACACATATCGTTGTGTCGGTTCGTTCCATTGCATAAATGTATCTAATACATCTTGTACATTATATCTTCCAACTTTCGAAACCCATCTAAGAGCAGTGGAATCTAGTATTCCTCTTTCTTCAGTACTGGGAAGCTGACTACGTCTCTGCACAGAGTCAGAGGTAGGAGTCTTAATCAGAGTTTTATAGAAGGGAGATAGAATATTGGAGACAGAATCAGTGATTCTTCGACGAACAGAAATCGGAGTCATAATACTTGCAGAGGCAGTGAATAGAGTAGTAGTTGGAATAGATAGATCAGGAACAGTAGGAGTAGCAGGCAAGATAGCTTGTGAAGCAGCAGGTGTGAGTGACACAGGCATAGGAAAAGAAGCCGGCAACCCTGGAAGAGGGGTTGTCGAAGGAACATTAATATTGACCACAGGAGGTACAGGAACTAGATTCAGGGGAGCGGGAACAGGGACACCAGGTTGTCCAGCAACCGGTAATTGAACATTCGGTATAGGCGGAGCCGTAGCACCTCGTGCATACGGTGGGGGTGATCGTAACAAGTAAGACAACAGGGGATCCTTTTCAGGGTCCTCTACTATCTTAGCCGTACTTGATGACAAAGCAGGATAGCATTTGTCTATCGCTAAATTACGCTCTCTATCGGCCACCTCCATCGCTTTCTCAGACTTGTTGAGTTGCAGCTGCCTAGCAGACTGTTCTAAAGTCAACTCTTGCTCTTTCTGTTCTTTCTTCAGCTTTTTAATTTCTCTCTGTTTAGATTCTTTTCGCCAATAACGGAAAGAATCAAACATTGCCGGCCGGGCTTTCTTCTTAAACAACCTTCTTTCTAGATTATCGAGAACTTCAGGTTCGAAACTACCATGTAGTGGCCAACTAAGGACACCGTCTTTCTCTGTGTAGCGGATCCATACCTCATTATAAGAGATAGGGCCCACACCAAATTTGCAATATAGATCATAAAGGGGAGTTCCAATCGGAGGTACCAAACACGAGTCCTCCAACCGGGAATCACTGTTGCAACTAAAACAAGATAACATACAATTTTTCTGACTTACCATTTTATAATCCGGAACACAAGACAAACAAGACACAAACAGAAAAGATGCGCACTCGAACCACGAACTTAGGCCTACCAGAACTGACAAATGTATCGATACCTGAACTGAACAGAATGATTATCGTAACCAGAATAACCAGTGATAATCTTACAGAACTGAACTGAACTGAGAACTAAAAGGATTATCCAAACGGGAGCAATCCTCACAAAATATTTAACTAGCAACCACTGAATACTTAACTGAGGCACTGAAGACGTCACCAAGGAGAAACCCGTCACGTTTCGCCGTACTGAGGACTGTACCTCGGGTCCAAGACAGGGCGACGGTCAAGGCAACGGAGCACTGCAGCCGTCTGAACGGGAACCCTCGTGGAAGAGGACGTCGGGGCCACTTTTGCGATATGCCGGGATCGATGAAGTGGGGCGCCTCCCTCTGAAATCTTCACACGAAGCTCCTCGAATTCTTCAGGCTTTTGGACCGGTACCGAATGACGTCGCCCCGAGTTGGGCGCCAAATGGAGTTCTGGACTTTTTTTGGTACGTCCAGAGGTGTCAGGGACAACACCCGAAGACTCCGGAGTTCAACCTGTCTTGGTACACAAACAAACAGAAACACGGGCTTCTCGATGGTGGCGTCAAAGACCAAAGGTTTATTACTGCAGGGACACAGAAGTCACAGAAACTACACATGGGCAGTATCTAGGAGCCTGTTCGATTTGTACAAAGAGGATTGCTCCTTATATACTAAATATTGGGCTTCAGGCAAATTCTTTACATGTTACCACAGTTCTAAACATTCGTGTCTTAAACAATAAATATTTGGTGTTGCACAGGAATCGTCAACAGTATCTGATGTCAAAACATTACAAATGAGGGGTTCCCACTAGTCCATCATAATCCCATGTCAATTCTTTATTCAAGACCCGGACCGCCTCATCGTAAATTTCGTTACCTCCCCCTAATAAAGGCCCAGAAGGAAAGGAGCAGAGCCAGGTGTAGAAGATAGAAAGACAGGATAACAAATGTTTGTGGGTCGTAAATGGGCACGGTTACCAGCTTCGGCCGCCTAATCATGATCAGGCCAACGAACACAAGAACCAGTATAGCAGGACTGGCCTCAGGCTGGGGAGGCAGGTCTTGCCGAGTCATGCTGCTACAGCGTTGCTGGCCTAAGGTGCACGTGTCACTAGCAAGGTGAATTGCCGGCCAAAGCCTACGTGTCCTTAATTAAAAAGAGGTCATTGCGTGTCCATTGACTATGTGAGGGCAAGGAATACAAAATGGCTTCCGTGATCTAAGATGGATGCCATGGGAAAATTACAAATGTGTTGGTAACAGGCGTGCTCTTGCTCGTAGCATAGCGAAAACACCAGGATATACTAAATGGATCATTTGCGGTTCACTGATACCAAAATTATGTATTTGCGACAATGTTATAAACACGAGTAAAATTGTCACGAAACCTCAGATTTATGAGGATTGTTGGGGATGAAGTGTGCTTTGGAGTTCCTATCGAGAAAGGGATCCAGGGGCTGATTACAGTCTCCTGCAAGTATAAAATTATCATCAATAAATCTAGTGATGTGCTGGGAGAATGAGTGCCAGAAGGTGGGATCTCCAGGGGTAGGGGCGTAAACATTTAGGAGAGAAATTGGAACATTCTTGATAGCAAGTTTGGTATATATCCATCGGCCTTCAGCATCGGATTCCTGGGCAAGCAAGGAATGAGCAAGAGCTTTTTGACATAAAATTGCAACGCCATTACGTTTACCATCCCCAGGAGAGTAATAAACATCACCCACCCAACTTCTCTTCAATTTGACAGATTCTTCAGCAGATAAATGGGTTTCTTGTAAAAAAGCAATGTCCACATTTAAACGTGAAAGATGAGATAAAATTCTTTGTCGTTTGATAGGGGAGTTGACGCCCTTAACATTCCATGTGATTACTTTTAAAGACATATCATATCAAAGAAAAAGAAGAAAGCAAAAGAAAAGAAAGGAGGTGAAAATGAGACCCAGAGATTGAAAGAGCCAAGGAGAATAAGAGAGTTGATGAAAATCAGTGTGATATAGGAGAGAGTAAAAGGCTGAGGAAAGAAGAGATAGGGTGAGGACAAGAAAGGCAGAAGCGAGTGATGTGGAGAAGATGATAAGGTATTCCAAGAAGTGGTTAGAGTGATAGGTAGAAGACAGTAATAGAAGAGTAGTCGAAAACCAAGAGAGAGAGACACCTGTGAAACAGAGGAAATTGGGGAGCTTAAAAGCGAAAAGGATGCAAGGAGGAAAGTGAACAACCGGGAAGAGAGGGAAAACATACTTACGAAGGGTAGAGATGGGGGGGGGTTGATCACCAGGGGGAGGATACGCGAGGAAATGGATGAGGGGGGAGCGCCAGGCAAAGGAAGCAAGCGTCCAATGCAAACGAACCAACAGGTCGGGGGGAAGACGCCATATATATTGTAAAACCTGCAAGGAAAAAGGAGGAAAAACAATAATGAATGAGACGAATGAGAGAAGATGAGGAGAAAAACCTTAATAAATGACAAAAAGATATGTAAAGCAACGGTAGTGAACAGTACTAACTAACAAACAGGGATACAAGAAAAACAACGGAGAGTGAGGGGACGAACAGGAGAACAGGAAAATAAGAGTCGCCAGAAAACGTGGCAAAAACAAACAATAATACATTCAACAGTGCACAACAAGCATGCAGATTAATTGAAATTTCAATGCTGCATCATAAAGAAATCATGGCGGGAAAGCTGACGAGGAGCTGGAAAAGTCCATATCAGAGGCCTGAGTTGCATTCAGAAAGCTTCGAAGACGAACAGGATCTTCATAAGTCGTAGTTTTGTTGTTGTAGGTCACTCTGAATAGGCAAGGGTGGAAAAGACCATATCTAGCTCCAATGGCACGAAGTTCTGGTCGCATATCCAAGAAGGCCTTGCGGCGAGTAGCTGTGGCTCTTGCGTAATCCTGCGCAAAGAAAAGATTGGAGCCCGACCATTGCAGTCGGGGTGAGGCACGAGCCGCTGAGATAACTTTGAGGAGGTCAGTATATTCTAAGAAGTACATGATGATACCTCTTGGTCGTGAAGAAGGAGATGAAGTAGAAGGAAGACGACCCAACCGATGTGCACGCTGGATGTTAAGAGCAGTATCCTCAGGTAGATGAAGAAGCTTGGGCAAAAATGATTTGAAGAAGGCAATGGGGTCAGACCCCTCACAATTCTCCGCCAGGCCGTAGAGACGAAGATTATTGCGCCTGTTACGATTCTCCAATTCCTCAACCTGTTTTTGAAGAGAGGAAATTTGAGATTGCATGTGTGTTACTTTGGAGGATGACTCTTGTAGAGTAGTTAGAGAATGTTCCACTGTAGTCACTCTGGCATCCTTCTGAGACCAATTGTCAGTAAGAACCTGCAACTTATTATTGGTTTCTTCCATGAAGGGTCTGAGGGCACGGATCTCTTCCAATAACATCTCCATGGAAACAGCCGATGTGGACCCCGTCGGCGATGGAGGATCTTTTTTAAGGCGTTTCGTCGTGACCTTCCCTGGAGGTTGGATGGGTCGCTCCGTATTAGACTGCGACATTTGAATAACGAGTCCTTGAGAGGCCTCGAGGTGCGCCAGTGCAGAGAAGACCTTGGAGTTTTTGATGAAGACACGACGTGGATTTTTGGAAGTGCGAGGGAATGGCTTCTTTTCCATGAAAATGAAGTTTAATAATATCCACTGCTAATCCAGAGGCAATGAAGAGTGTGCGTTGGAGCTTCTGACTGGAAAACTGCGCAGGAAGCAATTATGCCATGGAGTGAGGAAAATGAGTGGAGCAGCGACCAATTCGCTAATGGAAGTAGTTAACACACTGATGATGGAAGCAGAGAACCACCATGGTGATGAAGTGTAGACAAATGGCACACTGTGGAGCAAAGGAGGTCCATCAAGGAGAGGACGTCACGAGTGCAATGTAGCAAGTAAAGGAGAGCGTGCAGAAACCGTACTCAACACTGCCCCAAGTGGTAGATAGTGCCAAATATGTGAGCCTAAGAGAGAGCAGCTCTTTTAGCGTGGTATTAACAGAGTCTGAATGTACCTGCAGGGTATCTGAAGAGATATAAGTCTGTTTGCTGAAAATGGCCGCCAAGGAGATGAAAATGTAAATTAAACTTCCTAATATCCGTTGAAAGGTACCTTATGGCATTTACATGCAGGGATGAAGCATAGATACAGAAAGTATCTCACCAGTAAGAGTTGGCGGTGCGTAGCGCTTTGTGGCAGACTCGCATTGATGTAGAGCGGGAGCGCCGCAGTCCGCGCTGACAGAAAACAAAATGGCGGGCGCGACTTTCACACAGCCGCGCCCGCCGCAAAATCACCGAAAACGGCCATTCCGGCGCTCAGAAGGGACTGCAAATGGAAGCCCTGTGCTCGCTGTCGTCTCCGGTCGTGGAGAAACTGCCTTGCAGGAGCAGGTAAGATGACAAAAGCGGCGAAAAACCCCCGGCGACCGGGAGCGCTCACATCTGCGCTGCCGTCCTCGCCGGGCGCCAAGCCACGCCCCCGAGCAGCACACTCTTAAGCCTGTTTGCTTCACTGCAGATCAGCAGCACCACAAACTCAGTGGGGGAGAAGGTCCAACAGAATAAACATACAAGTGTACTGCAGTGCCTTGAGAAGTATTATTTAATGATGTGCTGTATAAATGTTACCTTTCTAAGTGAAGCTTTCAAGTTATAGGGAGGAACTCACAAATATATTAAGACGTGAATCTATGGACTGTACAAAAGTAGTGTGTTGGGACAGAAAAGTCTTCTGCATTTGTAACAGACGTGTGCCCCTACCCTGAGTGCTCGGCTGTACAGTAGCTCAACTGTACTGTTGTCTGGATACTTATTGCTGATTTTTGTATCATAGGTAAACACAGATAAAGCGTATGCACCATGATGTAGGTCTGCCTTACTGATTGTTTTCTTCTGGGGTGTAAGGTGTTCCTAAAGCGCAACCCTCATAGAGGTGGAAGGCTGCTGCTTTCACCAAGAGTTAAGCAGCACGATTGCGGTGGTGGCAGCATACCGTGTAATGATCTGTAGTAGTAAACAGGCCCTTTATACCCTGTGAGAGCACGACTATGTTAGGTCGAGAACCCTCACACGCTCAAGGGTGGCATGCTTCATCGTAGGGTCCCCTCCTCACACTGGGACCGCAAGCCACCCAGTGAGGGCTACGACTCTCCCACAGGAGAGGAACAGGGCTATTCTAATCACGAAGAATACTACCTCCTCTGTGGGGAGACAGGGACAGAGTGCAAACGTAAATAAAGAAAAAAGTGAATACAACTATATCCTGGTGGGCGAAAAGTCTTTATTTCTGTGCCCCTGGTGGATAGGATTAAAAAGGCTAAGTGAAATAGGGATTATGGATATTACCCTATTGTATGGTCAACATGTTTCGGCAATGCAGGACTAAAAAAGTTCTCGCCATTCTTCAGGACCAAAGTGTATGTGTCACTCTGCTCTATATAGAATTAAGTAACAAAAAAAGGTCATAAAGTCAGATTAATGGCTGTTCTTGCGGCACCGTTGACTGATAAAGTCCACTAGACTCTGAAAAGAAAACAGAAAATTAAAAGCAATTCCTAATATAAATTGTAATACACCACTGTCCGTCACCAGCATCTTAAAACTTATGTGAAGTGGGTCTGTGATCCCAGTGAGCTTCTAGAAACAACCTTACCATCAACATATGTGTAAGGATACGCTCTACCATCAACAGTCCTTTCATAGAGTGCAGAGCTATAGGTGTATATACAGAACAAAAAGTGTTAAAAAGTCTACAAGGAAAGTATAGGTGAAAACAATATAATACAGGTAGGTTACCCCAGGAGTGAGCTGTTATTGCTGGGGTTGCAGTAAAAGTAAATCGTATTTCTGTGTGGGCCCCTTGTTGTTTGTGACACTTGTGAGGACGGTTGGAGATCAACATGTACTTAACACCTTGACTGCAGCTGGAATCCCCCTGAAGTGACAGTGATTTATTGAGTGGGCGGGGTTCGGATGGCCCCCGGCCGTCCTCCGCACATGCCCACTGTGACATCAGATGGCCGGGGCTGTCCGACGCATGGAAGGGGTTAAACTACTTTTATCTTGAGACCACAGAACTGTCAACATGATCGCCATCTTTTGGTACTTATGCCAAGTTGACAGCAACAAACTCCCCACACATATTCTACTAAGAAGCAAAAAGAAAGAGAAAAGAAAAGGACCAAATAGAAATTGTGGACGCGTATTCAATAATACATCGACTGCCTCTCGTAACTCAGCCACAGAGACATAGCCGAAAAATAAACAAAGCGTGATGAGAAGCCGGGACACCTGTTAGCGCAACACAGGTACAAGTAGCCCTTCAAGAGGTGCAACTGCTGTCCACTAGCAAGCGGACATGGACCGACGACATTAAAAACAACATACCTTATTAGTCTCAACTCTCCGCGTCCCTCCCTACTAGCATCTAGTCCTTCCTTGGAGGGACTTACCACATCACGTCAGGCCGAGACTCTGAATACTTGGCTGACTAACGCCTGTGACCAACTGGCCCCCTTAAAACGCATCAAGGTAAGACGTGCTCACGACGTCAACAAATGGTTCAGCCCAGAACTTAAGGAGAAAAAACTGGCTGTCCGTCGCGCCGAACGGGCATGGAGACGCACCTACTGCACTCCCTCCAACTTACTGTACTCCTCCGTTCAGGCAGAGTACAAAAAAGCCATCTTAGACGCCAAAACCTCCTATTTTTCTAATAAGATCCTCCGGGCCGAGAACCAACCAGGAAAATTTTCGCAACGGTTTTCGGACTGGCCTCCTCGGACAGGACCACATCCAAGCCAGCACCTTCCCAGATCTTGTGCGACTCGCTGAACAATTTTTTCACCAATAAAATTTCAGACATCCAGGCCAACATTATTCCTCCTTCCCCAGGATTTTTAAACCCTGATCCCCCACCCAACACTTATCACCTAGACCATTTAGCTCCGTTGTCTAAAGAAACTTTCCTCCCTCTGCTATCCAGCGTCAAGTCGGGATCCCCTTCTGATCCCTGCCCGGCCCATATTCTGCGAGACATCTTTCTAACTTGCCCTTCCCCTCCCCTCACTTTCCTTAATGAGATCCTCAAATCAGGTACCGTCCCCATCTGTCACAAAGCTGCCACCATTATCCCTATCTTAAAAAAACCAGGCGCTGATCCCACAGCGCTTGCAAATTTTCGGCTGATTTCTCTCCTCCCCTATCTAGCCAAAGTCTTAGAACGCCACGTCACTAAAGTCCTCAGCTCTTTCATCGAGGACAGCGGTTACCTTGCACCTTGCCAAGCTGGGTTCCGCCCTCTCCATTCCACTGAAAAAGTGGTTGTATCTGTCTTAGACACACTTAGGGAGGGGCAGGACACAAATCTCCCCCAGGCATTGGTTCTGCTCGATTTGTCGGCCGCCTTCGACACGGTGGACCATACCATCCTTCTCTCCCGTGTCGAGGCGGCAGGCATCGGAGGCTCTGCCTTGGCCTGGTTAAGATCATTTTTGAGCGAGCGCTCACAGGCAGTCAACCTGGCGAACTTCTCCTCCCAGGCTCGCAAGGTTCAATGTGGCGTCCCCCAGGGATCTTCTCTTTCCCCCCTTCTTTTTAATTTATATATCTTTCCCCTCATCTCTGCACTGTAGGGGATGGAGGTCACGGTGTTTAATTACGCCGATGACCTCCAGCTAATTTTTAATCTCTCTGATTCCCCTGACTCTATTCTTAATTTCCAATCGGTGATGGTCTTTGTCAGGGATTGGATGAGCTTTAACCATCTTAAGCTCAACCCTGACAAGACCGAGCTTCTTCTCACTGGTGGTAAACTCAATCCCTGGTCCCCTTCCTTCTGGCCCCCTTCTCTTGGTCCCTCCCCTTCCCCTTCTTCCTCTGTTAAGACCTTGGGGATCACTCTTAACCATCAACTCACTCTACACTCCCAGATCAGCACGGTGGTTTCTTCTTGTTTTTTTACCTTGCGTACTATCCGGAAGGTCTCACGTTTTTTTTCTCTCTCAGCCCTCAAACTGATCACGATGGCTATGGTCCTTTCTCGTTTAGATTACGGGAATGTCCTGTACAATGGCGCCCCTGCATACTCCATCCGACGGCTTCAATTGGTGCAGAACCAAGCCGTCCGCCTGGTACATAGCTTACCCAAATCACATCACACCACTCCCCTCTTAAGATCCCTGCATTGGCCTCCTATTAGAGAAAGGGCCCTTTTTAAAATGGGATGTATGACGTTCCAGGCCCTCGCGGGAACAGCGCCTTCTTTCATTAGGTCCAAAATCGTACCCTATATCCCTAGCAGGCAATTGCGTTCCTCTTCTTTGACCCTTTTGGTGGTGCCCAGGTTCAAGAAGAGTAGAATGGGAGGCTCTAAGTTCTCCGCCCTGGCGCCGCAATTTTGGAACTCTCTTCCTCTCCTTATGAGATCTACATCTTCTTATCTGGAGTTCCGCAGCACCCTAAAAACCCATTTGTTTTCACAGGCTTTTAAAATCTAACCCCTCCTTTCCGCCCAGGAACCATTCTCTTTCCTCAACAGCGCCATGAAACCGCCTGGTGTACGAGCGCTTAACAAATATTTTTAAATTCAAATTCAAATTCAGAGAAAACAGCTGTTTTTCAGAGTGCATGGATAACCTTGCTATGCAAATTGGCATAATCTATTGTTCTTTAAAGTATGCATTGAACTGCCACATATCCATCTCCCGCTCCCTTGCATATTACAACTCCGCCCCCTCTAAATTCTGTCCTGTATTTTAACTAAGAACATTCATGTGTAAAGATATGACAGAATGTTTTTTCTAAAATTGTGACGCCTTTAGAACCATGGCCACACCTTCAGTACATGTATAAACATTTATGATTAAATATACATGTATTTAAGGCTTCCCCTAAATTCACAAACAAATAATCTCTGCTTGCGTGCTTCTGCCGGTCACAGAAAGAATCTTCCTACCCAACAACTGCTGATGAGTTTGTTCTCTGCACACTGATTGGCTGAGGTCATATACCAAGCCACTGATGACTCTCTGGTGTAGGTTGTTAGGCAAAACTGCTGTTGTACTCTCTGTGGAGCAGCACACTCTCAAGCCTGCCTGCTTCCTTGTAGATCAGCTGCACCACAAACTCAGTGGGGGAGAAGGTACAACAGAGTACACAAGTGTACTGCAGTGCCTAGAGAAGTTTTATTTTATTGTGTGCTATAAATTTATCTAAGTGCTAGGATAAGGTTATGTGGACAACATAAAGGGGGTATATTTGTTGAAAATCCCCCCTCTTAGTTTTTACCCTATCCCAAAGGGCATCCGAAAAAATCTAGTCCTGCCCACCTGAAGATAGTTTTATCTTTAGTTATTCTTGCACTCTGCCCCTCACTCCTTCTCAACATCTGCTCACCTAATTGAAAACACCTCTGCTCCTCCCCATCGGGTAGTTGCAGCCAACACCAGGTACCTTGCGGGCCTGGTGTGAGGAGAACCCAATGATGAAGCATATCACCCATGGGTGAGTGGGGGTTCTCTTCCCTAAAGAAGCACTATTTCCTGAAGACATTGATTCTCTCTGCTGTCTTCTCTTTCTCTTTCTAGATCCCAGATGTACTTTATGTAAGTTTCTTTTATCTAAGTACTGCCTTTAAATTATGGGTAGGAGCTCACAAACAGCTTTAAGAACTGAATCTACTGACTGTACAAATGTACCGTGTTGGGAAGAAAAAGTCCTCTGCATGGTAACAGACGCCTACCCCTTCCCTGAGTGCTCAACTGTACTGTTGCTTAACTGTACTGTTATCTGGATCTCTGGTGCTGATTTTGGTGTCATAGGTAAACACTGATAATGCATACACACCATGACATAGACCTGTGTCACGGATTGTGGTCTTGCAGGACATGAGGGGTGCCCAAAGCACAACCCTCATAGTGGTGGAAGGCTGTGGCTTTCACCAAGAGGTAGACAGCACAGGCGCGGTGGTGGTAAGTAGTAGGGAACAGGTCCTTTTACTCTGTGTCACATGGAGTGAGGCCTACAGGCTCACACACCTTTTTAAAGTTCCGTTGCTGTGTCCTTAACTTGGGCGTATGTGTGCTTGCGAGAAGTATCATTCATGAAGAGTGAAGTACAATACATGAAGGGTGAAGTGTCATGCAGCATGCGCATGGTGAGTGTGTGTGCTGGCAGTGTGTGTGTTTGCAAACAGTAAACCCTAGTACAATACAGAATGGCTTCAGCACTGAACAGAGCTCATAGATTGAATGTGTGTGCTGAATGTATGTGCATCGGTAGTGGCACAATGCATGGAGGTAACATTATGTGGGAGAATGTGTGCTGTGAAGGTACACTGAGAGAAAAGAGTGCCGGCAATGGTACATTGAATGGAGGACCCTGGGTTCCATTTTGGAAGGCCCAGGCCTGCCTGGTTTAAGGCATGAGGAGAAGAAAAATCCCCCAGACAGATTTGTGTATTGCTGCATTCCATTGAGTTGGCTGGGACACACACTGGAGGAAGGGAGGAAGAGACCAAGCCTTTACTCTTCAAAAGGCTGGTCTTGGATTCAGTGATATATCACAGGAAAGGGGCTATACACATCTCAGGAAGAAGATGGGGCTGATAATGGAATCGTAAAGAGTAGAGCTGGGAGCCCGGGATTAACCTTTTGATGCTCATATCGCTGTGACTGACTCCATGCGTGAACTATGATCACTCCCATGAATTGTGTTGTGGGACAATCAGCTTCAGAGTCTTGCCTGCTGTGACAGACCGTTTTTCAAGAGGAAGCGGAAAAGGAAAAATGTACACTTTAAAAAATGTACAACCCCAACATAAAACATTACAGACTCAGACCCTAAATCACATTTGGTGTCTGGAAAAAGACAATAAGAAGGGGAGGTTGAGATCCCAACAATTTGTCATCTGCCAAGAAGCCAGACAGACTGTGTGAGAAGGGGGGCTTCTGCGTTGACTAGGATTGGATGCAAAGGCCTGCTAGTTGCCCTGCTGGGGGAGAGGACATCACCTGAGGAAAACAAGGCCACCTGCCCTGGAGCTTGGAGCATCAGTGCCTGACTGCCTGCCACGACCAGTGTGCCCTGGGAGGAAGAGGAGAGCTACAGAGAGGTTCCCCTAAGCAAGGTGTGAGGGAATGGCTGTGACTCATCAAGTCATTGCCCATGTGCAGTGTTGATTCAGTGACCCCTGCACGCCAAGAGAGAGCTGCCGTGAATTGAGCCATGTGCACCAAGTTACTGCTGTGAATGTGCTGTGACTCGTAACCGCTAAGATGAAGACGATTGCACTAGAGGAGTCCGTGCTCGATTTGTAAAGTACCTCGGCAACTCTGTGTGCTAGAAGGGGCTGCTGGTACTGACACTACCAGGAGGTTTGGCTGTCGCCAGAGGAAGAGCAAAAACTGCCGCTAACTGACCCCCAAAGACTGTGGAGGACTCCATGGACAATGTCACACCCACCGCTGGGCTCCAGTCGGGAGCTGAAGGACTGGATTTCCCCCACTGCATAGGGAGGATTGACTTACTGCACCTCCATAGGCAAGAAACATCTTTGAACACTGGGATGCCAGTATTGCCATGCTGAAAGAGAGCCCACACCTGCTGAGAGCTGTCATGTGTACCGCACGCAGCCTGACATCTCCGTACAGAATCAGAACTCTTGAGTGCTTGTGGTCTGGGCACTCACCACAATGCTGAATGTGTCCATGCTGCCAAAGTGAGTAGGACTTGAACTGGACCTGTTGGGCCCTTGGGGACTTGCTGCTGACAGTGCTGTGACACCATAGACACATTTGACTAAGGTTATAAAGAGTCAAAGGGGAACAAACTCTCAAGTACAGCCTAGTAGTAAGCATTCCCTGGATGTGGCACCAGTGAATGAGTAATAACTCCACAACATTACAAGGAAGAGGGTGAGGCAGGGATTTAACTGACAAACTCTAGAGCCCCAACCTCAAGGGGATTGTGTTATTGCTGATGAATAGAGTTGTTCCTTTGCTTGTGTAGATATAGAAATAAAATACTTATTTTTCTTATAAAACCTAGCATTTGACTGGACATTGATTTATTGACAATACACTTAGAGTTATTCGTGTTCACTAAACTGTATCTACATTTTCTTCCCCCTTCCTTGGCTCAGCTGCTCGGGATTCATAGAAGGTTGGGCCCCGGGACATCAGAAGTAAAAGGCCTTAACCACTACGGTTGGGCCCAGCAGCCCCTGAGTTCCCTGTGGCCGTCTGAGAGGAGCTCTGATAACTGTAACTGGCAAATTCATGCTGGAAGCATACTAGTCTCATCTTTGCCTAAATAATCCACTCTCGTGGGTCTAACAGGTACCAGCTCCTTTAAGCTCTACCTGTCCTCCTATAATCACCTATCATACTTCTTCCCTCTTCCACACACTGTTCTGTCCTGAGGAGCAAACTTCCCAGATCTACTTGTGCAAGAAAGTGCCTCTTTTGGACATGGTTAGCCCCCACTTTTTGCCCGGAAAATGATGTAATTTCGAGTGGAAGTGCACAAGGTCCTTGTCAACCAGGTCCCCTGTGCCAGAGCTCCTCCCCTAAATTCTACCTTTTGTTAGGTCTCGGCAACAAGATCTATTGTCGCCGAGTTCGCTCGCAAGGGAAGACAGAGCGATGCACGAGCCGACCAGGGTCTGTGGATGCGCACACACCCAGGCAGGCAGGCAGGCATGCGCCAGACACACATAGACAGACAGACAGACACACGCACGCACACACACGCACACACACACACACACACACCCTCCCTCTCTGCCCACTCCCTCTCTGCCGCCCCCCTCTTCCCCCACTCACCGGGCTCTTTCCCTCCGCAGAGGGTCAGTCATGGCAGCAGGCAGACTCGGTGTCTTCTCCGGCGATCTTCAGCTGATGTGCACACCCACGCTGCGTTTCGTGCGCGCCCACCACGCTTTTTCGCGCCCGTTGATCCTCAGCTTGTGATTACTACTCCTTCTAACCCGGATTCTAAATTGCTATTTCTTGGTTCTCTAACTCCACTCTGTTGATTCGTAACAAACTGATATTCAGCACATTTCACAGTCTCGCTTTTGCTTCTCATAAATACAATAAGATTATTTTAAGCAAATGTCTACCCTTCTTTTGGTCCTGTACCTGTTATGCTTCGGACTATAGAGTTTTAGAAAGTGTGGTGGAAGATTCCATGAGTGCAGAGCAGTGAGTGCAGAGTGTGAGTGCAGAGTGTGAGTGCAGAGTGAGTTTGCAGAGTGCAGAGTGAGTGTGCAGAGTAGTGAGTGTGCAGAGAGAGTGTGCAGAGAGAGTGTGCAGAGAGAGTGTGCAGAGTAGTGAGTGGAGAGTAGTGAGTGTGGAGTTGTGAGTGCAGAGTGTGAGTCCAGAGTGCAGAGTGAGTGTGCAGAGTAGTGAGTGTGCAGAGTAGTGAGTGTGCAGAGTAGTGAGTGAAGAGTAGTGAGTGCAGAGTAGTGAGTGCAGAATAGTGAGTGCGGAGTAGTAAGTGCAGAGTAGTGAGTGCAGAGTAGTGAGTAGTGAGTGCAGAGTAGTGAGTAGTGTGTAGTGAGTGCAGAGTAGTGAGTAGTGAGTGCAGAGTAGTGAGTGCAGAATAGTGAGTGCAGAGTAGTGAGTGCAGAATAGTGAGTGCAGAGTAGTGAGTAGTGAGTGCAGAGTAGTGAGTGCAGAGTAGTGAGTGCAGAGTAGTGAGCGCAGAGTAGTGAGTAGTGAGTGCAGAGTAGTGAGTAGTGAGTGCAGAGTAGTGAGTGCAGAATAGTGAGTGCAGAGTAGTGAGTAGTGAGTGCAGAGTAGTGAGTGCAGAGTAGTGAGTGCAGAGTAGTGAGTAGTGAGTGCCGAGTAGTGAGTAGTGAGTAGTGAGTGCAGAGTAGTGAGTAGTGAGTGCAGAGTAGTGAGCGCAGAGTAGTGAGTAGTGAGTGCAGAGTAGTGAGTGAGTGCAGAGTAGTGAGTAGTGAGTGCAGAGTAGTGAGTGCAGCGTAGTGAGTAGTGAGTGCAGAGTAGTGAGTAGTGAGTGCAGAGTAGTGAGCGCAGAGTAGTGAGTAGTGAGTGCAGAGTAGTGAGTAGTGAGTGCAGAGTAGTGAGTGCAGAGTAGTGAGTAGTGAGTGCAGAGTAGTGAGTGAGTGCAGAGTAGTGAGTAGTGAGTGCAGAGTAGTGAGTGCAGAGTAGTGAGTGAGTGCAGAGTAGTGAGCAGTGAGTGCAGAGTAGTGAGTGCAGAGTAGTGAGTAGTGAGTGCAGAGTAGTGAGTAGTGAGTGCAGAGTAGTGAGTGCAGAGTAGTGAGTAGTGAGTAGTGAGTAGTGAGTGCCGAGTAGTGAGTAGTGAGTGCAGAGTAGTGAGTAGTGAGTGCAGAGTAGTGAGTGCAGAGTAGTGAGTGCAGAATAGTGAGTAGTGAGTGCAGAGTAGTGAGTAGTGAGTAGTGAGTGCAGAGAAGTGAGTGCAGAGTAGTGAGTAGTGAGTGCAGAGTAGTGAGTAGTGAGTGCAGAGTAGTGAGTAGTGAGTGCAGAGTAGTGAGTGCAGAGTAGTGAGTAGTGAGTGCAGAGTAGTGAGTAGTGAGTGCAGAGTAGTGAGTGCAGAGTAGTGAGTAGTGAGTAGTGAGTAGTGAGTGCAGAGTAGTGAGTAGTGAGTGCAGAGTAGTGAGTGCAGAGTAGTGAGTAGTGAGTGCAGAGCAGTGAGTGCAGAGTAATGAGTGCAGAGTAGTGAGTGCAGAGTAGTGAGTACAGAGTAGTGAGTGCAGAGTAGTGAGTAGTGAGTGCAGAGTAGTGAGTGCAGAATAGTGAGTGCAGAGTAGTGAGTAGTGAGTGCAGAGTAGTGAGTGCAGAGTAGTGAGTGCAGAGTAGTGAGTAGTGAGTGCAGAGTAGTGAGTAGTGAGTAGTGAGTGCAGAGTAGTGAGTAGTGAGTGCAGAGTAGTGAGCGCAGAGTAGTGAGTAGTGAGTGCAGAGTAGTGAGTGAGTGCAGAGTAGTGAGTAGTGAGTGCAGAGTAGTGAGTAGTGAGTGCAGAGTAGTGAGTGAGTGCAGAGTAGTGAGTGCAGCGTAGTGAGTAGTGAGTGCAGAGTAGTGAGTAGTGAGTGCAGAGTAGTGAGTGCAGAGTAGTGAGTAGTGAGTGCAGAGTAGTGAGTAGTGAGTAGTGGGTGCAGAGTAGTGAGTAGTTGGTGCAGAGCAGTGAGTGCAGAGTAGTGAGTAGTGAGTGCAGAGTAGTGAGCAGTGAGTGCAGAGTAGTGAGTGCAGAGTAGTGAGTACAGAGTAGTGAGTAGTGAGGGCAGAGTAGTGAGTGCAGAGTAGTGATTAGTGAGTGCAGAGTAGTGAGTAGTGAGTGCAGAGTAGTGAGTAGTGAGTGCAGAGTAGTGAGTGCAGAGTAGTGAGTGCAGAGTAGTGAGTAGTGAGTAGTGAGTAGTGAGTGCAGAGTAGTGAGTGCAGAGCAGTGAGTGCAGAGTAGTGAGTGCAGAGTAGTGAGTGCAGAGTAGTGAGTGCAGAGTAGTGAGTAGTGAGTGCAGATTAGTGAGTAGTGAGTGCAGAGTAGTGAGCGCAGAGTAGTGAGTGCAGAGTAGTGAGTAGTGAGTGCAGAGTAGTGAGTGCAGAGTAGTGAGTAGTGAGTGCAGAGTAGTGAGTAGTGAGTAGTGAGTAGTGAGTGCAGAGTAGTGAGTAGTGAGTGCAGAGTAGTGAGTAGTGAGTGCAGAGTAGTGAGTGCAGAGTAGTGAGTGCAGAGTAGTGAGTAGTGAGTAGTGAGTGCAGAGTAGTGAGTAGTGAGTGCAGAGTAGTGAGTAGTGAGTAGTGTGTAGTGAGTGCAGAGTAGTGAGTAGTGAGTGCAGAGTAGTGAGTAGTGAGTGCAGAGTAGTGAGTGCAGAGTAGTGAGTAGTGAGTGCAGAGTAGTGAGTGCAGAGTAGTGAGTAGTGAGTGCAGAGTAGTGAGTAGTGAGTGCAGAGTAGTGAGTGCAGAGTAGTGAGTGCAGAGTAGTAATTAGTGAGTGCAGAGTAGTGAGTAGTGAGTGCAGAGTAGTGAGTGCTGAGTAGTGAGTGCAGAGTAGTGAGTGCAGAGTAGTGAGTGCAGAGTAGTGAGTAGTGAGTAGTGAGTGGTGAGTGCAGATTAGTGAGTGCAGAGCAGTGAGTGCAGAGTAGTGAGTGCAGAGTAGTGAGTGCAGAGTAGTGAGTGCAGAGTAGTGAGTAGTGAGTGCAGATTAGTGAGTAGTGAGTGCAGAGTAGTGAGTGCAGAGTAGTGAGTGCAGAGTAGTGAGTGCAGAGTAGTGAGTAGTGAGTGCAGAGTAGTGAGTAGTGAGTAGTGAGTGCAGAGTAGTGAGTAGTGAGTGCAGAGTAGTGAGTAGTGAGTGCAGAGTATTGAGTAGTGAGTGCAGAGTAGTGAGTGCAGAGTAGTGAGTAGTGAGTGCAGAGTAGTGAGTAGTGAGTGCAGAGTAGTGAGTAGTGAGTAGTGTGTAGTGAGTGCAGAGTAGTGAGTAGTGAGTGCAGAGTAGTGAATAGTGAGTGCAGAGTAGTGAGTGCAGAGTAGTGAGTAGTGAGTGCAGAGTAGTGAGTGCAGAGTAGTGAGTAGTGAGTGCAGAGTAGTGAGTAGTGAGTGCAGAGTAGTGAGTGCAGAGTAGTGAGTAGTGAGTGCAGAGTAGTGAGTGAGTGCAGAGTAGTGAGTAGTGAGTGCAGAGTAGTGAGTGCAGAGTAGTGAGTGAGTGCAGAGTAGTGAGCAGTGAGTGCAGAGTAGTGAGTGCAGAGTAGTGAGTAGTGAGTGCAGAGTAGTGAGTAGTGAGTGCAGAGTAGTGAGTGCAGAGTAGTGAGTAGTGAGTAGTGAGTAGTGAGTGCCGAGTAGTGAGTAGTGAGTGCAGAGTAGTGAGTAGTGAGTGCAGAGTAGTGAGTGCAGAGTGGTGAGTGCAGAATAGTGAGTAGTGAGTGCAGAGTAGTGATTAGTGAGTGCAGAGAAGTGAGTGCAGAGTAGTGAGTAGTGAGTATTGAGTGCAGAGTAGTGAGTAGTGAGTGCAGAGTAGTGAGTAGTGAGTAGTGAGTGCAGAGTAGTGAGTGCAGAGTAGTGAGTGCAGAGTAGTGAGTAGTGAGTGCAGAGTAGTGAGTAGTGAGTGCAGAGTAGTGAGTGCAGAGTAGTGAGTAGTGAGTAGTGAGTAGTGAGTGCAGAGTAGTGAGTAGTGAGTGCAGAGTAGTGAGTGCAGAGTAGTGAGTAGTGAGTGCAGAGCAGTGAGTGCAGAGTAATGAGTGCAGAGTAGTGAGTGCAGAGTAGTGAGTACAGAGTAGTGAGTGCAGAGTAGTGAGTGCAGAGTAGTGAGTGCAGAATAGTGAGTGCAGAGTAGTGAGTAGTGAGTGCAGAGTAGTGAGTGCAGAGTAGTGAGTGCAGAGTAGTGAGTAGTGAGTGCAGAGTAGTGAGTAGTGAGTGCAGAGTAGTGAGTGCAGAGTAGTGAGTAGTGAGTGCAGAGTAGTGAGTGAGTGCAGAGTAGTGAGTAGTGAGTGCAGAGTAGTGAGTGCAGAGTAGTGAGTGAGTGCAGAGTAGTGAGTGCAGCGTAGTGAGTAGTGAGTGCAGAGTAGTGAGTGCAGAGTAGTGAGTGCAGAGTAGTGAGTAGTGAGTGCAGAGTAGTGAGTAGTGGGTGCAGAGTAGTGAGTAGTGAGTGCAGAGTAGTGAGTAGTGGGTGCAGAGTAGTGAGTAGTGGGTGCAGAGCAGTGAGTGCAGAGTAGTGAGTAGTGAGTGCAGAGTAGTGAGCAGTGAGTGCAGAGTAGTGAGTGCAGAGTAGTGAGTACAGAGTAGTGAGTGCAGAGTAGTGAGTGCAGAGTAGTGAGTGCAGAGTAGTGAGTGTAGAGTAGTGAGTAGTGAGTGCAGATTAGTGAGTAGTGAGTGCAGAGTAGTGAGTGCAGAGTAGTGAGTGCAGAGTAGTGAGTGCAGAGTAGTGAGTGCAGAGTAGTGAGTAGTGAGTGCAGAGTAGTGAGTAGTGAGTAGTGAGTAGTGAGTGCAGAGTAGTGAGTAGTGAGTGCAGAGTAGTGAGTAGTGAGTGCAGAGTATTGAGTAGTGAGTGCAGAGTAGTGAGTGCAGAGTAGTGAGTAGTGAGTGCAGAGTAGTGAGCGCAGAGTAGTGAGTGCAGAGTAGTGAGTGCAGAGTAGTGAGTAGTGAGTGCAGAGTAGTGAGTAGTGAGTGCAGAGTAGTGAGTGCAGAGTAGTGAGTGCAGAGTAGTAATTAGTGAGTGCAGAGTAGTGAGTAGTGAGTGCAGAGTAGTGAGTGCTGAGTAGTGAGTGCAGAGTAGTGAGTGCAGAGTAGTGAGTGCAGAGTAGTGAGTAGTGAGTAGTGAGTAGTGAGTGCAGATTAGTGAGTGCAGAGCAGTGAGTGCAGAGTAGTGAGTGCAGAGTAGTGAGTGCAGAGTAGTGAGTGCAGAGTAGTGAGTAGTGAGTGCAGATTAGTGAGTAGTGAGTGCAGAGTAGTGAGTGCAGAGTAGTGAGTGCAGAGTAGTGAGTGCAGAGTAGTGAGTAGTGAGTGCAGAGTAGTGAGTAGTGAGTAGTGAGTGCAGAGTAGTGAGTAGTGAGTGCAGAGTAGTGAGTAGTGAGTGCAGAGTATTGAGTAGTGAGTGCAGAGTAGTGAGTGCAGAGTAGTGAGTAGTGAGTGCAGAGTAGTGAGTAGTGAGTGCAGAGTAGTGAGTAGTGAGTAGTGTGTAGTGAGTGCAGAGTAGTGAGTAGTGAGTGCAGAGTAGTGAATAGTGAGTGCAGAGTAGTGAGTGCAGAGTAGTGAGTAGTGAGTGCAGAGTAGTGAGTGCAGAGTAGTGAGTAGTGAGTGCAGAGTAGTGAGTAGTGAGTGCAGAGTAGTGAGTGCAGAGTAGTGAGTAGTGAGTGCAGAGTAGTGAGTGAGTGCAGAGTAGTGAGTAGTGAGTGCAGAGTAGTGAGTGCAGAGTAGTGAGTGAGTGCAGAGTAGTGAGCAGTGAGTGCAGAGTAGTGAGTGCAGAGTAGTGAGTAGTGAGTGCAGAGTAGTGAGTAGTGAGTGCAGAGTAGTGAGTGCAGAGTAGTGAGTAGTGAGTAGTGAGTAGTGAGTGCCGAGTAGTGAGTAGTGAGTGCAGAGTAGTGAGTAGTGAGTGCAGAGTAGTGAGTGCAGAGTGGTGAGTGCAGAATAGTGAGTAGTGAGTGCAGAGTAGTGATTAGTGAGTGCAGAGAAGTGAGTGCAGAGTAGTGAGTAGTGAGTATTGAGTGCAGAGTAGTGAGTAGTGAGTGCAGAGTAGTGAGTAGTGAGTAGTGAGTGCAGAGTAGTGAGTGCAGAGTAGTGAGTGCAGAGTAGTGAGTAGTGAGTGCAGAGTAGTGAGTAGTGAGTGCAGAGTAGTGAGTGCAGAGTAGTGAGTAGTGAGTAGTGAGTAGTGAGTGCAGAGTAGTGAGTAGTGAGTGCAGAGTAGTGAGTGCAGAGTAGTGAGTAGTGAGTGCAGAGCAGTGAGTGCAGAGTAATGAGTGCAGAGTAGTGAGTGCAGAGTAGTGAGTACAGAGTAGTGAGTGCAGAGTAGTGAGTGCAGAGTAGTGAGTGCAGAATAGTGAGTGCAGAGTAGTGAGTAGTGAGTGCAGAGTAGTGAGTGCAGAGTAGTGAGTGCAGAGTAGTGAGTAGTGAGTGCAGAGTAGTGAGTAGTGAGTGCAGAGTAGTGAGTGCAGAGTAGTGAGTAGTGAGTGCAGAGTAGTGAGTGAGTGCAGAGTAGTGAGTAGTGAGTGCAGAGTAGTGAGTGCAGAGTAGTGAGTGAGTGCAGAGTAGTGAGTGCAGCGTAGTGAGTAGTGAGTGCAGAGTAGTGAGTGCAGAGTAGTGAGTGCAGAGTAGTGAGTAGTGAGTGCAGAGTAGTGAGTAGTGGGTGCAGAGTAGTGAGTAGTGAGTGCAGAGTAGTGAGTAGTGGGTGCAGAGTAGTGAGTAGTGGGTGCAGAGCAGTGAGTGCAGAGTAGTGAGTAGTGAGTGCAGAGTAGTGAGCAGTGAGTGCAGAGTAGTGAGTGCAGAGTAGTGAGTACAGAGTAGTGAGTGCAGAGTAGTGAGTGCAGAGTAGTGAGTGCAGAGTAGTGAGTGTAGAGTAGTGAGTAGTGAGTGCAGATTAGTGAGTAGTGAGTGCAGAGTAGTGAGTGCAGAGTAGTGAGTGCAGAGTAGTGAGTGCAGAGTAGTGAGTGCAGAGTAGTGAGTAGTGAGTGCAGAGTAGTGAGTAGTGAGTAGTGAGTAGTGAGTGCAGAGTAGTGAGTAGTGAGTGCAGAGTAGTGAGTAGTGAGTGCAGAGTATTGAGTAGTGAGTGCAGAGTAGTGAGTGCAGAGTAGTGAGTAGTGAGTGCAGAGTAGTGAGTAGTTAGTAGTGTGTAGTGAGTGCAGAGTAGTGAGTAGTGAGTGCAGAGTAGTGAGTAGTGAGTGCAGAGTAGTGAGTGCAGAGTAGTGAGTAGTGAGTGCAGAGTAGTGAGTGCAGAGTAGTAAGTAGTGAGTGCAGAGTAGTGAGTAGTGAGTAGCGAGTGCAGAGTAGTGAGTGCAGAGTAGTGAGTAGTGAGTGCAGAGTAGTGAGTAGTGTGTAGTGAGTGCAGAGTAGTGAGTAGTGAGTGCAGAGTAGTGAGTAGTGAGTGCAGAGTAGTGAGTGCAGAGTAGTGAGTAGTGAGTGCAGAGTAGTGAGTGCAGAGTAGTGAGTGCAGAGAAGTGAGTAGTGAGTGCAGAGTAGTGAGTAGTGAGTGCAGAGTAGTGAGTAGTTAGTGCAGAGTAGTGAGTGCAGAGTAGTGAGTGCAGAGTAGTGAGTAGTGAGTGCAGAGTAGTGAGTAGTGAGTAGTGAGTGCAGAGTTGTGAGTAGTGAGTAGTGAGTAGTGCGTAGTGAGTGCAGAGTAGTGAGTAGTGAGTGCAGAGTAGTGAGTAGTGAGTGCAGAGTAGTGAGTGCAGAGTAGTGAGTAGTGAGTAGTGTGTAGTGAGTGCAGGGTAGTGAGTAGTGAGTGCAGAGTAGTGAGTAGTGAGTGCAGAGTAGTGAGTGCAGAGTAGTGAGTGCAGAGTAGTGAGTGCTGAGTAGTGAGTGCAGAGTAGTGAGTGCGGAGTAGTGAGTGCAGAGTAGTGAGTAGTGAGTGCAGAGTAGTGAGTAGTGAGTGCAGAGTAGTGAGTGCAGAGTAGTGAGTAGTGAGTGCAGAGCAGTGAGTGCAGAGTAGTGAGTGCAGAGTAGTGAGTGCAGAGTAGTGAGTGCAGAGTAGTGAGTAGTGAGTAGTGAGTGCAGAGTAGTGAGTAGTGAGTGCAGAGTAGTGAGTAGTGAGTGCAGAGTAGTGAGTGCAGAGTAGTGAGTGCAGAGTAGGGAGTGCAGAGTAGTGCGTCGTGAGTGCAGAGTAGTGAGTAGTGAGTGCAGAGTAGTGAGTGCAGAGTAGTGAGTAGTGAGTGCAGAGTAGTGAGTAGTGAGTGCAGAGTAGTGAGTGCAGAGTAGTGAGTGCAGAGTAGTGAGTAGTGAGTGCAGAGTAGTGAGTAGTGAGTGCAGAGTAGTGAGTAGTGAGTAGTGGGTGCAGAGTAGTGAGTAGTGAGTAGTGGGCGCAGAGCAGTGAGTGCAGAGTAGTGAGTGCAGGGTAGTGAGTGCAGAGTAGTGAGTGCAGAGTAGTGAGTAGTGAGTGCAGAGTAGTGAGTAGTGAGTGCAGAGTAGTGAGTGCAGAGCAGTGAGTACAGAGTAGTGAGTAGTGAGTGCAGAGTAGTAAGTGCAGAGTAGTGAGTAGTGAGTGCAGAGTAGTGAGTAGTGAGTGCAGAGTAGTGAGTGTAGAGTAGTGAGTAGTGAGTGCAGAGTAGTGAGTGCAGAGTAGTGAGTGCAGAGTAGTGAGTGGATAGTAGTGAGTAGTGAGTAGTGAGTGCAGAGTAGTGAGTGCAGAGCAGTGAGTGCAGAGTAGTGAGTGCAGAGTAGTGAGTGCAGAGTAGTGAGTACAGAGTAGTGAGTAGTGAGTGCAGAGTAGTGAGTGCAGAGTAGAGAGTAGTGAGTGCAGAGTAGTGAGTAGTGAGTAGTGAGTAGTGTGTAGTGAGTGCAGCGTAGCGAGTAGTGAGTGCAGAGTAGTGAGTAGTGAGTGCAGAGTAGTGAGTGCAGAGTAGTGAATGCAGAGTAGTGAGTGCAGAGTAATGAGTGCAGAGTAGTGAGTAGTGAGTGCAGAGTAGTGAGTAGTGAGTGCAAAGTAGTGAGTAGTGAGTGCAGAGTAGTGTGTAGTGAGTGCAGAGTAGTGAGTAGTGAGTGCAGAGTAGTGAGTAGTGAGTGCAGAGTAGTGAGTACAGAGTAGTGAGTAGTGAGTGCAGAGTAGTGAGTGCAGAGTAGTGAGTAGTGAGTGCAGAGTAGTGAGTAGTGAGTAGTGAGTGCAGAGTAGTGAGTGCAGAGTAGTGAGTAGTGAGTGCAGAGTAGTGAGTAGTGTGTAGTGAGTGCAGAGTAGTGAGTAGTGAGTGCAGAGTAGTGAGTAGTGAGTGCAGAGTAGTGAGTGCAGAGTAGTGAGTAGTGAGTGCAGAGTAGTGGGTGCAGAGTAGTAAGTGCAGAGTAGTGAGTAGTGAGTGCAGAGTAGTGAGTAGTGAGTGCAGAGTAGTGAGTGCAGAGTAGTGAGTGCAGAGTAGTGAGTAGTGAGTGCAGAGTAGTGAGTGCAGAGTAGTGAGTGCAGAGTAGTGAGTAGTGAGTGCAGAGTAGTGAGTAGTGAGTAGTGAGTGCAGAGTAGTGAGTAGTGAGTAGTGAGTAGTGTGTAGTGAGTGCAGAGTAGTGAGTAGTGAGTGCAGAGTAGTGAGTAGTGAGTGCAGAGTAGTGAGTGCAGAGTAGTGAGTAGTGAGTAGTGTGTAGTGAGTGCAGGGTAGTGAGTAGTGAGTGCAGAGTAGTGAGTAGTGAGTGCAGAGTAGTGAGTGCAGAGTAGTGAGTGCAGAGTAGTGAGTGCAGAGTAGTGAGTGCTGAGTAGTGAGTGCAGAGTAGTGAGTGCAGAGTAGTGAGTGCAGAGTAGTGAGTAGTGAGTAGTGAGTGCAGAGTAGTGAGTAGTGAGTGCAGAGTCGTGAGTGCAGAGTAGTGAGTAGTGAGTGCAGAGCAGTGAGTGCAGAGTAGTGAGTGCAGAGTAGTGAGTGCAGAGTAGTGAGTGCAGAGTAGTGAGTAGTGAGTAGTGAGTAGTGAGTGCAGAGTAGTGAGTAGTGAGTGCAGAGTAGTGTAGTGAGTAGTGAGTGCAGAGTAGTGAGTAGTGAGTACAGAGTAGTGAGTGCAGAGTAGTGAGTGCAGAGTAGTGCGTCGTGAGTGCAGAGTAGTGAGTAGTGAGTAGTGAGTGCAGAGTAGTGAGTGCAGAGTAGTGAGTAGTGAGTGCAGAGTAGTGAGTAGTGAGTGCAGAGTAGTGAGTGCATAGTAGTGAGTGGTGAGTGCAGAGTAGTGAGTAGTGAGTGCAGAGTAGTGAGTGCAGAGTAGTGAGTAGTGAGTAGTGGGTGCAGAGTAGTGAGTAGTGAGTAGTGGGTGCAGAGCAGTGAGTGCAGAGTAGTGAGTGCAGGGTAGTGAGTGCAGAGTAGTGAGTGCAGAGTAGTGAGTGCAGAGTAGTGAGTAGTGAGTGCAGAGTAGTGAGTGCAGAGTAGTGAGTACAGAGTAGTGAGTAGTGAGTGCAGAGTAGTAAGTGCAGAGTAGTGAGTAGTGAGTGCAGAGTAGTGAGTAGTGAGTGCAGAGTAGTGAGTGCAGAGTAGTGAGTAGTGAGTGCAGAGTAGTGAGTGCAGAGTAGTGAGTGGATAGTAGTGAGTAGTGAGTGCAGAGTAGTGAGTGCAGAGTAGTGAGTGCAGAGTAGTGAGTGCAGAGTAGTGAGTAGTGAGTGCAGAGTAGTGAGTGCAGAGTAGAGAGTAGTGAGTGCAGAGTAGTGAGTAGTGAGTAGTGTGTAGTGAGTGCAGAGTATCGAGTAGTGAGTGCAGAGTAGTGAGTAGTGAGTGCAGAGTAGTGAGTGCAGAGTAGTGAATGCAGAGTAGTGAGTAGTGAGTGCAGAGTAGTGAGTGCAGAGTAGTGAGTAGTGAGTGCAGACTAGTGAGTAGTGAGTGCAGAGTAGTGAGTAGTGAGTGCAGAGTAGTGAGTGCAGAGTAGTGAGTGCAGAGTAGTGAGTAGTGACTGCAGAGTAGTGAGTAGTGAGTAGTGAGTGCAGAGTAGTGAGTAGTGGGTGCAGAGTAGTGAGTAGTGGGTGCAGAGTAGTGAGTAGTGAGTGCAGAGTAGTGAGTAGTGAGTGCAGAGCAGTGAGTGCAGAGTAGTGAGTGCAGAGTAGTGAGTAGTGAGTGCAGAGTAGTGAGTAGTGAGTGCAGAGTAGTGAGTAGTGAGTGCAGAGTAGTGAGTAGTGAGTAGTGAGTGCAGAGCAGTGAGTGCAGAGCAGTGAGTGCAGAGTAGTGAGTGCAGAGTAGTGAGTGCAGAGTAGTGAGTAGTGAGTAGTGAGTGCAGAGTAGTGAGTGCAGAGTAGTGAGTAGTGAGTGCAGAGTAGTGAGTGCAGAGTAGTGAGTGCAGAGTAGTGAGTAGTGAGTAGTGAGTGCAGAGTAGTGAGTACTGAGTGCAGAGTAGTGAGTGCAAAGTAGTGAGTGCAGAGTAGTGAGTGCAGAGTAGTGAGTAGTGAGTGCAGAGTAGTGAGTGCAGAGTAGTGAGTGCAAAGTAGTGAGTGCAGAGTAGTGAGTAGTGAGTGCAGAGTAGTGAGTAGTGAGTGCAGAGTAGTGAGTGCAGAGTCGTGAGTAGTGAGTGCAGAGTAGTGAGTGCAGAGTAGTGAGTGCAGAGTAGTGAATAGTGAGTGCAGAGTAGTGAGTAGTGAGTGCAGAGTAGGGAGTAGTGAGTGCAGAGTAGGGAGTGCATAGTAGGGAGTGCAGAGTAGGGAGTGCAGAGTAGGGAGTGCAGACTAGGGTGTGCAGAGTAGGGAGTGCAGAGTAGGGAGTGCAGAGTGGTGAGTGAGTAGGGAGTGCAGAGTAGGGAGTGCAGATTAGGGAGTGCAGAGTGGTGAGTGCAGAGTGGTGAGTGCAGAGTGGTGAGTGCAGAGTAGTGAGTGCAGAGTGGTGAGTGCAGAGTAGTGAGTGCAGAGTAGTGAGTGCAGAGTAGTGAGTGCGGAGTAGTGAGTGCAGAGTAGTGAGTAGTGAGTAGTGAGTGCAGAGTAGTGAGTAGTGAGTGCAGAGTCGTGAGTGCAGAGTAGTGAGTGCAGAGTAGTGAGTAGTGAGTGCAGAGTAGTGAGTAGTGTGTAGTGAGTGCAGAGTAGTGAGTAGTGAGTGCAGAGTAGTGAGTGCAGAGTAGTGAGTGCAGAGTAGTGAGTAGTGAGTGCAGAGTAGTGAGTGCAGAGTAGTAAGTGCAGAGTAGTGAGTAGTGAAGTGCAGAGTAGTGAGTAGTGAGTGCAGAGTAGTGAGTGCAGAGTAGTGAGTGCAGAGTAGTGAGTAGTGAGTGCAGAGTAGTGAGTGCAGAGTAGTGAGTACAGAGTAGTGAGTAGTGAGTGCAGAGTAGTGAGTAGTGAGTAGTGAGTAGTGAGTGCAGAGTAGTGAGTAGTGAGTAGTGAGTAGTGTGTAGTGAGTGCAGAGTAGTGAGTGCAGAGTAGTGAGTAGTGAGTGCAGAGTAGTGAGTGCAGAGTAGTGAGTAGTGAGTAGTGTGTAGTGAGTGCAGGGTAGTGAGTAGTGAGTGCAGAGTAGTGAGTAGTGAGTGCAGAGTAGTGAGTGCAGAGTAGTGAGTGCAGAGTAGTGAGTGCAGAGTAGTGAGTGCTGAGTAGTGAGTGCAGAGTAGTGAGTGCGGAGTAGTGAGTGCAGAGTAGTGAGTAGTGAGTAGTGAGTGCAGAGTAGTGAGTAGTGAGTGCAGAGTCGTGAGTGCAGAGTAGTGAGTAGTGAGTGCAGAGCAGTGAGTGCAGAGTAGTGAGTGCAGAGTAGTGAGTGCAGAGTAGTGAGTGCAGAGTAGTGAGTAGTGAGTAGTGAGTAGTGAGTGCAGAGTAGTGAGTAGTGAGTGCAGAGTAGTGAGTAGTGAGTGCAGAGTAGTGAGTGCAGAGTAGTGAGTGCAGAGTAGTGCGTCGTGAGTGCAGAGTAGTGAGTAGTGAGTAGTGAGTGCAGAGTAGTGAGTGCAGAGTAGTGAGTAGTGAGTGCAGAGTAGTGAGTAGTGAGTGCAGAGTAGTGAGTGCATAGTAGTGAGTGGTGAGTGCAGAGTAGTGAGTAGTGAGTGCAGAGTAGTGAGTGCAGAGTAGTGAGTAGTGAGTAGTGGGTGCAGAGTAGTGAGTAGTGAGTAGTGGGTGCAGAGCAGTGAGTGCAGAGTAGTGAGTGCAGGGTAGTGAGTGCAGAGTAGTGAGTGCAGAGTAGTGAGTGCAGAGTAGTGAGTGCAGAGTAGTGAGTAGTGAGTGCAGAGTAGTGAGTGCAGAGTAGTGAGTACAGAGTAGTGAGTAGTGAGTGCAGAGTAGTAAGTGCAGAGTAGTGAGTAGTGAGTGCAGAGTAGTGAGTAGTGAGTGCAGAGTAGTGAGTGCAGAGTAGGGAGTAGTGAGTGCAGAGTAGTGAGTGCAGATTAGTGAGTGGATAGTAGTGAGTAGTGAGTGCAGAGTAGTGAGTGCAGAGTAGTGAGTGCAGAGTAGTGAGTGCAGAGTAGTGAGTAGTGAGTGCAGAGTAGTGAGTGCAGAGTAGAGAGTAGTGAGTGCAGAGTAGTGAGTAGTGAGTAGTGTGTAGTGAGTGCAGAGTAGCGAGTAGTGAGTGCAGAGTAGTGAGTAGTGAGTGCAGAGTAGTGAGTGCAGAGTAGTGAATGCAGAGTAGTGAGTAGTGAGTGCAGAGTAGTGAGTGCAGAGTAGTGAGTAGTGAGTGCAGACTAGTGAGTAGTGAGTGCAGAGTAGTGAGTAGTGAGTGCAGAGTAGTGAGTGCAGAGTAGTGAGTGCAGAGTAGTGAGTAGTGACTGCAGAGTAGTGAGTAGTGAGTAGTGAGTGCAGAGTAGTGAGTAGTGGGTGCAGAGTAGTGAGTAGTGGGTGCAGAGTAGTGAGTAGTGAGTGCAGAGTAGTGAGTAGTGAGTGCAGAGCAGTGAGTGCAGAGTAGTGAGTGCAGAGTAGTGAGTAGTGAGTGCAGAGTAGTGAGTAGTGAGTGCAGAGTAGTGAGTAGTGAGTGCAGAGTAGTGAGTAGTGAGTAGTGAGTGCAGAGCAGTGAGTGCAGAGCAGTGAGTGCAGAGTAGTGAGTGCAGAGTAGTGAGTGCAGAGTAGTGAGTAGTGAGTAGTGAGTGCAGAGTAGTGAGTGCAGAGTAGTGAGTAGTGAGTGCAGAGTAGTGAGTGCAGAGTAGTGAGTGCAGAGTAGTGAGTAGTGAGTAGTGAGTGCAGAGTAGTGAGTACTGAGTGCAGAGTAGTGAGTGCAAAGTAGTGAGTGCAGAGTAGTGAGTGTAGAGTAGTGAGTAGTGAGTGCAGAGTAGTGAGTGCAGAGTAGTGAGTGCAAAGTAGTGAGTGCAGAGTAGTGAGTAGTGAGTGCAGAGTAGTGAGTAGTGAGTGCAGAGTAGTGAGTGCAGAGTCGTGAGTAGTGAGTGCAGAGTAGTGAGTGCAGAGTAGTGAGTGCAGAGTAGTGAGTGCAGAGTAGGGAGTGCAGAGTAGGGAGTGCAGAGTAGTGAGTGCAGAGTAGTGAATAGTGAGTGCAGAGTAGTGAGTAGTGAGTGCAGAGTAGGGAGTAGTGAGTGCAGAGTAGGGAGTGCATAGTAGGGAGTAGTGAGTAGTGAGTAGTGAGTGCAGATTAGTGAGTGCAGAGCAGTGAGTGCAGAGTAGTGAGTGCAGAGTAGTGAGTGCAGAGTAGTGAGTGCAGAGTAGTGAGTAGTGAGTGCAGATTAGTGAGTAGTGAGTGCAGAGTAGTGAGTGCAGAGTAGTGAGTGCAGAGTAGTGAGTGCAGAGTAGTGAGTAGTGAGTGCAGAGTAGTGAGTAGTGAGTAGTGAGTGCAGAGTAGTGAGTAGTGAGTGCAGAGTAGTGAGTAGTGAGTGCAGAGTATTGAGTAGTGAGTGCAGAGTAGTGAGTGCAGAGTAGTGAGTAGTGAGTGCAGAGTAGTGAGTAGTGAGTGCAGAGTAGTGAGTAGTGAGTAGTGTGTAGTGAGTGCAGAGTAGTGAGTAGTGAGTGCAGAGTAGTGAATAGTGAGTGCAGAGTAGTGAGTGCAGAGTAGTGAGTAGTGAGTGCAGAGTAGTGAGTGCAGAGTAGTGAGTAGTGAGTGCAGAGTAGTGAGTAGTGAGTGCAGAGTAGTGAGTGCAGAGTAGTGAGTAGTGAGTGCAGAGTAGTGAGTGAGTGCAGAGTAGTGAGTAGTGAGTGCAGAGTAGTGAGTGCAGAGTAGTGAGTGAGTGCAGAGTAGTGAGCAGTGAGTGCAGAGTAGTGAGTGCAGAGTAGTGAGTAGTGAGTGCAGAGTAGTGAGTAGTGAGTGCAGAGTAGTGAGTGCAGAGTAGTGAGTAGTGAGTAGTGAGTAGTGAGTGCCGAGTAGTGAGTAGTGAGTGCAGAGTAGTGAGTAGTGAGTGCAGAGTAGTGAGTGCAGAGTGGTGAGTGCAGAATAGTGAGTAGTGAGTGCAGAGTAGTGATTAGTGAGTGCAGAGAAGTGAGTGCAGAGTAGTGAGTAGTGAGTATTGAGTAGTGAGTGCAGAGTAGTGAGTAGTGAGTGCAGAGTAGTGAGTGCAGAGTAGTGAGTAGTGAGTGCAGAGCAGTGAGTGCAGAGTAATGAGTGCAGAGTAGTGAGTGCAGAGTAGTGAGTACAGAGTAGTGAGTGCAGAGTAGTGAGTGCAGAGTAGTGAGTGCAGAATAGTGAGTGCAGAGTAGTGAGTAGTGAGTGCAGAGTAGTGAGTGCAGAGTAGTGAGTGCAGAGTAGTGAGTAGTGAGTGCAGAGTAGTGAGTAGTGAGTGCAGAGTAGTGAGTGCAGAGTAGTGAGTGCAGAATAGTGAGTGCAGAGTAGTGAGTAGTGAGTGCAGAGTAGTGAGTGCAGAGTAGTGAGTGCAGAGTAGTGAGTAGTGAGTGCAGAGTAGTGAGTAGTGAGTGCAGAGTAGTGAGTGCAGAGTAGTGAGTAGTGAGTGCAGAGTAGTGAGTGAGTGCAGAGTAGTGAGTAGTGAGTGCAGAGTAGTGAGTGCAGAGTAGTGAGTGAGTGCAGAGTAGTGAGTGCAGCGTAGTGAGTAGTGAGTGCAGAGTAGTGAGTGCAGAGTAGTGAGTGCAGAGTAGTGAGTAGTGAGTGCAGAGTAGTGAGTAGTGGGTGCAGAGTAGTGAGTAGTGAGTGCAGAGTAGTGAGTAGTGGGTGCAGAGTAGTGAGTAGTGGGTGCAGAGCAGTGAGTGCAGAGTAGTGAGTAGTGAGTGCAGAGTAGTGAGCAGTGAGTGCAGAGTAGTGAGTGCAGAGTAGTGAGTACAGAGTAGTGAGTGCAGAGTAGTGAGTGCAGAGTAGTGAGTGCAGAGTAGTGAGTGTAGAGTAGTGAGTAGTGAGTGCAGATTAGTGAGTAGTGAGTGCAGAGTAGTGAGTGCAGAGTAGTGAGTGCAGAGTAGTGAGTGCAGAGTAGTGAGTGCAGAGTAGTGAGTAGTGAGTGCAGAGTAGTGAGTAGTGAGTAGTGAGTAGTGAGTGCAGAGTAGTGAGTAGTGAGTGCAGAGTAGTGAGTAGTGAGTGCAGAGTATTGAGTAGTGAGTGCAGAGTAGTGAGTGCAGAGTAGTGAGTAGTGAGTGCAGAGTAGTGAGTAGTGAGTAGTGTGTAGTGAGTGCAGAGTAGTGAGTAGTGAGTGCAGAGTAGTGAGTAGTGAGTGCAGAGTAGTGAGTGCAGAGTAGTGAGTAGTGAGTGCAGAGTAGTGAGTGCAGAGTAGTAAGTAGTGAGTGCAGAGTAGTGAGTAGTGAGTAGCGAGTGCAGAGTAGTGAGTGCAGAGTAGTGAGTAGTGAGTGCAGAGTAGTGAGTAGTGTGTAGTGAGTGCAGAGTAGTGAGTAGTGAGTGCAGAGTAGTGAGTAGTGAGTGCAGAGTAGTGAGTGCAGAGTAGTGAGTAGTGAGTGCAGAGTAGTGAGTGCAGAGTAGTGAGTGCAGAGAAGTGAGTAGTGAGTGCAGAGTAGTGAGTAGTGAGTGCAGAGTAGTGAGTAGTTAGTGCAGAGTAGTGAGTGCAGAGTAGTGAGTGCAGAGTAGTGAGTAGTGAGTGCAGAGTAGTGAGTAGTGAGTAGTGAGTGCAGAGTTGTGAGTAGTGAGTAGTGAGTAGTGCGTAGTGAGTGCAGAGTAGTGAGTAGTGAGTGCAGAGTAGTGAGTAGTGAGTGCAGAGTAGTGAGTGCAGAGTAGTGAGTAGTGAGTAGTGTGTAGTGAGTGCAGGGTAGTGAGTAGTGAGTGCAGAGTAGTGAGTAGTGAGTGCAGAGTAGTGAGTGCAGAGTAGTGAGTGCAGAGTGGTGAGTGCTGAGTAGTGAGTGCAGAGTAGTGAGTGCGGAGTAGTGAGTGCAGAGTAGTGAGTAGTGAGTGCAGAGTAGTGAGTAGTGAGTGCAGAGTAGTGAGTGCAGAGTAGTGAGTAGTGAGTGCAGAGCAGTGAGTGCAGAGTAGTGAGTGCAGAGTAGTGAGTGCAGAGTAGTGAGTGCAGAGTAGTGAGTAGTGAGTAGTGAGTGCAGAGTAGTGAGTAGTGAGTGCAGAGTAGTGAGTAGTGAGTGCAGAGTAGTGAGTGCAGAGTAGTGAGTGCAGAGTAGGGAGTGCAGAGTAGTGCGTCGTGAGTGCAGAGTAGTGAGTAGTGAGTGCAGAGTAGTGAGTGCAGAGTAGTGAGTAGTGAGTGCAGAGTAGTGAGTAGTGAGTGCAGAGTAGTGAGTGCAGAGTAGTGAGTGCAGAGTAGTGAGTAGTGAGTGCAGAGTAGTGAGTAGTGAGTGCAGAGTAGTGAGTAGTGAGTAGTGGGTGCAGAGTAGTGAGTAGTGAGTAGTGGGCGCAGAGCAGTGAGTGCAGAGTAGTGAGTGCAGGGTAGTGAGTGCAGAGTAGTGAGTGCAGAGTAGTGAGTAGTGAGTGCAGAGTAGTGAGTAGTGAGTGCAGAGTAGTGAGTGCAGAGCAGTGAGTACAGAGTAGTGAGTAGTGAGTGCAGAGTAGTAAGTGCAGAGTAGTGAGTAGTGAGTGCAGAGTAGTGAGTAGTGAGTGCAGAGTAGTGAGTGTAGAGTAGTGAGTAGTGAGTGCAGAGTAGTGAGTGCAGAGTAGTGAGTGCAGAGTAGTGAGTGGATAGTAGTGAGTAGTGAGTAGTGAGTGCAGAGTAGTGAGTGCAGAGCAGTGAGTGCAGAGTAGTGAGTGCAGAGTAGTGAGTGCAGAGTAGTGAGTACAGAGTAGTGAGTAGTGAGTGCAGAGTAGTGAGTGCAGAGTAGAGAGTAGTGAGTGCAGAGTAGTGAGTAGTGAGTAGTGAGTAGTGTGTAGTGAGTGCAGCGTAGCGAGTAGTGAGTGCAGAGTAGTGAGTAGTGAGTGCAGAGTAGTGAGTGCAGAGTAGTGAATGCAGAGTAGTGAGTGCAGAGTAATGAGTGCAGAGTAGTGAGTAGTGAGTGCAGAGTAGTGAGTAGTGAGTGCAAAGTAGTGAGTAGTGAGTGCAGAGTAGTGAGTAGTGAGTGCAGAGTAGTGAGTAGTGAGTAGTGTGTAGTGAGTGCAGAGTAGTGAGTAGTGAGTGCAGAGTAGTGAGTAGTGAGTGCAGAGTAGTGAGTACAGAGTAGTGAGTAGTGAGTGCAGAGTAGTGAGTGCAGAGTAGTGAGTAGTGAGTGCAGAGTAGTGAGTAGTGAGTAGTGAGTGCAGAGTAGTGAGTGCAGAGTAGTGAGTAGTGAGTGCAGAGTAGTGAGTAGTGTGTAGTGAGTGCAGAGTAGTGAGTAGTGAGTGCAGAGTAGTGAGTAGTGAGTGCAGAGTAGTGAGTGCAGAGTAGTGAGTAGTGAGTGCAGAGTAGTGGGTGCAGAGTAGTAAGTGCAGAGTAGTGAGTAGTGAGTGCAGAGTAGTGAGTAGTGAGTGCAGAGTAGTGAGTGCAGAGTAGTGAGTGCAGAGTAGTGAGTAGTGAGTGCAGAGTAGTGAGTGCAGAGTAGTGAGTGCAGAGTAGTGAGTAGTGAGTGCAGAGTAGTGAGTAGTGAGTAGTGAGTGCAGAGTAGTGAGTAGTGAGTAGTGAGTAGTGTGTAGTGAGTGCAGAGTAGTGAGTAGTGAGTGCAGAGTAGTGAGTAGTGAGTGCAGAGTAGTGAGTGCAGAGTAGTGAGTAGTGAGTAGTGTGTAGTGAGTGCAGGGTAGTGAGTAGTGAGTGCAGAGTAGTGAGTAGTGAGTGCAGAGTAGTGAGTGCAGAGTAGTGAGTGCAGAGTAGTGAGTGCAGAGTAGTGAGTGCTGAGTAGTGAGTGCAGAGTAGTGAGTGCGGAGTAGTGAGTGCAGAGTAGTGAGTAGTGAGTAGTGAGTGCAGAGTAGTGAGTAGTGAGTGCAGAGTCGTGAGTGCAGAGTAGTGAGTAGTGAGTGCAGAGCAGTGAGTGCAGAGTAGTGAGTGCAGAGTAGTGAGTGCAGAGTAGTGAGTGCAGAGTAGTGAGTAGTGAGTAGTGAGTAGTGAGTGCAGAGTAGTGAGTAGTGAGTGCAGAGTAGTGTAGTGAGTAGTGAGTGCAGAGTAGTGAGTAGTGAGTACAGAGTAGTGAGTGCAGAGTAGTGAGTGCAGAGTAGTGCGTCGTGAGTGCAGAGTAGTGAGTAGTGAGTAGTGAGTGCAGAGTAGTGAGTGCAGAGTAGTGAGTAGTGAGTGCAGAGTAGTGAGTAGTGAGTGCAGAGTAGTGAGTGCATAGTAGTGAGTGGTGAGTGCAGAGTAGTGAGTAGTGAGTGCAGAGTAGTGAGTGCAGAGTAGTGAGTAGTGAGTAGTGGGTGCAGAGTAGTGAGTAGTGAGTAGTGGGTGCAGAGCAGTGAGTGCAGAGTAGTGAGTGCAGGGTAGTGAGTGCAGAGTAGTGAGTGCAGAGTAGTGAGTGCAGAGTAGTGAGTAGTGAGTGCAGAGTAGTGAGTGCAGAGTAGTGAGTACAGAGTAGTGAGTAGTGAGTGCAGAGTAGTAAGTGCAGAGTAGTGAGTAGTGAGTGCAGAGTAGTGAGTAGTGAGTGCAGAGTAGTGAGTGCAGAGTAGTGAGTAGTGAGTGCAGAGTAGTGAGTGCAGAGTAGTGAGTGGATAGTAGTGAGTAGTGAGTGCAGAGTAGTGAGTGCAGAGTAGTGAGTGCAGAGTAGTGAGTGCAGAGTAGTGAGTAGTGAGTGCAGAGTAGTGAGTGCAGAGTAGAGAGTAGTGAGTGCAGAGTAGTGAGTAGTGAGTAGTGTGTAGTGAGTGCAGAGTATCGAGTAGTGAGTGCAGAGTAGTGAGTAGTGAGTGCAGAGTAGTGAGTGCAGAGTAGTGAATGCAGAGTAGTGAGTAGTGAGTGCAGAGTAGTGAGTGCAGAGTAGTGAGTAGTGAGTGCAGACTAGTGAGTAGTGAGTGCAGAGTAGTGAGTAGTGAGTGCAGAGTAGTGAGTGCAGAGTAGTGAGTGCAGAGTAGTGAGTAGTGACTGCAGAGTAGTGAGTAGTGAGTAGTGAGTGCAGAGTAGTGAGTAGTGGGTGCAGAGTAGTGAGTAGTGGGTGCAGAGTAGTGAGTAGTGAGTGCAGAGTAGTGAGTAGTGAGTGCAGAGCAGTGAGTGCAGAGTAGTGAGTGCAGAGTAGTGAGTAGTGAGTGCAGAGTAGTGAGTAGTGAGTGCAGAGTAGTGAGTAGTGAGTGCAGAGTAGTGAGTAGTGAGTAGTGAGTGCAGAGCAGTGAGTGCAGAGCAGTGAGTGCAGAGTAGTGAGTGCAGAGTAGTGAGTGCAGAGTAGTGAGTAGTGAGTAGTGAGTGCAGAGTAGTGAGTGCAGAGTAGTGAGTAGTGAGTGCAGAGTAGTGAGTGCAGAGTAGTGAGTGCAGAGTAGTGAGTAGTGAGTAGTGAGTGCAGAGTAGTGAGTACTGAGTGCAGAGTAGTGAGTGCAAAGTAGTGAGTGCAGAGTAGTGAGTGCAGAGTAGTGAGTAGTGAGTGCAGAGTAGTGAGTGCAGAGTAGTGAGTGCAAAGTAGTGAGTGCAGAGTAGTGAGTAGTGAGTGCAGAGTAGTGAGTAGTGAGTGCAGAGTAGTGAGTGCAGAGTTGTGAGTAGTGAGTGCAGAGTAGTGAGTGCAGAGTAGTGAGTGCAGAGTAGTGAATAGTGAGTGCAGAGTAGTGAGTAGTGAGTGCAGAGTAGGGAGTAGTGAGTGCAGAGTAGGGAGTGCATAGTAGGGAGTGCAGAGTAGGGAGTGCAGAGTAGGGAGTGCAGACTAGGGTGTGCAGAGTAGGGAGTGCAGAGTAGGGAGTGCAGAGTGGTGAGTGAGTAGGGAGTGCAGAGTAGGGAGTGCAGATTAGGGAGTGCAGAGTGGTGAGTGCAGAGTGGTGAGTGCAGAGTGGTGAGTGCAGAGTAGTGAGTGCAGAGTGGTGAGTGCAGAGTAGTGAGTGCAGAGTAGTGAGTGCAGAGTAGTGAGTGCGGAGTAGTGAGTGCAGAGTAGTGAGTAGTGAGTAGTGAGTGCAGAGTAGTGAGTAGTGAGTGCAGAGTCGTGAGTGCAGAGTAGTGAGTGCAGAGTAGTGAGTAGTGAGTGCAGAGTAGTGAGTAGTGTGTAGTGAGTGCAGAGTAGTGAGTAGTGAGTGCAGAGTAGTGAGTGCAGAGTAGTGAGTGCAGAGTAGTGAGTAGTGAGTGCAGAGTAGTGAGTGCAGAGTAGTAAGTGCAGAGTAGTGAGTAGTGAGTGCAGAGTAGTGAGTAGTGAGTGCAGAGTAGTGAGTGCAGAGTAGTGAGTGCAGAGTAGTGAGTAGTGAGTGCAGAGTAGTGAGTGCAGAGTAGTGAGTACAGAGTAGTGAGTAGTGAGTGCAGAGTAGTGAGTAGTGAGTAGTGAGTAGTGAGTGCAGAGTAGTGAGTAGTGAGTAGTGAGTAGTGTGTAGTGAGTGCAGAGTAGTGAGTGCAGAGTAGTGAGTAGTGAGTGCAGAGTAGTGAGTGCAGAGTAGTGAGTAGTGAGTAGTGTGTAGTGAGTGCAGGGTAGTGAGTAGTGAGTGCAGAGTAGTGAGTAGTGAGTGCAGAGTAGTGAGTGCAGAGTAGTGAGTGCAGAGTAGTGAGTGCAGAGTAGTGAGTGCTGAGTAGTGAGTGCAGAGTAGTGAGTGCGGAGTAGTGAGTGCAGAGTAGTGAGTAGTGAGTAGTGAGTGCAGAGTAGTGAGTAGTGAGTGCAGAGTCGTGAGTGCAGAGTAGTGAGTAGTGAGTGCAGAGCAGTGAGTGCAGAGTAGTGAGTGCAGAGTAGTGAGTGCAGAGTAGTGAGTGCAGAGTAGTGAGTAGTGAGTAGTGAGTAGTGAGTGCAGAGTAGTGAGTAGTGAGTGCAGAGTAGTGAGTAGTGAGTGCAGAGTAGTGAGTGCAGAGTAGTGAGTGCAGAGTAGTGCGTCGTGAGTGCAGAGTAGTGAGTAGTGAGTAGTGAGTGCAGAGTAGTGAGTGCAGAGTAGTGAGTAGTGAGTGCAGAGTAGTGAGTAGTGAGTGCAGAGTAGTGAGTGCATAGTAGTGAGTGGTGAGTGCAGAGTAGTGAGTAGTGAGTGCAGAGTAGTGAGTGCAGAGTAGTGAGTAGTGAGTAGTGGGTGCAGAGTAGTGAGTAGTGAGTAGTGGGTGCAGAGCAGTGAGTGCAGAGTAGTGAGTGCAGGGTAGTGAGTGCAGAGTAGTGAGTGCAGAGTAGTGAGTGCAGAGTAGTGAGTGCAGAGTAGTGAGTAGTGAGTGCAGAGTAGTGAGTGCAGAGTAGTGAGTACAGAGTAGTGAGTAGTGAGTGCAGAGTAGTAAGTGCAGAGTAGTGAGTAGTGAGTGCAGAGTAGTGAGTAGTGAGTGCAGAGTAGTGAGTGCAGAGTAGGGAGTAGTGAGTGCAGAGTAGTGAGTGCAGATTAGTGAGTGGATAGTAGTGAGTAGTGAGTGCAGAGTAGTGAGTGCAGAGTAGTGAGTGCAGAGTAGTGAGTGCAGAGTAGTGAGTAGTGAGTGCAGAGTAGTGAGTGCAGAGTAGAGAGTAGTGAGTGCAGAGTAGTGAGTAGTGAGTAGTGTGTAGTGAGTGCAGAGTAGCGAGTAGTGAGTGCAGAGTAGTGAGTAGTGAGTGCAGAGTAGTGAGTGCAGAGTAGTGAATGCAGAGTAGTGAGTAGTGAGTGCAGAGTAGTGAGTGCAGAGTAGTGAGTAGTGAGTGCAGACTAGTGAGTAGTGAGTGCAGAGTAGTGAGTAGTGAGTGCAGAGTAGTGAGTGCAGAGTAGTGAGTGCAGAGTAGTGAGTAGTGACTGCAGAGTAGTGAGTAGTGAGTAGTGAGTGCAGAGTAGTGAGTAGTGGGTGCAGAGTAGTGAGTAGTGGGTGCAGAGTAGTGAGTAGTGAGTGCAGAGTAGTGAGTAGTGAGTGCAGAGCAGTGAGTGCAGAGTAGTGAGTGCAGAGTAGTGAGTAGTGAGTGCAGAGTAGTGAGTAGTGAGTGCAGAGTAGTGAGTAGTGAGTGCAGAGTAGTGAGTAGTGAGTAGTGAGTGCAGAGCAGTGAGTGCAGAGCAGTGAGTGCAGAGTAGTGAGTGCAGAGTAGTGAGTGCAGAGTAGTGAGTAGTGAGTAGTGAGTGCAGAGTAGTGAGTGCAGAGTAGTGAGTAGTGAGTGCAGAGTAGTGAGTGCAGAGTAGTGAGTGCAGAGTAGTGAGTAGTGAGTAGTGAGTGCAGAGTAGTGAGTACTGAGTGCAGAGTAGTGAGTGCAAAGTAGTGAGTGCAGAGTAGTGAGTGTAGAGTAGTGAGTAGTGAGTGCAGAGTAGTGAGTGCAGAGTAGTGAGTGCAAAGTAGTGAGTGCAGAGTAGTGAGTAGTGAGTGCAGAGTAGTGAGTAGTGAGTGCAGAGTAGTGAGTGCAGAGTCGTGAGTAGTGAGTGCAGAGTAGTGAGTGCAGAGTAGTGAGTGCAGAGTAGTGAGTGCAGAGTAGGGAGTGCAGAGTAGGGAGTGCAGAGTAGTGAGTGCAGAGTAGTGAATAGTGAGTGCAGAGTAGTGAGTAGTGAGTGCAGAGTAGGGAGTAGTGAGTGCAGAGTAGGGAGTGCATAGTAGGGAGTGCAGAGTAGGGAGTGCAGAGTAGGGAGTGCAGACTAGGGTGTGCAGAGTAGGGAGTGCAGAGTAGGGAGTGCAGAGTGGTGAGTGAGTAGGGAGTGCAGAGTAGGGAGTGCAGATTAGGGAGTGCAGAGTGGTGAGTGCAGAGTGGTGAGTGCAGAGTGGTGAGTGCAGAGTAGTGAGTGCAGAGTGGTGAGTGCAGAGTAGTGAGTGCAGAGTAGTGAGTGCAGAGTAGTGAGTGCGGAGTAGTGAGTGCAGAGTAGTGAGTAGCGAGTAGTGAGTGCAGAGTAGTGAGTAGTGAGTGCAGAGTCGTGAGTGCAGAGTAGTGAGTAGTGAGTGCAGAGCAGTGAGTGCAGAGTAGTGAGTGCAGAGTAGTGAGTGCAGAGTAGTGAGTGCAGAGTAGTGAGTAGTGAGTAGTGAGTAGTGAGTGCAGAGTAGTGAGTAGTGAGTGCAGAGTAGTGAGTAGTGAGTGCAGAGTAGTGAGTGCAGAGTAGTGAGTGCAGAGTAGTGCGTCGTGAGTGCAGAGTAGTGAGTAGTGAGTAGTGAGTGCAGAGTAGTGAGTGCAGAGTAGTGAGTAGTGAGTGCAGAGTAGTGAGTAGTGAGTGCCGAGTAGTGAGTGCATAGTAGTGAGTGGTGAGTGCAGAGTAGTGAGTGCAGAGTAGTGAGTGCAGAGTAGTGAGTAGTGAGTAGTGGGTGCAGAGTAGTGAGTAGTGAGTAGTGGGTGCAGAACAGTGAGTGCAGAGTAGTGAGTGCAGGGTAGTGAGTGCAGAGTAGTGAGTGCAGAGTAGTGAGTGCAGAGTAGTGAGTAGTGAGTGCAGAGTAGTGAGTGCAGAGTAGTGAGTACAGAGTAGTGAGTAGTGAGTGCAGAGTAGTAAGTGCAGAGTAGTGAGTAGTGAGTGCAGAGTAGTGAGTAGTGAGTGCAGAGTAGTGAGTGCAGAGTAGTGAGTAGTGAGTGCAGAGTAGTGAGTGCAGAGTAGTGAGTGGATAGTAGTGAGTAGTGAGTGCAGAGTAGTGAGTGCAGAGTAGTGAGTGCAGAGTAGTGAGTGCAGAGTAGTGAGTAGTGAGTGCAGAGTAGTGAGTGCAGAGTAGAGAGTAGTGAGTGCAGAGTAGTGAGTAGTGAGTAGTGTGTAGTGAGTGCAGAGTAGCGAGTAGTGAGTGCAGAGTAGTGAGTAGTGAGTGCAGAGTAGTGAGTGCAGAGTAGTGAATGCAGAGTAGTGAGTAGTGAGTGCAGAGTAGTGAGTGCAGAGTAGTGAGTAGTGAGTGCAGACTAGTGAGTAGTGAGTGCAGAGTAGTGAGTAGTGAGTGCAGAGTAGTGAGTGCAGAGTAGTGAGTAGTGACTGCAGAGTAGTGAGTAGTGAGTGCAGAGTAGTGAGTAGTGGGTGCAGAGTAGTGAGTAGTGGGTGCAGAGTAGTGAGTAGTGAGTGCAGAGTAGTGAGTAGTGAGTGCAGAGCAGTGAGTGCAGAGTAGTGAGTGCAGAGTAGTGAGTAGTGAGTGCAGAGTAGTGAGTAGTGAGTGCAGAGTAGTGAGTAGTGAGTAGTGAGTGCAGAGCAGTGAGTGCAGAGCAGTGAGTGCAGAGTAGTGAGTGCAGAGTAGTGAGTGCAGAGTAGTGAGTAGTGAGTAGTGAGTGCAGAGTAGTGAGTGCAGAGTAGTGAGTAGTGAGTGCAGAGTAGTGAGTGCAGAGTAGTGAGTGCAGAGTAGTGAGTAGTGTGTAGTGAGTGCAGAGTAGTGAGTAGTGAGTGCAGAGTAGTGAGTGCAGAATAGTGAGTGCAGAGTAGTGAGTGCAGAATAGTGAGTGCAGAGTAGTGAGTAGTGAGTGCAGAGTAGTGAGTGCAGAGTAGTGAGTAGTGAGTAGTGGGTGCAGAGTAGTGAGTAGTGAGTAGTGGGTGCAGAGCAGTGAGTGCAGAGTAGTGAGTGCAGGGTAGTGAGTGCAGAGTAGTGAGTGCAGAGTAGTGAGTGCAGAGTAGTGAGTAGTGAGTGCAGAGTAGTGAGTGCAGAGTAGTGAGTACAGAGTAGTGAGTAGTGAGTGCAGAGTAGTAAGTGCAGAGTAGTGAGTAGTGAGTGCAGAGTAGTGAGTAGTGAGTGCAGAGTAGTGAGTGCAGAGTAGTGAGTAGTGAGTGCAGAGTAGTGAGTGCAGAGTAGTGAGTGGATAGTAGTGAGTAGTGAGTGCAGAGTAGTGAGTGCAGAGTAGTGAGTGCAGAGTAGTGAGTGCAGAGTAGTGAGTAGTGAGTGCAGAGTAGTGAGTGCAGAGTAGAGAGTAGTGAGTGCAGAGTAGTGAGTAGTGAGTAGTGTGTAGTGAGTGCAGAGTATCGAGTAGTGAGTGCAGAGTAGTGAGTAGTGAGTGCAGAGTAGTGAGTGCAGAGTAGTGAATGCAGAGTAGTGAGTAGTGAGTGCAGAGTAGTGAGTGCAGAGTAGTGAGTAGTGAGTGCAGACTAGTGAGTAGTGAGTGCAGAGTAGTGAGTAGTGAGTGCAGAGTAGTGAGTGCAGAGTAGTGAGTGCAGAGTAGTGAGTAGTGACTGCAGAGTAGTGAGTAGTGAGTAGTGAGTGCAGAGTAGTGAGTAGTGGGTGCAGAGTAGTGAGTAGTGGGTGCAGAGTAGTGAGTAGTGAGTGCAGAGTAGTGAGTAGTGAGTGCAGAGCAGTGAGTGCAGAGTAGTGAGTGCAGAGTAGTGAGTAGTGAGTGCAGAGTAGTGAGTAGTGAGTGCAGAGTAGTGAGTAGTGAGTGCAGAGTAGTGAGTAGTGAGTAGTGAGTGCAGAGCAGTGAGTGCAGAGCAGTGAGTGCAGAGTAGTGAGTGCAGAGTAGTGAGTGCAGAGTAGTGAGTAGTGAGTAGTGAGTGCAGAGTAGTGAGTGCAGAGTAGTGAGTAGTGAGTGCAGAGTAGTGAGTGCAGAGTAGTGAGTGCAGAGTAGTGAGTAGTGAGTAGTGAGTGCAGAGTAGTGAGTACTGAGTGCAGAGTAGTGAGTGCAAAGTAGTGAGTGCAGAGTAGTGAGTGCAGAGTAGTGAGTAGTGAGTGCAGAGTAGTGAGTGCAGAGTAGTGAGTGCAAAGTAGTGAGTGCAGAGTAGTGAGTAGTGAGTGCAGAGTAGTGAGTAGTGAGTGCAGAGTAGTGAGTGCAGAGTCGTGAGTAGTGAGTGCAGAGTAGTGAGTGCAGAGTAGTGAGTGCAGAGTAGTGAATAGTGAGTGCAGAGTAGTGAGTAGTGAGTGCAGAGTAGGGAGTAGTGAGTGCAGAGTAGGGAGTGCATAGTAGGGAGTGCAGAGTAGGGAGTGCAGAGTAGGGAGTGCAGACTAGGGTGTGCAGAGTAGGGAGTGCAGAGTAGGGAGTGCAGAGTGGTGAGTGAGTAGGGAGTGCAGAGTAGGGAGTGCAGATTAGGGAGTGCAGAGTGGTGAGTGCAGAGTGGTGAGTGCAGAGTGGTGAGTGCAGAGTAGTGAGTGCAGAGTGGTGAGTGCAGAGTAGTGAGTGCAGAGTAGTGAGTGCAGAGTAGTGAGTGCGGAGTAGTGAGTGCAGAGTAGTGAGTAGTGAGTAGTGAGTGCAGAGTAGTGAGTAGTGAGTGCAGAGTCGTGAGTGCAGAGTAGTGAGTGCAGAGTAGTGAGTAGTGAGTGCAGAGTAGTGAGTAGTGTGTAGTGAGTGCAGAGTAGTGAGTAGTGAGTGCAGAGTAGTGAGTGCAGAGTAGTGAGTGCAGAGTAGTGAGTAGTGAGTGCAGAGTAGTGAGTGCAGAGTAGTAAGTGCAGAGTAGTGAGTAGTGAGTGCAGAGTAGTGAGTAGTGAGTGCAGAGTAGTGAGTGCAGAGTAGTGAGTGCAGAGTAGTGAGTAGTGAGTGCAGAGTAGTGAGTGCAGAGTAGTGAGTACAGAGTAGTGAGTAGTGAGTGCAGAGTAGTGAGTAGTGAGTAGTGAGTAGTGAGTGCAGAGTAGTGAGTAGTGAGTAGTGAGTAGTGTGTAGTGAGTGCAGAGTAGTGAGTGCAGAGTAGTGAGTAGTGAGTGCAGAGTAGTGAGTGCAGAGTAGTGAGTAGTGAGTAGTGTGTAGTGAGTGCAGGGTAGTGAGTAGTGAGTGCAGAGTAGTGAGTAGTGAGTGCAGAGTAGTGAGTGCAGAGTAGTGAGTGCAGAGTAGTGAGTGCAGAGTAGTGAGTGCTGAGTAGTGAGTGCAGAGTAGTGAGTGCGGAGTAGTGAGTGCAGAGTAGTGAGTAGTGAGTAGTGAGTGCAGAGTAGTGAGTAGTGAGTGCAGAGTCGTGAGTGCAGAGTAGTGAGTAGTGAGTGCAGAGCAGTGAGTGCAGAGTAGTGAGTGCAGAGTAGTGAGTGCAGAGTAGTGAGTGCAGAGTAGTGAGTAGTGAGTAGTGAGTAGTGAGTGCAGAGTAGTGAGTAGTGAGTGCAGAGTAGTGAGTAGTGAGTGCAGAGTAGTGAGTGCAGAGTAGTGAGTGCAGAGTAGTGCGTCGTGAGTGCAGAGTAGTGAGTAGTGAGTAGTGAGTGCAGAGTAGTGAGTGCAGAGTAGTGAGTAGTGAGTGCAGAGTAGTGAGTAGTGAGTGCAGAGTAGTGAGTGCATAGTAGTGAGTGGTGAGTGCAGAGTAGTGAGTAGTGAGTGCAGAGTAGTGAGTGCAGAGTAGTGAGTAGTGAGTAGTGGGTGCAGAGTAGTGAGTAGTAAGTAGTGGGTGCAGAGCAGTGAGTGCAGAGTAGTGAGTGCAGGGTAGTGAGTGCAGAGTAGTGAGTGCAGAGTAGTGAGTGCAGAGTAGTGAGTGCAGAGTAGTGAGTAGTGAGTGCAGAGTAGTGAGTGCAGAGTAGTGAGTACAGAGTAGTGAGTAGTGAGTGCAGAGTAGTAAGTGCAGAGTAGTGAGTAGTGAGTGCAGAGTAGTGAGTAGTGAGTGCAGAGTAGTGAGTGCAGAGTAGTGAGTAGTGAGTGCAGAGTAGTGAGTGCAGAGTAGTGAGTGGATAGTAGTGAGTAGTGAGTGCAGAGTAGTGAGTGCAGAGTAGTGAGTGCAGAGTAGTGAGTGCAGAGTAGTGAGTAGTGAGTGCAGAGTAGTGAGTGCAGAGTAGAGAGTAGTGAGTGCAGAGTAGTGAGTAGTGAGTAGTGTGTAGTGAGTGCAGAGTAGCGAGTAGTGAGTGCAGAGTAGTGAGTAGTGAGTGCAGAGTAGTGAGTGCAGAGTAGTGAATGCAGAGTAGTGAGTAGTGAGTGCAGAGTAGTGAGTGCAGAGTAGTGAGTAGTGAGTGCAGACTAGTGAGTAGTGAGTGCAGAGTAGTGAGTAGTGAGTGCAGAGTAGTGAGTGCAGAGTAGTGAGTGCAGAGTAGTGAGTAGTGACTGCAGAGTAGTGAGTAGTGAGTAGTGAGTGCAGAGTAGTGAGTAGTGGGTGCAGAGTAGTGAGTAGTGGGTGCAGAGTAGTGAGTAGTGAGTGCAGAGTAGTGAGTAGTGAGTGCAGAGCAGTGAGTGCAGAGTAGTGAGTGCAGAGTAGTGAGTAGTGAGTGCAGAGTAGTGAGTAGTGAGTGCAGAGTAGTGAGTAGTGAGTGCAGAGTAGTGAGTAGTGAGTAGTGAGTGCAGAGCAGTGAGTGCAGAGCAGTGAGTGCAGAGTAGTGAGTGCAGAGTAGTGAGTGCAGAGTAGTGAGTAGTGAGTAGTGAGTGCAGAGTAGTGAGTGCAGAGTAGTGAGTAGTGAGTGCAGAGTAGTGAGTGCAGAGTAGTGAGTGCAGAGTAGTGAGTAGTGAGTAGTGAGTGCAGAGTAGTGAGTACTGAGTGCAGAGTAGTGAGTGCAAAGTAGTGAGTGCAGAGTAGTGAGTGTAGAGTAGTGAGTAGTGAGTGCAGAGTAGTGAGTGCAGAGTAGTGAGTGCAAAGTAGTGAGTGCAGAGTAGTGAGTAGTGAGTGCAGAGTAGTGAGTAGTGAGTGCAGAGTAGTGAGTGCAGAGTCGTGAGTAGTGAGTGCAGAGTAGTGAGTGCAGAGTAGTGAGTGCAGAGTAGTGAGTGCAGAGTAGGGAGTGCAGAGTAGGGAGTGCAGAGTAGTGAGTGCAGAGTAGTGAATAGTGAGTGCAGAGTAGTGAGTAGTGAGTGCAGAGTAGGGAGTAGTGAGTGCAGAGTAGGGAGTGCATAGTAGGGAGTGCAGAGTAGGGAGTGCAGAGTAGGGAGTGCAGACTAGGGTGTGCAGAGTAGGGAGTGCAGAGTAGGGAGTGCAGAGTGGTGAGTGAGTAGGGAGTGCAGAGTAGGGAGTGCAGATTAGGGAGTGCAGAGTGGTGAGTGCAGAGTGGTGAGTGCAGAGTGGTGAGTGCAGAGTAGTGAGTGCAGAGTGGTGAGTGCAGAGTAGTGAGTGCAGAGTAGTGAGTGCAGAGTAGTGAGTGCGGAGTAGTGAGTGCAGAGTAGTGAGTAGCGAGTAGTGAGTGCAGAGTAGTGAGTAGTGAGTGCAGAGTCGTGAGTGCAGAGTAGTGAGTAGTGAGTGCAGAGCAGTGAGTGCAGAGTAGTGAGTGCAGAGTAGTGAGTGCAGAGTAGTGAGTGCAGAGTAGTGAGTAGTGAGTAGTGAGTAGTGAGTGCAGAGTAGTGAGTAGTGAGTGCAGAGTAGTGAGTAGTGAGTGCAGAGTAGTGAGTGCAGAGTAGTGAGTGCAGAGTAGTGCGTCGTGAGTGCAGAGTAGTGAGTAGTGAGTAGTGAGTGCAGAGTAGTGAGTGCAGAGTAGTGAGTAGTGAGTGCAGAGTAGTGAGTAGTGAGTGCCGAGTAGTGAGTGCATAGTAGTGAGTGGTGAGTGCAGAGTAGTGAGTGCAGAGTAGTGAGTGCAGAGTAGTGAGTAGTGAGTAGTGGGTGCAGAGTAGTGAGTAGTGAGTAGTGGGTGCAGAACAGTGAGTGCAGAGTAGTGAGTGCAGGGTAGTGAGTGCAGAGTAGTGAGTGCAGAGTAGTGAGTGCAGAGTAGTGAGTAGTGAGTGCAGAGTAGTGAGTGCAGAGTAGTGAGTACAGAGTAGTGAGTAGTGAGTGCAGAGTAGTAAGTGCAGAGTAGTGAGTAGTGAGTGCAGAGTAGTGAGTAGTGAGTGCAGAGTAGTGAGTGCAGAGTAGTGAGTAGTGAGTGCAGAGTAGTGAGTGCAGAGTAGTGAGTGGATAGTAGTGAGTAGTGAGTGCAGAGTAGTGAGTGCAGAGTAGTGAGTGCAGAGTAGTGAGTGCAGAGTAGTGAGTAGTGAGTGCAGAGTAGTGAGTGCAGAGTAGAGAGTAGTGAGTGCAGAGTAGTGAGTAGTGAGTAGTGTGTAGTGAGTGCAGAGTAGCGAGTAGTGAGTGCAGAGTAGTGAGTAGTGAGTGCAGAGTAGTGAGTGCAGAGTAGTGAATGCAGAGTAGTGAGTAGTGAGTGCAGAGTAGTGAGTGCAGAGTAGTGAGTAGTGAGTGCAGACTAGTGAGTAGTGAGTGCAGAGTAGTGAGTAGTGAGTGCAGAGTAGTGAGTGCAGAGTAGTGAGTAGTGACTGCAGAGTAGTGAGTAGTGAGTGCAGAGTAGTGAGTAGTGGGTGCAGAGTAGTGAGTAGTGGGTGCAGAGTAGTGAGTAGTGAGTGCAGAGTAGTGAGTAGTGAGTGCAGAGCAGTGAGTGCAGAGTAGTGAGTGCAGAGTAGTGAGTAGTGAGTGCAGAGTAGTGAGTAGTGAGTGCAGAGTAGTGAGTAGTGAGTAGTGAGTGCAGAGCAGTGAGTGCAGAGCAGTGAGTGCAGAGTAGTGAGTGCAGAGTAGTGAGTGCAGAGTAGTGAGTAGTGAGTAGTGAGTGCAGAGTAGTGAGTGCAGAGTAGTGAGTAGTGAGTGCAGAGTAGTGAGTGCAGAGTAGTGAGTGCAGAGTAGTGAGTAGTGAGTAGTGAGTGCAGAGTAGTGAGTACTGAGTGCAGAGTAGTGAGTGCAAAGTAGTGAGTGCAGAGTAGTGAGTGCAGAGTAGTGAGTAGTGAGTGCAGAGTAGTGAGTGCAGAGTAGTGAGTGCAAAGTAGTGAGTGCAGAGTAGTGAGTAGTGAGTGCAGAGTAGTGAGTAGTGAGTGCAGAGTAGTGAGTGCAGAGTCGTGAGTAGTGAGTGCAGAGTAGTGAGTGCAGAGTAGTGAGTGCAGAGTAGTGAGTGCAGAGTAGGGAGTGCAGAGTAGGGAGTGCAGAGTAGTGAGTGCAGAGTAGTGAATAGTGAGTGCAGAGTAGTGAGTAGTGAGTGCAGAGTAGGGAGTAGTGAGTGTAGAGTAGGGAGTGCATAGTAGGGAGTGCAGAGTAGGGAGTGCAGAGTAGGGAGTGCAGACTAGGGTGTGCAGAGTAGGGAGTGCAGAGTAGGGAGTGCAGAGTGGTGAGTGAGTAGGGAGTGCAGAGTAGGGAGTGCAGATTAGGGAGTGCTGAGTGGTGAGTGCAGAGTGGTGAGTGCAGAGTGGTGAGTGCAGAGTAGTGAGTGCAGAGTAGTGAGTGCAGAGTAGTGAGTGCAGAGGAGTGAGTGCAGAGTAGTGAGTGCAGAGTGGTGTGTGCTGTTGAGTGCAGAGTGGTGTGTGCTGTTGAGTGCAGAGTGGTGTGTGCTGTTGAGTGCAGAGTGGTGTGTGCTGTTGAGTGCAGAGTGCTGTGTATTGGCAATGTAAATGACAATGCCATTTATGTATGATTTAAAGAAAGAAAAAAAAATGTCATGAGCAATGCCAATAGCCCTACCTTTAATGATGCCGAGACCATTGCATTGTAAATGCTTGTTTCCCAATTGGCACCAGTTCAATAACCCTTGTAAGCCCCTAGTAAATGGTACCTTTGGTACCTAGGGCATTGGCCTGAATACTTACACCTCCTGAGGCGGAAGCCGGGAGAGTCGCTCTTCGTGATTTTTAAAAGTGTTATTTACTGTGATTTTAAACAGCTTTTAACCTATTTGAGTGTGTTTAGTGAATGTGAGACTAAACATACCTCTCTCCCCTCGGCACTCCCGCGCAGCTGCTGAACGCTGAACGCTGCCGCGGGATACTTCCTGGTGTTGCCGCCACCCCCCCTGGGACACGCAGGCCACGCCCACCACCGATCAGGCCACGCCCCTTTTTTGAACGCTTAAAAGCGCGCCAAGGAAAATAGTGCGAGTCTGAATACTTAGACCTCCTGAGGCGGAAGCTGGGAGAGTCGCTCTTCGTGATTTTTAAAAGTGTTATTTACTGTGATTTTAAACAGCTTTTAACCTATTTGAGTGTATTTAGTGAATGTGAGACTAAACATACCTCTCTCCCCTCGGCACTCCCGCGCAGCTGCTGAACGCTGAACACTGCCGCGGGATACTTCCTGGTGTTGCCGCCACCCCCCCGGGACACGCAGGCCACGCCCACCACCGGTCAGGCCATGCCCCTGCCTCCACCGCCTATTTCATATGTGCTTGCAACGGAAGCGCAGCGGACGAGCGCAGCGGGAGCGCAAGGCAAGCCCGTCTGCGCCCGTCCGCGACCAGATCGCGGCCCGGGCCAGGCATGCTGCCGGAGAGTGTGCGCGCCAAGGGAGGATTGTATGGTCAAGAGAGGACCTATGGGCTCTTAATATTACATCCAAGTGCCGCACGCATGAGATAGATCCTCAGACTCTCACACGGCGTCAGATCTGTGGGACTTGTGGGATATCTCTTGGCTCCAGTGACACGGCGAGGCCCTCCAATCCCAAGCCAGCAATTAACAAGGGTCTCAGAGCAGGTCTATTGAATTGCAGATCCCTTGTTAAACACGCTGAGGATATTTGGCTACTGCTAGAGGAACATGAGTGGGACGTTCTGTTTCTAACGGAAACATGGATCAAGGAAGATTATATGACCGCCATTGCGTTAGCAGTTCCCCTAGGATTTAAAATATGTCTTTCCAACCGTCCTGGCGCCAAAAAAGGGGGAGGTGTGGCTGTCATTTTTAAAGAACAGCTAGTATTAACCTCCTCGACCCCTACCTTGATTCAGGGAATCGAAGGCTTACACTTTTGTTTTCAGGTGAGCCCTCAGATCTCCATAACAGGATTAGTAATATACCGTCCGCCCGGCGGTGAGGATCCCAATCTACTTACTCTGCTAGATATGATTGTTCAGAGCTCCCTCCTCCACCCTCAATTTATTGTGGTCGGGGACTTTAACATTCACATGGACAAGATGGATTGCGCTCCTGCAGAGCTGTTGAGATCCACACGAAAAACGGCCAAGCTGAGGCTGATTAATGACGGCCCCACACACAGAGCGGGTCACACGCTCGATCTCATTTTCTCTAATATTACAGATGTAAAGCCTGAGAAACTTCTACCGCTGACCTGGTCAGACCACTCACTTATCCCATTTAAACTTAATTTGGCACATAATAGTCCGGCTTCAAGTAAGTGCTTTTTCTTGAAGAGACAATGGAAAAAACTAGTCCCCGATATTATGGGCCCTGTACTGACGCAGAATATTCCATCTCTCACCTATAACGCTAACACAGACGCTCAGCTACTTAATGAATGGGTCGGGAACATGGTCTCCTCCATCGCTCCAGCCTCACGAGCATTATCTTAGCGACACTCTCCCTCCGCTCCCTGGTTCTCTCAGGACCTCAGAACAGAGAAAGCAGCCTGTAAGAAACTGGAGAGACTGTGGAGAGTGAACTATGGGCTTGCAGAAACAACCAAATATAAGGATGCATCCAAAAAATTACAGAAAGCTATTCGCAAAGCAAAAAATAGTTTTATGCGGACTCTATCCAGCAGGCAGAGCAGTCGGGTAAACAGATTTTTAAGGTGGTACAGTCCTTTTTTAAACCTAAATGCATTGAGAGGGAGGTCCCCCAGTCTCTCGCTCTATGCGAAAATATCTCTGAGTACTTTTAAAAATTAAACAAGTTTACGAATCCTTTGGGCCAGAAACAAAAACGATAAAATCGGACCTAGATACCAAAGATGTGAGGGGTGAAACCCTAACTCAATTCCAGATCATACCTCTGCAGGCGGTGAGACAAGAACTGATCCGCTGCAAATCCGGTTCGCCGGATGATCCTTGTCCTTCTAAATTATGGGGCACCATTGCTGACTTTGTGGCCCCTACAGTACAACAAATCTGGAATGCATCCATCGTTTCGGGGGTATTCCCGAACATCTGGAAACATGCTACCCTTCTCGCGCTTAAAAAAAAACCCAATGGGGATCCAGAAGACCTCAGTAACCTTCGCCCGATCTCTCTGTTAGCCGCTCCGGGAAAAATGTTCGAGAAAATCATACAGCGCCAGCTGAGTGAATTCATCGAAAAAAACAAGATACTACATGAGACACAATCTGGCTTTCGTCCGGGCTTCAGCATGGAGACAGCTTTAATTGAGGTGGCAGAGTCAGTAAGGTGGTCGATGGATGCAGGAAGCTCAGCGATGCTGGTACTCCTGGATCTGTCGGCCGCCTTCGACATGGTCGATCACGCCAGGCTCTTGATGCGACTGGCTGAGACAGGCATCTGTGACAAAGCTTTGGGATGGCTACATTCGTATCTGTCTCAGAGAACGCAAAAGGTGGCATTGGGGACTGTCTCTTCATCACCCAAAGTCATCAGCTGTAGTGTTCCGCAAGGGTCGGCACTCAGCCCCCTTTTGTTCAATATCTACCTCGCTCCTCTTTTTGCATTGATTGCCAACTGGGGTGTCAAGGCAATCTCATATGCTGATGACACCCAGTTGGTATTTCCATACTCAGAGGTGTCGCAGGAGTCCTTCGCGAACTTTCGGGGCTGTCTCCAAGATGTAGCCTGTTGGATGAACGCGAACAAATTAAAACTAAACGCCAATAAAACGGAGGTGATCTTTTTTGGTAAAGGCCCCCCTCCTCCCGCAGAGCTATAGTGGCCAGCGGAGATGGGCCAAGTGCCTTCACCTAGTCTCTCGGCAAAAAATCTAGGAGTGAGGTGGGATGACAGCCTGTCCTTTACCTCGCATATTCAACAGGTAGTCGGCTGCTGTCTGAGTAAGCTGAGGAATCTCCGCAGGATCCTGAGACTTCTCCCTGTGAGTTGTCGGAAAACTGTAATCCATGCCACGGTAACATCTAGGCTGGACTACGCCAACGGACTCTATCTGGGCTTACCTAAATACCTGACTCAAAAACTCCAGTTGGTCCAAAATGCGGCTGCGAGACTGTTATTGCAGATCCCTTTTAAGCACTCAGTCTCTCCGTATCTGCGATCACTACACTGGCTGCCAGTTACCAACAGAATAAAATTCAAAGCACTCACTTTGGCCTTTAGATCTCTGTTAGGCACCTGTCCTAAGTACTTGAAAATCCGGCTCCCGATATATGTACAGGCCCGTACGCTTCGTTCCAATAGCCGTGTTCAACTTGTCGTCCCACGAGCTAAAAAGGCTCGATTGGGTGGCCGAACTTTCTCGGCAAATGTCACAATGTTATGGAACTCATTGCCCTCAGCTATTCAGCAAGCCCCCTCTGAACCTTGCTTCAAATGGCTGCTGAAGACCTGGCTCTTCACCCAACCACGCTAAGCTCCCTGTTTCAACCTCCAGGTCAACAGTGTTCTTCCTAGCGCCGGGACACCTCCTTGTGAGGTAGCTGTTCGCGCTTTACAAAATACTGTATTATTATTATTATTATTATTATTATTATTGGCACTGATGGGAGACCCAAAGGGTAGAAGCACGAATTGTGCCAGCCCAGGGTCCCCTCACTTAGGCCCTGCAATCTGCCATGGCAGACTGCGTGCTCTGGTGAATAAAAAACTGAAGAGTCGACATGGCACACATTCCTGTGTGCCATGCCCAAAGACTCTGTATGGGATATAGGTAAGAAAAGACACCCCTCTAGCAGGGTGCACTATATCTCCTGTGAGGGCATATATGCACGAGCAGATATGTCCCGGCAATATCCATTTCGATTCCTGGATATTGTAAGTGACCAAGGAAGCCATAGTAAGGTAAGAGGCCCATTGGCCACTACCTGGCATTCCCTCGTAACACCCCTAAATCTAGTATTTAGATGGCATCCCCAGACAATGAACTTCAGTTCCTGACAACCTAAGAAGAGCCCGACACCAAACTGACTTGGCCCCCTCCATACCAACCTGTCTCCAGCCCTCAGCATTCCTGCACCAACAAATGACTTGTCCTGCAGTCCAGAGACCTCCACAACTCTGGGAGGATTGCCTGCCTTCAACAAAGTTCAAGATCTCGTGAGAACAGCAGATCAATTCCCCAGCAACAAGGTTTAAGTACAGGCATCTGTGACCTGAAGAACAGTAATACCCTGCTCCTGGTTCCACCTCAGCTCCCAACCCCTTCAGCACAAGTCCAAGTGGCCCACTGGTTACAGCGAGGTTCCTCACCACTCCAGAGTGTCCGAGACCACCATGGGTTTATACCTCCCAGACTCGTCGATGCCGCCTGCATCCTCTACACAGAGAACCCCTCAACCGTGACCTGCTTCCTTTTCTTTCCTGTCTGTGAACCAAGCAACTGTTAGCATCTTTGAAGTACCAGGTTACTGCAGAGATCCGCTTAGGCTTGTTAGTTGGATATTCTAGGTTCACGTTATCAATAAATACATTGATGTTATTTAGAAAGGTGTTGATGTCAGATGTTGAGTGGGCAGAGCAAGAGATGAGTTTCAGCTTTAGGTTGTCTATGGAGAAGACTCTGAAGAATAAGGAGATTTGTTGTTCTCTTTACAGTTGACCTAAATCTGTTACTTGTATGTTGAGCAAGGTGAGGGGATGGTGATGTGGTCTATCCAGTCTGTGGATATTGGAAACTTGCATTGGCTGGATTGGATTGTTTGTGATGTTCCAGATCTAGCATGTTGGTTAAGGAGTTAACTGGATGACAAGCTGAACCACGTTGAGTGTATCAATGAGGTTAAGGAGGAAGTCTCTTTTTTGTAATGCGTGGGTTCTCTGAGCGGTTGATGTTACAAAGAATAGGTGTGTAAGCATTTTAGATGGATACAGGGGTGAGGAGGTCAAAGAATTTGTCTATGAAGTCTCTGTTCTGTCCAGAGGCCTACCTGCCTGTACTGCAGGATCCAGAGCTCTTATGCTTAATGCAGGGATGCCTTCCCTTCTCATGGGAATGTTCTGCATGCTGCACTCTAGAACATCTGGGTATAAGATGTCTAATATGTGTGTGGCAGTATGGGTAGGCCATATTTATGTGATGAAGAAGGCATCAAGGTTGTGATGAGGGTTGAGGTCAGTGATGTATGGAGCACTTTAAAGAGCTGGAACAATGCGCATCGGATATTGAGGACCATGCGCTGGTGTGTGACTCAGATATTGCCTCTCTTCAGAAAAAATGTACCTTTCATACATGAATACAATGATCTTAAACATTACAACGGACAGATTAACAGGTTTGCCTTGATCATAATAATGAGACTTAGACCTTAGGTTTAGATAGATTGCGCACAGAAAGCCAATAGTCTTTACAAAAAGATTTATACCAAGGGATAGTTCTCAATGATCTAATTCAGGGTTTATATGTTGCTTTTACTTTCCTTAATTTTCCTTAATTTTGGAATAATTCAACTGCTCAAAGTTTTGCCTCTAGTTATTATCAAACAAATTTCTGGGTCTGAAATCAATAGTGTTCATATCTATGCCAAAGTTATTCTTTCCATCTTTAGAATCTCAAATCTTTTCAGGTGTAAGAACTCCTGAAGAGTAAAATCGGAAGCTCAGGTCCCTTCAGGAAGGTACTACATAAATGTGGGTAGACTTCACTGACACCTCAGTTAAGGAACTAGGGGGCATATTACCAAGCAATAGCGATAATTATCGCTATTGCTTGGTTAGAGACAAAAATTTACCGCTGAGCTGCGGTGATTTTTATCGCAAATAAACCTTGGTATTACCAAGGTTTATCGCAAATGCGATAAAAATCGGCCGCAATGCATGAATATCGCTGAAAAGTCAGCGATATTCATGCATTATCGAGCTAATGCTCTTTGCCATGTTATCCACCTCCCATTGGATAACATGGCTAAGAACTGCTCAGGGCAGGAGTTAGCTTTCGGAGATATTCGCGCTTAGCGCGAATATCTCCATAAGTTGGTAATAGGAGATAGCGATGTTAGCGACTGTTTCCAGTCGCTAACATCTTGGCACGCCCACTTTGCATGTCATTAGTGATAAATATCACTGACATGCAAAGCGGGGCCCAAGATGGTCGCTATCTCCTACTAGCTGTCGCTAACTGGTGTTAGCGACAGCTAGGTAATAGGGAGATAATTTTATCTCCGCTTTCTTGGCTTTTAAAGCAAAAAAAAAACCTTGATAATATGCCCCAAGGTGGATGGTTTAAAGGCAACAATGTGGATACTTGTGATGGGCTCTACAATGAGTTGGTTATCAAGCACTATTAACGTATTATCATTTAGAGAAGTTGCACCAGCTTCTGGTGGACTCTAAGCCGTCCAGCCTCAGGGATCTGGGCAAGATAGCTGATGATTTGGTAAGAACGAGGGTCCCTAAAAAGACCCTGGGTGGTGACCAGAAGAAAGGTGGTCAGGCCCCCTCTCAGGGTAAAGGGGGGAGAAAGTATAAAAGAAAGATAACCCAAAGAGTTCTCAAAAGTAGGCCAAGGATGGGGAGTCCCAAACCACATCCTAACTAAAGGGGAAGGGGTACCAGGAAAAGAGGTTTACCCCTTGAAGGCAGGGGTGTGCTTTGAATGTAAACAGTCAGGGCGCAAGAGCGGAGATGCAGTGTGCACCAACAAGGCAGACACCAGTGACCAGTCCAAAGGGTTGACTAGTGTAGGGATTGGATAGGACATTGCCCCTAGAGATCCCAAAGAGTACACAGAGGCCAACCTAATGTCCGTGTGTGGGGAGACCATTGAACCCTTTTCCCACTGCCCCCGTAGTATGGAGAAGTATAGGTAGTGGCCAAAACTCAATGGGGTGGAGGCTCTGATGGATACAGGTGCCAGTGTCACCATGGTCATGACTAGGCTGGTTTACCCAGACCAGAACCTACCTGAAGAGGTGCAGAAGATTGTCCTGTACAATGAGCCAACAGACTCCAAACCAAGGGCATACAGGAGACTGGTGGTCCCTCAACAGTACAGGTAGTTTCTCCTTAACCTGGCCCATGATATCCCATGTCTGGGCACCTGGGTCAGACCAAGACCTGGGACAGGCTGGCCAACCACTTCTACTCGCCCCAGACGTCTCAGAAGGTCAAGGAGTATTGTCACCCCAGTTTGACCTTCCAAGCCAGTGGTAAGGCAGGAGGCAAACCAAAGGCTCCGCTGATACCCCTACCAGTGGTGGAGACTCTAATTCAGAGGATAGGGATAAAAATTGTTGATCTCCTAGACACACCCACACCAGAAGGCCCCAAAAATCCAAAACAAACGTGGATCATATTCTATATCTTTTGCTGGAAACTCTTTTAGTATATACAAAGGGCATGAAGGTACCTGAAGTCCAAAAGTGCTGTAAAGTCACAGTAATTTCAGCAGAGCTTTGTACATTGTACTATATTATATCTTTGTAAGGTAAGCACCTTTGTTGAGAACTTTAAGAAACTTGTAGCTCACGAGTTTCGCTTTTGTATGGTCTGTTCGAGCCTTTCGTGCTTCTAAAGTTCATGAAGTGATCATCCTTCAGTTGGGCAACAGTAACTTTTGTAATTGACAGTAATTCAAAAAGATAAAACTGCGGAAGTAAGTGTTTTACAAAAAATAAGTTACTGTTATGTGTCTCTTAAGTAGAGTAAGGACGGGAGCCCACGGCGGATAGCTATATGCAGCCACAGCTTCAAAGTAAAACCACCCTGAGAAGCCCTTTCACAGCTGAAAGCTATGACTTTAATGGTATCAATGTTATCAACATTCTATTGAGATGGCAATATATATTTACATCCTTTTAGGTGCAAATGGGTACAAGACCAAATCACCTACACAAGGAGCTTCTCATACACTCACATCAGATAATGACAGGCCATCCAGAGATTATTGGCAAAAAGCTTTGTTTTTTTGTAGGTAAGTCCTGTGCTTATGTTAAGCCTTTTGAATCTTTTTAAGTTCAGAAAAAAAAACAAAGACAAACAAAAGCAGAAAGGACATTCTGTTTCTCACTGAAACATGGCTTACTCACAACAATGGCCCTGATATAGTCCTAGCACTCCCTCCGGGCTATCAAATCTGCTCATTGAATAGACCAGTTGGTAGAGGAGGCGGCCTAGCCATAATATCTAAGGACGTGTTCTCCTGTAGAATCTCGGATGGTAACATCAAAGGTTGTGAAAGCTGCCACTTCTCCATCCAAATCTCCCCAGTAACATCCCTGTCGGGAATGCTTGTATATCGCCCCCCTGGCCAACTCACCGATTTTCCTAGCAAACTCACTGACCACATCACCATGGATTGCACGACTTCCTCCAACTATCTCCTACTGGGGGACCTCAATATCCACTTCCTGGACCCGGAGGGGGGGCGGGATCGCGAGGAGAGACACTTTTAATTGTAGCCAATGTCGCGGCTACCTCTTCCGTAGACACTGGGCCAAAGGTGTCCAGAAAGGGTAGGTTGCCATCAGGGGAGTGAGGGCAGTAAATGAGAGATTTAGAAGGATCCCCGCCCAGGTTGTCAGCCGTGATTGGGGGTAGGTCCGCGAGAATTTTTTGGATTTTCTCGTCGAAGAAGGTGGCAAGTTTAATGCATTTGCTTTCCGCTGCTTTGGGGTCCAGAGGTTTTACTGGGGGGTCTGGGGCCTGGAGGAGTTCCTTAAGGACGGCAAAGGTTTCATGTGCCGAGCAGGAGGCGTTTTTAATTCTATCTTCGTAGAAGGCGCTTTTAGTATTGAGGAGTTCCGTTTTATAGGATTTTAAAGAGGCCCGAAATATATCTTTTTTGTCTGCCTTTTTATCTTTCCTCCATAAGCGTTCGTTCCTCTTACATTCCTTCCGTAGTAAGTTTAATTCGGGGGTGTACCAGGGGGAAGGGGTGACTCTCTTGGTACGTTTGAGGGTGCTGGATTTCGGGAGGATGTCGTCCAGAGATTGGGAGATCCATGTGTTAAATTTGGTGTCAGCAGTGATAGTGTCTTGAGAGGGGGGAGGGGTATCTTCACTTAGTTTAGCTGCCCATTCCTCTGGGACCAGTTTATGCCAGCGTCTAATAAGGGTTCTGAGTTTAGGAGGTTGAGGTGGAGGGATGTTAATGTGCCATTCGAAGGGGACCAGGAAGTGGTCGGTCCAAGGGAGGGGGACGTGGGGGCGAGTGCTCAGATCTTGGATGTTAGTGAATATGGGATCGAGTAGCTGTCCTTTGTCGTGAGTCGCCTGTGCGTTTTTTAGGCCAAGGCCCATAGAGGAAAGATCTTGTAGGAGTTCTACAGCCTGTTTGTCGACCGGGTCCAGGAAGTGGATATTGAGGTCCCCCAGTAGGAGATAGTTGGAGGAAGTCGTGCAATCCATGGTGATGTGGTCAGTGAGTTTGCTAGGAAAATCGGTGAGTTGGCCAGGGGGGCGATATACAAGCATTCCCGACAGGGATGGTACTGGGGAGATTTGGATGGAGAAGTGGCAGCTTTCACAACCTTTGATGTTACCATCCGAGATTCTACAGGAGAACACGTCCTTAGATATTATGGCTAGGCCGCCTCCTCTACCAACTGGTCTATTCAATGAGCAGATTTGATAGCCCGGAGGGAGTGCTAGGACTATATCAGGGCCATTGTTGTGAGTAAGCCATGTTTCAGTGAGAAACAGAATGTCCATAGCGTGGTTTAGAATCAAGAGGTTAATTTCATGCGCATGTTTAGCGAGCGATCTGCAGTTGAGGAGGCCTAGTTGTAGTCCGCCTGGTGCCGAGTCTGTGCCAGGAGGGTTGCAGAAACTGCAGCCGGTAAAAGGATTGTCGCCCGAATAGGTGTAATTGCAGAGGGGGTGTTTTTGTGTGTTCAGGGCCAGGAGCCTGTCCCGGGTGTAGTTCGGGCATTTCGTGACAGAAATGGGCAGAGTAACTGGGCCCGGGTCCGGCTGGGCCCGGACGGGCCCAGACGGGCTTGCCTTTGGGGCGCCTTCGGCGCGCTGACGGCGCTCCCGCTGCGCCCGTCCGCTGCGCGTCCGAATGCGGCACATGATTTTATACCGACAGGGGGGGCGTGGCCAAAAGTAGTGGGCGTGGCCTGTAATCAGGCTCACTCGCTAATGGCGGTGAAGGAGACTTTTCTTCCCCGTGGCAGCGTTTAGGTCGGCTGCACGGGTGTTTTCAGAGTCTAGGTGAGTGCCCCTAACAGGTTAGTGGGAGGTGTACAAATTCTAAAATCAATTTACACACACTTTAAAAAAACATAAAATTTTTCATACAATTTTTCAGCAGAGCTCCCGGCTGTGCCTCAGGAGTATGGGTTCTGAGAGAGACTGGGCGTCGGCGCTTTAAGTAGTCAAGGGGGCGTGGCCAAAAGTAGTGGGCGTGGCCTGTAGCCAGGGGGGCGATATACAAGCATTCCCGACAGGGATGTTACTGGGGAGATTTGGATGGAGAAGTGGCAGCTTTCACAACCTTTGATGTTACCATCCGAGATTCTACAGGAGAACACGTCCTTAGATATTATGGCTAGGCCGCCTCCTCTACCAACTGGTCTATTCAATGAGCAGATTTGATAGCCCGGAGGGAGTGCTAGGACTATATCAGGGCCATTGTTGTGAGTAAGCCATGTTTCAGTGAGAAACAGAATGTCCATAGCGTGGTTTAGAATCAAGAGGTTAATTTCATGCGCATGTTTAGCGAGCGATCTGCAGTTGAGGAGGCCTAGTTGTAGTCCGCCTGGTGCCGAGTCTGTGCCAGGAGGGTTGCAGAAACTGCAGCCGGTAAAAGGATTGTCGCCCGAATAGGTGTAATTGCAGAGGGGGTGTTTTTGTGTGTTCAGGGCCAGGAGCCTGTCCCGGGTGTAGTTCGGGCATTTCGTGACAGAAATGGGCAGAGTAACTGGGCCCGGGTCCGGCTGGGCCCGGACGGGCCCAGACGGGCTTGCCTTTGGGGCGCCTTCGGCGCGCTGACGGCGCTCCCGCTGCGCCCGTCCGCTGCGCGTCCGAATGCGGCACATGATTTTATACCGACAGGGGGGGCGTGGCCAAAAGTAGTGGGCGTGGCCTGTAATCAGGCTCACTCGCTAATGGCGGTGAAGGAGACTTTTCTTCCCCGTGGCAGCGTTTAGGTCGGCTGCACGGGTGTTTTCAGAGTCTAGGTGAGTGCCCCTAACAGGTTAGTGGGAGGTGTACAAATTCTAAAATCAATTTACACACACTTTAAAAAAACATAACATTTTTCATACAATTTTTCAGCAGAGCTCCCGGCTGTGCCTCAGGAGTATGGGTTCTGAGAGAGACTGGGCGTCGGCGCTTTAAGTAGTCAAGGGGGCGTGGCCAAAAGTAGTGGGCGTGGCCTGTAATCAGGCTCACTCGCTAATGGCGGTAAAGGAGACTTTTCTTCCCCGTGGCAGCGTTTAGGTCGGCTGCACGGGTGTTTTCAGAGTCTAGGTGAGTGCCCCTAACAGGTTAGTGGGAGGTGTACAAATTCTAAAATCAATTTACACACACTTTAAAAAAACATAAAATTTTTCATACAATTTTTCAGCAGAGCTCCCGGCTGTGCCTCAGGAGTATGGGTTCTGAGAGAGACTGGGCGTCGGCGCTTTAAGTAGTCAAGGGGGCGTGGCCAAAAGTAGTGGGCGTGGCCTGTAATCAGGCTCACTCGCTAATGGCGGTGAAAGAGACTTTTCTTCCCCGTGGCAGCGTTTAGGTCAGCTGCACGGGTGTTTTCAGAGTCTAGGTGAGTGCCCCTAACAGGTTAGTGGGAGGTGTACAAATTCTAAAATCAATTTACACACACTTTAAAAAAACATAAAATTTTTCATACAATTTTTCAGCAGAGCTCCCGGCTGTGCCTCAGGAGTATAGGGTCTGAGAGAGACTGGGCGTCGGCGCTTTAAGTAGTCAAGGGGGCGTGGCCAAAAGTAGTGGGCGTGGCCTGTAATCAGGCTCACTCGCTAATGGCGGTGAAGGAGACTTTTCTTCCCCGTGGCAGCGTTTAGGTCGGCTGCACGGGTGTTTTCAGAGTCTGGGTGAGTGCCCCTAACAGGTTAGTGGGAGGTGTACAAATTCTATTTACACACACTTTAAAAAAACATAAAATTTTTCATACAATTTTTCAGCAGAGCTCCCGGCTGTGCCTCAGGAGTATAGGTTCATATACATAGAGGTTTTAAATTACTCTGCATTCTTAAGATGAGCAATCTCTTCCATATTGTTTTTCCCCATTAGAGGCCCACAAACAGTTGAAATGTTGTTAGTGGGAAGCTGTGGTGGGTTTCAGAGTGAGATATATCATTGCATAGTATTCCTGCATCGCCCCAAGCCTGTATTTAGGTTTTTTATTTTCAGACAAGTGTTCATCAACTACTTAAGCTACCTTCACAAACTGCACCCACAGACATCTTAAGATTGTTTGTGGCCGTGGGCAAGATACATTTTGAAGCCCCCTGTTTAGAGAAACTTTGCATTTATTCACTATTTTCGGCTCATTTAACCTCTTGTGATGCCAAGCAATATGAATTCTTTGTTACACCTTTAGACACGGGTGAACGGTTTTGCCCTTGTTAGGGCTCATCAGCCAGGTATAGCTTGGTTCCAGTGACAGTGTTGACGGGACCGACGTCTGGGCATACCCGTCCCACTTAGGGTGATACATTATAGTATACAAAAACAAGTGATTATTGGTAAATACTCAGGGCTGCAACCCAGTCCATCGTTATTTCGAACCATGCCATCTCATTTTAGGCCCTTAACACAAGCACCCCAGGACCGGGTTAACCCTTGCTGGGGTTCATTAGCTAGGTATAGCTTGGTTCCGATGACATAGTGTTGACGGAACCCATGACAAACATCTGACCATACCCATTCTACATAGGACAACACATTAAAGTATACATTAAAGTGATGGATGGAATGATTGAATTAATCTCAGCCACTGGTAATTACTCAGGCCGCATGCAGGTCCATTGTTATTTTCCACACCATGCCACCTCAGTTTAGGTCCAGTCATATGCAAATTGTCTTGAACCTGCTCCAATGGGAACAGTCCTACCTGAACTGACAGTTTCACTAACAGGCTGTGTGTGTCACCCTGAGCTTTGGATGTGGATTGCTGTCTCTTGGCTGAGGGTTTTTATCAAGGTCAAGGACACCAAAGAGGTTTTGGAAATTGCAACCTTCCTCCAGCCATGAGCATGTTTGACGGGTCGTGAGTATTGTTGATTGTGCGTGTCGGGAATCTTCCTGTCTATAATGTGCAGGTTGTCGTGTGCTGATTGTGCGTTGTGCCAATGGTTTGGTGGCAGTGAGATCTTACAAACTTCGACTGACCTATATGAGTTAGTCTGAACAGTTATGGGGCGCATAACGGTGAGCTTGTAAGTGCCTTTCTGGTTTCTGTATGTAGATCGTTTTCTTTTTGGTGGAGGTGGGGGGCTCTGCATGTAAAGTCATGCTTTGTGATTTTCTAACAGTCCTCACGAGTGCAGTCAGAAGGGCACTGTATTTAGGTTTCTGCATTGGGGGGGCATATGTGTGTGCACAAACTCATGTAAACATGTGTAGTGCCTCAAGTTTTAGTTAAGGTGAGCATGTTATTCTTTTCCTGACCCTTGCATGTTCCTGTCAGAGCTGGCTCCTTAGGAAAGAGAGGAGAGCATATTGACAGCATCCGGTACAGGGCTGAAGACCACAGTCTTTTTGGGGAATGATGGGCTATTGAGATTAAGGCTCTATTTTATTTGGTCTCCTGGGTGAGTTTCTGTTGTTGCAAGTAGAAGCCATTTCTGGACTTTCCTGCTGAGGAAAAGATAATGAACAAGGGTGGACTGGGTGCAGGATCTTATCACTGATGGCAATGAGAGGGCAATCTTCTGCCTACAGGGCGCACATATTCCTTCAGTAAAATCTTTGAGGGAACAAAAAGTCAGTCTGACTTCTTGGCTGATGGGGAAGAGAAATAGTCTTGTTTATGATGATATTGCCCCACTCCCCAGCAGACAAGTGTTTTCTGTCTGGACATACAAGCTTTTAATGCAGGAAGGACTGAAAAGACGCAGGATTGTAATAGCCACCGTAGCAGAGAGAAACTTTGTTTGAGTAGACCCTTCTTGCTTTGCAAGAAATCTTGTGCCCAACTCAGATATATAAATGTGTTTGAAAACCTACGTTTCTGATCTAATTGACCTTTATTGTGGTTGTCAGAAATTCACAAGTGGATTCCCGTGGGTAGAGGGGTGGTAAATGCATTCAGTAGTGTGGATTTCTCCACAAGTGCAGAAAAAAATCTGCAGGTGCAGCTTTCTCAGCATACGCTTGGAAAAGATTGAAACCCCCTAAAAACATAAAAGTAAGTTCAAGTGGAAATCTAAATCTCCACCCATACATTTACTTTTTTATTTGTAAATAGGGCCATTATTATGGGCTGGGGTGAAAAGAATTCTGTATCCAAGTGGAATGTCCACATCTTCTCCACAGAGAAAGTATTTACTCCCTTCCTACATTACATGAACCTCAGGGGTGTATCAATTACTTTCCCGCCTGGTAAAAGGACGCTCCTGTTCTTCGCAGGTCTAAGTTTCATTAGTGGAAAGGAACCTGGAAAATGCTTGTGAAGGTAAACACGAGTTTGTGGCTGTTTGCAGACCACCCAGGAACACCACATTTCTTGCCCCAGCTTTACTCCAATGAACATTCTGCTCAACTGGGTGATTTTCATCAGAGTTCACCTGATGAGCTGGTAGATGTGTCTACTGATACCAATCCTGTGAATCAGGAGAAGGGAATTTCCAGCCGAAGATCGCTTTCTACGCTAATAAGTCTAACTTATGTCTTCAAAAAAGTTCATGACTCAGGACTCCGTGTCGCTGGAGCCAATGTGAAGCCGCTGCTGGAAAGGAACATCTCTGCCTCAATTCAACTAACTCATGTCTGAAAATTGTGGACTAAGGTTTTCCAAATAACTTTTCATTTGATCTCAAATGAAGCTGTTGTCACTGGTCATGAGTGAAGCTAGCAGGGCAGTTGCCTAAGGGCAAAGCTTGTGTTTTCATAGACTCCTTTCCATGTATTGTATTGTATTGTAATTGCATTTATATAGCGCTTACTACCTCTGACGAGGCGTCAAAGCGCTTTTTCGGCGGGTAGCACGCTACTCCGGGACCCATAGAGGATTAGTGTTGAATTAGTGTAGTGAAACATGCACGTACATTTTAATTGTGGATAGGTTTGTCAGTTATTTAGATTTGGAATGATAGCAGAAGGATAGAGGAGGACAAAGGTTTGTATTTATTTATCGCTCGCTTGTTGACGCATGCTATTCAGGAAGCCTATAAAGGATTAGTGATGAATTATTATGGTGAAATATGAGGTAATTTCAGTGGTGTTCAGAATCTGCAGATTCATTGAATCTGGGCCTGGAGTCATGGGGTCACTGATAATACTGATGGGTGGAATTCAACCCGCAGTTACCACCCTGGGCGGAATACCGCCACTTGTGACCAGGGAGTAAGAAGTTTCAAATACGTGGTATGATGAGCTATAGGAAACACATTGTCAAATTCTAGTTGGGGGAGCATCGTTTACCACAGGATCATCATTCAATGCAAGGGGATAGCCATAAAATTGCCCCACCCCATTTGAGCTTTATCCCTAAACACTCCGAGCATGCAAAGCAAGCCAACCTGACCCCACTCAGGAAGGCTCCCTTCAACCTTTCATCCATTGTTCAATCCTCTTACCCTTCAATCTATTAATTTATTCCTCTGGCCATCTCTTCTCCTTTCCATCCAACCATCATTTCATCCTATATCCATTCATCTGGTTTTTGGACAGGCTAAACGATCTTGCCCCGGAAGTAACATCTCGCCCGACACCGAAACGGGTCTCCGCGCCTTGGTTTACCGCTGCACTGTCGGCTACGCGGCAGCAGTGCAAGGTAGCCGAAAGAGCTTGGCGGGCACAATATGACACTGTTGCCAAGCTGACCTATAAAACGGTGGTCAAGGCTTATCACCGGGACATTCGCCTGGAAAAAAAAGCGTATCTAGCCAGGAGAATTGACGCTGCTTCCAACTCCTGCAAGGAGATATTCTCCATCGTGAGAGAATTCACCTCACCTTGGTCGAACACTTCGGACCAAAAACCATCTGGTACCTGGGCTGCGGATCTTGCTGACTTCTTTACGAGCAAGATCCAACGCATCCAGGAGTCATTCCTGGTACCAACGTCTGTGGGTCAAATTGAACGTGACATCATCACACTGCCACAGGCGGGGCCTAGGGCGACGTTGAGTGTGTTTCCTCCAATCTCTGCTCCGGACTCCCTGGCTCTAATGGGCAATTTAAAATCGGGTTCTCCCCTTGACCCATGCCCGGCTAAATTTCTAGCGAAAGTCGCGGATGTGATCAACCCGTTGGCTAATCCGCTTTTGAATCTTTCGTTGAGGCTAGGTGAGGTCCCGCAAACCTGGAAGCAGGCGATGGTGATTCCCTTGCTAAAAAAATCTGGCCTAGACCCGAAGGCCCCAGTCAATTATAGGCCCATCTCCCTGCTGCCGGCCCTCATGAAGATTCTGGAAAAGCACGTTCAAGGCGTGCTTTCCAATTTCCTTGAATCTAATGAGATCTTGCACGCCACCCAATCGGGCTTTCGTCCCCATCTTAGCACGGAGACTGCGCTCCTGGAGGTTTCGGAAACCATTAAGGGGGTTCTGGACTCTGGGGGCAAAGTCATGCTGGTGATGTTAGACCTGTCGGCGGCTTTCGACACCGTTCCCCATGATGGTCTTCTCGCAAGACTTCGCGAGATAGGCATACGGGGGACGGTGTTCGACTGGTTTTCCTCCTTTCTTGCCGACCGCCGGCAAACGATCTGGGCCCCGCCTGATTCCGCCGTGATGCCGCCTCTGGGAGTCGGGGTCCCTCAGGGCTCTATTTTGAGCCCGACCCTCTTTAACATCATTATGACCCCGTTGGCGGCACTGGTGGAGTCGCATGGTGCCCAGATCGTATCTTATGCGGATGACACCCAGCTCCTCTTCTCTTGTACGAGAGGAGGCGACTTTGATGGGGAGAGTATTCGGGATTGCCTTGGGGCTGTTTTTCATTGGTTCCATCTAAACAGCCTTAAGTGCAATTCCGACAAGTCCGAAGTACTTTTCTTTGGGTGTGACACCGAACCTGACTGGCAGACTTGGTGGCCACGGGATATGTTCCCTCCATCCTGCTCCTCTCAGGTTGCAAAGAATTTAGGGGTGAAGTTGGATAACAGGTTAACCCTGAAATCTCAGATCCTGGGGGTGTCGGGTATGTGCTTTGGCATCCTCAGGATGCTGCGGAGGTTCCTTCCTTTGTTATCCGTGGAACATAGGACGCTGACAGTTCAGGCTCTGATTGGGTCCAGGTTGGATTATTCCAACATTCTCTACCTGGGCCTTCCAGAGTACTTGCTGCAGCGCCTTCAAGTGGTGCAGAACGCCGCGGCCAGGGCAATCTTCGGCCTTAGTAGGCGCTCCAGTGCCTCGGGCTTGCTGGTAACGTTACATTGGCTGCCCATCCGCAAGAGGATCGCCTTTAAGGCTCTGACCTTGGTCTATAAAGCTCTTCACAAGGGGGGAGCTAAGTACCTCCAAAAGAGACTGGTCTTTTATCATCCGACCAGGTCTCTGAGGTCAGAAGCCCTGCACCTTGCTGTTGTCCCTCGGGTAAAGAAAGCGCGCCTTGGCGGGCGCTCTTTTGGATTGCTGGCATCTCAGCTATGGAACTCCTTGCCGCTGGCCCTGCGGGGAGCCACTAGCTTGCTGGCTTTTAGGAAAGGCCTTAAAACGTGGCTTTTTACTCAGTAGCCGCTCTCTCTTGAACTCCTGGCTCACTGCTCTTTTAGTCTTTCATTTGGTGTTATCTTATTATGTTGCAGCTTGTTTGCCTTCTCCAAGAAAAGCGCCGGGACACTCTTTTTGAGTAGCCGTGCGCTATAAAAATGAATAAATAACATAACATAACATAACATCCATGCCTTTATCACTGTACATTTCCACCCATCCATCCTTTCACCCCCTCATATATCATTTCGCTCCTCCCCATGTGCCCCTTCTTCACCCTCCACACATCCACACTTTCACCTATCAATCCTTTCACTTCCATCCACCTTTTTTACCCTTTCTCTCTATCCTTTCATTCGTTCACCCTTCTTTCACCTTTCCATCCTGCCTTTTGCCTCTTATTTCCTTTCACGGTTCCTTCCTCCTCCCTTTCGTTCTTTCCATTTTCCATCTACCTGTTTTTTTACTCATCCTTCTTTTTCCTCCCTTACCTTTCCCTCCCATGCCCACTTGTTCTATTTCTTGCTCTCTGTGTTTTATCCTCTATTTTTATTATTCTTTCGTTTCTCTTTCTCGCTTTCCTTTGTTCTGCATGCCAGCCCACCACCCACAACCGCATGCATTGTATTGCCCTAGTGTTATTTATTAGCGTTTTGTCTGAAGACGCCCACATATGTCTAATCAGTGTTTTATTGGGAGTGGGACACAGTTCACCAGCCCCTCAGTCTCAGGGGCAGCCCTCGCTCGTGCTGCTTACGGTGTTTACTTTTCGCCTTAATTCACCGTACTTTCCAGAGCATTGCTGTTTGTTATTTTATTTGGATGCCAAGTTATCTCTTTCTCTTTCGCTTTCTGCGCGGTACTTTCCTGACACCAGGCTATAAATAAGGCTGCGCCTCGAGCTCTCACACTCAAAGCACCACTGGAAGCTAAGGCCACGCAGCCCTCGATCCGGAAGTGATCCCTTGACCCCCGAGGACCACCGTCTACCCAGCCGAAGTGATGGTCTGCGCCCCTGCCTTGAAGAACGAGGTGAGTGGCACGAGATCGAAGTGGTAAACAATATGCAGGAAATGTGTGATCTTGGACGCAAGGGGGTGGCGGGCACCAGGGACTCTCTCTCTCTCTCTCCATCATGCTCTCTCTCTTACAACCCATGAGTTGCACGCTATATGTTGTTCTCTACAGTTAATATTCGAGCCCAAGGAAATACTGCAAATCATGTAACCAGTGAGCTGCAGATTACACATAGTCCTTTCATAAATACAGTACTGCTTGTTTATTTTTCTGTGTTCTTCTAGTTCGCCCTTTTCATCTGTTTTCTATTTTATTGTTGCTGTTATGTTTCTTGTGATTTTTCTGGCTAGGCAACGCATGCTCTGTCTCTTCGAGACATATTGTGTACAATTAGGGCCCTATTCACAGAATGAATTTAAGACTCAATCCTAAACGTATTACTATTTTGGTATTCACAGGATGCACTTACTACTTTTGGTATTCACAGAAGTTAGGATTTTGTCTTAAGTTTGTTTTAAGACAAACTTAAGACAGACTTAAGACAGATTTAAGTTAGAATTTTGTCTTAAGTCTGTCTTAAGTCTGTTTTAAGACAAACTTAAGACAAAATCCTAACTTCTGTGAATACCAAAAGTAGTAAGTTCATTCTGTGAATGCCAAAAGTAGTAAGTGCATTCTGTGAATACCAAAAGTAGTAAGTACATTCTGTGAATGCCAAAAGTAGTAAGTGCATTCTGTGAATACCAAAATAGTAGTAGGTTTAGGATTGAGTCTTAAGTTAATTCTGTGAATCGGGCCCCCAGTGCGCTACAGCCAGTCTATAGGCTTACCATTTTCTCGCTTGAACGCTTCTCATGCCTTTGTGTTTAACTCCCTCATATCCTCCTCCCCAGGAGCATGGACCAAGTACTTGTGTCCATCCACTGCTCCTTTTTTTGGAGCTCCTTTTTTATTTGGATTTAAGCATTCCATATGAGTTCTCATGTTTTCACTTGCTCCGTCCCCTCCCACCTGCCCCCTCTTTACACTCTCACCCTCCCACTTCCCTGTTGTTTGAACCAGGTTCGAGTCTCGGTGGTGGATCTGAGTTGAGGTTCACTTACGGTCTTACAGGGTCTAGGGTTAGAATCCCAGGGAAAAGAGCAACGCATAACTTGTGTCTCCTCTTTCTTCCTCCCCAGCCCCTGAAATTGTGGCATGACAGTGGCATGACATTGCACTGCAGCTTCCCCCCTACCCCCACCGCCATATCCTGGAGCACGCTTGCTGACCGCTGGGAGGATGGGGTGTTTGGGTAACTTTGAGGAGAAGATTTTGTGTGACACTGCTTGCACCCATGACAACCACCTTTCTTCAGGCGACCTCCTTGGCTTCCATGCTCTGCAGCCATTACTCGCTCATGGTTGAAAGGATGGTTAACGTTGCTTTGGCCACAAGAAACCCAGGGCTGCCCTTTAGGGCATTGCGACCTGTGCGGCCACACTGGGCACTCACCTGTGGAGAGGAGTACTGACCTCAAGGGGGCGCTATGTTTAGCAATAACTTAAGATTTAAAACCACCTACTGCAGAGTTACTTGTGCATCCAGTTTTGAGGCAGCAGTGAAAATGGCAAGATAACTTGTGATTAATGTTCCTGCTAGAGAGAGCGATCAGTTTTGTCTAGGGACAGTTTTAACTCACCATGAAGTAGCACAGAGGGTTAATATGCCCGCTGCAAAGAAGGCGTACCTTGCAGATCACAGATCTGTATTTTATGTGGATAGCTGAGTGGATTACTGCTTTTCTCACAGAGATTATTTTGCTACTGCAGTTCATGAGATACAACCTTAATACAGAATAGAACAAAGAGCTGCATGGAAACTGCATAAAATAGGTTAGGGCATTATGTTTTTGCCCCCAGTCGTTAATTATATTTTCCTAATGAAGGTAAGAAGGGTACGTTTGGGTAGATATACATTCTTATTAGTAAACCAGCATTTACCAGTGCTTTAAAACAAATGAAATGTATGAGAGAGAGGGGCTATTGAGAGAGGAAGGGCCTGGTGGTACTGAGAGAATCCGGGGAGGAGGTCATGGAGTGGGGGCACCAAAAATAGTTGTTGCACCGGGTGGCATCAGAGCTAAAGCCGGCCTCGAGTAACACCTCGCTTATGGTGTGCCAGGGGTGAATGGCTAATCTGTTCCAGTGTGCAGACTCTTTGGTGGATCCTCGACAAGGGGCTGCATGTCTTGTAAGGCAACAGTGCTGGAGCAGGCATTATGCTTCACTACCATGCAGGTACTCCTACGTCATGCTGCTGATTGTTGCGGCGTTGGCCGGTATCTCGTCTTTCCTGCCTTTCGTTGTGGTCATACAGACATTATAGGGAGGTACAACAGCCTCACAAAACAAAGAAAGCGCGTGCAGCACCGGGTCGTTGACACCCAGTTTGCTGCAGCTGCACTGGGGTTAGCCGTCTTGCTTTGTAAAGCTTGTGAGGACGCTCTCTTTACCTGTAACCAGTGACTCGGGCAGCTATGTTGTACGATGCTCATGGGGAAACTCCAGCACCATTTTGGTGTTTAGCACTTTGCACTTCAAACGTAATTGTGGCCATATTTTGATTATCACCATGTGGCTGCAGTACTAAAAAATCGTTAAAGTGGTTTAAGTTACAATTGTTGCACGCTCTAGGGAGTAGTGATCAATTAATAGTTTCTACGTTTTGACAACACTTGTCTCTGATATTGTTTGTTTTTGCACTTTGATGTAGTGCAAACCTAAACTGAAGGAGCGCTTTAAATTAGCACCAGTCACCTGATCTCAATCAGTTTTTAGGCCCATGGAGGTTGGGCGATTTGGCCAGAATAACAAAATGTTTTCCAGCTCCATCCTCATGCCCGTGCACGCATTCTTTCACAGACTGGGTCGTAACGTAACATAACGTGTATTTGTAAAGCACACATTCTCCCAAGGGTATCTTGTCACTGAATAACAGATGTTTATTGTGCTCATTCTATTAACCTCAGAAGGATGAAAGGCTGAGTGGACCCACCAGGATTTGAACCTGTGACCATGTGGTTGAACACAGGTCCCTACAGTGAATGCATTAGTCAATTGAGCTCCCAGGCCCATTATGCAAAGTCCTGAAGATTTGGTAAACATGTCAGCTTAAGGTGCTCTGCTCTGGGTTGGTCAGTAGAGTCGTAGCGCAGCTACAGGTAGTACTTGAAATGGAAAAATAGAAGTGCAGGTACTCTGTACCAGAGTACCTACTTGTTTCTGAGAAGTGCCAGTAATCTCCAATTAAAGGTATTGTGTCTCTCTTGAGAAGTGCTGGAACTCTCCTTCTCAAAATAAAAAAGTGCAGGTAGTCCGTACCGGACAGTATGGGCCCATTTAATGCACTGGCTACAGGTAAACAAAAAGGTGAAGAATGTAAATAAGATAGTTTTGGATGAGCATAATTGCAAGCTTCTACTAGGCAGAACTGAAGTGTTTTTACCAATGTTCTTGTTGTCGTGTTACATACAATGCCTAAAGTCGATAGGGCCTCATTCATGAAGCCTTACCAGCACTTTTCCACCGCCACAATCTCATCTTTTTGACGTTCCAGTGGTGCAATGTACCACAGCATATTTATAAAGCCACATAATGCCACTTTACGTGGCTTTTCATGGCCTTATAAATATGTGCCCCTTTTACGCAGAAAGCTGCGTGAAAGGGGCTTTTCTATGGGTGTTGTTGTGGGTGTTCCCACAACACCCATGGAACCTGACACATTCCCAGATTTACAAGAAACCTGGGAATGTGTCAGAACCTAACGTGTTAGGGAGGCACAATGAGGAGAAATGTTTTAATTTCTCCTTGTGCATTCCTTTTCTATGTGTGCAGCATTCTGCTGCACTCAGAAAAAACGAATCGCCTGAATTGGTTGATTTTGTGCAGGAAGATTTCCCTTCCTCCACAAAATCAATCATCCACGCAACGCAGGCACCCTTGCACCATGGCGCAAATGTGCCTGCGTTGGCGCACGGAAGCCCATTGTGCGCCGGCGCTGGGGAAAAGGATTCCCTCCTTTGGTCGTCACCTACCCAGTCGGGCTTTAGACAGACTTCCTTTCGTCTCTCCTTGTTGTCTCTTCCCTTATCCTCCCTCTCTCACCTCCCTCTATTTATGTCTCTCCTTCTCTTTTCTCTCAATGTATCGAGACTGAACTATTCTGTCTGATGCCCGATGGATCTACCTGGTTTAGCTATAGGGGAGATGGGCCGTGGATTCCCTCCTAGGTCGTCACCTACCCAGTCGGGCTTTAGACAGACTTCCTTTCGTCTCTCCTTGTTGTCTCTTCCCTTATCCTCCCTTCTCACGTCCCCTGCCCTCTCCACCACTTTTATCTCTCCTTTCCCACCTCTCACAATTGTATTGCCTATTTTTTGATGTATTGTGTAATTGCTGATCTTTTTCTATTACATTGTTGATTCTCTTGTAAAGCGCTCTGATACCTTCGGGTCTAGCCAGCGCTATATAAAACTCTTTAAATAAATAAACAAATAAATAAATAAAGATACGGCGCATTCCTGCAACATTTGCTTTGAGGTAGGGCAGCGCAGCAAGATTACTTATGCTGCTGCCCCGCGCAAAAACCTCATAAATGAGGCCCGGAAATGTGTATGCTCTATGCATACATGACAACAGACCCGACTCAGGTGGGACGCTCCCGATGTTTAAAGCTAAAAATAGCTTCATTGTAGCTGTCTCCCGCCAAAAATGCCAGATGTCAATTGGTAAAGTAGAGTCCACCGATGTTTCTCTTCAAAATCTCACACTTTTTACTTTTAAAATGTTGACGTGTATGATTATGATAAAGGTGAAAAAGATGGTTTCAATGTACAGAAGCAAAGGGCCGCCTCAGAGCGCTTTTTACATGACTTTCAGCCCTGCTGAACAGCAGCCGTGCTGCTATACAGGGTGGCTAAAATACATTGACAAAGCCAATAGCTCTGGCATTGCCGAGAACTACTGGCTTTGCCAATGCCTGTTTCTATTTTGTATTGAACATTCCTAACTCTGTTCCGTTGGTTCTGCACTCTGTGTCTCCTTTCGTTGCACAACATTACGGGCCATATTATCAAGACGGGGCGATAAAATTATCGCCGCTTTATCGGCAGGAAACTGCCGCTAAAGTGTCGATAATGGTCTTGATAATATGCTCTATAGAATTCCAATAGAAATTCAGATTAGACATCTAACCTGGGCTTTTATGGGAATTCTCTAGGGCATATTATCAAGCCCCTTATCGCCACTTTAGCGGTAGTTTCCTGCCCATAAAGCGGCGATAATTTTATCGCCCCCGTCTTGATAATATGCCCCTATGTGCTTTAATGATGTTCGTGTTTATTCCCTCTTTGTAGTTTCCGTTTTTGTCCCATCCAAGCTTGGTCCTCTTCCTGCAGTTGCTTTCAACCCCTTTCCTCCATTTCACCTGTTCTGCAGTTGCTTTCAATCCCTTCCTCCATTTCACCTGTTCTGCAGTTGCCTTCCTCCATTTCACCTGTTCTGCAGTTGCTCGCGCCCGTTGCATTGCCTTCTCTGTGCCCCCTTCTATATCACACCCCCGTGCCTGACCCAGCCGAGCGTGCTGTTCTTCCCGATCTTTAACAGGGTTGTGCCCTTCGCTGCCCTGCCAGGCCTGCCGTCCCCTTGCCCCAGGCCTTGGCGTCCCACACTCATTCATCCGCACTGCATGACGTGTCAAAGGCCCCGATGTAGGTAAAATAGATTTACCGATTTTTAATTACCGAATTTTACCGATTCGGTAATTAAAAATCGGTAAATCTAAGGGGTGGATATGTAGGAACATCCAGATGTTCCTTTTACCGAATCTGTAAATATCTGTATTTACCGATTCGGTAAATACCGACCGGTAAAGCCCCATTCATTCCTATGGGCTTTGAAGCCCATAGGAATGAATGGGGCATTACCGGTCGGTATTTACCGAATCGGTAAATACAGATTTTGACAAGGGTGCAGGGGGTGTCACTTTGACACCCTCTAGCACCCCCAAAAAAGATTCGGGGGCCATGTGGCAGGCATACCTGCCCTAAGGGCAGGTCTGCCTGTCACATGGCACAGGTGAGCATGCACACATGTGCATGCACACCGGAATCGGTATTTTACCATCAAATATATTTGATGGTAAAATACAGATTCGGTAAGGGTTGTGGGACTCAGAAGAGTCCCACCTACATAACAAAATTACCGAATAGGTATAAATACCGATTCGGTATTTCACAGAATCGTTAAATTTACCGATCGGTAAATTTACTGATTCTGTGAAATATGTGGCCCTACATACCATTTACTGAATACCGGTCGGTAACCGGCGAAAATACCGATTTTCGGCCGTTACCGACCGACCTACATCGGGCCCTTAATGTACATGGTTAAAACAAGCATTGGTAAAGCCGATAGGCCTGGCTTGCACAATTGGTGATGTACTTTTTTTCCCTAAGCATATGCAGCATTAAAAGCTTATAAGTAATAAAAAGTGCTGCAGACCATGGGGGGTGGGGGGTGAGGGGGAGGGATGCACATGTAAAACAAGTATGAAAGCTGAATTCGGCCCACCAGCCTTGACACTGAAGTGACGTTTTTTTAAGGGGGATGGGCACACGCACACAAGCAAAATACAAACACAGTGATAAGAGCCATTACCCAAGTAAGTGCGGCCCGTCATGGCTCAGTTTTGTGTAAATCAAGAACCACCACGAGGGCCTGATCCATGCCACATTTTCAGGGAAGCCACGTGGAATACATTAACATGCAGTCAAGTCAGTTAATGAAACATCCTCTTCATAGTTAGTGGTAATCGCCAAAGCCTGGTGGGGACATGACACTCGGGCAACTTATGTTTGCAGGCATTGTAGCCCTGTACAGGGACAAAGACAGGCATGTGAAGAGTGAGTGGGAGAGAGGGTAGCTCTCTCCCAGGAGCAGGGACATAACAAAGGGGTGGAATGCCATCTCCTGGTGCAGGGCAGGAGGCAAACTCTTCTTTAAAGACTCTCCCAGGAGCAGATGAAGAGGAGAATCCCCCAGAAGGACAGTCAGGGACAGGAATCCCTTCCCTGCCCAGAGGTACCGGAGAGGCCTACAGGCACTACGCTACTCTACCTCCCACCAGTCACACCCCCAAGGCACAGAGACCTCACCAGTTCCCTGCAGAATATAGTTGCAGCCATCCCAGGAAGACCCACGCCTGCTTGGTGGGGCTGTGGGTGGCTCCGCCCAGGTCCCTGCTGGAGTGGACAATGTCTTTCGGGCCTCTGCTCTGCTGGGGTGCGAGCTTTGTGTCTGTGCACCCCAGAATAGGTATTGTGCCCTAGCCTGTGTCTGTAGCTGCCTGGCAGAGCGAGAGACACAGATGGAGGGGAGGGGGGGGAGCTAATGTAAGGGGGGATATACACTGATGGAGAAGGCGACACAGGTTGGTGAGGCAACTAGAAGAAAGTGAGACACAGATCAAGTGGGTGACACAAAAGGGCAGCAGACACACAGGTGAAGCGGGAGATGAGAGACACCGAAGACAACTTAGGGGAGACACAGATGGAGGGGAGCGAATATGGTGACAGACCTGGCATGCAGTCCTGCCTCTTGGAACTTTCTGCTGCACTAGAGGCTGCTCCCCGCATGAAGCTCACTCCCACGGGTACCCTCTTCTCTTTGAGTGTGCAGTCTGTCTGCATGCCTGAGAGTGGTGGACTGGCTTCACTAGATCCTGGCCTTCAAGGTGGCCTTAGGGGAGAAGGGAGAAGGGCCGACACTCAATCCTTGTCTGCGCATGGATGAAGCACCCAGTGCCCGCTGCGTGGTTATTGATCCATAGTGGCCATGTACTCATTCTTAAGGGAGAAGCAAACGGGTCGCCTGGTGATTGGGTCTCTGGGGACTCCACATCTAGATGTTGGAGAAGTAGGGATCCTGATGTGCTAGGGTTATCCGTAAAAGTCGCTGTTTGTGGGCTGTTCATTACCGCCCTCGTCTGCCCAAGGATGAGGCCAGGCCAGTCTGTCCTCACCTTGGACTTATGGCCACTTTCCACCCTGGGTATCATCTAGAGTTGGAAGCTGGCTTCTGTAGTGTGACCAAAGAGAAGGTTAGAGCAGATGCGTTGAGGTGGGCCACCTATAACTAACTGTTGGTTTCAGCTTGTGCAGGGCACCCTCCTGGTCCCGAATAGCTAATGCCGCTTCGTCTGTAGAGAGCAGTCCCAGGTGACCGGATGGGAGCATCGTTCAGGTTTCTCTGCCCTGGTGGGGCGGGTTGTTGCTTTCTTGCTCTAGAATCTGAAGGCGGCGGATGGAGAAGGGGCTGATGTTACCCCAGCACTGCCCTGTTTCTGCGTTAAGTCCAAGTGGTAAACCAGTAGTAGACCAGAAGATGAGTTTTTGGCACAGCATTTTTGATTTATTGCATCTGTTTTGGTTCATGTGTTTACTAATTTAGGAGCCCCAAGGAGATCCATCTGTGAACATAACTATTGCCTAATAGTATAGGCTTGTATTTCTCCATTCTTTGGATAATTGATTAAAATATTTAGGTTCTGCAAAATATAGATCCTCTGGGAGATTTGGAGCTAGAAACCGGTACCTGCAGTGATGAGTAGGAGAGCAGCATTCTAAGAGGAGATGCAAAGATGGAGGGTGAGACACAGGTGAAGGAGAGACAAGTCTAGAGGTGCTGGCACTGATAAGAATAGATATGTTGGAGATCTGTTGAGTGAGGCAGATGGAAGGGGAGAGCGTTAGATGGCTGTGCAATTACATTTCCACATACCGCTGCATTACTAAATGTTGCTTTATTATCTTTATTATACTTTGTTCATGTATTTTTCTTTACACATATTTCTCTGAAGGGCTCTGGTGCTTGGAAGTGATTGTTCACTATGAAGAAAACTGGTACCTTCAAGAGAATGTGAGCAGATAATACAGGGCATACGTGAAATGCTGGCACTGTTCTTGGGACGAGGAGAGTCGTTGAATGCTGGGGATGCATGGTCCATACTGCCAGTAGATGTTTGAGAGCCCTTAGGATGAATTGTGGGAAAACGGAAAGAGAGAACACAGAAGATAGACTCCATCTTGATTCGATAGAGGGTTTAGGTGCTGCTACAGTCGGCTGGTCCATCTAGGCGTTCACTGATGATGGTTTCTTCTCTTCCACCAGGTACACCTTGAGAAGAGATGTGTTCCTAAGCAAGCTCCCTTCTCTCTGCCAGACTTCAATGGCCACCACTGTGGGATGACTGCTTCATCGCCGAGATGGCTCTTGTCCTGCTCGCTGCCCCTGCAACCCACCCCCGCCTGTGCCCCACCTGCGGCTGCACCAACCGTCTTCAGTCGCAACATACAGGACATCAACAAAGGCATCCTCAGAGATGCAAACCTGAGGGGACAGGACCCGGAGAAGCTGTATGGCAGCCGGGACGTAGAGCCCAGAGGAACTGCCCCATAGGCGATTCCGAGAATCACCAAACACCGAACCACCCAAGCAACCTCTAGCCAACTACACAAAATCACAAGAATGTGCTTGGCCTATGGAGTTACTATCAATGTCACTGCTTCACCTTAGATGTTCTTCAAGAGCTAAGGGCAATCATGGAGTTACACAGCCAAAGTATAGACCCGGCATGATCAATAGTCAATCAATATTTGAACTACCGTCCGTCGATTCCACTGCTTGCTTTCTCCGAAGTATCGCTCTAATTCTTTTAGTTATGTAAACAGTGTGTAAATAAAGACAATTCCTTTTTGTATGCATCTAATGTTTATAGTGAAATATAAATAGAGTGGATAATGAAAGACATGTATCCATACTGTCCAATTTTGCTGTGTTGAAAATAAAACCTGAAACACACCAATGCCTGTGTCTCTGCAAACGGTGCAGGGCATGCTTTGAGATCAGCATGTGTAGATGAGCAGATCCTTCCTTGATCATTCAGCCAATCAATCAGTAGATTTGTAGAGCGCTACTTGTCACCTGTGAGGGTATCCAGGCACTTCAGGAAACTTGAATTCTTTTTTTGGGGTGGAATTCTACCGAAGTCTTGGTTCCTGCTTTATCCTTTACATATTTACCACATGTATGATATGCATGTATGTATATGGCACTTATATGTCACAATCATAGCCGAAAAGCAGCAGGGCACTGCATATTCAAAGGCAAAGACACAGTCATCATGTCACTGGAGAGGTAGCTGGTTTCTAAGATTGAAAGTCGGAAAGAAGTGTATCTTCACCCATTCTTGAATTGGAAAGGGTATAAGTGTCCTGATAGATATATGGATGTCTATCTATGGATGGTGCCAGTCATGCTTTGTAGATGATCCAGTTAGTTTTAAAGATGATGTTGGCCAGCAAAGAGACTCCATGGAGGTCCATCAGGATGGGTGTGATGTGGTCATATTTCTTCAGGCCCTTGAAGAAGCATGGAGGATGCCCTTTAGGGTGGCAAGTGTTGAGATCGGAAAGGCATGGAACAGGGCATGCCCACCATCCAGAATTGAAATTTTGAGTGCTTGAACTGCATTTCTAAGTCACTTTACTTTTTGGGATGAATAGTTTCACTTTCTTTAGTACTGTTATTTTTATTATTAACCTGGCATATCCATACTGAGACAAGAAAGAGAAGACTTCTTCTTATGCGAATTCTGGTAAAAAAAAAAAAATGAATTGCCTGATTGGCTGGCCTGAAAGCTATAGAGGGCTTGTGAAAACAAACAAATTCCAGGGCATATGTACAAGGCCCATGCGCCACTGGAGCATCACTTTTTTTAACGCTCCAGTGGCACACAGCGCGGAGCCATATTTACAAGGCCACACAAAGCCACCCCGCATGGCTTTTCATGGCCTTGTAAATATGGCCCTCTTTCACACATTACTCTGCATGAAAGGGCATTCTATGGGTGTTGCTATTGGTGTTCCCACACAATGCCCATGGATTCTGATGCATTCCCAGATTTACAAGGTTTCGTAAATCTGGGAATGTGTCCGGGTCTAACACCTCTCCAAGGGAGGCATTAAAGTGACTCAACGAGGAAATATACCTTTATTTCTCCTCATTTTTTGCTCCTTCTATTTGTGCTGCATTTTGAGGAAAACACCATCAATGATTGTATTTGTGAAGGAAGGTGTCCCTTCCTGCACAAAAACAATCATCCCTGCAATGCAGGCACCCTTGCACCATTGTGCAAGGGTGCCTGCATTGGAGCCAGACAGCCAATGTGCGCCAGTGAAGAGGAAAGCACAAGGATGCCTCGTATTGCTGTAAATACAACGCATCCCCGCACTTACCTAATGACGCAGCTCAGCACAGCACGATGGACTGCAGTGCTGGGCCGCGTCACTGTCTAGTAAATATACCTCTCTAGTCTTAAGAGCCAAATGTCCAGTGAGATGAACTGCTGAATGCACATTTCAGACCAGTTTGAAGGGGGCTCTCTGCAAATGGGTAGCCCTTGGAGAGAATTAGCTAATGGATACAGATGCTCTGACAGGAAGGTTGCATATCATGCACTCTGCCATATTGTGAATGCTTTGCAGGTGTGTAAAAAGCAAATCTGTCATACCTACCTATAAAGCATTGCCATAATGAAGCTGGCTAGCAATAAGTGCCTACATTATAGCTTTACACCAGTGTACCAGATTTCAATTGAAGAATGATGCCAAATCAGCTCCTGCAAACAGCATTGACTTGGTCTTTCATTGAAAGGGATGCATCAATCGGATATCCCAAGTTCTTAACTGATTATTTGGGCTTTGGGTAGGTCCCAGAGAAACTGCCCACCAAGGGTCTTTTCAAACACAGTTAGCCTTCCCAAATCATATGATCTCCATTTCATCACCATTAAGCTTTAAGCAGTGGGACTGCAACTAGTCAGCTATTGCCGTAAGGCATGCCAAAGCATTCTCTCTTGTATATCCACAGTTTTAATCAATGGAGACAATTATCTGGGTGTCATCTGAGTAAGATGGAATATGGAACCCCTAAACTCTACCGATATTAGCCAAAGGAGTCATATAGACATTGAAGAGCATAGGACTTGGACACGATCCCTGGGGGCCACCACACTTGATCACCACTGGGTTAGACCTACAGCTAGGAAGATGAACAGACTGAAATTAGCTGAACAACTTCAGAGTATTTGGGTGCAGTCCACTGTCCTGTATTGTTTGCAGTAGTTAATAGTGAAAGACTGTATCAAAAGCAGCAAACAGGTCCAGGTGGAGGAGGGCAGCTGATTTGCCCTTATCCACAAGGAGCCTAATATAGTCAGTTTCTGCCAGCTACCTTGATTCTGTGCTGTTATTTGCTCTAAGTCCTGCTCAGGAGAACTCCATTAGAGTACCAAATATTTAGTAAACTTGGTACTAATCTGTTTTTCCAGGACAATCACGGTATAGGGAAGAGGGGAAATAGGATGACAGCCATATTTGCATTGTCAGCTCCAGCTTTTTTCATCAGAGGCCACAGCTGAGCATGTTTCCAGTCTGAGAGATACTCCGCATTCCTAAGAGAGCTATTAAAAGACTATTTTAGATGAGAACTCCAAACTAAGGCAATGCATGAAAAAATGAAATGCGAACAGGGATCTATTGGCGAGCCAGATTTAACTTTCGTCATTTCCACCTCCATTGCCAAAATTGGCAAGAGGTCGCAAAAACACAAGGTAGACGTGGTTAAATGGGAGGCTTCCATATTAGGGAGGGTCATGTCAACACATGTTAGCGATTCACCCCTGTATACTTTTTTAGAAAGGTTGTCGCTGAGGAAAAATGCCAAATCCTCATAGAGTGATATAGAAGTTGGGATCGACTGGTCAACTGCAACAATGTATAAGAACTCTAACAATTTTAAACAATTGCCTTTAGGAGCAACTACTTTCCTTGATTCTCATAGCAAAATATTGATATCTATCAACCCTGATTTGCATATGAGAGCCATAAAGTGCACTTTTGTAGATATCGCTATCCTCTTTAGACTTTGTAGGATGCCAGTGCTGCTCAAACTGCTTGCATTTTCTTTTACAAGTTAAGTTAAGTTACGAGGAAAATCACTAAGGCCTAGTGTCTGGACAAATTGCCTGTCTTCAATAGGGCACAGACACTGATAGCCTCGGACACTGTTAGGTAAAAATTGGTAACCACCATACTAATAGAGTAGGCCTCTTACATAAAGCAAAGTTTTTCCAAAATTACTATGATTTACATACTTCTAAATATGACAGTGGGTGCCTATAGCCTGCAGACAGGCAATTGGGCAAAGTAGCTGAGAACTTTATAAGAAAGTGATTTGATATTACTAGTGTTAGAACTGGGGGTCTCTAGTTGGCTGAGGTAGGTACCTTAGTCCAAATAGGGACCCTTGCTTCTAAGTCAGAGAAAGGAAGGACACCTTCTCAGATAGCCCCTGCTCACCCCCTTGGTAGCTTGGCACATGCAGCCAGGCTTAGCTCCAAGGCAAATGTGTTTGCAACCATGCTCTCAGTAACCTAGTGATAACACCACAAATGGACTTCACACGAGCTTCATAAAAACAATTAGATGTTTATAAAAAGATACACATATTTGTAATATTTCACCTTGCCGGTTATTAGGCCAGCAAGCTCTTGTAGGTTCTTGCCGTATTAAGTAGCAATTCTCTATGATCCAATGCAGTCCTAATGCAATGCTATGCAGTTCATAATGCAAGAATCAGGCACTTTGTAATGTAAATATAAGACAGTTCATAATGCAACAATCAGACAGTTCGTAATGCCAAAATAATGCAATTAGTAATGCAACTATCAGGCAGTTGGTAATGCAAAAATAATGCAATTTGTAATGCAACAATCAGGCAGTTCGTAATGCAAAAATAATGCAATTCATAATACAACAATCAGGCAGTTTGTAATGGAAAAATAATGCAATTCGTAATGCAACAATCATGTACTCCAGCATCGATCGCGGTGCTCTGGAAGGTTTCTATGAAACTCTAACTGACTCAGGATCAGCTACTGCCAAAACTGTTATGATGGAAAACATAGTGAAGCTCAACACTCTGGTCCTGGTACTGCCACTCCTCAGCAAGTACGGGCCGCGATACGGGCTTGAGCGGAGGCTTGCGCTGCAAAGATGGGAAAGGCCGAGAGAGTTTCTCTCGTAGCCCGCACCCCGCCCCAGGTGGCGACACACGCACGCTCGCTGAGCGTTACCTGGGGGTATGATCTCACTCTCCTCTCCTCTCCTCACAACTTGGGCCTCCGATGTGACATTGTTGTTCTTAGGCAGTGCAACTCGAATCCCCGACGGTGTTAGTTCGAGGTCTGTCTTTGGCATAGGCAGGCTCGGTGAATTCCCACAGCTTCTCTGGGGATGCCGGTCCGGGCCGATGGCAATGACGATCGCAGCACTTCTGGTCATGCTGTTGATCGAAGCAGAGAACAAGACTGCTACAAGACACACAGTCACAGGGCAAGTTGTCACAAAGGTCTCAGGCTGCACGAAGCACACGCACACAGCTTCGCTGAGACTCACTTGAGCTCCGGGTGCACATGATAACAGGACAATCCTCACGAAGGTGTCAGGCTGCACGAAGCACATGCACACAGCGTCGCTGAGACTCACTTGGACTCCGGGTGCACACGATCACAGGATAATCCTCACGAAGGTCTCAGGCTGCACGAAGCACACACACACAGTGTCACTGAGACTCACTTGAGCACCGAGTGCACACGATCACAGGGCAATCCTCACGAAGGTCTCAGGCTGCACGAAGCATACGCTCACAGTGCCGCTGATACTCACAATAAGACCACGTGATAAAAACCCAACATATGGGGTTTCAGCTCTCATAGTTATACCCCTAAATGTCTTTGAAGTCTTTGTGTTCAGGGGGGCACTCACCCCTGTCCAAACCAGTTCTGGGTGTCTCCCAGCCAGTGACACATTCTTCCTTTGATTGGTGGGGGTCTTGATCCTCAATCACTCAGCAGGAGATGGAGCCATTGTTTTATGGCAGCAGCCCAGGCCTCTTCACCACTAGTGGCTACTCCTCCCCCCTACACTCCAGATGCGGGACAGCCTGTTGCTATCTCACCTCCTCCCCTGGGTCAAGACATTCCCCAGAGCATATCACATACAAATCAAGACACTCAATCCACAACCAGGCAGAGACACACAGAATTGTTAGAACAAAGAAACCAGCCACTTCTAAAAGTGTGGTTTCTAAACACACAATTCAAAAACCAACTTCACAAAAGATGAGTTATTAAATTGTGAGTTCAGGCACACTAACCTTTACCTCTCCAACTTAAGCCTATGGGAAGATAGGCTGGAAGCATATTACAGCTTCCCCCATTCTGTCCTATGGGCAAGATGGCCTTGCAACACTGAAAAACGAATTTGGCAGTTAGGACATATTTCACACCTTAGTACATGTCCTACCTTTCACATACACTGCACCCTGCCCAGGGAAGTTCCTATGGCCTACCATAGGGGTGTCTGATGTGCATAAAAAGGGAAGGGTAAGGTCTGGCAAGTGGGTGCACTTGTCAGGACAACAAGGCAGTGTAACAAACTGCACGCAGACAATGCAGTGGCAGGCCTGAGTTCTCTCTTTAGGGCTACTTGTGTGCGTGGCACAATTAGTGCTTCAGGCCCACTAGTAGCATTTGCATTACCAGCCCTGGCACACATAGTGCACTTTACTAGGGACTTTACCAGTAAGTCAAACATACCAACCATGGACAACCAATTACCATTACACTTTACACAGGGAGCACTTGCACTTTGACACTGATCAGCAGTGGCAAAGTACCCAAAGCATCTAAGTTGGCAACACCATGTCAGAAAAAAGGTCTAGGGGGAAGGCAAAAAGTGTAGGTAACTTTAGCCAAAAAGGGCCAAGTCCAACAGGTAGGATCAACCAAATCCATCCTGAGAGAGTTTGTATTAGAGACATGCATATCTTAGATATTACCAGCAATGTGAGTGGGACCAACTATTTTTTGTGTTAACTGTAAAATCCCTAAATCCTTCGGGAGTTTTATATGAACCATGCCAAGTGGATCCTCAAAATCAAAGTTGAAATCAGCAACCAGAAGAAAATCTTCAGATCTTATTACAACAAGGGCCAGAAAAGATGATTGCTCAAAACTGAGCTGAGAATTGGGGCCAGGAAGTCTATAAAATAAAGTGCTGCCTATGTTACTAGTGAGGTTTAGAGAGACCTGGAACAACATCATTTCTCAATAATCTGTAAAAAAAATAATCCATCAGTTTGCAAACCAAAGAGTTTCTGTAGATACGTGCTACTCCCTCCACCCTTCGTTCTGTTGATCTGGCCATTTTCACTATATTATAGCGCTCAGGCACAGCAATAGCTAATTTCTGATTAGTGGAATCATTTAACCAAGTTTCAGTGATAAAACCTAAAGTGGGTTTTAAACTATGATTTGTGTCCCACACCTCTAAACGATGACCAGGAAGACATCAGGCATTCAAGTAGATGCGATTGATGTAGTGATCACTCGTGGTATGAATTAGCTGATAATCAAGGAATCTGCTGCCACTAAGACCTTCCCTGGCAGGGTCATCATGAGACTGGAGTGTAAAGTTGTAAACATTATTTGGGACACTTACCCTAGCATCTGGTGTTTCCACCATGATAGAGCAGTTGAAATCAGTGAATCCCCTCAATGTCCCAGCGCCCGGTAGACATGACCACCCACAGCAAGAACAAGGAAACAGTTATACCGTCTCCCAAGATGAGACCTTACAGCAGAGTAAGATTTTATTGACAGTAATAACTTAGGTGAGGAGGTAATCAGGTTCTCCTTAACTCACCCCAAACAACCAGGGGTCCTGGTGCTTGGTGATGTTAAGGCATGCAATGCTTGAGTCAGAACGGAATCTTACCAGGACGCAGTGTACCTGTGTTTTTAACAATGTTCGCCGTCCCATAACTAGACCGCTGCATGCGATCCCAGCCTAAAACCACCTCCAAGATGGCAGCTCGAAGAGAGAAAGGAAGCCTGGAAAAACACGCACAAAAGGGCTCGGGAACACCCAACCGAACCTAGAACTCAGCAATGAGTGGGTATAGCACAAATAGAACAGAAAAGTGCAGAAAGGGTGCAAAATCACAAGACATCTCTGCAATAGTGATTGGCAAAAATCTAATGACACACAAACAATTCATCTAGAACTGAGGCTATATATAATCGATCTGGCAGATTAAAAACCATAAGGAAATCAAAAACAGTAAAACTATGTGAATTCTTGAGTCAGAACAGTCTAGTAGTGCAAGCTGATACCAGGCCATATTAATTTTCTTGGCATTGTATTCCTTGAGGATGAGTCTGGTGTCCCGTGTGAATCCAAATGACTTAGAACTGGGTCAAATGTGGGTGTCCCGTGTGAATCCAAATGACTTAGAACTGGGTCAAATGTGGGTTTGAATCTAACCATGTTCATGTTCTCCAGCCAGGTTTGCACTAGTTCTTGTTTGTGGCTCTTGGCGAATAGCTGGAATTCTGTTATGGTGGGATTTATCTTCAGAAAGGTGCTGGACATCCAAGACTGGATGAGGGGCAAGCAGTGTATGACGTGTTGAAAGCTTAGAGGAAAGGAGACATTCAAATTTAGCAGCGTGTTTTTGGTACATTGTTACATTGTTATGCTTTAACCAGTGAGTAGAGTACCTAGGATCTTCATGAAGAGGTGAAGATGAAAGGGGACAAAATGCAACCCTGGAGACCTCTGCAGGTGATCAGAATCTTTTGGAACCTGGGATGCCGCGGTTACTGAATTTAGTGTTGTATGCTGATAGAGCGATACGAGCCGTCCCTTTTATTTCTTGTCACAACCAAGTCTTTCGAAACCTCCTACTTCAGTGGTTTTCTTGCAATGGGTTTTCGTGGTAGGTATAATGGCAAATCTAGCCCTAAAAGTCCCAGTAGCTTTGTGTACCCTTCTAACTCTAGTTATTAGATCTATTTTTAATCTTTCCTGCTCTGTCGCGGAAAGCAATAGATGGATGTGTGTCGAATCAATGGTTGGCCAATATTAAGAAAGAGAATCTTCTAACGGACAATGAATCAAGTCTCAGCGTTGGCTGTAGCAGACAATCTTTGATGATGTTGACTGTATACTGGAATAGGCTTACAACAATGTATGGTTTTCTGTAGAGAGATACTGAGCAAGTGCTTCTCTTTTCTGACAATCAGCCACTAATTGGTGAAGATTGAAAAGCACACCTCTGGTACAGCTAATGTCCTCTGACATTCAACAGGGCTGTATGCAAGCACCCACTTAGTTTAGTTTGTATCATGATTCACGAGGCTTGTTGTAAGAGGGCACAGAAGCTTTCATAACAAAACTCTACCGAAAAACACTGTACATCAATGCTATTCTCACCCTTTCACCGCTCTCAATACACTCCAATCCTAGATGCAGACAACTTCTTGATGATCAGTCCTCAGAAAATGTATCTCATTCTTATATCCCAAAACACAAAAAACAGACGTCACGTATGCTATCTAAACAAACATACAGTGAAAGGTTTCTCACGTGCACTATCTTCCTCAGTAAAATCTCTGAGTTTCGCTGTCAACTCTGTTCTCTCATCCACCCCTCTAAGCAACAGAATAGCTGAATCCAATTTCACTTTCACTCTCCCAAAACATTTACACAACTTCTTTGACCTTCCACCCAAGAACAACTGACTGTGAGCTAAGTCATTCTCAAGTAGATTTTGGTAATTCCCAAGTAGGAGGTGTCACTCAATCCTCATTTACTTCACCTAATGTTATACTGCATTTCACGGGCAGGTTCATATCTGCCACAACATAATTTAATGGCATTCCCATAATCCTAGGTAGCCTACACTGATTACCCTTCCAAGCTAGAATCAAATTCAAAATCTGCTGCCTTTGGTATAAAGTCATTCCAGAAAGCAATGTATCCTTTACCGATAGCTTATGCACCATCTCATGTGGTCTCAAAAGTAAGACCTCTTTATATATGGAAGCTCTAAGATTCAATACCCTCCAAGTGCAAACCCAAACTGTCTTAACTGCGGGAACAGCCTTTGTGAACTGATAGACTTATGAACTTAATCTTCTTTTCTTACATTCAGGAAAAAGCTCAAAACGCATTGGGCCTCATTTATGAGAAATGACGCATCGCTGCGTGAAAGCAGCGATGCGTCACTTCTCAGTGCACACTCCTTGTAACATGCTGGATGCGTCATATTTAATGTATGACGCATCATGTCGCAAGGAGTTACAGATACGTCAGTGTTTCTGACGTATCTTTAAGCGCAAAAGTGACGCATTGCTGGAGTGTGTCACAAAACTGATGCAACAACAGCAATGCGTCCCTGCGTCAGTCCCACGCCTGCTGTGAGGCAGGCGCAAGATTTTGACGCAACAGCGTCCTGAAGTGACGCAGTGAAATCTCATAGATTTCACTGCGTCACTTCTACATGGCTATTTGCAGGGGAACGCCCCCCTGCATACATTATACCTGGGCAGGTATAATGTAGCGCAGAGGTTTACAAAGTGACGCATCTGCTTAGATGCGTCACTTTGTAAATAGTGCGCAATAGGAGGCATGTTTAACGCTGCCGATGCGTCACAAAAAGTGACGCATCGGAAGCGCAAAACTGACGCAAGGCCTCATAAATGAGGCCCATTGTTTCCACTTCTTGAAATAAACGCAGACTTTCGAATTATTGTGACCTAACAATTCCTGACCATGTATGTCTCAATGTTATCTCTAGTCTATTTACGATTGTACAAGATTCTTATTGATTTGTACCCATGTGCTGCAGTGGAACTATATATAATTCTTAAACAATACATAAAACTTAGAGAGAGGGAAATATTGGCTTTCAGACTTCCTATATCGTGATTTTATCACGTCTCAGCATGATTTACTAGGGGGCATGATGTGAAGGACATGTAACATGGGCTGCAATTGGAATTCCATAGAGCATATTATCAAGCCCGTTATTGCCATTTTAGCGGCAGTTTTCTGCTGCTAAAGCGGCGATAATTTTATCATCTGTCTTGATAATGTGCCCGTAGGTACTTTAGGTCCTCTACCGCCTCCTAAAAAGTATGTATTAGTATTCAATGCAGGTCATGTTTAGGTTCCATATATAGTTCTGTGTGGTTTGGTGAAGTTAAAGGGTGGTAGATCAGTGGTAGGAAGAGGTCAATATTGTGTTGGATAATAGGGTCATGCAGAGGAGGTTTCCACATATGTGTAGGTTGGGAGGAGTGTTTTGAGTGATTTGGAGAGTGTTGGGTAAAGATAGTGCCTTGTTTGTTGTTGTTCAGTTTTATGTTTCGACCACAGAGAAGAACGGGGTTGTGTGGGACTGGAGGGACTCAGGGGTGGTGTCAAAGATATGATCATTACCACCCAGAACGGCAGTACCCAGGGCTTCATTTAAGCCGGTGGTTGCTGGTGGGGGCCACCGGCACTCAGTTTTAGGGATTGCCTACTTATTTTGACTCCTTGGACATTCCCCGAAAAGCAAAAGAGGGAAAAGAATAGTGGAGAGAAGGAGAAAGAAAAAAACTGTAAAACCATCACTGTTATTGTCTTGTCACCTTACAAACCTCCTAAGGAGCAACAGCGGGCCATTGCTGTTTCTGGTTTGTCAAAAATAAGTTTGAGTTGAAGTCTGACACCCAACTCCTGTGGTGAGTATGATGGTGGCCTTCAACCACTGTAGGTTAGTAATAATTTTATTGATTTCTTCCTACCTACACTTCAGCTATTACACTTGGCAGACCACATACAAAAAAGGCCATGAAGAATGCCTAGAATATCTTGGTAAGAACGTGAGCAGGCAGAAAAAAGTTGCCCCTTCTCCACTGGGTTGAAGTTTCACTCCCCTCTCAGTTTTGATCTTTCCCTTGGGGGCACCAGAATAAAGTAAATGTTCAGTCCACCAACAGGTAGTTTTAACACGTCCTACCACTTATCTTGCACTCTGCACTCCTCACCCACATTACTAACCTTCAAATGGTCTTAATTATGAAATGAAATGAAAAAATAACTTATAAAGCGCACTGCGGCCAAGCGGCTTCCTGGCGCTGAGGATCACATCCATATCTACCAAGAGGGCACAGAAGGGAGTTTAGCCAGGAAAAGCCTGAAGAAAGAAGAAAGTTTTAAGAGCTTTGCGAAAGTGAGAAAAGATGGGGATGGAGCGAATAGAAAGAGGAAGAGTGTTCCAAATCTGAGGAGCCCGCACAGAGAAGCGGGTGCCACCAGTGCTGGATTTGCGGAAGCGGGGGACGTGAAGAAGAGAGAGGGAAGAAGACCGGAGAGAGCGACTAGGGGCGTGAGAGGAGATCAGCGAATTAATGAAAAGAGGAGCGGAGCGGGCGTGCGCCCGAAAGGCCAAACAAGCAAGTTTGAACTGGGACCTGAAATGAACGGGGAGCCAGTGAAGGGTTTTGAGGGCAGGGGTGATATGGGAAAACTTAGGAAGACGAAGAACAAGACGGGCCGCCTGGTTCTGGATGGCCTGGAGACGACGCGTCTCGTAGGCAGGAATGCCTACATACAGGCCATTACCATAATCCAGGCGGGATGTGATGAGGGCAGTGATGATGACTTTGAGGGCATCAACAGAAAAAAACCGGGAAATTTTGCGGATGAGGCGGAGGGAAAGGAAACAAGAGGATACAACAGAACTGATGTGCGCATGCATAGAAAGATCATTGCTGATCTTGATGCCCAAGGTCCGGACAGAGGGGACAGGGGCAGGAGGGGAACCAAAAGAAAGGGGCCAATGGGCTGAAGACCAAGGATTAGAGGGGCCACCAGTGAGAACGAGCTCTGTCTTGTCCGGGTTGAGCTTCAAGTGATTGAAGCTCATCCACTGGGAAATAAAGACAAGAGTAGAGCTGAGCTTAGGAAGGGAGTAAGTGGGGGAAGATAGATCAAAGACGAGCTGGAGGTCATCTGCGTAGTTATACACCGAGACCCCCAGCTCAAGAAGCGAGGAGATAAGAGGGCGGATATAGAGATTAAAAAGAAGAGGGGAAAGAGAAGAGCCTTGGGGTACCCCACATGTGACAGGGAAGGGGGGTGCAGAGAAATCAGAGAGGTGAACAGCCTGCGATCGTCCCTGAAGGAAGGACGCGATCCAGGAAAGGGCAGAGCCCTGGATGCCCGCTGCGCTGACACGGTCAAGAAGGATGGCATGATCGACCGTGTCAAACGCAGCTGACAAATCCAAAAGGACTAAGGCCTGGGGAAGATTACTATCGGCCTTGCCCTTCAGTTCGTCCAGGACCGCAAGGACCACACCCTCAGTTGAGTGGCCGGGACGAAAGCCAGCCTGATGAGAGGCCAGGATGTTATTCTCCTCTATGTAGGATGAGAGGCAAGATGTCACGTAGCTCTCAAGAATTTTCCCTAGATAGGGAAGAAGGGAGATCGGCCTAAAATTCGATGGAAGGGAGGGATCCAGGCCAGCTTTCTTCAGGATAGGAAGCACGATGGCAGACTTAAAAGAAGAAGGGACAGAACCCAAAGCCAAGCAAGAATTGAGAAAGGTTAGGGGGGGGGTAGGGCAACTAGTGTAAAGGGTTCTAAGAATACGGGCAGGAGCACAGTCTGCCGGGGAGCCAGACTTGACCTTAGCCAAAAGGTCAAGAAAGAGCTCTGGTGTAATGGGTTTGAAGTGGTCCAAAACAGAGGGGGAGAGGGAGGAATAATCCGGCACGTCAAGATGGGGCACGATCGGGATGTTGGCCTTAATGGTGATTATTTTATTGATGAAATAGTCATTCAGAGAATGACAGAGAGATTGTGAAGGAGCAGGGGAGAGACCAGCACGGTCAGAGGTGGCAAGGCTACGGACCAGTGAAAAGATCTCACGAGATTTATTAGCCGAAAGGGCTACACGGTCCGTGAAGTATTTAGATTTGGCCGCTAGGATGGCTGATTTGTATTTATGGAGGAGAGCCTTATAATTCAGACGGAGAGTGGGGCAGTAGTCACGACGCCAGCGACGTTCAGACCGCCTGAGCTCTAGTTTCAGGGATCTGAGGTCGTTGGAGAACCACTTATGGGCGTCGTGAAGGCGGGCCGTTCTGATCTTTTTAAGAGGAGCGGCTTGATCGCAAGCCGAGGAAAGCCAGGTACGAATAGCATCCGCCTGATTTTCTACGGGGAGATCGGTCAGGATGGGAGCCGATAAAGACAAAGAGGAGGAAAGATCATTGAGATCAACCTTATTCCAGCTCCGAGCCCAGATGTTTTTGGGCAAAAGGGCTTTCTCGGGTTGAGCCAGGGGGATGGAAAAGGAGATCAAAAAATGATCTGACCAAACACAGGGGGAAATCGAAGAGACCAAAGGGTTGCAACGTAAAGACCAAATCTGGTCAAGGATATGACCGTGGGTGTGAGTGGGGGTCGAAACGTGAGATAAAAAATTAAGGCAGCGAAGAGTGGCAGAGAAATCTTTGGAGGAAGAGTCCTCCCGCGGATCACCCGGCCAAAAATTAAAGTCCCCGAGCAGAAGTAGCGAGGAATTGTTTACAGCCAGGGTGGCCAAGAGATCCTGCAGAGAAGACACGAAGGATGGCATGTTTTGAGGAGGGCGATAGAGGAGGATCACTGTAAGGGGAACCGGGAGGTTAAAAGAGCGGGCCACCAGGAAGTCAACACTGGTGATACAAGGATACGAAAGGAGTTGGAATTGCAGGGAGCGGCGAGCTATCATTGCCACGCCACCCCCAGTTCTTCCATCAGGGCGGTCAGCGCGGAGGGCGTAGTGAGTGGCAGGAAGAATGGCGAGGAGGTCTGGAAGAGAGTGGGAGGAGAACCAGGTTTCGGTGAGGAAAAGAAGGTCCGGAGGGTCGGTGTCCAACAGATTGAAAAGGGCGATTTGGTTTTTAACAGCAGAGCGCGTGTTAAGAAGAATAGCAGACGCAGCAGGGGAACCGGGGGAAACACGGGCGGGGGAGGGCGTAAGAGAAGACACAGAAGAGATTAAAGGAGGAGATGGGGACAGGGCAGAACCAGAGAAGGGGGGGGCATAGATACCGTGGGAAGATAGGTGTAGAGCTACAGAGGGGGAGAGAGAGATAGAGGCAGGAATAGAGGAGAGTTGTGCCGAAGAATACACCAGAGGACGGGCAGAGTCTAGGGCCCCGGGTCCCGGCCCGTCGCGGACGGGCGCAGACGGGCTTGCCTTATGCGCGCCTTCGGCGCGCAAACGGCGCGCCCGCTGCGCCCGTCCGCTGCGCGAACGGTGAAAGCACATGATAAATAGTGCAGCTAAAGGGCGTGGCCAAGGAGTGGGCGTGGCCGGGGGAGCGTCCGCTGGAGGCGGCAGGCGATTGGATGCAAGGCCGCGGCAGGGTCAAGCTCGGCTGCGCGGAACAGAGGGTAGAGGGCAGGGCCCCTGAGGCAAGGTGAGGACAAAAGAATTTAAAAAGCGCGAAATAGCGCTAGCTAGTGAGGGTGGTGGAGTTAAAAACAAAGTAAATCTAAGTGCTCCCGCGGAAGGCAAGGGAGTGATCCAATGAAGACTGAGCTTGTATTCAGCTCCTAAATACCGGCAAAAGTGGGCGTGGCCAAGGAGTGGGCGTGGCCGGGGGAGCGTCCGCTGGAGGCGGCAGGCGATTGGATGCAAGGCCGCGGCAGCGTCAAGCTCGGCTGCGCGGAACAGAGGGTAGAGGGCAGGGCCCCTGAGGCAAGGTGAGGACAAAAGAATTTAAAAAGCGCGAAATAGCGCTAGCTAGTGAGGGTTGTTTATTGAAACAAACAGCTGAATAGCTCCTCCCTTGACTAAGGGAATTGTAGCCCACATTAGAAACCATTGGTTCTGTTGAGAGTAGGGACCCGATGATGAAGTATGTCACCTAAGGGTGGTTGAGGGTTACCTGCCTGAACCGAGGAACTTGTCAGCAGTACGGAGATATCTCTTTTGGAGATTGATCTCAGTGGATTAGTGCGCCTTTTTGCATTATAAACGGCGTATTTGGGAACCGTGCGTTACTGGTCGTCCAGATGCTCTTCTTAGGGTCTATTTGTGATTGACACGAGGGTACAGTAGCCATACTCAATCGGATGGGGGAGTATAGATTGGGAGATCCTGGTCACCCAATTTGATGACAAACAGAACATGGAGCCCATTCAACATATACTCATGATTATCAAGTTCACCGGAGGAAAACACAATGCACGCTAGAAAAAATGGACACTGCAGGAATGCATAGTATTTTTAAGCAAGGCAGAGACTTTTAACACAAACACCTCTGCTTCTAAAATTGAGATGGTTTTTGAGAGAGAGAAGAGGCAGTATGCAAGTAACATGGGTCTTTGTGAAGGAGAGTCATAGGCAGCAGGACACCCAAATGCTCTATATGGAAGGCATTCGCCAATTGAGCCATCTGAATAACAGATTAATTCTAATCACTAAATTTACCACAAACATGTTTTACAAATTGTAGTTGATCTGTCTGTAGTTATAAGTCTGATAGAGTGAGTTTTAGCCTCCCAGAGAAGAGTATCACTCCTTCACCTCAACCTATTGGCTGTTTAGTGTATGATTCTGCTTTCCAGAAAGTGCTTCGAACTGATTATGTGTGGGACTATGTTACATCCTAATAGTAAATTCAGTCATCACACCGATACCCACGTTCAATTCTTTATCTCCTAAAGCAACCAAAAGTAATTTTGTATTACTTTTTTGCAAGCATTCGGTAAAGCCAATAGGTTTGGCTTTTTGTACTGAACCGAATTGTTTTTGATGATTGTGTTTACTTTGGCAAACTTGTTAAAGCCAGCTTATTGGCTTTGCCAATGCTTGGCTTGATTTTGCTATCTATGGCACTGGTTTTCAAAAGTGCATAACATGTGGCAGACATTTAGTATTTTGTTAAGATTTGTGCAGATTTATCAAGAGAATAGTAAAGTTAAACAAGCACTGGCAACGCCAATAGGTAACTGAAATCACAAACTAGTTCTCTCTTACCTGTGCCCACAACATTACTTCTTTCACCCATATACACAACCCGCATTGCCTTCAAGGAAATGCCTCTGCAAGCAGCCACACACCACAGCTATTTAAAATTACACATGGAGCACAGAATGAGACAACGCAGGTCAGCTGCTCCATACAGAATTTATACTGCACAGCAGAGAAGACTTCATACAGTAAAGAACCATAGATAAAAAATGCATAGTACTGTAAACATTTAAACACTGATAATGCACCAGTAGAAATCGGGCAATGTTTATATACACAACGCAATTAGAGGGAACAACATGTTATGCTAATTGAGTGACCTTACTACAATGGCCTGCAATAAGGTACAACAGTTAGAGGGAACAACATGTTATGCTAATTAAGTGACCTTACTACAATGGCCTGCAATAAGGTACAACAGTTAGAGGGAACAACATGTTATGCTAATTAAGTGACCTTACTACAATGGCCTGCAATAAGGTACAACTTTGCAACTGCCCATGAACACAGTTTATCCAAGATCACACATGGAGCGTGGGCTAAGCCAGCGGCGAGTAGACCAGTCTTGGACACACATATGGGAATTTGGGGAACATCATTTGGGAGGGCTTAATTGGTATTATTATCTTCGTGTGCTTTTGAGTGCAATCTTACTTGCATCTCCACTTTGAGTAGAATGTGTGAGGGCATGGCACAGATCTTTGCCCTCAATGTCTCAGTGCTCACTGTGGCGGTGGCCATCTGTTTAGCAATGTGCCTGAGATTTAATAGATCACTGATTTTGGAAAATATGGAGTGTTTCGGGAGTTTAGGAATGACAGTGTAAAAAAAATCAATTTCAATACAGTTTACAATATATTGATTCTAAAGCATGTTTTCATGAAACTTTTAACAATAAAACTTGCGAAATTCCACTGCCTGGGATCTTACGTATAGGTAACATTTTCTTTTCTGAGTATGTCCCCTCTACTAACAACCAAAAGGATTCACATATGTATTCACATTGGTCCATAATGGTGGGTGTTTAAGGATGCCCAGAGAGATGCACTGGTATGGAACATATAAAGAAGAATCGGAAGACCCCCTGTATGTCTCCTTAGAATCTGACTGCACCAGGAAGTAGAGGGGATGTTACTATTGCCTCTTCTGGAAGTACATCACAACTCCCCTGTGGATGCTGTTACTTTCCTAATAAAGGAAGCAGAGGAAATGCATTGCAGACGTAATCATAATAATTAAATTGTTTCAACTTGAAATAAGAAATGTTTCATGCAAATGCAAGTCAATGTTATTTATTTGTGAATGCTGCGATTTATTTCTGCTTGACTAATTAATGAGTTCCTGTAGAATATTACATTTAAACCAATTTATATTTTTTTGTCTGTTCCCGTTTTGCTGGACTCAGCACAGCCATGAATTTCTTGTTTGGTTTGTGGTGTTGTGTTAAACCCATATCAGCAAAACCAAAACAATAAAATAAACAGTAACAGCATTCTAGAAAGAGAAAAAACATACATTTCTCTGGGCTGCAAACAATGTTTGCCACAAATATGTTTGTGATGGCTATTCCTGCTCCTCTAGAGAGGACAAGAAAGAGTTATAAAAAAATACGGTGGCAAGCAGCGAGCCAGTACCCTTTCCTCAGAGAACTCCGGCAGAATTCTCCGCTATTTTGAGATGAACACATATCTCTATGAAATAAATACAATCACAACAAATTGTTCTTGAAAAGGTACTTCCAATTTCTGTGCCATAAACCCACTTGGGGGCAAATTTACAAAGAAGTCACGCAAAGCGACGCAGCGAGACAACGCCTGTGTGACGGAGAGAGCAGAATTGCATCATATCTACTAAGATGTGGCGCGTTCCTGCCCTTTGCCGGCGCGCTGTGTGCTGCCTTGCGCCAATGCACTCGCCCTTGCACCAGGGTGCCTGCATTACAGGCAGCATTGGTTTAGCGCAGGCAGGGAGACCTTCATGCACAAAGACAATCCTCAGAGGCATTTTCCTCCTTCATGTGTTTCCCATTGTAAACCCCATAGGAGCTGCAGCTCTCTGCTGGAGCAAACAGGAGTAGAAAAACAGAATCACACCATGCTTGACATAGGAGACTGAAAGTTACATGCAACAGGCCTTCTTGTAATTTGGTGTAACTGTTTGGAGCTACTTTCGTTGCAGAAAGGTGTCAACTAAGCTTCAAAGGGTATCTCTACAGCTTGGTGTTTTTTCCAAGCATCCGGATTGACTTGCACCAGAGATCACCTTTTTCCAGTGCCTGAGAGTATCTCAATGTAGGGACTCCCCACAAACAAAAGAAATAATTCACAAGATCCAGCAGCTTCACGGGTCACGTGACAGACTACGGAGTAAAGGCCAATGCTCCCTCGCCGCAGGGACATCTGGTAATTTGTATTTGATATTTATATAGCACAGTATACACCGTAATTATGGTATCTTGGCGCTAAGAGTCCAGAAAGCAATAAATAGCACTGGCCATGATTGATACAATTATAAACAGAATAAAATCCAATTTCTCAGTATCTTCCCAAATCTCATCAGATCAGACCAGGTTCAGAGCGTAGCTACAGCGGCAATGACTTCCATCTAGAAACATCCGACAAAGAACTACCACCCACAGTTTGTAACTGAAACTTGCGGATTGTAAAAAACAAGCAGAAGAGTTCTATTTATACCTCTTGTGAAGAGGTGACCGGTTAGGAGCGTAGACTGCCCTGTTCATCAATCAAAAGGCTTAAAATGAATCAACTGCTTCACTGACAACCACTGAGGAGAAGCCATAGAAGGTCTGATGTGGTTACATGTGGTTTGAGAGCAGGCCCGGACTGGCCATAGCGGGCACCGGCAATCCCCCGGTGCGCCGCAAGGGTGGGGGCCGGTTTTGTGTCCCTGGGGCCGATTTTGTTACAGGGCCGTTTTTGCAGCATAGCTGCAAAATCGGCCCTGCAACAAAATCGGCCGAAAACCGTCCCTAGCAAAGCGCTCGGCGCCCGCCCCATGAGTGGCCGAGCACTTTGCCAGGGCCGGTTTTGGTTCCCAGTCCGGCCCTGTTTGAGAGAGGTGTGGCGCTGCGGCCAGGGTGACTGACGCTGGAATCTGGGGACCACGGTTCGATCCCCGCTCCGGCGGCAGGTTAGCCCAGCACCATGCGACTCTGGGCAGCGCCTAGAGACCCTTACGGGTGATTGTTCGCGCTTTACAAATTTGAATTATTGTTACACACACTGGTCTGGTCACCCACTCCCCTGGCAGGATAGTTCTAAAACAGTCAATCAATAGAGAAATCAATCAATAGAGAAAGCTGCTAGGTCCAGATAGATTGCATTACAATAAAACAGATGCACAGACGTAAACCCATTTAGCGTTTGTACTTTCTGAGCAGGAGAAGAAAGGTAGAGCACTCATCGGGGACCAACTAAGTGAGTCAACGCTTCCTACATGTGATTCTCCCTCATAGTGTCTCAATACCTGTGCGAACACTGCAGAGTGGATCCCATGTCTGGTCTTGAAAGGGCCAAGGCTTAGAGCACATGGCACAGATCTGAACACTACACCATAGCCTCATTGTGCACCTCCCTTCAAAGCTCATTGCATAATCTCTACCATCATCCACCCATGCATCCTGCACAAACTCACATGTTACCCAAGCACAGTTAATATAAGCAGCCTCATCTACATCTCTCTCATTACCTCCCAAAATTGCTGCATTAAACAAAATGCACCTCATGCTAACATCCGCTCTGAACTCATGCGTGCATCAGTCAACTATGCCTGGAGCATGCATGATTGCGGAGCAGGTACAAACAACCTGTCTGCCATCTTCACCGCTGAGATGTGTTTTGTGTCAAGTACCACCTATATCCATAATGTCTTGTTGCTGCAGAATTACAGCTTCCAGTAAAACAACCAGCTCAACAAAGAACATAGAGGGAGAGTTTAAGTCACCTACTGCTCTTCTTCTTCCTGCTCTTTTCAGCAGCAACAAGCCTACAACAAAACAGAGCTTATACGCAACCATTTTCTGCTCTCAGCTACGTCATCAGCAAGTTCTGCACCATCCTCGGTACCTACAAGAGTAACTCTACTTTCAAATCCAAGATATATGATCTTATCACAACAGCAGCCGCCATCTTCAAATCAACATCAATATAGTGCAACTTCTCACCTGTGAGGGTATACAAGTGCTGGCAGGGTCCAGTGGTTCAGTCGAAGAGCCAGGTCTTGCACTACTTTCAGAACTCCAGAATAGATAGGGAGATGTGGGGGTAATTTGTTCCATGTCTTCACTGCTAGGTAGAAGGAGCGTCCTTAGGCTCCAGCTTTGTCGGATGCAAGGAGTGTAGGTTAACAAGAGGGAAGCAGAGCGGAGGTTTCTGGTGAGATGGTGAAAATTCAGGCAGTGCTTCAAGTGGGAAGGTCAGCAGTTGTGTAGGGCCTTGTATTCATGGGTCAGTAGTGTGAACTGGCATCTCTTCTGTACTGGGAGATAGTGGAGTTATCTGAGGAAGGGGGTGATGTGGGCTGCTTGTGGGAGGTCGGAGATGAGTCTGGCTGCATCATTTTGTATGGTCTGTAGCCTTCAGAGGAGGTGGGCTATGATCCCTATGTAGATAGCATTGGCGTTGTCCAATCTGCTGGAGAGGAGGGCCTGAGAGATTGTGCGTCTTGAGCTCTGGGGTAACCATGTAAAGATCTTGCGCAGCCTGCGTAGATGAAGAATGAAGAGGCGCAGTTGACCTGGGACATCATGGTTAATTTGTTGTCCAAAATGATGCCTGCCTAAATTTTTAGTGAGGGTGGTCGGATTGGTGTATTTCCGAGTTCCTTGGGCCACCTGCAGGCGTCCTGTGGGGAGCTTCTGCTGCCGAAGATCAGTAACTTCTGTCTTGTCCATGTTGAGCTTCAGGCAGTTGTCCCTCACCTAATTGGTGATATTGGTCATGCAGTTGAGAAAGCTGGTTTTAGTGTTGGTGGTGTCTTCAGCGAGGGAGGGGATGGGAGAGGATGAGTTGTGTGTCGTCAGCATAGGATATAATGTTGAGTCCGTGGATTCTGATGATGTTGGACAGTGGTGTCATGTATGTCTTGAAGAGGGTGGGGCTGAGCGATGATACTTGAGGTACTCCACAGATTATTTCTTTGGGTTCGGAGGTGAATGGTGGTATTCGGACTTTTTGGGTTCTTCTGGAGAGGAAAGAGGTGATCCATCTGAGAGCGGCTACTTGGATGCTGATGTTGTTTTGCCTGGCTCATGCGCATTTGGTGGGAGACAGTTTTGAATGCTGCAGAGAACTCAAAGAGGATCGGTGCCGCTGTTTCAGCCTGGGTGAAGAGGGTTCAGATGTATTTGGTGGCTGCACTAAGGGGTGTTACGGTGCTGTGGTTACTATGGAATCCAGATTGGGCAGTATTGCATAGATGGTTCTGGTCCAGATTTTTGGTGACATGTAGGTTGATAGCATTTTCTAATACCTTTGGCTAGGAATGAGAGCCGGGAGATGAGTCGGTAGTTGGTGAATTCGCTGGGGTCTGCTGCTAAGCTTTTTAGTATGGTGTTGCACTCTGCGTGCTTACAGTCTCTGGAAAGGAGGGTGCGGCTCTCAAGGTGTTGAGCCATGTGCAGATGGATCATATCATAGGCCAAGGCCACCTATAACAGAACCACAATTAGTGAATTGTCCGTCAATTAACAACAGCTTAAACCCCACCCCTATTCAGCCACACAAAGACACTAAAGAATAATGGTCTTCAATCAATCAATACTTCAAGGACACAGCTGACAAAATACAACAAAACATCAATGGCACAACAGTGTTGGACATCACAAAAAAAGATCTGTGCTTCCATCACAAAATGTCCACTGTCACCCCTTTTCTAATGATAACCCTGCTGTTCTTCTTCAACACAGTAAAGCGACGTCATATACCAATTTTGGGGGATTTGGGGGCATATTATTAAGCAAAGGCGATAAAATTATCGCTGCTTTATCGGCAGGAAACTGCCGCTAAAGCGGCAATAAATGCCTTGATAATATGTCCTTGTGAATTCCCATAGCCGCCCAGGTTAACACCAGCCCCTGGTTTCCTGCCGATAAAGTACGTTGCACGCATTACCTAAAAAGTGCCTTAGTGCTGCACATACCTAACTACCAAGGTGCACAGAGAAGTGAAAGGTTAGAAGCTATAAAGCTAATTCTTAAAGGCGTTACAAAACTTAAGAAGCCCTTTATGAGTACTTAGCTGCGCAGGAACTGTTCCAGTGTTCAGCAGCCTAAACTATAAGTGCCCAACCACCTGCCTTAAAGCGGGGAACTTTGGGAAATAAAAGTAGATGCTCATAGGATGATCTAGAGATTCAGAAAAGGGGGTGGTGATGAACAGAGTGTCTGAATTAAGCAGACCACTCTTACCCAGTCCAAAGATCAGGGCTTGATCCATCACCGTTATTTAGCTCACTGCCCCATCCCAGCTCAGAACCTGGCTATATGCAAATTAGTCTGTCCCTGGCCCAGTGCATCATGGGAACAGGGCAGACCAAACTACCAAGCCAATTCTTCACCAGAAAGGAGACAAGCTTCCGGGGACCGGTTTCTGCCATTCCAGGCGTCGTCGGCCCGGCTTGCTTGAATCCTGATGGAGCAGTGAGCAAGGGACTCATGTCTGAGTATACCCTTCCACGTTTATGGTGGACAAAATGATTCAGAAAAGGGGGTGGTGATGAACAGAGTGTCTGAATTAAGCAGACCACTCTTACCCAGTCCAAAGATCAGGGCTTGATCCATCACCGTTATTTAGCTCACTGCCCCATCCCAGCTCAGAACCTGGCTATATGCAAATTAGTCTGTCCCTGGCCCAGTGCATCATGGGAACAGGGCAGACCAAACTACCAAGCCAATTCTTCACCAGAAAGGAGACAAGCTTCCGGGGACCGGTTTCTGCCATTCCAGGCGTCGTCGGCCCGGCATGCTTGAATCCAGATGGAGCAGTGAGCAAGGGACTCATGTCTGAGTATACCCTTCCACGCTTATTGGTGGACAAAATGATTCAGAAAAGGGGGTGGTGATGAACAGAGTGTCTGAATTAAGCAGACCACTCTTACCCAGTCCAAAGATCAGGGCTTGATCCATCACCGTTATTTAGCTCACTGCCCCATCCCAGCTCGGAACCTGGCTATATGCAAATTAGTCTGTCCCTGGCCCAGTGCATCATGGGAACAGGGCAGACCAAACTACTAAGCCAATTCTTCACCAGAAAGGAGACAAGCTTCCGGGGACCGGTTTCTGCCATTCCAGGCGTCGTCGGCCCGGCTTGCTTGAATCCTGATGGAGCAGTGAGCAAGGGACTCATGTCTGAGTATACCCTTCCATGCTTATGGTGGACAAAATAATTCAGAAAAGGGGGTGGTGATGATCTAGGACACCAGCCATGTATAAAATGAGCCTACCTCTGCTGGAACTAGTCAGAACCTAAGTGGTGGAAGGAATAAAATGTAATGAACATAAACTTGACTTTTAGAGGTGGGCAGCTAAAGCAGAGAATTAAGGCAGGCTGAGGCAGAGGACTGATGAAATGTGCCAAGTGCCTACCAAGAAGCAGAATGATGGATGCACTGACGTCTCTGGATGAGATACGATGGAAAGTCCAGAAAAAGGGAGTTACGATAATCCATATAACTGAGTATTGTAAGCTGAACTACAAGATGATGAGTTAAATCCAGTAAATTATAGAATTTTGCTAAGCATTTTAGACAGCAAGTTCTTATTTTGTCAGTTTGCAGGCGAGGGAATGCTCTTGATTAAGTAGGACACCAAGATTATGAGCATCCAGAACAGGTGCAGGCTGGGCACCCAGCTGTGAAGGCCATAAACCAGATAATAAGGATCGTAGCTTGTTTTTGGCTGGAGAAACTTAGCATCTCGGTCTTCTCAGTGTTAAGTTTCAGGGAGGTAGTCCTCATCCAATTCTCCCCTTTTAATATGATATCTTGAAAGTAGATGCCTTTTTTCTGAAAATGCTCATCTAATGAGATGAGAATTAGAGTATAGTTGCCATCGCACATAAAGTTATGGCAAGCTGACCAACTAAACTCTGCTAAAGCACAAACATACAAATTAAAGAGGATGGGGCTGAGGCAGGAACCTTGTAGAACGCCATGCGAGAGAACTTTGAAATCTGAGCAGAAAGAGGCAAGCTAAACTGCCTGGGTATGATTAGTCTGTGGGACTGTGTCAAAGGCAGAAGATAGGTCCTAAAAGATCCAAAGTAAACCATTCTCCCTGATCCACCAACAACCACAAAGCAAGCTGATATCCCAAATCAGACCGGGAGACATCAAGAGTTGGCTCCGCCATGTGAACATTAAGGAGCAACAAATAGTTTATATTTCATTGACAAAGAAATCTCAGAGATTATTTCACAAGTCTTGAGATAGCTCTAATGCAGAGGCCTTGCAATCTGGCAGAAAGGGAAAGAATAGTCAAATAAAGGTATTTTGTAGACTAGGAAGACTTTTAGCTGCAAAGTAGCCTGAGGAGTCTGTACAAGATATTTATTTGAACAAAGTGCAGCCCATGGAGAAATGTTCTTAGAAGGAAAACAGTCCTTGCACCACTGACGCTCCAGTTTCTTATGATGTAGTTTGGCATCTCTAAGGGAGCTACTGCACCAAGGAGGAGAGGAACGGGAATGATGAAATGCAGAAGAAGAAACCAATATGGACTGGATCAATGCAAACTCAATACTACGACTACTTCCTGAACTACAGAACAGCAGTACAAGACAGATGACAAAAACCTGCTTTAATAAGGGCATTGGTAAATATTTTAGAGACAGTCTAAACCAGGCATGTTTGCCAAGCAATGTCTTAAAAGAACATCTAGAAGAAATTATGACTTCAGGTAAATAGAAACAGAAAGGCACCAAGAAATTATTAGTATTGGCCAAAGGGAGGGGGCATTACAGGTGATCAAGCCCTTAGGGACAAAGCATAAATCCAGACAGTGTCCCATCAAGAGGGTTGAACCAATTACCATTTGAGATAACTTTAGATCGGAAAATATGTTAACAGACCAGCAGCATCAGGGTGTGTGGACAGTTCAGCCCAGTTTAAAAGTCCCAAAAAAGTAAGAATGACTTAAAAGTAACGATAACAAAAAATCCGAAAATAAACTATGATACCTAGAAGGGGGCCTATAACAAAAAATCCCAAATCTGACTATCATGAAATCAGTGTGATAGACCACCCTAAAATCTCAGCACTGGGGAAAGGGTTAAACTGTAATGGAGAAACGTAAAGGGGATTTCTAAACATGATGCCCAACCCATTATGGTTTTCATCTGGTGGGGGGAAGCTGTAAAGCCATAAAATCAGAAGGGCAAGCGGAGACTAAATTGGGGGATGAGGCCAAGAAGTCCAGGACTCATTGATGAAAAGCAGATCAAATTGTTAACTTGATAAAAGTTCATGCACCTCAGTAAAATGTTTGACCAAAGTACAAGCAGTGATTAACGCTCAATGTAAAACACAGGCACGCGAAGATTCTTTACTGGTTGAGATTTTTTAATCCCAGAATTGTTAGCTACCGAAAGCTGTTAAAACAGGATTCACTTGCAAAGATGATTAAACACTGCACATCAAAAGACACCTTAAAAGTGGGGCCAGAAGGGACGAGAGGGGACAAGAGGCTGTACAATCTGAAGAGTGCACAAATGGATGAGGATCTGATGTAATTAACTTATTCATAATGAAGGTCCCAGACAGATGGCTAGTATTGAACAACAACAATGCTTTGCGGGTATAAACTAGACTTAGAGAACTTACCAGCTCAAAGGAATCACATAGCTGAAATTGAGCTATCTCTTCCTTCTTTACAAAGAAAATCTTTGGGGAAGGCCAGTCATCTCTTCTGAACATCACCCACTAAGCCAAAGTATCTTTCCAGACATGGGTCAAATTCTGATGCTCCTCAAACGAGATGACCTCTCTAACTAGAGTAAGATTGCTCACCTGCCATTCCTGGGGATGGTCTTCAAAAATACTGTTGTCCATTTCAATTGAAAATCAAATCCAACATTTGCTTGTCCGGATCTAGATAAACATGCACTACGCAGACGGACACATGCCAAGTGTTTGATGATGCTCTTCTGATCTTCTTAGTTCTGTTCGATCTTTCTAGTGCCTTCGAAAGTATCAATTGCCAAGCTCACCTTAACATCCTCACACTCTGAACAGGCTTTGTTAAGACCTGCCAGCAATGCTTCATCTCCTTCCGAAACAAAGAGCCCTGCTGGTCCAGGTGGATTCCTCTAGTTCAGAACCCATCCTTCGTCACCTGTGGTGTCCCCAAGACTTCGCTTTAGTAATCTTCCACCCCATACTGAATCCCCAGGAGTACTGATAAATTGCAAACATACTGGTATTCACCAATATGCAGATGCAACACGGCTGGACTTGAAAATATCTTCAGACTATGATACTGAGCGCCTGAAATATTGTCTCAGCTGCCACTTAAGTTTGCCTTAACACTGTTCAATACGCCTAAATCATTCCTCAAGGTGAATCACAACAAAATAGAATGTATGCTGCTTACCAAGGCAGCAAACAAGATGTAGTGCAAGAAAGGCAAGAAAAGACGAATGTAGGCACATTAGCTACCTCAACTCACTGACTGAACTAATTGCCATATGAAACTTAACTTCAAGGCCTACTTAACACACAGGAAGAACATTTGTGGGCCAATCACTAAATAGTTGGCCCAATCTAAATGGAGGGCACCATAGTAAATGGTTCCAGGCATTAATTTGAACTATTGAACAATAATGGCATGTTGACGAAATAAACGTAATTATTCCCGGTCACAAATGGCCCATTATTGTCCCCAGACAATAATGAACATAATTAACTTCAGCTAGTAAAGAATAATATTGGACCGTGGCAGCAAGGAGCATCAATATTGGCTGCAGGCAATGATGATTATCAATTTCCCAGGCAGTAAGGAGCATCAATATTGGCTGCAGACAAAAATGATTATCAATTTACCAGGCAGTAAGGAGCATCAGTATTGGATGCAGGCAATAATGATTATCAATGTCCCAGGCAGTTAGGAGCATCACTATTGGCTGCCAGCAATAATGATTATCAATTGTAGAAATAAAAACCTTTTTAGTGGTTCACTGATACACCTGGTCCTTAAACCAACAAAGTCCCTCTTCCTCTTTCGCCCTTTTCCCTCCCATCTCCACTGATTTATTTTTAAAACTTTTGGTCAAAACCAAGTCCGGTTCTCCTGCGGATTGCGCGCCTGCACGCATTCTCAAAACTCTTTTCACCAACTGTCCTGCCCCCCCTCTTGCTCTTCTTAATTCCTCTTTGGCTCTTGGATCTGTCCCCTCTTCCTTCAAATCCGCTATAGTCCTTCCCATTCTAAAAAAAACTGACCTAGATCCCTCTCTTCCTTCCAATTTCCGCCCCATTTCTCTTCTTCCCTACCTCGGCAAGATCCTTGAAGCTCATGTCACCTCCTGCCTCTCCACTTTTATAGAGGAGAACGGCCTCCTTGCATCCCACCAGGCGGGATTCCGCCCGGGCCATTCCACGGAGATGGTGGTCCTCGCAGTCTTGGACGAGCTCAAGGGGAAGGCCGATTCCAACCTCCCCCAAGCCCTGGTCCTTCTCGATCTGTCCGCTGCGTTTGACACGGTTGACCATTCCATCCTTCTCGACCGTGTCAGCGCAGCGGGCATTCGGGCGCGGCCTTCTCCTGGCTGGCGTCCTTCCTGCGGGACAGGTCCCAGGCAGTCCATCTCCCCGGTTTTTCTGCTCCCCCCCGCACTGTCACTTGCGGCGTTCCCCAAGGTTCCTCTCTCTCCCCCCTCCTTTTCAATCTTTACATTCACCCCCTCATCACCTCTCTCCTTGAGCTGGGGGTCTCGGTGTATAACTACGCAGATGACGTCCAGCTCGTATTTGATCTTTCCTCTTCCCCTGATTCTCTTCCCAAGTTCTGCTCCATTTTAGTCTTCATCTCTGACTGGATGAGCGCTAACCATCTGAAGCTCAATCCAGACAAGACGGAACTTGTTCTCACTGGTGGCCCCTCCAACCCTTGGTCCCCTGCACATTGGCCCCTTTTTTTCGGCCCCCCACCCCGGTGCCCGCTTCCTCTGTTCGCACTCTTGGTATTAAAGCCAGTCATGACATATCCATGCACAGCCAGATCAGCTCCGTCGTGTCTTCTTGCTTTCTTTCTCTTCGTTTAATCCGGAAAATTTCACGCTTTTTTTCTACCGATGCACTTAAATCCATAGTCATGGCCCTTGTCATCTCCCGCCTTGACTATGGGAATGGCCTGTACGTGGGCATACCGGCTTACGAATCCCGCCGCCTACAGGCCATTCAAAATCAAGCTGCTCGTCTTATCCTTTCCCTCCCCAAATCTTCTCACATCACCCCGGTTCTCAAATCACTTCATTGGCTTCCAGTTCACTTTAGATCCTTTTTCAAATTGGCCTGTTTAGCTTTTCGGGCTCATTTCCGTTCTGCGCCTCTGTTCATCACTTCTCTTGTTTCTTCTCATGCCCCGGTCCGCACTCTCCGCTCTTCTTCTCTTTCTCTTCTTCATATCCCTCGCTTCCGTAAATCGAGAATGGGGGTACTCGGTTCTAAGTCCTGGCCCCCCAGTTCTGGAACAGTCTTCCTCTCTCTATCCGTTCCATTCCCATCTACACTAACTTCCGCAAAGCTCTTAAAACTTTTCTTTTCTCTCAGGCTTTCCCTTCCTAAAGCCTCCTTGGGTTCCCTCTGCTGAGCTCTGATCAGGTCCCCATCGCCAGGAAGCCATTCGGCCACCGTGCGCTTTATTAAATACTTTATTCATTCATTATTCATTCAAGAGATTGGCACGGAAGCGGTAATATCAAAAAGAAGTATTTATTAACCTCACATGAGGAAGACTGCGTCATACAGTACCCTCAGGCCGCTGTATGAGACAGTCTACGGAGTACAATGAACAGGGACATTATATATGCATTTGTTGCATAGTCAGCATAAGACCAAGGGGAGGTCCTGGCACATACAAGAATAGTTATTGACTAATATGGGTATACAAAATTTGCTTGCTCAACAAAGTGGGAGGGGAGACATTTCTCCTTACATCAGTGAGAACAGCCTGACATTTATACACTAGGAGCAGGTGCATTCTGGCAGCTACAGGTCTTTCTGAGCATGAGCAAGACTGCGTAAGAGGTAGAAAGCACATGGCGAGCACATGGCTAACTAAAATGGCTGCCACAGAAAAAATGGCTTCAGCTGATGCTAACAGTCATTGCAGCTAGTTTTCCACAGATGGCCATTTTTTAGCATTAGCTGAAGACATCCGCTATGATCTAGAAGAAATATAGGAGATATTTTGCACATTTATTCTCATAAATTAATTTCTTAATCCATTGCTAAGTCGACATTTTTCATTCTAAATATAATTAAGCGGGCATATATAAGGTATAGACAGAATCACAAAGGGAACAGAGCATTGGGTCATAATTAACACACAGGTATCAGGAGAGCACATATCTAATAAATAACATTTTCAATAGACTTTTCCAATTTTCTTTCAATGAGGGCTAGAGTATCAATCACTATACCTAAGGAGGAGGGCAAAAAAGAAGTTATCAATTGTTTAGCAAAATGTTTCTCTTGCAGAATAAACATGATTCCTAATGCAAATATTAAAGAAAATACAATGATCATTAAAAAAACAATCTTGGCTGCAGAGGACCAGGAGGACCAAACGTGGCCATGAGAATTAGGACGAGGAGCCGCAGAGGGCTGCTCCTCCTCAAAAATGGGACGACCAAAGGGGTACATTGCTAAAAAAAAGAAGTCCTTGGGAAATTGAAGCTGCTGTAAAACCAGCCAGAGGGGAGTCTTTTCCCTGTGTCCGTTTGAGCCTCACAGGCAGGCTCTTGTTTTTCCCACGGCGTAGCTGCACAACTCGCAACTCAAGAAAACAATCACGGCCCAGATTGAGAAGAAAAATTCTTTCTTTCAGGATAGGCCAATCACCTTCCGGGGCAAATACCATCAACGATCCTGTCCAGTGTCTCAGGCAGTACACTAGTTTTATTCACTTTAATTTAACAGGCACCAAGGGGCACAGCACCTGTAACCTGAGCTCAAGTCCTTCCCTAACTCCTGTATTGCTTTGCTGGCGCACTGCTCCTTTGTTGGGGCCAAAGATTGTACCCAGTGTGCCCAGGTATCTCTTGATCAACAAACAAAGGTGTAAACTTTCATTTACTTTGGAATCAGGATTCAGGGGTGTGATGCTGAAGTACCTGAAGCAACCCTTATTTCCAAGGGGGTCACCTGAAGCAAAAGCCTCCTTGCCGTCCATGTCAGTCTGTGACTCTCTCAGCTGGGCATCAAAAACTGGATCCACTACTTCTCCATTCTGATTTGTGACCCTGAGACAGTGGCAGCGGTACACACTTCACATCCCAGTGCTTCCGGCCTTCTACCTTCACTGAGGTCCTAGTTGCCAGCAACGCCTGTGCTGGTTCCCTTCACCTTGGCTTCAAGCTGGACTGGTGCTGATTCCCTAGGCTGGATCTGATGTTCGGGCCCCTCTGGCAACGGTTGTAGGGCAGCAAATATCTATTGGTGGACACAACAAAAGGTTTTTAGTCAAGGCATACAAATAATCTATCAACAGAGAGGATAGTCTCAGAATACTTCCTTAGTCTTGGGGTGCCCCATATATTAGAACCAAGAACCACTTCATCTATCTGAGAGTAAAAAAACAACAGCCTGGACCTATTGGCAAGTATAAAAAAAAGGAACTCCTTGGTGAACTAACAAGAGTAATACGTTGCACTATTTGATTTGTTTTTCCCAATCCCAAGCAGCCAAGGAAGTCTGTGTTCATTTACTAAATTCTGAGGGAAAAAGAAAAACAATACAGACATCCTTACATTTGTATATTCCTATATTATTCATCTGAAGAACCTCAAGAAAAAGGACATTTTCTACACTTTTACTCATTAACCTTGCATTACTTGTACAGGACTGCGGACACTTCTAAAATGATTTTTCTTTCATAAAGACACCTACATTGTACGCTTAGGACCATGCTCTCATTTTATAGGTGCAGTGGGAAAATCTAAAACCGCTAATTTAACAGGGATTCTTATTACATAAAGAAATTTAAAAAAACTCAACATAGTGGGTATATACATTTCTCCAGCAGAACATGTTGTAACAAACAAACTCCTATAAAACAATATTTTTCTTCAGAAATGTTTGCTGGGGATCCCATGGGCGTCTTTCCTGACATTATGAACCTTGTGCATTGTACTTTTCACGATCTGGATTATGCAACATCATTTTCAAAGAAAAAATACCCTATTCACCAGCTCTAATAACGGCTGTCAGCTTATTTATACAGACTAGCTAATAAAATACTAGCAATGCCCTTGCAAAACTGTATGCATGAGAATAACATATAGTTCCCCTTAATGGTCAAATAAGGGAACAGCAATCTAGACTACTCATCCTGTCATAATTTCATTAGACGGGATGGCCAGTAACATGGCGTCTTTTTTTATTCATTTTATTAATGCTAACAATTTTAAAACAGTATTACTGAATAGCCAATTAAATGTCTCATGGCCATTTCCTAGACAGCTTAGACAGGCTCAAAAGAGAGAGAGAAAAACAGAGAGAAAACATAAATTTGCTTACCCTCAATTTGCCCAGGAGCTAACCTCCTTTCCCCCATTTCAATAATAGAAAACCTGAAACAGGTGATCTTCTGTCGACACTATCTAGCCCTATTTTTGGCTGCTGGGCACAAACAAACTTGTAGGAGATAAATAGCACATTGAGCTAATTATAAACATTAATAACCAACTACCAATTCCTTTAGCAATTGTACTGGTGTAACATGAGGGCGCATGAATGCAAACTGAATTTCATTGCCTCCTTATTGTAGCTCTTGCACAGTAATCTTTAAACTAAAAGCATCATTTTTATATACATGGAAGAGCTATGCTCTTCTCAGGGCCCACATACACCACTGCCTTTCCTTCTGTTCCTATGACTGCGCAAAACTTGCTTTTGCCAAAAATAGTAAGCAAAGCTTCTCTTTCTCTCCCTGCGCTGTCATCTCTTCTTTTAGAATCTTTTCGGAGGTTGAAGTGCCAAAGCATACCTTACCCTCAGCTCTGATAGGTTGCTAAATCCAGAACTCGACCTCTAACCCTTACCAGCTGTCCCGTTTTGGATCCGGGGGTGTGACGTGAAGCGTGAGTGGAGGAGGGAGGTTGCACTTTAAGCAGGGGCGGGGGGCACGCACTACAAGGGTGTTTCACACCTGTGAGGACTCCGTACTGGCAGTGGGTCCGTTACATCACAGGAAAGGGGTATTTCTGGGCATTCACCACACATTCTGAAGTGGAATCCTGTCCTTCCTGGTTACGTCACCAAAGATGGCACGCACCAATTCAATGCAAAACATGCAGTGCAATTCTAAGAGCTTCCGAATTTGATCTGACACCCAAAATTTCAAGAACAACAAAGTTTACATGGCAAATATACAGGCATTTTTGAACTGTTTCTAAAATTGAGAAATAATTAACAATTTGCGTTGTTAAGAGTCCTTTCCTTCAAATAGCTCAAAATGTATTTATTCTCAGACATTGGTTATCCTTGGACAGGACAGTCCCATCTGATGGATGGCACCTAATTGTAATTAATATCGTAATGCATGCTATCTAACAAGCACACGAATTCAAACAACGGACTACATACTCCCCTTCCCAGACCCTAAAAAAAAGAAAGCTCGCGAGTGGTGTGCGCGCACCACTGCCAGCATATGTTTTAAATTATCGTGGCTGTCAAGGAGCCATAATTCAAAACATATGGCCTCTGGTGCGCGTAACAGACACCAATAGGCCATAGGCGGAGCTATGCGACCGCCTATGGCATATTGCGTGTTCTGTTTAAAAACAGCACACACCCGAAGGCCAATGAAATTGGACCTTGGATTCCACAAGGGCACAAGCGTTGTGGAATGCAAGGTACATTTCCAAAACGCCGAGAAGAGGACTCTGGGCTACGCCCACACTGCTTACGCAGTGTAGGCTAGGCCGGAGTCCTAAAAATGGCAAAGTCAATAACTTGGCATTTTGAAGCTGAGACCTACCAGCCTTGCTAATGTTTGTTTATTTTCTTTATAATCGAAAACACTCTTGAAACTTCCGAAGTATGGCACAATGTGAAAGCGCAGTTCTTCAAGATATTTTTTCTGTCTTTTAGTTAGAATTTTTTTTTATGGAAAGACCTTTTTAACATAACTTTAACAACCTCTCTGTGCCTTTCCAGAGTTTGGTGCAAATTGACCATGAGAGGGCCACTTTATCGCAACTATGGATAGTCCTTTGGCGTGCTGAGAGAAACCTAATATTAGTAGTGTGAATACATCTTCTGTTTTATATATGAGAGCAAACCTGATGTGGGATGTTATTTTGAACAAGTGATTTAGTAGGTTACAAGAGCCTCCCTATGTGGAAAGTACAGATGATGGACACAGATATCTATTCTCATGAGCCTCTTGGTAGAAGCATGCCTTTCACACAGCCATGCCAGCCCCCCGCATCCTGTGGTACCCCACTGTATATTGGTACTATTCAATATCCCCACAAGGATAGGAGATTGCATCTCAACCACAAGCAAATGGCTGTCAGCTCTTCACTTGCTTACAGGTGACAAGCACGGTCTTTAAGTTATGGTGAAATTGATCATGTGGGCTCCCTCTACCCTCTTTGTCCTGAACTGTTGCCATGGAGACTGGGCTAGTAGACCATGCCTTCTTCGCAGCGTATCGGTGGCCCAGAAGCGCTGCATGGCTGTTGGACACGGCCTCATGGCGTGGTCCTAACCCTCCCGCAGGGCGGGCCCAGGACGACATCGGCCCTCCACCCGGCATCGGGCAGCCCTTTTGCCCGACACTGCACGTCCCAACATTGTGGTCCGGTCACCATCCCGGACCCCCACTACCGGCCTGGCTCCATCATGGGCCCCTCATGACCTAAGCACGAGGCCGCGCCCGACTCCATCTTGGGCCCACCACGTCACGACCACGTGGCCTCGGCCCCGGCCCAGGCCCCAGCGAAGCCCAGACATCGAGGCACCAAGATCCACCCAGGTGGTCGAGTGGCCACTCGACAGATCCCGGAGAAAAGGGAGTTTCGATGGCCCTCCAGCCGTCCCCGGACGCCTGGTTTCGATCGCCTCCGGCATCCCTGGGCGCTGGCCCCACCCCCCTGCTGGGTGTCTGGACACCATCATCCTGACCCCCAGGCGCGAGGGTCCGGACATCAAAGGACCCCAGTCCTCTATCTGGGCCGGCCCCGGAGTAGGACGCCAGTTGTATCCTGGACTGGAAGCCCTGTTGACGCTGTCACGGCCGATACCAGAAGAACTCCTTTCCTGTAACCTGAAGAGACCCTGAGAGCCTGCTGGCGCTGCCGCGGCCCACCTTTGCTGAACCATCTTGAGAGCCTGCTGGCGCTGCCGCGGCTGAACCATCTTGAGAGCCTGCTGGCGCTGCCGTGGCTGAACCATCTTGAGAGCCTGCTGGCGCTGCCGCGGCCGAACCATCTTGAGAACCTGCTGGCGCTGCCGCGGCTGAACCCTCTTGAGAGCCTGCTGGCGCTGCCGCGGCTGAACTATCTTGAGAGCCTGCTGGTGCTGCCGCGGCTGAACCATCTTGAGAGCCTGCCGGCGCTGCCGCGGCTGAACTATCTTGAGAGCCTGCTGGCGCTGCCGCGGCCTCCTCTCCGTTAAAACCACCTATCGAGTCCTGCTGGCGCTGCCGCGGCTCGACCTCTCGGAACCCCCGGCTCGAGGATTGAGAGCTGTGCGCAGGGTATCCCTTCCTGTATCCATACCGAGACTGTCCCGCTACCCTGTCCCTCCTACGAGACTCTACAGTTCCCGCGAACTGCCTGTATATACCACTGAGACACAGCAACCTTTATTCTTGATAAAGCCTAAGAACTGAACCTCTTGTGTGGTGTCCGTTTGTAGTGTTGTGGTTACCCTGCAGTACGAACCTAGGAGAGGACCCTCACCCAGGAGGCCTCTCGATAACGCTCGGCTACTTCTCGACGGAGGGGTGGACCTAGGGGTGGTCAGTCAGACATCTTCTGCCTCCCCTGGGATCGCCTTTCTAACATTGGTGGCAAGCGACGGGATCCGAACCGACGCAGATCGTACAGAGGGTGATTCACTCGCTACCGAGAAAAACACACCACGACCATGACTACGCAAGAAACAAGACCAACTACGGAATTCCAGAAAGAAAAAATGGAAGATTACAGTCACAAAGAATTAAAACAATTCTGCAAAGATCTGGGCATCGCTACCACTGGGCTAAGCACCAAGGAAGACTTTAAATCAGCCCTACAAGCATGGGTGGACGCCGATGAGACACCACCCCGGAATGAAGACAACCCGGGCCCGAGCGGACGCCCTGAGACCGACACAACCCAGCGGGGGAGAGACCCACCAATCCAGGCATGAGCCCCCACGAAGACGCCCGAGAGCGAGAAAGGAACCGGCTCCACGAGTTGGAGCTCGCCCGACTCCGGCTGGATGGAGAACTACAGCTGCAGGAAAGGAAAATCGCACTCGAGCAACGACGGCTAGAAGGAGACCTGGAAGAGAAGAGAAGACAAAGAGACCTCGATGAAAAGAGACTCATGCTCGAGCATGAGCGCGGCCTAAAAGAACTAGAACTCAAGGCCAAAACGAATGATGCCAACGACTCCGGGGGCAAGACCTCGCCCCCGCCCTTGGACACAAAGGTGCACATACCCAAGGATGTCGTCAAGGAATATTACAAGAACGACGACATCCAACAGTGGTTCAAAGCCTACGAGGTCGCCATGACCGCCCATCGAGTACCCCTCAAGGACTGGGGCGCCGGCCTGTGGGGGAAGTTCGTCAATGAGGGGAGAGACGCCCTACTAGAGCTCCCCGACGCCGAGATGACCTCGTACGAGCACATGAAAACCGCTCTCCTCACTCGCTATGGACTCACCCCCGAGATGTACCGGCAGCGATTCCGAGACTGTAAAAAAATCCCCGGTACCACTTGGGTGGAATACGTGAACTTTTACAGCAGAGCCTTCGAGGGGTGGATCAAAGGCAGCATGGTCACCACCTACCAGCAGTTGGTCGACCTCATTATATGGGAACATTTGTCCAACAACTGCTTCATCGAACTCCGGCAGCACCTCCTCGACAGCAAACTGACTGAGCCCCGAAAACTCGCTATCGAGGCAGATAGATGGGTGAGCACCCGTGTCCCCCGGAGTCCGATGGGAGACTACGGCCGGGGATCCCCGGGGATCCACCGACCCCGGGGCGGCGGAGGAGGCCAGAGCAGGGGACGAGACACCCCCACGGGGTACTCCCCTACCTCCACTTCACCAGCCCTGGGCCGAAGGGGGGTTCCCCTAGCCCGACCCGGGCCCCGCCCGAATGTGACGTGCCACAGATGCCAGCGACAGGGTCACTACGCGAATGACCCCCTCTGCCGATGAACCAGCGACCCGGCACCACCGGTCCTCCAAACCGCCAGATCGCCGCTGCCGCGCTGGGGGAAGAAAGAGGCGAGGAAGACGACAACGACCACGAACAGGCCGAGTGGGAGCCCGCCGCCATGATCTTGGCATGCCTGGGTGATCGAGACATGGTCCCCCGAGACCCGATCCCAGGCAACACCCAGAAATATCGCCAATGGGTCACCATCAACGGCCGCCGGGCCGAAGCCCTCCGAGACACTGGAGCCAGCGTAACAGCGGTCCGACGCCACTTGGTGACCCCGGAGCAAGTTCTCCCCAATATCATGTGCCCGGTGCGGACGGCGGACAACTCCGAGAGTTTGTGCCAGATGGCCCGCATCCCCTTCGAATGGGGAGGGGTGTCGGGTATACTGAAGGTAACCGTCCAGGACGATGCCCCCGTGGACTGCCTCCTCGGGAACGACCTGGAAAGTTCCCCCTGGGCCAGCGTCGAGCGGAGAGAGCATCTGGGGATGCTAGGCCTTCCAGAGTGGGTCTGTGCGACCACCCGCTCCATGTCCGCCCGAGCCTTCGCCCCACCGGAGGATGCTCCGACCGAGGAACCAGAGTGGCCCGCACCGCCACCGCCCCCCGTCCCCGAGGACGCCGACCTTGAACCTGGCCCCCAGGGGCCCAACCCTGAAGACCTCACCGAGCTCGGCCACCTTCCAGAACTAGCTCAATGGCGCCAAGAAGGTGGCCCCACCCGCGACCAATTCCGGCAGGAACAGAAAACCTGTCCCTCCCTCGAAGTGATCCGACAACAAGCTGCCACTCAAGCCGCTGGAGGCCCCTCGGGGTCCCACTGGGTCTATTGGGACCACGACCTTCTCTACAGCGAGCAGAAAGTTGCCGAACTAGGGGCCAGCCGAGTACTGGTCGTTCCCCTCCGTTTCAGAGACTTCCTCTTGAACTTGGCACACGCCGTGCCCCTCGCCGGGCACCTGGGGCAGGATAAAACTTACAGCCGCCTGGTGACCCATTTCTACTGGCCGAAGATGCGCAACGATGTGCACAACCACTACCGATCCTGTCCGACATGTCAAGCCAGCGGGAAGAGCGGGGGAAAAGTCAAGGCCCCACTCCAGCCCTTTCCTGTGGTCACCACCCCCTTCGAGAGAGTGGGGATCAACATTGTGGGACCCTTGGACCCCCGCACCTCTCAGGGGCACCGCTTCATCCTCGTTCTGGTGGACCATGCCACCCGCTATCCTGAGGCCATCCCCCTCCAGACCATCACGGCCCCCGTAGTAGGCCGAGCGCTGATGGGGATCTTCTCCAGAGTCGGCTTCCCCCGAGAAGTCGTGAGTGATCGGGGTACCAACTTTATCTCCAAGCATATGCGATCCCTGTGGCAACAGTGCGGGGTCACATATAAGTTCACCACCCCGTATCACCCCCAAGGAAATGGACTTGTAGAACGGTTTAACCGAACACTGAAGGGGATGATCAAAGGTTTAGACGAGCCCCTATGACGCAGATGGGACGTCCTGCTGCCCTGCCTCCTGTTTGCGTATCGAGAGGTACCCCAGAAGTCCCTGGGGTTCAGCCCCTTCGAACTATTGTATGGGCACCCGGTCCGAGGCCCCCTCAGCCTGGTCAAAGAAGGCTGGGAGACGACTGTCCGAGGTGCCCCCCCAGATGTCTACCGGTACCTCCTGACCCTCCGCAACCAGACTCAGAAGGTCCGGGAACTTGCCGAGGCCAACCTCGTGGCCAGTCAGGAGTAAATGAAACGCTGGTATGACCAGAACGCCTCATCCATCGAATTCGAGCCAGGCCAGCAAGTCTGGGTCATGTCCCCGGTTGAACCTTGCGCCCTCCAGGACAAATGGACGGGGCCCTTCAAAGTGGTAGAGCGCACGAGCCCCGTCACTTACCTGGTGGACCTGGAATCCCCCCGGAACCCCCTCCGGGTTCTGCACGCTAACCGGCTCAAGCCACACTTCGCCTGCAAGGAACTAAGTCTGCTGCTAGCGACCGATGACGGAGCTGAAGACGACTCCGAACCCGTACCGATCTCATGAGCATCACCGAGAAGGACGGCTCCGTCGAAGGGGTCACGCTCTCCTTTACCCTGACCCCAGAACAGCACCAAGACTGCCGGGAGTTGCTGGGGCAATTTGCAGACCTGTTTTCCCTCACCCCTGGAGTCACCCCGTGGTGTGTCCACGATGTGGACACCGGAGACAACCCGCCTGTAAGACACCGAGCTTTCCGAGTGCCCGACCGAGTTCGGGCCTGCATTCAATCCGAAGTGGCCAAGATGCTAGCTCTGGGGGTAGTCGAACCCTCCGACAGTCCCTGGGCCAGTCCGGTTGTCCTGGTCCCCAAAGCCACCGTCCCTGGCACACCCCCGGAGCTCCGGTTCTGTGTTGACTACCGGGGGCTGAATGCAGTCACCCGGACCGACGCCCATCCCATCCCCGGGCAGATGAACTGATCGATCGCTGGGGGCCACCAAATATCTCAGCATCTTCGACCTCACGGCGGGGTATTGGCAGATCGGCCTCACCCCTGGAGCACAGGAGCGATCAGCCTTCTCGACCCCTGATGGCCACTACCATTTCAAAGTGATGCCCTTCGGCATGAAAAACGCCCCGGCCACCTTCCAGAGACTCGTGAACCGGGTACTGGCCGGACTAGGAGAATTCAGTGCCGCCTATCTCGACGACATTGCGGTGTACAGCCGCCACTGGGGTGAGCACCTGACCCACCTCCGGGAGGTCCTGTCGGCCCTCCGACGGGCCGGACTAACAATAAAGGCCAGCAAGTACCAGATCGGCCAAGGATCCATGACGTATCTGGGACACCAAGTGGGGAGCGGCCTGATGGCTCCCCTCCAGCCAAAGATTGACGCCATCCGGGCCTGGGAGACCCCGATCACCCAAACGGCCGTCCGAGCCTTCCTGGGGCTCAGAGGATACTATCGGCGCTTCATAAAGGACTATGGAAGCATTGTGGGGCCCCTCACAGAACTGACCTCCAAGAGGCTACCCCAAAAGGTGCGCTGGACCCCAGAGTGCCACACAGCCTTCGAGGCTCTAAAGACTGCCATGTGCACCGCCCCGGTGCTCCAGGCCCCCGACTACAGCCGAGAGTTTGTGGTCCAAACCGACGCCTCGGAACACGGCATTGGGGCGGTCCTCTCACAAGTGAACCCTGAGGGAATCGACCTTCCCGTTGCCTTCATCAGCCGGCGGCTGTTGGCCAGAGAACAGCGCTGGAGCACCATCGAGAGGGAAGCCTTCGCCGTCGTGTGAGCACTAAAGAAGCTCCGACCCTACCTCTTCGGCACCCACTTCCGGGTCCAGACCGACCACCGGCCCCTGCGGTGGTTGATGCAGATGCGGGGAGAAAACCCGAAACTGTTGCGATGGTCCATCTCCCTGCAAGGGATGGACTTCACTGTGGAGCATCACCCCGGCAACGACCACGCCAATGCTGACGGCCTGTCCCGATTCTTCCGCCTCGGCGAGGAGAATCCCCAAGAAGATGGGTGACTCTCCCCTGCCTTCAGCTGGGGGGGACGTGTGTTGGACCCGGCCTCATGGCGTGGTCCTAACCCTCCCGCAGGGCGGGCCCAGGACGACATCGGCCCTCCACCCGGCATCGGGCAGCCCTTTTGCCCGACACTGCACGTCCCAACATGGTGGTCCGGTCACCATCCCGGACCCCCACTACCGGCCTGGCTCCATCATGGGCCCCTCATGACCTAAGCACGAGGCCGCGCCCGACTCCATCTTGGGCCCACCACGTCACGACCACGTGGCCTCGGCCCCGGCCCAGGCCCCAGCGAAGCCCAGACATCGAGGCACCAAGATCCACCCAGGTGGTCGAGTGGCCACTCGACAGATCCCGGAGAAAAGGGAGTTTCGATGGCCCTCCAGCCGTCCCCGGACGCCTGGTTTCGATCACCTCCGGCATCCCTGGGTGCTGGCCCCACCCTCCTGCTGGGTGTCTGGACACCATCATCCCGGCCCCTCTGACCCCCAGGCGTGAGGGTCCGGACATCAAAGGACCCCAGTCCTATATCTGGGCCGGCCCCGGAGTAGGACGCCAGATGTATCCTGGACTGGAAGCCCTGTTGACGCAGTCACGGCCGACACCAGAAGAACTCCTTGCCTGTAACCTGAAGAGACCCTGAGAGCCTGCGGCGCTGCCGCGGCCCACCTTTGCTGAACCATCTTGAGAGCCTGCTGGCGCTGCCGCGGCTGAACCATCTTGAGAGCCTGCTGGCGCTGCCGCGGCTGAACCATCTTGAGAGCCTGCTGGCGCTGCCGCGGCCGAACCATCTTGAGAGCCTGCTGGCGCTGCCGCGGCTGAACCATCTTGAGAGCCTGCTGGCGCTGCCGCGGCTGAACCATCTTGAGAGCCTGCTGGCGCTGCCGCAGCTGAACCATCTTGAGAGCCTGCCGGCGCTGCCGCGGCTGAACTATCTTGAGAGCCTGCTGGCGCTGCCGCGGCCTCCTCTCCGTTAAAACCACCTATCGAGTCCTGCTGGCGCTGCCGCGGCTCGACCTCTCGGAACCCCCGGCTCGAGGATTGAGAGCTGTGCGCAGGGTATCCCTTCCTGGATCCATACCGAGACTGTCCCGCTACCCTGTCCCTCCTACGAGACTCTACAGATCCCGCGATCTGCCTGTATATACCGCTGAGACCCAGCAACCTTTATTCTTGATAAAGCCTAACAACTGAACCTCTTGTGTGGTGTCCGTTTGTAGTGTTGTTGTTACCCTGCTGTACTAACCTAGGAGAGGACCCTCACCCAGGAGGCCTCTCGCTAACGCTCGGCTACTTCTCGACGGAGGGGTGGACCTAGGGGTGGTCAGTCAGACACCTTCTGCCTCCCCCGGGATCGCCTTTCTAACAATGGCCCATCGCCTTCCCTCCAAGGGAACTTAGAAAGTGAATCTCCTGCGGGATCGAAGTACCACAGAAAGGAGAGTGCCTGGATCTCATATCGGGTGATTAGCTGCGCTTTATAAATCCTGATTGATTGATTGATTGAAGGTGGAGTATACCCCCCCACCAGTTCCTAAACACAGGATGGTAACCTGACCTCCAGCCATCGACCTTAGAAAGTAATAAGGTCCATGTGGATTAACTGGGAAGGCCATCATAGCATGCATTGCCAGCAACCACTCTGGCCATGCTCGGCAGGCGTTGCTGGTGCACCTCTATGGCTCCAAGGAATGCGCAGCCATCATGGGATGGGCAGTTAGTGGCATACACGGGTGCCACCCAAGCCTCACCTCTGAGAGCACTTACTGCATTGATCACAATGCACGGAAACCCCTGTCAGAATCTCTTCTGGTCTATCGCTGGGTTTCACCTTTGTTACAGAAAGTCTGCTCACATACAATCCACGGCTGGAAGACTTTAGTAAGAATAAGAAAAGTTCATAACCTGTGAAACAAGGGTACTTTCCAAGCAAAGGCAGTGCACACATTTCTAGTTAGACACAGTTCTTCACTGGGAAACACGTGGGGGATTTAAGTAAAAAGAGCTACGGGTGTCTGAGGCCTGAGGCCAGGAGAAAGGAGGAAGGGGAACTTCTGACTGCAACAAGTATGTAACGAGTAATTTAATCAGCACCATCTCGTCTCGGGAGCCAAGATGTGAAAGGGAGGCTTAGAGGATGAGCAGAAACATGGCTGAGGCGTGTCAGAGTCACACTAATGAGGGCGTGGCTTGAACGCCGCACAAGATGGCGGCTTAATAGCGGAGCTCCGACAGTCGTCCACCGGAACCGGCGATTTTCCCCGCATTCGCCAAGCAAATGCGAGCGCTGTTACCAGATACCGCCGCCGGAACATGAGGTGAGCGGAGTGAACTAAGCTGCTCTCCTCTAAACCGGCGGTGTCAGATTTTATCAACACTGACGCGCTTCGCTCTTCAGCGGCCGCCATTTTTGCCAGTCACGGCGCGCACCGTTCCTTTTCTTCATACGCCGCTTTTCCACTGAAATATACGTCATGCGGTTGTTTTTTATATCATGAACTATTGACTCTACTGTCTCTTCTCCATCACTTTACCGCTGCATTTGTGGAGTGTATGTGTTGCCTCAATGACAGGGAATAACGATGTTTTTTCTTATCTCCTGACTGAACGCTATTTACTCATGCGTGTTCACATACTTTTTACATCGTTCTGTCACGCAGCTTCACATTGACTTTTAGGTTATGTCAGCGTTTCAGTTTATTTTTCTCCTAGCCATGAGGTGATTTTCTCCCTCCACAATCTTCCTGATTTCCCTGAGGAGACAATATATATTTTTTGTTGCTGAACATTGTGCTTAATTTCTGCATTCCTTGATAAGGTGTGGTGTCATTACTCTTCTTTTTTCCGTTATTTATGGGGAAGCTTCGCAATCTCAAGCTTACAGCATCCAAAGCTAAACCACAGCATTCCTCAGACTCTGACTCTGCGCCTCAAGTTATGGAGGACTCTGCTCCCATTAAACCTAACAATGCTCACGGCGCAATTCCGAAAACTAATACAACAAGTAAGAATCTTCAAAATACCTCAATAAAACGTCTGAAAACAACCCCTCCATCCCCAGACTCCTCGGCGCATGCTGCGTCGATGGATCTTATTTTGGAGGAGCTCCGGGCACTCAAACCCTTCATGGCTGAGACGACTAAAACTTTGCAGTTCCTTCACGACAAATGGTCTACTCTGGAATCGAGGGTTTTATTGGTGGAACAATCTACAGAAACTCTTCATAATTCCTGCGCAAAAATTACACTTTTAGAAAAGGATATCTCTCTCTTGAAGCGACAGTCGGAGGAGTTGGAAAATCGCAACAGGAGGAATAACCTTCGCCTTTATAATCTTCCGGAACTTACAGAAGGATCCAATCCGACAGCCTTTTTCCAAACATTTTTACCAAAAATTTTGGATCTTCCTTCTTCCACCTCTCTTAACATTCAACGTGCGCACCGACTTGGTCCTAAAGTCTCCACCAAACCCAGAGGAGTCATCATGCTGTTCCTCCAGTATACTGATCTTCTCCAAGTATTATCAGCAGCAAAGACTAAAAAACAAATTATATGGGAAGGTCACAGGCTATACCTCTCTCAGGACGTTGCTAAAGTCACAGCTGATCGTCGGAAGCAGTTCCTTGATTTAAGACCGCGTTTGAGAGATCTTGGCGCTCGATATGGACTGCTACATCCTTGCCTTTTCAAAGTGACCTACAGAGAAAAAACAACTACTTTTGAAGATCCACTCATCCTGGAGGAGTTCCTTCGTCGTCATGAAGCTGTTCACATGGACACTGCAAGACCTGTCTAACCATTTTTGTTTTATCTTGCTCTCTCGATTTGTCTCCCTATATGTCTCCTGCCGTCTTTTGTTTCTAATGCTTGTGTTTCACTAAATACCTCCTATATTTCTATATCCTCCACCCGTTGTTCAATTATTGGAATACTCTCTTCTCCTCTTATTTCTCGTATGTATTTCTAATATTTTTTCCAATTTTTTATCTTTCCGCAGATCCCAACCTTGTGTCTCTCCAACCTGGTGTATTCATATGTTCATTCATTTGTTCCTTCGCTGGTTCCTCCGGTGTTCGACGATGTGAGTCTCCGTTGTTGATGTCGTCTTCTTCTGGCGTCGTCATCCCTCATTTTTCTTGCTTTCTTCGTTGTTAGTTATAATGTTACTTCTCTCTGTCCTCATTGCTCTATCTTTTCTAGTTATTTCTCTTTTCTCTTCCTTTACTCAATTCTTTCTCTTCTATTCCTTTACTTTATCATCTTTATTTTCTTTTGCTCCTTATCTCTTACATTTCCTGCTTCTCACATTTTTCTTCCACTTCTCTTCAATTTCTTACTTCTATCTTACTATATCTTACCTCATATCATTTTACTAAGATTACAAATTCCGAGTAGTTACATGGAATGTTAAAGGGTTGAATAACCCCATTAAACGCCAACGTGTCCTCACTCATTTGGCACGTCTTAAGGCCGATGTAGCTCTTATACAAGAATCCCACCTTTCGGACACAGAAGCTACTAAACTTAAACGCAGCTGGGTAGGACATGTATTTCATTCTCCTGCTTCAGGTAAAAAAAATGGTACTGTTATTTTATGTCATAAGAGGTTAAATGTTTCTGTTGTTACTCAAGAACATGATGATAATGGCCGCTGGGTTATTACTAAGCTCCTTATTGATAAAATACCTATTGTTATCTTTAATGTTTACGCACCTACAGGTGTTGATAAGTTGTTTTGGCCTGCTATTTCTGATAAATTAGTTACTCTTAATGAACAATATGTTATTTTTGGTGGTGATTGCAACCAAGTCCTAGACCCTTTTCTTGATAGAAATTCCAAAGTCAAATTTATCCCTTCCACGATGCATTCCCAATTTATTACCTCGATTCAAAACTATGCTCTAGTTGACATTTGGAGATTATGTAATCCTGACCTTAAAGAATATACGTTTTATTCCCCCACCCATCATTCACAATCTCGTATAGATTATCTATTTCTTAGTAAATCCCTAGCACAACTAGTCACCCATTCAGAAATCGGTTCCATTCTAATCTCAGACCATGCCCCCGTTTTTGTCGATATTGACCTTATCCCCTTTTCCCCTACTTCGGGACGTTGGAGATTTAATAATTCTCTACTTTTGGACCCCATTTTCACCACTAAATTTAAGACGTTCGCCTCTGAATTTTTTACATTGAATCACCTCCCTGAGTCTTCCTTTGTCACTGTTTGGGACTCTTTTAAAGCAGCCGCTAGGGGATTTATCATTAATTTTGTCTCTCAAAAGAAAAAACAGTCGATTCTTAAGTCAACTCAAATTTTGGATAAAATAAAGAAATTAGAATATACATATTATAAATCTTCCTCTGAATCTTCACTTCGTGAACTTCTCTCTGCCAAAATTGAGTTTAATAGGTTTACTACTAACGCAGCTTCCAATTCTCTTCTTAAATGTAACTCCCGCTATTATGGAGGTCAGAACAAAATGGGCAAACTTCTGGCTAACTACTTAAAAATACGCAAAGAAAGAACGAAGATTGAGTCCTTGCTAGATGCTGCCGGAGTTTCTCAATTCAAAGACAAAGATATTCTAGCTCAGTTTGTCTCATTTTACCAAACTTTATACACTCCTGAGTCTAGCCCTGATCCTGCTGACATTTTATCATATTTCCAAGATATCCCCTCCCCTCAATCTTCTCATGTTGATTTTCAATCCTTGGATTTGGACATTTCCCCTTCTGAAATTTCACGTGCGGTTTCGATCCTCCGTAGAGGCAAGGCCCCGGGACCGGACGGTTTTACTATTGAGTTTTACAATCACTTCTCCTCCCTTCTCCTCCCTAAACTTTTACTATTATTTCAGTCCTTTGTCCAATCTGGATCCTCTCAGGGATCTTTTCAGGAAGCATTAATTTGTCTCATACCCAAACCAGGTAAAGATCATACGTTATGTAAAAATTATCGCCCAATTTCCCTGGTAAACACTGATTATAAAATTTTCGCCAAAATTATAGCCCTTAGACTTGATCCTCTCCTACCAGAACTCATTGGCCCGGAGCAATCCGGATTCGTTAAGGGTCGCTTATCGTCCGATAATTCTCGTGTTTTCTTTAACATCTTAACTAAAGCGACCTCTCTTCCATCTCCTCTAGCTGCCATTTCTCTCGACGCCGAGAAGGCCTTTGATAGAATAGGATGGGATTTTATGTTTCAAGCTCTTCGTTGGTTTGGTTTTCCACCTAAATTCATTTCTCTTGTTTCCTTACTTTATTCCAGCCCCCATGCCTCCATCTTTGCCAACGGTATTACTTCTGATTATTTTCCACTTCACAGAGGAGTCCGCCAAGGGTGTCCTCTATCCCCTCTTCTTTTTATTCTAGCTTTAGAGCCCTTCTTAACTAAAATCAGACGAGATGACCACATTTCTGGTTTTCAATATAACTCCCAACAACAGGTTAAGTTATCGGTCTACGCGGATGATATTTTATTTTACTGTTCCAACCCTCAAACAACCTTGCCTTCCTTCCTTAATCAAGTATCTGCTTTCTCTACCGTATCTGGATATAAACTTAATACGGAAAAGTGTGAAATACTCCCCTTGAACCCATTATGCCACAAACATCTATTTGACACATCTGGATTCTCCTGGCAACCCTCTAAGATTAAATATTTGGGTGTCTGGTTTGCCCCTCGCCTTTCTGATACCCTAAAATTTAATTTTGAATCTCTCTCTACTAAGATCACTACTTCTACTACACGTTGGAATCCTCTCTTTCTTTCTTGGTGGGGGCGATTGGACTCCATAAAAATGATGCTGGCGCCTTTGGTTCTCTACACCATTTCTATGATTCCTATTCGCATTCCATTTCACTACTTTAAGTTAATAGATTCTATCTTGCTGAAATTTTTATGGAAAGGGAAAAGATCTCGAATAGCTCTTTCTGTTTTGAAGAGGGATAAATCTATGGGAGGTGTTAAATTCCCCAATTTTAAAGCATACCATACTGCCTTTTCTTTAAAACAAGCTTTACGCTGGCTCTCTTCTGATCTTCCGTATTATCCTCCACTTTGGCTCACGCTAGAAACATCCTTCCTTCATCCCTATGACATCAGTGAAGTTCTTTCCTTTTCCTCTAATGTCTCCTCTCTTCGATCTCCTATAATTTCCCGGACTCGCTCCCTTCTTCAACCTTATTTATTATCCTCTTATCCTTCTACTTCTTCTATTCACACTCAACCCATTTGGCATAATAAGCATCTTCAAATTCGCAATCGTTCTCTCTATTGGAAATCTTGGCACTCTCGTGGTTTAAAATGGATTTCTCAACTTATTTCTGATGCTGTTCCTCTCCCCTTTCACCTTCTTCAAGAACAATTTTCATTACCTTCCTCTACCCGTAAACAATATTTATCGCTAATCCCATCACTTCTCCAATATCTCTCCGATCTTCCCAACACCAATTCTATCCCTATACCTCATCTTTCTATCTCTAATGCCCTTGACCAATCCCCCTCTGCTTCTTTTCTTTATAAAACTTTACAATCATCGACTGAACGCTCGAAATCTAAAGTTGAGTTGGCTTGGGAAAAAGACTTGTCTCAAAACTGGCTCCCTATTTTTTGGGATAAAATTTGGTCTAAAATTCACAAAACGTCTAGAGCTGCCAATACTACCCAAACCTTATTTTTTCTTTATAATCGTACATTATATACTCCCTCTATTTTATCATCTTTCTCAGCAGACACTCCTTCCACCTGTTGGTCCTGTTCTTGTCCTATAGCTGATTTGAAACACATGCTCTTTGAATGCCCCCCCATTCTCCATTTCTGGCATTTAGTTTGGTCCCAAATCCAAAAACTTTTCAACATCACTCATCCCTTTTCCATCCTTCATATTTTTCTAGGTTCCCTTTCCCCTGATCTTCCTGGATCCCACCTCAAACTCAAACTACTGGACCTCCTGATTGCCATAGCTTTTCATCATATTACATCACATTGGAAACAGGCTAATGATGTCTCCTTCACTGCATGGTGGAATGCAGTATGTTTTAACCATCGTCTAGACACAAATTTTGTATCACCTATTTCCCTAGCAATTCAACGTGACCTTTTATGGATCCCCCTTACCGAATATTTGTCCCAGATCTCCAGACCACCTCCCATTTCTCCATTACGCAATGTCGAGGTTCAAAAACCACCATGAATGTTTTGTCTTCATATATATAAATTTATTGTTACACACTATGTTTACTTATTGTTATTTTTCAGATTTATATTTTAATGATTTTTTCCTTTCTCCTCGATACTCTAGCATTTCTTCATTTCATGTTGTTCTTTTTATTTTTATGCATAATTCTACTGTAATGTAAGAGAAAAGTTGTGATTTTTTATAACTTATGATTGTTTTTTCCTGTACTGCTACTGCTTTTTATTTCATTCCTTAATAAACTTCAAACTTAAAAAAAAAAAAAAAGAGTCACACTAATGAAACACCGCAGCCCTGCGCCTCATTATCTGATGACCTTACTCAAGACACAGACCTCTGTGGTATCCAGTCCAGGGTCTTTGTTTGCACCCGAGTCTTGTGCTCCTCATTGTATGGTGGGATCAGAAGCACTGCAAGCCCCAAAATGAAGCAAAGAAATCCGGCCTGGATCAGCTACTCACACGCGGAATTTGCAAATTTAGGTTTCTGTTTCCGTAGGTGTAAAGGGGCAGATTTACAAGCCCCTTGCGCCACTTTTAACATGGGAAAAGTGACGAAAAGTGGCGCAACCGCTTGTAAATCTGCCCCGAAGTGTTTATGCGCCTTTGTTATTTAAACTTTTCCTAATCGAATACTCAAAGACAGCTTCCGAACTATGCATGAGCTGTGCTTTTCTCACAATGTTGCCCATCAGATGTGTGCACTGAGTTTTACGCATAACTTATCCCCGTCAAGTTTCCCAGATCCGTGGGTGATGTGCTGCTCCAGGTCAGGTGTTGTCTTTGAATTGTGGGACTGGTTGTCTTGCTTATTCCATTATATGCAGGACTACAAGTCCCAGGACTCATGGAGAAAAACCTGGACTGGAACAGCATGTTAAAAGGTCTTAGATTGAATGTAGTAAGATGCACTGGCCCATAGCTTAGCTGTTGCAAACCCCCATGTCACACGCTACACAATCATTGCTTTTAGGCCAAGAATACTTTACATAAAGCAACATTTGACTATATAGGATGTTAAAAGTTAAACTACATGCACCACAATGCAAGGTGCTGATGGCTAAAAATCGACACAAGTCATGGGTTCATTTGGCAGCTATGCTGATTGGTGCAAATGCAGTTGCACATGCCAAGGTGCCACGCGGTTGCAGTTAAGCTTTATTTCGCATCTGGTGGCGTTGAATATCCCTGGGCAGGTGAAAGGATAAACCGAAGTGTCAGCTTCCGTGGCGACTTCACCCACATGCAGACTGGATACACTTAGGACTTGCACTTTGCATCGCCATGGACCGGTTCCAGTCGTGTGATTAAACCACTGGGTGCATTCTGGGAGTTGTGGTCCCGATATGCCTCAATGAACCACTGTGGATAAGCACACTTAGGAACAATGATACCTAAAACGGAAGCCTTGGATTGTAAACATGCGGCTGACAATCGATCCGCGAAAAAACCTGTAGGAGGGACAAAAAGAGATAAGCAGCGTGGGAGAGGCATTAGTTACCCACGAGTCTACTATGCACCCCAGCATTCGGCCGCTCCCGCGGTGTGCCCCCGTAATACTCTTTGGACGTCTTTGCTTATTATTATTGAAATTAGGCACTATCTCTCTCTCTCTCTCTCTCTCTCCCTCTCATGTCCAAGAGGTGGCAGCGTGGTTCAGGGCGTCCCTCACTCGTGGATACTTTCCCCTCGCTCCCTGGGAGGCTTGGTCCCACAGGTGCTCTGTATTAAGGGCTCCCCGGCCCCTTCCCATAGTTCCCGAGATTATATTGGCCTCCCCTGTCCCAGACGTTTTTGCTGCTTTTTTTGGTCAGATGGGGCGCGTCTGCGAGTTCAGCGGCCTCTGGCCCTGGGTCTGTCTCTTGGTCTTGGAGGCCTCTTTCCCTGAGCTTGCTGCAGCGGCCAACTCGGTCCTCAAGGCGCACTATGATTGCGGGGAGCACGGCCTGCAGCTCGTGGCCTCGCTGGTGCCGTGGCCTCCTGGGGACCGGGTAGATTTCCAGATACTGGGTGAGTTTGGGGTCTCAGAGGAGAGGCTGAGAGGCCGGGGTCAGTAAGACTGAAACACAAGAGTGTAACACCGCATCCGCTTTACTGACCAACATTTAAAATCTTAAACTCCAGAAAATTCGTGTAAATAAAAAAGCTGTCGATGACCGGTATTGGAGTTTTATACAGCACTCAATATCACCTGTGAGGCATTGAAACACTCTGGCGAAAGGTATCGCACTAACTAGAGTTAGTTAGTGTAATGGCCTTGAAAAAGCACAAAAGACCATTTTATCAGGACAGGCTGGTTTTGCAGTAACAGAACTTCAATTCAACTTTATATGAACGTCGACATCTTTAAAGCATCAACACAACGTCTTATATTCGACCTTCCATTCCCCCTGCCTCTTTCTCACTTACGCTACCAGATATCCTCCAATGCAGCCTCCTTGTCCTTTTGCAAAGCCCCACTCCCCACCTTCCCCTCCCCTGTGCTCCCCACCGCCAGGGGTGGCGCTGCCTATCTGACCGGCAGTACCCGGTGACGCAAGCCTGCTTGTAGGTTTTACACGAGGCTTGTGCGTACACTGCTGCTCCTGAACTTGTACGAAGGACGAGGGCTAGATACATAGGGGCAGATTTACAATAACTGGCGCATCCCCGGGGATGCGCCAGTTATTGTGCGCCGCTGCTCCGCCACCCATGGTGCGCCGCATTTATAATGCGGCGCACCATGGGGCAAAAACGGCACAGATGCGTGACGCATCTGTGCCGTAAATGCAGCGCATTGCTGGAGTTGCATCGCAAGCGCGACACAGCTCCAGCAATGCTCTGGGGGGCCCTATCTGTCCAATGCTGCGTCAAGCCTTAAGCCTGCTTCAACCAGGCGCAGGGTTTTGATGCAGCATTGGCCTAAAAGTGCCTGCGTGAAATCTTGTAGATTTCACGCAGGCACTTTTGCGAGGCGCACCTGCCCCGGAACGCCCACCCTGCGCCGAAACGCCCACATGTGGCGCAGGGCTTTACAACGTGACGCATCTGCCTAGATGCTTCACGTTGTAAATGGGTCGCAGGGATGCACCACGTTTACGCCGCCGTTGTGTGACGCAACGGCGGCGTATACGTGGCGCAAGTTATTATTTAAAATCTTATATAGCGCGCAGCTACCCTTGGGCATCCCGGCGCTTTCCAGACCACATCCGATGGTAATGGGGACAAAGTTGACGCATTATACAGGAAACAGAAAGGTTTTAAGACCTTTACGGAAACGCAGTGTGCAGGGCTCAGCGCGTAGTTTTAGAGGAAGCGAGTTCCAGAGCTTTGCCGTATTAAATGAGAATCTTCTCCCGCCCGTACGGGCCTTTTTAACTCTAGGTACTAGTAAAAGATGTTTCCCTTCTGATCGCAGCGTTCTGCTTGCTTTGTATGGGGTAATTAGGTTTTTTAAAATGAGGGGGCCTTTACCTGCGAGGATTTTATGGGCAGTACAAAGTGCCTTAAAGGTCACTCTCTCCCGCACAGGGAGCCAATGCAGCGCCTTCAATGCCGTTTTCGCTGATTGCGTCCTTGGAATGTCCATAAGCAGCCTTGCCGCTGCATTTTGGACCTGTTGAAGAGTCTTGAAGGTCGATTCAGGGGCGCCCAAAAAAATGGCGTTGCTATAATCGAGTCTAGATGTTATAAGACCCTGAATCAGCAGCTTCCTCGATGTTGACGGTAGGAGAGGAAAGATTTTACGTGCCGACCTAAGCAGGGCATAACACACTCCTGCTGTTTTCTTAGCTTGAGTGCGAAATGACAAGTCTGGTTCTAGCCAGACTCCAAGGCTCTTGATCGCTTCTTTGGGGGCCGGGGGATCACCCATACATCCCGGCCAGCTGAGCGACGGGAGAAGGGTGGTTTTACTTCCCAGCAGCAGTATTTCCGTCTTTGAGCCGTTTAACTTGAGGGAGGATTCTCCCATCCAGGTGTGAACATCTGCCAAGCAGAAGTTCAAGGTATCCGGATTGTCGGCCAGGTGGGATAAGGAAACCACTAGCTGCGTGTCGTCAGCGTAGCTCACGATTTTGATGTCATATGGGGATACTACGTCCTCCAGGGGGGCCATATAAACATTAAATAAAGTAGGGCTCAGCGAAGAGCCCTGTGGCACTCCACACTGGAGGGGAATAGATTTGGACCTCTCAGAGCCATCCCAAACCTGGTAAGTTCGATTCGAGAGAAAAGATCTCAGCCACTGCAGGGCCACCCCAGACACCCCTACCTCAGCCAGCCGTCGAATCAACACCTGATGGCTCACGGTGTCAAACGCCACGCTGAGGTCCAGGAGGATCACTGCCACTGACCCTCCTGAGTCCAGAATACGTCTCGCTTCATCAACGACCGCCAAGAGGGCCGTGTCTGTGCCCTGACCTGGGCGGAATCCAGTTTGTGATGGCCGAAGGAGTCCATTCGACTCCAAAAAGGCTGACAGCTGCTTGTTGACTAACCGCTCAGCAATTTTGCCGAGACCCGGCAGCAGCGAAATGGGCCTAAAGTTCGAAAGGTCAGTGGGGTCCAAATTGTTTTTTTTAAAGAGCCTTAACAACAGCCGTTTTCCAAGTGGGTGGCACCACACCCTGGATAAGAGAGGCATTCATTAGGTCTGTCACGGGAGCTGCAATGGACGCGGTTACCTGTTTGAGGAACTTCATGGGGACCGGGTCCATGGGGGAGCCACTTTTAATCGACGATAGGGTTTTGGTGACATCGCTCACTGATACTGGGCCAAAGGAGTCGATATCCAAAGCGGTCTTTCTGGCCTGAGTTCCCACGACCTGCTTGCCCTTGTCCTGAGATAGACCAGGCTGGTGCAGGGAGTTTAAGATCTTCTCAATTTTTGTGTGGAAGAACTCAGCTAGTTCCGTGCTTTTTTGTTTGTCATGCGTAACAGCCGGCTCCGGAACTTTAAGCAGTTCTTTAACCACTTTAAAGCTCTCCCTAGAAGAACTAGAGGCAGATTTGATGCGGTCTTCGAAGAATAGGGCTTTCGCGCGTCGCAAGGCGGACTTGTAGCCCCTCATTGCCGCACGGTATTCTTCTTTCCTGGAGACTTCCCAGTTCTTCCTCCATAGCCTCTCCATCCTTTTACATCCCTTCCTAAGGGTGCGAAGATCTAGGGAGTACCACGGAGCTGAGCCAACTTGTTTCTCCCTCTTTTGAACTCTTTTTAGGAATCAGAGCGTCCAAAGAAGCGGATAGCCAGTTGTTGATGTTAGCATCGGCCTTAACTGGGTCCGACTCAGGAAGAGGGGGCGTGTCTTCCAGTTTCGAGGTCCAGTTATCAACCGATAATCTGGACCAGGCTCTATCCACTAGGAAGGCCTGTTTGGTACTTGTAGTTGGTAGGTCAATTTGCCAAAGTGCTGACACCAAAAAATGGTCTGACCATGGAAGGGGAAGGGCCGGCCTAGCTGTAAAGCGGGGAATGTTCGAAAACATCGGGTCGAGCAGGTGTCCCTTTTCGTGAGTGGGCCCGAAGTTAATTAGGTCCAACTCACACTCTTTTAAATCGCTCTGGAGATCCAGAGCCGTTTGGTCAGTGGGCTCGTTGCAGTGAAAATTGAGATCACCCAACACCATGAAATTGGCTGTGGATGCGGCCAGGACCGACACTGATTCTACAAGGGAACTCACGAAATTACCCAGTGCGCCTGGGGGCCGGTAGATCAACAAACCTGATATTGACACTGTCGGGGATATCCTGAGAGCGAAATGGCAGCTCTCACAGTCCGAGAGTTGGCCATGCTGTGCCCTGCAAACAAACAGGCTCCTATATATAATAGCAAGGCTGCCCCCTCGCCCCTCTGGTCTATCCACCTGACAGATAAGGTAGCCCAGCGGAAGAGCTTCCACAATGTCCGCATCGGAACTAGGAGTTAACCAAGTTTCCGTTAAAAACAAGAGATCTAAAGCAGAGTCCTGGATAAGTAGATTGACTTCTGTCGAATGACGTGGGAGGGATCTACAATTAAGTAGACCTACCACTAGGTCGTTTTTCCCTTTAATAGCGGAGTGATTCCTCTCTGGCCCCCCAGCTGAAGGGGGAGATGAGCATTGCATAGAAGAATCATCGCTATGAGACAATGAGTGCCGAGGAGCCATGAGTTCGTCGCGCTCATAAGCGCGCCTCATGGGAATAGGTTTCGACAGAGTATCGGGCCCTAAGCCCGTCTGGGCCCGGACGGGCACAGACGGGCTGGACTCTGGCGTGACTCCGGCGCTGCGACGGCGCTTCCGCTGCGCTGCAAGTCCGACATAAATGTGCCCCATACTTTCTTAACTCCTACGGAGAGCGGCGTCGCAGAGCCTTGGGGAAGCCTGTCAAGTGCTTAATTTTAAACTCGACAGGTACAGCGCTAACTTAGTCAAGCGGGGGTAACGAGGAGCCGGTGTAGCCTTTGTTGCGCCACTGGCCACTGCATCTAAATGTCTACTGGAGTGTTTTTGAGAAGGAAACCGCAAGCATAATCCTAGGTCAGTGCAGCTTTGTGAAAAGCATTTGGGGGCGCAGTCTATCACGCTGACCAGCACAGCTTTGGGGAAGGCTGTGTCAGGGAAGGAAATTGTCTGCAGTTATGGTAATATTTGTGTCCATATGTTAATGCTGTTCAAACTTGTATTGATGGTTCATTAATACAAAGCCTTTATTATTAGGAGGAGCGCTCTACGGAAATGTAGGTTCAGACTGCATTATCAACAGCGATTCCAGTATAGAAATGTAGACACTTTTGCAAAGGTTAACAGTATGAACCTTTGTATAATGAATCCAGGAGGCTCTCTGATGAGATGCAAATATATGCAGAAGCTTGAAAGCAAGATTGATGATTCTTTGCTTTCAAAATAAAATGTTCACAGAACAATGCAACTTGGAAAAACATTTTGCTTGATTATGTACTTTGACATTTTAGGTGCCAATTCTTTGAAGCATAATTTAGTAAAATGTGTTGAAAATTTAGGTGGCATTTCTTTGAAGGATAATTTAGTAAAATGTGTTGATGCATGCTAGTATTTCCCAAAAATATTCATAATGAAAAATCAATGTAGCCAGTTTCAACAAAATTATAAGAAACTTGGAAATAAACAAGCATTGCCTAAATCTATAGGTGTTACATTGGTGGTCAGCCTGTTAGTTTTGTCAATGTGTCATGTTTTGACATTTTTTTTGTAAGACTTTATTTTTGTGGGAGCTCCATGGCCCTTATTATATGGCAAAATCCAAAATATTTTTGGTCTCAAACTACTCATTGCCAAGTACTTAACATAATTACTTTGGCTGCCAATATGCTCCTTGTGAAAGAGCAGAATGCTGTCACTCACAATGAAGCCATCTGGTAGATAGAGAAAATGTCAATAAAAACAAAAGGTCTTGGTTAGCGCAAGACCTAAATAAGGGTCTAATTCTTAATGAAATTCACAAAAGTCCACCCATGATATGTCCTTGCATTAGTGCAGATTTACGTTTTTCATGAATTCCAAGAATTTACAGAAGCAGGTCAGGAAAAGTTTATTCCTAGAAAATATTTGTGAACTGCATTTTAGCACAAGCAAATATATATGCATGTGTAGATTTGCTCATGCGAAAATCTGTTGAGCGAAACAAGTTCACTTTCCCACCAGTAATTTTTTTTCCCTACCCTGGAAGAATTTATTTCTTCTGCCCTTGTCAGGAGGAACTTGTCAAGCTTTCTCTTTATAGGAAAATATTAGATGCAAGCTGATGAAAACCCTTACAAGATTCCAGTTATTAGCTTTGCACAGATGCAGAAGGGCATTCCAACCATGGGCCGCTTCTGCTTACCACTACCTCCAGCCCCCAGTTTGTAGATTTGCAGAAAAGTGGCAAAATAAGTGAAATGCTATTATTCAAATCCTACTATGATGGTCTGAGCTCTGGCATAATCAGAGAAGCTATTATCAGAGCTCTTACATAATGAGATTGCTGCCATAATTTGTCGCTTCAATACATGGCACCAAGGTTACAAGTAGATTTATGAAGCAACCTGTCCCCTGGACAAGTAGATATTTTAATAAAGTCCACACCGTTGTCGGAGTATTCGTTGAAGCACACCCTTCTCCTGGTCTAGCATAGCTGTGTGATCTTGTCACGATGACTGGCACAGCTCGGGTGTCTGGTTTCGAATAAGATAATTGAAATCTGTCAAAATAAATCACTAAGCTACCCAGTGGAGCAGTTTGGAGGAGTGCATAAAGTACAATGCAGCTGAAAAGCTCACTTGCCTCAACGCACAAGGTGGTTTTCTGCTGTATTCTTTCAGCCAGCAGCTATGTGAACCTTTTCCCTCCTCCTACGACAGTGTTCCTGTTCCTTTTGCAAAGAATTCTGGATACAAGTGCGGTAACGTTAAGTACTTTGCAGGTTTTTAGCAGCCATATTTAGAGTGGGTATAACAGTCTGTGATAAAGGGTGGCTGGTACCTTTTACATAACATCCTGTGCTTGTATCAGTGCAGGATTACAATTAAGGGCCATTTGGGGGTTGTTGCTTGGTTAGTGATCTAAATGTAGTCCTTTTATAATTGTTTAACTATAGCAACTTGTAGTATGAGCCAATTTCCTCTTATCATAAGTGATACTGGTGACCCTTTATTACCCCGGAAGGAGTGGGTGAAACTATTCAAAGCATACTTAGTAGCTTTAGTAGCTATAGGGGGGACACGTTTTCATCTTACTGGAAACACATCCTTCTCCATAATCTAGCTACTCAGGGAAGTAAAACCTTTGAAATTCTGGGAAGTGGCGTAGTTGAGGGTGGGAGCAGTCTGCCCTGTGCAGCACTGTTTTTGGGGGCAGAGGAGGTGGCTAAGTCATGTCTGTCGACTGTTATCACCCCGCCCTCTGAGAACAAGTCATCCGCCCCCCTCAGTCCCTCCCCCCACCAACCCACACTTACTTGCACTGGGTGGCAAACTTGGGGTCTGCCCCAGGTGTCAGTAGGTCTAGCTATGCTTTTGACTCCGGGTGACCTTATGAGGGATAGTGATGATGAGAAATTAGATCTTTACCAAGAAACACGAAGCTAGAAGAACGTTTGACAAAAGAAAATGCTGTTCTATAACATCACACATTTTTTAGCAGAGTAAAAGAAAAAACGAAAAAGTAATAAGCTAAATTGCAGTACCTAGAAGCCTATCAAACACGTGTGAACTTGGAGTGTTATGAGATTCCGTAATGCGAGCCCAATTGCTGAGGTGTATTAATACTTTGAGATTACAGGAGAAAATTTTGGCTCATAACCCAGATCTGAAGAAAGCAGTAGAATTCACAAAAAGCATATAGCACACAATGGAATGCATAAAGTAATAAAACCACCCAATCCCAATGAATTGGTGCAGGAGGTACATATTGAGGGGAAAAAGGGATGACACCATTCTGGGAATGTAACAATATGAGGAACAAATGTAGGTCTAACCATAACAGAGAAAACAAGGTGCTCTTGATGCGCAAGTTCTATCTATTTGGCAACCAATCCCTGTTGCCTAGCTCGTCATTTTATATGCAGTAAGTGTAACAAGAGGAGTCACTATGCTAAAAGTTATGCAAAAACAGAGTAAACAGGTACATACAGTGGGGTGGGAAGAAGACATAGGATAGAAATTAATTTGTCCAAATTGATGCGCAGGAGTACAAATGCTTATCCCACTTGAAAGATTGCTTTTGATGGGGGTGAAATTACCGTTTTGCGTACTCTTGTTCACCCTATAACTTTATAGAGAAAAAGGTGTGGGAAGTTTACAAAAAGGGGTACAGTTTGCAAGATGCCAAAATAAGTCCCAGTGGTTACAATAAGGATCCCATTCCTTTATGGGGTATGACCACCATGAGAATGGAGTTTAAAGATCAGTCCGCTATTGGAAAGATTTGTGACCGCACAGGGATCCAACTTATTAGGATGGAGGCATCAAAGAGAATTGGGAATAAAGCTAGAACCAAATGACCCTGAATGATTGCTCCTAAGTGAGAGGTCGTACACTGGTAATGACGTTTGCAAAGAATTCCTAGAATTGTTTAAAAACTAATTGGGTTGTTTATAAAACTACCAACACCAGACTAAACAAAAAAGTAAGGCATTCCCGGGGTACTCAAAGTAAGGACAGTTTGTCATCTGACGGAAGGATCCTTAAAAGAAGAAATCAAGACATTTTAACATCAAGGGGGTAATAGAGCAAATTGAAAACTCAGTGGCTAGTGCCTATTGTAATTAACAACAAGGCTGGGGGTAGAGGGATCAAGTTATGTGTGGACTTCAGGGACCTTAACTCCAGCATTTTGGTATATAGTTTCTCTCGTCCTAGGAGAAACTATGTTGTGCATGATGGGTAAAGTTAGTTATTTTAACGTGATAGACCTCTCACAGGCATACCATCAAGTTGAGCTTCACCCAGAATCAAGACTTATACATCAATGAATCCCTTTCAGCGCATATAGATATTGAAGAATGCCTTTTGGCCTACCTTACATTTTTGTAGTCTTTCAAAGACTATTACAACACATTTTGGAAGGCCTTAAAAGTGTTCTGGTTTTCCAAGATGTCTTGATTTATGGCAACTCAGAAATGGAACATAACAGGTCATTCTTGGCAGTACTAACGGAAGCAGGACTAACTCTAAAGTTAGACAAGTTTTAAATTGGGGTGGGTTTGGCTGACTACCGTGGCCAAACTATCTCCAAAAATGGGATGAAATCAAATGTTGAATTGATTGAAACTGTCGGATGCAGCCTCACATGTCGGATGAACGCTAGTCATTCCTATGACTTCTTGAATAGAAGTCTACATTTATAAGAATTCTTTGCAGGAAGAGTTGCACTGTTAAGGGAATTGCTAAAAAAACAAGCATTGGAAATGCAATAGGTCTCGCAGTAGAAAAGTTGGAGCTATTGGTTTTGTAAATGACAATTTTTTTTTTAATGTGTTTGTCTTGAAAATAGCAACATTAATAGCTTTGTCATTTACAATGCCAATACTGTAAACTTTTTCAAATGTGACACCTATAGCATTTGTAATGCAACATGTTTTGTATGTACGTGACTTAGATGTATTCATCTAACAAATACAAATGTCTTTGAATTTTTTTACATAATACTGAAATAAAAGTTGTTGTAATTTATAATAGCAATAGCTTAAACTATTGTAAATAACTTTTGTGAAGATTATGTTCAGTGTATTTTATTGTGACAAATCCAAGAACAGAGGTGAAATATTAACATATTTTTGTGACATTTGTAATAAAGCTTGAAACATTGAGAGAACATATTTGAACCAGTTGTTGTTGAATGGTTGCACAGAGTGATGCTGCGAGGGTGATAGATAGATAGGTAGAGTGAGGGCGATAGGTAGAGTGAGGGCGATAGGTAGAGTGAGGGCGATAGGTAGAGTGAGGGCGATAGGTAGAGTGAGGGCGATAGGTAGAGTGAGGGCGATAGGTAGAGTGAGGGCGATAGATCGATAGATTGAGCGCACTGTTAACTGTATGTTGCTGAGAATCGGCCTGTGGGTTCACTGCTGAACTCTGAGCAGTATTTCAGTATAGGGTAAACAGCCTGCCTATAATTCCATCCACCTTCATTGAGAGCGGGTACTCAGGCATGAGGTTTGTGGCAACACAGATTACAATTCACCTAGATGTTACGGTAATATGTATAGTGCATTAATCACACAAGAGGGTATCCATTCCTCCAGAATCAATGTCCTCCCACAAAACACTACATCTAAGTCTCCTGTTCTTACGTTCACATTGTTGTGTTCTAAAAAGTATTCCTATAGGAGCTGCATCGTTTAATACAGAAAACTCGGGGGTGGGGGACTGGGGTCATATCGTGAAATACAATGAAATGCCCTTTAGCTGGTTTTGGTAAAGCTGCTCTGCTGTTCCTGCATACATTATCTCTTAAAGCTGCGCTGCTGTTCATGCATACATTATATCTTAAAGTGTATGAGTTTTGGTATACGCTGTAGACAGTACAGATAGTTGTTTCTTAAAATGTACTGTAGATGATGCAGTTTTAGCAATCCCCGGTGCATGGACTCGTTCTGAGCCTGCACATTAACATAGGTCAAGACCACGAAGTTCAACTTTCATTTGTACTGCCTCCATATCAAATGAAGCTTAAAATGTATACTGAAACAAGGCTTGACAACTGACATCCTCAGCTGTACAAAACAATACTGCATTTAATGGAAACATGTTGCAATGTGCTTGTTCTTTCCCCCAAGGTGGAAAACACATTATACCAATGCACACTGCACAGAATACAAGTGTTAAATTCCTTGTACAACTGCCTGGCTGCAACATAATCCCACACTGCTTTAAAAAACCTACACAAAAAACACTTCATTCTGATGGTGAATGGCTCATTCAAATGACCGAGGCACCCTGCAAGGGATGGATCTTCTTACTACTGTTGGCAGGGGGAGAAACAGAAAGGCATGGGGAAAATCAGAAGGGCAAATGGAGTGAAAGAACGGCAGGGGAGAAATAGGAGCCTTATTAAAGACAGAAAGGCTAAGAAGAAACAGACGGGCAAGGAAAGTGACGATGGGGCATTGAGGAGACGGAAGGGTATGGGGAGAGAAGGGTATAGGAAAAACAGAATGTTGGGGGAAGAGACAGGTGAGGGGAGAATCATATGGTTGTTGAAAGAAACAGAAAGGAAGGAGGCAGTACAGAAAAAGAGAAGTAAGAAAAGGTCAGGGTATTCCTAGTTTTCATCCCATTCATAGGGGCTGCACGTAATTTTACTGTTTATGGGCGGGGTGGGCTCAGTGCGTGCACCAGAGCACACATGGCGGTGGTACGGCGCTCACAGAGCTGTGCACAAGTGCTCCTATTCACAAGGGCTGTGCGTTATTTTACTGCTTATGAACGGAGCATGCTTGGTGCGTGTACCGGAGCACACGTGCTAATGTGTACATCGCTCACAAATGGGTGACTGCTCCTGTTCACACACGCTGCATGTTATTTACTTCCTGCCAAAGCAGATGCGGGCAGGAAATGTGCAACTAGGTTCAAAAGGAACAGGGGAGTCATGGTGCTTAATTCCTGATAACCTGAAACACTCACTAAAACGCTTGTTACCGCTATTCCTGGAAAAATTAGTCTACATCATTGCTCAAAATATAGAACTGGCCATGACGTCCCCCTTCATCTGAAGGGACCTGTGCTTGCGTAGAACATACATTTCTGTCACACAATTTTTTTTTTAATTGAGTTTATGCCGGACGCGTGCAATTCCTTATCTGACAGTGCCTCCGTTTTTAACGATGATGTTTGGGTACTGTCAAACCAGCACCTGGCCTTTCTATTCCGGTCTGAAAACAGGCATATAATCTCAGCTCACGTGTTTGGCTGTAGCTTTGTTTACACACGTCCTGGTGAGTGAGTGTGGAGTCTCACTGCCCTGCCTCTTGGAGTTCATTTTCTGCCTCTGCTCACTGATGTCTATCCCTAGTTGCCTGGTGCTTTCCGTGTGTAGCCATTTCCAGGGGCCTTCTTGCTTGCATACAAAACAAGATTGTAAAAAAATATCACATGGTTATTTTACGATGTTGCTGAGGGCGATTCCGGCAACACTTTGGTTTGGGTGAAATCATGGACAGGAGTAGGCACGCAACTGCCATGATTTTATGTTATAAAAAAAAAAACAGCGAGTTGGAGCTGCGCAGAACAAAACGTGCAAGCCCCATAATTTAATGTAAAAATAAATAATAAACAAGTTAAGAGAGCTGCACACCCATCCAGCGAGTGGTGGGTGTGGCCCCATTGTGTAATTGAAAGCAAATATAGCGTGCTGCAAACACATCCTGCCAGGTACATAAAACCGATCTGGCTGCCTGAGCGAGGGGGTTGGAGAGGGGAAAAGCGAGAAAGGCTTCTGGCTATAGTGAGATTCAGGGCTGCACCGATTACGTTACACACAGGGCACAAGTCCTAACAAGGAAGCAAAGCAAACAGCCGGAGAAGAGGGAAAACGGCAGGAATCGAAGTAAAGAGGAGGATGCAAGGAGAGGTACAGAGGGAATTAGCATAAAAGGAGACACGGCCGGCGGCCGTGAATAATTAGGGGATGAGCGCACGCTGAGTAGCTGCCTTTGATGTGGTAATGCCAGGCAGGCAGGCGGCTGGTGGCATTGTGCACGCGCTTTTTAGGGCTTGCGCTTGCGCAATGACCTAAAAAGCACATGCACTTCAAGAAATCGCCAGTGGAATCGTGCTTGGGTAAACGCTGTTTAAGCCCCTATAGAGCTTCGCCAGCTATGCGCATTCGCACAGCAGGCGAGCCCTAAAAAGGTGCCCACTTTGTATGGGATGAGCAGTTGCAAGATGTTTTTGAGAATATTAAACAAGCAATAATCTCTGCTCCCACCTTCAGCAAATTTGATGTGCAGCACAAAACCCAACTAACAACGGATGCGAGTACCAAGGGGCTTGGGGCCATGAGCTCTAGCATTTGCATCACACAAACTTAAAAGGGCTGAGGCCCTTGCTTGTTATTGGGCCACCTTACACTTTTTAAGTACTGCCTGTGGGCCTACCGTTCACCTTGCACACTGATTATAAATCTTTGACTCGCCTTTTCTCCACCAAAGGCATAGAATACACTACAGATTTCAAAATGGGTGTTTGGTCTTGAGGGCGTATGAATACAGGATAGAATATATCCCTGGGTTAGCAGCAGATTGACTCTAAAGGTTGCCAATAGGAAAATATGTACCTACTGAAGAGTCAAGAGGGGCCAGTTTTGGAGATTATCATTCTTCTTCACTAATGCCCGCTAAGGCAATCAGGGACTGAGGAGGGTGATACCTTATCCAGGGTAAGAGACAGTTATGCAGGGATGGCCTAACAAACAATATGGCCTAACTGAAGATTGCAACGTTTTTGAGGAGTTGGGCAAGAACTTCACATTCAAGAGAAACTAATCATTTTCTGATTGAGTTCCACCTGGCTGGACCAATCAATCGACCTCAGAAAGCCTTGCCCCCGCCTATTCTTCGTCGAGAATGGCATAAAATCTCAGTCACCAACCTGCACAAATTTTGGGTGCAACCGACTATCACGGAGACAGATACTGCTGAGTCTGCATTGGAGAAATTTAATCAATCCCTAAAATCTGCTATTGACACCATTTCCCCCCTCAAACTACACAAACAATTTCCCCATACCAAACAGGAGAAATGGTATACAGCTGATCTTAGGAAAGAAAAGCAAAAATGCAGACGCTTAGAAAAACTTTGGAGAACATCAAAAAGTGAAGAGGCCAGGGAAGCCTTTCACGAGGCTCAGTCAGCATATTATAAAAATATAAAACTAGCCAGAAAAGTCCACCTTTCCGCGCAACTGGAGGAGGCAGGGAACTGTCCGCGCGAATTATTCAAGATTTTAAAAGATTTTATTAAACCCACAGCCACTGAAAGTACTGATGATGCTTCTCAGCCACTCTGTGACGAAATCTCTGAGTTTTTCGAGGAAAAAATAAATTTGATCTATGACAAAATTTTAACCTCTAAGGGTGGGGCTACTACACCCATTCCCGAAGCTCAACTTAGCACTCAGGCTACAAATTCCTTGTTTGTCATTCCTCCCGTCACAGATCTCAATCTGGCAACACTTATTGGCCATATGAAAACTGGCTCCCCCAGCGACCTCCTTCCTGCCAAAATGGTGGCCCCTCTGATTTCCATCTTAGGCCCCTCGATCCAGGCAGTTATCAACACCTCCTTGGCCAAAGGCCAAGTCCCCATGGAATGGAAGACTGCGGTAGTAAGCCCTATCCGGAAGAAGGCGACCCTACCCTGGACGGACTTATCTAACCTCCGACCTATCTCTCTCTTGCCTTACATCGGCAAACTAACAGAGAAGCATGTGAACACCCACCTTTCTAACTATATCGAGACAGCGGGTGGCCTAGACCCTTCACAATCCGGGTTTAGGCCCAACCATAGCACCGAATCCGCCCTACTGGCCGTCACCAATAACATCAGGATGACGCTTGATAGTGGAGGGTCGATGATTCTGGTGCTATTGGACCTATCCGCTGCCTTCGATACGGTGTCTCACGATCTGCTTCTCTGTCGGCTGAGAGAGATAGGATTGGGAGGTACAGCCCTGTCCTGGATGGCGAGCTTTCTTTCGGGTCGCTCTCAGGAAGTCCGATTGGGCTCCCATAAATCCATCGCTAGGGAGCTCACCAGGGGTGTGCCACAGGGCTCATGCCTAAGCCCCACATTGTTTAATGTGTACGTGGCCCCCCTGGCTGACTTGGTGAGATCCTTTGGGTTTATACCGGTGTCCTACGCCGATGACACCCAGCTTCTGTTCCCTTTTAAGACCTTCTCTCCTGCCTTACAGAGATCTTTCGCAGAAGGCATGAGGGCAGTTTCCAGATGGATGACTAACAACTGCTTACAGTGCAACGTGACTAAAACAGAGGTTGTACTCTATGGGGAAGCAGTAACACTTTGGTCCAATGAGTGGTGGCCGCCTGAACTAGGACCTGCCCCTATTCCTAAACAGACCATAAGAAATCTGGGAGTGCTGTTTGATCAGTCACTGACTTTTAAAGAACACGTCAACCAGGTTGCTGGTACCTGTTTCGGGGTCATTTCTCTGCTGAGAAGGGTGTTTCCTTTTCTCCCAGACCACCATAGAAAGACCTTGGTCCAGGCTCTGGTTGTCAGTAGACTGGACTACTGTAATGGCCTTCTTTTGTCAGCTAATGAAGGCCAATTTAACAAACTACAGGTGGTCCAGAATACGGCCGCGAGGTTAGTCATGAATGCCCCACCTAGGACTCCCTCCCGGCCACTACTGACAGAACTTCACTGGCTACCAGTGCGACTGCGGACCAAATTCAAAATCTTGTGTACAATTCACAAGTGCTTGATGGGGAAAGGACCGAAATATCTCACCTCAGCCTTCCTTCCCTATGTCCCTGGACGTTCACTACGATCAAGCAGCCTCCAGCTCCTTAAAGTTCCAAAAATTAAAAAAACTCGGCAAGGAGGCAGAGCCTTAGCATACACAGGGCCTGTCCTATGGAACACCCTGCCCCTTACACTAAAACTCAGTACTGATCACCTGTCTTTCCGAAAAACCCTGAAAACGTACCTTTTTTCCAGCATCTAACTTACTCCTCTCCCACCACCCACTAAAAATGTATATGGGCAGAGTAGCTGGTTTCTTTTGTATGGCACAGCGCGGAGATACCCCTTCGGGGGTCTATTCAGGCGCTATAGAAGCATATAAATAAAATAAAATAAATAAATAAATAAAGAGGAGACCAGTTAATACCTCCTACGAAATTGTATGATAGAATAGCTGAGTTAGTGTGTGGAGGACACCCAGCCCAGAGCTTAACCAAAAGCAAAGCCAGAGCCCATTATTGGTTCTCAGGCATGGATACCCTGTTGGAGAACATTGTGAAGAACTGCATAGCCTGTGCTCAAAGTGATAAATCAAAATGGTTAGAAAGAACCCTATGTCCCCAGTAGAAGTACCAAGTAAACCATGGGACGAGTTTTCTATAGACAAAATTGGACCCTTCAAATACATGACATGGTATGGGAAGTAAATGATAGTCTTAATAGACTGTCATTCTCCATGGATAGTGATCGGAGTAGTACACTCCATTACCATAAAAGTAATGAATTCCTCATGGACACATTCTGTATTGAGGGCATTCGTAACACAATATTTGATAATGGGGTACAGTTTAACTCGGAGGAGATAAGACTTGTAAAAAGTTTAGCTATAACCCGTTTAACCACCGCTCTGTACTGTCCTAGAGCCAATGGTTTAGTAGAGCGGACTAGTAGAATGGTTAAAGAGAATCTGAATCTTGCCACGATATCTGGGGCATCTTTGTACAAATACAGGACATGTTCTGGTCTTACCATATTACTCCCAACTCTGTCCATGGTATCTCTCCATTCAGGTCACTCAAAGGAAGAGTACCAGAAACCAAACTCAAGCCAAATTAGTTGAGTAGGGCAGCCAGTAGGGGTCTAAACTGGGTGGAACTGGGTGAACGGATTAAACAACATAAAAAAATACGGTGCATACCATAATAAAAAAAAGAGCATTTAATTAAGCAGGCCTCGAAGATTGATGACAAGGTAGTAGTTCTACTCAGTCCTGTAGACCCAATAACCGTTGTTATTCTGAGGCCAAAACACAGGTATGGAGAAATAGTGTTGAGCTGGACCATGGAAATACATGGAGCATGGATAGGATATCCGGGTGCCCTGCCACTTCAGTTAATTTGCCTGGTGTATTGGCTCGGAGAAGCGACAAGCGTAAAGATAATGGTAACACTAAACCAAATAGGAACAGCAGGAAATCAACCTGGTTCAATGATTGTCATGTGATATGACCAAGCAGTGCTTTACGTTATCTGTAGGGTTATCTACCACCTCAATAGGGACAACAAGAGCACAATTGAATTTAATATCTCGTTTATAGCTGTTATAAGATTTATTTCTACCTAATAAGCGGTTTCATTTTGCTTCCTTTTAGTAAAGAGCACCATGTCTTGTATTTATCCAGTTATGTAATGTATCCTACATAAATACATCTTTTTGTTAACACCTACTTGCCAATGGGCTTATTCTTAGTTTCAACCAATTTGGTCTCTCTATCCTCTCCTTTCCCAGTTCACCCTTGTGTTGTATCCATGATGGAATACTCAAGCGTCTTCCCTAGAATGTTGAGAACAGAACACTGACATTGTTGTGAAATGACTTGTCAGATAGCAATGAAACTTCAACTGTAACCGGTGTCTGACTTTGATTATATCAAAACCTCTTGTGATTAAGAAATGCTTCCTTTCGTATAATACTTAAGTTACTCGGAGAATGGACTCTGGTATACCTGCTATGTATTTTTCCTCCACACTACAAAGGTTATATCACCTACTGCTGTGGTTTTGCCTTACCGCTGTTTGCTGTCTACTACATTCCTCCATCATCTTTGTGTTTGCTTTGTTCGCCCTTAGTTGGCAGGGTATGCTGAGACACGGGTCCCTTGCTCACTTTGCCACTAGATTCAAGCTAGCCTGGCTGATGAGGGATGTTAGCCCGAAACCAGTCCCAGGATGCTTGTTTCTGCTCCTGAGAAGACTTGGCTTGGAAGTCCAGGCTGGACTGTTCCCATGAGGCACATGGTCAAGACTGATTTGCATATTGCGGAGTCTGAACTGGGGGGGGGTGAAGTGAGCTAAAGAACGGTGATGGATTCAACCCAGATCTGTGACTGGGGGTGAGTGTCTGAAAAGTTTCAGAGCTCCGGCCATCATCCCTTTGTGCTTACTACTGCTATGACTGTCTTCTTACTATGGTTTTGTTGCCTTTTCTGCTGTGGGTTTATCGTTTACTGCTATGATTTGTCTCAATACAGTGGAGGGTTTATCACTTCTGTGTTTTACTGCTGTTTTCGTTCATTTACTCCTGATTTTGTCTCCTTACTGGCTTGGTTTTGTGTCCCACTGCCATGGCTTTCTTATTGATGTGGTTTTGTCTTACTGCTCTGATTTTTGTCTCCTTAGTGCCTTTGGTTTTGTCCCTTACTGGTGTGTTTTTTGTGTCTTACAGATGAGTTTGGGAATGCGAAGGATGTGGAGGATTGCTGGGCCTGCCAGCACTGGGTCACCACAGGACCCCAGGGTGAAGCCGTGCTGGCGGTGAAATACACTGGCTGCTATGTCTCTGTGGCGGTATTTGATAACGTCTGTGTATTTGGTTGAAAGTCCAGTTGGTTCCCTCCTGGGTAGTTTTCCCTATTTTAGTACTCTCTGTGCTCTTGAAGGAAGCATGAAGTTTCCTGTAAGCTTTATTTCCCCACTCATTAATTGATGGTATTCCCTATGAGCATACATTTCCAGATCACTTACAATTGCTAAAATGCTTATGGCTTAAATAAAACACTTTCCTGGTTGTAAAAAGTCTGTAATCTCCTTTTGCTCATTGATTTACATGAAACTGGGTAGTTTGTTCCTCTAGCCACATAACCTACACACAACGTGTGTCGGGCTCTATTTCCGTAATACTGCAAATATTAGCCAATTCCTACCCCTGCCTTTTCACGCGGGGGCCTTTACAACTGTGACTCCCTGGACTATAACCAGGGCCACTAGAATCATGTGGCAGTATGGTCCACATTTTGCAACAAGTTATTTACAAAATGCTATGATAAAATACAAAGTTTGCAGCAGGTGATGTATTATGGCAAGGGTGGTAAGTCCATACATAAACGGAAATGGCGCAGCCATAGAATATCACAATTCCGTTGGCCATGACTAGAACGGAGTGCCTTTATCACAGTGACACCTAGTTACTATCCTCTGTCTTCTGTACTAAATCTAGCTCTTGGGATCTGTCGACTTGCCTCTGTCACAAGACAGATGCTCAATTGTGACGAAATTACTTCATTGCCACAGATCTTTCATCATTATCTTTCAACTTTGGGTAGGCAGTTATCATTGACTGCTTTCTAATACTTTTGCTTCTTACAGGAGAACAGGTTTTACCTCAAAGTGAGAGTCTTGCAGCGGTCAGCGTCTCAGGAACCCGTTCTTTTACAAGATATTGAGATCACCTGCAAGAAGCCGCTCCCGGGCACTTGGGTAAGGCTACTTCCACCGCCCTGGAATGTTTCGTTAAACACTCCACCACAACAGGAAGTGTCGACACTGACTCCGGGGACCAGTGAGTAATCTTTGCCTTAATTACTTTTTTGGGGGGAGGGGAAAGAGGTTGGAGTTAGGGTAACAATTTGGATTTCACAGGTGGTGCATACATATCAGATTACGTTAGCATATAGTATTGCTATACAATTTGACTCCTAAATCTAACAAGTGCAAGTAACCAGTTTATTTTTTGATGAATGTTTAGATGAGAAGACAAACCTAAGGGTTGCACCACCTATGTTTTCTTGCAGCAGGTGAAAAACTGCAAAAACATTTTACAAAACCAGAATCCAAAACTCATACTACCAAATCTCGACCTTATTCCAAGACCTTCCTACAACAGTTTTGCCTTGCACAAAGTTCAACGGTATTCCACTATCGAAAACTTTCTCCTAAATATTGGACTTAGAATAGCAAATTTTCTAATTTCCTAATTTATCTGCGAGAGATAAAAGGTTGACTGGAATTGAGAATTAAATCCAGGTCTTAATTTTTGAAGCAAGATATTTGTGGGGTCAGGATTTTGGCAGTCTATAAATTGTTTGTTGAACCTTAACTTGCACCTAAAATTTGGTTAATTAGACTTTGAGCTGATTTAATAGGTCAGTGACAGTAGGTTTAATGCACTTGACTTTATACTCCATATGCAGATTATGAAAATCATCCCATGCTAGGGCATGGACTAAGTTTTGCTCTGAATGCGGATTCCATTTTAGAATGTAGTAAAGTTTCACCAAAGCCGTTTTGGAAAGATGGGCTTGTTAACCCGCAACAACTCATGCATGTTGAGTAATCGTTGATGGATCCTGGTCAGGAACCACATTTCACTGATAAATCGTGGCAAGTCTGTGCTTTCAGTGTCTGGAAATCTTGTTTTTAAAAATATTCAGTTTCATTTGTTTTAGTAGTAATAAGACCCTAGTTTTATAAAAATGGGAGCAATGTATTTGTATGGTTGATTTCAAAGAGTGTACCTTCCACCATGGTTCACTGCTGATCATGTCTTATTACTGTTTTGAGTTATGAACCCCTGAAATATCCTTCAGGGCTGTATTTATACTATGGTTTTATGATATCCACACATGATACATTTGCAGTTAACTACTCTGAATAGGACACCTTTACAAAAGATCATGGATTCTTGTCTCCTGTTCCTATGCTAGGCATCCCAGATTATAGTATAGTTCAGTGTTTCACATCGGTTGGGAGCCAATTTTTAGTGGGTCATGAAAGTCCAACAAATGAAGATTCCTTTAAACTTATGTATTTAAGTATTTAACTTATCACATTTGCTGTCCTTCAAAGAGCAGAGGTCAAAAATCAGGATTTGTCTTTCCCCAAATCGCTGCTGATGTTTTTTTTTAACACGGTTTACAAATTCCTCACTTTGCAGCCAGAGAAAAAAAATAAAGGGAATTTCAAATATTGTTAGGGTATAGAGTGTGACACAAAAAAAAATGTAAATATCCGTAAACTAACTATACACAATAAACAGTTAGTAAAGCAAAAACGAAGCACATTTTTTTAAATTATAAAGTGTGATGGAAGCATAGATTTTAATAAGATCAAAACAATTTAAAACACTTGGTGATGCAGAAATTATAAATAATCACTAAAAGCCAATTTCCACACATTATCATTTGTTTGCAGTATAGTTTTATCAGTAAAATTGGATGTCGGTGAAATTTTAGTTACCATTTCAATGGAAAATGGGCTGTCTGTGAATGACTGAGAGGGCATACAATGCTTTACTTGCATAAAAAAAATCGCCAGCCTCATGTCCATTAAAGCTAGGTGCGTCACGAATGATTGTCGTTTAAAAAGTGGGTTGTGGTTCTAAAAAGTTTAGGAACCACTGGCCAACTTTCTTTTCTTTTTTTAAATCATCACCGCCGGAAGAAATAATATAATTGAAATATAGTGGCATCCTTTCAATCCAGTAGAGTTCTAGAAAAAAGTACCCCAAAAAACAGGACATTTTCACTGCATAATAAGGGTGTGCACAATCAGTCTCTGATGGTCCTTCACAGGCGTCTAAAGGGTGAAATTCAGTACCTGAACCAGTGACCCAGGAGTTCCTTACCTGAAGAGTTCTTTTATCAATTAAAGGAGCTCATTCATTTTGTGGTTAAATTACTAATGTTGGACCCGGAGAGCGGCTTCAGCACTTGACCAACAATCCAGTGATTGTAGGCAAGTCACTTAATCTGACTGGGCCTGAAAATATTATTGTGTAATTTTGAAACCTGCCGCTGGTACCCTCAAATTTCATGCCTCCACTACTCCTCATCTCAACACTGCTTCTGCCTCAGTTGTCATTCATTCCCCAAAACTCTGTTATGTTATGTTATAAAATATTTTATTACGCGCTCTGCTACTACAGAGTATCCTGGCGCGATATGTAAGCACTAAACAGACCAAATCCAGAAAGAAAGAAGCAGAGAACTACATACTAAGATTAAAAAGATGGGTTTTTAACCCTTTCTTGAATCTCTCAGAGAAAGTGGCAAGGCATTCCAGGACCGTGCTGTTTGGACAGAAATTGACTGACCACCCAGTCTTGCATAACTGACCTTGGGCATAGACATCAGACGGAGATTGGCCGATCGAAGAGCACGGTGAGGCGTGTAAAAGGTAAACCTCTTGTGCAGATATTGTGGGCCTTGGTGATGCAAGGCCCGAAAGGCCAGAACCAATGATTTGTGTGTGTGTGTATATATATATATATATATATATATATATATATATATATATATATATATATATATATATATATATATATCCTACTGGCGGTCGCCAGTAGGTATATATAGTTAGAATTTTCAAAAATCCCATAGAGAAAAAATCCTATGTCTAATAACTTTGGCGTTTGTGGACGGAATTGGCTGAAATTTTCTGGAAAATGGAACATTTTGTTTCTGAGCAGCCCCTGGAAATTTGGGGGGGGGTTCGTCCAGGGGGGGTCGAGAAAAAAGGGGGGTCCCAAAACGTGTTTTTAACATTGAGTTTTCCATAGGGCGGTTGGCCTCACTTTTAGCCCGAACGGCTGAATGGATTTGCATGAAACTTGGCAAAATTGTAGTGACTGGTAGCCCGATGTGCCTTTTGTAGGTCTCAATATATGTGCTCCAGTGGATTTTGAGAAATTAACGTTTAAAAAAAGATATATATCTGTAAGCGCGCTCTGGGCAGCGCTCCGGTCCGCGGACCTTAAGCGTACCGGAACTTCGCGTAGCGAAGCTGATTGGCTCTCCGGTGTCTGTCAACATTCTAAACAGTCCGGAGCGGCTGCCATCTTGTCTCTCGGTAGGATTGAGAGACAAGAGGAGGCCAAAACAAAGGGGGAAATAACCATAAGGGGGCATACTAGATCCTCCCTGACCCCCTAGGTTTAATGTGGAGGTTTTAAAAGGGCCCCGTGGGGCAAAAAAAACAAAAAAAATGTTGTTTTTTTTTTGCGTGGGTAGCGCCCGGTCCGCGAACCGGGAAGCGTTCTGGGCAGCGTACTGTAATGAAAAATGAATGATAGACTTTTCAAATACTGTATGTTAATTGATTGTTGGTTTTGTTGATTATTTTTTATTTTTTTTTATTTTTTAAGCAATTATTTATTATTGTGATTGTGTTTCAAAATTTAATAACATTTCTAACATTTCACTGTCTGAAATGTCGTCATTTTCATTGAACATAGCTTGTAATCTATGAGGGTGTAAAATGTCCTCATTTTGAAGGAGGTCATCCACTACTTGCACACATTGCAGTAGTTCTTGGTCCCAAGTTTCATCCATAAATTCTATATAATTTGGATCAATTAATTCTTGGCTGCTCTCTTGCAGGACAATTTGAAATGAAACTTTCTGTTCGCCTTCCATGTTGCCTGAAATTTGGATAAAAAAAATATATATTAGTAGAGATAGGGCACTGTTGGGATTAATTTTAGATAGGCATTTTTTAACAGAGAATTTATCTTTGGGCAGTGTATAGTATCAGAGTGGAAGTAGGAATATAAAAAAGTGTATGTGATTTAACGTAAGTAAATTCATAATTATAAAAGAGAAGCCTAACTCCATCCATAACTATAACAGAGAAGTCTATCTAAATCTATAACTACTACAGAGGGATAGTATATAACTATCAGAAAAAGTTTACCATATTAACTTATAGTGCACAATATAGTTCAGTTTTTAAAATAACAACTTACCTTTAGAAAGAAGTTGAAGTGATTAGTGAAAATCCAATTGAAATGTACACCAGGAAGTAGTAGTCAAAATGGCTGTGTTTCATTCTCTTCTTTTATATATATTCAGGTACATAACCAATCAAATGTCAGGTAAAAAAAGTAGAAAATGAAAGTAACATTTTAATTGGTTGTCAATTCCAACACTTCAGATGTGTTTTGAGAAGTAATTTACCTCAGGGTATTTAGAGAGGTCTACAGGCTAAATGGCTAAATGGAATTCCAATCAAATTTGTGAAAATGGTAGGGATTGGTATGTAGTATGAGCTAATCTATATTTGGTGAAATTGTCTCCAGTGGCTTTTCTGTAAACTACTTTCCCACCTTTTTTGATGGTGCGCTTCCCAGGGAGCGACCCGGTACGCGAACCGTTGAGCGCCCCGGTTCGCGTACCTTAAGCGTTACGGGAGTCCACCATTTTGTGTTTCGGTCGAATTAAGATATAAAATGGAGGGCAAATAATGTTCAGAATGGGTAGAAGGGGGCACGGTAGACTTATCTTGACCCCCTAGGTTTTGTGAGGGTGGCTGAGGAGGCTTATATGTGCGAAAAAAAAAAAATTTTAAAAAAAATTTCGCGAGGTTAGCTCCCGGTTCGCGTACCGGGTAGCGCCCCAGGGAGCGTACTTTGTTGAAAATTAGTGAAAAATGTTACAGTAAAATAATAATTGTGAGTGATCAGATGTAGGGTAGCTCTGAGAAGAGCTTTTGGGTTTATGGTACATTTAGGTACTTATAAGTAGGTACCAATGCACAGTCTTAAATTCAGAGTGAAAATTCTGTTGCCCTCATCTGAGAAGTGAACTCCATCTCCTCTGTAGATATCTTGCATGTAGTAACGCAAGTTATTGTTGTACAGGGAGCCCATTCCATGGTCTCTCATGTAAGCTGAAACAGATTTGTTTACATGCTTCCTCGACTTCTCAATTTGTGGACAAAATTGGTTTGACCACCTCCATTTCTGTCTTTGGCATATATTTGAATATACCAAGGCAGTCTGAGGAAAAAGTGCCATTAATTGCTCAAAGGTGTCCTTTAAAAGCATTTCCAGACCTACCCCAGTCAAAGTGCCCAAATCATTACCTCCACAGTGCACAATTAACAGGTCAGGTTTGGGCAAATGCATAAAGGTTTTCACCAATGGTATCAATTGGTGACATTTTAATCCTTTGTGGCCAAACCACTTAATTTCCACATCTTGTAAATTGAGGTTAGGTAATTTTCTGTTCTCAGCATACCTGTGAGCCCAGTGGATATAACTATGTCCAACAATCCAGACAGAAAACATGGTGAGAGAAGGTTCTCCTGCAGTCAGATGAAGTGTGGCAATGAAATGGCAGTTGAAAAAATGAGTTTAAAATGAAAAAAACTGTGGAGTTTCTGTGTTCATGAAGCAGTAACAGTGATTGGTGGATTTTGATTGCTGAAAACAGAAAGTTAGGGTGCATGGATGAGTTATTTGAAAGATGTATTTTGAATGGTCAATAAAAAATCATTAAATGAAAGAATGCACTGGATATGCAGGTGCACTGAGAGTTCAGAGTTCAATTGCAACATTGTTGTGTGAACTTGCAAACACCAGAAGTCTTCCAATAGGTGGTTGCCATGCAGAAAAGGCATGAAATGGCAGAGGGGGGAAGGGTTTTCATTTGAAAAAAAGTGAGGGAAGAGTTTTGATTGGGTGACATGAGAGATATGTGTGAAGAATTACAGCATTTCTGTGCTTTTGATAGCTGCAGACTCTGGAGTGCATACCTTTTGCTCTGCTGAAGACAAATTGGTGTGTTTCTGAGACTGTTTTCAAACTCAAAGTATTTGCTAAGGTGAGAAAATATTTCTTTAATTTAGATAGAGAATAGTGTGCTTTAAGGAGAAAATTATGAATTATGTGGCGCAAATTGCTTGTAAATATGCTCCCACCTGTGCATGGAAAATTTAGATTTTGAATGTTTGTGTTACATAGCCATGTTAAAAGTGATACAAACATGCTGCAAAGGCAATCAAAAAACGCTTTTATGTGTCTTAAGGACATTTTAAGTAATTTTCCCATGTGCAGTGTTTTGAAATTATGATTTGAAAATCGTTTTTGGGGAAAAGGAATTGTTTTTAAATTTATGACAAGGACATAATGGTGTATGCTTCTTTATAAGGCAATTGACTGTCCCTGATGTTATTTTTCCCATTTTAATGTAAGACCTTTCTCTGTGGCGCAAATTGCTTGTAAATATGCTCCCACCTGTGCATGGCAAATTTAGATTTTAAATGTTTGTGTTACATAGCCATGTTAAAAGTGACCCAACCATGCTGGAAAGGCAATCAAAAAACACTTTCATGTGTCTTAAGGACATTTTAAGTAATTTCCCTGTGGGCAGTGTTTTCAAATTATGAATTGAAAATCGTTTTTGAGGTAAAGGAATGTTGTTAAAATTTATGTGCGCCATATGCCCCCAAATTTCTTTTTCAGGGGTGCAGCAGGGTGTTCTTGAGATACCCCTGCACCCTTGAAAAAATTCCTAATTTGCGGTGAGCTAATTGCTAATCGCAAATTGCACCTTCATTCCTATGAGCCTCCTAGCCCATGGAAATGAATGGGTAATTTGCAATTAGCAATTTGCTCATTGCAAATTAGGAATGGTAAAGAATTGCTATTTATTCCTTAAAATTCGCTATTTAGGAAATGTAAAATAGTTTGATGGTACATATGGTGGTTCATCTGTAACAAGATAAGAAGCTTAGGGATACATTTATGATGACTGGCGCAATAAAGTGCACATCACTTACTTCATTGGTAGGCCTTTACATGTATTATCTCCTCTGTATTCTTCATCAAGCGTAACTTTAATCTGCAATCCTGAGTAGGCCTCACCTTAAACAAACCTCTGGATAGGCCACACCTTATCGTCATCATGAATTAATCATTTAAAATGCTAGGGACAGATTTATGATAGGTGTATGCCTCTTTTGCGCCACTTACAAAACACTGTCCACGGGGAAATGACTTAAAATGTCCTTAAGACACATGAATGTGTTTTTTTAAAGCGTTGGCAATTTTTTTGGGTCACTTTTAACATGGCTATGTGACTCAAACAGTCAAAATCTAAATTCACCATGCACAGGTGGGAGCATATTTACAAGGAATGTGCTCCATGGGGAAAGGTCTTATAATGTAATATGGGAAAAATGACATCCGAGACAGTGAAATGCCTTATAGAGAAGCATACACCATTATGTCCTTGTCATAAATTTGCAAACCATTCCTTTTCCCCAAAAACGATTTTCAAATCATAATTTGAAAATACTGCACATGTGGAAATGACTTAAAATGTCCTTAATTCAAAATTTGCTATTCTTTATTTTGCGATTGCACTGAAGGATTTGCAAATTTTGCGATTCCTTAAATGCAATGTATCAAACAAAAAATATGTAAAAAATAACATTAAGGATTTGGAAACTACCACCAACTTCTAGTTTGTGGTAATTTGCGAATTCTTTTCAAAAAGCATTTTTTTCCAAAAAACAAAAGGTGCCATATGACGCCAATACATGTCCTTAGGGCATGTATGTGCGCCATATGCCCCCAAATTTCTTTTTCAGGGGTGCAGCAGGGTGTTCTTGAGATACCCCTGCACCCTTGAAAAAATTCCTAATTTGCGATGAGCTAATTGCTAATCGCAAATTGCACCTTCATTCCTATGAGCCTCCTAGCCGGATGTATGACGTTACAACGCATACTTTTACCACGCCTACCATTACCACGCATTTTTTACAACGCAGGATCCATGACAACGCATACCATTACCACGCATGTATTTACAACGCATATACCTTTACAACGCATACAATTACAACATAAGTATTGGTAAGTATATAATATTTTTTAATATTTAATTTAATTAAAATTAATATAATGTAATTTAATTTAATTTAATGTTATTTAATTTAATGTAATTTAATTAATTTAATCAATTTAATTTAATGTAATTTAAATTTAAACCCAAAACTGACCCTGAACCCTAAAAATACCCCTTTACCCAAAAACCCAAAACTGACCCTGAACCCTAAAAATACCCTTTTACCCAAAAACCCAAAACTGTCCCTGAACCCTAAAAATACCCCTTTACCCAAAAACCCAAAACTGACCCTGAACCCTAAAAATACCCATTTACCCAAAAACCCAAAACTGACCCTGAACCCTAAAAATACCCCTTTACCCAAAAACTAAAAACTGACCCTGAACCCTAAAAATACCCCTTTACCCAAAAACTAAAAACTGACCCTGAACCCTAAAAATACCCCTTTACCCAAAAACTGAAAACTGACCCTGAACCCTAAAAATACCCCTTTACCCGAAAACTGACCCTAAACCCTAAAAATACCCCTTTACCCAAAAACTGAAAACTGACCCTAAACCCTAAAAATACGCCTTTACCCAAAAACTGAAAACTGACCCTAAACCCTAAAAATACCCCTTTACCCAAAAACCCAAAACTGACCCTGAACCCAAAAAATACCCCTTTACAAAAAAAACCAAATAATAATTTTAATAAAATAATATACTTACGTTGTAATGGTATGCGTTGTAAAAGTACCTGCGTTGTAAATACATGCGTGGTAATGGTATGCGTTGTCATGGATCCTGCGTTGTAAAAAATGCGTGGTAATGGTAGGTCGTGGTAAAAGTTGCGTTGTAAAGGTTGTATACCCTCCTAGCCCATGGAAATGAATGGGTAATTTGCAATTAGCAATTTGCTCATTGCAAATTAGGAATGGTAAAGAATTGCTATTTATTCCTTAAAATTCGCTATTTAGGAAATGCAAAATAGTTTGATGGTACATATGGTGGTTCATCTGTAACAAGATAAGAAGCTTAGGGATACATTTATGATGACTGGCGCAATAAAGTGGACATTACTTACTTCATTGGTAGGCCTTTACATGTATTATCTCCTCTGTATTCTTCATCAAGCGTAACTTTAATCTGCAATCCTGAGTAGGCCTCACCTTAAACAAACCTCTGGATAGGCCACACCTTATCGTCATCCTGGATTAATCATTTAAAATGCTAGGGACAGATTTATGATAGGTGTATGCCTCTTTTGCGCCACTGTGCGTCACTTTTATGATGCAGCGGCGGTGCAAAAGATTTGCTATGAGGCGACAAAATTACAAATTGATGCATTTAGGCAGATGTGTCATGGTGTAAAAAAAAACGTGCCACATGAAACCGATGCAGCAGTGATGCAAAAGATGCACCATGTTGCAAGACAGGCCTCACTTGGGGCCATATGTATCAAGCTAATTAGCATTCGCAAAGATCAAAATTCTGCGAATTTCGGCCTTTGCGAATGCTAATTGGACAAATGGTATGTATCAAACAAGTTTGATGCAAAATAAGGAATAGCAAAATTTGCTATTCCTTATTTTGCGATTGCACTGAAGGATTTGCAAATTTTGCGATTACTTAAATGCAATGTATCAAACAAAAAATATGTAAAAAATGACATTAAGGATTTGGAAACTACCACCAACTTCTAGTTTGTGGTAATTTGCGAATTCTTTTCAAAAAGCTTTTTTTCCAAAAAACAAAAGGTGCCATATGACGCCAATACATGCCCTTAGGGCATGTATGTGCGCCATATGCCCCCAAATTTCTTTTTCAGGGGTGCAGCAGGGTGTTCTTGAGACACCCCTGCACCCTTGGAAAAATTCCTAATTTGCGATGAGCTAATTGCTAATCGCAAATTGTACCTTCATTCCTATGGGCCTCCTAGCCCATGGAAATGAATGGGTAATTTGCAATTAGCAATTTGCTCATTGCAAATTAGGAATGGTAAAGAATTGCTATTTATTCCTTAAAATTCGCTATTTAGGAAATGCAAAATAGTTTGATGGTACATATGGCGGTTCATCTGTAACAAGATAAGAAGCTTAGGGATAGATTTATGATGACTGGCGCATCACCAGGGATGTGCCAGTCATCCTGCGCCGCTGTTCCGCCACCCATGGTGTGCTGCATTTACAATGCGGGGCATCATGGGGCAAAAATGGCACAGATGCGTGACGTATCTGTGCTGTAAAGGTAGTGATTGCTGGAGTTGTATCGCAAGTGCGATGCAGCTCAAGCAAGGCTCAGGGGTGCCCCATCTCCACAATGTTGCGTCAAGACCTATGCCTGCTTAAAGCAGGCGCAGGGTTTTGACGCAGCTTTCTCCTATCTGATTGTAAATACGGCACACCATGGGTGGCAGAGCAGCGGTGCACGTTAACTGGTGCATGCCTGGGGATGTGCCATTTAACATAAATCTGCCCCTTTACATTTAAGTATGTGCAGGGGACACAGAGTTGGTGAGGCTTATCCAAGGTTAAGAAGAGATGAGTCATGTTCACTGAAAAATTAGACATAGGCTTCACCTGCTCAGCATCGCTGGACATGGCTAAATAATAGCTGCAAAATGTTACTCTTGTTAAACAATTTTACTATTATAATCTCTGAGATTTGTCTCTTACTCTGCAACATCTCATTGTTGTTATCTTTCTTTAAAGATAAAGACAACATCAACATGAGCGACAATCTGCAATCAGTTGATTTTGACCTCATCATTGAACTTGTAATTGAAACATCAGTGGATGTTGATCCCTTGGATGATTTAAATCCTGAGGATGAAGAAGAGCGTGATGAGGATGCAGATTTGTCCGAATTATATGACATAGGGTGGGAAGCTGACCTGATTGAGCCTATGGAACTATAAACATTTATTTTTAAAAATTATAATAACTAAAAAGTAAAAGTGTAAACCGTTTAATTTAAAAATAAAGACACCTTCAAAAACAGGTTATGTGTAGTGTCTTCAATAAAATATTAAAATATGCTCATAAAATTAGATCAGATTCACATATAAAATAGCACAGGTAACATGAACATAAATTCCATTTCTTTTCTGCTATTTCTGTATTGTAAATTTGCCAAGGACTAAAAAATCTTCTATTTAAAATGTCAAGTAGTGTGTTAAGTTTTTGATCACTGTTATTGATTTACTGTTTGGTAATAGTGGTTAATAACATTTTTTAATATATTTTACCACAGATTCAACTGCAGATCATTTCAACATTTCACCATGCCAACGAAAGAAAGAGAGAGAAAGGCTGCAAAACGTCAAAGACAGCAGGTGAATCAAAAGAAGCAGCAGTCCTCTAACAAAAAGATTTGTCAAGTCACGAAGAAAGCACCGGGTAAGAGTACAAAAACATTCATAAGAAATATGTGTAGTAAAAAAAATATTACTACAGAAAATGTTTCAGTCCATAAAAAGAGAACCAATTCAAATGGAAAGGAAAGGCCAATCAAAAATGTTACTGCTAGAGCAAGAGATAACTCTGTGCATGATAGTAGAAGGAAACAACAGTTTAGGGACATTCGTAAACGAATGTTCCGCAACAGGATAATTGGCAATTTGTTAAAAAATATTAAAGGTCAACAGAAAGTGGTTTTTTATAAGAGAAAAAAAAAAGTTGAGAAAGTTATTGATCAGGCATTTGAAATTAAACGTAAGTTATTTATTTTGATAATCAATAGAATTAGGAAGCTAAACAAGGCAATTTATGATTTCAAAAGAAATAGTAGATGGAAGAGAATAGTTAATCGTAGTAATTTTTGTGAAGTTTTTTCTGGAGAATGGATTCATAGTTCAAGCTGTGAGGCATTTTTTAATGAGGAGAGTTATTTCCAGGATAATGATTTGGTGCATGCAGTTGACACCAGTGGTCGTGCTTATGAAGTGAAAGATGGTTGTCCAGTTGAAAAAGAAAAACTTGTGACAACAGAGGCAGAAGAGGTGTTAGGTAATGAGGTTTTAGGAAGACGTGCTAAGGGTCCTGTGTACACCTGGAAGTGTAGTAGTATTTGTAGTGTGCGACAGGATTCCATCAATTTGCTTTGTGATTTTGTACGGTCATTTAATAAGAAAAGTTTGAAGCAGAAAATAAGGTTGTTGCAAGAATTAGATCCTTGCAGAGTGAGAGAAGTGACAGGTTTGCATGGTCATTCACTGGCTTGTCTTTCCAGGAGAGTATGCCAGAGTGTTTTTCATCATTTCAGAATGCTAGCAGTGCATCATAATAAAGTGAGGAAATTAGTTAGAATGTTGTATTATGCTAAGAGTCCAGCAATTATGCTTAAACAATTATGCTCTGCTCTTTTGCATGGTTCTGAAATAGATGTGAAGAATATATGTGAAGAAATTGAGTTTTGTTACTTTGGAAGTAAAGAGGAGAATGTTGAAATTGACCAAGAAGAAGCGGGTAATGTGGAAGATAGTGTACAGGTTTCCAGTACAGATAATTTCCAGAGGGAAATTGTCACATTTCAGGTCAAATCAAGTGAGAGGCCAAATTTCACTTGTGTGTGTTGTCGACGCACTTATTATAAGAATCAGACTAAGTTAGTGGATTTATATGCAAAAAGTGAAAGGGAAAATAATAGTGAATGGAAGGATTTTGCAACATACTTGATGGTAGAAAATTGTTTTGATTTGGGATTGGATCAACGTGTGTGTACTTATTGTTGTTGCAAATTAAATCAAAACCAGATGCCTGCTAGAGCAGTTGATAATAATCTGGAATTGGTTGAGATTCCTTCTGAATTGAAGGATTTAAATACTTATGAATCTATTTTGATTCAAAGTATCCATCCCTTTCAGGCTATTGTAAGAATGGAGCCAAAGACAGGGAAATTGCCTCCATCAGATTTACAGAGAGGATTAAAGGGAAGAGTTGTTTATTTGCCTCTAGATTTGAAGAAAAACATTAACACAATTGGAGTAGAAAAAGTGGAAGAGGAACCTCTGGTTATCTTAGTTAATGGGGTTCCGACAAAGAATAAGAAAATATGGCAAGATTTAGTAGATGTTAGGAAAGTTAAAAAGGCAACATTGTATTTGAAAAAAAATAATAAATACTATAAGAATGTATATGTTGCAGAAGAGGAAGTAAGTGAGGAAGAGGATAGCGATTTGTGTGCTGGTCAAATTGAGAAAGTAGAACCCTCTACTAGTGAAGAAATATATGAACATTATAGTGTTCATCCTTTGCATTTCAAGGAAGTCATGGGGAATGCTATTGAGTTGTTTCAAATGAAACAAGCCAAAGGGAGTCCCATTAGTGTTTGGGAGGAAAGTTTGGAAGCTCGGTGTTTCCCACAGCTTTTTCCAACAGGTCAGGGAGGAAGATATGATGAGCGACCTCATCAAATTCCTGCTTCTGAATACCGGACTTTGCGATTGTATGCAGGAGATGCTAGGTTTCGACAATGCATTCCTTATTTGTTTCATCTCCTGTTTGAAAGCGATCTGTCTGGACTGTCATATGCAGTGAACCACATCTTGAAAAGTGGTATACACATGCAAAACATCTCGGCAAGTGACTTTATGGATAAAGTCAATGTCCAAGACAGTATTTTGGATTCTCACCTGATTAATCTCATGGCGTGTCAGCGTGGTACTAATGAGTACTGGTACCGTCGTCATGGTGATTTAAAATGTATGCTGAGGAACTTAGGTACTCCCACATGGTTCCTCACTCTGAGCTGTGCCGAGTATGGCTGGGAAGACTTACTTGAATTTCTACGAGAGGCAAATGCTAACGTAGATAACATCGAATTCAAGACACCCGGAGAACTGTGCTCTTTGGATCCAGTCAATGTATGTAGGTACTTAAATCATAGATTTGAAGCTATGATGTCTTTCATCATGAATAAGAAGAATCCACCTCTTGGAGAGGTGTTGGATTTCTTCTGGAGAAAGGAGTACCAAGCAAGAGGTGCTCCTCATATACATATGTTGCTGTGGATCAAGGATGCACCTAAATTTGGAATGGATCCAGAAGACTCAGTGATGAGTTTCATCCAACAGTATTCTACGTGTGCTGTTCCAAACGCAAAGGAGAAGAAAAGCCTAAGAGAAAAAGTTCTGCGTTTCCAAAGCCATCGATGTGGAAAGTACTGCCGTCGTAAATTCCGAAACAAGGACAAGTTCTACACCAAATGTCGTTTCGGCTTTCCACGACCGGTGATTTCTAAAGGAAGAGTAAACAGTTTGATGTCTTCGCTGCGACATAATGTCATGAAGAAATCACCTAAAAACACATACAATTTGAAGAGGAACGAAGAGTCCAAGTACATCAACGACTACAACCCGGTGATTTTGTCCATGTGGAATGCTAACATGGATATACAGTTTGTGGCTGATAACTGTATGGCTGTGGCTCGGTATGTGACGTCTTACATCACCAAAAAAGAGAAGACAGAATTGAAGGATATGTGGGAGGACATTTCCCATGAAAAGAGCCTCAGCAAGAAGTTGTACAGTTTCAGTCTGAAGATGTTGTCGCATCGAGAAATTGGAGCTTACGAATGCTCTGACCGGTTGTCTTCAGCAAGTCTCTATGCCAAGTCCAGGAGTATCATTTGGGCGAGTCTTGGTCTTGCTGCAACGCGTAATCGAGTTCTGAAACCTGTGCGGGAAATTGAGTATTTGGCGGAAAAGGAGCCAAACAGTACCGACATTTTGAAGACCAACATGTTGGATACATATTATCCAAATCGAAGCAGTCACCTTGAGAATGTTTGTCTGTATGAGGTTCTTCAAAATTACATATTCAAGAGGAACATCAAAGAAGATACTGAGGAAGGAGTGTATGCTGTAATAGGAAGTGAGGGATGTCTGGTCAAGCAAAGAAAATGCCACTTGGTAAACCATCGAAAATTGAGTGGCGAATCTCCTGAAAAAAAGGAGTTTTTCTATTTAGCACTTTTGCAACTTTTCAAGCCTTGGCGTGCAGAAGAGGAACTGCTTGGAGATTTCCTCTGTTACGAAGACTCTTTCAATGCCGCCAAGGAGACCATAGAATGTCCTGCTTTTCCCAAATATGTAGAAATGTTGAATGCGGAAATTGAGCAGGAAGCAACGATTGCAGCCGAGATTGCCAGAGACAGTTCTCAGGACAGTCAGAGTTCTGCTTCATTGAGTCAGGATCCACTAGGAGGACCTGTTATCGAAAATGAAGCTGCCACTGCCATGAATGAAGTGGAAAGAGCCATGGCACATGCTCAGGAGGATGCGGTTAACTTAGAAGAGTTGGAAAGACAACTCAACGTTGAGCAGAGGAAAATATATGACGAAGTTACCATGCAAATTGATCATGGATTAAGTCATGACAAGAAAGAGTGCTCATGTACGTCGTTGAAGCCTGTCCGACTGTACGTGAGTGGAGAAGCGGGAACTGGAAAAAGTTTCCTCATTAAAGCAATTTCATGCTATTTGCAGGAAAGGACAGAGTCATCGCTGTCTTGTGTTGTCACCGCTCCAACTGGACTGGCAGCACATAACATTAAAGGGATTACTTTACATCGTTTACTGATGCTGCCAGTGGAGCATGACAACAAATTACAATATCACAAGATATCTGGAGATGCTTGTTTTGAAGTTTCAAGAATCTTGAGGAAAATGAAACTTCTTATCATTGACGAAGTAAGCATGGTTTCCAATGTCATGCTTGCCTTTGTGCATTTGAGAATGCAAGAAGTTCTCAAAACAGAGTATGATGTGTTATTTGGTGGCAAACACATCATTGTTTTCGGAGATCTTTTGCAGCTGACACCAGTGAAAGGGCAACCTGTGTTCAAAATGCTCACGCATGAAGATACCAGGAAGTGCCTAGGCAGCATTGGCAACGTCAATATATGGTTAAACTTCAATTATGCTGAACTGCATGAAAATATGCGTCAGGCGAAGGATGAAGTTTACAAGACTATTCTACAAGATGTTAGAATTGGAAAAGTGACCGAGCATGGGAAAGAAGCTTTACATGCACGATTACTGTCAAATTTATATCCAGAACAAGATGTTGTGCCTGAGAATATTTTTCAGAAAATTACTGATTAGAAATCTGGAATATGTTTGATGCCAACTCTTGCAGAATGTGCCAAATTCAACAACAAAATGTTGCATTTAGAAAAGCAAGAGATTGTGAAACTGGAAGCTATTGACAGAGTAGAGCATATGGGATCAACAATTATTTTGTCTGAGAATCTGAAAACAAAATTGGATTCATTAGAGAAGAGTATATCTAAAACTGCAGGTTTTGAAAAGACTCTGAATGTGTGCTTGAACTGCCGTATAATTTTAAGAAGGAATTTACATGTTGAAAGAGGTCTGGTAAATGGATCAATGGGTAATGTTGTTGATTTTGTAAAATACAGAAATAGAGATGGAATTGAATTTTTAAAAATTAAATTTGATGGCATTGAGGAAGTACAGCTAATTGGTCGTTGCTCTGCTAGATTTTTGCTTGTAAAAGACTTATATGTTCGCCGTAAGCAGTTTCCTGTTTGCTTGGCATATGCGGTGACAATCCATAAATCGCAAGGTTTAAGTGTAGACTGTGCATTGGTGAATATTGGCAGTTCTGTGTTCAAGGAGGGTATGGCATATGTGGCATTGTCACGAGTTAGAACTTTATCGGGATTGTACTTGATTGAGTGTGATGTCACAAACATTTGTGCGGATCTAGATTGTGTTAAGGAATACAATAGGTTAAGAAGAGAGTATGCGCCACATTTGCCTCAGTATCCTTTGTTTGAGAAACGTGTGGTAGGCCGGAAACGAAGAAATGTGACCAATACTGGGGAGGTTGTAGCAAAAAGACGAAAAGTCGATGAACCTAAAATTACAAGCAGAAACAAAGGATTCTGTTGAAGATGTTGTTGGTTTTCAATTTGAAAACAGTTCTGGTGTCAACTGCTATGCTAATGTAGTGGTTAATGTTTTGTTTTCTCTAGAAAATGTAAAAGAAGAGATTGTGGTCAATTCTGATCAAAGATTTTGCAGTTTGTTAAATTCTGTGTTAGAGAAATGTAGCACTGATAGAACAAACATAGAAAGTGTGTCTGAAATTCGAAATCTGTTAGACAGATGTTCAGGCCAAACACAATTCTCTCAAAATATTCAGCAAGATTGTCAGGAGTTTTTAATGTATATGCTTGATGTATTGCATGCTGAAGGTGTAGATGTAGATTAGCTGTTTGGGCTTTCTTATCAATGGCAGCATGACTGCGAGAACTGTATGGTATCAAGTACTACTAGTGTAGACTCAGAAAGATTTATATATTTAACTTTGCCAGACAGTAAATCAGTCTCCTTTAATAAGCTAGTAAAAGCAGCTGATCACAACATGGAGTGTAGCCAATGTAAATCTGAAATGATGTCCACATTATTTATACGAACATATGGCCAGTATGTCATTTTAATGTTCCAACGATGTAGGCCTGATGGAACAAAATTGACAACTTTAATTAAAAATTTTGTAGCTTCGCAGTTGTCAATATCAGGAAGGACTTATGTAACTGCAGCAATTATATATCATGACGGCCCTTCAATAACATCCGGACATTACACAGCTTATTTAAAGTCTAGAAATGGCTGGTCATTCTGCAACGATTCTGTTTTAATTTTCAAAAAAAAATTGCCGTATGACCTTAAAAACTCTTACCTGGTGTTTTTAAAACCAAAATTTTAGGGAAATAATCTCGGGATGTGCTCTGTGGAATTTCAAGAAGTTCTAATGGCTCCTACACAATTTGGCCTTGAGGATAAGTGTAGTTCAGAGACATAACTTCTAACCATAAGACTGGACGTCATGGAGAAATAAGTGCACTTTGAATGAGTTCAGAAAAACTATTTCTTTTTATAAGCTAATTGAAGCAGCCAATCAAAACATAGAGTAGAGGGAATGTAAGTCTGCAATGCTGTCTACTGTTTTACATTGCTTTGTGATTGAAAGTGATGTAGAGAATTAAATAATTGTACTAGTCATAGAGTTAGTGTAAGTCTGCTTCATAGTAAGCAGTATCAGTGTCATAGGAAATGTAGAACATGACTGAGCAAGAAGAGGAAGATATTACTATTCCTGGATTGTGAAAATGATCTTCAACATTTTAATTCTGAAAGTTGCAGAAATGCCAAATGACGGGATTGGCTTACAAGAAATCCAGGAGTTATAAATGGCTCTGACAAGATTTGGCCTTGTGGAAACTTGTGGTAGAGAGCAAGAAGTCATTTATTGCATGTAACATGTTTTTAAAAACGATGGATATTTTCTTTCAGAAAGTGGCGGGCTGAAAGTAATAACAGCACAACAGAGTGTAAGCTGTTCATAGGACATCCTTTGACGTCATGGAAAGTAAGTTAACTTTAAGGAGTTCTGAATTCTGATTTGTTATGTTGTATGGGTTTTTTAAACACAATCATTTTGATTGTGTTTTTTTTTCCCCGCTGTTATATGATGAATACCTTCAAGTCACTGAGTTTAGTGAATTTTGATACATTCTGAGAACAGCAAAAATAAACCATTTAACATGTATAATTAATTCTGTACTGTTTGCATTTATGATGTATATGTAGAACTGTGTAGGAGGCATGGAGAAGGTGAGGCTTCTGTAAGTGTCAAAGTTGTTGCATGCAGTGCTGCGCTTCTGCATATTCTTTCATATGCTAGACTACATCTGCACAATGAGATACCTAAGCAAAGGAAACACAAGTGATGTGATTGTGAAATGAGCAAAATAAATTGCACGTATTTCATTTACATCACCTGTGTTTCCTATCATTACGAAGCACATTGTGTAGATCAAGTTTAGGTCTGTCCAGGGAAACATAGGAGGTTTGGACTTTGTTCAAGAGTGCAGTGGACATGACTCACTTCATTGGTAGACCTTCACATATATTATGTCCTCTATTCTCTTCAACAACTCGAAATTTCATCTGCAACCCTGAGTAGGCCTCACCTCAAACAAACCTCTGGATAGGAGACATCTTATTGGCATCCTGAAGCAATTATTTAAAATTTTAGTGTCTTGCGACACTTTTCTGAGACAACAGCAATGCAAAAGATGCACCATATTTTAAGATAGGCCTCACTTCATCTGCATCAAGATACTGTTAGTTTAAAATGTATATCTTTAGGACTGTGTAGGGGGCCTGGAGAAGCAGAAGCTTCTGTAAGTGTCAAAGTTGTTGAAAAACTGTTTGTCCTTCAATCTTTTCCCTTGTCTTTTGTAATTTTTAAATACATGTTTTAATATTTTTCAAATGTTTGTTCTCTCTTTCACAGATTGAAAGTATAAAAACAAAGTGAGTAATTTAACGACAATTATAAGGTAAATGTTTTGTACTCTTTTCGTTACATTTCTATCACATTTAACTTCTATTAGTTCCACTGCTTCATTTCTTTAACCCTCAGTTTCCTGCCTTTGCTACTTCCCTCATTCCTTTCTCTATTACCTACTTACTCAACTCCTTCCACTCTTTTTCTCAGTCCCTCTCTTCTCATAGTTCCTCACTCTTGTTCACTCACTCCGTCTCTATTACTCTTAGTGTCTTTGACTGATCACTCTATCACTATTTGTTCATAATGCTTTCTCTGTGTAGTTGAAGCACACTAAGGGGCATATTATGAACACAGCCAATAAAATTATTTCTCTTTTTATTGGCAGAAAACTGGTGCAAAAGTGGTTTTAGCGGCAGTTTTCTGCCGCAAAAGCAGCTTTAGCGACACATTTCTGCCAATAAAAGCTGCAAAACTTTTATTGCCTATGTTGATGATATGGCTCTATGTTACTTACATTTCTTTGCTATTTCAATTAATCTTTTTCTGTTATTTTTTGTTTTCTGTTTTCTATTTTTTCTCTGTTATTCCTCATGTTTTTTAATCTTATTTTGAACATTCACTCACATTCTCCAAGAAACTCTTCTTTGTTAATGTTATACTCTCTTTTTTTTTCTTTCACTTCGTTATCTATTTTGTTTTTCACAATTATACCCTCTTCCGTCTTTTCTTCGGTAAATAGATCTATTAAACAGTATCTCTTCTTTACTCCCTATAGCTGTCTTTCTTTTAACATCACTCTGTTTACTTTCCTTATACTTACTCTTTTTAAAAAAAAAAAAAAAATTTTGGTTAGCTCCCGGTCCGCGTACCGGGAAGCTAACCGGGAAGCGAACCAAAAGAAATAGAGCTTGCCAGAGTGCTAAACATTCTAGCAATTTTTTTTGAAAGGGAAGGTAGTTCTGAAAATAACTTTTTTTTTAAATATTTTTGTTTTATATATTTTTTTTTTTTTTGAACTTTTTTTGTTTTTTTGTATTTTTTTGAACGATTTTATATTTTTTTTGGTTTTTTTTGGGGGGGGGAAACAACAAAAAAACAGGCATTGAAAAGGGCTCAACAGCAAAAAAAAAATTACTGGGGGCGGTTAGGGCAATTATGGTGTTCATACGCCAGGTTGATAGCATTTATGCTCATATTGCCACATGCTAACAACGCACGACAGTGCATACAAGTGTGGATCATGTGGCCAAAATTTTCTTGTATGTTTGGCACAGTTTCCCGTGCCTCTGCTGGTGTCAATGAAATGGATATTCTTGATCTGGCCACAGGAGTTGATCTTGGATTTTCCTGCAAATCCCGTATTTCCGCCCGGCTATAATTCAGTGGATGCTTCCTTGTCATGTGCCTGTGCATAGTATGGTTGCCATAACTATATTTCTTATCCGTCCCTCTGGATAATTTTTCTTTACAGATGAGGCAGGTGACATACCTCGCATTCACTTTTTTTTGGCCACGAGGGATCGAATAAAACTGCCAGATGAAACTGGCTTTCTTATGGGAAACCCGGGGCACTTCTTCTAAGAACTGTGGTTCTTCTCCCTCCTCTTCATCCATTTCTTCCTCTTCCTCCTCAGTGTTGGTCATCACCTGGGGAGGTGGTCCTCTCTCCCATGAGGAGGTGGAGGTGGTGGTGGGGGTCCACCAGCTGAAGCAACTACTGAAGCCATTTCTGATATAGTAATAAAGGTCTTCCTCTCACAATGATGAAAGTCAGAGTGAGGAAAGAAGGAGGGGTTTTCATCATTTGGGAAAAACAATACTTCTCAACCAATGAAAAGTGTTATTTTTAGGTCACCTGACCTAGCCTTACATCATTATGAAACCAAAAGTGAAATGAACCAATGAAAAGTTTTATTAACAAGTCACATGACCTCTCACGCTCATGTTACGCGCTGCGGAACGCGCCCCGGTTAGCTTCCGGGTCGCTGAGATTCGCGCCTCGGTCCGCGCCCCGGGACACTTCCGGGTGCGCTAACGCGGTACGTCACAAGACGCATTACGCGGCAACGCGATACATCGCGCTTTCGCGACGCGCCGCGGATCGCTTCCGGAGAGCTGCGTTTCGCGCCTCGGTCCGCGCCCCGGGGCACTTCCGGGTGCGCTAACGCAGTACGTCATAAGACGCATTACGCGGCAACGCGATACCGTCACTATGTTGATTTCTTACCGGTTCGCGGACCAGGTCGCGGCATCAATTTGAGCTAACGGAAAGCTTCCCGGTTCGCGGACCGGGAGCGAAACAAAAAAAATTAAAAAAAAATTATTAATAAACATATAAAATATATTTTTGGATTTAAAGAAGAATACATTTTACAGCTATAGATATTAGCTTTTAAAAAACCAATGAAATTCACTGAAAAAACCATAGGTTATACACCATATATAGTTAGGAATTAGCATTTAAAAAACCTTATTTTACTCACACAAAACCAATGAAATTCCATATATAGTTAGTTGTACTAACTATATATCGCGCACCCGCAATCCACTGCTGATCATGTCACATATTACATCATTCATGACATGGTCAGTGACATCACTGATGACATCTCAAATGACATCACTGATGACATCACTGATATCTCAAATGACATCACTGATGACATCACTGATGACAACATCCAGTGACTGTATTTTTCTGTAAAGTTAAAATATGTCTTACATATTTAAGAATGAGTGGATGTAGAAGTGTCTGGATGAAGGATTTAGTAGGTGCGTGACTGACTGTATGAGTGAGTGATTAAATGTGTCTCACTGAGTGCATGGGTTAGTGACTAAACTGTCTTAATTTGTGCATCATTATGTCTGTTGTTCTGTAAACTGCTGCATGTGTTGATCAGTAGCTATGAGTAACTATATGGGTTATTGATTGGTTGCCCAAGAATTTGTATGGGAGACTGAGTGTGTATGTGGGTGGCTGGGAGGTGTATGACTCTGTGCATAGATGTATGGGTTCAAAAGTGCATGTGGAAACAGCTGTATGGGCGGTTGACTGTGTGCATGACTGTATTGGTGAGTGAATAGATATCTCAGTGCTACGTGTCAAAGTAAGTACATATGTAAAATACAGTACATGTGAGAGTTGACATATATAAATAACTGTGCATAAGAGCCAGTGAATGTGTGAGTGGCTGTATGGATCATTGTGAACTTGTATCCAGGATTGTATAAGAGAGTAAATATGTTTTAGTATATGTTTGAATAAGTAAGGTGTGTATAACTGTATAGTTGTGAAAATGGAGGTGTGATTGATTCTTTGCATGACTGACTAGGTGTGTAAGTAACTCCATGGATGAGTGACAGTCTGTGAGTGTCTGTTTACACTGAGTGTATCTAAGGTTATATTAGAGTCTGAAGAGGTTCATCGTATTATCACATGAATGATGTCATCAGTGATGTGATCAGTAATGTCAAATGAGATGTCATCAGTGATGTCATCAGTGATGTCATCAGTGATGTCATCAGTGATGTCATCAGTGATGTCATCAGTGATGTCATTTGAGATGTCATCAGTGATGTCATCAGTGATGTCACTGACCATGTCATGAATGATGTAATATGTGACATGATCAGCAGTGGATTGCGGGTGCGCGATATATAGTTAGTACAACTAACTATATATGTAATTTCATTGGTTTTGTGTGAGTAAAATAAGGTTTTTTAAATGCTAATTCCTAACTATATATGGTGTATAACCTATGGTTTTTTCAGTGAATATATATATATATATATCTCCTACTGGCGGTCGCCAGTAGGTATATATAGTTAGGATTTTTTCTCTATGGGATTTTTGAAAATTCTATGTCTAATAACTTTGGCGTTTGTGGACGGAATTGGCTGAAATTTTCAGGAAAATTGCACATTTTGTTTCTGAGCAGCCCTTGAAAATTTGGGGGGGGGCCGAGAAAAAAGGGGGGTCCCAAAACGTGTTTTTAACATTGAGTTTTCCATAGGGCGGTTGGCCTCACTTTTAGCCCGAACGGCTGAATGGATTTGCACGAAACTTGGCAAAATTGTAGGGACTGGTAGCCCGATGTGCCTTTTGTAGGTCTCAATATATGTGCTCCAGTGGATTTTGAGAAATTAACGTTTAAAAAAAGATATATATCTGTAACAGCGGACCTGGCAGCGTCCCAGGACGCGTACTTTACGCGCAACGGAGCTTTGTGAAGCGAAGCTGATTGGTTCTCCGGCGTCTGTCAACATTCCAAAAAGTCCGTAGCGGCCGCCATCTTGTCTGTCGGTAGGATCGAGAGACAAGAAGAGGTCAAAACAAAGGGGGAAATAACTATAAGGGGGCATAGTAGATCCTCGCTGACCCCCTAGGTTTGATGTGGAGGTTTTAAAAGGGCCCCGCGGGGCAAAAAAAAAAAATATTAATAATAATCGAACGGCTGAATGGATTTGCACGAAACTTGGCAAAATATTAGGGACTGGTAGCCCGATGTGCCTTTGCTAGGTCTCAATATATGTGCTCCAGTGGATTTTGAGAAATTAACGTTCAAAAAAAGATATATATCTGTAACAGCGCTCCGCTTCGCGTAACGGAGGTTTGCGAAGCTGATTGGTCATTCTGTCACTGGGCTATAGTTGGGCTACATCTGGCTGATATTTGGGCTACATTTGTTTTTTTGTGTGTCTGGCGGCCATCTTTGGGCTACATTGGGCTACATTGGGCTACATTGGGCTTCATTGGGCTACATTGGGCTACATTTGGGCTCCAACATATATATAGGCCAATGTAGCCCAATATATATTTTTCAAAGTTAATTTTCGTAAAAACCACTGGAGCATATATCTTGAGACATAGCAAAGGCACATCGGGCTACCAGTCCCTACAATTTTGCAAAGTTTCGTGGAAATCCATTCAGCCGTTCGAGCTAAAAGTGAGTCCAACCGCCCTATGGAAATGAAGGAAATGAATGGGTAATTTGTAATTAGCAAATAGCTAATCGCAAACTAGGAATGGTAAAGAATCGCTATTTATTCCTTAAAGTTCGCTATTTAGGAAATGCAAAAAACTTTGATGATACATATGGCGGTTCATCTCTAACAAGATAAGAAGCATAGGGATACATTTATGATGACTGGCGCATCACCAGGGATGTGTTAGTCATTCTGTGCCGCTGTTCCGTCACCTATGGTGTGCTGCATTTACAATGCGGCGCATCATGGGGCAAAAACAGCACAGATGCGTGATGTATCTGTGCCGTAAAGGTGGCGCATTGCTGGAGTTGTATCGCAAGTGTGATGAAGCTCCAGCAAGGGTCGGGGGTGCCCCTGTCGCAGGGTTTCTGTTCTCACACAGAACTGTGGACAGAGGATTGGAACCTCGGCGAATTAGGGTGTCCCAAAACTCACGTTAGTAATCAAAAACTCCTTAGCAAGCTAGGTACAGTGTCACATTGGATATAACAAACTCTCAATGTTTAGACAATCCAGAATATGAACTTATAGTACCTCAGGATACGTGGAACTCATGAACAGTCGGTCGTTATATATTTCTTAGAAACCAGAACATGGAGTTAAGAAGAACACATGTGTATTTGAAATGTTTATTTACTAATGCCGTCTTCTCAGGCGTAGTATCTTAGATAATACAAGTACACATATTATCAGTAGCAAAATTACCAGCATAGTTACTAGTACATAAAAAGCGAATGGTGATAGTATGTTAACATGCTGTAAATGAATAAGAGTTAGCAACACTTATAAGCAGCCGCGGGCCGTGGAGGGAGTTACGGTGAGGCAGGGAGGCGGGGAGGGGGAGAAGCAGGGTGGAGAATACAAGTACACATATTATCAGTAGCAAAGTTACCAGCATAGTTACTAGTACATAAAAAGCGAATGGTGACAGTATGTTAACATGCTGTAAATGAATAAGAGTTAGCAACACTTATAAGCAGCCGCGGGCCGTGGAGGGAGTTACGGTGGGGCAGGGAGGCGGGGAGGGGGAGGGGCAAGGTAGAGAGGGCTCCACCCTGCTTCTCCCCCTCCCCGCCTCCCTGCCTCACCGTAACTCCCTCCACGGCCCGCGGCTGCTTATATCTCACCCTCCCTAATACACATATTATATTATTTGCTAAGAAGGTCTCTTTGTGTTGGTTTAGGGCGTGCCCATACTTTAGTGTCTTAGATTTGAAGGAATCACATCAGCATACACCAGCTCTCTCTTCATGTGAACCGCATCAACTGTTGTGTATGTGTGTTCGGCAAAGCAATATAAAACCCGCCTCATGCCCAGAATTGGCAGAAGTTGCACTTATGTTATGAGTATGAAGTCGTGGAGATCAGACCTCATAACAATTCTGTATCGTGTTGTTCTTGAAACTTTAGCACTCGCTGTACAGATATAGTTTAACAAGCAAAGCAGATAGTAGAGCAATAACATATTATTCTCATGTAAACCACGATGAACTACTAGGTGGAAAGCTAAAGCAACAACTAAGTGTCGTGTGCAGAAGTTGCAAAAAAGGAAAAATGGCGTTTAAACCGGTAATGAGCCCATGCTAACTTAACACGGTGTAAAGATATCCAGGACCTAGATGACACCTCCCCATGATCCGGAAACGAACTGAATAAGATAATAGAAGTGCCATCTCATGAGAGCAGATTGCAAGTTTATATGTGGACGGTCCGCAAGGTAAAGCATTAAAAACTAGGAAAATTTAATGCTAAAGAAAAATAAAACAGCCAAGTACTTTATCGAGTCTTAAGCCAATAGGCAAGGTAAATAATAAAAACTTGACAAATAAGTCAATGAATTGTCAATGAAATGCTAGTACTCAGCATATCAAACATGAAAAAGGTCTATGACATAACTGTGTATGCAAAATAAGCTGCAACAGCCTCCAATAGGAAGTCACCGTCTTCATCCGAAAACAGTTCAGCCATCCAATTTAAAAGCGGAAAAGAACATACGTGCTCTCCCAGCCCCGGATCCTCTATCACCATCAGAGGACAGCTCGGTGGGTTTTCAAGAAAGCTCTGTTCCAAGAAAGACTGTGTTGCCGCCAGTAAATTCCAGGGACCAATTAGTCCATGCATCAATGCCACAGCCATAATCCTTTCGCCAGGACAAACCAACTCGTGAGTAATGATAGGAGTCATCAGCTGATTAAAGTCGACGTCAGGAGAAACCGGTCCGCAGAGACACAAATCAATGGCCCAATCGAAATCACAGGTCAGGCAGTGAAATACAGGCTGGACACAGGTGAAGTAGGAGAATCGAAAAGATAATCCACATGCCGTGCTTAATATCGCCAACGGCATTGTGCCATAATATTCTAGCATGCGATTGCGGAACAGTGTCAGCAGCTGCAGGGTGGGAGGTTGCATAGGAGGGACATCCATATTTAAAAATGTAAAAAAGCACAAGAGCGTCCGCTGGTAATGCAAGTAAAAATGCCAATCCACGAACCAGAGTGGAGAAAATAGAATGAAAGGAAGCAGGGATGACTCCAAAGATTTTCTCAAATGAAGTCACGAGACCACTGGTAACAACTTTAAAAAAGTGCGCCAGGGTCTTTGTGGAGGATGCGTTAAAGATAGTCGGAACCATCTTGCTGAAATTGAAAGGCAAATCTGAATTGAAAAGGGTCTGCACCTCTGTACGGGTGTTCGCTATGTGAAGCACGAAAGTTTCACGGGCCGAACTCAAGGCCACCTCTCTCTGAGACAAAAGAGCTCTTATTCTTGCCATGCCGTTGAAATCTGTCCCAAGGTTTGTATTTGTGGCCAGATTGAAAACTCCCTATGTTCATGTGTGGGAGGAAATAGAACATTTCTGCAGCAAATAACCCGTTCACTTACTGTTACGATAAAAGGAATACTTTTAATTAACTCAGAACAATCTTCATTATTGAGCATCAAATAACTACCATTTTCCAACAACTTGAACGTGGGGATGATAGCAGGAACTGGCGTGCCTTGCAACACGCAAGCCATATTTGGTCGGTGTTTGTTGCATGAACCGTGTAACTGTATGTGCCTACACATTAGTGAATGATCTGGCGTCTCAGTGCATTCCTCTCCATTCAGATAAACTTCTTGATCATCTTTGAAACATCTGTATGTGTATGGAAGCGACCAGACCTCATGAAGAAAAGCACTACCTAAAGGTTCATAACGACCTATTGGTATATATTTCATACAATTTGAAAACTTATATAAAGCAAAAGGCAGCGTTATTAAACCGTGGATAAGGCACGTTGCCAAAAAACCCGCAATCCTCTGCTGATGATGTCACTGAGCATGTCATGAATGATGTAATATGTGACATCATCAGCAGTGGATTACGGGTAATAGTATCTCTAGTTTACTCCCCTATAGCTGTCTTTCTTTTAACATAAGTGTCTGTTTCCTTCCCTTATACTTACTGTTTTTGGTTCGCTTCTGGTTCGCGTACCGGCGAGCGAACTGGGAAGCGAACTAAGAGAAATAGAGGTTGGCACAGTTCCAAATATTGTACCAATTTTTTAATAACGGGGAGGTAGTTCTGAAAAGAACTTTTTTTTTATTGTTTTTGTTGTTTTATATTTTATTTTTCGGAACATTTTTTTACTTTTTTTGAATTTTTCTGAACAGTTTTATATTTTTTTGGGTTTTTCTTGGAGGGGGCAATGAAAACGATTCATTGTAAAGGGCTCAACAGGAGCAACAAAACAAAAAAAAAAAGTATTTATTATTTTGGGCGTTTCGTACAAACTTGCATATGATAGTCAATAGCTCTGTTGATCAGAGTGATGCTTTTTTCTCCGTAGGAAATGAATCCATCGCAAAATACGCAGATGTGTTTTACTTCACCAAATTTCATTTGTATATTTGGCACCATCTCCCTGCCCTCTGGTCCCGTTACTTCCGGTACAACAGATCTTCTGGCCATAATAGGGAGATTATCTAGGTCGTTCCGAAACTGTGCAGCACTGTAGTTGTTAGGATGCCACCTAGTCATATGGCGATGCATTGTGTAGTTTCCGAAACTGTATTTTTTCTCGGTTCCTCTGGACAGTCTATCTTGACATATAAGGCAAGTTACGTATCTTGCATTTACTTTTTTCTGACCTTTGGGAATTTTAAAAAATTGCCAAATGAAGTTTTCTTTCCGGTGAGACGTCCTGGGCTGCTCAGGCAAAAACTGCCTCTCTTCGTGCTCGTCGTCCTGTTCCTCTTCTTCCTCTTCTTGTTGAATTATAACTTGAGCAGGTGGTCCACTCTTCCTTGGATGTGGTGGAGGTGGTGGGGAAGCACCAGCTGAAGCTACTAAAGAAGCCATTGCTCAGTGATCACAAAGGGTCTTTCTCTCACAATGATGAAAGTCAGACTGAGGAAAGAAGGAGGGATTTTCATCATTTGGGAAAAACAAGAGTTCTCAACCAATCAAAAGTGTTCATTTTAGATTATATGACCTAGTCTTACATCATTAGGAAACCAAAAGTGAAATGAACCAATGAAAAGTGTTATTACCAAGTCACATGACTTGCTGTGTTTACGTTAAGCGCTTTGCAGGGCCTCCCGGTTTGCTTCCAGAAACCTGCGCTTTGCGACTCGCTTCGCGTACCAGTTCGCTAACGTAGCACGTCATATGACGTATCACGCGACAACGTGAAACGTCATGCGGACGGGAGGCGTCACGATGTTGTTTTCTAACGCGGCACTTGCGGTAAAGAAACGTTTACCGGCTCGCGGTCTATTTCGCGGCATCAAGGTCAGCTAACGGGAAGCTTCCCGATTCGCGAAGCGGGAACGAAGAAAAAAAAATATTTAAAATTTTTTTTTATTCATAAACATATAAAATATATTTTTGGATTTAAAGAAGAATACATTTTACAGCTACAGATATTAGCTGTTAAAAAACCAATGAAATTCACAGAAAAAACCATAGGTTATAGACCATATATAGTTAGGAATTAGCATTTACAAAACCTTGAAAATTCACTGAAAAAACCATAGGTTATAGACCATATATAGTTAGGAATTAGCATTTAGAAAACCTTATTTTACTCACACAAAACCATTGAAATTCCATATATAGTTAGTTGCACTAACTATATATCGCGCACCCCCAATCCACTGCTGATGATGTCACATATTACATCATTCATGACATGGTCAGTGACATCACTGATGACATCTCAAATGACATCACTGATGACATCTCATTTGACATCAATGACCACATCACTGATGATATCATTCATGTGACAATACAATGCATCTCCTCACATTTTAATATAACCTCTGTTTCACCCAGTGTTAAAAAGAGAGTATAATTTTTGAAACCATTGACACACCAATACTAGTTACTACATACGCACTCACTGATTGCTACGTCTACACACACCTTCACTCATTCACCCATACAATCATTCATACATACAATCACTCATCTTTACAACACTATCATATGCACTCATGCACCTATACAGACACTCACAGTCTGCCACTCATCCATGGAGTTACTCACACACCTAGTCAGTCCTGTAAAGAATCAATGACACTTCCATTTTCTTGTCTATACAGTTAAACATAGAGCACCTTACATTTTCAAACATATACTAACACATACTTACCTTCTTATACAATCATTGATACAAGTACAGATTGATCTGCACAGAGTCACACACCTCCCAGCTAGCCACACACACACTCAGTCTCCCATACAAATACTTGGGCAATCAATCAATAACCCATATAGTTACTCATATAGCTACTGATCAACACATGCAGCAGTTTACAGAACAACAGACATAATGATGCACAAATTAAGACAGTTTAGTCACTAACCCATGCAGTCAGTGAGACACATTTAATCACTCACTCATACAGTCAGTCATGCACCTACTAAATCCTTCGTCCAGACACTTACACATCCACTCATTCTTCAATATGTAAGACATATTTAAACTTTATAGAAACAAAAAATCACTGGATGTTGTTATCAGTGATGTCATTTGAGATGTCATCAGTGATGTCATCAGTGATGTCACTGACCATGTCATGAATGATGTAATATGTGACATCATCAGCAGTGGATTGCGGGTGCGCGATATATAGTTAGTGCAACTAACTATATATGGAATTTCAATGGTTTTGTGTGAGTAAAATAAGGTTTTCTAAATGCTAATTCCTAACTATATATGGTCTATAACCTATGGTTTTTTCAGTGAATTTTCAAGGTTTTGTAAATGCTAATTCCTAACTATATATGGTCTATAACCTATGGTTTTTTCTGTGAATATATATATATATATATATATATATATATCCAATGCAAAGTACCCCAAGATGCTCTCCCTGCAATAACAATGTAAATATTGTTCCCGGTAGATTGTATGATCCTTCATATCAAAATGTGACCTCAACCAACGCCGTGGCTATTGACACTTATTTTATCGAAAAGGAAACTTTATGTGGGAGGCTTTACTTGTGACAAGTCATGTGGGAACTTAAGCAGTGTCATGTTCTACTAAATGTGTGTATGGTCTTTTATTTCAGTTGGATTTCATTTATTGACTTTGTGTACTTTCAGCCATGGGTATCCTAGATTCTTAATCTAGGCCCCTCTTGGTTTCACCTGGCCAGAAGAGCACAGTACTTAGGCAAAGGTTCTTGGCATCTACTGGACACTCCTCTAGCTAGGACTGTGTGAAAATGTGCACGGTGCAGGGCCTTGCAGAAAGGCCTTTTTAGGTCGAGCCTGGGCAGCACATGCGCAGCTCTGCGATGCATGCTGTAATCAGTTATGGACTTTAAGCTCCTCCTACTCTCTGCCCATATTTTTCTTTGGTAAGTCATTGTCCACAGTAAACTTGGGCTGTTCATTTGTCAATAGGCTTAGTAGTGCCTCCTTAGTACCACCTGGTTTCACTTTGTAACATCCTATGGCAACACCCCCTTTTATGTGTTAGTCTGTAGGCTTTAATTGCAGCCTCCGAGCACTATTTTCTCAAATAGCTTTGTCCTGCCTGCTGTTGCAGTCAGCGGTACAAAAGGGGGTGGTTATGGATGGGGCATTTGAACAAATCAAACACTCCCACCCAGTCAACAGATCTGGGTTTGATCCATCACCGTTCTTTAGTCCATTCTGCCCCCCCAGTTCAGACATAACCATATGCAAATCAGTCTGCCCCTGTGCCTCATTGGAACAGTCCAGCCCGAACTGCCAAGCCATGCCTTCCCTGGACCGGACAAAAGCTTCCTAGGACCCCCTTTTGTACCGCTTTGTTCGCCATAAGTTGGCAGGGTATGCTCAGACGTGAGTCCCTTGCTCACTTTGCCACTGGATTCAAGCAAGCCTGGCTGAAGACGGCTGAAATGCCAGAAACCGGTCCTAGGAAGCTTGTTTCCGGTCCAGGGAAAGCATGGCTTTGCAGTTCGGGCTGGACTGTTCCCATGAGGCACAGGTTCAGACTGATTTACATATGGCCATGTCTGAACTGGGGTGGCAGAGTGGGCTAAAGAACGGTGATGGATTAAACCCAGATCTGTTGACTGGGTGTGAGTGTTTGATTGGTTCAGATGCTCCGTCCATCACCACCCCCTTTTGTACCGTGCTGTTGCAGTCAGGGCATGCTCTCCAAACGCTTGTTAAAAACAGTTTACAGCCCGCGCGGCAAACGCATTTACAATGCAATAGGTCTCGCATTTATATGAGTTTAAGCTACTGGTATTATAAATGAGTGATTTTTATTTGTGTTTTAAAAGCAACACATAAATAAAAGGCATTGTCACTTACAATGTCAATAGCGCAAACTCTCGCAAATGGTAGACCTACTGCATTGCAAATGCTTGTTTTACAAGTTCCCAATAAAAGTATTGAACGATTACTAACCTCAACAATGAGGGACTTGCAAATGCCTAACAAGGCTAAGGTTTATCCATGGAAGTTTCGGATCACCTAATCAAACTTCAAGAGTATTAAAATCCTCAATTTTTGAAATGACTCTGAAAACGGCCATTGAACCCATTTGCTGCTGGTTTCATTTTTTTTTCTTCATCTTTTCTTCTTCCTTTGTGTGGAACCTCCGGAAAGTAGAATGCTGCAAGCCACTGAATACCAGGAACTTCTATTTAGGCTTGGACTCTTCCGCAACGAGTATGTACTTAATCGTAAGGGTTGGTGTGGAGGAAAACACTCGGATACATTGAACATTTGAATGGCAGACTCAATATTTTTTCCTTGTATATTTAATGACTTTATAAGAAGTACTAGCAGCCCGTCCCGACGTTGTCCGGGTATGAAATAGAATGTGTGTAATGTGTGTATTTGGCAAGGCAATTGGTTTTAAAATCTCGCGGTAGACAACATTTTTTGTTTCATTAGAATAGGGACGGAGAAGGCCCAGCTGCAGCCCTGGTTGATGTTAGCAGGCGCGTGTAATTGGTGTAGTGATACGCCGCCTGAGCCCGGCTACAGCCCTGGTTGATGTTAGTAGGCGCATGTAATGTCGTTGAATGAGAGAGTTATCGGCCGCGAGTAAATCAGTTTAATGAGAGTTGAGTGACAGCGAGTAGGAGAGGCTGCTGTAATTGCCCCCGCAGACACGCTCATTTGCGTGTTCCCCCACTTGAGCCCCAGATGCAGGCCTGTTTGATGTTATCAGGCGCGTGTAATTAGTGTACTGATCCGCCACCTGAGCCCGGCTAGAGCCCTGGTTGATGGTAGCAGGCGTGTGTAATTTCGTTGAATGGGAGAGTTCAGTAACAGCGCGCAGGAGAGGCTGCAGTAACGTTACTTACAAGGCCTCCAAGTGAACGCGTTTGTCACGCCCCCAGCACACGGCCACAGCAGACGATCTTCTGATTAATATACGACCCACATGGCTTGAAGGGCGGAACGTAGCACACCCCCCAGTGTTTCTCATGCCCCCAGCGTGCCCCTTGATGCGGCGCAATTGCGTTCACATGGCATGAAGGCCGGACACATGCTCCAGCGTTTGTCACGCCCCCAGCGTGCCCCTTGATGCTGCGCAGCAACGTAATTGGCACTTGTATGTACGACTCACATGGCACGAAGGGCGGACACACGCCCCCAGCGTCTGTCACGCCCCCAGCACACGCCCACAGCCCACGATCTGATGGCTGTACCACACGCCCCCAGCGTTAGTCACGCCCAATCCAACAGCACAACGCAGACACGCCCACAAGGGACTACTTTGCTGGCAGGGTTCTTTTACCTTTTAAATGTATAGAGGAGTTGACCTAACGGCTAAGGAGCTCGACCTCGGACCTGGGGATCTGGGTTTGAGTCTTGGTAACTACGCCAAACATCCTGTGATTCTGGGCAAATCACTTAATCTCCCCGTGCCTAACAAAAATGAATGTGTCCTCATGTAATGTAACTGGTGATATGTAAAGCGCTCCGATACCTGATTCAGTTCGGGTCAAGTTCGCGCTAGATAAAACTCTACAAAAAAATATATATATATGGTGGCCGTCTGCATAGCCTATGTCCTTCTGCTGCAACTGCCCTTTCAAACTCTGTATTGGGTGTTCTGATTGGTGCTGTGGTTACTGAGATTACCCGCCTCAAAGGTTTGGGCTCTCTCTTTATAATATTAGTATGGATAAGTTTTTTGTTCAGTCAAGATTCAATAGTGCAAGAAAAAGGATCTTCTCCGCCTCCAGGATGTTTTCTCAGTTTATGGGTGAGGGGAAAGGAAGTCAGTCCAAGTCGTATTTAAATTAATTCAGTGTTTAAGCGTTCCTTGGAGACTAGTAGCAGAGGACAAATGGTGGCCGGTGTAGACAGTGTGTTTCAATAATCGGAGCTTGCCTTTTTTACCCTTGTTGTGTGAAATATTAAAGGTGCATAACAGCCTTGCTGTACAAGTTACAACCAGCCATTAAATAAAGCCATTCTAAGTCTGGTCTTCTAGGCAGTTTGTGTTCTATCTTTTGTGAGATTTATTGTTCGCTTTCAGTGGGCTTAGAGCCCGCCCATTGCTTACCATTGGCTGGCTTCATTGTCCCTCTTGTTTGTTTGCATCTTATTTGTTAGTGTCTTTGGGATTTCCCTCCTCTTTTTGTTTGACCCTACCCTGGATCATTGATGGATTACTTCTCTTTCCACTGCTCCCTTTTCATGGACTACTTTTTTTGTTTCAACATCCTTCCAGAGTGCATGTGTTTTCATAGCTGCCTCTCTCGTGTACTTCTCCCTTCTGCCGTGCTAGTTTATCTTAATCTTATGCTGCCCCTCTACTTCTCCCCCACCCTCTTCCAAGATGTCCTTGTGTGCTTATCCCCTTCATGGCTTTTTCATTTGTGGTTCTCTCCCCATCTTCAAGTTGTGTGCTTGTCCATTTGCTACCCCCTTGTTCTTCAGTGTTTCCTCATATCCACGCCCCAGAATGCTTTGTCCTCCCGAACTCCTGTTGCCCCCTAGCCCTTAATGATTATGCACACTACCACCTGCTCTACTTTTTACCCACTAATTCAATCCAATTCATCAAACAAAAAGAAAAAAAAGCATAGGCCCCAAAGGTGACGCCTATCAGCTTTTCCAATTTTTCCTCTGTAAAGGCTCTTGTCGATCCACGGGGAGCAATACAACTATTAAGACATTTATCAATCACTACAACTAGTGTAGGCTGATGAACGTTCAAATATGCGTGGCATAAATAACTACACTAGATGGTCCTTACAGACCATAATGAGCTAGGGTGAGTTTGGGGTCTTCACCTTCCCCAAGAACTTTTAGTATAAAACACAGATGCCAACTACTGCAGTTATATGGATCAGCAATTGGATTGACGAGAGCACTCCTGGGTGTAAATTTACATCAATCTAAAAGAGGTAGATGGTGCAGATTGGTTAATTCTCCTGAGTATGAGGATGAGACGGTATCAAAGCGCTGCCCTCGCAGCATGAGGGGCATCTTCAACTTGCACTCGATGAAAAGTTGTAAATAAATGATTCACTTTTTAATAAACTCTTCTCAATTAACTATTGAGTTGTCACATTTTCTTTGATTGTTTCACTCATTATTCATGCATAACGGTGATTCTCACTTGATGACATAAATGTAATTATACCTAGATTCATGTGCCCAATGCATTTCGGGCTGTTGCCCTTTGTCACAGGCTTAATTCTGAAACATAGAAAAAACTTTAATTCAGTACTATGAATGGCAGACTTACCATTAAACAATAAATATTTTGGATACGCACAGCCTGTGGTCATGGGATGAAACAATAACCGGTTGTCGCGTGCAAACAAGGCTTCACTGTCCAAACCAAACAGTGTTCGGGAAAATGTACCAAATATTGCAACCCCTAAATAGGGGTTGTCCCCTGGTGCACAGCGTGAAGGAACAAAACAATGTTTTAATAACATTTTTTTTACCAGATTAGAATGGCAAAGTCTTTTGAAACTGATAAGTTTTTATTTGAAGATCACTTATTTTCAATTATCATTATTTTTCTCATTGTTGAATATTTTCACAACGTGTCACATTTGAGTCACTCAAGATGTAAATAGGTCCAAAATCATAAAGCCATAATCCCAATGCATTTCAGGCATTGATGTTGCCCTTCGTCAGGGGATCAATCTAGGGGGAAACAAAAGTTGAGGGCTCTTAAAAAGGGAGAATCTCGGAAAGGCTTGAAAGTCAGCTTAGAAATGTTCACGCTGTGCACCAGGGGACAACCCCTATTTAGGGGTTGCAATATTTGAGACTTGCCATTAAACATAGCTTAATTACTGTTAGTGCCATGTGTAACAAAAAAGAATGGGGAACGTTCATGTCCAATGAATGCTGGTAACAGTGAATGGAAAGTCCACATGCAGGAGATATCCTTTGAGCTTAGTGAAAAAATTAAAATAAGTGCAATTAAATGCAGAGGCATAGTGTAAACGCCCTGGCAACCCCATATGGATGAGCCGCTAATGGGTATAGCCCTTTGCAGTGTGTCTGAATATGATTCTCTGCCCCTTATTTATCAAATTAGACTCCTTAAGATCAGGAGAGACTGTGAGGCAGCAGGACTGACAAATGTGTCAGTAAAGAAAAGAAAAACACACCGACTGCCCAGGAACTGGTGCGTACGAGAAGTTTCAAGTCACCTTTGACAAGAGACGAGGCTTGGAAAGACCCCCATCGATGTCCACTGGTCGGCTATTCTGGTGTTACCGGATGTTGCCTGTTCGGTCATAGTTTTATGTCCATTTGTATAGCGCACTAATCACCCGTTAATTTATCCAGGCGCTTGGGCAGGTATATAGGTGTGTGGTCCCCAGACCTTCAGCTGCTTGCATAATTCAAGACGTGGAGATTATCAGGGTGCATTTAATCATTTTACTGAGCCCTAATGAGCTTTCACTTCTGTTTGAAACAACTTAATATATATTACTAGACCTACTACTTTTTGTGTGTAATTGTTTAAATGAATATCTGCAAGGTGGAATTTAGTGTCTAATGCACTTTATCAATAAGAAGCAACATCCAATTACAAGAACACCCAATGTAATAAAACACATTTCTTGATCAGGAAAAGGCTTACAGAAGATTGGCTGCAAGTCCAGCTTTGGACTCTTAAAGCTGTGCGGACAACTGGAGAAAGAAACCCAGAAATCAAAAATCTTTTCCTTACATAACTGAAAGGAGCGGCATCTGTTATAACTTCAAATTGGTTTCAATAAAACTTTCTAGAACATGATACAGCATAAAAAGCACATAGGCAGGCTCTATTATGTTGGTCAAACAAAGTAAGCAAAAAAGGAAGACTGAGCTCAAAAGCGACCTTAGAATATGCAATTAAGAGGTCTGTGACCAGACGTTTTATGGCTATGTAACCTAGTAGTAGCGACATTAAAGTTTTTTTAAAGAGTCGATAGTGTAGTGTCCTGGGGACACGGGCGAGGGCTACTGGGACCCAGCCGTCTGGGTTCAGGAGGTTGCCTTGGTTGACCTGGGTCTGCCCTACTATGTCTGTGTGAGAAATTGAGGTGCTGGTTGAGGGTGGTGGGTGAAACCCTACTCAAGCAACAGTCGCAATCCTTGTCAGGTGAACCACAAAAAGTCACTAACATAAATATGTGGTTAACCCTCTGGTAGTTTGGGACAAAACCCTGCTGTCTTAACTAAGGCAATGTGGAAAGTATTTATGCAGCACACAATTGCAACACAAGAAATCTCCTTCCAATTGTGCAAGAGTGAAAATTGATAAATTATTTGACACCAAACTGTCAAAAATCCAAATAGGAGACCAGAGATATAAATTTCAAAGAACTAAGTGGAGTATGGTGCCTAAAAGCGCCACTCGCCTTTCTTTGTTTTTCTGGCTGACTATGATGTAGCGTGGACCAGGTTAGTCCTGCTGAAAAAGTAATCTTCTGCGTGAAGTTTTGCTCACAGTGAAGGAAGCCACGTGGGGCAGGGAGAGCATCGCCGATTGTCATTACTGTAGTGCAAAGAGCAAGCCAGGTGCTGCGGACTGTCATTGTTGAAGCTTAGCATTTCCAGTCACCGCTGGCTGCCGAGGTTACAGCACGGTGGACAGTCCTCGCGTTGACAATTGTCATTGTAGCGCAGAGTCTAGGTCAGCCAAAGCTTCACATTTGCAGTCTGTGTGGGAGGCAAGATCTTGACCATTCATGGTTAAGAGCCGAAATCGTAGGATTTCTCCGTTTCTTCTAGGAGGAGTTGCACTGATGCCACACCAATGGTCAGGGACCTGAGGAGCGCCTCTTGAGATCAGAACACACACCTACATAGGCCAGCAGGGCAAATGCAGATCCAGTACAATGCAGTTATAGGGAGGTCCCTGGAGCTTGTTGTGTCCCTGTAACTCAGAATAGGTCAGCCAGCGTGCCCTTTGACCTAAGTCACTTTAGTCTGGGATGAAGGGTGTAGGTCCAGTCTTCCTTCTCAGACAGCTAGTGGGGGCAAAGCAGGATGGTCCAAGTCCCAGCGCTTGCAGCCTACATAAATCTTATGCCTTTCTCCTAGCACAGCAGACGTGCACAGCCACGAGACAGCTGGCGAAATTGAATTTGTTTTGGCTAAATTTTATAGCCCAGCGTTAATTATAGCCCTCTGCTTTTACTTGATTAACTGTTTTAAATACCTGTTTTTGCTGCTTTTCATTCGCACTTTCAAATTGTGGTCACGCCCACACCTCAGTCCACCGCAGGATTTCCCCAATTGATGTGGTGGGTGCCGGCTTTTTAGAAACCCTGTGTTCTGGTTGGTGGAGGTTAGTGGGGGCGGAGCAGGACAGTCAATAACCTGGTCCTCATCATTCCACGGTCTTATAACCCTGCTGCCTATGAATACTGCACATTTTTCAACTTTGGGTGACTTTAACTTGCACCTGGAGGACCAGACATGTAACATCAGTACTACTCTCATTTCTGATTTGGCAGCTACGAACATTAACTTACACAATTCTGGCCCCACACTAGATACTATTTTTTTCCAGCTTGTATACCATCATTGCTCCTCAGCGTTCCCTCTATGCTGGTCTGACCATTTTATTACTGGTTTCGTTTCGTATCTCCTGAAAACTGAGTCTGCTATCCCTACTTTTAGGAAATTAACTAGAAACTGGAAAAGACTAGATATGACTGCTTTAAATAATATTCTGTCCCCTAACATGCCCATCTCCAAACAAATGTTGGATACTCTCGGACACCCTACAAAAAAATGGCTCCTCAACGCTAATTAAATGGGGGGGGGGTTGGAAGCGCACTCCCTATTCTAATGAATCAAAAACAGGTCAAACAAATGTAAACAATTTTAAAGCATTGGTGCTGCAGCGTAACACTTGCTGTCTATCAAGTGTTGAATTTCATGAAATAAGAAAACCACCAAGAATGGCTGAACACGCTGCGCACTGTGCAAATCTAGTCCGGGGGGACTCTATTCAAATCATCAAGATGATACAAAAAACATGACATAATATAACAATGTTTCAAACAACTTGTTGTTCAGAAATTCTTGTAAGTGTTTAATACTTAATATCTCATGAATTATTATAACATGGTTAATGCATGTTTTAAGATTTCATAGTACAAAAACAAAACCTATCACTGGTTCATTGAAATCATGAAAACCATTACATTCTACTAAACATTGAGATATAATCTTCCATTCATGAAATTAATAACAAAACATTTGGTGTAATGACCGATGCATTTCGGGACAGTGATGTCCCTTCCTCAGGGGCAATCTGTGAAAGCAAAAAACGACAATTCAGGATGAACAGTAAAAATACTGACAATATACTACAAGTAGCTGATGCTGTGAATGGTGACCAATCCTTAGGCGGGTCATAATATACTGTTGTGTCACAAGTCACCAATTGTATTAATGCATGTGCTGCATGATCCGCAGTATAATGAATATAGTAATGAATTAGTAATGAAAACCATTTCAATCACAAGAAAAGTGATTGAAAATAATGACTTAAAAAAGCGAGGTACCTAGCTGTTTTCACTTACCGGCGCCGAAAACGCCAGGCGTATGTCAGCGCAATCTTCCAAAAAGTGCTCACATGCTGTGCTTGCTTGTTCGAGATGCCTATCTGTAAAAATATGTACACGTTTGTACTACACCTCCCACGTACAAAATGAACAAACGATATTGCTACACTGCTGTCAGGAACTCACCGATTTAAGAATTGGGAGAAATGAATCAACCACCGTCCTCTGCTGTTCTCTTCGTACGATAAAGCGAGTGCAACCGAACAACGCGTCTAACCGTTGATTTAGCTACTGTCATTAAAATAAAAGGGGGACAACGAATGCTCTATCGAGCTCCGAAGGAGCCGCCATCTTAGTGCGGGGTATCTCAGACTAGCCTGCATCTCCTATTGCCTGAATTATATAATAAGTACACGGCTCAATACCTATAAAGACATTAAATAATGGCGCTGAAAAAATTGCGCTGGACGCCGGAATACGATTAAAAAGGTAAGCCCTTAAGAACTAGAGTTAATGCGAATCAAAGTTCCACATCACAACAAACGGTAGGGAGGAGATCAAACTGAAATATGATGATTGGTGAATGTGAGGTTGAGGTTAACAAAAGCAAGTGTAGAGGAAAAGAATTAATATTTAGTTAAAGATATGTGAATGGAGTATTGTAAAACGTGAAAGATAAGCAAAGAGGAAAGAGAAAAAAACGAAAAACATGTTAGTTAGAAAATTCCAAGTGCACACAAACTATATCAATACTTAATGCAACGATTCTTGTATGTAGAATGATAAAAGCCCACAGGTTCACGTCTCCATGTTCACGGACATGGTTATGTCTCTATACCAAGAGTTATTCTGATAAACAGTTGGGTCTCAACGGAATAGTTTCGAAGTTACCAAACTTTGAAATTAATGGTGAGCTGAAACCAACAAATGACATTGACATTTAATATGCATGCTCAACATTACAGTAATGGTAAATCTGACATCCTTTACAGAAAGCAACTCATGTCAAAGCGGTCATTAAGACCGGTTGGATGCATAGTGCCCAAGGTTTGGATCCAATGTAGTTCTCGTAACAAAAATCTATCCATTCATTCCTGGTTTACAATGAATCTGCTCTACGACTCGGACCCGTAATTAGGAAAGGGAATGTTTTGCTTCTTCACAATGAACCGCTAAACTAGATGTGGAATTCCTAGTGCGAATCCTAGTCTTATGTTTGGTGATTCTAACTCTAAGTTTCCTTGTGGTTTTGCCAAAATACGCTTTACCGCATGGGCATTTTATGCATTCGATAATGTTAACTGAGTTTCAATCACTCGTGTGTCTGAGTTTAATCTTTTGGCCTGATAATGGGTGTGTCAAAAAATCTCCAACTGTCACATTGTTGCAGTGAGTACAACTATTGCATCGTTTTGTCCCTAGGTACTCCTGCTGTGTATTGCTCTGTGTTTTCCTAGATAGAAGTGTCCGCAAATTTCTACCCTTGGTGTAAGCAAAAAGGGGTCTCTCAGAATATATGCCTTTAAAGTCTAGCTCGTGTTGTAATAGATCCCATCGTTTAGTGATGTCTTTTACTGCGTGTGAAACCGTTGAGTATCTGGACACAAACTAGACGTGTTTTAGTTGGCACGTATGAGACCTTTTGAGTCAGACCACATTATCTCAAATACAGAATGGTGGAACAACATGTATTGTCGATTCATCGACATTTGCCTGATATGGAAGGCATCTGAACAATCGCTAGTGACCATGATAAATCAATTGAACAATGCAAATCCTCACATACGATTGACATTCAACATTCACAAGGATACCATACATTACCTGGATGTACAGATTGAGAAGTTACCAAACAACCAATTTCGAACTTCAGTCAGTCAAATTTACTTTATTCGGTTTATGTGCAGACCATAAAAGCATACTAAAAAGAAAAATAATGTCCACAGATATGAAACCCCGATTTACATTAATAAAATCAATTAATACTCATGTATTTACATATATAAAAATGATAAAGACAGTTTGTGCCGATTACATCATAACACAGCAGTAAATTAAAACATACATAGTTTTGACGTTCGCTTATTCTCCATAGAGTTGTTACGGCTGCGGGGAGAAAATTAGCAATGTTAAAGATTTCCCATACATTTGTCAACATTTGCAGGTGGAGTAAGGCTGGCCTAACTTGCATAAAGCCTTTTTTGGTCAAAATTGGGAGAATAAAGCGCTTCCGGATACCAGTAAGATGCTTGCAGAAAAACATAAAATGCATAGTGTCCTGCCCAGAGAAGTTGTCACAGGTACAAACCCCTAGATCTTCAACCCTCTTCCAACCTGGCAGATCACCGAGAAGAAAGTGAAATTGATTCAATATAAATCTAGTCAATAAAAATCGGTGATTAGGGTTTGTGACAATATGCAAATACGGTTCCATGGACAGGGTGGTTTTTCGCAATTGATGAGCCCTTACTGTTACCTTTTCCAGCTCCCTCTCTTCTCTGGCCATGGTAGCTATTTGCAGGTATGTTTCCTTAGACCATTTAACATCTCAACTCCGTAATTTTTCCGGTGAGTTGTATAATTCAGGTTTACCCATCTTATCTGATGAATTCTGAACATATTTAAGCCAGGGAATACAATGCCAGCGATCAAGTGCCATACAATCTTTCAGGATTTCATGATTTAGCACTAAATCGGGATTTAGCCAGGTCACTATCCATTTCAACAGAGGTGCCACTGCAATCAAATCTACAACAAAACCAATTCCACATGCCTGATGGACTATGTAATTGGCTGTTGATTGCGGAACGGATAGGATATTCTTAAGAAACCTATCTTCAACCATCTGGACGGCCTTCACTTTTTTGATACCCCATAGGTCAGCCCCGTACATTGCAAGGGATATACACTTAGTTCTATATGTTTGAAAAAGGTCCTTCATTGGTCTCGCTCCTAATTTTCTAGCAAAACCTAAGACAGCCGATGTTGCTCTGGTCAGGACATTTTTTTTCGCTAAAATTTGAGTTCCCCAGGATCCAAGATCATCAAATAAGACTCCTAGATATGGGAACGTCGAGACCCTAGTTAGTATATTCCCCTCACAATGAAGAGTTTTAACCTTTAGAGTTCTCTGTCCAATGGCCATTACATGAGATTTGGTGAAGTTTACGCTCAAATCCAATGATCTCATAAAGGCCGCAAAGGAGTTTGAGTAGCTGGAGACCAACAGCCGTTCTGGCTAGAAGAGCGGCGTCGTCCGCATAGAGAAGTGCTGAGATCATGCATTTCCCTGCGCAAGGAATATCTTTGCAGGAGGCACATAAGGTGGATTCTAAATTATTAATATACAATGTAAAAAGCATGGGCGCCAAAATGCACCCCTGCCTGACGCAATTGGTATTCATTCAGTGCAATTGCCCTGCTGATCATACCTCACAGTGGCAGATAGATCCCTATGCAAGTCCGCTAAGAAATGGACGATGTTTCTGTCAACTCCTAGGGTCAGGAGCATGGTCCACAATTTTGACCTGTTGCCTCGGTCAAAGGCCGAGGACAGGTCGATACAGGCCAGAAAAAGTGCTCCCTTCTTTGCAACTGTATATTTCCCTATCAATAGCTGCAAATTTAGGCACTGACCTATCGTGCCCATCCCTTTTCTGAAGCCATACTGCGCGACAGAAAGTGTATCTGTCTCCTCCAGCCAACCCGTTAGTTGACTTAACACCACCCTTCCTAGTACCTTTACCGAGGAATCAATAAGAGATATCTGACGGTAACAGCTCGGGCCCCCTCTATTACCTTTTTTAAATATTGGTACTATAACTGATTTTGCCCATGTAGTTGGCAGGCCCAATTGACAGGCATTGACAAAGACATTATACAATATCTTCGTCCATGTCTTGATTTAAAGGTCAGCCGGCACTCCGTCCGGTCCCGGGTCCTTGTTACTCGTCATTTGGGTTATTGCTTCTGATACCTCTAGTTCTGTAAAAGATAAGGTGTACTCTTCGATATTAAGATCCAAGTTAACATGCTTTTCTTCCCTGTCATAGACCTGCTTAAAGTGACTATGCCCGCCTTGTTCCTGTATACCACAATCAAGCTCGCTATTGCAAGTTTCCTGAAAAAAAGGCCTGTTGACCACTGCCCAGAATTTGGAGCTATTGTTGACTACGTCAATAGATAAAAGCTCATTCCAGGCCTCCTTCCCATTTTATATAATTTCCTTAGAGTAGCTATTTCCGCTTTATCCGGGGGCGTGGATTTCAATGCTACCACTAACTTCCGGTAAGCTAATGAACAATTATGGTCAAACCATTTCTTCCCGGGCCATTCATGGCCCTTGCATGACTTTTTAATATCTCTATTAATTTGGATACAAATTTTAGCATAGGCCACAAGGACCTCCTCATCCACTCTACCGTCTGTCAAACAAATGGACATTTCATGACCAACTTTAGCTACAAAATTGTCAAACTCTTGAGGCACCACCCGGCACCATTTTAGTAGTCAAGCTTGGTCTGTGGGCTGTATGTCTAGCATACCAACTGTTCTGTTAGTTTTTTCTTTAAGTCATCTACCAAGGTCAACATTACGGGATTGTGATCACTATAAGTAGACCAGGAGACACTGTACACTGTACAGTGCTAACAAAGATGTAATCAATGGTTGATCCAGGGCCCTTACCTCTAAAAGTATGGACTCCCCCTACCCCCCACCCGATGGTTTTGGGTAAATCAGGTCATTTTCTGCCAACAATTCCTCTAAGTAGGCACCCTGTGGCGAATGGTTGAAATGTATGTTCTCTTGGTCGGCTGGTCCTAAGCTACCCCAAACAAAGCAGTTTTCTTTACGACTATGAACATTAAAATCACCCAGCACAAAAACCGAATAACAATTTGTGGCATTTATACTATACATTTCCAAAAATTCTTGTAGAGCGAGTAAGTGTTCATTAAAGAAGGCCTTATCAAAGGAATTATAAAAATGAACGATGAGCCAAATACCAGCGTTCTTGGTTAAAATTTGCACAGCCAAACAGTACGGTGTGCCCGTATCCACTTTGGTGTAGATACCCTCAATTCCTAATGAAATAAGGGTTAATAGCCCTCCTTTAGCCCTCCCCATAGGGGAGGCAACTGCTGGTGACCAGAAAGCTGTGTAACCGTCCAAGAGGAACGTATTTTTAATATTCCAGGTTTCCTGGAGCCCGATGATATCACACTCAGTGAGACAATCCCTCCATTTTGGATCATTTGCCTTGTTATTTAGCCCAGCGATATTCCAACTAAGAATCCTGGTCACTACATGGGTGCTCCTCTGCGGGGGACTTAATACAGGGGGCTCCTTATTTGCTACTGTTCCATTAGACATAGTAAACTCAGCTAATGCCGGGGAGTCCAGTCAATCGATCTCCTCAAGATTAGTAAGTGTCTCATATCTGTTTTGTGTTGGAACACTAAATTCATTCGGTCCCCAGTAATGTGCCCTACCAGGTACATCTATCCTGCATCTTTCTGTTTGTGCTGTATTCCGATAAAATAACCCTAGAGGCAAGATATTAATACCTGTACCCCTTAGGTTCCTTGTCCCTGCCCTCTCGAGGATCAGTTTGACAGTAAGCGGAGATCCAAAATTAAGCACTATACAGTCCCCACCACACAATTTCACAGAGTCCCCGATCCAGGCGACTCTGCGTGTCATTTTAAAATCTCTGAAGAGACGGCTACCCAACCCAGTTAAATTATCAAGGTAATGGAGGGCTTTATTTCTAAGAGATGACCAGTGATCTTCCACACCTTGCTGCAGGGGAGAGACGTTCGATAATATGACAGTCAGTGGGGTAGCCTCAGGAGGTAAATTAAACTGGTTTGCTCGATTTGGGGAAGAATTAATTACATGCACCGGGCCACGAGATACACCCTTCTTTAGGTCTTGTTTCCGGCTCATGCTTGCGCAGGCAGTAACCGTGGTGCAATTCTCATCCATAGGAATTTGGATGTTACTACTTTGTCTCATAATGGCCCCATTTTGTACAGTACTGTGCCCGCCACTTCTCCCTTTTTCTCTTCCCTATTGTTGTCTAAGTCTGTACGCCCCTCCCCTCCCTGGGTGCTCTGTGATGGCAATAAATAATTCTCAACTTTACTTTAATCTGCCATCTATCTCCTCAAGCTTTGTAAGAATAGGATTAAGTAGGGACTGTAGTCTCTTCTAATTTCACTACAAAATTATTTTCCATATCAGAATGGATCTGCGTTGGAATATTTTTGAGTTTACACTTGAGGTGGTGTTTTTTCTCAGGGTAGCAGTATTTTGTGGGCGACCCTTTCTCCCCTGGGAGCCCCTGGTTTTGGGTACCTTACTAGCTTGGTGTGTGGTCACTGGGATACTGCCTGCCTTCCTTTTCTTTGATGTGATATTGGTACTCACAGCAGCCCCACCATTCCCCACTTGAGCTAATCGTTGCTTTCCACTGTGACGCTGTGTAGCAAGGCGTCCCGGTCCCAGAGGCTTCAGGCAGCTGAAAGTGGCGGATAACGAAAAGGTACACCCCCAGGCAAGAGGCGCGGCAGTCTACACAAAACCGACTGATCGCAATAGTACATTGCAGTTTTCGAGTTTCCACCCAAAAGGTCTCATACGTAACTTACCTTACTCGCAGTTCATTAGAGTACGGAGGATTTGTTCTGATCCATTTGAGAGTAACATTAAACTTGAGCAGCAAGGTCAGATTTTACGAAAGGGGTTATCCAACCCAGATCATTGAGCAATGCCGGAGGAAGGCATTCGACACAACAAGAGATCAGTTGCTACAGAAAAAAGAGGTGGCAACTAAAACAAGTCTACTTTTTGTGTCCAGATACTCAACGGTTTCACACGCAGTAAAAGACATTATCACTAAACGTTGGGCTCTATTACAACACGAGCTAGACTTTAAAGGCATTTATTCTGAGACCCCTTTTTGCTTACACCAAGGGTAGAAATTTGACGACACTTCTATCTAGGAAAACACAGAGCGATACACAGCAGGAGTACCTATGGACAAAACGATGCAATAGTTGTACTCACTGCAACAATGTGACAGTTGGATATTTTTTGACACACCCATTATTAGGCCAAAAGATTAAACTCAGACACACGAGTGATTGTAACTCAGTTAACATTATCTACTGCATAAAATGCCCTTGCGGTAAAGCGTATGTTGGCAAAACAACAAGGAAACTTAGAGTTAGAATCACCGAACATAAGAGTAGGATTCGCACTAGGAATTCCACATCTAGTTTAGCGGTTCACTGGGAAGAAGCAAAACATTCCCTTTCCCAATTATGGGTCCAAGTCGTAGAGCAGACTCATTTTAAACCAGGAATGAATGTGGATAGATTTTTGGTTACAACAAGAACATTGGATCCAAACCTAGGGCACTATGCATCCAACCGGTCTTAATGACCGCTTTGACATGAGTTGCTTTCTGTAAAGGATGTCAGATTTACCATTACTGTAATGTTGAGCATGCATATTAAATGTCAATGTCATTTGTTGGTTTCAGCTCACCATTAATTTCAAAGTTTGGTAACTTCGAAACTATTCCGTTGAGACCCAACTGTTTATCAGAATAACTCTTGGTATAGAGACATAACCATGTCCGTGAACATGGAGACGTGAACCTGTGGGCTTTTATCATTCTACATACAAGAATCGTTGTATTAAGTATTGATATAGTTTGTACAGCATAGTGTTTTTGTGTGCACTTGGAATTTTCTAACTAACATGTTTTTCCTTTTTTTCTCTTTCCTCTTTGCTTATCTTTCACGTTTTACAATACTCCATTCACATATCTTTAACTAAATATTAATTCTTTTCCTCTACACTTGCTTTTTTTCGTCAACCTCAACCCCACATTCACCAATCAACATCATATTTCAGTTTGATCTCCTCCCTACCGTTTGTTGTGATGTGGAACTTTGACTCGCATTATCTCTAGTTCTTAAGAGCTTACCTTTTTAATTGTATTCTGGCGTCCATCGCTATTTTTTCAGCTCCATTATTTAATGTCTTTATAAGTATTGAGCTGTGTACTTATTATATAAATCGGGCAATAGGAGATTCAGGCTAGTCTGAGATACCAGGATACAAGGACCAGGACTGTCACCTGGGGAGACAGATGTTTCACCAACACAGCGGATAGACTCTGGAACACTCTTCCGCTTGTGATTAGATCAACACCTTCTCTGGATCAAATCAGAAAGCTGTTGAAAACCTGGTTGTTCGACCAGTAGGCCCCTCCACTGTATTGTTTTTTGTGAAATTTAATACTGTTCCCACGGAGACTTTTAAGCTGAGTCATAGCGCCAAGACGCCCACGGGTATACGTTGCGCTTAACAAATCGCAAAAATAAATAAATAAATCAATACCCTGCACTAAGATGGCGGCTCCTTTGGAGCGCGATAGAGCATTCGTTGTTCCTCTTTTATTTTAATGACAGTAGCTTAATCAACGGTTAGACGCGTTCGGTTGCACTCGCTTTATCGTACGAAGAGAACAGCAGAGGACGGTGGTTGATTAATTTCTCCGAATTCTTAAATCGGCGAGTTCCTGACAGCAGTGTAGCAATATAGTTTGTTCATTTCGTACATGGAAGGTGTAGTACAAACGTTGTACATATTTTTACAGTTAGGCATCTTGAACAAGCAAGTACAGCGTGTGAGCACTTTTTGGAGGATTGCGCTGATATACGACCGGCGTTTTCGGCGCCGGTAAGTGAAAACAGCTAGATACTTCGCTTTATACGTTCTGTGCATTGGGTGTCATTGGAGTATCATTATTCAGTATAAGGTATTCTTTATTTCCATTAGCACTCCACGAGTCTCTTGGTTTCCTCCGTGTTAAGACATTACGTTGCACCGAGCGAGCATTGTACAATACTCCGGTGGTTTTCATCACCAGGTAGGCCACAGTGTTGGCGATTGAGTCATTGTCTATTTATTAGTATGCCACACATCCTCCTTGGCATTTACAAGTATCCTGTTTTTTTCAGTTGGCGAGCAGAAGTATTCAGCCAAGTACCCTTTTTTACATCTTGTATATCTCCTCTCTCTTTCATTTTCCTTTAAATGTTTTTACTTTGGTGAGGGTAACACTGTGCATACTCATGCTTTTTTAGTCATTATTTTCAATCACTTTTCTTGTGCTTGGAATGGTTTTCATTACTAATTCACTACTATATTCATTATACTGCGGATCATGCAGCACATGCATTAATACAATTGGTGGCTTGTGACACGACAGTATATTATGACCCGCCTAAGGATTGGTCACCATTCACAGCATCAGCTACTTGTAGCATATTGTCAGTATTTTTACTGTTCATCCTGAATTGTCGTTTTTTGCTTTCACAGATTGCCCCTGAGGAAGGGACATCACTGTCCCGACATGCATCGGGCATTACACTAAATGTTTCGTTATTAATTTCATTAATGGGAGATTATATCTCAATGTTTAGTAGAATGTAATGGTTTTCATGATTTCAATGAACCAGTGATATGTTTTGTTTTTGTACTATGAAATCTTAACATGCATTAAGCATATGTTATAATAATTCATGCGATATTAAGTATTAAACACTTACAAGAATTTCTGAACAACAATTTGTTTGAAACATTGTCATGTTTTTTGTATCATCTTGATGATTTGAATAGGGAGTCCCCCCCCGGAATATATTTGCACAGTGCGCAGCATGTTCTGCCATTCTTGGTGGTTTTCTTATTCCTCAACGCCATTGACACCTGTCTCCCTCTTTCCTAAAAATGGGTAAATCGTCCTCCAGCACCCTGGTTTACTGAAAAACTGAAAATAGAGAGAGCCAAATGTAAGGCCCTGGAAAGAAGGTGGAGGAGTAACTATGCTTCTGGCTCAAACTGTTTATAAAAAGACCAAAAAAGAATATCACAATCTTTGCAGGTCAGCTTGCGCGGAGTATGTAAAGACAACCATCTTCGGTGCTCTGAACTGCTCCAAAACACTATTCAGCATGGTGAAGGAACTCGCTGGCTCCGACACCAAATCTAGGCCCCCCTTTCTTAATAATGGGCAATGTGGTGATCTGGCTACCTTCTTTGTCCAGAAAGTCGAGAAAATATACTCGGAAATGGTGAGTTTGCAGTGTGACAGCCCCCCTCCACTGCAACTTACTAAATTCCCCAACCGGTATTCACACTGCCCTCAGCTGACAATGCTCACCCTGATCAGGATAGGGCGCCTTGTGCACTTTCTAATAATTTGGAAACATGACACTAAACACAACCTCCTTTAAATGTCTTCTAGACAGCGTCCTATCAGGATCGCCCAAGGACCCTCTTCCTATCTCTGTGCTCAAGCAGCTTGAGCCGCCATCTCTGCTTGTAATATTGGATCTCCTGAATGCCTCCTTACAGGAAGCCACAGTTCCACCGTAGTAGAAGCATGCCATGGTGCTCCCCCTTTTGAAGAAGGCCAACAGGGATGCCCTCTAACTATCGGCCTATTTCTTTGTTGCTGGCCGTCTCTAAAATTTTAGAGAAACACATCTACGCTCAGCTTTCTAATTTTGTAGAAACACAAAAGTTCCTTTACCCAACCCAATTGGCCTTTTAGAGCTGGTTTCTCAATGGAAACAACTCTTCTTGGGGTAACGGAAAGACTGCATCATCACCTGGATGCTGGAGATATGGTGGGTGTTAGACCTGGCGTGAGTCTCCCTTCCACTTTTTGCTGATGTGCCTCAGATGTTTTGCTGGTGTTCGATGCTCAGGGCACTGCGCCACGGTCAATCCGTGCCTCAGTGCAAGTGCTCCCAATGCAAAGTGTATGTGTAATTGATTTCCACAATTGGCTTATTTGGTTTACTGTCACTCCCCAGTAAAGTGCACGTGGAGTGCCGGGGCTTGTAGATACAAATGCTGCTAGTGGGCCTGCAGCGCTGGTTGCGCCACCCACAGAAGCGGCCTCGTAAGATATGACTCTGGTCCGCCATTGCAGACTCCGCGTACAGTCCCGCACTGTCACGCTGACTGTGCAAGTGCCCACACTTGCCAGTCCCTGAACCTTCCCTAACCTCCATCTCAGTCACCCCTATGGTAGGCCTACGGGCAGGGTGCATTGAAGCGTAAGGTAGGACAAGCCTGGAGTGTGGCATGTCCTCATAGTGAATTACCGCCCTTTTAGTTCTTCACTATGGAAGGGCTACCGGTTCTCTTAGGCCAAGATGAGCTGTCGGAACTATTACCCGCTATAGTCCCGGCAGGCTCAGGGAACGCGGTAGCATGTCGGGTTTAGTATGCCTGAACTCAGAATAATAAAATACTTCCTTTAGTAAGGTTTATTTTAATATCCTGTGTTTGCAAATGCTACTTTTAGAAAGTTAGCCTTTGCGCGCCTAACTATTTAGCCCGCCTATGCCAGGATGTGTATCTGTTGTCTGGGTTTGTGTGAGTGACAGGGCTGGGAGATTCCCGGGGGCAGTTGGGACCCCCAGGTGGTGAATAGGGTGCTTACACCAGGATGGGTGGGCGGAGTAGTCCTTGACTCTGAGTAGGGTTGTGCTCCACCACCACAATGCTGGCTCCACCTCCTGCGGAGCGTCTGATGTCTCTGCCCTGCACTCTGAAAGAAGGCGGCAGCTTCCTGTAAACAGAGTACTCCAAAACCGGGTTGAACTAGGATCAGGCCCCCTGGCCTGCAAAAACAAAAAAATCGCAGTATAAATATAGGAGCTCCGCTCCTTACAAATCGGATCCAGTTTTGACCACGACGAACCTCTGCCTGACTAGAAGGACCAAGAGAAGCTGACGGACGGAAACCGGTCTGAATCCTGTAAGATTGGCCTGCAGTGGTGCCTTGCTGGGAACGGAGAGGAAAGGACCAGAAAGGACTTTGTAGACTTGTGCCTGAAACGATCTCCAAGGGCTTGATCGAGAGCTTGCCCCCCTGAACGGAACCCCAGGACCATTGGGTTCTATCTGCTTGTGCCCGTCTGCTGTTGGGCCTTAGTTCTTATTCCCTCGCCGGAGTTGTGACTCGGGTGCCTTCGCCCCCTCCCAGGTCGTGACAGCTCGGAGCCTGGTCGCCCCGCCGTAGAGAGCCCCGCTCATCCCTAAGTCGCTCTCCGCTCCAGTGCCGGGCCGCCCGCTCTCCTGTCACCTCGCCGCTAACGGAGCACGTTGTGCACCTCATCTTCTCCCGCCGGAATCTGCACGGAGCGCATTCCATAGCCTCGGACGGTCCGTACGTCGTAACGTACCTGACTGTCTCGCTTTGCCCTCCTGCATACTAAGACCCGTGCCACACCTCAAGAAAGGCCTCCCCGTACAGTGGTACCAGAAGCCTGGTGTTGCACCCGTCTGTCGTAGAACGCAACGCCCCTCACAGATCCATGAGTACGACCAGGCGTGCGAAGAAGTAGTACATCCCGCAGGCCTGAACGGCGCCTCGACCCGTGAGCTGCCTCGACCACGGATCGCCGCACCCTCCACAGTCCTGCTCCTCCACCTCGAGGGGGACCTCTGGAGAACCGTTGGCCTCGTCCGGAGTCCACCCTCACCAGCTGTGCCTGAAACGCCTCGGACTTCCACAAACAAGGTACATTTGAATTCCGTCCCGAGTTCAAATCGGATCCAGGGTCCGCAACGTTCTTATTTCCCGGTCATCGTACCTTGCTGAACAACAAACATTCGAAGACTAATCTTCCCTATCATAACCTGGTGGCCTCAAATCGCTAAACGTTACATGGTCTTGTGATTAATCCTGCTTGAATCCACCTTTTATATAAAGTATACGTATTTTTGATACAACTACACGACTGGTGTCCATTTGTGGTGGGTCAGTGGGTTTACTGTGTGTGATCATAAATGCTTAACTTACTATCGCCCTGAGGATTAGCCTTGTCTGCTCGCGCCACACTACCTAGAGGGTGAGCAGGGGTTATTCGAAGGAGTAGTTCTCTTGCCCTGACGTGGAGCTGAGGGTCCCTGCTTGTCACAAGTGCATACCTGTGCCAACCAGAGACCTCCGGTTCCAACAGTGGGCCTTATTTTGCTAGACTTAAGCGCAGCATTCGACAGTCTCACACCGTGTTAGAGAAAACCTTAAGATCATCATTAGGCACCTGCGGTTCAGCTCTAAATTGGCTCATTTCATTTCTTGCCAACTGTACTTTCCAAGTATTTTTGCCAACAGCCAGCTCCGACACCGGTCCTTCACCTTCTGGGATACACCAGGGATCATCCTTCGCCCTTTACTATTCAATCTATATGTTAGACCTTTAGCCGATGTTGAAGATGCCGGGTTGTCCCTGTTCTCTTACAAGGACTCCCAGCTTATCTTCTCTCTTTCTATGGGGAATGCGGCTGAGTTCCCCCCTCCAGCTGGGCCTGTGAAATTGTATCATGGACGCAGGCTAATTACCTTAAGCTTAATGGAGAGAAGACAGAGGTCTTGATATTGGGTAAAACAAAAGATCTCTGGGGCCCACAAATTTGCCCTAGTGCGATGGGTGCACCTCCTTAACTTTCCCGTCAAGTCCGTAATTTGGGTGTCATCACTGACTCGCTAACTATGCAACATCAAGCTGTCAAGGTGGCTATTATGTGTTTTACTATCCTGCAGTGGCTAAAAAAGATAATTTGGAAGCTGTTAGAGCCCACCCAGAGAATAGCTGTCCAGGCGCTAATCACCTCAAGACTGGACTAAGGTAATGTTCTTTACCTAGGGTCCAACAAGGAGGTGACTCTTGGGCTGCAAATGGTTCAGAACTCTGCTGCAAGATTACTTTGCTGGGTTCCTAGAGCCACCTCCGTCTTCGGTCACCCGTGGGCGCTGCACTGGTTCAGGGTTGAGAGCCGAATTAGTGTCAAAGCCCTGAGCCACATGTTCAAATTCAACATAGGTGTAGCCCCTCAGTATCTGCAGTCTCTGGTCTGTCCCTATGTGCCTCCTGGATGCCTTCACTCATCTACTCAAGAGAAATTCTCTGTGCCCAGAGTCAAACTATCTCGAATGGGCGGCAAATCATTTGCATACTTAGGTCCCTCACTCTGGAATTCCCTTCCCACGTCTATTTGGAACCAAATTGTGTAGTCCAATTTCGCAAACCATTAACAACTTGGATTTTTAACCGGCAATCATTTAAGCTGTTATACATTCCTTGGTCTGCCCGGTGCTGTGAAACCCATTTTGGGTAGCTGTTGTGCCTTACAAATTTTACTAATAATAATAAGACCGCAAGGCATGCCTCAAGCAGCAGGGAAGTCCTTCTGTAGTATCCACAGGTTAAGGAGTGTACTGAAGTGGTACCCTTTCTATACCTGGTCCCCTCTCTATACCTGGTTCCCACTTTGAGGTGGAAGAAACATCTGAAATATGTGCCCCGCCCCTTGTGTGGCACTCTGGGAGCAATTTATGAAGACTAGACTGCACCAAATGGTTAGGGCAAGGAATTGCCAAATTCTAAAAGTGCCATTTTTAAAAAGTTACCTATAAACCCGACTTTACCATTAAAGAGGGTTTTAAATTACAATTCCTCTTACACCATACATGACATTCCCTCCTGCACCCAAACAAAAGTAATAACTTATTAAATGTAATAAGTTACCCCAATGTTTTCCGAGTTAAGTCTCACAGTAGTGAAAAACAAGTTTGTACGTTTTTCACTACCAGGACATGAAACTTAAAAGTACATGTCCAATGTATTACATGCAATGCACCCTGCCCCTTGGCTGTTTAAGGCCTAGCCTAGTGGGTGACCTATATGTATTAAACTGAGTTTTGACCAACAATTTTTTTTTCCAGGTTGGATTGGCAATTTTCAACTGTATTCAGGCTGCAATGGCAGACCTGAGACCTGTAAAGAAAAGATACTTAAATGGTTGGCACAATATGCGCTGCAGACCCACTAGTAGCATTTAGTTTACAGGCCCTGGCTACATGTAGTACCACTTTTCTAGGGGCTTAAAAGCAAATTTAAAGTGCATATTGGGTTTAAAAAAAAATTTGCCATCCTTAGAGGAAAGTGTATGAACACTTTGACTGGTTAGCATTAGTAGAATGTGCAGAGTCCTAAGGCCAACAAAAACAAATTCAGCAAAAACAGAAGAGGGAAGGCAAAATGTTTGGGGGTGACCCTGCACAGGGCCAGGTCTGCAAACTGGACCAAGTACAACGTATTCCGTACTTCCTGTCGGGGAAGTGAGGCCATGCAGTTATGTAATTAATTTTTATATTGCGCGCTATCACCCAGGAGGGTATCCTGGCATTGAGCCAGGGGGGCCTGGCCCGGCCTAGGGCTGAATAGTTGACCCATTCACAGAACCATGTCTTCAGCTACTTGCAGAATTCGAAAATTGAGGAGGGGGCTCTGATGTGCAAAAGCAGGTTGTCTAGGCTTTAGGAGCAATCTTTTAAAAGGCCCGACCTCTGGCTATTGCTGTGTGTATTTGTACATTCTGTGCAAGGAGTCTGGCTCAGCAGAGGTGATTTGGCTGTTTTGGTGGGCGGTGTTATGCAGGGTTTTGAAGGCTATAGGTTTCGCAGGGAGGTAGTGTAGGGTGATAAAGGATCAAACACATGCAGTAACTTTAACATGTAGTCTGGTGCTTCTTTTCAAAGAGAGTACTTTTAATCACAGTTGTACTAAATACTACAGAATTCAATGTTTAATACATTATAGGTAGAGCTCCCGGTTTTATGGCTTTTATTTTAAACATTTCTCTGTATTTATCCATATTTATTTTTGACCATCCTATTAGTATTTATCCACGTTTATTTTGTGTTCTGAGAATAAATAGCCCTAACACTGTATATTTCCACATTTATTTAACTGATAGACATGCACTCCTACTTTACTATCTGTCGCGTTATCGAAAATTAAGCAGCCAAATATGGGCAAGCTTAAACCCCATAGGTAAATATCAGTATTATAATACAAATATATGCTAACACATGCCTGTATTCATTGAAATCTGAACCCCTTTTTTTGACTTCCCATTCAGTGTATCTGCTCAGCTGTTGTCCTGGGAAGCATTGAAAGACAGCATGGAGAGTCAGCCACAAGAGACATAATTTTCTGTATTTTTCTGCTTTTAAAAATGAATACACAGGCAACACATTGTTTTCAGTCTGTATTAATCTGTAAAAATCATTAAAAAATAAACTGGGAGCCTTATTTATAGGGCAGGTGGGTGTGGTTCTTTGTGGAGATATATCCTTCCTAACACTACCCCTTGACACCCCCACAAACTCTGTGTGCTCCCCCACCCAGGAAATGAGATATTCCTATCCATAGAGCGCAGGGTTTTTGATCTCTCATTCAAACGAACACAGAAGGCTTGATTCAAAAAGATAACTTACACTTTGAAGTAATTTACATGTGTAATTTACTCTTAGACTTTTAAGGATCTTTGTCCGCATGCTAATTACATATCTTTGTTACCTTTTCGTAATATCCCCAGCAGTTTGTGAATAGATTCTAGGCCCTTCAATTTGGCAAAGGCATGTAAATTGTTCTTTTTTTTTTTAGGACATTTACACCCTGATTTTGTGACTTGGTAAAAAGTTGTAAACTAACACTTTTGAGCAATGTACACTTTTATATAAGGTACCTTTGCCAATTAGACAGGCCCTAAGTGTTTACTCCTACACCCTTGTTGTAAATGGTAGGCAATATTGTGTCCTTGTTCATTCTTGAAGGGTTGGGCGGCTATCCTGATCATTTACTGGGGGTGGGAGCTGTAATGTTAGCGTTCTAGTTGGCGCGGGCAGCGTGATGACGCTGCACGCCCGTGGCCATGTTGGCGATGCGCTTGCATCGCGGCAAAAGAGCGCGAGTGCCGGAGCCGGATAGTTAGCGGCTCGGCGCTCTCTGATGGGAGCTAATATTAATAAATCCTCAAACACACCAGCGGCTCCTGTCTTCATTGTGGGACAAACCCACAACATTACAATTGCGACGAGCTCGGGACTTGACCGGAAGTGAAAAAAACAAAGGAGAAAGGACCCAGCCAGTAGTGGCAGCCACTGAGCCCTGCACAGGTGAACAGCATAGCAGCACCACGAGGCTGGCAAAACAACCACCAACCCAGGAACAGAACCATCAGAGAGCGTGGCAGAGCCCACTGAAGTACAAAGGGGCCAGATTGCACACCAGTAAACGTACAGGGGTAAGTGTCCAAAGGGAACCCCTACATAGACACACCCCGTGGGGCTGGAGCGCTGGCGACCCCGGTACAGAGCGAAGGGGAAGACCATAAAAGCCCCCAGAGGCGGCAAAGCAAGCAGGAGGAGGATGATTCGCCTGGCAGCCCCAAGAGCCAGAGTAGGTCCGGCCCCCCAGTGAAGTGCGAAAGCATGTGCGCCCAGGCATCGTCGGCGACGGCACCTGTACCATTCCTTCCCAGGCCAGGGGAACCCCTCATGAGGTGGGAAGATTGGAGACATTACATAGACAATTTTATTGAAGTGCTGGAAGACGAAAATGAAGAGAAATTCACAAGCAAGAGGAAGAGAAGAATATTGTTACACAACCTAAGCGCGAAGGGGCTAAGAGTTTTCAAGAACCTAGTACCCAAGCAGCGGGCAAGCACTGACTATGTGTACGCCCATGCAATCGAATAATTGAATGAACACTTTCGACCTGCCGTCTGCGTTTCTATCGACAGATACAATTTTCAACTGAGCAAACACGAGGCAGGGGAGTCGGTTGAAGAATGCGTAGCGGCATTGAGGAAACTGGCCTCTACGTGCAAGTATGATGCATTCCAGGATGAGTTAATCAAAGATCAGATTGTTATGCACACCACGAGCAAAGCGGTGCAAGAAAAGCTGTGGGCGAGCGGAGACACCTCGCTGAAGGAAGTCATGGTAATAGTCAAGCAGAATTGGCAAAGCGCTGTGCCGAGGCAGCAAAGAAAGACGGTGGCTAGGCCGATGGTGAACAGGATAGAAGATGAAGGGCCCCGGAGAGAAGGCAAGTACAAAAGCACCGCACAGAAGAGTCCGAACAAATGGCAGGGAAATCCAGGACCCCCAGGAAAACAGGCGGGCGCCAATAAGAAGAGCTGCTACAGATGCGGCAGCATGGCGCACGAGGCTCACGACGCTCACGACCGGAAATGCCCGGCGTTTCGTGCCAAATGTCTGTTCTGCGGCATCGTAGGGCACTATGAGAAGGTGTGCCGCAGGAAATCTACCAGGACCATGGTGAAATTCGTAGACCAGGGGCAGGAGGACCCGGAGAGAGAGGAAGATTAAGAGGACGACACCGTATTATGCATCTACGACCAAGTACTATGCGTCGACACCAAGAGGTCAACCAAACCGGTGTTGGATATGACGATCGGAGGAGTGCCAATAAGTATAGTAGCAGACACAGGATCACCCTACACAATAGTCCAGAGGGCGGTATGGAACGAAACATTCAGGCCGACACTGGGCCCGGAACTGGAGCGTCTGGTCATATGACCGGTCACATACAAAGTAGACCGCATACCCATGGCAGGGTTCAGACCGTTGAAGTTCGAATTTAGGGGGCGCACCGCCATCTGCAAACTGTATGTCTCAGAGAAGGGACCCTCCGTCTTGGGTTGGCTGGACCAAGGAGACTTGGGCATCAAACTGGACCCAGGAGGAAAGGTTCAGATACTGCTCACTGAACCAGAAAGCTGGCCGGACCTGGACCGATGGAGGAAGGAGTACCCCAAGGTATTTGGAGGCACCGTGGGAAAACTGGAGAAGTTTGCACATAAGATCGTACTGAAAGAAGGAGCAGTACCGGTGTCACATAGTGAGAAACCAGCCGTTGGCTGTTAGAGAGGCAGTGCAGGACGAGCTACAAGAGCTGGAGAAGAAAGGCATAATCGAACCCATCACATGCGCAGAATGGCTGGCACCACTCGTGGTGGTGATGAAACCCAGCGGAAAGGTCAGGCTATGTGTTGATCTCCGCGAACTCAACAAGAGTATCGTTGTAGAAAAGTTCCCCTTACCTCGCATCGAGGAGATGCTAGCGAAGACCAGAGGAATAAAGTGGTACTCAACCATTGATTTAACCTCCGCATGCCACCAGATCGCGTTACATCACGAGAGCAAGAGGTCGACGTCCTTCATTACTCCTTTCGGATGTTACCAGTTCTGTCACATGCCGTTTGAACTGGCATCGGCAGCGGCGGTGTTCCAGAAGTTGATGCACCAACTGTTCAAAAACCTGGAGGGCGTCCAGTACTTTCAGGATGACATCTTAGTGATGGGAAGAGCCGAATAGACCACGACGCCAAGCTAACCAAAGTACTGAGTGTTCTGGAGGAAAAGGGCCTGACGGCACAGTGGGAGAAATGCCGGTTGGGTATGGAGTCAGTGACCTATCTGGGGCATGAAATGGAGGAAAAGGGCCTGACTGCAGAGTGGGAGAAATGCCGGTTGGGTATGGAGTCAGTGACCTATCTGGGGCATGAAATAGGGGTGCAAGGAATCAAACCAAAAACTGAGAACGTAAGAGCAATTTGTGACGCACCGCCCCCCACCAGCAGAGAAGATGTCAGATCCTTTCTAGGCATGGCAGAGTACTATAGTAAATTTGTCCAACATTTTGCAACAAAAACCCACCACATGCGACAGTTGACAAGGGAAAAGACGCCGTTCAACTGGACAGAAGATACGCAGCAGGAATTCGAGAGTGTAAAGAAAGACGTGGTGGGTGCGGTACCTCTGCGAGGGTATGATCCCCAGGGCCGCACAGTGCTCACAACGGATGCCAGTGACAAGGGACTTGGCACTGTATTGATGCAGGACAGAGGTCAAGGACTGATGGAAACGTTGAGTTTTGCGTCACGCACACTGAGCGACACTGAAAAGAAATTCAGTGTCATAGAAAAGGAAATGCTGGCTGTGATGTGGGCAATGGCAAGGTTTCGTCAATTTCTATGGGGTACACGATTCCAGTTGAGAACGGACCACAAACCATTGGTAAAAGTACTAACCTCAAGCGGGCATGCCAGTGCCACGCCCAGGATAGCCAAGATGACGCTGAAGCTGTTGGAATACAGATACGACGTGGAGTATCTCCCGGGCAGTAAGAATAAAGTAGCGGACTATTTGAGCAGAGCGGCAGCCATGGATCTGGCAGTGGAGGATGAGTAAGTTGGAGGAGAAATGGTGGCACTAACGGAGGACCAAGAAAAGGTCATCCGCAACCAAGAGTGGCAGGAAGCCTATGAGGAAGACGGTGTCATACAGCGGGTGAAGGAGTGCATAGTGAAGGGATGGCCGGAAAAGAACCATCTCGATGAGAACATGAGGAAGTATTACGAAATCAGGGAGGAACTGTCTGTAGATGACAAAGGAGTGTTTGCATACAGAGGAGATAAGGTCATCCCCCCCCCAGCAAGGATAGTGCCGAGGTTACTAGCAATACTCCATGAAGGACATCTGGGGATCGGAATGATGAAATTAAGGACCAAACAAGGATACTGGTGGCCAGGAATGGAGGTGCAAGCGGAATGGCACGTCAGAGAATGTGCACAATGCCAAGAGGCCGACAAAACACTCAAACACTTGGGACCCGCGTTGGGAAAGTTCGAAGCCCCGAGGAACCCATGGGAAGAACTGTCTGTCGACATCTTGGGTCCAATCCTAGACAGACAGGGAACTCAAAAATATGTGTGTTCTCATAGACAGGTACTCCAAGTGGCCAGAAGTGATGGTGTCGGAGGCGATGGACACAGAGACAATTGTAAAGTTTTTTAATGACACGTTTGTAGGGGAAGGGATCCCCAAATCCATTCTAAGTGACAACGGGCCCCAGTTCACCTCAGAAAAATGGGTAAAATTCATGGAGAGCAATGGAATCCTATCTAAACACACGTCCATTTACCACCCGGCAGGGAACGGCCTGGTAGAGTGTTTTAACAGAGTGGTGATGGGATCAGTACAGGCGGCCATAATGAGCGACAAGGATTGGGAGAAGGAGATATGGAAGATATGGGCTTACCACATCACCCCCACAGGAACAGGATATAGTCCCTTCCAAATATTGAGGGGCCGAGAACCGTTCACGAAGGACAACAGTGTGGAAGGAAAAAACAGTGACCAGCCAATGGTCCCCAGCGATAGTCCATGCCAGCCTGGAGAAGGCGCAAGCAGTGTATGCCAAACATTACAACCTACGCAGGAACGTGAAAGAAACCGGATTGGAGGAAGGAGAGTGGGTGAGAATCAAGCTGGCGACGCTGCAAAGGAAGGGAGACAGCAAGTATAGCAAACCGCTTCAAGTCAAAGAAGTGTATGACAGAGCGGCTCGACTGAGCGATGGCAATGTGTGGTTGCAAGACAGAATGGCAAGGTGTAATAAAATAATAAGATGGGACTCCGGTGAGCAGGAGCAGAGAAATACAGCAGGACTTGAACATGGGCCAGAGCTCCTCGACCTGGACATGGACACAGGAGGGGGAGAGTTGAATGAGGAGCAAAGCAGCAACGTAGACCACAGCAGAGAATTGGAGAGGAGCGACAGGAGATTGACAGGAAGCCCAGCAGGACAGAGTTCTGGAGAAGGGAGCGGAGAGACGAGAGAGAGAGAGAATAACCACCCCGGTAAGACCCACCCGAGGGGGGAGAGCGGTGGTGAGACCATCCAGGTTCCAGGACTATGACATGGGCGATGGTCTATAGTTTGTTTGTTTCATTGGTGTAAAAAGAGGAGATATGTACTGTTAGCGTTCTAGTTGACGCGGGCAGCGTGATGACGCTGCACGCCCGCGGCCATGTTGGCGATGCGCGTGCATCGCGGCAAAAGAGCGTGAGTGCCGGAGCCGGATAGTTAGCGGCTCGGCGCTCTCTGATGGGAGCTATATATTAATAAATCCTCAAAACACACCCAGCGGCTCCTGTCTTCATTGTGGGACAAACCCACAACATTACAGGAGCGAGGGGGGCACGTTGAGCAGCAGTTTTTCTGGGGCGAAGGAAAAGACTGGTGCAGGCCAGCTTCAGTCTTTTGAGCCCCCGGCTCTATCATGGTGACCGATTCGACTGTGATATGGTTGTGGTGATGTGGCCCAGCTTTGAGAGAGAACACATTCCCAGTACTGATGGTCCCAGCAGTTGTGGATCCCAATTGGGTTAGAAGTAGGACCCGAACGGCCTCTGACTTTCATAGGTGTTTCAGCCATTGACCAGGACAACTAAACTCACAACTGTTGAGGTTCTGGCCAATAACCAGGTTGTGAGATCGGGGGGGCTTTCACACACTGGCCCCTCCCAGCCTGTTCTTGGGCACTCAACTCTCTGGATGTCCTTCAGCTACGGGGGACATTTTACTACAGGGCCAGGCAGACTCATTCCTTTCCCTCAGCAGGCAGGCTTCTAGGTTCTTCAGATCAGACCCACAGCTTCTAGAGCATAACGTGCAGACTCTGGGTTTGGGGGATGTCCACTCACCTCTGGGAGAGTGGTTATCAGGCTTACATCAGCCTTAGCTGCACATCAGTCATATGCATACTCTGTAGACCACTCCTTTCCTCTGTCATAAAGAACATGGCACTGTAACAAAGTGGGGTGGTGTGGGGAGCTTGCATTTATGCACAAGTTCTTGACTGGGAATGTGGATTCACTGCCTCAAACTCTAGAACCGGATTGAGGTGGTTCTTCTTGTAAGTGTCCACAGCCTACTTTCCAGACATGGCCTTGATAGCAAATGATGCATCTCACAGTTGATATCACGGGGGGTGTTTTTAATCTATAGCACCCACAGCAAAGGTGCATTGAGGTGAGACTTTTCTCCAGCTGGCTGAGAGCAACCCAAATGAAGCTGTAGCCCGGGACTGGCAAAAGGGCAGGCCTACCCAAGAAACTTCCACTTCAGGCTTTTGCAGAGCAGCAAAAACCACTTGGAGTGGTAACGAGGGTTAAAATAGGAAGGATTGGTATGTGGCCTATGTAACTACTAGTGACTGAGATTAATTCAAGCATCACAAATCCCGTTTTAAAATGTTTCCAAATCGAATGCCGCAGGTGCGACACGTCTGCCCAGATGTGGGTTCTGTGCTTACTATGCCATAGAACAGCTGCAGCTCCCAGATGAGGCACACATTGGTGCAATCTGCTTGGGGAATGCTTGAGTTCACATCAAGGGGGAGACCAGGTCTGGCTGCTCGTGCTGTACTGTTCCAACTGTATCAAGCCCATGTCTGATTTGCAAATTGTCGACTATCTTGAGGTGCATAGTGGGCTCAAAGGAATTGACTGGAATATGGCCAGAGTAATTACTGGTAGCTGAGATCACATTACACAAGTCAGCTTTTTGTATTTTTTCTTTGCAGAGCTGTATCGTGGTCCACTTGGTTTGGGCCTTACAACTGAGGATGAGTGTTTTGCTAGTGCCCAATTCAGTTTTTTTTAGATAATACTCACTGAGGCTGGAAAGAGAGGATGTGAGAGGTCTTCACAAGTGTTTGGGTGAGAGGGTGAAAAGGGTGTAAGTAGTTGCAACATGTGAATGTGGCATGTCTGCTTTAAGAAAAGCTCTAATCTGTTGTATTGAAAGTGCTTCTAAAACCTGCTCTTAAGCAGTTTAAATCCGCTGGTTTCTTCCTAAATTACTCGTCCTTTGAACTTTAAATTCGTTGTAGTAATATATAGGATGCTGTGTAATGCATGTGATTAAATCATTAACCTAGATGTCCTCTTACCTCTCTCCAATCCTCACCTGATTTATGCTGTAGGCCCCAACCTTCCTTCTGTGTGCAAGGTGGGTTCAGGAAAGATCCCATGTGGAGGAAACTCTTCAGCCTCATTGGATGCCTGCCTACGCTCTGGCTGCTGCTATGATCCCGCCGACCAAAGTGCTCCTTGTTACTATGGCAATAAAGGTGAGTGGGGCATGTAAAGAACCTAGCAGTTGCTTGGCCGAGAACTAGTTGGCCATCAGTCTTTGATAACTGAGCGGGTTAATGTTTCTGATGAGTTTTGAATCCAGGCAGTATTTGTTATCCGGTAACCCGTCTATTCTGTTGCATTTTATATATGTAAGTGTAGACAAATAGTTAAAAATATCTATCCTTCCTTCCTAGTACTCCTGATCTCATCTGAATGTATTCTGCTGCCACAAATCTAGTGTAAGCTTTAATACAGTTCTTTGCAGATTCTAGACTCTACTGGTGAGTCTAGATGTGGGTGTCAATACAAGCCTCTAGTGAATTGTCCGCAATATTCTGTTCGAACTGTTTTGACCTCTTCCTCCTTTGCTTTTGGGGCAGATCATCTTCAGGCAAATAAAGCATCCTCTTCAGTAATGTATGGTAGAAGAACTGGACTAGTGCTGTGACAACCCAGTTGAAGATTTAGAATGTAACATTTTTGATAGAGCGGTTATAATTTCCAATGGTTAGAACTGACGCTGACTAATAACATCCCAGATTCACCGTTGAAAGTTGTCAATCTTTTATTTGTAATTGGGCTAAAACCTGAGTTACCTCTCTTGTTAGGTGGGGATATGCCCAATTGCAGCCATAATTCTCTTTGAATGCAAGATGTATCCATGCCTATTCATTCTGGTGGATGACGGATAGCTACTGGTTGTCTCAGAAGTTCACAATTTATCTTGCTCGTTTTGTTGTATTTTGCCACCATGCCAGTTGCACCTGTAGAGTTACCATTAGGATCTAATTTAGCATTCTTATAAATGGCCATTAACCTCATGGTATAAGTGTGGTGTACAATCAAGTACCATAATGCGTTATATTTTACAGAGAACAGTTAATAAGTGTGGTGTACAATCAAGTACCATAATGCATTATATTTTACAGAGAACAGTTAATAAGCAGCCACTTAAATCAGCCCAAAGGCTAAATCTGTAGTTGTCACTCAATGTCCTGCCTTCTAGATTATCACAAAGAAGTGAGCAGGCTATACAGAGTAATTACAGGGTATCATTAGAGGGAGGAATACGGTGAAGAAAGAGGTAGTGTTTAGCGAAAGTTCCTCAAACTCCAAAATGTAGTTTAAGCAGATGAGTTTGTTTACAACTATAATAGTGATTATACATATCTATGTTCAAGTGGGAGAATTCCATTATTCCGTTCTTAGAATGCTTGCTTAACATCTATATATTTTTTGTCCTTGGGGGTCACATACGTTTTTCATGTTTCTCAGATTTCTGGTAGTCCTCCAAATGATATGCACCCTGAAGGTTACCATGTTGACACAGTTGTATGGCTATGTAGATCATACTGGCAATGTGGATTTTAGATTATAGGGGCAAGCCTGAATTTTATCCTAAGCTAACCAGCATAGATCCTTGAACTAGTTTCATATGATCATATTTCCTGGTGCCTATAATCAGTTTAACGGCAGACTGTAGAAGAGCGTTCATACACTGATGTTTAAGTGCCTTCCAAAAAAGCATTGCCTTAATCCAATCTAGAAGTTTTCGTGTGGTAGAAAATATTTTATTCTCTTGATTTAAGTGCAGTACATCTCTGGCTTTAATGCTTCTTTTCATTCTGTTAGCATGATCAGATTTGAGACCAGCCAGTTTCCTATTGATCTCATTTATGTAGATAAGAAAAGTGAGATCTAGGAGGTCACAACATATCTAGCAAATGTGATTTGAAGTTTGGGTCTTGGAGGCCTTGAAGCAGAATTCATTCTATTTTATCTGGGTTGTGCTTTAATAGATTGCAGACATTAGGTTTTGCCGCATAGATGAACAATTCTTCAGAGTTGGGTAAATTTGGGAACCATGTGCATACAGCTGGATGGGTGCACTCATTGCTTTACAATTCTCTGACTGGTCCATGTGTATGTTGAACATTACCAGTATTAGGACCTTGGGAGCACCACATATATTAGCGAGTTTCAAGACAAAACCGCCTGACCTGCTGATTATCGTTGAGGATGAAGGATGTGAACCATCTATGCACATTGCTCGCGATGCCCATGCAAATTTCATTGGGACCTGGTAAATTTAGATGATCTAAGTATTGAATTATGCAGAGAAATCCTGTGGAATGAGACGGCCATTGTCACAATAATTTGCAATGAGTGTTGTCTTGAATTTTGAGGGTGGCGGACTCTATGCTGCTACCACTACAAAAGCGAATTCATTTAAAGAGTAGACTTTGTTAGCATGGTAGCATGATGATAATCATATTATTAGACCTCAGCACCGCGTTCGACATGGTTAACCATGCCATTCTATTACATCGTTTGAAAGGCATTGGCATGTCGGGCACGGCCCTGGCATGGCTGACTTCTTTCCTGGATGAGCGCTTCTTCCAGGTGTTTGAGGGCGAGGTAACCTCCTCTAAGCAACCACTTAGTTGTGGGGTCCCCCAGGGCTCTGCCCTAAGCCCCACACTGTTTAATGTCTACATGAGACCTCTAGCAGAGATAGTCCATCCCTTCAGTGTGCGTATTGTCACCTACGCGGACGATACCCAACTTGTGGTCTCTTTGGACCACAATGAGGGTTCGTCCAACATACTGGGTCCCTGTCTAGAGGCAGTAGCCAAGTGGATGCAATCCTCTTATCTCAGACTAAACGGGGAGAAGACGGAGATCATGCTATTGGGCAACCCTGCACCGACCACTCTGGCTTCCATCTGGCCCATATGTCTAGGCTCTCCTTCCCCCCCCCCCCTAAACCTCAGATAAAGAGCCTTGGAGTTTGGCTCGATAAGGCGCTAGACTTCTCTGTCCAGGCCACCAGAACGGCATCTACTTGTGTCGGGCTAATGAGAATGCTCCGGAAGGTGCTCCCTTTGCTTCCATTCCAGGCGAGAAGAATCATGGTTCAGGCCCGGATTCTTTCCCGCCTGGATTACGGAAATGCTTTATATCTGGGAGCCCCGACAGCAGTGACCAATAGACTCCAGGTCACTCAAAACTGCGCTGCCAGACTATTATTTAACATTCCTCGTTGGCAGTCAGCCAAGAAGGCCCTGAGAGAACTACACTGGCTTCCAGTGGCTGCACGAGTTCAATTTAAGGCCATGTGCATTCTGTATAAATCCTTCCATCGAACAGGTCCTGCCATCCTGTTCCCCCTGGTTGTGCCCTACATTCCTTCCAGAGCCCTCCGTTCCAATGCATTGCATTTAGCCACCACAACCAGAATCAACAAAGCACGATGGGGCGGCCGTTTATTTTCACACACTGCTGCGAGAATTTGGAATTCTCTTCCCCTGGATCTGAGAGAACAACAACCGGATGGCCTTCAGGAAAGCTTTAAAAACCCACTTGTTTGGAAAAGCGTGTTAAGCCTACCCTGTACCTCGCCATAGTAATCAGTTAAAGTGCTTCGAGGCCTTCGGGTAGTTACGCGCTATATAAATATAATTTTTCATTTCATGGCTGTGTATCCTGAGCTGAGGCACTGGCTACTGATGGCTATATGATGGCTATGTATGAAAATAGAAAATCATGGTTCAAGTTTAATTGTCCTGAATTCTTATCATTAAGAGCGCAATTTATTCAGCCTAGTTGTGGAGGTAAAGGAAAATGCATTTAGAGGATAAGTTGGAAGACTAATGAAAGATGTAAAGATGGGAAATTGCTTGAATGTTTTGAGGAAATGTTTTAAACTAGCAATATTTGTAAACTATGCAATCGGATTGAATTCTAAAATTTCGTTAGTTTGTCTGTATTTCATTTTATAATGGTTAATTTGGAGGATTCCTTGACTTTTTTATTCTTCAATCCAGAATTAACTAATTAAAACAGTCAGGCAGCCATTATCAGACTATGCAAAACGTATGTTCTTTAATAGTCTGAAACTGATCTTAATGCAGAGACTTGCAGCACTTTTAGACTCTTGGAGTGCTGCTTTCAAAATATATTCATAAAAACTACTGGGTTGGTACCTCCCAGGTGATTCTAGAGATATTGTCTGCCTAAAAGGAGAGTGGCGGTGTTCTCACTGACCTCTGACGTAGAGGTCAATAGGAAGAGCATTCTCCGAGCATTCTCCAAGCATCACCAGAAGGTGATGGAAAGCTGCAAGAATGATTGCTTTTTCTTCAGTGTTAATTCTGATTGATTCCTACTCACATACATCTTAGCATTGGTAACCTATCAAGTCTCTTAGCGTCTCCAGTCGAAGAGTGTTATGTGAGTGTATGACTTTTCCAGATACATTTGAATGTTTTTTCTCCGCTTTAACAATAGCTCTTCGTTTGCCAAAGAGAATTCGTGGAGTGGCTGTAAGCGTCTTTTTATAGTACATGCTGTCTCCTCTAAGAACTATTTTTACATGTGCAACAAATATTTCTAAACCTGTTCTTCTGTAATTAAGTCTCAATTTATGGGAGACGCATGATTTAACACCAAGTTACTAGTACATGCCATACCCCAGAGAAAGTTCTGATGATTTTCTATCAAAACAATAGGTTGCAAGACTTTTTAAGACCTTTTCATATGCTTTCATGGAAAAATTCTTCAGTGATTACAGATTTGCTAAAAATGCAGAAATGATTGGATTGTTCCTAAATTGAATTAACAGCAGGGTGAAAGACTAAAAATGAGCTGGTTTAGTTGACATTCATAGAAATGAAAGCCATAATTTAGAAATGGCTAGGACACTGTCTTTTTCATTTGGAGGCACACTTTTCTTTTTCCTGTGCCAATTTTGAGATTCTGAATTATTTGCTTTGGGAGGTGTGGTAATTTGACAAAGACGCAAAATGACAAATAAGTGAGGCAGCAAGGTTTATTGGAATGAGCCCACAATATGCAGGATTGCGGATAGCAAGATACAAAGCAACTGACTATCACCGAACACAGGGCAGTCGAGTTACTGGAATAAATGACATCAGTAAACTTTCTAACAGTCATTCTTCTATTAGCGAAGACAATAACTATTACATTGCTATACTACTTACCCCCTTTCCTGTAAGAAAATATAACCATAAAACAGATTGAGAAGAACACAACTACATTTTGATGTAATCAATAAGTTTTGCAGCAGGAACAATCTTCTATTTCGAGATAATTCCATCTGACTTGTCAGAAATGGTGTGTTCCACAGGTGACTTTAAATCAAATGATAACATCAAATTAACTAGATTCTGAGTCAGAAATATTGGTAAATTAGGTAACTGATTGTGAAGAAGTTTCACCTGATGTTATAATGTTACTATTCAGGTACAGATTACAATCAGTATTTATACTTCTTTCCATAGTGATTGTGATAATTTGTGTGTTTTCAACATTAGATCAGTCAAAAGCTGCATCAAATATGTAGCCATTAAGAGTCACAATGCCAAGATTGACCAGCACTCTGAATAATGTGTGCCTGTTCAGGTGAAATTCTAACTAGGTTCCTAAAATTCCACCAAACCTAGGGCCTGATTGAGATTTTGGTGTATCGGTTACTCCATCACAACTGTTTTGGATGTCCCGTTTGCTGAAATATAAATCCCTTTATATTCTAAAGGGTTTATATTTTGGTGGATGGGATATCCATCACCGTTGTGACAGAATCCTTCCGCCAAGATCTTAATCATGTTCTTTATCTTTTAATAAAACAGATGCTTTAGTAACTGAGAACAAACACGGGTGAAGAAAATAGTTTTCTCTTGCAGGGTTGATATGGAGTTCTTATTAACACCTAATCACCATAGTGAATTCTAGACCCTCTTGCTTTTCTATGAGCATCAAAGTATTTCTTGTTATTGGATTGTCCCACCTAAATGTTCTAACTTTTCATCGGTGTGCCTTAAATGAGATTTCAACCACCTTGGCATATGTCTACATTTCGGCTCCTTTCTTAACAGCCTAAATGAAGCTCTAATTGGACCGCAAGGTGTCATAATTTAGCTCCATACATTTTCATTACTATATTCCTCAACATTTAATCCTGAAGAAGAATACTCTGTGACCTCCTCCTTTTAAAATACCATTAACTGTTTCTACTAGTCCATTTGAGGATGGACTATATAGGGCTAGTTTTAAATGCCTTGTATATTGAAACGCAATAAATTGTTACATTTTTATGAAACAAAACGAGTACTATTATCTGTTAAAATCTACTATGGAACATTAGTCAGATATTTTACAGTATTTTCAGTAGATGTAGAGTCTACAACTGTAAATAGAACCACTTTGATTAGTAGTCTACTAAAACAATCAAATTATTGTGTTGGGTAGTAATTTGGGTGGACCTCAGAAATCCATGGCTAACTTCAACAAAGAGTACTCTGGGATGGGGACCAGTTCGAAAGGTTTCTCTCCATTTCGAGTGTTTGTCAGAAAGTAAGCATTCCTGCCATTTATCAATTATATTGGAGACTTGACTTTCCAAGGATGGCCACCAATAAAACGTATTTATTGTAAGAAAATAGTTGTCTTGCCTAAATGATCCTCATGAGGTATGAATTAACTTTGCTATCAATTGCTCAGGCAGAATTAATTCTGTCCTGTGACAAAATCGTTTTTAATTGTATGTTAAGATGCGACTTGAGCATAACCATGAAGTTTAGGATCCATCTGACCATCCTTTTTTTAAATATATTATCCATTGGCTGTAAAAACTTTACTTTCTGGTAGCTTCTTCTCAATCACTGTCAGAAATTATTTCATACCTAAAGCATCAATCACCGCAACACCCTCTTTCTCTTCTAAACTGTCCGTGCCAGAATCAGCAGATATTGAGGTACAAGATAAGCAATTGGACCTGAAGTTCTTTCTCCTAGGAATGCATTTTATAGTTGGATTGTGGTCTTGATATTTCAAAAGATACCTGACCAGCATACCTGTGGCCTTACCTAAGCCACCAGCATTTATTAAATAAACTAGTGCTTTGTGATCAGTACATATATTGAATGGAGAACTCCAAATTAAGTTTTTACATTTATCCACTGCCCACACAAAAGCAACTACTTCCTGCACTATATTCCTGTCATTTGTTTCCCAATCTTTTAATATCCTGGAATTAAGTGATGGTATACTCTTTCTTACCAATATCATACTGCCCCTAAATCTAAAAGTCTTGGATGCAGACTGACACATTTTTCAGCAGTAACTAAATGATAAAAGGCAGAAGCATCACTTTTTATTTTTGTCCCAAACACTTCTGTTAATTTAGTCCCCTTTTTTGGCTGAGAACAGAGTTGTTGTTCAATTACAGAACAATCCTGGACAAATCTGATGCAATGATTGCCAAGTCCGAAAAAAATATTTTGAAACATTCTTGTCTTTTGGGATTAGAGCATTCTTGACAGAACTGCATTTAGGTTTAATACTTTCAGCACCAACTGTGTCCAAAACATTCTACCTCATCTGTGTGTGAAACTTGATAATCTTTCCCCGCAGGGTTGCGGGGTTCTTGACACAATATTAGTTGCAGGATATTATAGTGAGAGCTCTGGCAAACACACCTAGCTTGCCATTCGCCCAGGCCCCCCCACCCCTTCTGTTACATATCTTGAATGTGAGATATTGCATGTAGCTGGCGGCGGTGTCTGTATAGGTGGTGCAATTCATATAATATATGAATGTGATGGGGACTCCACCTCCTGGGCTTGTGCCCATAATCTTGCCAGGCAATCTCGTAGCCGGCGATGGCTGTAGCCATGTCTGGTGCATAGGTTGGGTGTAACCATGTTTCCATGAGAATCTGGTCTAGAGTGTGGGCATGCTCTAGGTCTCTTATTTCCATGGCATGTTTGGTGAGCTAACAGATGTTGTGTGGTTTTTGATTTTTGTGAGCGTAACCGGGGGGCTGGTTTGTGTGAGTGTTGAGGGGGCTGGATGCTGTTGGCAGGCGAGTGGTACGTCCGGGCGGTGCGAGAGTTCTGTGGAACTTGCAGGGGACCAATTGGAAAGCTTCTTCTGTGTTGTGCGGTCTGGCAGCAGTGCGATGAGCAAAGGCCTGAGTCGGGAGCTGTGGTCAGTTGGGGGTGAACCAGGATTCCTGCTGCTGGATGCAGTCCAGGCACAGACTACTACAGACAAGCTTACGTTTGGTGCACCAGTGGTCCACGCTGTGGCTACCTTAGAGTGAGGGTCCTGGGAGGGGGGAGGAGCTCAGGGTACTGTGGACTGGAAACTGTGAGCCCACTTCCTGTACAACATTAAACTCGTGTTTAGGGTGATTATTTTAAAAAGTGAGCATAATAGAAATGGTGCTGGCTTAGCAAAGCTCAGAGCCTTCAGTGAGCTAAGGTGGGTCTGCTGAAGGTACATATTCGTACCTGCTTGGTGTGTATCTCCTAAGATCTGCTCACGGTGGCTTTTTATCTTCATTGCAAAAAGTTGCCAGTTCAGAAAAAGGAAGCGCACATGAATATATAGATGGATAGTGGATGAAAATTTCAGGAATGTATGGTTGGAAGGGTGAGTGAAAGGAAAGGTGAAGAGACTGACATGTGTGTAAATTGATGGAAGATTCAAAGGTTTGATTCAAGTGGGGACATTTAATTTATTAGGCTTCTCCCTTGATAAAGGTGGCACTAAAGAATAGTTCATATCGGATAGAAACTTGCATCTGAGGGTGTAGTCATTGCAGTGCAAGACCTAATGGTAAGGATAGTGCCCACAAGTTTATTTGCTGTTTATGGATTATTGTGGTGTCTCGCTGATCTCCTGGAATCTGGAATACGTCCTGTGTTCCAGGGCAGATGGTTTAGCACAGGCTTATTTGATGAAGCTGACCTGTTAATCACCTGAAAGAATAAAATCACTTATCTACATTCCTGTGAACTGTAATCCTTCCAATACAACAACTTTACACTGGCGAAGATCGGAGAAACTAACCTGGAAGCCTGGAGCTCTGCAGTCAGCAGATCCTGAATCTGTCCACTGTCAAAAGTGACGGAGCGCCTCCTAACCAACTCTGGTGAAGACCTTGTGAGTGACGCTTCACTTTCCTGAAAATTGCAGCAAACTTGAAGATTGCGGTGAGATTGTTCTCATTTCTATGAGCTTTGCTGTTTTTATTTATTCATCTGGTGCTTGGACCACGAAACCTGCATGCGCTGTCTTGTCTCTCGCGCGAACAGTGAACGTTTTGAGCCTGCACGTGTTGCTCCTCACATGCAATTGTTCACCAAAGTTCTAATCTGTGCCTGATCCAGCGGCCTATAGAAAATATATCATAAACAACGCTACCCAACTTCATAACCTATAAACAAAATTCTATACTAAATTAAGGACCCATTTATAAACCTGACATATTTTGGGCCTACTGAATCAGGTGGTCAGATTAAATCTATATACACATTATCTACAAACTATATACAATTTTATACATCTGCGGAAAGAATATTGTCATTAGAATAAAACCTAACTATTTAAATGACCACCATTGGCGACGTGATCTAGCTAATAGTAACCTACACTCCTGAATAATCAAGACCAGCTTGTTTGTCAAAAGTAAGATTTTATTTACTAAATTATGGTATATAAGTTGATAGTTTTATAAATGAATTTTATTAGCAATAAAGCAAGCATGATTGTAAAGAAACGTGAGAAAAATACAATTTAAGCAAGTGAATCAAAATTAAAGTGAATATTTAAAGTTTAGCATTTCTAAAACCTAAGTTCCTAACTAAACTAAATAGATAGAAATTAAAGTAAAGTTCTTTGAGGATTCTTACGTGCTCCACGCAATGTCCGACAGCACTTCACCCTCATCGGAAAGTCAGAAAGCAGCAGCCAGCCCATCCCTAGGGGCATGACTTTTTATACCTTTCTACGCTAACTAAACTACGCAAAGGAAAGTTTTCAGAAATCTTCGACGTCCCATTGGCTGAGAGTGACAAGTGACATGTCACCCACATTTCAAAAGTTCCATTAGGTCACTTTTCTTAAGGACCATTGTCTTTTCTGTATGCAACCAGGAGCTTCCTAAGTTTGCAACAAATGTCTCATTGCTTCCAATTGACTTCCGCGGATGCCAAGTTAAGGACTGACAAAATGTTCTTTTTCGACCTTGGCCATGTCCGACAGAATGATGATAGCACGTCAGTTTTTGCTTTGTGAACGCAGCTTTTGACGAACATATTATTTCAGAATGGGCGTCTCGTGACTTTTGCAGAAGTAAAATTCAACTTTTTGTAGCTCGAGCAGACTAGGCCCAAAAGCAGGCAACTTATGCTTTCTAGTATAAAACAAACACAAGAAAAGTATTAATGTAAGAAATAATGTAGATTCTGTATCCACCCCAAGATTTACTAATTAATTAACCCACCCGATTAATCAAATGTTACCTAGCCAATGCAAACAAATAAAGCAGCGTTTATATCTACCAGTCTTCAATAATCCATGAGACTTATATGCACCTAGAATAGTAGAAATGACATCACACAGACAAGGAAAAGCAAAACAAGCACATGCTTCTTTTATGTTTGCAGCAGTTAGTAATGACAAAAACGAAAACAATAAATTATTTTATTATTTTGCACGAACAAAAAGATGCAACAATTATGCACGTTTATGAGCACACATGTTAGTCCCCCCATGTGTAAAGTTTAATCTAAGTTGTATTAGCACGACATATCACAAATCATTAATATTATTATTCATGTTATGGAAATGTGACTTCACGAGTTTAAACAAAATTTTGTTTTCTATCTCGCTCCATCAACTCCCTCATCTGGTGATTAACAAATCACCACACTAGCACTCAAAATTTTGGTAATTTAAATTTCTAAGAAATCGATTCAAATTCATTTGTATCAGTAAACCTAAAAGTCTGTTTCTGCATAATCTTTGGAATTAGCATAACGCTCTCTATGTAACTCCTGTAATTCGATCTCCCTTTCTTCTTCTTTTCTAAGTTTATAGATTCTTTTCTTTTCTTTCAACTGTTTCTTTCTTTTATGTAACAAACAACCTATTTTGGTCAAAATAAAAATGAATATTATTATAATCAAAGGTGCCAAAATCTTGCCAAGAATTGAACTTCCGATATCATGAAACCAGTTTTTAATTGCTTGAAACCTTTTTGAAAGTTTCCCTGTAAAATCATCTTCTTCTAAAGGAATTATCTCTGAATGCATTTGTGTAATATTCTTAATGTACATTTCAATATTCTTACTTTCGTCAGGTATATATGTGCAACAATGTTGTACATGTAAAATGCCACAGACTCCTCCCTCTTTTGCTAGGAGTATGTCTAAAGCAAGGCGATCTTGAATTACCATGGATCTAATTGCAATAACTTCAACATTTACTAATTGAAACCCATCAGCTGTGTCAGTTGATAATCTATCAACTATAGTGGATAATTTTCTAATTCTCCCTGCATTTAAGGTTATACCAACAAAAGGTATTACTGCTTGAAAAATATCTCCCAGAACTTCAGTAAAAGTTTCTCTTTTAATTCTATTTACATAATTATGAATTTTAAACAATCCTTCTGAATCTCTGTCAACATGAAACACTTTAGGAAAAACAATTCCCACATAAGTTCCATACCAGTGGTCTGGAAGGTTGTAATAAGCTTTGTCACCACAAACAAAATAAATCCCAGGAAAGATTGGATCTTTTCCACCTTTGAATCCCCAACCTCCCAAAATCTGATAAGTATCTTCACAGTTACTTGCACCTACAAAGTAATTATCAAAAAGTGTATTATCTCTTCTAATGCAAAGCTTTCCACTAACTGGTTTGTCTATGTGAATTGCAATATTTTCAAGCATTTTGCCATTTAACTTCTCATCCTCTTTCTGCCAGAAACTTGACTTAGTCTGCTTGACTAATTCATTCCTCTTATAAATTGCTCTTCTCTCCTCAACCATATTCAAAAATTTCTTTCCTTCAGCACTTAATTTGCAAGTTAGATTATTTTTATAAGCATACTCATAAGTAAGTTCGTTAGTAACAAGGAAAAATTCTCTCATTTGCTTTGCTTTCTTATGCTTATTTAAAGCATTTTCAATCTTAATATTTGCAAAAATTTCATCATAATTTGAATAGTAATATTCTAAACGTCCAGTTTGATAAAATAAACTAGTTAACACACTACATGTTACAGCATAAGTGAGAGGAAGCATATTATATGTTACTCCCTCAGAAACAGAAGCAGGTAACTTAACGCAGACGTAGCAGTCTTTTGCATCCATTACCTTAACATATTCACTCAATAGCTTTGTGAATGTATTACTTGAAAAATCACCAATTGATTTATCTTGATGAATGTTATGCTGATGATCAATAACTTTTGCAGACGCACTATGTTTAGTTTGGCTAACCAGAGCTTTGCTTGTTATGTTAACTTTGTGTAATTCTCTATTCATCTCCAAAGGGATAATCACAGCTAAAATCAACCAGAGCAGAATTAAAATGAGCAGACACACCAGAGTCATCTTACAGCATCTTTTAAAAACAGAACACTTTGAAGTGCTCTCCTTAACATAAGGCATTTTTGGTTAATTTTAGCCTCAAAATTAAAATAAAATAAATTTTAAAATTCTAAATTTATATTTACACCCCCCTTTTAAAATATATATATTTTTTTTTATTTTTTTTTTTTTTTTTCAAAACCCTAAACAAGATTTCTTCGACCTTATGTCATACATAAGTTTTCTTCAACTAAACCGTTTTTCTTCGACCTTGTGTCAACTAACAAATTTTCTTCAGCCTTTTGCCAATTTAATATATCTGTACTTCAATCATTGTCACTAATTTCTTGGATTTCGTTTTCTTCTTCACTACTATCATATATGTCAATAACAGGTGGAATTACTAAGTAAGTCCACTCAGGAGACTTGTATTTTTGGTTTGGTCTTACTATTCTCTTCCCTTTTCTCGATATCACTTCAATTTTTCTTCCAACTCCAACTTCTTTTCCAGGACTCTTTTGACTACTGATTTCCTTAACTTGTTCTTTTGGTTTCTTGATCAATCTGACTCTCAATCTTCCACCAGGCCAGTAGTCTGCTTTTCTCACGTACTTCTTCTTTGGTTCAGAATTATTTGATTCTGACTTCCAAGTCCTTTTCTTTCTGTTTTCACTTTCACCATCCACGTCACTTCCTTCAGTTTCGTAGTCTGAAATTTCAATTGACTCAGGAACTTCTCTATTCGGCAATTTCACTCCTTCAGGAACTTCACTTTGTCTTCCATCACTGGTACTCGGTAATTCGTCTTCCTCCTCTTCTTCGATTACCCTCAACTTCCCAGATTTCGGATTTTTGTTCCTTACTTCAGAGTTTGTTCTCTGCCTTTCGATACTCTCCTGGTCTGAAACTTCTTTTTGTTCTGCTTCTTTGTCTTCAATAGAGACAACCGAATCCTCAGTTATCTTTCCTTTTAACAGATTCTCTTCACCTTCAGAATCTATTTCAATGATTTCTAAGTCTTTTCTTGTCAAATTTCCATTCACTGGCACAGTTTCCAGATGTCGACTTTCTTGTCGATCTTCAGAATCTGGAATTATTTCACCCTCTGTTTCGCCTTCTGCTTCAGAATCAGAATCATCTGTGGTATCACTTTCAACATCAGAACTTTCAGGAGTTGGTACTGGAATAGTATGACTAGGATGAATCCAGCGTTTCAATCCTCTGCATTTTACAGCATTAGTAGTGATCAAAATTATCTGCCTAGGTTTCTGCCATCTAGGAGTTAGACAATTCCTTCTCCGATGTACTTTCGTTCTGACCCAATCGCCAGGTCTCAGATCATGTGTCAAAACCTTTTCATCTGATTGTGCTTCAGTTCCCACCTGATTAGACACAGAAGTTACCATATCAGATAACCTTTTACAGTAATCCAAAATAGCACTGTCATTTATGCTCAACAGTTTACCTACAGGTACAAAAGCTTGCCTCATAACTCTTCCCATTAAAATTTCATGAGGACTCAAACCTGTCTTTTTATCTGGTGTACTTCTTAATGACATCAAAACAAGTGGAAGAGCATCAGTCCACTTTACACCTGTTTCAAGACACATTTTTCCAATTCTGTTTTTAATTGTTCCATTAATTTGTTCAACCACTCCTGATGCCTCTGGTCTGTATGCACAGTGTATTTTCTGCTCAATGCTCAAAGCTTCGCAAATTAACTTCATCATTTGTTATCAAAATGACTTCCTCCATCACTCTCAATAGTGACTGGAAAACCGTACCTTGGGATGATTTCTCTGAGCATTAGTTTTGCTACTGTAATTGAATCACAATGTCGTGTAGGGAAAGCCTCTACCCATCTTGAAAATAAGCAAACAATTACAAGCACATATTTCAAACAATTATGTAAGGGCATTTCAATGAAATCCATTTGTAATCTGGTAAAGGGACCACCCTCTCGACCAATTATTCCTGTCCCCACCACTGATTTTCTGTTTGGATTCATTTGTTGGCATGACAAACACCTTTGACAAAAAGATTCTGCAATAGTTCTAAACTTAGTATTGAACCATGTTTCTCTGAAAAGTCTAACCATAGAATCTCTTCCCAGATGTGCTGGACCATGATATAATCTGGCCATGTCAGCAATCAAGCAATTTGGTAAGACTACTCTGCCATCTTTGTAAACCCACACTCCATCTTCTTCACGTGGTCTACAATCTGATCTTAACCACAAGTCTTTTTCTTCATCATCTGTTTCATTTTGTAAATCTCTAATCTCATGCCATGTTTCTACAACTGTTGTTAGCATTAATGAATTTGAATCAGTTTCTTTACTCCTCTCCCGATTGTAAGAATAATTTTTCCTTGCGCAGTATTTAGCTGTTTCATCTGCGAAGGCATTTCCCTTGGAAATATAATCAATTCCTCTAGTGTGCGCTGCACACTTAACAATGGCGATTTCTTTTGGCAATTGTATTGCTTCAATTAATCTCCTAATGAAAACTGCATTTTTAATTGGTGATCCTGCTGATGTCATGTATCCTCTCTGTGACCAGAGTTGTCCATAATCATGCACAACTCCGTACCCATACTGACTATCAGTAATGATGGTAACTCTTATATCCTTTGATATTTCACATGCACGAATTAAAGCAATTAATTCAGCCACTTGTGCTGAACGAACTCCTTCAAGACATGATGCTTCTTCGACATCTGTGACTGTACAAACTGAATATGAAGCTTTTAAGACACCTCCTTCGGATCTTAAGCATGAGCCATCTACAAAGTAGACAAAATCCGATTCAGACAAAGGTCTGTCTTTGATGTCTTTTCTTGGTTTTGTGCAGAATTCCATGACATCTAAACATTCATGTTCTGTTTCGATGTCATCAACAATTTCAGAATCAGGCAGTAATGTAGAAGGATTCAGATTTAAACATCTTGAAATCGAAACATTGTCTGCTCCTAGTATGATTTTCTCATACTTTGTCAATCTGCTACTTGTTAAATGCTGAGTCTTACCTCTTGTCAATAATATTTCTACTGAATGAGGCACAAAAACTTTCACAGGAAATCCCATAATGATCCCTTCACTTTGTTCGAGGCTGATACTTGTAGCTGCAACTGCTTTCAAGCAACCTGGTAATGCTTTTGCAATTGGATCAAGAACTGCAGAGAAGTATGCAATAGGTTTCTTTAAATTTCCGTGTCTCTGAATTAACACAGATAATGCACATCCTTCTCTCTCACTGCAATACAGTTCGAAATCTTTCTCATAATTTGGCATACCTAAAGCAGGAGCTTGGCATAAGCTCTTTTTCAGGTTTTCAAAAGAATCCATCTCAGCATCATTGAGAATAATTGGATCTTTTACATCTGACTTTGTCAGTTTTTGTAGTGGTTTTGCAATTACTGAAAATCCACTTATCCATTGTCGACAGTAACCAACCATTCCCAAGAACATTCTGACCTGTCTTTGTGTTCTAGGTGGTAACATTGCTTGAATCATTTTTATTCTCTCTATTGTTACTTGTCTTTTTCCCTTTGCAATTCTGTGACCAAGATATTTTACTTCTTGTTTGTAAAACTGTAGTTTTGCTGGGGACACTTTATGTCCTTCTTCTGCAAGGCGATTTAACAGAATTATTGTGTCTGTCACACAATTTTCTCTTGTCTTTGCAGCTATTAACAAATCATCAATATACTGCACTAGCGTAGACCTACCAGGTAAGTCTAGGTCTTCTAGTGATCTTTTTAACAGTTCGTTAAAGATTGAAGGACTTTCTGTATAGCCCTGAGGGATTCTTGACCATCCGAGGGTCTTACCTTGGAATCTGAAAGCAAAGATTTCATAACTGTCTGGATGTAAGGGAACAGTAAAGAATGCATTGCAAAGGTCAATGACTGTATACCATTCAGCATCATGTGGAATCTGGAATAGAATTACTGCTGGATTTGGAACCACAGGACAACATGGAACGACAATTTGATTAACCTTTCTCAAATCTTGTACTATTCTAAATGTTCCGTTAGACTTTTTAACTCCCATAATTGGTGAATTACAAGGACTACTCTCCATTTCTTTTAATACACCTTGCTTGATTAATTTTTCAATTATTGGTGTAATACCTTCAATTGTTTCTGTTTTCATTTTATATTGTGGAATGTTTGGAAATTCTATTCCCTGTTTCAATGTAATTTTTACTGGATCTACGTTTTTCATCAGACCCATCTCATTTCCAGTAAAATCCCATATTTCAGATTTCACTGTTTCCTTGAGTTCTTCAGGTAAATCCTTTTCTTCAAATGCAGGAAACAATTTTGTTTCTTCTGCTTCCATCATCATCATTGTCATTCTGTATAAACCATCTTCCTCCATTGTTTGTAACTCAACTCCATCAGGAGAACAATATATTCTACAATTCATTTTACATAGGATGTCTCTGCCCAATAGATTCACTGGACTACTATTACAAACCACAAATCTGTGTTTGTCTCTGTAATTTCCAATTTCAACTGGTACTGGATCAGTTAAGTCAGTTTTAATTTGCTGATTACTTACTCCGACAACTTGAATGGTATCCCCAGAGAGAGGTAGGTTTTCAATTTCCACTGATCTAACAGTAGAACGGGTAGCACCAGTGTCCACTAGAAAAGTGATGTCTACATCATTAACTTTCCCGTTTACAAAAGGACCAGACTGGTCAACCTCAAGAGTGGCTCCAACAACACACTCTTCCTCCTCTCTCGGGTACCGTCAGCAATAATCATCAGAATCGCTGTCTTGACTTTCTGTTAATAAAAACTGTTGTGTAGCATTTTGCATTTGAACTCTTTGCTGCTTTTGCTGTTTTTGTGGTTTTATTACCTGTTCACTTCCCTGAAATCCCACGTTTGGATTATATTTTTGGACTCCCCCACAATTCGGAAAAGGTGGTTGTGGCAATTGGTCTTGACGATTATTCACCTGTTGCTGTTGTTGTTGCTGTAACTGTCGCTGAATATTTAATTCGTTTAACCCCTGTTGCATCTGTAGCTGTCGCTGCAGGTCAACACCATTCTGCATCTGTGGATTCAATAAGGGATTCTTTAAGTTTTTAGGAGGATGAGGACACTCGTCTCTCCAATGTCCAATTTCGCCACAATTAAAACAAGATAATCTTTGTTTCAACTCCTCAATTTTTGGGCTAAATTTCTTTGGGAAATTATTACTTTTAAACTTTCCTTGTATCTGGTTTGTATTTCCAGTTTGAACAAAATTAGTGTTCTTATTACCCATGCTGGCAATCTGTTGCTCAGCCACTTTTACCTGAGCCCACATGGCTTTCTCCTTGAGCTTCTTCTGTTTTACTTCTATTTCATCGCTGCAATATTTAGCCTTTCTTAGAATATCATCTACAGATAGTGATTGCCATCCGACAATGCTATTTCTGATCATTTCTCCAATTTCAGGTTTTAGTCCATAAACAAATCTATAGACAAAATGGCTCATGTCTTTTTCGTCTAGTTTTTCATAACCACTGTATTGTTTAAAGATTAACAGTAGTCTTTCATAAAAAGAATGAACTGATTCTTTAGTTTCCTGTTCTGTCCTTTCTATTTTAACCCAATCGACTTCTTTGGGTGGAATTTTGTTCTTCATCCAAACAATCACTTTTTCATAAAAATCCATTACAAGTGGATTTGGAGCACCTGTTTCTTTGATTCGCTCAGGTTCTGTTTTTGGCCAACTAATCGATATCTTGCATTCTGTCCAAAGATCTGATGGAACAACAATATCAAAAAATCCATCTAAATCAATCCACAGAACTTTTGACACTTTGATAAATCTATCGACTTGTCTGTACCACTCAACTGGTTTTTCCCTCAATTTCGGAAAGTCATTTGTAAATAACAATGTCCTGTCTCGACCAAGGGACATGAACATATCCTCCACCTGCAATTTCTCTCATTGGAAATTGTTTTGACAATTTTTCCAATCTTTCATCTTCCTTCTTTTTCGTCCATTTTACTCTCCATTTATTCAGTTCTCCTAGCTTTTTGATATAGACAATCAAATCTTTTATATGTACTATTCTTCCCATTGAGTTCAAACTCTCAATGTCACTTTCTGAAAAGTCTAATCTGTAATGTTTCGCAAAATTCTTTTGTTTGCTCACATCAATTTCAAGTTCTGCTGCTAGATCCTCTAGTTGATCATATTTATTTTTTGTTTTCCATTGTATGCTTTTGCAAATGAACAGTAGTTCATCATCTCGATAGTAATTTAAACTATCTGGACCGATTGTTCCAATTATTAATTCTTCGATATTCGCTTTTAATTTGGCCACATCAAGTTTTGGTGTGGTTACCCTGACTTCAGGACTCCCTATATCTGATATAGCACCCATTGGTGTTTTTGGAGATAAGTCCTCATTAAAGGTTAAATCAGGCATTCTCGATTTAGAAGAGTTTATTTCAGATAAGTCTGAATAAAATTTTTCAGCAGCCTTTTGAATTTCTGTATTTAAAGGAATAGTTAATCCTGTTTTGTTTGTTTCCTTTTGGTCAAATACAGGCTGAACAGGACCAATCGTTACTGGAACTGTCACAGCTTCCATGCCTTTTGTCATTCTTTTTATTAATTCTTCTTTAGATCTTAAATATTCATTATAATCAGCATCTTCAACATTTCTTGCCTCTCTTGTATAATCTTTTGGAGCTTCTCTTGCCCTTGGAGCCATTGTAAAATGTCTACCTTCATTTCGAACATTATCAAATTCTGGTCTTCTAGGAGTTTCAATGATTTCACAATTATTTGGATAAAGTTTAGGAGCTTCATTAATTGGAGGTGCACTCGGTGAAGTTTCAGTAGAAACCACCGGAGTAGACCATGATCTAGGAGGTCTCAAAGGCTGATTCTTTCTAGCAGTTGTATATATTTCTTCCATAACTGCATCCTCAGATTCACTTTCCATAGATTTCCCTGTAGGAGTTCCCATTACCATTTCCTGAATTAAATATAATCCTTCACTCATGTTTCCCTGTCTCCACATTCGTAATCTATCTTCATGAGTTTCTCTTCTCCAAGGTGGATTTTTAGAAGGTCTTTTAATTCCACTAGCTTCTCTTTGTAACTGATACATCTCGTCTTCCCACTCAACTAAAGCTTCAAATTGAGTTGGTCTCGGTTTCGGAACAAGAGCGTTCATTTTCTCTCGTAAATTTCTCAAGACTTTTACATTAAATGAACCATCATCAGGCCAAGTTAAAACACCGTCGTTCTTAGTATAGCGTTTCCAACTATCGAACCATAAGACAGTATGATATCCATATTCACCTTCCATATACGCTGCAGGTGTTTTATACTTATGAAGTAGTTTACCACCTCGCGTTTCGATTTTCTTATCAGGTGAAAATAAATTCTTAAACTTCTGAAATAATGTTGGCTTTTTCTCAACATGTTTAAAATGATAACTCATTTTTAAGAGTTAAATCTAATTCACAAAATCGTTCGTAAAATATTTCCGGGATGTTCCGCAAAACAACCAATCCGTGCGCGAAACACACCAACAAGCCAATGACAGTTGAGCTACGTCGCTTTTCTGCTCAACCAATAAAATTGGAGTTTTTCTGAAGGACCAATCAGCTCACAGGTCGTCATAGACTCGAGCCAATCAGAATATAGCTTGTGACGTAGGTCACCCAATCCCAGCGCGGCTCTGTGACGTACACAGCAGCTGCGGTTTCTCGTTTCTCACTCCTGGCGCTTACCCCTCCTTCACAAAATCTTTTCACAGCGCCATTTTAAGAACACTTTTCAGTGTAAATTAATTCTTAACAATGACTATAAGGACAACATCTGTTCGTTTCACTATTTAGGATAGTTTACATACATTCAAGTATCCACACTTCGGAATAGACGGCGCTATTCACACTAAGGATAATATCCAATTGTCAGTAGAGTAACCCTTACCCCACCCTTCTAACACGTATAATTATGAACTCGCTTTGCTCTGAACGCACCGCGAAGTGACAGTTCTAAGAGTTCCACTTGAACATAAAATACAAATCAAACTCGCACTTTCACACTGAAAATTCCCTAATTTCAAACACACATGAAATCCGTACAGGACTCTCACCTGTTTATAGAGATCATGCACCGTTAGTAAAATAACGACGTTATCCGTACAGGGCTCTCACCTGTTTATAGATATGAAACATGTACCCGTACAGGACTCTAACCTGTTTATAGATAATCATGCACCGACGCTAATTTACCCTTCACTCAAGCTCGGATATAACTAATACTCTTATCACAGTGAGTTTTATGGAAGGCGCTTTGTCCCTATTCTCATGCTGCTTTAATTTCTTAGAAAACCCTCACTATACAAGATTCACACCTAGCCCTAAAACTGTGTTGCTCGGCGACAACACTATGGTACACGGCGATACCTCTTGTGATACTCGGCGATATCACTACAAACAGAACAGATGGCTTGCGTGACTAATTTCTCACCACACAATCTATACCGGTATAGCTTACAGATAGCACGAAAAACGAACTCAACATGTGTTAAAACATCGATCCTATTTCCATACCATAACACTTTAGTAATCCTTAGCAACCAACATATTACCTTGGTTACTCTTAGCAACCATCAATTTCTGCTACCAGAGAATTGATCCAGCGGCCTATAGAAAATATATCATAAACAACGCTACCCAACTTCATAACCTATAAACAAAATTCTATACTAAATTAAGGACCCATTTATAAACCTGACATATTTTGGGCCTACTGAATCAGGTGGTCAGATTAAATCTATATACACATTATCTACAAACTATATACAATTTTATACATCTGCGGAAAGAATATTGTCATTAGAATAAAACCTAACTATTTAAATGACCACCATTGGCGACGTGATCTAGCTAATAGTAACCTACACTCCTGAATAATCAAGACCAGCTTGTTTGTCAAAAGTAAGAGTTTATTTACTAAATTATGGTATATAAGTTGATAGTTTTATAAATGAATTTTATTAGCAATAAAGCAAGCATGATTGTAAAGAAACGTGAGAAAAATACAATTTAAGCAAGTGAATCAAAATTAAAGTGAATATTTAAAGTTTAGCATTTCTAAAACCTAAGTTCCTAACTAAACTAAATAGATAGAAATTAAAGTAAAGTTCTTTGAGGATTCTTACGTGCTCCACGCAATGTCCGACAGCACTTCACCCTCATCGGAAAGTCAGAAAGCAGCAGCCAGCCCATCCCTAGGGGCATGACTTTTTATACCTTTCTACGCTAACTAAACTACGCAAAGGAAAGTTTTCAGAAATCTTCGACGTCCCATTGGCTGAGAGTGACAAGTGACATGTCACCCACATTTCAAAAGTTCCATTAGGTCACTTTTCTTAAGGACCATTGTCTTTTCTGTATGCAACCAGGAGCTTCCTAAGTTTGCAACAAATGTCTCATTGCTTCCAATTGACTTCCGCGGATGCCAAGTTAAGGACTGACAAAATGTTCTTTTTCGACCTTGGCCATGTCCGACAGAATGATGATAGCACGTCAGTTTTTGCTTTGTGAACGCAGCTTTTGACGAACATATTATTTCAGAATGGGCGTCTCGTGACTTTTGCAGAAGTAAAATTCAACTTTTTGTAGCTCGAGCAGACTAGGCCCAAAAGCAGGCAACTTATGCTTTCTAGTATAAAACAAACACAAGAAAAGTATTAATGTAAGAAATAATGTAGATTCTGTATCCACCCCAAGATTTACTAATTAATTAACCCACCCGATTAATCAAATGTTACCTAGCCAATGCAAACAAATAAAGCAGCGTTTATATCTACCAGTCTTCAATAATCCATGAGACTTATATGCACCTAGAATAGTAGAAATGACATCACACAGACAAGGAAAAGCAAAACAAGCACATGCTTCTTTTATGTTTGCAGCAGTTAGTAATGACAAAAACGAAAACAATAAATTATTTTATTATTTTGCACGAACAAAAAGATGCAACAATTATGCACGTTTATGAGCACACATGTTAGTCCCCCCATGTGTAAAGTTTAATCTAAGTTGTATTAGCACGACATATCACAAATCATTAATATTATTATTCATGTTATGGAAATGTGACTTCACGAGTTTAAACAAAATTTTGTTTTCTATCTCGCTCCATCATGCCTCGCATTCGTTCACTGCGAAGCCTGCATGCGGAGCCTGCAGACGCTAAAGCACAATACATTGTACGTGTCACGAAAGCAGATTATTCAATCAAATGCGCATGTGCGTGTAACTCCTGTCTCTTGCGCGGACTTAGTTTTTAAACAATGCATGCAATGAAGTATCAGAGTGAAGACTAGAGCGCTTGACCTCCTTTTGGATGAAGATTCTTCATTCAAGACTAGAACGCTGACCTCCTTATGATGATTCTTTTCACTGTTATAATCCTGTGTGAAGCTGCTTCTGGGCCACACGCACACGTTAGGGATGAAATATCTAATTAAAGGTCATTCTCATATTTTGCCTCAATACGTCATCACAATTCACTCATTTTACATCATCCTTACCTAATTTCCATTTACAGCAGACTAGCAGTGTCACTACTAAATTCACAACAATTGACATTTTCTACATTATTATTTATATTTTTGATTATGGAGGGTTTTAATGCACCAGCGCCATTTTATCTCCTGGTGAACCCATTTTAGAGTGGAAACAATGGAAAGAAGGTTTAGAGGCGTACACTGAAGCCATTGGTGGTGATTATATGGACAAGAGGAAACTTGCAATTTTAAAACATTGTCTTGGTGCAGAAGGCAGACTTATTTTAAGTCACTTACCTCCAAGTACCGTATATCGCGCATCGTCATCGGATGACGATGGCGATGTATTTGAGGCTATCACACAATTAGACAAACTGTATGTTAAAGTCAACAAAGTTGTTTCACATCACAAATTTCTCAGCAGAGGTAATTAATAAAGGTATCCATAGATGTTTTTATCAATGATTTAAGCGTCTTGGCATCCAAGTGTAATTACTCTACATTTCATGACCAGATGGTGCGTGACCAAGTTGTACATAAAGTTGCCGATGTCAAACTACAAGAAAAATTATTGACAGCTGAAGATCTTGCACTAAATAAAGCCATTGATATTGCCCATCGCTTTGAGGATATGAAACTTGGCTTAAAGGAACTTGGCGAGCAGAAGGTTTCTGAGGTTCAGACAGTAAAGTCTAATGCTGATGAGAGCAGTTCTAACAAATTCAAGTCTAAAACTCGTATCCACCAAGAAAGAAAAGTATGTTTTTCAAGCGTGACATTCCTGGTCATTTGGCCAATGACAAAATATGTCCCGCTATTGGTCAAGTGTGTAGATTTTGTAAACTAAAAGGTCATTACACTAGGAAGTGTAGGAATTAGAACAAATCAAAGAATAGAATTATTGACGGAGTCAAAAGGCTGAGCAAGTGAAAAAATGACTGTGATATCGAAGATGATGAATTCCTTCTAGCTGTTTATGAAGTTGACAGTAATGCGAAAGAGGCTCCTTTTTGAACTGTTGTAATTGGTGATAAAGATCTAAGGGGTCATGGCAGACTCTGGTGCAGACGTACCCTTATTGGGGATGAATGGTTAAAGGAATTTCCTAATATATGTTTATCACCTCCAGACATCAAGCTAGTTGGGAAGTGCGAGAACCCATAGATGTATTGGGATTTTTCACAACTACCATAAGTTTTAAAGGGAAATCTTTCTTCAAAAATGTAAGGAAGGGTTCATGACTTTTAGGTTGGCCTCAACATAGAGATCTTATGATCCTGCTTGACCCCAACCATCAAGGTCAAGTTCTTGGGTACTCTGATTTGATTCTTCATGTCAATATTGATCCTGCATCCGGGTGGGAGAAGCAGTTACCAAGTGTATTCTCCTCTTCTCAATTAGGTCTTCTTAAACATTTTGCCCACAAAATAATTATGAAACATTATGCTGTACCCAGGGTCCACAAGGATAGAAACGTTCCATTAAATTTAAGGAAAGCTGTCAAGAAAGAACTAGAAAGATTATGTAATATTGATGTTATTGAAGAAATTGAATCTTGAGAAAGGTTGTCACCGGTCGTTGTCGCGCACAAACTTAATGGCCAAGTCATATTATGTTTGGACTTGAGATCCCAACGACAGTGTGTGGGTAACCAGTCATCCTCTGCCCAATATTGTGAGATGTTTGCAAAACTTAAAGGTGCCTCAATATTTTCAACTCTTGATTTGTCTAACACCTATCATCAGATAACCCTCCAGGAGGATAGCAAACATCTCACCTCATTTATTACCCCTGAGGGTGCTTTTAGGTACAAGTGAATGCCTATTGGCTTAATATCTGCATTCTCTGTTTTTCAAAGATTAATGCATACGTTGTTTAAAGACGTCAATGTATTATACTTTCAAGAAGGCACTCTAGTTTTTGCTGGTAATTCACAAGAACATACTGATATCCTTCACAAAGTTTTGTGTATTCTACCATAGAATGGTTTGACTTTAACAAAGGACAGATATAAGTTTGGGGTGACATCTGTCGATTATTTGGGTCATTCCAAAAATAAGCATGGCATTTCTCCCAAACAAAATCTTTCGCTATTGAACAAGCACCGAAACCTCAAAATAAGGATCAACTAAGATCTTTTCTTGGTCTTGCAGAGTATTACGCTGTTTATTCAGGTGTTTTCTGACAAAACTGTACATATGAGATCCTTGATGAAAAAGAACCAGTCATTTTTGTGGGATGACCACTGTGCCAGCACATTTAAGCATTTGAAGTATATCTCTTATGCACCTGCATTAGCCACATTCAATACTGCTTATGACTCTGTAATTGTCTCTGATGCCAGCAATGTTGGTTTAGGTGCTGTTCTTATGCAAAATCAAAATGGTCATTTAGTTATAATTGCTTTTGCATCCAGACCAATAAGAGCTGCTGAGTGCAAATACTCCACTTTAGAAAAAGAAACTCTTGCATGTTGGTGGGTATTGAGTTTTTTTGTAAGTATGTTTATGGCACTGCCTTTAAGGTGAGGACAGACCATTGTCCTCTTGTAGATTTATTTACAACAAAAGTTTGTGGTAGAGCCACTTCTTGAGTGGCCAGATGGCAGTACAAGTTACAAGATTTTCATTTCAAAGTAGAGTATATTCCCGGGGTAAAAACCATTATTGCTGATTGTTTATCGAGGCTACCTGTGTCTGACTATGTTGAAGAAGATGAAGATTTAGAAAATGTTATTTCGATGTGCGAGGTGTCCAAGGTATGTATCCAAGACAATCTGTGGAGAATGGTGTGTGACAAGGACGTGGTTCTAAAAGAGGTCTTTAGTCACATCAATGCTGCATGGCCTTGAAATTTGTTGTTCTATTTTTAAGTGATGTATTTGAAAGAGAAGGGTTTCCTGAATCGCTTCAAACAGACAATGGGGTACAATTAACATCCATTGAGATGAGTTTTCCTTGACAGTCATGGCATTGTTCATAAAGGCTCATCTGTTTATTATCCCTAGAGCAATGGAATAGTGGAGAGATTGATGAAGGTGTTCAAGGAAGGATTACAATTCGCTGTTTCTAATGGAAAAAATTGCAATCAGGCCATCAAAGAGATTCTTTGGAGTTACATCCCCATTACATCTGGGAGTATTTCTGTATCTTCTTTTGAAAAACATGAGGGAAAGGAAGTGTGTGTAACAGGAGTCAAGCATAGATGAGTTTTATTGTGTAAGGAAAACGACAAGTGTGTATCCGATCAACATGGTAAAGATGCTATTTCTCCTGTTAAGATAAATGATTTGGTACGTGTGAAGAAAGTTAGTTGTGAAGTCTGAGTCCCGGTTTTCCCTTCCTTTGAAAGTGGTCAGAGTGGGTCGCCAAGTTGTAGAACTTTCTGAATGGAACGTTTGGAGTCTGTCCAAGGTGGTGAAAGTTCCTCAGTGGTTGTGGCCTTCTGATAAGATTCCTGATTCCACAGTTAGGTCATCTCCTAAGCAGGACCGGATCTAGGGCGGTGCGACCGGTGCCACTGCACCGGGTGCTGGCTTTCTGGGGGCTCCGTGTTTTCAAGTTTATTATGTGTTTGAAGTACCTGCTGCAGCGTTCCTTTCCTCTGGCAATTACCAGGCCTCTCAAACATTTCAAGATAACTCATGTGATTAATTATCTTCCTGGAGAGAGATCAGTGTTTTCTATAGCTGAGATTTTGACTTGTGAAGTTAGTGCAGAGGGTTAATATGCCTGCTGCAAAGAACGTGTAACAAGTAGAGTGTATATAATATAAACCGATCAGCAGGTTACTGCTTTCAAAAGAGACATCCTTTTTTTACTTGCATTTTATAACTTAGAGTCCTAATATAGAAGAGTGAGCTATTAACTTTCATCATAGAATTTCATACACACTGCAAAGTATACATTAGAACATTGATTAATTTTGCAAAAATTGCTAATTTGGTTGGAAAACGATTCTTATGAAAGAAAACTCCCAACTATGCTGTTTCTTATTCGACTCCGCCTTTGTGCTTCTCACCATGCACTCCTAAACTATACTGCCTACCAGTATGGATGACAATTGACTCCTACACTTTGTCCTTTGGCTTATGTAACATTTCCTATACACTGATTTACACACATATGATTGATTGTCTCTGTGTAATGTGTGTGCTCTGACACCCTACAATGGTATGTGTGGCGCTATAAAACTAATTCAATGCATCTTAAAAAGAATGGAGACTTTGGGCCAGATGTACAATATGCCAAATAGCTCCTTGCAAATTGCGTCGCATTTGCGGCTCACAATATGCGAGGCCCTATTTGGAATGTGTTTAATACTGTTTGCAATTCCCAACGTGGTTGCTAATTGCGAGGTTCATCAATAGTTATGAGCCTCTCGCAATTTGTGAGCCCATTGGGAGTGACAGGCCCTCCCAGGGATGGTTGCCTGCCCGGCTCCATAAAGGAAAACTGGATGCATTTAAAAAATTTAAAAAAATGAAACCTTTTCTTTTCATTTTTTAAGGGCAGGCAGTGATCCCTGGGACCACCCCCTGCCCTTAATAAATAATATTGCCTGCATTTGCAAATGAGAAGAAGGGTTCCCCTGGAGATCCCTTCCCATTTGCGAATGCATCACCACCTACTTCAAGTAGGTGGTAATCTGCAAGTGTTTTGTGACCGCAATTGCGGTTGCAAAACATTGGTACATAGCTTTGTGGTCGCTATTAGGAAGGGAATGCTCCTTCCTAATAGCGAGTCGCAAAACAGTGTTTTGCGAGTCGCAAAATACTGTTTGTACATGGGCCCCTGCTTTTTAGCGTGCACACGCTAAAAAGTGTTGTTCATCTGGCCTTGGTCACTGTTAAAGGGTGCTAGTGAGAGAATCCGTGGTGGTGATCATTGGGGGGGGGGGGGGGGGGGCACCAACAAACATTGTCGCACAGGGCACCACCAGCACTAAAGCCGGCCCTGCTCCAAAGTTCTCGTGCAATGGGACAAATTGGCCGCCACGGGATTGCGGCGAGGGTGTAATAGAAATGGAGACACTCATTTGATTAAGGGGTGAGGAGAGTTGGCTAGACCGAGAAAAGGGGACAAATAACATACAGAAAGGGAGGGGGAGGCAGGCCTCGGGAATGGGAACGGGGGGTGCTTTATACTGTAACATGATGACAATGCCGTCTTTTGCGCTTTTCGTTTTCTTGCAAATGTTTTGATTGCAATTGGGTTAAGAATGTAAGACTTGTCTCTCTGCGCAGGACTGGGGTGCAATGACTCTTGTACGTTACGGGCATGCCTGGGCGCCCAGGACCTGACCGCATGCCGCACAGGTGTGAAAGTAGCAGCGCCCTATTGACCTGCCGCACTACTATTGCAAGGGCATCTAGGCACAATTGTAGAACTGTCTAGATGTTAATGGTGCACCCAATGTAATGTTAAAATGCCAATAAACAAAAAAAATGGAACAAATTGGCGCATATTCTTCCTCAACAATCAAATGTTCCAGATAAGAGTTGTGTTCAAAGACCACGTCCTGTCTGGTGTAAAGATTATCATTTGGATAAATGAAATTTCACTGTTCCCTATTATTGATGATATGTTATGCTTGTATTGGTTACACAGATTTCTTTCTACATAATCTTTAGTTTAGTTTTTATATTCTGTTCAACTCTTTGTTCTTGCTCTGTTCACGAAGGGGGATGTGTGGTGCCTCGCTCGTCATCTGGAAGGTGTCCCGAGTTCCATATTCGAGGGCAGACGGTTTGGCCCAAGCTTATTTTATAAAGCTGGCCTGTTTATCTCCTGAAAGAATAAACTCCCTTATCTACATTCCAATGAACCATAATCCTTCTGATACAACAACTTTACTATTAGTTGTGACAAGAGAGATGAGCAAGGATTTGTGATGAGGCTTATTTTTGGCAGAGCGAGAGAAACAAATTACTCTCTCCAGTAGTGCTATGTGCTAAATAAAAGATCCCTGCTTGGTCTGTTTTTTTGTTTCAGGTTCCCAATATTTAATTTGCATATTTCATCTTCTGTTTCAGCCACAGTTCTTTGTACTCCTGATGGTTTCTTTGTTGTGGTCATTTCTCGCGATTTTGTGAGCCAGTCTATCCGCTTGGATACAGCCCACTTTGCAGATGGAGGTGCTGCCTGCCAGCCAAAGGTCGCAACTGCATCCTTTCGTTTGTTCCGTTTCCCTCTACACCATTGTGGCACCATTGTCCAGGTTAAAGATTAGTCAGGGCAAGAGAAATTGGATGGGAATTGGCTTGTTTGTTTGCACTACAATCTTTTCTTTATTTTTCTTTATCTCCCAAAGATGCTAAGTGATCGCATTGTGTATGAGAATACGCTGAAGTCGGCCATTGATGTGCAACACTCTGAGAATGGGTCCATCACAAGGGATACTGCCTTCACGTGAGTACTATGACCTAGAAATGCTTTCTGTTTCCCTTTGCTTCTTTACAAAAACAATGGAGGAGTAACCCCTCGTAGGCAGAGAGAGGTATCTCTCTGACAATGAGCTTGAGTGCTCTGGTCAGCACATTTTGCCCCAACCTGTTACTGGATAATGCATATCCTTGTAGAAGACCCCTCACTCACCAACCTAGTTGGTGACATGCTTCATCATCGGGGTCCCACCCCATAGGCCGAGTGCCTATAGGGTGTGCTGCGACACGTGATTACAGTGGAGCGGGTTTTTTTCTTTTATGTGTTCAAGACTATCAACAATTCTGTATTAAAAAGGGCCAACACTACTCACTGCAAGTATTTTATTCTTGAGTGCTTGAACCCTTGTTAAAATTAAAGTGTGGCACCTTTGCCTAATTAGGTAGGCTTTGGTGTCATAAGTAGTATTAAAATATATAAAAATAGCTAAAGTGTGCTATGTGAATGTGAATCTGTTAAACAATAGTTTGTATAGATTCACATTCACATAGCACACTTTAGCTATTTTTATATATTTTAATACTACTTATGACACCAAAGCCTACCTAATTAGGCAAAGGTGCCACACTTTAATTTTAACAAGGGTTCAAGCACTCAAGAATAAAATACTTGCAGTGAGTAGTGTTGGCCCTTTTTAGTACAGAATTGTTGATAGTCTTGAACACATAAAAGAAAAAAACCCGCTCCACTGTAATCAGGTGTCGCAGCACACCCTATAGGCACTCGGCCTATGGGGTGGGACCCCGATGATGAAGCATGTCACCAACTAGGTTGGTGAGTGAGGGGTCTTCTACAAGGATATGCATTATCCAGTAACAGGTTGGGGCAAAATGTGCTGACCAGAGCACTCAAGCTCATTGTCAGAGAGATACCTCTCTCTGCCTACGAGGGGTTACTCCTCCATTGTTTTTGTAAATTAGTTGGGGGACCAGGAGTTCCCACCTCACATAGTGCCTGTAATTATTTTCCCTCTCTCTTTTGTTATGAAGATCCCTTTGCTTCTTCACAAGGATCTGGGGTCATTAATTGACTCCCTTGTCTCATTCCAGGTTAACTGTCCGCTGCAGCTATACCACCAGTGACCACCTTCAGGCGGTGGCCGAGGTCCTCCCTTTACCTCCACCCCAGAACATCTTTGAATCTGGGCCTCTTCGTTTGGAGATGAGGATTGCCAAAGGTGATTTCAGTGAGACTCCTAAAATTCACACTCTTGGAGGTGGAATCAAGGAAAGGAACCTCTTAAACATAAGAACAGTAAAATACCACGAATAAATTCTCATCGGATAACTCCTACTTAAGTAGTCATTGCATGAAGGGCGATCCACCTAATTCCCTGTTTGCATGTATGCTGTATTTCCATAGCACAAGCAGAGACAAAATGCATGGAGTGCTGTACAGGGTCGAAGACTAGCGTAAAGTCAATGAGTGATAGGAGATATAGCTGGTTTGTTGTCTGTTAATGCACTGTGAGGTAGCAGTATTTAAAGATGGGAGTCTTCAATTTCCTAAATTCAAGCAGTGTTTCAGGCGTTCATGCAGGATATTTAGAGGTTATCACAGAGCCTGGATTCATTGATGGAAAATACATACTGTCTTGTATTTGTCTTTTTAGCACTTCGTCTGCAGTCTGGTAGTCTACTGGCTGCAGGTGTGCTTAGAAACCTCAGAGATGGTGAACATGCCTGAATGGTGAAGACTTTGTAAATGGTGCAGTTAGTTTTGAAGATGGTGTGGGCTGTTTAGTGGACCCAACACAGCCCTGAAAAAAAGATCACTTCACCCCATTCTAACTGACCCTGGATCAAATTTGCTACAGCATGTAGAAATCCCATAAGGAGTGCTCTTGTATAGTCTGGCAGGTCATGGAGCAGACCATAACCACTATCCAGGCGCAAGACTGCAAGGTCTTGAACAGTAGTTCTGAAGTTGCTTTTGGAAAGAAATTGTATCACATTCTTTAGAAACGAGCTGGTAGCCATCTGCGTCAGGGGCGTAACACAGGCCCCCGCAGCCCACACAGTGCGGGGGGGCCCCTAGCTCCAAGGGGCCCCCTTGGCACAGAACTCTGGCCGGGAGAGCTCCTGATTGAGCCCGGAGGGGGGTCCCCCTAAGTACCATGCAGGGAGGCCCCCTCACTTTTCGTTACGCCAGTGATCTGCGTTTGTTGGTTGGTTGTTTTTGGGATGTACATATGTGCTTTTGGAGTAGAGGTAGTGCCCCAGTTCACAATAACAATTGTTTAGATTAAATGATTCTGCACTTAGTCGACAGATATCCTGGAGAAAACCCGGACAGCCTGGCAGCCTTTAAATCAAACCACTTTTTTAGAAACTCTTAACAGTATTAAATCAGGTTCCCCCAAAGACCCTATGCCAGTGGAAATCCTAAAACAGCTCAGCCCTGACACTCTTAATGTTATTAGAACACTGTTGAACGCATCAATAAGAGAAGCTGTAATACCTACCGAATGGAAGCATGCTATGGTAGTACCACTATTGAAAAAACCCAATAGTGACCCAGAAATCTTCTCCAATTACAGACCGGTTTCACTACTCCCGATCTTTTCTAAAATATTAGAAAAACATATTAACCGACAGCTAGCAGAGTTTATTAACTCCAACAATCTTCTTCACTCCTCACAATCGGTTTTAGAGCCGGGCATTCAACAGAATCCACCCTATTAGGAAACGATTCGTCAACAGCTCCATATTGGTGGTACGGTGGCACTCATTCTTTTAGATTTGAGCGCCGCCTTTGACACCATATTCCACAAAATGCTACTTGAAACCCTAGAGGGAATAGGGGTCAGAAGACTAGCTTTGGATTGGCTTGGTAATTTTTTAACAGAGCGATCGTATCAGGTCTTCTCCAAAAACAAGACCTCCAAGACTATGTCCTCCCCTTATGGAGTTCCACAGGGGTCAATCCTCAGCCCACTTTTATTCAATATTTATATCACCCCTCTAGCGAGTATTGCAGAAAAATCTGGCCTTACTATTTTTTCATATGCAGACGATACTCAATTAGTATTCTCCCTATCAACTACTGATAACAGTAACACCTCTTCCCTACGTTCAGGGCTTCAGAACATAGCGAAGTGGATGCACTTCAAAAAGTTAAAACTAAATGGTGACAAAACGGAACTATTAATCTTTGGAGAACAGAAAGAGCTTTGGGGACAAACACACTGGCCCACAGAAATGAGCCCCCCGCCAATAGCAGTTCCTCAGCTAGAAACTTAGGAACACTGATTGATAATAAATTGACTATGCGTGATCACGTAGCCAAAACAGCGTCAGTCTGCGTTGCCATTTTAAAATGGCTAAGAAAAATCCTATGGCAACTTCCTGTAGGCACACAAAGAACGGTAGTGCAAGCCCTGATTGGGTCAAGGCTGGATTATGGGAACATTCTTCTCCTTGGTACCAATAAAGAGACCATACGACGACTACAGGTCGTCCAAAATGCGACAGCAAGGATACTACTGAATCTTCCAAGGAGGGCGCATGTCTCTGAACATCTACGCAATCTCCATTGGCTCAAAATAGCCAATAGAACCAAGTTCAAAGCACTAGGTTATATGTTTAAGATAAATACTGGAGAAGCACCAGCGTACCTATGCAAGTTGGTCCAAAAATACATCCGTACCCGTAATCTCCGATCAACCCATTTAGCGAAATTTGTGATTCCGAGATTCAAACGAGCACGAATGGGCGGATGCTCCTTCAGATATCTGGCACCAACTCTATGGAATTCTGTTCCACTAAAATTACGACTGGAACCAAACTTTAGAACATTTCGAAAAAATATCAAGGCATGGTATTTTTTGACTCGATCCAAGGCGCCGGGTAACCCTCTGGGTAGCTGTTGCGCCATACAAATGGAATAAATAAATTAGTCTTTTGAAAACCTCTAAATACATGTTAAACATATCTGTCTGACCACAGTCCTCCTAATCTGCCCTGCAACTTCCCAATTTCTTTAGTGCCTGGGCACCACTGTCCATTCACAGGTAGCGGAGTCATTATCTGCCACTTTCCAATTTCCTGTCAGTACAACGGGACTTGATTTCTTTTTTTATTACAGTCTCCCCAACTTGCATACTATCTATACTCCACATCTGATTTAGATTTCCATCTGCAGGTTTTTTTGTAAGCTGTGTTTGCCTTGCTGCTTTGACAGAAGCTAGAATGCCCACCTTCCTAGTCCTTACTCTCTTTAGTTTCATAGGAGCTTGCCATTGAGTGGGTTTGTGTATAGGTTGCTGTTTTATGTTTAGCTTTGCTGCTTTTTATTGGTTTTTTTTTTTACACAATCCTGCATAATTAGTCTGTCTAGATCAGGAAGGAAGACTTAGTATTTCTCTACTTGGGAGGTTTGGCTGTCAATCGAAGTTGCAATCTTTTGTCAGCTGCTGGCAGTAACCGACTGACAAATGTTTATTTTCTAAAGGTCTTTTTGTGCCATGGTGAATGGGTTGTGGAGTTGTCAGCTAGTATTTTTCTACTTGGGAGGTTTGGCTGTCAATCGAAGTTGCAACCTTTTGTAAGCTGCTGGCAGTAACTGACTGACAAATGTTTTTTATAAAAGTCTTTTTGTGCCATGGTGAATGGGTTGTGGAGTTGTCAGCTTCACGGTCCTCATTTCCCTGAATGAGTTGTGAATGGATACTTGGTATAAAGCAGCTTGTCAAGCTAAATGGCTTAATTGATGGTTCATTAAACGTGATTTGGTTAGGAGTTAATCCATTTGGCTTGGACCAAAGGACTTAAATAGGACCCTGGGGAATGGTTGTCATTCTAGGCTATCCTGTAGGTCAGCAACCTGAAATACGCTTGTGTGCCTCAGACTGCTGTGTAACATGTAAAAAAAATTGACAAAGCCAAAAGAACTTGTTACACCATCCTACTTAATTCATAGGAACTTTATATCTGAACAACAAACTTCATAATAGGGGGACTCTGGTCACACCTCAGAAAATGTAGACCTAATTCCTAGCTAGCCTACTATCTGAACCCCTAAACCTACCAGGGTACTAGATGGTATTGACAACCTCAGACATGACTATTGTTATTCCCCAAGGAAATTGTGGACACAGATCTATCCTTTTGTTACTTTTGTATGCCCAAGGTAAACACAAAGATTGTTTCAATAAATGTTTGAAAAGCCACTTCATACCATTAGTCTTGTATAGAAAGTGTGTAGTGCAATTAGGCAGATGAAAGAAAGCATTGTAACCAGCATTATGCAAAAGGTGAAAAGGAAGAACAGATCAACCATGATGTTACTGTGTGGTTATACTCCTACCTATACTACTGAAAGCATAGTGGGAGTACCATCGGCTAGATCCAGATTTAGCAAAATCCCTCATACCTGGGTATAATGTGCCAGGTAGCCGGTCTGATGTAGTACAGGCGACTGCCCATTGTAGAATGGAGGTCTGAGTCTGCAGGGCTGCATCTCAGTCAAAGTGCTTCTTGTTCCAGAAAAATCTCCGCCAAAGTGCTCCTCTGCCGGATGTGGCTCAGAAGCTATTTATAAAATAAAAGCATTGTTCCAATTGCACTGTTGAAAGTGCAGAGCTGATGCAATGGTTTGTCTGGGGTCTTAAAGCGGTATCCTACGGACAACATGAATGCATGGGCATGGAGTTCAATGTTCCCCACCTTCGACCATGTATACAAATAACATGATAAAACTTAGTAAGAAATTAACTGCATGTGCTTCTCAGTACATTACTGTATGTGTAATGCATGTAAAAAATAACTATTAAAAAAGAAGCCAAGCTAATACTTGAAATAAAAATAGAGAATTGGAGCCAGCCATAAAGTAGCCCCATGACATCGCGTATGTTCCAAAATTTGGCTTTGCCAATGCTTGCGAAGGTTTGTGCTTGTGGGAGCAGAACCCCTGTATCCCAATAATCATGACTGTATCTCAATAATTCACACCCCAAACATTTCTAAATCTCACCATTTACCTCAGGAGGTTTTGCTTCTGAACGGATCAGCATGCGAGAGAACCCCACCAACATCGGTTTAGCAGAGCAATAGAATAAGTCCACTCAATAGCAGAATTCTAGATCAGGAAAAATCAGGAAAAATTTTAGTAGTTTTACAAAACAAATATCTAAATCAAGCAGTACAGAATAAAAGCTATAAAGGCTCATTGTAAAGTTATACAAAATATGCAAAAGTTAGTAAATCATTCTAAGTAGCCAATGTGCAGCAAGATAAATGAAAGTCTGATAGCATTTCTAGTAGCATGAAGGAAAGATCAATCTTCTGTCTCACTCCCATAATTAAGGATATCTTTCTGGATCCTGCTCTGCAAAGCCTCTGTGGAGAAAAGACGCTCAAAGACCCGATGGGACGAGTGCATGCACAAGCAAAGACCAAGGGAAACAGTCATTTAACCAATATGACAGTTTTCACTAAAATGTGGCCAAATGAAAGCAAGTTAATAAACACTACGAAATCCTATATAAAATCTGTACCAACTGCAAATGCATTAATTCATCGTTTGCAATTATAATTCACCATAAAAATCATTAATCCTCAATATTTGCAATGGGACAAAAATTAACCCAAAAATAACTTCTCCCTCCCAGATTATTTATCTTTAAACCTGCTAATCCTTTTATTAGTCAAAGTTATTCAATTGTCATCATTCTCCTTTCAGGAATTCTCCTCACACGTCTGTAGCCGTTTGTACACAAAATCTTTTACATCATCCATTTCTTTGGTCATTCAGTATCTTTTCATACTTTGAACCACTTTTCCTTTGTACATTTGCTAAACACCCCTCCAGAACACGTTGAAAAAAGACAAGACAGTTGCACAAAGCATTATGATTATAACAGGGGTTATTAAGTAGTGTAGAATATTTCCACCCACACGATCTATCCATTAACCAACTTTACCAAAACTCTTTCCTTACTCACTGAATTAGGAGCTTACCCTTTCCCATATGCCCTGCATGAAATTGAGCCTGATAGGAAAGGTTAGTCATATTAATTGCAAAACACTCCATTTCTTTGCTGTTTTCTGGTATAAGCATGCAGCACCTTTCAGCTTTCATAACCTTACAAACTTCACCCTCCTTTGCCAGGATGAGATTTAACGACAAACAAATGCATTACAATAGCTTTAATAGCCATAAATTTAGCTTTTACTAATTTAAAAGATCCTCTGTATTTGTTGCGAGCTTATCTATAACTGTCTACAGAGGCCAAATTGTCATTATGCCTGCTGAAGAATTATAGCACCTATTATACCTAATCTTGTCCAAACCTTTGTGCAGTATATTCATTTTCTTACATTATGGTGTTCCCCTCCTCCTCCTCCTCCCTCCTCTTTAAGTTATGGTTGGAATATTCTCTTATTTTTGGTTCTATTTAAAATGGTATATAGAATGCTGATTGAATATGTACTGGATTTGGCTACCTGTGGCTGTAGTTTCTTGGAACTGGAAATTAAGCTCTCCAGACGTGCCTCCGTTTCATTTCAATGATTGGATTTTTTTACAGCAAACCAATGGACGGAATGCTGACAATGCAAACAGTCTCCCCCAGACAAACTATCTGGGTTAAATCCATTGTTCCTTTGCCCACTACGCCACCCCAGTTTGGACCCAGCCATATGCAAATCAGTCTTGACCCTGTTCCCCATGGGAACAGTCCAGACCGAACTGCCAGGTCAGGTCTTCCCTGGACTGTAAACAAACATCCTGGGACCAGTTTCAGGGTGTCTCACCCTTCTTCAGCCAGGCTAGCTTGAATCCAGTGGCACTGTGAGCAAGGGACCTACATCTGGGCATATCCATCCCACTTAGGGTGAAAAGTGTTACAGCAAACAAATGATGGACGGAATGCTGACAATGCAAACGTTCTCCCCCAATCAAGTGATCTGGGTTAAATGCATTGTTCTTTTGCCCACTACGTCACCCCAGTTTGGACCCAGCCATTTAAAGGGGATTTCACATTGGCAACGGGGATGGGGCAGAAGCGGTGTAAAAAAATAAAGGTTTGCATATTGAGTTAAAACCTGTTGAAATTTCTTTTGGAACCCAGAGGTTGTCCAAACTGGCTACTGGTAAATTGTGTTCATCCCCTCTTTACAGTAATCACTTCAATGTTGTTCGAAACTTATCCCACTGGAACAAGCACATCAACAATCCCTCTAAAACTAATAATATTACTAATATAGTCATTATCCCTATAATTTCACAGCATCCCCTGTACTGAATCTCCAGCTATTGTAACACTTAAAAATCCAAATGCAACAAACCATTTCTTTGAAACAATAGGCCTATTTATTTCTTCAAAACAATCAAAAACATGCAGTCCAAATAAAATTCAAGTTATTCTAAAACAAATGATCTGAAATGTGTTTTCTTTTCTTTCAAAGTTAATCACAGTCAATAGTTATTTTCCATTCGTGATTTCTCAGGCTCTCAATTTGCAAAATTCACCAAATGCAAACCTTTTGAAAAATCGGCTTTATCTTCTTTATTTTAAGCAGCCTATATCATTTTATTTAAAAAAGTCTCTTATTATTCAGTGTTTCGGCTTCCATCTAGATTTCACTCTCAAAATTGTACTGGTGTGAATTCTTTAATCTTTCTAACCCAACTTCCTCTGAGACAATAGCTAGATAAACCCATTCAGGTGAAGCATACTTTCTATTTGGAACTCTTTCTTGTTGATATGTTAGTCACAGGCAATTCACTGCCAATAGCTTCATATTCCATTGGTTCTCAAACATTTGGAAGCTGGACTTTAGAAGTTTCAGGCTCTTCTTCTCCTGCAGACCTTTTGCTGACATGAAACCTTGATTTAATATTCCTTTCACAACTTTCTTCACCTGTTCCGATATTTTGATGCCCCTCTGAATCCACACTGTGGGGCATATTATCAAGTAAGGGCGTTACATTATCGCCACTTTTATCGGCAGGAAACTGCCGATAAAGCGGCGATAATGGGCTTGATAATACGCTCTATGAATTCCAATCGAAGCCAATGTTAGATATCTTCACATCACATATTGATTTTAATATTTTGATCCATCCCTGGAGCTGAAGGCATTGACATTCAAAATGATTTCTCTGCATATCCGGTTTCTCTTCATTTGCAGAACACACTTCTCTGAGCTCTATTGAGATTGTGACAACACTTCCGCTTCCAGTGTGTGATTTTTCTACAGAAGTAGCATCCTGATTTTCTTCATCATTTCAACACTCATTCATTCCATCAGTGTTCAACATTCTTCTCCCACCACTTTGCATTTACCCAGTTCTTTTTCCATGTCCCATTTCTGTACCATACATTTGATTAATTCCAGATTGATCAAAGTTCACATTAGAATTCATCTGGTTTCGAGATCCATTCTCACGCTGTTTTGCTTGAGCAATCATCAATTGCTCTTTATCAAATTAACCCATACTATATTTTGCTAGCTTTAAAATCTTATCTGCACTCTTTGATTGCCAATATAATACACTCGACTGAATGTGATTATTAATCTCAAACAAGTCACAAAAGTATACCCAATACCACTGACCCAATCTCTCTCAGGGTCATCGAGACTGCTATGCTGCTTGGAAATCTGCATAAAAAGCATGACCTTATTCTTTCTGCTCTTGTGTAGGTCTCAAAATCTTTATTGAATTAATATCCTTTTTGGGAACTCATTTTTTCAGATAGTCAATCACAGATTTACATATCCCGCCATATCGTCTGCTGGAACATTATTAGGAACTATCCTTGGTGGTTCTCCATTTGCTATAGCTTTGCACTCCGCCCAGAAGTCACTAGGAACAACAATTCCAAACAATGAATTCAAATCAGTCCACAATACCGTAAAATGTGTGTACCTCTTCATACCACTTCCCTGGCTCCTCTCACAATTTTGGAAAATTAGGAGTAAAAGCATAAATATCAGCACTTGTCCATGGCACATGCATAGGATTCTCTATATGTACCTCTATCGCTAGAACCGTTCTCCTCCCAGCTTCTGAATCACTTACTGTTCCTTTTGCCTGTAGCTGCTTCACTTTGGTTTTACATGCTGTCCCTTTCTTCTATTTCTCTGAAGTTCTTCAAATCGCACCAATCTGTGGTTTTCTCAAATAAATCTTTATTATGAGCCCTTAAAGTAATTAAGCTCATTTCTCTGATTTCTTCACGAGTCAAATCCATTCTGTAAACTAGTTTAACATTTTTCATTTTGGTGATATCAACTTAATTCAACTAATTCTTTTACGTTCTCATGGTAAACATTCGCCCATCTGGCTGCTTCTTTTATCAAGTATCTCATTTTATCAGCAATGTAGGTCAACAGCCTATTCAAATCTGTTTTCTGTAGCCTTTCCCCATATTTCCCCATATTTGATTTCCGAAATATCAATGTGTCGGGAGGCTCCTCAACTATCGCCATTCTCGCAGGTGAATCAGCTTAAACCTGTGCAATAGGCTAAACTGCTCTTCTAGTACTAATCTTTGCTATTGTTCTGGTCTTAGCTGGTGTCCTTGATACAACAGCTGAAAGAGCTTGTACAGTAGTACCATCTCCTACTCCTGTGTCTGGTCTTGTAACAAACACCTGCTTCGGTTGTCACTGCAGCTGCTGTAGTATTTGGAGGAGGTCGAGAATTCAAAAGTTCATTAAAGAAATTGTCCTTATCAGAATCTGGTTTCTCTCTTGAAGGAAACTGGATTACTGGTTGAGGGGCAGGTGCAGGGGTGGCCTTAGGCATGTGCAAGCTGTGCACCTGCACTGTGCCACCAAACCCCAGGGGCCACCACGCCAATATATATCCTTAATATAATAATCCTCTGAGGATGGATACATATTTGCGTTGCGGCCCCTGGCAGAGATTCGGCGGCCTCCGGCTCTGTTCCACTTCCAAACACCCTGCCCCCCTGCCCTCTTCACTGGTCACTGTGCTCAGCTCCGACCTGGACCCCCTCTTCCAGGGCCCCCTACCTATGCTCCCTGCCCAGGGCCGCCATGAGCCTAGAGCCGGCCCTGGCAGGTGAGACCCTTCACGATCAGCAACCACAAAACCTCCAAATTAACTGTAGGGTGGCACAAAGCAGTCCAGCTTAGCTCAGAGGGAAAGTCTAAAGAATTTGTGCAGCACTTCACACAGTAGTTGAGCAAAAACACAAGAAATCCCACACTTATTTAGAAAGAGTAAAATGTATTCTATTTGACACCCAATCGACAAAAATCCAAACTGTGGAACTAGCGATATGCAGTTAAGTATTTATGTAAAATTAGTCCCTAGAAGCACAAAGGGCCAACTGTGAATTTATTGGTCATGCTAGACCAGGAGGGAGTCACAAATCAGGCTGACAATGGAACGTAGGCTGGGTACAGGGACCAAGTTAGGCCTGTGGAACAAAGTACCTTTAATCTGGTTATGGAGCACTGTGTTGACGAAGCTGCAGGTGGCGACGCGTGGTCCTCCGCGAGAATGCATCTCAGTTAAAGTTCCAATGAAGCTGTCCACAAGACTTAAAATGTTTTGGTCCTGCGTCGTCGTTGAGGATGCTGTTGATGGAGGCTTGTGATGCAAAGTCCTACATCTCGATACGTCACACAGCAGCAGTTCTGAGGAGCTGCGGGCTGCAGTATCTGGCCTTGTGCCACGTTGCAGGGGTTCAGATGCAGAGCTATTAGGAGATGCATCAGGTTGCGTTGGTTCGGCCCAAAAGACCACACTGGCAGAGTACCTTCAGGCTCACTACTTGGGGTCCAGGACTTGGGTGGCACCACTTTGGGATAGATGGGTGAGACTCAAAGCAGACAGAGACCGGTGCAGGGTTGGAGCCTTTTCTGTCCTTGAGGCACTGATAACTAGGTCAGCCAACTAGCCTTTGGTGTCATTCTGGCAGTGTTTGGTTCAAGATACAGGTATAGTTCTTCTCACCATGCCTGCAGAGAAGCCATTCATTTTAGAATAGAGCAGTATAGCAGTCCTTTTGAGTCTTACACAGGTCCAGAGGTGTACTGAAGGGTTGGGTCTGAGAATCCAATATTTATACTTGGTGCCAGCTTTGAAGTAGAAGGTACTTGAGTGTTGTAGCCCTCAGAGGTGTTTGGAATGTCCTTCCGGGCCCTAGCTTGTCTGGGGGCACCATAGACTAGTAGTGGGAAACTCTGAGTGTGCTAAGGCAGAGCCTTGTGCAAGTATGGTAGGTGACCACCCCCCTTCCCCATCAAGTCCGAGATGACCCATCCTGTCAATACCTATCCCCCCTGTGTCTCACTGTCTAGGAGCAATACACAAAAACCACCTGCCAGCTACACCTAGTCATGTGACCCAGTATACAGGCTGCAGGCACCAAAGGGCTAGGACAAGAAAATGCCAACTTTCTAAAAGTGACATTTTCAGAATTGTGACTAATAAGCGGACTTGGCCATTAACAACAATTATTTAGACACCAAACTACACTTCTCCACCTGCTCCCAATTGGAAGCTATAGCTTACTAAATGTTACAAGGAGATTCCAATGTTATCCTAAGGGAGAAGCAGGCCTTGCAGTAATGAAAAACGAATGTAAGTATTTTGCACTATCCTGATATGACATGTAAAACTAAAGTACATGCCCAGCATTTTAAATACACTGCACTCTGTCCTCTGGGCTGTTCAAGACCTACCCTAGGGTTAACTTCTATGTATTACAAAGAATGGTTTGAACCTGGCAAAAGGTTTATTTTGCCATGTTGAAATGGTAGTGTAAAACTGCACACACAGGCAGGCCTAAGACTTGTTTAAAGGGCTACTTAAGTGGGTGACACAATAAATGCTGCAGTATGAATTGGTGTGAATTTAGGGCCATTCATAGACATGATTTTGAAACTCAAGTTTTTGATCTGTGCCATGTTAGCTTGGATATTTCAGCAGAGGTTGGCAAGGTGCACTTTATGAAAAGATTAAATGTTTACAGACCGAGTTCAAGAATGCGGTGGAGGGTACAAGGGTTAAGGTACACCAGTAGTGATAAGTGTGGCCCTGCTCACCTTTTTCTAATGTTCTCCTTCCAGATGCTCTGTATAGTGCTTACTACACTGAGGAAGAGTACCCCATCGTGAGGGTCCTGCGGGATCTGATCTTTGTGGAGGTCCGGCTCCTTCAGCGGACAGACCCAAGCTTGAGATTGGTCCTGGATCAGTGCTGGGCAGGTCCGACATCCAACCCTCGTCAGGAGCCTCAATGGCCAATACTTGTAGATGGGTGAGTAATGGAAGATGTTTGACCTTATAAGTAGGCCCTGGAAGTAAATAAAACTACCATGTGTTTTGTCTGTTTCAGGTGCCCCTTTTCTGGAGACAATCTCCCATCAACCACTGTATCTTTGGACACCTCAATACAATTTCCATCACACTACAGTCGCTTCACTGCAGCTGCGTTCACATTCGTGGACTTTACATCTCCTTTGAGCCATGGAGACCAGGTAGCTGCTTATCAAGCTCTTTACTCAAGCATAGCTTCTTCTGGTTCACTTACCACAGTTATTCGTGTAGCATGAGTCATTTTAAAAGTGCCTCTGCAAGAATTATACAGCATCTGATGTGCAGACACAGACACTGTAATTGGTGAGGAAAATGACTTCCAACTGCATCATAGAATTCTGCAGGGGGTAGCGGGTAAAGAAGATGAGCTGATGTGCAACATGTAGCGAGCACTGGTAGGCATTTATGTTCCAATACATGCAGTCAAAGACATTCACAAAAGTTATCTGTATTTGTGAAACAAGTTATTACCTACGAGGGAATCCTGACAATGAAGAATGTTTACATGCATTTCATTTACCAGTGCTATTTATCAAATTAAGCCTAAACTACTTGCTTTGGCAATGCTACAAAAACTGAAGCCAAGAAAGATAGCTTTCTGTATAGAGTTCAGGTAAGTGATCAATAATTCAATGTGACAAGCAGCGTGATTGAGTGTACTTTTCAAATGCAGAGTAGTTCCCCCATGCATTCCTAAAGAAGCACTTGCAGGAAGGGGGAATAATTCATGAATTAGTCAGTAGAATAAAGTAAGACTAATAAGTCACTGAGTAGAGGTCTTGTAAAGCGCAAACTTTGCCCGAAGGCGTCAAGGCGCTGCGGAAAGGCAGGCAAACAGTGGTACATGTAAGGCTCAGTTTGGCAGACTGGAAAACGCCAGGTCTTCAAGGCTTTGTGAAAGTTTGAGATTTTGTCCAGAAATTACTGATGGGAGGGAGTTCCAGAGCCTCGTACCAGCAATGGAGAAGGCTCTACCCCCCTCACCCCCCACCTGACTCTCTTAAACCTGTGAACTACCAGCAGATTTTTATTGGACGATCTCACCTGCGTGGTAGGAACATAGTGTCAAAAAAGACAGTTAATGCCTTCTGAGCCTCGATTGTAGAAAGCCTTGTGCTTAAGACAGAGAGCCTTGAACAGTATTCTCGATTCTAGAGGGAGCCAGTGCAACCTTCTTGCAGTGACTGAGACTGGGTGAGATCTGGGGAGGTCCATCACCATCCTGGCTGCTGCGTTCTGTACCAGCTGCAGAGGATGGATTAGAGATTTAATACCCAAATAGAGGGCATTACAATAGTCTAATCTGGACAACACTAGAGTATTGACCGCCTGCTTCTGAGAAGCTAAGGATATAAATTGTGAAATTTTCCTAAAGAAGTTAATGGTCCCGAAGCAGGTGGACACTGTTCTATTAATCTGAGGGCCCAAGGAAAGAGTTGTCCAGAATGACACCAAGGTTTTTTCCTTGGGACACTGGAAGTGGAAAGGGGCCAAGGGTGTTGGGCCGCCAGGCATTGGACCAGACCTGCAGTTTATTTCCAAGATCAAAACCTCAGTTTTGTTCCCATTCCTCATCATAGCATGGTGGCTGAGTTAATAGACTCAACAATCAAATCTGATACTATAAGAAATCCAGGGCAATGTCCATCAGAAAATTATTAGCCCATAACGGCCCCCTAATTTTAAGTAATTTTAAATCCACAGTTTTTAACATTTATCAGTCATTTTTATCGTTCAATTTTCATGTTATAAATTGTAAATGTTTTTTTTTTAAAACCAATCAATAAAGAGTATTCTTATTCCCCGTTCAATTTGAGTGTCCTCCGCGTAGGACAACACCTCCTGTCCAAAGGATCGAACGACCCTGGCCAGAGATGCAACATATACGTTGAAAAGAGTTGGGCTCAGTGAGGAGCCCTGAGGGACTCCACAAAACACATGACCAGGGGCCGAATAAAATTGCTCCATTTTCAGGTCTCTGGCCTAGCGTACACTGCGCATGCAGTGTCGCGCAGCGCGAGCCTATTCCGGGCATCTTGAAAATGGACCTAGGAATTCCACGCAGCTAGTGTGTGTTATTTCCAATGGCCTTCGCGTACGTGTACTTTTGAAACAGAACATGCAATAGGCCATGGGCGGTCGCGTAGCTCCGCCCATGGCCTGTTGGTGTCTCATGCTGTGAGTCATCGAGCAATTGATGTTCCTCTTTGTGGGAGCTAAGATGTAAATTCAGGTGCTTCTCCAGGAATATTTGCAGGAACAGGTAAAAGGGAAATAGGGCAATCATTTTTCCAGTTCAGCCGGATCCAATGTAGGTTTCTTTAGGAGTGGTTTAACGACCGCGGTCTTCCAGGTAATAGGATACTGCCCAGCTGTGATAACTCCATTCTTCCCTGAGGTAAGGTGGGGAAAGATGACCTCCCACTCTAATTTTAAAAAACTTCAAAGACCGGGGCACTAAAGGGGACCCGGAAGTGATGCCTTCTAGTAATCGATCTGCATCCTCTAAGGAAAAGAGGGGGAAGTCATAGTAGCAGTGTTATTGAGATGGGTGAGAGGTCGATAGTGACTGGATTGTAAGTCTCAGCATGGGCAGTTTCCAAGGCAGAGTATATATCCGAGATCTTAGAACGGGAAAAACCAGCTATTTTGTTACAAAGGTCCTGGGAAATATCCGTGTGACTGGAGACTGAAGGGACTGAAGGAGTTAAATTAAAAAGTTCCCTGGTCGATCTTAGGGAATCTGTAATCTTGGAGTAAAAAGACACCTTTTCTCCAAAGATGGCAGATTTATATTCCCATAGCCATTGTTTATGTAAGGCTCTTCCTGCCTGGTTGAGATCCAGCTGCCAAATCCTTTCCTGATGGCAGCAAGATTGTCTCCGTTTTCTCAGCCTAACGGAAAGCCAGGGGCAGAGGGCTTTTTCCTAGCCTGGGTGGAACTAAAGCCCATTCTACATTTGAACGCTCCTTAGCACTCGTTTTAGTATTTTACAATGGTTTGTACATGTGTATTTCAACCATACATTAATCATGCAATCATTAAGAATTGAGATCCTCGTTATTCAGGGTGTTCCGTAGGTGTTGCTTTATTTCAGAAGATGTTACAGCCAACACGTGTTTCGTCAGTAGGGAATGTAACCCTCGACTTTTTCAAGGCTATTTTCCGCGAGTATTCTCCTTTTCTTCCTTGAGGTGATAATTCCAACCCTCAAAGGGGTTTCCGTTAGGGGACTTTAGTTCGTGACGATATATTCCACAGCTTGTAACCACAGTGTCGGTTAGCGATATGGCAGCTCTCGCCGCTGATTTTCGGGCTTCTCCTTCCGTCCCCGCTGCTCCGTGTTTGGTGCAGAAGCCCATTCTAGGTATAGTTTGCTATTTGAATGGGTAACAATTGGTCAGCGGAAAGATGCACGGCCAGACCTAAAGAAGAGAAGTCAGGTAAACATTGATATTAGGAGTAGGGGAAGCTACACTAGTGGAAGGTTGGGGTTGCAGGAGGTCAACAAGCAATGAGGAGCAGATCAACCATCATTGAGTAAAGTTAGGCATAAGAGTCCAGATCATCGGTTGATGAATTAGTTCATCTGAGTGGGATCCGGAAGCACCAGGGTAAACAGGAACTCAGTCTCACCAATGCAAGAGCTTGTGGCTTTGGCAATAAGTTTAACAAGGTGTACACTAGTATGGCTGCAGTTCAGCATGGCTTAAAGTGAGTGTCATAAAGTGGAGTGGGGGGGAGTAGTGTGCAGTAGGGTAAAAGTGGTGTGGAGTAGGGAAGTAGATTACAGTGACAGACTGTCGAGTGCAGTGGCATAGTTGTGGGTTGGAATCTGATTGGAGTGGGTTGGATTGAGGTGGGGTGAATTGGGGTGAACTGGAGTTTGGTGGATTGTGGTGGGGTACATTGGGTAGATTGGGGTGAGGTACATTGGGTGGGGTGGACTAGAGTGGGTTGACTTATTTATTGGGGTGGACTTGGGTGGATGGATAAGTGTGGGATGGGTCGGGTGAACTGTATTAGAGTGGGTGGAGTGGAATGGACTGGAGTTGGTTAGGTGTGGGGCGGATTGGTTTTGAGTGGGGAGGGTTGGGGCTGGTTAGATTGGGGCAGGTTGGGTTGGGGCAAATTGGGTTGGAGCGGATTCGAGTGTGCTGGATTGGGGTGGGGTGTGTTGAATTGGAGAACTGGAGTGGAATGAGTTGGTGGATTGGAGTGGGTTGGATTGGGGTGGATTGAAGTGTGGGCGGGTTGGGGTGTGGGTGTGTTGGGGTGGGGTGAGGTGGGGTGAAATGGATAGGACGATCGGATTGGATTGAGGTGTGGTAAAATGGATTGGATTTGGGGTGGATTGGGCTGGGCTGGATTGGGTTGGATTGGATTAGATTCGGCTGGATTGGACTGAATTGGGGTGTGGTGGATTGAACTGGATTAATTTTTTACTTTTTTTATTTATTTCAATTTATATAGCGCATTATCACCCCAGTGTCTCTAAGCGCTTGTACAAGAAAAAAAAACAACTCTACAAAAAATAGGTAGCCAACTTACAACACTCCCCATGCTTCTTGGAAGAGTATGGATTTTAACATTCGGCGGAATGGCAGTAGATTAGGCTCCTTACGGAGATTAGGTGGTAGTTTATTCCATGCTGCAGGAAGCAAAGTGGAGAAAGCACGCCCGCCCAGGGTGGACAGGCGGAAACGTGGATTGACCAGGAGAGTGGCTTCAGAGGACCGCAGCACCCTACCAGGGGTATAGCCAGATAGTCTGGTTTTAATGTAACTGGGCGCGTTACCGTAGAGTGCCTTGTGGGAAATACACAATCCTTTAAAAAATGCCCTCTGTCTAACAGGGAGCCAGTGTAACTGACGCAGGAGAGGTGAAGCATGCGTCTTCCTAGGCTTCTTAAAGATCAATCTCGCTGCATCATTCATTACTATCTGAAGCCTCGAGTTGTTGCTGGGGCAGCCCTATATACAGCGCATTGCCGTAATCCAATCGCCCCAGAATCATAGCTGACACAGCGCTTCTTAGAGTGGAAAACGACAGCAATTGGGAGATCTTACGAAGCTGTCTCAGAAGACCAACACACGTGCCTACCACTATAGACACCTGTTTCTTCATAGACCAATTGCTGTCAATATGGATTCCCAAGCTTTTCACCACGGTTGCTGGTACCGGCGTCCTACCCAACTCCTTGGGCCAAAACCCATCATTCCAAGGGCTGCCTGAGATGGTAATAGGCAGCACCTCGGTTTTATCAGGATTAATCTTCAAGGAGTTGGCGGACATCCAGTTTACCGTGTACCTCAAGATGTTATGCAAGCTGGCTTGTGCTCCTGGAGAATCCTCTATTTGGATGACGATCTGCGTGTCGTCAGCATAATTATAAATCTGACATTCCATCTAATTAAGAGCTGAAATCAATGGCTGCAGGTAAATGTTAAATAGGAGCGGTGAGAGAGTCGAGCCTTGCGGCACTCCACAGGTGATGGCCGCTGATGTTGATACTAGGTCGGACAACGGCACTTTCTGCGATCTATCTTGCAAGAAAGAGGTAAGCCAACCTAGTGCAGACCCCCTGATGCCCAGATCTCTCACACGCGACAACTGTTGACTATGACATACCGTGTCAAAAGCCGCGGAGAGATCAAGTAGCACCAGGGCCCCTGGGATCTTTTTATCAGCTCTACACCTCAATTCGTCTAAAATAGACACCATCACCAGCTCCGTACTGTGATGTACCCGGAATCCGGCCTGATTCTGCTCGAACAGATCATTGGTCTCCAGATGCTTTGAGAGGTATGTCAACACATGCTGTTCCAAAACCTTTGCTAAAAAGGGTAATTGGGAGATGGGCCTGAAATTCTTTAGAATTTTGACATCCGCCCCGGGCTTCTTGAGCAGCAGAATCAACCAGGCCTCTAAGCATAGCCGGAAGTTGTCCAGTTTCCAAAGACTTATTTAGGAGGTTGAGAACATCCTCTTCCATCGCTGGCATAGCTAGCTTAAAAACCCTCGGGGGGGGGGGGCAAGGATCCACCTGGGAGCCTGACTTTACCCTCCCTACCAGGCTGGCTAGCATCTCCTTCGTAATCCAGGAGAAAGTATTCAGGGGGTAATCAACTTTAGGACTAAGAGGCGTAACTTGTAGTGAGCATTCTAAGATGGGAGAGCGAGTGATTTCTAACAGGAGATCTTCAATTTTATTAATGAAAAAATCCTGGAATCTTTGACAGTCCTCCTGCAAAAATTCAGGCCTCTGCTCCTTATTCTTCCTCAATTCAGACAGAACCTTGAAGACTTCTTTCTGCGGATTTTGGGCTGTTGCAATCCTAGTCTCAAAAAACTCAGATTTTCGTGCTAGGATAGCCTTTTTGTACGTGGCAAGCTCTTGCTGATATAGGCTCTGTGCCGTCGTATTATAATCCCTCCTCCAGGCTCTCGGCCTTCCGAAGGGCCTGTTTCCTTAACCTCAGCGAGTCATTAAACCAAGGTGCTCCTGCTCCTGTCCACCATTTTCACCTTTCTGGCCGGTGCCACCACTTCGATGGTTAATTTTAGTTTGTCCACTACCTTCTGACAAGTGACCTCTATATTATCGTCACATGTGGTTGGTGCGGCGGAGTTTAGTAAGTTTCCCACCAATTCTTCCTCGTTTATAGAGTTCCATTGCCTCACAGTTTTCCAGGCTGGCCTGGGTTTCCCTCCACATTTTAGTGCCACCTTCTGTCCCCTGATCAAATAATGGTCAGACCATAATGGTCTGCTAACTACCGGCCTGACCCCGGGGTCAGTCGACCACACCAGATCCAACGTGTGGCCCTTGTCATGGGTGGGACCTGCTACGTGTTGTATCAGTCCAAGCGCTGTTAATGCTTCCTCTAGATGACTTGCCTGCCCCTCTTTGGGAGATATCTCCCAGTGGAAGTTACAATCTCCCATGACCAACAGGTCCTTATAACGAGACCTAAGGTCATAGACCAGCTCAACAAAACCATCCACAAAGTCAGGAGCAGCCCGAGGAGGACGGTACACCAGTAGGATGATTAAACAGTCCGTACCCACCTCGAATTTAACCCCTAAGATATCTGCACCGCCCAAGCTTTCAGCACAGACTTTTTCAGCCTTCCAGCAGCTATTATAGAGGAAAGCGACCCCCCCCTCCTCTCTTGGCATTTGCTCGATTCTGACAAATAGCCAAATAATTGGGAGGAAGAGAGGCCACCACATCTGGCGTAGATGAGTCTTCCGGCCACGTCTCTGTGACCCCCAAGATGTCTAACTCCCCATCTTGTAATAGTGTAAAGATTTCTAAATTATGTTTCTGAAGTGATCTGGTGTTTAAGAGGCCAAACGTCAAAATCTTATCTACTTTCCTATTTTTCCTACTTTTCTGCTCAAGCAATGATTTGAGCAGTCCTTCCTTCCGTCACAATGTTAGACAATCCCTACTGAGCTCTGGGTTCCCCTGATGTAAATTCATCAGCTCCGATCGACTATACCTGACAAACGGGCCAGGGTTTATGGTCCCGGTCGGTCGCGGATGGGCGCAGATGGGCTCGCCTCCGGCGCGCCCACGGCGCGCACACACTGCGCCCTAGCATGTGGCAGGTTTAAATAGGCGTCTTAGGTGACCGCCTGACAACTCGAATGTTGTCCCAAAATGGCGCCCGCCAGGCGTCCAAACTCTCCCCAAGCCAAGATGGCGTCCAAAAGAATTCGTGATGGTGCCGAGGACCCGCTAAGCAGCGGTGCAAAAACAATTATCATGCAGGTATGTGGGGCATTCACTATTTAAAACTATATTCAGCTACTAAAAGGACAGTCCCTACAATAAAACAGAATAGCACAAATTCACAGCGCAATCCGCGTGAAGCGCGTTTAGTCAGAGCCTTATTCGTGAAGTCAGTTACCTTGTACAGGTGGGGGGTGACTAGAATGGATTGGTGTGGGGTGGACTGGACTAGGCTGGATTGGAGTCGGGTGGATTGGACTGGATTGGGGTGGATTGGACTGGATTGGGGTGGGTTGGACTAGATTGGGGCGGGTTGGACTGGATTGGAGCGGGGCTGGTTGGACTGGATTGGAGCTGGTTGGACTGGGGCGGATTGGATTGGAGCAGGGCGGGTTGGATTGGATTGGAGCGGACTGGATTGGAGCGGAGTGGAGTGGGGCGGGTTGTATTGAACTGGGACGGGGCGGGTTGGATTGGAGCGGGGCGGGTTAGATTGGAGCGGGGCGGGTTGGGAGTGCGGTGAATTGGGTTGCAGGGGGGCGGGTTGGGAGTGCGGTGGATTGGGTTGCAGCGGGGCGGGTTGGGAGTGAGGTGGATTGGGTTGCAGCGGGGCGGGTGGAGTGTGGTGGATTGGGTTGCAGCGGGGCGGGTTGGGAGTGCGGTGGATTGGGTTGCAGTGGGGCGGGTTGGGAGTGCGGTGGATTGGGTTGCAGCGGGGCGGGTTGGAAGGGAGTGGGGCATGTTGGGCTGGATTGGAGTGGAGCGGGGTGGATTGGGTTGCAGTGGAGTGGATTCGCTGGGGTGGATTGGGCTAGATTGGACTAGAGTGGGGTGGGTTGGATTCGATCGGGGTGGGTTGGCGTGGGTTGGATTGGATCGGATTGGCTTTGATTGGATCGGAGTGGGCTGGATTGGATTGGATTGGCTTGGATTGGATCGGAGTAGAGTAGAGTGGGGTGGGTTGGCATGGGTTAGATTGAATTTAATTGGGGTGGGTTGGATTGGACCGGGTTGGCATGGGTTGGATTGGAATGGGGTGGGTTGGCTTGGATCGGAGTGGGGTGTTTTGGGGTATATTGCATGACTGTATGCTAAGGCATAATTTAGTAAATTATAGATAAAACAGGAACAAGGTTAATTTGCAATAATTAGAACAAGCTCAATGTCCCATTTCGAGAACCGAGCCCACAAGCAAAAACATAGCATGAGTCTGCGAAATGAAGACTTGGCAAAATGAAATAATTGGTGGACCGACCTCGAAAGTGCTGCTTCAGCTCCATAGCTTGCTTTTAGCTGCATAGCAGCATTATTGGCAAGTTAACTTTTCCTAAGCCCTGGGTTGAGTACAGTTCTGTTCCCAATATCTGCATCTTACATGGGTTCACACTCTCGAGTCTACTGCCCTCTATTTGCAGGGCACTAGAAGTTAGAAAGAACAAAATAGTACCTCAACCACGTCAGGAGCAGCGGACTGACACTGGTTTAAGTTGAATCAATCAGTGCTTGGTCTCTGCTCCATGGAAAAAACACATTGTATTGGTCTGCAGATCCCCTCATCGCTCCTGCACTGAGTGGTCGCTCCCCAGTCTCACTGCCGAGACCTGGTATCGTTGTGCTGCATTGTGAAATATTTTGAAATATTAGCGCCTGAGATTACTTGCATTTGACTTGCTTGGTTGCTGCTTAGCTTGCTCTGAAATGGACTTGCAGATTAAATACGCGATATCCCCCGGCGCCCTGCTCTGCTCTCCCCTCCATTTTGTTGTGTTGTTGTTGTGCTCCGTGTGCGTTCCCTTGAGCCCGCCCCGCCTCCCAGCTGAGCCGCCCTCCCACTAACCATATACAGCGCTCCCGTACCTAGAAGCGCTGTGATCCCCTCATCGCTCCTGCATTGAGTGGTCGCTCCCCAGTCTCACTGCCGAGACCTGGTATCGTTGCGCTGCATTGTGAAATATTTTGAAATATTAGCGCCTGAGATTACTTGCATTTGACTTGCTTGGTTGCTGCTTAGCTTGCTCTGAAATTGACTTGCAGATTAAATACGCGATATCCCCCGGCGCCCTGCTCTGCTCTCCCCTCCATTTTGTTTTGTTGTTGTTGTGCTCCGTGTGCGTTCCCTTGAGCCCGCCCCGCCTCCCAGCTGAGCCGCCCTCGCCCCTCCCCCTTTCCACTATCCATATATGACCGTTGCATTTGCGCGCAGCGTTCACGCGCAGCAACCGTGCCCCTTGCGCGCCGAAGGTGCGCCAAAGGTAAGCCCGTCTGCGCCCGTCCGCGCCTGGACCACGCCCAGCGCCCGTCCCCCTGCCCTATGCCGCTCCCAACCCCCCAGAGTAACTTATGATGCCGCAACTCTCCTCGCCCTCAACGCAGGACGCACCCCACTATGCTGCGTAGCTACCCCAGGACGTACCCACGGCCCATTCTCCTGCCTCTCCTGTAAGTTCAACTGCTTCAGGACCCTCACCAAACACACTTCCTCCACACTCAGCTCCGAACCCAACGACTTGAAATGCATCCTACTGAACACCCGCTCGGTCCACAGACACGCAACCGAACTCTGGGACCTAATCGACACTGTGTCACCTGACATCGCCTTCCTCACTGAAACTTGGATGAACGCATCTTCTACCCCCGACATCGCCATAGCCATACCGGACACTTACAAGATCATTCGAAAAGACCGCACCATTAAAAAAACTGGAGGAGGCATCGCCATCGTCCATAGAAACACCATCAAAATTACAACCAGCTTTGACGACAATCTTGCAACCGCCAAACACCTCCACTTTCAGATCCACACCGACCCCAGGACCACCCTCAGAGGAACCCTCATCTACAGGCCCCCAGGCACCCGATCTCAATTCAGCGACGACATCACTGACTTCGTCAGCCCGCACGCCCTCCCCTCCGAGAACTACATTCTTCTAGGAGACCTCAACTACCACCTGGACAACATTCTCGACAACACCACCACCCTCCTGGACAACATGTCCAATCTCTGACTCAAACAACTTGTCGACACCCCCACTCACACAGCCGGACACACGCTCGACCCTATCTTCACCTCCAGCAAGCACATCTCCTTCGATCACACTACAGCTCTCCACTGGACGGATCACAGCTGTGTTCACTTCAGCTACAAAACAACCCTGACCCACAACCGTCCACAACCCATTCCCCGAAGAAATTGGAACAAAATCACCACCGACCAACTCCTCGCATCCCTCAGCCAAAACACTCCCACCCTAACAACGGACCCAGACCAAGCGGCCACAAACCTCAGGCAATGGATTACACACAGTGCGGATGAACTAGCACCCCTGAAAAAACACCAGTTGAAATCATTCAGCAAAAAGGCTCCCTGGTTCAATGATGACCTTAAAAAATCCAAGAAGACTTGCCGCACCCTGGAGAAGAATTGGAGAAAAGAACCAACCTCAGACAACATGACCTCCCTCAAGACAGCCACCCGCAAACACCACCAACTGATTCGTTCCGCCAAGAAATCAGCATTTAAGGACCGTCTCGACAACAACTCTCCTAACAGCAAGGAACTCTTCAATATCGTAAAAGAATTCACCAACCCTCCCGCAGCATCCAACGACATCACTAACTCCCAAGACCTCTGCAATGCGCTATCCTCCTTCTTCTACAACAAAATTGCCGACATCCACAACAGCTTCAAGAACACTCCCAATGACCAACTCACCCACCCCCTTCTGATGCCACCCCTCCAACTAACTACCTCAATTCCTGGAACCCAATCACCATTGAAGATACCATTCGCCTCATGAACTCAATCCACTCTGGCTCACCTTCTGACCCCTGCCCCCACTACATCTTCAACAAAGCTGACTCCATCATCGCTCCCCAACTCCGCGATGTCATCAACTGCTCCTTCAACTCAGCCACCTTTCCAGAAATATGGAAACACGCCGAACTCGGCGCCCTTCTGAAAAAACCAACAGCAGACCCCTCAGAACTGAAAAACTACCGACCCATCTCCCTCCTCCCTTTCCCGGCCAAAGTCATCGAGAAAGCCGTCAACAGCCAACTCGCAGCCTTCCTTGAATCCAACAACTCCCTGGATCCCTCACAGAACGGCTTTCGAGCCAAACACAGCACCGAGACCGCCCTCATTGCGGCGACCGACGACATCCGAGCACTCCTGGACAACGGTGAAACAGTGGCCCTCATTCTTCTCGACCTCTTCGCCGCCTTCGACACTGTCTGTCACAGCACCCTCATACAACGCCTCAACGACATCGGCATACAAGGAAAAGCCTTGGACTGGATCATCTCGTTCCTAGCCGGGAGAACACAGAGTCAGACTTCCCCCTTTCTACTCAGAGCCCACCGAAGTCATCTGCGGCGTACCTCAAGGCTCCTCACTCAGTCCCACCCTCTTCAACGTCTACATGAGTCCCCTAGCCCCCATAGCACGTCGACACAACCTCAACATCATCTCCTACGCCGACGACACCCAGCTGATACTTTCCCTCACCAAAGACCCCAACACCGCCAAGGACAACCTTCACGAAGGTATGAAAGAAGTAGCCGAATGGATGAAACAGAGCCGCCTAAAACTCAACTCAGACAAAACTGAGGTGCTCATCCTTGGATCCTCCCCCTCAGCGTGGGACGACTCTTGGTGGCCTCGAAACAAGAAAGACTGTCACCCATGCACTGGTCACGAGTCGACTGGACTATGGCAACACTCTCTACGCCGGAATTACAACAAAATTGCAGAAAAAGCTCCAGCGCATCCAAAACGCATCAGCGAGACTCATATTAGACATCCCGCGCCAAGAGCACATCACCGGTCACTTAAACCTCCACTGGCTTCCCGTCAACAAAAAAATTACTTTCCGCCTTCTTACCCACGCACACAAGGCCCTTTATAATCTAGGACCAGAATGCCTCAACTCCCGACTGTCCTTCTACTATCCCACCCGCCAACTAAGATCATCCATTCAAGCCCTCGCCGCAGTCCCGCGCATTCGAAAAACCACCATGGGCGGCAGATCCTTCTCCTTCCTGGCTGCCAAGACCTGGAACTCACTCCCCACCCACCTCCGCCTTACTCAGAATCACATCTCCTTCAGAAAAGAATTGAAAACTTGGCTATTCGATAAACAATGAACCCCTCCCTCTAGCGCCTTGAGACCCTCTGGGTGAGTAGTGCGCTTTATAAATGCCTGAACTTGAACCCATTATGTTATGTTATGTTATGTTATTTGGGTTCTTCTATAGCGCAACGGCTACTCCAGCAGGAGTGTCCCGGCGCTTTGGCGAAGAAGTCCTTTAGGTAGAGGAACATAACTGCAGAATAAAAGGAACGGCGAAGTTAACTGGTAAAAAGCCAGGTTTTTAATGCCTTTCTGAAAGACATCAGACTAGGGGCCTGTCTGAGAGAAATGGGAAGCTCATTCCAAGCGCGCGGGGCCAGGTAATGAAAGGAGCGTCCCCCATTACTACTCTTTTAAGAAGAATGCCATGCAAGCCAATAAATGGTAAACAGTGGGCAGGTTTCAAGCACTTTCTTGACACAAAAGTGTCTTGCATGCGAGATGCATGTGCTAGCCCTTGCTCTCACAGATTCAACCCTAAAAAGAGTCCAAAACCCTGAATTTGTACCTGCTGCCTGTTGCAAGAATATGCCTGGCTGTATAGTTGGTTGATACGAGCAAAGCCGAATTCTAAGACTAGTGAATGGTGGTGTGGGCAGTCTTGGGACACATACATAAATGGAGTCTGTGTGCTTTGGCTCCTTGGTTTCATGTACAGCACAAAAAAACGTACAATCAATATTTAACTTTACCGAGAGAAGATCCCTTTTCCATGATAGAAAATATTTGCTTCGAATATGTTTACAGTTGTGTGTGTATATATATATATATATATATATATATATATATATATATAATATATGTGTGCATATATGTAACTGGGTTTTTTTTTTTTGCAAGCACTTTAATTGCATCTTTTATGCAGTAACTTTTTTTTCTTGACTTTGTGGTAAGAATTGCATATGGGAGGTGTTTTCTTTAAGATTCAGTAGATAAAAAAAGTGATGCCATTTTCTTTTTTTTTTTTTTTTCATTCAAGGTCTACTTTTTCTGCGCGGCCTCTGTCTGCCATCCTACTGCTGCAGAGCAGTGTACCCCACTGTGCCCTCCAGCTAGAGGAAGTAAGTATTCCTTTTTATTTATTTTTGTGAGACTATCTATCTTTGCTTCCGGTTTATATTGTTTTTTTTTTTGGTTTTTTTTAGGACAAAAAAGGTTTTTGCGTCTGGTTGAAGACAAGCCAATGAATTTAGTAGTTTCTCCTGGACCGTTAATTCTGCGGGGAAAGCCTATCGTGGACCAGAAGATAGGTGAGCAAGTTAACAGAAAGCAGTGGCACTATTCATGAGGGTTTATTGGAAAACTTCCATCATCTTGAGACACTCAAGTGCAACTTGCTGCAATCTAAATGTTGAGTGTATGTAATGTTTAATATTGGCATTTTATTCATATGTGATATCTGGAGCACAGGCATTTTCAAGAGTTCTGTACTTCCGTCAAGGGCATAATTCAGCCACTCAACTTTGTTGTTTTCTCTTGTTGGCCTCTTATTATGGTAGACCTACAAACTGAGAAATTGCTTTCAACTTTAAGGTTCTAATTGGAATACATTTTAGATTTTTGGGCTTCCGTATTTGACTCATATCAGTAGACCTTGCTGCAGGGTACTAGTTGGCATTGACCTATTTTGCATCTATTTGTTGCACTGGGTAGGGTATGGGCACTCCTTTGAAGCAGGAACATCACACATTGCAGGAAAACTGTCATTGTGCTCCAATCCAAATGCGAAGAATAGTAAAGGGTTTATGTGCCCTCTTAATGACTGTGGCCAGACAGGGATCCGGCTGAGCTAATTTTCTGGATCCTCAGACCAAATACCATGTCCTCATGTGAAAAACTATTGCCCTTTTTACTTGAATGTTCTTTTTAATTCATGAAAGGATACCCTTGCTCCCCATGAGCAGCATGGTTAACGGGGAAATTACATCAGCAAATGTTTTGGTCTTAACAGTAAATGTCTGCTTTCCAGCCATGTGAAAGCAATAATGGTCAACCTTTTCAAAACTAGAACAAGAGCAGTAATGTGTGATGCTCTTATCTTTTACAATTGAAACATCCAAAAAGGGAAAAAACAGTCTTGATCACACCCATAATGCAAAAACATGTTTCAGCCCTCTTAGCAGTGATTATTAAATCTCCTTCTAGACAGTGTATTATAGTTAAAGTATCTAAAGTATTTATATAATATATTATCTCTTTCGATATTTATACTAAGGATTCCCCTACTTCCCCTGCATAGAACGGAATTGCCTATAGGTGGTTAGGTGATCTAGGCTCCAGCAATTAGGAATATAATAGCAATGTGATTATAGGATAATCTAAATTGAAGGAGAAAAGGGAGTCCTGCATTACAGAAACCAAATTAACATTCAGACATGGTAGTATTGTACATCACAAATGGTAGACTGTACGCTTTGGCAGGACACGCATGCAATAATGGCTTTAGTAAACATTGTGCTCTACAGAACACCATTTAGGAAGGCAATGGGAAACTAAAGTTTTCAGAACAATAGAAATAAAGAACATGTGTTTATTAACTTCTCTGAAATAGATTATTCATCTGTATTGTTCAATTGCATTACTGTTGTGATGATGCCACTAGAGTTCAAAGTTTATATCGAGCACCGCAAGCAGACTGAAGCAGAGAACATGGACTATCAGTTGCATTCAGCTGATAGCTGGAGGCTCTTTGCCCTGCAAAATGAAACTTCACGGGCACAGTTGCTAAATGGCATAGTAAAGCAATCTGCCTACCATTGCACAGCGACAGTGCAAAGTTTTAAAACCTGCAGACTAAACCACGCATATTACCTTTTCATTGTTACCTACAGAAGCATGAGCACACAAATGCAATATTTAATATGAACTTGTGTGTTGGGATACAGACCCTCTTACTTAAAAGAGAATCATTCTTGGAGTGCAGAGAGCAATTTGCTATTACTGTTGCTTTACAATATTTTTGAAGTTCTAGCGATCATTTGCCAATTGACCCAGGAGTTTCCGTGGAATACCCGAGTGTTTGAATCTTGTGAATTTATTTGGAAAATAAATTGAGGCCTAATGTACCTCTGTTAGGTGAATGTGTCCCCTTTTAAAGAATGACCATTATTTTACTTCAGGAGTTATTTTTAGGGTTTTAGTCACTGAAAAGTACCTTACATTCATGGAATCACATTTTCTTTAGAAAGGATAATTTTTTTTCAAAATAATATATTTGATTGAAAAATCTTTGATTCCCCCCCCCCCCCCTTTTTACAAAGAGAAACCGGTTTTAAAGCTGGGACCATGTAGTCAGGCTGCTGACCTTAAAGAATGGAAAACGGACACTGCTGCTTGAAGGACTGCCGTCCACAGGGCAGGGTGGGATACTGGTGGTTATTGCAGCTCTTTTGTCAGGCTCCCTGGGCTCAGCCTTCTTACTTATCTAAATTTCAGGTGTCATCTCACCCAATGTCCTTTTAAACTAAAAGGATTATTTGAGGGTTTTTTCTGGCACATTGTTTTTAATTTTTGACAAAATAGCTTCGCTTGTTATCAGGTGTTGGTCCTGTGGCTTGAGGAAGGCTCAAAGACAATTTCAACCATTGATTCAATTCTACTTGAAGATTGTATGATTTCTTGGAGAACTCCCACTGCACCCCCCCCCCTCCCCTCAAAAGATCCACGAAGGTCATGACATCCTGGGGGGTTCATGTTGAGACCTCTAAAGTCCAGCACCAGTCCATTAGCTAACTGTTCATCCTCATGAGCTAGTTCACTACCATGCCACTGGATCTCAAGGAAACGCACATTCTCAGCTCAAACGGACCCAAAACCTAAAGCACATCACAGCCAACCATTTGATGTTGGGAAAATCTTTGACCCTGTTTGCAGGCAGGTCGCTCCTCATGCCACGTAGCTCCACCTGTCTGTGCCCGTGCTGCCCCCCTGCTCCTGAAGAGTTTGCGGCCCGCCTGGCAGGCCTTGGTCCGCCCGCATTCTCTCCTATCTGTGTTTTTTGCCATTTGTTCCAGTGTTCGGTGTCTTTTAGTATTGTGCGCCTCTGCCCTGTTTTTTTCATCTCACTTTCAGTGATCCCTGCTGTGCCTTTTCCCCCTCCCCGTGCCCCCTCGCCGGTCCTGCTTCCCGCTGCTGCATACCCTGCGGCCCCGTCCCCAAGCTCCCATTTGCCCATCGTGTCCCCCACCCAGCTGCTCCTCCCTCCCACGTCCCCTTTTAATGACGGCGCTATGCGGGCGCGCCAAAGGCGCATCAAAGGCAAGCCTGTCTGCGCCCGTCCTCGCCTGGACCGTGCCCAGACCGCGCCCAGCGCCAGAATCCCTGGACCCCGAAGACACCACGACATCTGACTGCACTACGACGCCAGTAACCTCCACGCACTCAACCCTGGACAAGAACACACCTGCTATCGGGCCACCCCGAAGCGCACTCAAGGGCCCTTCACCTGCCGGAACTGCAGCTTCACCAGTATCCGACCCACAAAACCACCAACCAATGAACCCAACCACCTGAGATGCATCCTCCTCAACACTCGCTCCGGCCTTGTAAATGCCGTCGAAATCTGGGACCTCCTTGACTCATCCGCCCCAGACGTCGCCTTCCTGGCGGAGACCTGGCTGACCCCCGCCTCCGCACTCGACATCGCCATAGCCATCCCGAAAGGCTATAAGATTGCCGGCAGAGACCACACCAATGGAGCTGGATGTGGAATTGCCATCATCCACAAGAACACCCTCAGCGTCTCGACCAGCACCACCGACACCCTCAGCACCGCCGAACACCTGCACTTCCAGATTCACACCGACCCAACACCACCCTCAGAGGAACCCTTATCTACAGACTCCCTGGACCCAGAGCACAGTTCAGCGACGCCATCGCCGACCTCATCATCCACGCCCTTGCCTCCACAGACTACATCCTCCTCGGACCTGAACTTCCACCTCGAACAATAACGACGTCCTTTGCACCACCCTGATCGACAACCACACAAACCTCGGACTCAGCTTGTGACAACACCCATGACGCTGTGGGTTACACACTAGACCCCATCTTCTCCGCAAGCCCCCACGTCTCCTTCAACCACACCACCGAACCCCACTGGACCGACCACCGCTGCGTCCATTTCACCTTCAGGAAGACCAACACACACCACCGCACCAAACAGATGCCGTGCCGCTGCTGGGGCAATGTCACCGAAGAGCAGCTAGCCACCACCCTCGCCCAGAGCCCACCAGCCGACCCCACCAAACCAGACACCGCCGCCCTCAACCTCCAACAGTGGATCGATGATGCGCCACATCTCTCGCCCCGATCAAGACACCCACCCTCCAACAGCCACACCAGCAAGAAAGCCACCTGGTTCACCAAACACCTCCAGGCCTCCAAGCATACATGTCAAAAACTGGAGAATAACTGGCTCCACAAACTAGCACCAGACAACTTCACGGCCCTCAAGAACGACACCCGCAGACACCAACTCATCGGAACCGCCAAGAGGACCGCATTCAAGGACCGCCTGGATAACAAAGCACACAACAGCAAAGAGCTCTTCATCATGAAGGAACTCTCCAACGCCAATGACATCCTCCCTTCGCAGGACCTGTGCAACTCACTGGCCACCTACTTCGACCGCAAGATCGCAGACGACCGCTTCAAGGCCATGACCGCCCCGCCAACCGCCGAGACCTCCACCCCCGCGACCACCAGCCGCCTGATCGTATGGCCCAACGACACCATCAAAATCATGATCTCTGTCCACTCTGGATCCCCGTTTGACCCATGCCCACACCACGTCTTCAACAAAGCCAGCACAATCATCGCCCCCCCCATCTCTGGAAAGCTATCAATATCTCCTTCGAGACAGCAACCTTCCCGGAGAGCTAGAAGCACGCCGAGATCAACGCCTTATTCAACGCCTTACTCAAGCCCAAGGCGGACCACAAGGACCTCAAGAACTTCCGTCCCATCTCCCTGCTCCCGTTCCTGGCGAAGGTCACCGAAAAAATCGTCAACAATCAACTGACCCGCTACCTCGAGGACAACAAAATCCTGGATCCATCCCAGTCAGGCTTCCGCAGCAACCACAGCACTGAAACCACCCTCATCGCCGCCACCGACGACATCAGGACCCTGCTCGACAACGGAGAAACAGCAGCTCTCATCCTACTGGACCTGTCGGCCACCTTCGACCCGGTCTGCCACAACACACTACGAACACGCCTCCACGGCGCCGGGATCCAAGAGAAGGCCCTGGACTGGACCACATCCTTACTCTCCGGCAGAACCCAGAGCGTCTGCCTCCCACCCTGCCGCTCCACCGCCACCAAGATAATTTGCAGCGTACCCCAGGGCTCTTCCCTCAGCCCAACGCTGTTCAACATCTACATGGCACCACTCACCCATGTCGCCCGACAGCACGACCTCAACATGATCTCATACGCCGACAACACTCGGCTGATCATCTCCCTCACCAAAGAACCTCACACAGCCAAAACCAACCTCCACGAAGGAATGAAGGCCGTCGCCGAATGGATGAGGAACAGCAGACTAAAGCTGAACTCTGACAAGACGGAGGTCCTCATCCTTGGCTCCACCCCTTTAGCCTGGGACGACTCCTGGTGGCCGACATCACTTGGGAACAGCCCCGACACCCACTGACCACGCACGCAACCTGGGGGGTCATCCTAGACTCCACCCTCTCCATGACTAAACAGGTCAACGCCGTCTCCTCATCCTGCTTAAACACCCTACGAATGCTCAGCAGGATCTTCAAGTGTATCCCCAACAAAACGAGAAGAACAGTCACCCAGGCCCTCGTCTCAAGCAGACTGTACTGCGGAAACGCCCTTTAAGCAGGAACATCAACCAAGCTCCTGAGACTGCTGCAACGCATCCAGAACGCCCCGGCACGACTGATCCTCAAACTCCCCCGCAGCAGCCACATCACACCCCACTTGAGACCTACACTGGCTCCCCGTCAGCAAGAGGATAACCTTCAAGCTCCTCATCCACGCATTCCTCATCCACGCACACAAGGCCCTCCACAACGCCGGCCCAGCGTACCTCAACAGACGACGACTGCTTCTACACCTCTACCGGCAAGCTCCGCTCCGCCAGCCTCGCCCTCGCCACAGCCCCCCGCATCCAAATAACCACCGGCGGCGGATCCTTCTCCCACCTCTTAAGTCTAGGCATCTCCTAGTGGCTACTAGAGAGCACCTGAGGATATTCTACCGAGAGTTCCCCCGCTGTGATACAACTGTTCTGCACCACCTTGACTTAGTGTTTGTAGATTATCTCTGCAGCATTCTTCTCAAATTACCTTCCTTTACTCTGCAGACCACTCTTCAGATAGTTGTTCCTTCAGTATCTTCTTGGCCTGTGAATACTACTAGCTCTCTACCAGCCGTATGAGTTGCTACGGTTCACCTCCTATGGAAGACTCGTGGCACTACTACAACTTCTCCTCCTAGGCCTGCCACTCATTATAGAATCTCTTATATTCCTTAGCACAGCTGTCATTGTTCAACCTACTACATAGGTATGAATACTCAAATTAGAGACCACAAACTGCATGGGATCTGCATCCTCTGAGGCCAACTCCTCATGAGGCTCTGACACCTTGTGTTTTTTAAGTATATTTATTAATATTCCAGTACTCAATGGGCTCACCCTAGATCAATGTCACCTCCTTGATAAATCTTTTTCTTTCATTAGAAGGTGCTCTTTATATACTCATGGTTCCTCCTCATGCAAGCATCCTTCCTATTAATGATAACACCTTTCATGAAGTACAAATTGGATGCAGTAATCCAATAACTTCATATCATATGTTGCCTTTGGTCCAAGACTGCTAGAACCTGTAATAGATATACTGCTGCTTAGATCTACTATTCCTCTAGATAAGATGAAGCATATGTACTCGTGGATTGCAGAGGTTGCAAGTGCCTCTGCTTTGTTGGTGAGATGAGAGATCCGATGGGACTGTGTACACGTATTTGCTGAGGAATTTTTTCAATAAAGAAGGCAGGCTTGCAAAGAAATGCCCCAGAATGGATGATATCAAACTACCCAAGTATGGGAGCAGATTCCTTTCCTCATAGTTATTGCCATTGTTTTGTAAGAAGACATTAATTCTGGCAGCATGTAAAGCCAGAAGCCCAGCACAGATTTATGAAATTCCCCGATTTATGCAACCCACATTTCTATTCCATTTTTGCGTCCACATGCAAGAGGTTAGTCCGACATGATGACTTTAAAAGTTGTTGGTATGATGAAAGAGAATGAGAAGCACTATCGTTGAGTACCTCCACTATCAGTGAGGTTTCATACTCCCTTAGTGTTTTTATCTTCCACAAACGCAAAAGTGCAGATCGAGAAGAGAAAGAGGCGACAACCTTCTGTAGCCACATGGAAGCCTCCTGCTGGTGAGCAGTGACAACTCTCTCCCCTTCCATCTGCCACCCTGATTGAGAAAATCTGAGTGAACAATTGCAATGTCTAATCACCGGAGACAAATGTGTACTGAATATTGTGCAAAATGGCTATTATCGCGGGTCCAAAACTTTTCCACCAACTACATCATCGCTGAAATCCACCCAATACCACCAGGAAGACTGTCAAAGTGTGATGAGAAGATGTCTATTCACCAAAGCCAAGAAAGGAAACTTATTTTACCCATGTGTCCGAATCCCTATTTAAAGGCAATAGGGTGCGGAGGAGCTACTGGGCCCAACTGTGGTGGTTGAGGCCTTTTACGCCTGATGCCCCAGGGCCCAACCTACAATGGAAACTGAGCCATTGAGTCTCAATGGTAGCTGTGAATGAGAAGTTAAAGGTACCCTCTGGGGTAGGTAGATACAGCTTAGTGAACACGATGTATAACTCAGTTTGTTCTGTAATTTCAATCCGTGTTCTGTTGAATACTAGCTTTTATATGAAAAAGGTATTTTATTTCTAATGCTACACATTGAAAGAAATAACGACATGTATAAGTAGCGACACAATCCGCCTTACGGTCAGGGCTCTAATGTTTATCCGTCAAATCCGGGTCCCACCCTCTTCCTTGCAATGCGGTCAGGATCATTCCCCATTCACTGGTGGCCACATCCAAGGAATGCTCACAGGTAGGCCTTACTCTCCTTTGACTCTTAAAAAGCAGTCAAGTGTGTTTGGTGCCACGGCACCTTCAAAAGCGACTTCTCTGAGGCCAGACAGGCCTGTTTCAAATATAACCTGTTCCAGGAGCATGTAAGCATTCAACGTTTCAGTAGGTGCACCGAACGCGGGCACTTGGAAGCACTTTTTCTGTTGTGAGGAGTTGGGCTGCTTGCGGTACCTGCAGCAGCACCTGGCAGGTGCAGACTCTCACCAGAGCAGCGCTGCCAGCCTCAATAGAGATTGGAGGTGCTTCTAGCTTCTGTTGGCTCAGTAAGTTTAGGTTTCACCACACACAAGGGGAAAGGAGAAGGGAAGGGGGTTGATCTATGTGCTCTCGGCTGGATTCTAAGGATGGAGCAAAATCCTCTCTGCGTCCTCGGGAGTCCATGGGGTCAGTTAGGGGGCAGGTCTCAATGCAGAATTTTGACACAGGTCACTGATTAAATTCTCCTGGGCAACAGCCTGAACGTGGCAAAACTCAGTACCAGCAGTCCCTCCTGGCATATGGGGTTGCCACAATACCTGCCTGAAAGGCGTAGATTTCTCCTGTGCAATCACTGATACCACAGTGGCCTCTCATGGCGTACGGGGACTCACTTCTAAGTCATACAAGTCTTGGCGCTTTGTTGCACAGCTGCTTTTATGGTGGCCTACAGAATCACTATAACAAGGTGGTATCGGCTTGATGCACGGCTCTGTTCACAGTGGCCCTCTCCTGGCATATTGGGGGTTGCCAAATCACTTCTGCTCATGGGCAGTGACCCAGTCGGTGCACTGCCATTTCCTCACACCTGGAGTCCTCTCAGTATGGCTCCCTACTGGACCTCACTCCCTCGAATGCTACCCTCTTCCTCACAGTTCACACTGCTCTTGGCAGGCAGACAGGTGCTGGTGCTCCAGGGCAGGTGGTCTTGGTTTTTCTGGTGATGTCTCCCTTGCCCAGCACTGGTCACAAAGTTCTTGCAGAGCTTCCCATTCTCACACTGCCCATCTAGTTGCTTGGCAGATGTTTTTGAATTCTCTACCTCTCCTTCTGATAGTCCATTGCCCGACACCAAATATGATTTAGAGTCTGGGTCTTTGACGTTTTATTGGGGTTCTGCTTCTTTTGCAGTGTACACTTTTCTCTTCCTCTTGAAAGGCTGGCTATTACAGCGGGAAAGACTCTGGAGCGGATAGTCCTATAAAATGTCAAGGGAGTGGCTAGAATTCACACCAGGGTTTCGGCCACACTGAAAAGTGCATCAAAAGGTTCATCCTGGGCTCCCAGCCCTAATATTTGATTATCAGCCCCATCTCCTTCCTTAGATGTGTCCAGCTTCCTTGTGATCTCACTAAATCACAGAGCACCATTTTGAAGTCCTTATTCTCCCTACCTCCAGTGTCTCACACCCAGCTCACAAGAATTCAGCAATACACAAATCTGGGTGTATTCCTCTATTTTTCATATCTTCATCAGGCAGGCCTGGGTTTTCCAAATGGAACCCTGGATCCAAAATCAAATGTACCATTGTAGGTACACTTTCACTCACTGGACATTACTAGACAGTATGTGTGCTGTGCATGTAAAGTCCATATATTCTGTTACCCCAGGTGCACAAACATTCAGCACACACATTGTGGTGCACTACTCTGTACTGTATTATTTCTTTATTGTTCCATGGTGTGCTAGTTGCAAACCCTCACTGCCAACACATACGGACATACACGCTGCACAACAATTCTCCTTTCATATATGGTATTCTTGCAAGCACACATACACCCAGCACATGCTTTCGTTGCACACTGCATAACATTTCTCATAATGTATTTTCTACCAGGCATACGCACATTCAGTACATGCACTAACCATGCTTGAACTGCATAGCAGTGCCCTATCTCTGTACTGTAGGTATACATACATCCAGCACCGTGTTGCCACTGCTGTGCTGTACACTACATCTAACTGTCCGAGGGCGCGTAAAGCACACATCTGTGGAATCCGGAAATGTCAGCGAGCCTCCAGTGATGCAAGGTAAAAAGGACATGTTCACACCTACCGATCACTACCCTGTATGCTGCCACCACCGTGCTCATGCTGCTTATCTCTTGGCAAATGTGGTAGCCTTTCACCACAATGAGAGTTGCACTTTGGGCACCCCCCTGCCCCCGGTCCAACAAGTCTGCAGTCCATGAGACAGACCTATGTGATGACGCCCAAACATGATCCACGTTTTCCTATGACCACCCTAATCAACATAAGAGATCTAGACACCAGTCCATTTAGGCACTCAATGCAGAGATCCAAATCTTTTACCATGCCACAGACTTTTCCATCCCAACAAATCATGTTTCTTCCGTGTTTGGAATAAAGGACCGACACATGAATTCTGACTTCTTTCTGACTGCCAAATAAACAAACCAGAAAAGCATTAAGGATATGAAAACCCAGAGGACCACCCTCTCCACAGACCAATATCCTCCATGGTAGTGTGCTTGTTTCTGGTCTCCAATCTTGTACTTATTCTGCAACCTCTTCAAGAATATCTGGAAGGCCACCTCCAGTAGCTATCCAGCCCGTCTAATGGGGTGCCTACCATAAAAAGCTATTGCACAATGTTCGCTTTGACAGGGCATTTTCTGCTAAATGATATTCGAGAATGTTTTCTCAAGGGAAGAAAGGCCTCCTGGATCACCTTCATCGGCAAGGCACATGGTCTCCGAATGAAATGTCATACCACCTAAGCCTTCCAAAACTACGAGCAGTCCTCTTTGCTAAATTCTTCAGTCTGCCCTTTAGGATGAGCTCCTTCCTAGTGATAAGCAACACAACAGTTATGTGCTACCCAATTAAGCCAGGGAAGGGCTGCCAGATCAAGGGAACTGGACCTTGAAGCCCAGGCAAGCTGGAAGTGGCTTTTAGCCAGGGATCTGCATATCGCAGTCCACCTACCAGGTGTGCAGAATGCATAAGCAGTTTTCGCTCAGTGAAACATTCCACAAAAACCATGCCTGTTGGACTTTGAGAATGTCTCTGCTAAGAGAGCAATCTTTTTGCATTAACCCTCCTGTTTTCTTAATCCATTTGTGTTGACTTTTAGGACTCTAGTACTTACAAGAATGGATGGTCCACTTCCCTGCCCTGGATGGCTGACCCACCATTGTCACGATTCCAGATCACTCTGCATAACCTTTGATAACGGTCTCAATCTTCAAAACCACATAGAGCCATGGACCACAGCAGACAACAAACCAACTTAAGTAGCTTTAGGGCATCCGACAATTGATTCCGGACAGTAACTCAAACAGTGGTGCAGTCTCATTGTCTCTAGACTAGACCATGGAATTCTTAGGTATTCCCAAAGATCACCTAGATGCACTGCCTGAAACACTACATGCTGCAGCATGCTTTGGCTAGGGTCTCAAATGTGAGCACATTGCCCAGCCCTGCTAACCCTTCAAAGGCTCCCCATTGAAGTGTGGTCCCAATTCAAAATGGCCTGCATTATCCACAGAGCGCTGCACTCCTCCTCAGCTGCGTATCTAAATGAGAAACTGAAAATCGGTGGAGCTAATACTGGTTCAATAAATGCCCATTCCCTGCTCCTGGAACCCCACCTTCAGTCAAGAACGATACATGAACCAGTCTTTCTATGGTAGTGCTACTAGAAGCTGGACTTCGCTACCTCCCTTACTCCGTCTAACCACCTGCCTAGCAGCCTTCAGAAAGGAACTTAAGCACCTCCTATTTGACAGACATCTTGGTTAATTCACCCTCAACCAGACTTAAATATTCTCTCCACAGCTCTTTTCTGCCTTTGTTTAAATGTGGATTTGTTGTAACTGTCTCTTGAGGTAACTCCTGTATACATCAACTGATGTAAATGTCTGAGTTGAACTATTACTGTAAAATGCTGTAACCCTGTATCCTGTGTTAAGTGCTCTGATGCCTTCGGGCCGTGTCCACGATGCATAAAATTGCAAACAAATACATCTTTTCCCTCTATTTGTTTATGGAGTTGGTCACATTCAGGCTGCAATATACTTCAAAGTCAGGACGATTCGCATAGCACTAGAGTGATGGTTTTCCAAGCTTTCACAGACCTAGGAGGATGCAGAATGTATTGGTCTTGAAGTTGTGGTCTGATACTGCCCCCAATTTGCCTTTGTTTAGTTTAGGCCCTTTAAGCCGTTCAGTTTTGCCTCAGGACTGTAGGAAAATTCTGAAACAAGCCACAGTCCACCTACCAAGGCATCCTGGGCATTCATATTAAGAGAAGTCCTCTGTAGTATACTTTATAACCATTGTTGATGACAGATGTTATTTACAAATATGTTTTCGGAGTCCAGTAAAAAGTTGTCCCACCCATTAAGGAGACCTTTGCTTCCTCAGAACTGAATGTATGTCTTTCAAAGTGCTTTGGTCCTCTATTTGAAAATATTCACAATGTTCAGTTATGCTATGTTTCTTGTATCCAACCTGTCCGCATGCAGGGTTATTGAGATTCAAGACTTTTATTCCCATAAATCTTATATAATCCAAAACTTAAAGCTAGTCCTGTGGCTGCATCTCAAATCTTTCCAAGGATATCCATGTTAAGGAATGCATTTAGTTATCAAAACCTTTGTAGACCCCTTCCTATCTAGCAGGAAGTTCCTCCATTCTTTAGATTGACATCCTAGCAGCTACACACCACCAAGCTTGGAGAGACTCCAAATATGTCAATACTAGGCTTGAGCACAATGAAATATTACATTTTAGATAGTCTCTTGCAACTTTATATATTTACCAGAAACAGTAGACCGAAGGATGCGATGACTGGTTTAAGGAACATTTATATTTTAGAAATCTGCAATACATCAAATGGATGTCTTTATCGATTGAGCTAAAACTGTCTGCACTTTGACTCTATGGCCTCTAACAGCCTCTTTAGGTACAACAGTTTCTTGATTTTTCAAGGGATGGCCTTGCTGCTATATTAGGTGCTTATGACTGTCAAAGGAGGTCCCTGGAAGTAGAAGAAAAATAGCTTATCCGCTATAGGACCTCTTCTTCAGCGGAGTCTCCCTTCAAATCCTATGCAAGCCAACTGTAACCCTTGTAAAGAGTGAATAATTGTATTGCATTTAAGGAAGAATCCCTAAAAATCTGAGCTATGTCACTAATAAACAAATACTGGTGGTCTATACTTCCTCTGAAGACCGCAGTTTATCTAGTTACGTGGAACCTGGTTTGTTATGGATGAGCATCAAAAGTCTCGGTGCTTTGCCCATGCAACATCCTGCTTCTCACTTTCACTTAAACAGACTAAGTGTTTCTGGGGCTGGAGACATATGCCAGAAATTAACCACTGCTCCACATGATTGGACCATGATGCTCACCAGCCGGTGTAAGACTGTGCTGGATATTGGGGGTCTACCCAGGAAAAGATATTCCTTTAGCATGGGTATGGTTCTCTTGTTGGGGCCTTAGTTTATCTATCCCCTAAAATTGTAGGGTGCTATATGGAAGCTAGTTTGCTGCCAAATTTGTCTCTCCTCTCATGTCCTGATGCATTGCTACTTAGCTCCCACCTTCTCCATGCAAACCCCCTCCCTCTTTCTTTCAATCTCTGTGAAGCCAAGAACCCTTTAAGGTTCAAAAATCATCTGGAGGAATGATATTTTGTTTCACTTGACTGACACTCAACCAGAGCAAACGGGTCAAGTGGTGTCCTGGGCACAAAGCAACACTTGAACAATGACTGTGAAATGGGTTCATGGTCGCAGGAACAGCCATTTCAGTTGGTGATTGGTTCCCTTCAAGAATTTGGTGAGGTCTTTTAATAAGATTCAACAATTGAACTCCGCCACCTGTCCCCAGGGCAGGATATACACTTGCGGCATATCCAGTGTTCTGCTTTTTTTTCTTGATGAACGGGCAGCTCTATGGAGAAAGGAGAAGAACTGAGGATGGAGACTTGGCTAACTTCCCTTTGTGATTCGGTCCATATCCCTAGAACTATAGGGAAGATCTATGCTGCTGAGCACTCATAGGGAGGTACTGTCCCTGCTTGCTCTGAAGCTGCCTTGGTATGCCATAGCCTGACAGGAGCATGGCTTTACTGCTGCCAGATACTTACCCTGTTAAGTGAGACCAAGATTTGAGGCAACTCAGTTCTTCCCAGGCTGACCCCAAGATTGGACCGGTCTGTTTGAACCAACACCCCAAGCGTGAGGGCGGTACATTTCCTTGTCACTGGCATCTGTGTGGTTCCAGTTTTGTGATATTGAACTTGATATAGCACAGGTGACTCTCTCCCAAAAGGGTATCTCCATGCTTTCTGCTGGGACAGTAAAGGATGAGCTTCCTTTGTAAGTATATCTGGCCCTTGCCTGCCAGACCATGTGTGACTGAGGCGCTGAACTACACCAACAGCTTGAAGGCCCCATGCAGCCTCTTCTGCATGTGCAAAAAGAATGTTTGACACCAGTGAGCGGCATCATGGTTGGTCACTGGTAAACACAGTGAGGTCCTGCATGAGCTGCAGAGAAAACATGTCACCCTGGTGTACCTGTGATCCGAGTCCAGGCCCGCGCACCTCCAGCTAAGCTGCATTCTGCAACCATGACGCTCTGGTGCGCAGGTACATGGAGCACCTACAAAGCTTGACTCCCCTAAAGTTGACCCCAACATTAGAAGCTTCATGTGTACACTGCTGCACCACAGAACACCAACTCTTGAGACCCTGGTTTTTAAGGGCTTACCAAGTCCTAAGATGCACCTTACTCACAGAGCAGATGCTGCTTATAGTTACCCTACATTAGGTTAAACTGTGTTCGTAATCCTAGTTTCTCAATGTGCAGCACTCTCCTGTTTGGCATAGAAAGATGGAACATGTTTACTAAGTTAATGCAAACAAAAATTTCCATTGCGTTTCTCAGTTACAGAGCCTATTTACTTTACTTTGCTTTAATTTACTGTCTGTGAGAAGTAACACTGACTGAACTAGCCCTTCTTCCCCAAACTACCACCCAAGAGTGGGCCATTACTTTGCTACCCCTTGAAAGCCAAAACCATTTCTCTGTAAGACCAGCTGTGTTTTTTGGTAGCCGCATATGACCCAGAGAACAAGCTGAAAAGCAGTTGTAGGGGCTCAGACATGATGCCATACTAGAACCTAGAAAAAAGGCACCACCGACAAACTATCTTTTAACATTGTCCAGTCTTAACTGAAGGGTCAAGAGGTTTGGAACGTGCTACTTTTCAGACATTTCAGAGATCTTAACTCTAACACACCGTAGTACACTATTGGGATGACAATGTGCTCCCCTGCCCTGAGTGTCCAGACTGTTTTTGTTGGCCTTTCGAACAATCTAATCTGCTCACTGTTGCCTTGGCCTGCACTAGTAATTCTACCTTTATAAATATGTTCTGTGACCTTGAGGGGTGCACCAAGGATGTAGTCTTTTGTTGACCTAGGACTACTGTCCAACCCCTGAATTGGAGAATTTGTTTTCTCCTAGATCATACAATAAAACCCCTATGGGGGTAAAACTGGGCAGTGTATGTGTGATATCTGAATGATCACAATAAAAGTTGGGCCAGTGGCTGGCTAACTGTTTTTTAATTCTTTATTGAATCTCACCGTGTTTAACTCAAATTACTCCAATGGGAAAAGCATGGAGAACCGTATACACTTGGTGTCATGGCACCTATAGGAAAGGAAAAAGTGTTTTTCAATAACAGCATCTTAACCGGAGAAGACTCAAAATGAAAGAAGAGAACAGCAGCATTCAGTGGACTCTACCCCTATAATATCACATAGCGGGGGCTGATTGGCTTTCTATTTGGGTTCATTTTTGGTTAAGTTACCTGGGGCAATACCTCACTGCAGGCGTGGTACATGAGGCAGTACTTGTCGGATGGTGCTAATAACTTCCTGCCTTGTAGTGTGGTAACCAAGACCTGCATAATGGTAGTACAGGGTAGTGGCTACTGCCACAATCTACTTGTCAGCCCCGTACATATGTCCCTGAATACAGATTCCAATTAAATTCCACAGGAATGTGAGATTTCTATTTCTTACAAAAAATCTCCAACTTTGACCATCTTTAATCTTGGCTGATCTGAAAGGGTGCTGCGTTGGTTATTGGGGATTGACGTTTAAGCGGGGCATTGTAGAAGATCTGGCTGAAATTTACCAGTGCATGTTCTCTGCCTGTGGGGTTACTAAATCTGTGCTCACATGTCTGGTCTCAGTTAATATGCGTGTTGGAGTTTTCAGTAAGGCTTTAATTACTGTACGAAATCTTATCACTCACCAGACTTTTTATGTGAGCTGTGACTTGGGTTTCAAAAGCCAAACCGTTCCCCTTTCAGTGTAAACCAGTTTCTGTGAGTGAAACCATCAATAAAGTTTTGATCCGAGATATGAGATACATGTGCAACTACACCAAAACATCATTTCAATGGGAACCAAGGTACTGACAAAATGACGCAGGGTAGGAAAGTGGGTTATTGGATGTATGATGTTACAACGCATACCTTTACAACGCATTTTTTACAACGAAACATCCATTACAACGCATTCCATTACAACGCATGCTATTACAACAAAATTTAAGAAACTAAATTTACAACGCATTCCATTACAACGCATAATGCCTTTACAATGCATACCATTACAACGCATAACATTACATTGCATGTTTGGTAAGTATTTGATAGTGTAGGGGTAACAATTACTATTCTAACTCCATGGGGTGCAACAGTAGGGTAAGTGTTGGATGGTAATGTTATGCGTTGTAATGGTATGCATTGTAATGACTGAGTTTTAATGACATGCGTTGTAGTGGTGTGTGTTGTAGTGTCATGCGGTGTAATGGTTGCGTTGTAATTGCATGCGTTGTAATGGATGTTGCGTTGTAAATGTTTTGTTGTAATGGTAGTGCGTTGTAAAAGTTGCGTTGTAAAGGTTGTTTCCCGGGTTATTAGTAGGTAGGGGTATTCGCCCTCAGCTAGTATTAATAAGTTTGGTAAGTTGTTGGATTTAATGTGACCAATAATTTGATACTTCAAATGGTATTGCTAGGTCCAATGCACAGAGTCTTTAATGCATTTAATAAAGCCTTTCCCCTGTTAGCTTATGGGGCTAGCAGCAATACAGTAGGGAAAATGACTTTTGCTGGTTTTCCATACCACTGAATATAAAACCTCTTTTATAATGTTCCAGCTTTTTATAACCATGATCCCTACCGTTGGGGCATCTAGAGTGAGACCTTAGGGGTGACTTAGAAGTCATAAAAAGGTAGTTTTTGACTTTAGAATTAAAAGTACTTCTAAAGTCATATTGGGACATAGTTGTATTTTAAAACCAGCTGCATGAAAGGCCTGGCTTTAAAATGACACTAGACACAACAGCAGTGCAAAATCAAGTGTTTTAAGACTGTGTCTCTAACCCTGCATGCTCTACCCTATGCTAGGGGCTTAAAGATTGGTATAATTCTAATTGACAAAGACCACCTATTACCATATACCTTTAGAAAACCGAGCACTGGCCCTGGTTAGCAGAGCCCAGGGCACTTTCAGAATCCGTAACCACCAGCATCAGTCCAGAAAATGGGGGAGATCAGGGCAAAAATGATTTTCCTACACCGAGAAATTAAGAAAAGTAGATTAGTTTGCAGGTGGTAGAGTTGGAAAACAAATCCATCCTATCTTCTTTACACATGAAAGTGAGAGAGCAATGTTAGTGTTCATGGCTGACTCATTGAATGAGGTAAATTAAGGTTGGTAGTGGGCTTCAAGAGGTCAAACATTCTGTGGGGCAAGGCTGGTAGCTGAAGTAAAGAATGGCTCCGTAAAGGCAAATGTATAGGGCTGTGCTACTGTAGCCACTAACTTCATGATATAGCGACAAGTCACTAAGAAGAAACCATGGAAGGTGTACCCTTTTTTTCTTTAATGTTGACAGCTTGTCATAAAGGATAGGTTTTTACTAACCCTCTGGCCAGTGCTAAATTTGTAATAGAAGGAACTGTGCCGAGTCATGCTCGGAAGCCTTCCGCTTATGCTATTGAAAGTCTATGCTGAATAACCATGCCGCAAAGTCTGAATTCAACCTGATGCCTCTTCCATCCACCAATGGCCAATCTACCCTTTATCTTACTCTTTCAGATTATTTTTCATGCTATTTTTTCTTTGTCACTATTTATTTTTTTCATCTTTCTTGTTGTCCTCCTTTCCCCCTAGGGCTTTATTTCACTCTACTTGAGTCAGTCTGATGAAAAGAAAGTGCTGCTCCACAAAAATGATTGCCAGTGGACCCTGCTTGCAATTAATTACCAGTTAAAATTAAGCACTGCCTCGGTCTGGATGCCATGAATTCCTCAGGAAAGCTCTAATCTTATTTGCTCTCTGCTGGGAGTTTTACAAACATAAAATGTTAGGCCTGAAGCCAGCCTTTTGCTATTGATTATTCCCCACCCCCAAACAAATCAATCTAAAATGTTTTCACTTTCTCCATTCAAGATTTTCAGTTGATCACCAGAAAAAAGCAAAATGGTAACCGCTCTACTCCCTTCGGCTCATTCTCCCCCGAGGCTGCAAGTCCTGTCAGTCTTGTGTAGTTACTCCCAAGGATCAATGCAAAATTTCCATTTCTACGCACTCCTTGTGGATAAAGGTACAAAGGTACAGTAGAAACTCTTCTCGAGGAATAGCCCTGGAAGCCTAGGTGCACACTCCCCAGGAGCCAGCCTTTGAAGCACCAACTGCTTATTCCACTGAATTCCTAATACTGGATTCATAAATAATCGATATGGATAATCAAATTATTCCACTGAATTCCTAATACTGGATTAATAAATAAGCGGTATAGATAATCCAATTATTCCACTGAATTCCTAATACTGGATTCATAAATGAGCGGTTTAGATAATCCTATTCCACTTCCTAATACTGGATTCATAAATAAGCGGTATAGATAATCCAATTATTCCACTGAATTCCTAATACTGGATTCATAAATGAGCGGTATAGATAATCCTATTCCACTTCCTAATACTGGATTAATAAATAAGCGGTATAGATAATCATTTTATTCAACTGAATTCCCTATACTGAATTACCCATATTTTCTAAATTTGGTGTAAATGGCATGCCAAACAAAAGTACATTTAAAAGTAGGATTTAGAGTCTGTTAAAAGAAACGTTTTACGCCCTCCTTACAGTTTTGGAAACCTATTTTGTCACTGGACAAAATGTTTGTGCATTTACTTTAGGATATCAGCAGTTTTTTTCCCATGTGTAGCTGGGGTCTGAGCACCAGACCACGGCTACTCTTGAATTCAAAATGCTCAATGTCCAAATCAAACAAAAATAAAATGGAGGTAACTAGAGGGTGTATTTCGTCGTGCTTTACTTTGCTAGTCATCCACATTTTCACTGAGGTGACCTGTACAGGCTTAATGGTTTATTCATCGCTGTAGACCTGATTTCCACTCCACCATCTGCTGGTGACACCTTCACACCTGCACAGAGCATGTGGCAAAGCTAGAGGACTTATTAGTAAGATGATCATGGTTAGCAAACCCCAATGTTTGCAGCTATTCCTTTGATGGGCTGTCATTTGGTAGGAGTGCTGTTATCAACTGTTGGTGTTCTATGTTTCAAGCCCTTAATCTTGGTATTTGTAAATACTGTCCATTTTGTGAAATTGTGCTGATTGTTCTGACTTGTACTGCTACAAGACTTTTCTTCCTTATAAAAAGCACTTAGGAACCTGTTATACAAACAGGAATTATGTGGTCCTCCACACCAGCTACCAAAAAAGTGTATTTTTAATTTTTTGATGAAATGTTAACTTCACATTTTGTCGTATTGAAGCACTATCCCTCATGGCCATTCTGTGTCTGTGTTTGTGGTGACACTTGCTGGTCATGTTGGGTTACTGATCATTAAATGTGCCCTAGGTTTATGTTCTTTCTTTTTATTTCCTCTATAGGGTCATCATCTCTTCCAACCTCTGCCCCTTTGCTGCTCACCTGGCTCCCAGTTGCTGCAGGGCTGGCCACAGGAATGGCTGTCACACTTCTTGCCTTGTCTGTGCTGTGCTGGAGGAAAATTGGGCAAGCTGTGTTTGCTGGGACTATGCAAAAGTGAAAATAAATATTTTAAACTCTTTAGCTGAGGTGGGCTCTGTTTGTGTTGTGGTAGAAAGTCAGTTTGGGAACTGGTTGGTCCTCAACCTGTTAAAGTTGTTGGGTTTCAAGACCTTAAAAGTCTGGTCTTGCAAATATTTTCCATTGCAAAACTTTGGTTTGGAAGAATGTTAGACAGGTGCAGGTGGAGCATGGAGGGGCGGAGGGAGGTTCCTTGTTTTGTTTTAAAAGCACAAGAAAGGTTTTCAAATCATTGATGCAGAGAAAAAGTTGTATAGTTGGGGTCCAATTTGACTCTTTAGCCTTTGCGTTTACTTAACCATCCAGTGAATGCTGGTTTGGGATCAGTTTGAAGGCTGAATCAGTCAGTCAATGAATCTTTATTTGGTTTGTTATAACCATAAAAGTATACACCTTTTAAAAAACTTAAACATGATAAAATCATAGAAAATGTAAAACATGATCATTACGCAAAAGATAGCGCATCTCCTTTAGGTACTAATCAAGTATCCTCCTAAAATTATTAAAATCACAATAGTTCATACCTAATATATCCAATCCTTTCAATAAAATACGTACATTACTATTAACCTTTAAAAACGCAATCTGATTTTATATTAAGGGAACTACTTGCACTTGTTACTCTATACACTGGAGGAACACCCTAACTTTGCTCATAAATTTCCCCAAAGCACAGGCTATATCTAGGTTTGTCATTTCCACTAGATGGTTAGCAGCTTGCGTCCTATTAATAATCCTATATTTTTTGAATATCTGGCATAAAATCTTTCGTATATCTAAAATCATAGTACAGTCCAGTAAAATATGTACAATATCACAGGGGGTAACTAACATGATAAATAGTGATGGTAACTGTACTTGTATGACATTTTTAACCCCATTATTCGCGTAGCAAGGGTTTATCCCAATTTGCACTTTTAGTACCTCACGTTTTAGACGGTAGTTCGGTAACCTGACTAAATAGGGATACTGTTCTTCTGATTCCCAAGCCTGGGTCATATGGGACACCGATGTTTTCCACACGAGATACTCTTAGTCATATATACGGGACATGTCGGATCCCAGTGTCCTTAGTTCTTTTTTGCCTATTAATGCATGTCCTAGCTGCGGGCATAACCTTAATCCCAGCACTCCATATACTTCTCTTAATGAGGCTCTTGTTTCTTTTGCCCAGGACAGCTCACTAATGGCAATTTCACCTCTACACCACTGGGAAATTTTTTGGGGCTCCCCTGACCCTAGGCGCTGCCAAAAACGTATTAGGGCCATACTGGCGGGTACTGCCCAAGAGGTAATTCCCAGCTCTAATCTTGCTGCTTGTACCATTGATGATTTTGGCAACAAGAACAAGCTTTTTAGGATATTTACCTCCTCTTTATCCCAACATTTATTCCCACTTAGAGTACCTCTGCCCCGTATAGAAATTGTGCGGGGACCATAGCTAGGTAGGCCTGTATAACCGGCCTATCTGACATTTCACCATAAACACTATTGAATCTTTTTAGACCCTTCACAGAAGCCGATGCCCTCATTTTTAAAGCTTCCAGATGGGTATACCATTTCAGGTTGCCCGTTACCCATATTCCCAGGTATTTATATTATGTTACCCTCTCGAGTAATTCTGTGCCAAGACACCAAGGGAACCTAGTCTTGCTTCTCCCGAAACAAATATTTTGGTGTTCATGTTGACTACTAATTTTTTATTTAAGCAGTATTCATTAAACATGTTGAATTTTCTCTGAAGACCTATCTCTGTTTGTTCCACAATCACCAGGTCATCTGCATATAGCAGGCAAGATATATGGTTACCTTCTAATTTTGGGCTAGCCCCTCTGACCTCTCAATTTCTTGGGTAAGTCAGCTATGAACCGGGGAAAAAAAGCAAAGGGGCTAATACGCACCCCTGCCTCGGGCCATTTCCAATCTGGATTCTCCCAGACAATCCTCCCTCCTTATCCAAGATTACCTCGGCCCTGTTATCTGTATGTAAGGCCTGTATAAGGGCTAGCAGATCAGTGTAGTTTGTAACTTATCAAGGTTGACCACAGCTGCTCCATACCCACAAGGTCAAATGCCACGCGGAAGTCCACAAAGCAACAGAATACACTACCCCTCTGCTCTATCGTCGCGCGACCACCCAGAGAGCAAAACAGTGGACCACCCTTGAATGCCCTTCTTTAAATCCACCCTGTTCTGGGAGTACTATCAGGTTATCTTCTGCCCAATCTTTCAGCAGACCTAGGATTACTTTGGAGAATACTTTTTCCTGAATATCCAGGATGTTTATTAGGCGATAATTTTTAGGGGAGTTTACATCACCTTTTTTATGTATTGGTCTAATGATAGCCCCTTTCCAGCTATCTGGCATAATTCCTGTATTTAATATCCTTAAAAACATATTTGAGGAGAAATCTGCCCACCAGTCTGGGTGAGTTTTTATAATGACTGCAGGTAGATTATCTGGGACGGCTGCACGTGTTAAATTTAGTCCAGCTATCATGCTCTTAATATGGCCTGGGGAGAACTGAAATACTACTACTTCCCTGACTCCTGGCCAGCTGGTAGATATTTCCCCCCCTCCATGGCCATTTACCATAAATGTCCTCAAGGTAGGTTACCCACTTATCCTCTGGGACAGAACACTGCAGGATCCCTACCCAATACCCCATACATTCCTGTATCAGTTTCCAGAAACCTTTGACATTTTTTTTCTTCAATTGCCTCCAGTAAGTTCATCCAGCATTTTTATTTAAAGGATCTCTTTTTTTCTCTAATAGTTACCTTGTATTTTATCCTTAACTTCTTAAGTTCTAGTGATGCTGCATCATTGTAGCTACGCCTAATGCACCTTTCATGTTGCCTAATAGTGGCCTTTACTTTCTGGCAATCTTCGTCAAACCATGGTTTATTATTTAGATGTAATTTAGCATTACTTACTAACCCCTGGTTTCCCTGTTTGATTTTTATCCTGAGGCATTCTACCAGTTGCTCTATTATGTCTTCATACCAGGATATATCCTCCCCTGGTGGTATATTTCCTAGACGACTATTAACTGGAGTGCACTCAGTTTCTTTATATATTCTTCGTTTATCCCGGTTGTAAGTTGCTTTGGGTATTCAACATCTACTTCAGCACTTTCTCTCTCCGGGTCCCTGTTTACCTGCAGTTCTATCCATAGTGAGAAGTGGTCACTACCCTCTACCCTGAGTATTTCAAAGTCTTGTATTAAGTGGAAGCACCATGCCTGGGTAAAAACATAGTCTACGGGTCACATTAGCTGCCCTATTTTAAAGGTGTGCTTTGTGGGCCGATCCGTTCCTTTTATACCATTAACACAGACCAAGCCCATACCCCCCAGCAGCTGGCCAAGCTCCACATCTTGGTTTGAAATGTCGCTGCTGGAGAACATTGCAAACTCTGTTATACACTCTTAGCATGTCGCTATGCCAGGCATCAGTTTTTTTGGGATTTAGTCTACGATTAAAATCACCCAATATTAGGAGCACATCACTTGGGTAAGTCTCGTATAAATCCTCCAAGTCCTTTTTTAAAAGTTCCAGTGCTGCTTTATACTTTTTTTTTTTTTTCCCCTTTCTGTATGTACACATTTATGATGCATAGGTCTCCACCACCTACGTTGTTATTTAGAGTCAACACTCTGCTACCTAATGCCCAGTTACACTTAAGTTCAAGGGGATGTATATCTCTTGCTATCCTTGTGGAAACAGTCATCTGACCACCTGATGCCCTACCTACTTGGTTCTTTCTTGCAGGTTTTTACATGGTGAGTAAAGCCTTCAGTGATGAGGGTTTCGTCGCACAGCTAGGTCTCCTGTGAACAAACAATATCTGTCTTCCCAAGGTTATTTTTAAAGCCTTCCTGAAACAGTATTCTTTTGTAACCATTAACCTTCCAGGACAAAATGAATAGGCTGCGCGACGATCCAATTTCCTAATCAATATTACTCATGTACCCCTCTTCCTCACAGTCCATATAAGCTAATTCTCTGTACCTATTTACGACCAGGACATCTTCCTCCCCACCCCACCCTAAGTTTTTAGGGATTATAGTGATTTCAAGGGCTTCCTTATTGCCCCAGCCCGAGGTGATAATTTTTATTTGCCGTTCTCCCAACCCGCATGGTTTCTAAGGAATTGTTTCCCTTCATTATCCATTGTCACATCCTCTCTTTTTAGTATTCTAATTTCTTCCCTTAGCATCTCAGCTTCTGCTTTTTCCATTGAAATTTGTATTAGTGCTGAGTGGAGAAGAACCTTTGTTGTTTCTTCCCCTTTGGTATTAACCAAATCCCCACTTCTTTTAGATCATCTGTACTAACATATTTTAAACTGGTGCATTTTGCAAATGACGAGAGCAGCTGAGAGCGATTTAGAGGCTTTAATTTCTTAACCCTTCCCCCCCTTTCCCTGTCCAATAGGTTCTACAGATAACCAGGTATCCATGGTCCTGTTTGGCTGTAGAACTTTTAGACTTTCCTCTGGCCTTTCATCCCTTCTTTTCATATTAACTTCTACTCTGCCCCTATTCCTACAGCCTTTCCCAGGGGTAGGGTTACTGGGCCCTGCACCTATGGACGTCTCCATCCCCCATCCAGGTGCTACCTCCTCCTTCCCCCCGGGATACTTCCTGAAGGGAACCTTTGTACTCTTTAGCAGGCTTTGTCCTGATTCCCACCTAAGTTGTTCCTCAGGTCTAAGGGTGCTTGCTCCTAGGTCTGCAAAGGTTAGCTTTTTTGTTTCTGGCATCACTACCTTGTCCTTAGGCCGGTGGTACCTCCTTCCCGTTCTCCTGTTTCGCTACCTGACCTATACATGGGACCTTTTTCCCCTTCCTCCGCTTCTTGATGCACCTCCTTTCACCATATCTTTTTAATCATGGGGCAATGGGAAATATATACTGTTTGTTCATCCTCTTTGGGTCTGCTCACCCTTGCCGCTTTTTCCATCTCATCTGCTTTAATCTCTACAGGTCTTACTAGAGAAGCCATTAGGCCTTTAATCTGAGTCTGCTCCCCAATTATGTTCTTAAACTGGTTCCTTTGTGTTTTTTAAAATTTCATTTTTTTAAACTGACACCTCTAGGATGCCCTGCAAGGTTTTCTGCAGCATCAACAACCTCAAGCACAGATACACTCGAGGAACCAGTATCTCCAGACTATGTAGGGGTAGACCTGATGAATCCGTATGGACAGCATTGGAATTTAACAGTCTTACTTTCACATTGAGACTAAATTCCCTTTGGGCAGAGTCTTCCCCCCGCAAGGATTTACTCTGGCTTTCACTTTCTTCCTCCTCCACCTCTACTTCAATGTCTTGAATAATTAATGACTGAAACTCTGCAGTTACTCCATTTCAGGTTTTCATGTCTTTTCCATTTTCATCATTGGTGTTCCTGTCCTGGTTTCTTCCAGACTTTCCCAATACATTATGTTTCTAGTCTTGTGGCATTTGATGTAATTTCCTTTTCCTGTGTTTATTTATTTTTTTACTACTTAAAGGCATCAGTCTGGTTTGAAGGTGCATTGCAGCAAAGCAATGTTCCTTCACTTGTTTCCTCGCTCCCTCAAATTGCTGATGCTGACTCTATGCTCCTAACTTCCTACCTTGGATTGCTGACTCCTGATTTTCTCCAACCCTGTGAAGACTTTACCATCAATGGTATTTTTTTTTTGTTTACATATTTGCTTTTTTCATTCTGGGATAAGCAGCTTCTCGAGGGCACTGCCTACCACATATTCCGTTGTGTGTTGACATCGTGGCTTCTGGAAAGTCACCCTTACCCTGGACAGCGTCATACCAGAATCTAGTTTACAGTTAAGCGTCTAGCCCTGAACAGGTTGGAATGTTGAAAACATCTGACTGTTTCCATCATGATTCTTGTGTTGAGCTGGCCACTCCTCCAGCATTAAAATCTGGAATTGAACCAATTGAAGACCAAAATACTACCTTTCATCAAGTAGTCCACTCTAGGTCTTGCAATGGGCTTACCATCAACCCCTCCACATTATTTTGTAGATCTACAGGGGTGAAGGTTATTTTTTAAAGTGTTATTTTGCCCGGGCAGTTCATCTGTCCGATCCAAAATGAGAATGTATTGGTTCCTTGACCAGTGCATCTTTGGCCTGGGCAACTCCTCTCATTGTCAATAAAAGCCCTTTATGAACAATGATGCATTTTTTTCTTCTTTTTTTTGCTAAGTTCAAGAAAATGCTTAAGAGACAAGATCGTGAAAATGTTGCTGTAGATAGCCAGTGGGAGATCTCAAAGGGAAATTCTGCAGTACTTACCTATTGCACTATTTCTTCTTGTGAAAATCCCCTGGGTGAGAATGCCCTCTGATGGGTGGGAATGCCCTCGGATGACACTTTCCATAGAGGGATGAAGAGTAAGTTAAAGGATAAGCTGACAAGGGTTCATTCAGATTTGTTTTCTGAACTGCTGACCCAGGTTCTCCTGGTTGAACACAAACTGGTGGAAAGGAAAATCGAAAAACAGAAGGTGAAGGTTCACTTCTACTCCTCCTTGAATTTTTCGGTGGGCTGAGCCAATTCTTCCTTTTTCTGAGGTGTCTGAGCCAATGCAGCTTGAATCTGCTAGAAGTCTCTTGTCCAACTCCGAAAGGCAACCAAGATGTAAGGGAAGTTTGTATTTTATGGTGCAAGTCCTAACCATCTGATGTATAATTGTGCTACTCCACAGGCAAATGCCAGGTCCTGCCCGTTGAAAGGGGCAGGAGATTCCACTTTCGCAAACATTTTTAGTTCCTCTGGTGGAGCCAATTTATCCTAGATTTGATCCTATTAGTCAATTGTGGGCAGTCTATTTCGGCATGTATATGGAATTGATTTGTGCCCAGAGATTCCGAATTCCAATCAAGAAGTCATCCATGCATCACATACAAAAATGTCTCCTTTGACTTCAGGCCTTATGACCTCCATTACGGTTCTGCTCTAAATTTCCTTAGGCATTCATAAAGAAGTTTGCCTTTGATCTAATCCTGTCTCCAAACTATGCCATAGTGCTAGGGACATTCTTGCTGATATGACAAAATTGCTGTGTCAATTGGGAGACCAGGTCTTCT